>NC_041405.2:137927580-139344247 GCF_900747795.2 Erpetoichthys calabaricus
CCAACCCGCTGAATCTGAACACAGGGTCACAGGGGTCTGCTGGAGCCAATCCCAGCCAACACAGGGCAGGAACCAATCCCGGGCAGGGTGCCAACCCACCGCAGGACACACACAAACACACCAAGCCCAATTTAGAATCGCCAGTCCACCTAACCAGCATGTCTTTGGACTGTGGGAGAAAATCAGAGCGCCCAGAGGAAACCCACGCAGACACAGGGAGAACATGCAAACTCCACGCAGGGAGGGCCCGGGAAGCGAACCCAGGTCCCCAGGTCTCCCAACAGTGAGGCAGCACTACCCACTGCGCCATTGCGCCACCATGCCGCCCTAACAAGAAGTTGACACAAGTTAAGTCCTAGCACATTTTATGCATTAGGATTCCGGCTAAGCACTAACTTAGTGCCACTCACATGATATCTTGACATTTACATTTTTTGTTAACTTTGGTTTATGTCCCATTTTGGTTTTTTTTTTGCTGCTGAATCTAATTGTGATTGTCAAATTTACAATTAAGTCAGTTTTGAAACACTTAAATTATTTTTTATTTTATTTGTGCACCACTGCATTAGCATTGCTATGCAATGAACCAGAAATGTGCGGCGTATGACTCTGTGACAATATAAAGGTCAGTAATATAAACTCCCTACTTAACCATAATGGTGGATACCATCCATCCATCCATTATCCAACCCGCTATATCCTAACTACAGAGTCACGGGGGTCTGCTGGTGCCAATCCCAGCCAACACAGGGCGCAAGGCAGGAAACAAAGCCCGGGCAGGGCGCCAGTCCACCGCAGAGTGCACACAAACACACACACCAAGCACACACTAGGGACAATTCAGGACCGCCAATGCACCTAACCTGCACGTCTTTGGACGCCATGGTGGATATCATAAACTAAATATTTGGTGTGTGTTTCTTAGTTTAGTGTTTTAGGTGTCCTGATTCTTGATTCAGCTTTTTACTTTGATTTAGTTTAGGATTTTGGCTTTGCTGATTGATATTATTGACTTACCTGAAACAATCTTTCGTGTGGTTATTTGACTTTATCTTATCTTCTAGCCCTCATTTTCTTCAAATCTCCCTTTGAATTTTTCCCAACAGAATAGCCACGTCTTGTACACACAGGAACCTACCCCTATGAGTTAAGATTATGTCAAATCAAATTGTGACGAGTTAATGACCACTTTGACCAAGTCACTGGGAATGTGACACTACAGCCACAGGTACACATCACAACTCACTAAGATTATGTCAAACCTTCATCATGTACACGAAGGCTACATCAGAACATTTTTGGAAACATCTTGTAGTGTGATGGGGGGTATCCAGTCAGTGTGGCAAACGACCGGGGACAAAAGGAGAGAAGAAGGGAAAAGGAAAGAAAGGACTGTGAGCCATTGTGGTGATTCAGCCCGGACACAAACAGACCACGAGACAAACGTCCCAAAAACATACACGTTTATTGCTTTACACAGCACCACACAATGTACCAATGGCTCACATTCCTTTCTTTCCTTTTCCCTTCTTCTCTCCTTTAGCTGCCTCCAATCTCTCCCGCAAGCTCTATCTTCAACCTCCCGACTTCCGGCTCCTTTTATAATGCACCCAGATGTGCTCCAGGTGCTCCCTGACGGTCTTCCTGCAGCACTTCCTGGTATGGCGGAAGTGCTGCATGGGCACCCGGAAGCACTTCCAGTGCACCCGGGTCCTCTTCGAGCAGCACTTTTTGGTGTGGCGGAAGTGCTGCAGTCCAAGGCTCCGGGATTGTCCAAGCGCCCCCTAGCGGAGGCCACAGTCCCCAACATGATTGAGCTTCCAAGCTCCAGTGCCGTGGCCCCAATGCAAACCAGGGGGGCTGCCCTCTCGTGTCCTGGACAAGGTATTGCCTTTCTCCTGGTCTTTCCACTCTCTAGACGTCCCAGTGGGCCAAGGTCCCCGGTCGTCTACCATATCATTCAGTAAAATGAAAAGGCAAATCAGTACCAGCCTTAACAATAGTGATCTTCAGTAGCAAATTGATCAATATAGCCTCAATGGCCATAAGTAACTAGAAATACAAAATTATCAGTGAAGGAAAGCAGTCGAGACTGTAGCAGAATGACAATTAATACTGGCTCAACAGGGGTGGACGATTGGTCTCCTAAAGCACATTGGTCAATACGTTCTCAGTGGAGAAAGGCTTGACCTCCAGTAGTTAACCGGTCAGCAGTATCTTAACAATGATGAAAAGAGAGAGACAAATTAGGATTAGTTTAGTGGCGGTGGAAGCAGTGCTCTGACTAAGGAAACCAGTCAGTGCTCACTTAGTTGTGGTCAACAGTGTTCTCCTACAGCTGTCCAGGCAGTAGGCTACTGGTGTAGCAGTGTTAGTCAGAAGAAACCAGTGAAAACTGGCTCAGCAATGAAGAACAGGGAGTTCCCTGCAGGATGCCAGTCAATGCTGGCTTAGTAGTGGTAGGTGGAGGATCTTCTGCAGAGAACTGGTCAACACTGCCTCATTGGTGAGAGGCAGGCGTCTGGAAACTACTGGTGATGAGCAGGAAGTCTGTAGTGAGAAATGAGTGAACACACTGGCTCACCAATGAAAACAATGAAGACTAATCAACATGCCGTTCTGCAATGAATTATCACTGCTTTAAAGGTGAGTAGCCCTCCAGTTCTAGCTGCAGAGTGAGGGGTGGGGGGGGGCATAGTCAAAACTGGATCAAGGGTGAGGAGCAGGGGTTCAGTGGTTCACGTTTAGGAGATGTGGGTTTCCAACATGAAATCAGACAATACAGGAGCAACAGAACATTTGACTGTGGGTCTCTTATCGTATATCCATCTGGCCAGCAGTGGCTCAGCATTAATGGATGTTAAGTGAATAATACTAGCTCAAAAGTATGGAAAAGCAGTCAGTATGGAAAGCACAAGCCTGAAGGACAGGGGGCATCCAGCAAATCAGTGGTGATAGGAGCCAGTCAGCATGGGCATGGTGGTTTAGGACACTTGGTGTAAAACAGGTAACCATTCAACAATGGCTATTTGGTGTAAGGAATCAGTTAGTTTAGGATGTGGCTATCTTCAGCGGGTACCCAGTCAGCACTGATTAACCAGAATTGTGTGAGCGCCAGGTGGGAAACCAGTTGATACAGTTTCATGCGGATAGAGGCTCAATGGCTGTAAACCTTAAGACAAAAACTTAGATTCTGGTTGACGGCGTGCTTCTCATGGGACAATGGACTTGCACACACCTGGCACAGATTCACTGGCATGTGGGATGGGCTCTCTGAGAGCTCTTGTTTAATAACACGCATCCAATTCCACGCTCTTCCAGCAGCAGCTTAGCGCTACGCCAGGAACGTCAAGAGATGAGGTAGCCATGGCAACAGGTCCCTTTCAGCCCGGTGTGATTCTCACAGCATTTTTAACTCTCTCCATCCTGCACTGCTTCCACTGCTCCACTCTTTGTCTCTTTTCCTTTTTTTATTTTTTGTGACCCCCAGCTTGTAGTTTTACTAAACCGTGAATTCTGCCACTGTTGGCCAAAGTGCTCCAGTCAGAATAGTCACACCGTGTTAACTCAAATCCGGTGACAGCTGAGGACGCCCACCCCGCAAGAAGAAGACTTTCAGCCTTGTCTCTTACCCAACACGAAGGAGAATTCAAATACACACATACTGTATGTGGAAGACAGCAGCCGAGTCACACACATCCACATGCAAATGCCTCCATTACACATGTTTGATCATGCCAGCACACACAGACACAAATGCACGGCCCGTCCACAGGTGGTAAAGTATATGCACAAATGAGTGCACACATTTCCTAGTGTAAATGAGCACACACACACACACACACACACACACAGGTGAGGACATTACACATTCAAATACCGTCCACAATTCAGCATATGTATACACACACTCACGTACATGTGAACCACACACATTTGAGATCATCTACTGACATATACGTGTTCCCTTGCAGCAAACAGGTGTGGTGGACACTTCACATTCAAGCACATCAATCCATCCATCCTTCCATTTTACGAATGAGCTTATTCCAGTTTTTGGATCACAGAAGACCTCAGCTCATCCTGGTGGGAAACCAGGAAGCAACCTCTCACCCTCTGAGGGCACATCAACACTCCATGGTGACTGGCTGGTTCACAGAGGTCAATCAAATGGTCCTTGTGGGGAACCAAAATACCAGGAGGAAATCCAGCACAGCCACAGGGAAAACATGCAAACCCCAACAAGACAGGGAGTGAGATGGAGACAAAACTCGAGATGATGGGGCTGTGAGTTAATCATTTCACCTCTGAGCAGCCTCTATATGCAAAATCAGTTGCAAACGCAGCATCCACACACATTCATAGCACACCATTTATATAAATGTTCACGAAGTGAGCTCAGTTCCACACCGGAGTTCTCTGGCCATATTGTGTTGGCAACATCAGTTAAACCCTGTGCACACAGAAACTGGTCACACTCTTAATGTGCATGAACACACATACACACCCAAGCTATTGAGAGCAGACGCACACATTTTCACACACACACACACACCCTTACTATGGCTGGATTAAATGGATTTGGTGAAACCTGGAGAGGTGCGCAGCATGAGGAGACATGCAGAATTAATCTCATCTCGCTTCTTGTTTATCGTTTTTCTGCAACCGCCCCCCCAACCCCCCCCCCCCACCATTCCTTTCACTCTCTGCCAGGCAGCCCAGCACTTTCCCCTCCCCCCTCCACCTCCCCTCCAGCTCTCTCTCACTCTCTCCCACGCAGGATTAAAAATTCCCCGCTGGTCCAAAGACAGCCTTCTTCTACTCCAGTGACAACGGATTTCACTCATCTTCAGCGGCCTGGCAAGGAGGCTCAGCGAGTGCTTATATAACCACGTTGGTTTGATGCATCTTGCGGGAGCTGGCAGTGCCCACCCCCCCCCCCCCACCCCCGCCAACAAAACACACACACATACCACTCCTCGCTCAGCACTGCCGGAGAAGAAAATTAAAAATAGATGTGGCAACCTTTTTGATCACATGGGAGCGTAGAACCCTGCATTTCCACAACCACCAAACTAACCCTCCAAACCAGTGGAAGTGATAAAATCTTCAGTCACCTTTTAATTAATTGCTTTCCCAGATTTTAACACGTTACGCTCCAAAGAAGACAAGCTATAGTAGATGCCCCCAGCCAAGTTATTATGAAACCAAATAATAAGTCAGGATATATGGAATCTTTGAAAAAGTACCAGAGCCCAAGGTGTGGAACAATTGTCACACATGGAGATGGGCAGCACCATAAATCTCACTGATGGCAACAAGAAGACTTTTGCGGAGCCCGAGGATTCAGAGATACCTTGGAGGATATAAGATTCACCCAACATTTCTTTCACTTATACCAAAGCCAGGAAAAATAAAAATTAATTACAAGTTGGCTGATCAATGTCAAGTCATGACCACCTGATTCTTTTGCCAGTAACTGAAAACTATTCATTTTGACAATTGTGGCATGGTCAAGACCACAAACAGAGTGGAGTCAAATCACTTGTCGCACGAGTGCGTATAGGGAGCATCTAAAAGGCTTGGGATAAGGTAACACCTCCGTCACTAGGCCCTTAAATATGCATGGCCGTTCATGCCTCCATTTTCTTTCACAGACCGGAGGAGAACTCCAGCCACAAGCTTTTTTCACCAGAAGGTCCTACTGCTTCCACCCCGGTGATCATATGCAAGGGTCAGTGTATATTTTGAGATGCCCAATCCAACAAATCCATGACAAATTTGTCTCAAATGGCTTCTAAATAAAACCAAAAATTAAAATTAAGCTCTGTTTAATTCAGAAAAACTGTTGAAGACATGTTTATCAACGGTCAATGTTTATGGTCAGTTACTGTATTGAAATGATACATGACAGTGACCATTTCATTTCTTTAGACATTCAGATGAATGATATTCTGTGTTTCTTTGCTTCCAAAAAACAGACTAATGGCCACTTTATTAGAGTGGAAAGTATCTGTCAAAGTTGTGTAACATGAACACAGTGACCACTAGCTTTTGATTGATCATATACTGTTAGAAAAAAAAGATGACTAGTTCATCATGATTGACCAACACACATAATGGAGAAGTGCAATAATGAAAGAGGAACATAGTGATTAGTTTGCTGCCTCACAGCTCCAGAGTTCGTGTGCAAGGATTTTGTTAACTTATATTTAGCTAAGATCTTCTTTATATATAATACGTTACCGTGGCTGTTCGTTTGTCTGTTCAGGATTTTAAATCACATGTAGCTCACAAACCGCTTGAACTATTGACCTGAAATTTGGTACACATATACTACGTGACGTCTACTATCTGCTTTTGGGTGATGATTGACCTCCAAGGTTATTCCTCTTTTTATTTTTATTTGATTTTATTGTAGAATCAATTTTCGGCAGCGGCCAACACGGTGGCTGTGCGGCGAATGCATACAGGCATCGTTCTCATCCCTACCTCCTTCGCCGTCACTTCCCATACCTCTTCATATCCTAAATCAGTCTTGAGGAAGACTGAAGACTTAAGTGGCAGCTTAATTGAAAAATGAAGGAAAACATACTAAGTAATTGCAACACAAACACTGACTTAATCAGATTTAATGCAGAAAGATGCTGATGGAAGAAGAGAAGAAGCGGGCCACTAGGGTGGAGAAAAGAAGATCTGCTCAGGAAGCAGTAAACGCATCAACCTCTGAGCCAGCGTTTCTCAACCTTTAAGTATTTGCGATCCGAGTTTTCATAACAGTTTTAATCGCGCCCCCCCTAACGTTTTTTTGAAACCCTAATAAAATTTATTCCTATATTTTTTGCTGCTGATACACCGCTACAAGTTTAAAATTTCCCTACGAATAGCGAAATTACGCCACATATGGCAACATTTGCGCCCCCTTTTTTGTTACTTCAAGTGTATTCACTGCACGGTATCGTGCAGTACGCCATTACTGGTAGAAATAATAACAGAGATCAGGAGGCGAAAAGTAGCAATACAGAGTAAGTAAAGATCCATCCATCCATTTTCCAACCCGCTGAATCCAAACACAGGGTCACGGGGGTCTGCTGGAGCCAATCCCAGCCAACACAGGGCACAAGGCAGGGAACCAATCCCAGGCAGGGTGCCAACCCACCGCAGGACACACACAAACACACCCACACACCAAGCACACACTAGGGCCAATGTAGAATCACCAATCCACCTAACCTGCATGTCTTTGGACTGTGGGAGGAAACGTAAGTAAAGATGCCTTCGGTATATGATCAGAGGTCAGAAAAGCTGGTCAAAAAGTCGGTAATCAAAAATCTATGCCAAGAGTTTAGTAACCAGAAAAGAGTTAGGCCTAATGCAGAGAAAGACAGAATAATATTATGGAGGTGACCAGGAGGTGAAACATCAGAAAACAAGCCAGTAATTCAGAAACAGAAAGTCAGGCTACATCCGCACTATTATGTTTTCGTTTGAAAATGCATACATTAGTCTATGATTCACCTTTTCTGCCACACTATTCCTGCATTTTGAACCCCTAAAAACGGAGACTTTTGAAAATGTTCTCCAAAGCTCAATACTTCTGAAAACTCCGACTCGGCATTGAAGTGTGGATGGGTGTAAACACAAACTCTAATTACGCTCTGATTGGTGCGTGCTTATCATGTGGCCCTTACATGATTTGATGCTGTTCCTCGCAACATCTAATTCCCTGATTGGTCGCCTATAATGGAAGAAAACCACATAAAGGAGTCACTTTCCATGGCGCTTGTCGTGTTGCTTACCTTTATGTGCCAACATTGCATTGTGAATGCTGCATACAAGCACAAAAAGCAAATATTTTACTGGTCGCTACTGGCTTGCGATAAACTGTCTGCCGATGTACTCATGCCCAGTGTAAGCAAATGTCTATGATATATGCATTTTCTGTCGTTTTAATGTGGACAGAGTTACTTTAGTTAACAATGCAAAAACGTTAGTGTGGACGGAGGTTAATTTTATTTAAAACCACCATAGCAGTGTGGACGTCTCCTAATAATATCAATAATGAAAGGGTCTCTTGGCCATATGTTACATGTCACAATTGTCAAAATGAGCATTTTTCATTTACTGGTAAAAGACCAGCTGGCCTTGACTTGACTTGAGTTGACGGTCGTTTACAAGAAGTCTTAAATCTAATAAAGAGAAATCGAAACACTAACAACACACCAGCATGAAGTTTTCACTTTTTAATCCACAAATGTCAATAACCAGAAAGTGCATGACATTGACCATAACACTTTCATGATCATGACGTAAGTCGGAGCCGCCGGCAGGGGGTGGCAACCATGACACCTGTCAGGGGTCCCGAGCAGTGGGAGGCTCTCTTGCGTGAGGCTAAAGCTGTGGCAAATAAAATGGAAATCCCTGCAGTGTTTAGATCAGGTCGGCGTTCCTAAAGACTAAGACTTTATATTGAGTCCAACGGATCTGACTCAGAAGCAGATAATCAGGAATCCCAAGATCCAGAAGTCAAATTCAGAAGAGATGCATTTCACGTTATGCTGGATTCCTTAGTTTCAGAATTGTCTGGCTGTTTTGAAAGCCTAAACAACATATGTTGCCTTTTTTGTCCAATTTTAAACTTCAGGAGCATGAGCACGGAGGAGATCTCAGCCTTTTGTGCAAATGTAAATGCAAAATATTCAAAGGATCTGTCACATCATTTGAAAGGTGATTCACGTCAAGAACGCGTATGATGCAAATGTTAAGGTCCGAAGGTGGGCACTGTGATCATTGATATAATATCATGAGATACACATACAGAAATAAAAATGCTGCAAAAAGATACATTGACTCTGTTACTAATTTTAATTCAGAGTTTTCAGACCCTCCATGCATCATGAGACACAACATGAGATACGAAATTATCAAGAGTGGCGTTTGGGGGTGGCAAGTAGGGCGACCCCGCTTTTGAGGTCCGTGTGTCCCGTTCAAGTGGATTTGTCAAGTTATATTCTCCAGTATATATATATTTGAGACTAGTCAACCCGCGGCGTAGCATACGCCACATAATTATGTATTGATCGGTTAACACTTCCTGAAAGACACAGATCTCTCGAGAGGGCAATATACAATACAGCATTTTACACATTGCATACAGCGATTCACATCGAAGCATAGACACTGCTAAGACCATGGGATACCCCTCGCAAACTGTTTTACACGCTGCATACAGCGATTCACATCCGTGACAAACAAATTGTTTTACACGCTGCATACAGCGATTCACATCCGCGACAAATATGATTCTTCTTAGATGGTCCTGTCACGTCCACCCTCGCTCTAGAAGCATACACACTGCCTGGTCATGTGCCCGCTCGCAAGAGCAACTAACAGAGACCCGTCCACCAACTGTAAGACCATGGGATAGCCCTTGCAAACTGTTTTACATGCTGCATACAGCGATTCACATCCGTGACAAACATGCTTCTTCTTATGGGGTGGGTTTGAGGATACGACTGTAAGGGAACTCTGGAGAGAGCAACATACAATTGTTCGTGACTGAAAACTGGAGGACCGCCGCCGCGCCCCCACCTCCCAGAGCGAGGGACGGGGCTGGAGGGCAGTAATGCGCAGAGGGCGGAACAGGGTGTGAGGACGCCCAGTGAGGACGATGTATTGATGGGTGAACAGTCATCTCTTAGTCATCGTTCAGTACGCACTGCCTGCTCATGTGCCTGCCCCCAACTCCTCACCTGAATTGCTTTCGTCTGTGTACAGTCCACATGCACTTGTGAGTCACGTTGATTATTCATTTTCCAAACACTGCCTCAGTCAGTTTCACATCTGCTACAGTCCACATGCACTTCTGAGCCACGTTGACTTTTCATTGTTCTGTTTGTCCGGGCCGGGTGAGGTTTCCCGTGTTGAGTCTAATTAAGCCAAAGGCTCCACACCTGGTGGTGCCCTTCTGTCAATTCCTTTAAATTTCAGCTTTGCAACCATACTCCCCCTGGAACCGAAAGACTTTGGTTGCCCAGCGGATCATGGGAATAACGCCGCCAGATCGCCAGTCGGCATCGTTTATGGTCAGAACTACGACGGTATGTGATCGTCTTCGAACCTCCAACTTTCGTTCTTGATTAATGAAAACATTGTTGGCAAATGCTTTCGCTCTCGCGCGAATTGTTGGTGGGCGGGTCTCTGACGTGCGTGTGCCATGGTCGGCTGCTTAGTGAATTGTTGGTGGGCGGGGCTCTGTGAGTTGGCAGGCTGTCTTGCGTGCATCTTGCTTGCCATGGACTTAGTGAATTATATATATAGATGCTTCTAAGAGGCACCCTTTTAAAATCCCTCTTCAAGGTCAAATTCCGTACATGTACATCTTTGAAAACATTCCATAGTCCACCTTCATCGCCTAAAAAGGGTCGCCAGTATACTCCCTTCCTAAAATAGGCATAGCCCATTAGTCGCTGGGTTGGCTTCTGCTTTGACTTGGGAACAACTGATGGCTTGTCGCTTCTGACTCATTTGTGTCCGGAGAGCCAACCATTGCTTCTTAGTCGAGTCTTTGGTTTGGTTTGCTACAGTAGGCCTCGTTGAAACACTGCGGGAAGTGTTTGGTAGTGGAACATGCAGCAATGCTTTATTACTGGTTTAGCCGAATTGCTGTCGATGCCATGAGTGGATGAGATTGTGGCACACTTTTTTAATAGATTATAATGTTATATTTTGATTAAGTCCACGTGCTATCTTGCAAAAATTTGTGTGCAAGTTTATACAGTCCACTCATACCGGTAACAGCGTTTGACATAACCGGCCCCACGTGGGGTTGGTCAGCCCTAGGCCCTGCCCACCCCTAAGGCTGCCTCTGGATATTACATAAATTTAATTACAGTTGCGTGAAATTTCAATGTGATTGACATTAAGCTTGAGTGTAGCATAGGCACGTCACTTGATCAGCTGGGGGAGGCAAAATGATCGTAGTACGGAGTCAGGGGGCCCAGGTGCTCAGCCATAATTGTCAGAGGCCCAAGATTTTTTGGTGATGAGGCTGCAATAGTGCACTACACTTCTGATTGACTTTCCTAGCGATGATGTAGCAAAGTGGCGGCACCCTACAAAACAGTATTGGCAAATATTTTGAACTATTTTAAAACAGAATCCATCCATCCATTTTCCAACCCGCTGAATCCGAACACAGGGTCACGGGGGTCTGCTGGAGCCAATCCCAGCCAACACAGGGCACAAGGCAGGAACCAATCCCGGGCAGAGTGCCAACCCACCGCAGGACACACACAAACACACCCACACACCAAACACACACTAGGGCCAAGTTAGAATCGCCAATCCACCTAACCTGCATGTCTTTGGACTGTGGGAGGAAACCGGAGTGCCCGGAGGAAACCCACGCAGACACGGGGAGAACATGCAGACTCCACGCAGGGAGGACCTGGGAAGCGAACCCAGGTCCCCAGGTCTCCCAACTGCGAGGCAGCAGCGCTACCCACTGCGCCACCATGTAAAACAGAATCCTACCTGAAAAAATAATTGCAAGATTTGAATTCTATGACTCAGAAAACCTACACTGGGATGTAAAGTTTTACAAAATGAGATTAGGAAAAGAAACAGTTCATTTAAAATGAACTTCACTCATAACAAAAAGAAAGTTAAAGGAATCACTAGGATCTGATCTTTGTATTTTGTTGAAAATCCAAAAACTTAGATGTTGCGTACACAGCAGCACCATCTGAAATACCTGGGGCAGGCGATGCCAGACAAAGTGTTGTGGACCGTGTGACCAGCCACAGTGTCCTTGTCCCTGACCACAAACACACACTTAAAATTGTGACCCAGTGACATGACCATTATTAAAATAAAATAATAGTCTGATAGAAAAACACAAGCAGCACGTGCCAAACCTGGACACAACACTTATTGATGAGAAAAGACTTTGATTCCTGACACCTAGGCTCAAATCCCAGCCTGATCACTCTTTATGTGAAGTTTGCATATTCTCCAATGTCTTCTCTTATTTATTTATTTTTTTTCTAATCTCAAAAATGTGCACGTTTGGTTCAATGGACACAGTGTAGGTGTGTGACTTGTTTCCCCTAACGGAATGGTGCCTTGCACAGGGTTTGCTCCTGCCTTGCACAAGATGTTACAAGGATAGGCTCCAGCAGCAAACAAAACTCTGAAGTGAGATAAATGGCTTCAGTAGGTAGACCTGACTGTTTCAAATGACCAATGCAAGTTAGACACTGCTCTATTTGGTATATTTGACAGGCTGGGTATGTAATTCTATCTAGTGATGACCATTTTGTTTTACTCACTGTAAAAGTGAGCAACTTTGGAATGACAAAGGTAGGAGCGTCAGCTAGAATAAGAATGGTTGCCACTTATGTCAACTGGCTAATGGATAGATTAAGGTGCCATATTTAAAGGTGTGTATGTACAGTATGGTGTCCACTGTCAGGCTGTGGATATAATGATAAACTCCATTTGATTAAAAATGCTGTTGACCACTGTACTCTGTCTGACCTTTGATCTATGAAACAGGAAAAATACAATGACCACTTCATTTCGAATGGTAATTGCGCTTGGTCTGCTTAACAGAAATTCAATTGTGATTACTTCATTACAAAAAACAGATTCAGTGTGATAAAAAGTCGTGTTTAGCAGAAACAACTGGACAATCATTTTATTTAGAGAGTCCAAAAAGCTATTAAATATGCACAATAATAATCATGTTAGGGCGGCACGGTGGCGCAGTGGGTAGCGCTGCTGCCTCGCAGTTGGGAGTTCTGGGGACCTGGGTTCGATTCCCGGGTCCTCCCTGCGCGGAGTTTGCATGTTCTCCCCGTGTCTGTGTGGGTTTCCTCCGGGCGCTCCAGTTTCCTCCCACATTCCAAAGACATGCAGGTTAGGTGGATTGGCGATTCTAAATTGGCCCTAGTGTGTGCTTGACGTGTGTTTGTGTGTGTCCTGCGGTGGGTTGGCACCCTGCCCAGGATTGTTTCCTGCCTTGTGCCCTGTGTTGGCTGGGATTGGCTCCAGCAGACCCCCGTGACCCTGTGTTCGGATTCAGCGGGTTGGATAATGGATGGATGGATAATCATGTTATGTGGACTGACCAAATAGGCTGATCTCATTAACAGAAACATAACAGTGGCTATTCAGTTCTGACTGACCAGCAGACATGATAGGCAAATCATTTAAAATGAGACATTTACTTTAAATTATTTACTTGGCTGGCACCTTTACCAAAGGCAACTTACATTTTGTTTCATTTCTTTTGGTTTTCCTATTGGAGCACAGGCAAGTGAAGTGACAAGCTCATGGTCACACAGTTTGGGTCTGACATCCAAAGACTTAACCACTATGCCACATTGCCTGCCAAACACTAGGGAGTTAATTTTATTTTGCTTTTATTTTACTTTTGCAATTGTGGCAAGCGGCTGGGGGTGGTACCCAGCCAGGACGCCAGGGAGGACCGGAGAAGGGCTCACACCTCCTCCAGACCACGAGGGGGCGACCACCCTGGTGTTGCTTTGGGGACCACGGGAACTGCGCTTGGAAGCTCAACCCTATAGGGGCCCGTGGTCACCGCCAGGGGGTGCCCCAATGCCTACGGAGCCCTGGATCTCAGCACTTCCGCCACACCCGGAAGTGCTGAGGGGGAAGAGGACTGGGGACACCCAGAGTGCTTCCGAGTGCAGAGCCGGTACTTCCGCCACACTGGGGAGTGTCGGCGGAAGCTTATCGAAAGACACCTGGAGCACATCCGGGTGGTTATAAAAGGGGCCGCCTCCCTCCATTCGATGGCTGGAGTCAGAAGTGTAGCAGGACAGAGCTCGGAGGAGAGGAGCGGAGACGGACCTGAAAAGGCATTTAAGGAAGAAGGCCTGGACTTTGGGGTGAAGTGGGTTGTGTGTGTTTCACTTTTGTAAATACTGTGTGTGGGTTGAAATCAATCATGTCTACCTGTCTGTGTCCGGCCTGTTTCCCACACAATACATACCGTGGGCAGCTGTTTAATAGTGGCACACTGTTGACCACTGATGACAACTGGAAAATGAGCAGAGTAAGCCACCTGAGGATGACTCTTTTATTCTGAATGGCTGCCTGATGCAACATAGACCATTTCCTTAAGAACTGTTGTTGACCGCTTTATTCTCTGAATGGCCAATGCACATGACAGACCGATCTTTCAAACAAAAGCAATATGGTGACCGCTTGTTTCAAATGGCCATTAAGCACAATCGTTCTGTGTAATAGAAATTTTAATAATGACCACTTCCTTCTTGCTGAGCATGCTGTATGTTTATAGGCTCTGCTTAACAGAAACAAATTTATGACCATTTGATTTAGAATAGTCGATAGACTTCATAATTCATTCAGTTTAACAACAGCACAGTAATGACTGTGCCATTTGGACTGACTGGGTTAGTTGTTCTGTTTTACAAACCTAATCATCACAGTTTCATTCTGATTGACCAATATAAACCATAAGTAGGCCTATTAAAAAGATGACCACTTCATTCCAAATAACTAAAGCCTATGGTAGGTCAGTCGTTTTAACAGACTCTCTTTTCTAACTGCATCTTAGACATGTCGATGGGCCTTATTTAATGATCAGTCATTGTCGGTTACGATATTGTGAGCTGACAACACAAACAGTACTGTCGCTTAACCCATCTTATATATAAACGTCTACACGTGGAAGTGTGTGTGTCTGTCTGTCCGGCCCGGAAGTGAGAGGTGGAGTCGGGGTAAGGGCTCTGAGGAAACAGAAACTCGCTTAGCCGCTAATAACACAAGCGAGGCAAGCACATCGGCAAAACGAAACCTCAGAAGAAAGACAAAGTCGCTTAGCCGCTAACATCGGCAAAATTGTATCCCTTTTACTTTTCCTCCCGCCACTAATACACAAACGAGGCGAGCACGTCAATAAAACAAAAACTTACAAGAAAGACAAAGTCGCTTAGCCGCTAATAACACAAGTGAGGCAAGCACATCGGCAAAACTAAACCTCCGAAGAAAGACAAAGTCGCTTAGCCGCTATCATTGGCAAAACGGTATCCCTTTTATCTTTCCTCCTGCCACTAATACACAAGCGAGGCAAGCAAGTCAGGACAAAGGAATCCTCCTAAGAGAGAGATGCCCAGAGTAGTTCCGTTCAATTACCTGACATCTCTACATTTCAATTTTTTTTCTGACAATTTCAATAGTTTCTAGGCACGGGCTTACACAGCTAGTTAAATATAAAAGTTTTGATGCCCAGTGAGTAGCACTGCCACCTCATGGAGCCAGTATCCTATGCCCAGTCGATTTCTTTGTGAGGTTTGCTTGTTCTGTCTGTGTCTGTCTGAGTTTCTCTCTGGATACCTTACAAAAATGTTGTGTGTTAGGTTAACTGGCCCAGTCCGAGTGAAACTGGGCCCTTTGAAATACTGGCATCCTGATATGCTTCGGTTCGAGCACCCTGCACATTATCAAAGTGACTTTCAAAAATGTTATTTTTTGTGAGGATGATGACTTTATTTCTTGAAGGTTTTTCAGCTTCATATAAAAGTGGCACTGATGGTCATTCATGCCTACTGGCAAGCACACATTAGCATGTTATAACATTCTCAAACCTGCTAGTACTTAATCAAATTGAGGATCTCAAGGGGGTAGATAGATAGATAGATAGATAGATAGATAGATAGATAGATAGATAGATAGATAGATAGATAGATAGATAGATAGATAGATAGATAGATAGATAGATAGATAGATAGATAGATAGATAGATAGATAGATAGATAGATAGATAGATAGATAGATACTTTATTAATCCCAAGGGGAAATTCACAGAACCTAACCCAACATCACGTGATGCAAGGCAGAAAGCAGCCCTGAATTGGGTGCCAGTCCATCATGGAGCCCACAAATGCATACTCACACAGGGGCCTGTTTGGAACCTCCAAGCAACCTGACGGGAACACAAAGAGGAATAGCTGGAAATGCACACAACATGGAGATGCCACAGAGACAGCTACTGGACACAGCATTCATACACATGACACTGGAGACATGAGACAGCAGAGCTACCCACCCGTACACAACACCATCTGTAAGGCTCTACAGCAGGGGTCTCCAACTCCAGTCCTGGAGGGCCGCTGTGGTTGCAGGTTTTCATTCTAACACTTTTCTTAATTAGTGACCATATTTTGCTGCTAATGAACTCTTTGCCTTCATTTTAATTGATGCACATTTTTTTTCCTTAATTAGCAACCAAACAATATTAAGACACAAAATGTACCAACACATAAACAACAACACAATAACTGAAAATAAAGAAAGGTGAAGGCCTCAGTAATGTTGATCTGCTCAGGTCCACAAAACATTTTGACAGCCAGCGCTCTTAAAAAAGAAAACCAACAGTTTTGAAAATGTCTGCCATGGTAGAATGAGTGCCATGGAATTAAATAACAGGTTTAATTAGCAATGAGAACTTGCTTCAAATTAAGAAACTGAATGAAGTGAAGTTGGTTGGAGTTTGAGGCCCCAACTTAGTTGCTCATCTGTTGGCTCACTTCATATCAAATTTATGTTTATGTGCCGTTTAAGGAAAAAACGAATCAATTCAGCAGTCAAAATCTCAAGAAAAGTCAATTAAAATAAAGGGAAAAAGTTAATTAGCAACAAAAACTGGTCACTAATTAAGAAAATGGTTTGAATGAAAACTTGCAGCCACAGTAGCTCTCCAGGACTGGAGTTGGAGACCCCTGATCTACAGAGTTTCAATCCGGCAAAGAAACTCCACGCTGTTGGAAGTATAGCATCATTGAGCTGGTGCAGCAGGTTGGCCAAAGGCCTCAGAGTCCTCCCTGCACACGTCGCCTTGTATGCCTTAAATATTTACCAGCAATAGTAAGAAAGCTGTCAACTGCCTGACTGTCAAGGTTCCCCTGGTCCAGATAAAAAAATCCAGCCACCGATGCTTGTCTTGCCCTCTGCTCAGCTGAAGCTCGCGGGTCAGTTCTAATTGATCTATAAGTGACACCTCGGCTTCTCTTTTCACACACACATAAACATGAATACCAGCGACCAGGGTGCAAGAAAGAGATAACGAGCAATTGGCCGCCTGTGAGGCCTGATGGAGGCAGGCTTATACTACTGCATGTTGTTGTGAGTTAAAATGACAGTCTGGGGGAACATCTCCAGACCACAACACCCCCCACAACACACACACACTGTCGGTATGTTGAAGCCTTCTACCGTGTATTCTACAGGAAAATGATATTCACTATTCATAAGAAATCTGTTGTACCTGTGTGAATATATTATTAAGGCTTAATAAATAATATATTGCATCATGAAAGAAGCATACATTTTGAATTTAAAGTCTAGGAATAGAAAAGTCATGGGGAGATGTGTGTTCCTGTAGGCCGAGCTGGAAACTCCCATCCCATCATTCAGAATAGTACAGCAGTTTGACAAGAACAGACCATTTGGGCTAACAGGCTTTTCAATCCTACCCACCTAATTTCTCTGAAATATAATCAAGCTGAGTTTTAAAGGTCCACAAAGTCCTGTTCTCTATCACACTAGTTGGTAATTTATTCCATGTGCCTGTGGTGCTCTGCAGGAAGAAAAACTTTCTGACATTTGTGTGAAATTTGTCTTTATCCATTTCTCTGTTCATTAACTCCAACTCTAGAATCAAACCCAGTTAATCCAAATTAGAGTTATTGGGGACTAAAGCCTATTCTGGATACAGCACAGAAGGGAGGGATAAGTCCTGGATGGGGAACCAGTCCATCATAGGGCCCACACACACACTCACAGTCACTCACCTTGAGCCAAATTCTAGTCGTCATCTACCTACTTCCAGTTTGACATCATGGCTTCCTAAAACTCAAGCAGCATGGCAGCAGCAGCAGCAGAAACAATGCAGGAATCAACCTTGGAGAAGGATCATTGATCCCACTTCATTTTACATTTATTTTTAATGATTCAAAGTGGGAATTACAAACTTGATTGGCTTAAGGTTACCGTTTCTTGAAGGACATGCTGTACTCTGACTAGCAGTGAGGTTTGGCAACTGTTGAGGGTGATGGATTTGTTTCTGTAGGTTAACAGAGAGTGTTGATCACGGTGCTCCTTGCTAGGCACAGAGTATGATGGACCACACCTTTCTGGGCATATTCTACCCGGCTCAGCAAAATAACACTAGCTGTGTTCTAAGAAAGGTTGAACTCTGAGTACGCCTCAGCATTAATGTTTGCCGTGCACCACATATTGAAATGTATTTTTTGATGCATGTAGTAATAAAATGGATTACTACAAATGTTTGTGATGCACCATCTGCTGGAATGGCAAATGTAATGCATATGTCTCTGTTATACGCCATTTGGTATGGGATTTGTAAAAGCAGTGTTAATGTTCGTGATGCACCATCTGTTGCAAGGACAGAGATATAGCAACCAGACCAAAATACAGATAGGCACACAGATACTTATCCTTTGATTAAGATGAATATTATCGTGATGGTGGTATAGTGGTGAACATGGATAGAACTGCTGCCTTACAGATTTCAGGAGGTCAGGTTCAAATACCAGCTCAGCTGCTGTTTGTGTGGGATTTGCACATTCTTCCCAAGCCTTTCTTTATTCTCCATTTTCCTCTGGTTTCCACCCACATCCCAAAGATGTACGTGTTGTGCTAATAGGTGACTCTAAATTGGAAATATGTGGATGTGCGCAAATGTATCTAGCGATGAGCTGGTGTTCAATCCAGGGTTGTGTCCTGCTTTGCACCTAATGCTGCAGGGATAAGATCCACCACTCCATAAATCTAAAATAGGATTAGCCTGGCTTACTAAATGAATGATTTGACTTCTTTTTGGGAGACTTTGAAAATCATATAGGTAAGGCACAATATATGCAAAAATTGTGTAAGAGGTAACATATTGGCAGCACATAAATGAGACTAAAAACAGCCATGAAGCATTAGGGGACAAACCCAGCTCTGGATGATGCAAATCAAAAATCGGGAGTGGTCTCCCCTTGACTTTCTCGTATACTCAGATATGGGGATGGATATTTAAAGAGTAAACCGCAAGACAATGATTATATTTTTATATTACGTACATTAAAGAACCATCAACAACAAATAAAATCAAATTAATAATATACTGAACAATTATTATAAACGTAAAGTTGAATAAATCAGACTGTATCTTTTACTCATGCAGCTACAAAGTACTACTTCTGATTAACCAAAATAGACCAATAGTTGACAGAAATCTACGTTTTGTACCTAGTACTTGTATGCAAAATTTGGTTGACCTAAGAGTAAGTGTACTCAAGTTATCGTGTTTACATACACACACACAGACACCCACACACACACAGATATAATTCCAAAAATGATATTTTCAGACTCAGGAAAGTCTAAAACATCGAGATTCATCAAAATCTCAAAATGGAATTTTTGGAGGATTCCAGTACTTTCCCTATTCTTTGTATATGAGAAAGTCAGGGAGGTCTAAAATGTTGAGATTCATCAAAATCTCAACATCGAATCTTTGGATGATTACAATACTTTCCATCCATTTTCCAACCCGCTGAATCCAAACACAGGGTCACGGGGGGTCTGCTGGAGCCAATCCCAGCCAACACAGGGCACAAGGCAGGAAACAATCCTGGGCAGGGTGCCAACCCACCACAGTACAATACTTTCCCCAAACTTCATATACGAGAAAGTAAAAAGCAATATAAGGCACGGATTGAACGTGCTGGCTATCCTTCAAAACAGATAGATAGATAGATAGATAGATAGATAGATAGATAGATAGATAGATAGATAGATAGATAGATAGATAGATAGATAGATAGGAAAGGCACTATATAATAGATAGATAGATAGATAGATAGATAGATAGATAGATAGATAGATAGATAGATAGATAGATAGATAGATAGATGAAAGGCACTATATAATAGATAGATAGATAGATAGATAGATAGATAGATAGATAGATAGATAGATAGATAGATAGATAGATAGATAGATAGATAGATATAGATAGATAGATAGATGAAAGGCACTATATAATAGATAGATAGATAGATAGATAGATAGATAGATAGATAGATAGATAGATAGATAGATAGATAGATAGATAGATAGATAGATAGATAGATAGATAGATAGATGGATGAAAGGCACTATATAATAGATAGATAGATAGATAGATAGATAGATAGATAGATAGATAGATAGATAGATAGATAGATAGATAGATAGATGAAAGGCACTATATAATAGATAGATAGATAGATAGATAGATAGATAGATAGATAGATAGATAGATAGATAGATAGATAGATAGATAGATAGATAGATAGATAGATAGATAGATAGATAGATAGATAATCCCAGCCTTTAGCAGACACTCTTTGCTGAAGAGTACAGAGTCAGCTGTTGCCGGGACTGAATGTCTGAGTGACACCATAGAGGTTAGATGTTCATTTATTTATTCAATAATATTCTTTATTTATTCATGATCGTGGAAGGTATATTCCATCCCCTAATATACCAGAATCCAATAAGGGTGAGTCTCGTTATATTGCTAACAGTCTAGCGCCTGCCTCATCCCACGTCTGTCAAGACTTGGATTTCTAACCCTGTCTCATCCTTCATCTTACAGCAAGGAACCTCTCAGAGGTATTCAGTGTTGTGCCACAGCATTCAAAGAGTGTAGTCTTATTAATAGTTTTGTTGTTCCACTAAATAAACAAAAGCTTCATTCTCTTATCCAGATGCTGTAAATATCCCGTTTTCAAACAGCGTTGGTGGTTCAACTCTTTTTTTGCTTCCCAAACAGAAGGAGGATATGTTTAGGGTATGACAAGCTGTTACCACCAAACATTTCATGGTAAGAGCAAGTTACCAGTATCGCTTATATCACAAACAAACAAATCTGAATTTTCTATGCTACAAATTTCTACTTCTGTGCTCTTGCAGACTGGTTAACTAAAACTCCCAGAGATATTACTGGGTCTGTTTAATACATGGTAGGTACTTCTACAACTTCCTACCATGTTTGTGTTCTAAGTAACAACAGGCACCTTCAAGCATAGATGAGTTCCAGGTAGCTTGTAACTTCCTTCCAGATTAAAATATGTTGCTGATGTCAGTGAAAGTCCTCAACAGCCACCCTAGAAGTGCTATTGGCAGGTGTGTCTCAGACCCACGCCTTGAAGATAAGGCACTAGGCTTTCATAATACTCATAGTATATAAGTTTCTAAAATCTGCAAATTATGGCTTTAACATAATAGAACCATAGCACAAATTTTCACAAATATTTTTTGAAGCAGAGGCACTACCAAAGTAAGTGACTCGTTCACAGTCACAAAAGCACCCCATAATAATAATAATAATAATAATAATAATAATAATAATATATTTTATTTATATAGCACCTTTCCCATGCTTCCATTCAGGAGTAAAATCTCTCCATGAGCAAACTAGTCAAGTACATTTTGTAAGCTGATTATAACTGTACTTAAAAGATACTCCACCCAAAAATTATATTTTTTTATGTTACTTACCCCATATACTTTGTAGTGATACCCAGAAAAAAATAAATAATATGTTTTCATGCAGCATATACAGAAACAAATGTACAATATAATGCTGTACTAATGTTGTGCAATGGCAAATGACGTGAAAAAAGTCCATAAAGATATCTCCCTTTACTTGTGTCACATAATAATCATGTCAGTTATCCAGCTCTATGCTCATTTTGTTTTTCTAAAATGCTGTTAAATACACGATCTGGAAAAACTCAGCGCAGTACATCATGAACAGAAAAGTAAAGCTTCATGGGATTGACATTTTAAACTGCAGACAGAACTCTTGACCAACAAATGATGGGGAGAGGCAGATCTTCAATTGTACAGCATTGCTCACCGTTGGCTTTTTTATATCATAAACTTTTTTTCTCTCCATTCTGCGTTTAAACATGAGTTACAAAGGTAAACGACCTATTAAAACTGTCATTTTTGGGTGGCGTATTCCTACAAGTATCAAAAGTATAAGTAAATATAGGATCCCTTCCTGTTTTGTATACTGTATAGACAAAAAAAGGTTCTTACAAACACAAACTAACTCAGGCTGCCTTCTTTTCTGTACGTGAGTTGTATTACTGTCCTAAAATATGAGACAGGTAACTGAGCCTTGACAAAGCCAGCGCAAGCAAACATCTTAATGCCGGTATCTTAATTCAGTTAATTAGTTTAACAATAACATTAGTCATCAAATCAAATCCTAACAAGGCAGTACCCATCCACCATAATAAAAGGATGTCTGTGTGTCTGTCTGTGTCCATCTGGTTGTTATGTCTCTGTTATTTCAAAAGATGGCGCATTAGAAGCATTTTCAGTAATATAATGTATTGCGTCTGTCATTCTAACAGATGGTGTATCACACACTTTAACACTGCTCTTACAAATCCCATACCAAGTAGCATATAACAAAGATATATGTATTGTTTGGTGCACTGCACACGTTAACAGTGAGGTCTACTTGATTATTTAGATTTCAATCCACCTTAGATGAGTAGCTCAGCTAGTTATTAAATAATGTCTAATAAAACGCTTCCTTAGACTTCACCACTTTTAGTTTTACATTCAGATGAATTGTCTGTTGGTTCTTCTTGGGCTTTTTCAACTATTTCATGGGCTGTTTTCGAGCTTTAAGGTGATAAGAGCATAGCATGTGATAAGGTGACCACAGCATGTGAACGCACAGGCATGTCACGCTGCAGCACACAGAACAAGTCATACCCCGTTTGGCAGGCTGACAGACTGAGATTGTGATACACCAACATAGATGCTGTCATAGATGGCCAGAGCCCTTGCCCAGCCGGAACACCTCTGCTACAGGACAGAACATTACCTCTCCAGAAACACTAGATGGCAGCCCCCCTGGGCGGCAGCCGTACCTCGGACTCCCACAGGACTTCATGGGAGATGGAGTCCAATACAGCCCTGTTGGGATCCGGGGGAGCCGCCAGGGGGTGCTGCAATTGTTCCTCAGCCCATGTGGGCGGTTCTTCCGTAACAAGCACTTCCGGGGACCAGTGGACAGTACTCGGTGAGCCAGAGTCAGTTGGAAGGTGGAGGAGATAAGAGAAGAAGTGAATATATTGGTATTGTGCTATTATGCTTGTGGGACTGTGTTGTGCCTGTGGGAAACAGGGAAGGCGTTTCCCACATGGTGAAGAAAATATAAAAACATTTTTGTTTTTATCAGTGTGGCTCTAACATCTCTCTGTGTCGGGTTGGGTGGCTGGCACGCCCCCTAGAGTTGTTACAATGCATAGGTGATCGGGGTTTATCACCAACAGCAGCACATTTGAAAGTAACCGGAAAAATTGAAAATCGTCTTAAGGCAGAGAAGCCTGTTTTTCAGATCATTGACTGAGTATAACATTGTGTGTTTTGGGGTAGCCCTTTTGTTTTCTGGTTTAATATTGCAGCAGTGGCTAAAAGTAGCCACTTGTGTTTGAAAATGTAGTGAAGTAAAAGCGAAAGTAGACAGAAAATGGTATCCTCTAATAGAATTATTCTCAAAAATTACTTAAGTACAGTAATGAGGCATTTCTGCTTAGTTATTATACAATACTGTTAGGAAGTCAAAATTATCTGGTTATATGTATGAGTGAGTGGTACAGCGTTGTGCCTGTTCTTGCCAAGTTAACCTCACGATTCATGCAATGATATACTGAATAAAGTGCTCCACCAATGGAGAGCTGTATACGTATTAACCAAGAGAAATTGGGCATCTTTTCAAGAAGTGTCTCGAAGCAATCCGTTCGCGATTCCTCACATTTCTGTATCATATACGATTTGGTTCGTCATGACCCTTATGTAAAATAAGTGAGGTTACACAATATTGATCCATATTCATCTACCCTTTAGTTTCTGAATCCCTCCATTCATGGGGGAGCTGGGGTTGGGTATGGAAGCATAGCATCCAGGAAGTGCATGCTCGCGTATTTATGTAACATAACATTCTGCAACACATTTTAAGAAGAGTGGAGATTATCTGAGTAGCATCGGGGTCTCTGGCTGGAAGTCCAGTGTGTCGCAGGACTCGCATTCTTTATCAAGTTCGCACTGATTCTGTCAACCTAATGAGCCCGCCTCTGAAGAGGAAAACGTATTTGGCAAGAGGAGAACATTAAAACGCTACATCGACAACCACCAGCAGCAAGAATCACCTCTAGGACATTGGCTCTCTTGTCCGTATTTTACTTTTATTTGTTGCATTGTTTCCTTTGTTGAATAACATGAATAGCATGTGAATCTAATAGGTGTCTGTAAAATACAGTTAAGCAGCAGACGACTGTAAAGCCCAGTCTTGTCTAATGATTTTCGAGAATGAAAAGACCTCGCATTAATCCATTGTCTTTCTACAGGCAATAACGATAACTTGCTTTAGCATTATTTAGTAACCCGGTGTGCTGCAGAAACCCAAAGGGATGTCCTGTCAGAAAATTTCAATATTTCCATACGATGGGTTTATTTGTCAGGGTTAACATCACAAGCGCTCAGTTCTAAGGCTTTCTCTTCGCTTTAACAGCCGGAATCAAACGCAACCCTGCAAGATCCACCCCCCGCGCATCTCCCAGAGGACAATTTAAATTAAACCCAAAGCTCGCCGCAAATTCTTCAACCCCGAGCAGCAAATAGATGCTCCTCCGATTTTCTTTGTTTTCCAGTTTAAAGTGCAAGGCGATTTATTCTATTGACAGCGCAACCTGAGGGTCTTCAGAAATTCAGAGCTGCAGACCCGGGAAGCCCGACGCCGTCATTTCTCAATCTCGTGTTTAAATCTGAAGGGTGTCAACGTGAAAGTTACATTATAAAATAAATACATTAATTAATTCGTGGCCTCTCATTGCATTGCCAAGCCTAGAATAGCGTCACATTAATATTTTTTTTAACCGAAGCTTTTTATCTTCTTTATCCACAGAGTAAGAGAAAAACACATCTCCAGTTTCGTATAAGATTGTTTATAAAATCACTATCGCGTACGGCGACTTTTCTTTCTTTCTTTCTTTCTTTCTTTCTTTCTTTCTTTCTTTCTTTCTTTCTTTCTTTCCCGCTCTGAAAGCAATCATGCAAGCCTTTATCTACGCTGAAGTGAACTGCTTGCAGCGCTTCAGAAGCTGTCAGCAATGCAGATTTATCGTCTGTCAAATCGGATTTCAAACCATTGTGTGTTAACTTGTTCGCTCGATCCGGGGCACTGCTGTTTCTCTGCGTGTGAGGCGGCACTGCTATCTGCTCAGAAATTAACCCGCTCCCCTGTCTAGAAAAATGTAAATACGAGGAAAAAATCAGGGCTGAAAGAAAATAAGGATAAGGAGTAGGCTAGAACATCACGCCGAGCTAACCGAAAAATGCAAATGTTTAATATGGCGTCTTTCACAGATCGCACAACACCGAGTTGAAAGATGTAAAGAAATATGCAGGTGTGTTTAGCGTTGATACATTACGTACCCTGGTGTCAACAAAAAAAAAAAACTATATGTAAGGAGGTCCGATTTAAAATTTTGCATTCATTTTATGAGTTTCCACACCAGAATGTTACATTCATCAGCCAGTTTTCTATGCATGCTCTTTAAATAACTAGGAGATTCGGCGCTGTTAACAGCAGTAACTACTATAGAGACTAACACTAGCAAGAATTTTAGACCATTGCAGGGAATAGTCACGCACGCTTGCGTGGTCATTTTTGGGATATTAACCTAACCCAACAGATAGAATAGACATAGAAGAGCTACATATGCAGACATATACAAAAACCTGCAAGATCCACATAAAAGACATCCAAACTACAGCTCCTAAGGCTCCTATTAAAGATGGTGGTGCTTCTTGCATCTTTTGCAACAAGTTCTCTGTTACAAGTTCCTTATATGAGGTTGCTTTTCATGGTGATGAGCAGGACTAGCAGATAGGGTGATCACCTTGTGCTGCACTTCGGAAAGGCTTAAAAACATGGAGCAACTGGGCTGTATTGAGAGGCTTTCTTTATTGTGAATTTCCCTAAAGAGAGTCTATGTCATGTAAGTAAAACATAAACTATAGTTGATTGACATCACAAGCAAACAGTTAAAGAGTAGCTCTTTACTTACTGGTCCTGCCAGTGATGGTTACAGCATAATTATAATTTTATTACACAGCCCCATAAACTGTAACCATATCAATATCATATCAGTTTTGGTAAATTCAAGTCTTTTGAGTATCTCGCCATTATTATTCAGGGAGATTCTCACGTTCTAGTATTATCCGTGTATAGACCTCCAAAATTCAACGCGTCTTTCTTTGAAGAATTCTCTGACTTGATGTCAATCTTAATTACGAACTATGACACACTCTTAATAGTTGGCGACTTTAATTTTCATATGGATAATCAATGTGACCAAAAAGTAAAAGAATTTATGAACCTCCTGGACTCTTTTGATTTGAGACAGCTCGTTAATCAGCCTACACATAAAGCAGGTCATACGTTAGACTTAGTGATTACTAAAGGACTAAAAGTTGATATAAAGCAGGTCATTGATACGGGTCTATCAGACCATTTTCTTCTGCTCTTTAATATAGAAATAATGATAGAAAACACTCATGAGAAGCATATTGTTAAAAAACGGTTCTTTGACTCATCAGCAGCTTTAAAACTTTCAAACATTCTAACCAATCAGTCCGTTTATAATGCCAACTATAATAGCGAGGAGAATGTAAATAGTAAGGTGGAAAGATTTAATACTAAAGTGAGGGCTGCTGTTGACTTAATTGCACCTGAAAAGACAGTTAAAAAATCTTCTAGCATTGTTATACCATGGAAGACCCAAAGAGTGTCTGATTTAAAGAGAACATGCCGTAGAGCTGAGTGTAAATGGAGGAAAACTAAACTAACTATTGACTATGAAATATTAAAAGTTTCAAAGATCCTCAACTGAGTGTCTCCTTAGAATTCCAAGAGCAAAACTTAAAAGAAGTGGTGAGGCGGCCTTCTGCTATTATGCACCTAAAATCTGGAATAGCCTGCCAGTAGGAATTCGCCAGGCTAATACAGTGGAGCACTTTAAAAAACTACTGAAAACACATTATTTTAACATGGCCTTCTCATAACTTCACTGTAATTTAATCCTGATACTCTGTATATCCAATTCATTATAATAACTATTCATTCAAAATCTGTACTAACCCCTACTCTCTCTTCTGTTTCCTTTTCCGGTGTCCTGTTGGTGGTGGCGTGCGCCACCACCATCTACCCAAAGCACCATGATGTCCCAACAATGATGGATGGATTAAAAGCCAGAAGTCTGTATGACCATCAGCATCAAGTGACTCCGTGAAAACCCGAACTACCAAGAGGACTGTTTCATTTATGTTAGGTAGAATACCCAGAGGGGACTGGGCGGTCTCGTGGCCTGGAACCCCTACAGATTTTATTTATTTCTCCAGCCTTCTGAAGTTTTTTTTTGTTTTTTCTGTCCACCCTGGCCATCGGACCTTACTCCTTTCTATGTTAACTAATGTTGTCTTATTTTAATTTCTTATTTTGTCTTTTATTTTTCTTCTCTTCATTATGTAAAGCACTTTGAGCTACTTTTTGTATGAAAATGTGCTATATAAATAAATGTTGTTGTTGTTGTTGATGATATTTAGAGCCTTAAACTAAACATACTAGCCTAATATAATCACAAAATTCAATGAAACTGAAATGTTAATATTAGCTCTAAAATTTTACCCATAATTCCTGCTTACAGTGTCCTCTTCAACATATGCAAAATATTTAATATCACCATCCAGTTAATGCATGGTATCAGTTTTTCAAGCTATGGAGGACATTTTTAGCCTGCCAGGAACAGGTGTAAATATGAAGGGTATCCCGTAACCATCAAGTCATATATGGTAGTAAATAAGAGAGGATGGGATTTGCCAAGTTTTAATGCAAGTATTAATTTAAGCCTATTTAAAAGATGTTTATGTTTTGAAATAAATCAGCATTTAGCAGTGCATTCAAAGTCCACAGTTGTAGATGAATGCTTAATTTTACTCTGCCATGTTTGTGTCTCCAGTGCTGCATGAGTTAAAGGATTTTTATTATTATTAATATTATTATTATTGTTGTTGTTGTTGTTGATGAGGTTGCTGGATTCTTACCTATGTTGTAGCCTATAATTTTTTGCCCACCTGATCACAATGTTTGACGGGTCAGCTCCTATGTTGACTGAATTATATCTCCCTATTATAAAAAAATGTCTTGGAAGGAGACGAGACGTGATTGTCTGAGAGACACTTTCACGTCCTGCGAGACGAGTCTTCATACCAAGCGATGTAACCACACCCAGGACTGGAAGCCCCATGAGACAAGGTCTTATACAATACAATACAGTTTATGTTTGTGTAGCCCAAAATCACACAAGAAGTGCCGCAATGGGCTTTAACAGGCCCTGCCTCTTGACAGCCCCCCAGCCCTGACACTCTAAGAAGACAAGGAAAAACTCCCAAAAAAACCCTAGTAGGGAAAAAATGGAAGAAACCTTGGAAAGGCAGTTCAAAGAGAGACCCCTTTCCAGGTAGGTTGGGCGTGCAATGGGTATCAAAAAGAAGGGGGTCAATACAATACAAAGAAGGGGGTCAATGCAATACAAATACTACAATACTTATGCAAAGAGATTTGGAAAAGGCCTGCGTGGGTATGTCAGACACATTTCTTGTAGCCATACTCACTCATGAGCAGTTATACGTTGCATTCTCACGATGTAATTCCAAACATGGAATCAAAATTCAATGCAATATTGATGAAAAGGTAAAAGCGAAACGAGATCACATATATGGACATAGGTGATATGACAGAAGTGCGCCATGCAAGATGCAGATCACACGGCACTGCAGCAGCAGCAGTAAGCCAGCAGCTGATCGAGCAAAGAGGAGGTAAAATAAAAACTGTTTGTGTTTCCCATTGTATCACCATTTAAGAGGGGGTGTCAGAGGAGCAACCGCATCTCCTTGAGGTGAGTTCAGCCCCCCTCTTCACAATGCAGAGCGGCAGAGACATGAGGTGGTTGGCGCATAGCACAGGCGGGGGGTGGGGGCAAAGCCCCCTAGTTGAAAAATGTTGATAATTTCTGGAATCAATTTAAGGTATCAGACAGGATGCCTAAAAAGCCTCAGATTTCCACTACAAATGTTTAGCTTAAAGGGCAGGAGTCTTTGCATTTTAGCTTACAGGACAGACTTTGAAAAATGCACCTTGCCTCAGGTGGCACTGCTGAACACGCCAGCCCAGATAATGGGTTTTCTACAGCTGACACCAATGTAACAATTTGCACTGCACAAGCTGCTGCTGGATTCAAATTCACAACCTCATCATTCTTAGCATTCGAGAAAACAAGGGAATGAACACTAAGCCTGCTGACATATTAATATCACTATTGTGCAAGGAGAGGATTGTGGCATATGTACCACTTTAAGAGTTCCTCACCTTAACGCTATTCCTCTATTCATTAGTGCCATCATCAGTGCCTCGAAAGTGAATGCCAAACACAATGATTAAAAGGATTTATTAATGATTTAGCCCACTGAGATGTACTTTCTGGGTATTTGAAGTATTATTCTGCTAACAATGAGAGAAGCGATGAATTCAGTGTTGGGATCTGTGGTTGGATATTATATTAACATAAAAGGTTATATTTGAGTAGGACAATAAACAGCCCAAGTACCCTCCAATTAGGATCACACATGAGGTTTAATCAACAAGTAGTAATGCAAGGGCTGCAATTTTCAATCAGATGTGCGTTGGTACACTCATCAGGCATCATAATGGCGGTAATCTGTTTGAAAATGACTGCTTTGATTTCAGATGTTGAACTTAAAAATAAATGCAGCAATTCATTTCCCAAAATCAATCTTTACTTTATATAGTGCCACTAACAGCATGCAACATGACAATGTGCTTTGCAGAGGCATACCAAACATACCAAATGTAATAAACAACAATATAAGGGAACAATGAAGCCTTCACTTAGAGCTGGAGGAGACTGGAAGTACTGTGCCTTCAGAAAGTATTCAGACCCCTTCGCTTTCTTCACATTTTGCTTTATGCTAAAATTATTTAAATTCATTTTTTCCCTCATCAAATGACACTCCTTTCCAGAATGACCTAGCGAAAATAGGATTTTAGATATTTTTTCAAATGTATTAAAAATAAATTGAAATTTCACGTTGACGCTGATATTCAGACCCTTTGTTATAACAGTGCAGTTTGGCTGAGATGCATGCCATTCCACTGAGGTGTTTTGTTAGTAGTCCACATGTACTAAATTCAATTGACTGGAGATGATTAGGAAAGGCACATCCCTGTCTATTGAAGGTCCCACAGATGAGCAAAAAACCAAGCCATGAGGTCAAAGGAATTGCCTGCAGAGCTTAGAGACAGGGTTGTGTGGTGGCAAAGATCTGGGGAACACTACAAAAAATTCCTGCAGCACTAAATATTCAAAAGAGTCTCAATAATTCTGAAAAAGAATAAGTTCGGAACAACCACAAGTCTTCCTAGAGCTGGTAATTCTGTCAAACTGAACAATCAGGGGAGAAGGGTCATGGTAAAAGAAGTGACCACGAACCCGATGGTCACTCTGGCAGAAATACAGAGAGCCTGAATGGAGATGGGAGAAACTCCCAGAAGTACAACCTCCACTACAACAGTCCACTTTTTCTGGGCTTTATGTCAGAGTGGCCAGACAACACATAAAATCCCATTCTGGTGTGATCAAATCAAGATTGAACTACTCAGCCACAATTCTAAGCACCACATCTGGAGGAAACCAGGTATGACTCATCCCCTGCGTAACAACATTCCATCAGTCAAGCATGGTGGTGGTAGCATCATGCTGTGGGTTTGGAGACTGGGAGACTACACATGGTTGAGGGAAAGCTGAGCAGAGCAAAGTACAGAGATATTCTTAATGAAATCCTGCTCCAGGGTGTTCTGGACCTCCGATTGGTCCAAAGATTAACCTTCGAAAAGAACAAAACAGGAGTGGCTTAGGGTCAACTCTGTGAAAGTCATTGAGTGGTCCATCCAAAGCCCAGACTTGAAACCATTGGAACTATTTCTGGAAAGATCAAAAACAAAAAATAGCAGTCCACTGATGGTCTCCATCCAACCTAAGAGAGTTTAAGAGGAAATGCAAATAAGAATGGTAGAAATATCCAAAAAGCCAGGGGGTCAATGGTGAATGCTTAAGTCAATATGATATTTCAGTTTTTTATTTTTAATAAAGTTGCAAAAATTTCTAAAACCTTGTTTTTACCTTGACATTCTCAGGTATTAAGTGATGCTTGATGAGAGAAAAAAATAATTGTAGCACAAGGCTGAAACACACAAAAAGTGTAAAACGTGAAGATGTCTACATACACTCTGAAGGCATCATACAGTTAGGTCCATAAATATTTGGACAGAGACAACTTTTTTCTAATTTTGGTTCTGTACATTACCACAATGAATTTGAAATGAAACAACTCAGATTCAGTTGAAGTGCAGACTTTCAGCTTTAATTCAGTGGGGTGAACAAAACGATTGCATTAAAATGTGAGGCAACTAAAGCATTTTTTGAACACAATTCCTTCATTTCATGGGCTCAAAAGTAATTGGACAAATTAAATAACTGGAAATAAAATGTTCATTTCTAATACTTGGTTGAAAACCCTTTGCTGGCAATGACAGCCTGAAGTCTTGAACTCATTGACATCACCAGATGCCGGGTTTCCTCCTTTTTAATGCTCTGCCAGAACTTTACTGCAGCGGCTTTCAGTTGCTGTTTGTTTGTGGGCCTTTCTGTCCGAAGTTTAGTCTTCAACAAGTGAAATGCATGCTCAATTGGGTTAAGATCAGGTGACTGACTTAGCAATTCAAGAATTTTCCACTTCTTTGCTTTTATAAACTCCTGGGTTGCTTTGGTTGTATGTTTTGGGTCATTGTCCATCTGTATCATGAAACGCCGCCCAATCAATTTGATCAATTTGAGCAGACGGTATGTCTCTGAACACCTCAGAATTCATTCGGCTGCTTCTGTCCTGTGTCACATCATCAATAAACACTAGTGTCCCAGTGCCACTAGCAGCCATGCACGCCCAAGCCATCACACTGCCTCCACCATGTTTTACAGATGATGTGGTACACTTTGGATAATGAGCTGTTCCACGCCTTCTCCATACTTTTTTCTTGCCATCATTCTGGTATAGGTTGATCTTGGTTTCATCTGTCCAAAGAATGTTTTTCCAGAACTGTGCTGGCTTTTTTAGATGTTCTTTAGCAAAGTCCAATCTATCCTTTCTATTCTTGAGGCTTATGAGTGGCTTGCACCTTGCAGTGCACCCTCTGTATTTACCTTCATGCAGTCTTCTCTTTATGGTAGACTTGGATATCGATATGCCTACACCCTGGAGAGTGTTGTTTACTTGGTTGGCTGTTGTGAAGGGGTTTCTCTTCACCATGGAAATGATTCTGCAATCGTCCACCACAGGTCTTTTTGCGTTGCTGAGTTCACCAGTGCTTGCTTTCTTTCTCAGGATGTACCAAACTGTAGATTTTGCCACTCGTAATATTGTAGCAATTTCTCGGATGGGTGTTTTCTGTTTTCGCAGCTTAAGGATGGCTTCTTTCACCTGCATGGAGAGCTCCTTTGACCGCATGTTGTCTGTTCACAGCAAAATCTTCCACATGCAAGCACCACACCTCAAATCAACTCCAGGCCTTTTATCTGCTTAATTGATAATGACATAACGACGGACTTGCCCAAACCTGCCCATGAAATAGCCTTTGAGTCAATTGTCCAATTACTTTTGAGCCCCTGAAATGAAGGAATTGTGTTCAAAAAATGTTTTAGTTGCCTCACATTTTTATGCAATCGTTTTGTTCACCCCACTGAATTAAAGCTGAAAGTCTGCACTTCAACTGCATCTGAGTTGTTTCATTTAAAATTCATTGTGGTGATGTACAGAACCAAAATTAGAAAAAAGTTGTCTCTGTCCAAATATTTATGGACCTAACTGTATATCTGAACAGCCATGAAATGGTGCTTTACAATCCAAACACACTGAAAGTATAAATGTACAATAAAATGGACCAAACAATAAGAATGAACAAACAAAGAGAGAAAGATACACTGGTCAGCTTGTGAACCTTTCACAGCTCTTCACTACATGGCAGTGTCATTACAACCACAGTGAACAGGAGGGACTGCCAAAACTTGAAATTAAAGAGAGAAAATAAAAAGCCGGAATGAACGAGGGGGCTTTTAGAGTGAATCTAAAAAATACAAAGCCCACTGGAGGTGTTTGAAAATGAGCAGCAGGTTTTTCTCTTTCACGGTACTTCCTGTCTGCACATGAATGACAAAGGACAAGAAGCACATCAGCAATTCAAACAATGAGTACCGGGTGTTCTTCTCACAGTCTTCCCTCGGTTTCTAAAGCTGAAACAACCAATAGGAGGACAACACTTGATGAGCAATTAGGTGAAAGATGCCAAGAAAGTTCGGAGTATTTGATGGAAGGGGTTTAAGAAATGATCTCACATTTGCAAAAAACATGCCAATCAATTGACCTATCCTCGCATCAAACTGGAAAAAATGTTGTGAAGTCAAATTGGAGATAAAGCAAGAAATCAAAAAGATATTTGGATACATACAGTAATTTAAAACCTCAGCTCCAAAAATCATTTAACTTTACTGAAATATCCATTCATTTTTGTATTGGTTTCCTGAACCTACTTTGTTCAGTACAGGGCGGCCAGGTGGTGAAGACTATCCAAGGAGCAATAAGGGTAGAGACTGATTTGGGATGGGACGCCAGTTCATGTCAAGGCATACCTACATTCACCAACCAACCTGACTGAATGTCTGAACTCTGGGAAGAGAACAGAGGACACTAAATAAATTAACATGAATGTGAGAAGCCCAGCTGGGGCAACATGTTGTGCCACTTACTGCTGAACTCTACCACCCCTTTATTGATATGCATGTCTTATGACTTCCAGTTTTCCTGATTTTAATGAAATGGGTTAAATTAATGTTGAGCAAAAAGTTAAAGTAATGCAAGAACAGTTAAGACATACACTCACTGAACAAATTATTAGGAACACCTGCATACCTTCTTATCCATTGTGACAGGCGGCCGGGTCCCATGCCCGGCCGGGATGCCCCTTCTGTATATGTTCCGGGGGAGCAGCTATGGACATCTCACTACCTCCCCCGGGACACTTGGTGGCAGCCTCCCTGGCTGACGATGGTGCCTCAGTTTCCCGCAAGGTTTCATGGGAGATGGAGTTCTCCACAGCCCTGTGGGGAGCTGGGGAGGCCACCAGGGGGTGCTGCATGGAGCCAGGAACACACCTGGACATCTCTGCAGCCCCACCCGGAAGTGCAATTAGCCACAGGTGATCAAGCACCTGGAGCACTTCCGGGTGGGCTATAAAAAGGGCCAGCATCCACCACTCAGGAGCCAGAATCGGGAGAAAGAGGATGAGGTTGCCTGGGAGGTGTGGTGGTGGCAAGGTGGAGAGAATGAATTGTTCTTTGTGCTGTATAAGTGCTTATGGGACTGTGTTGGGCCTGTGGGACACAGGGAAGGCGTGCCCTACGGCTGAAGAAAAATAAAAAGACTTTATTTTACACGTACCTCTACATAAGTTTGTGCCGGGTCGGGCGCTATATAGCGCCTTTTCTACACCATGAACTGATCTAACAGCCAATTGTGTGGCAGAAATGCAGTGCCTAAAATCAAACAGATACAGGTGAGGAGCTTCACGTAATGTTCACATCAGACACCAGAATGGGTAAAAACTGTGACCTCGGTGACTTTGAACCTGACATGATTGTTGGTGCCAGACAGACTAGTTCTGTAACTGCTCACTTTCTGGGATTTTCATGCACAACGGTTTGTAGAGTTTACTCAGCATGGTTACGAGAAACAAAATACATCCAGTGAGTGACAGTTCTGTGGAAGGAAACTCCTTATTGAAGACAGAGGTCAGAGGAGAATGGACAGACTGGACAGAAAAAGCTACAGTAACTCAGTTAACCACTCTGTACAACTGTGGTGGACAGAAAAGCATCTCAAAATTCACAACACATTGAACTTTAAAGAGGATGGGCTATATCAGAAGAGGACCACATCATTAGAACTTTAGAACATTAGAACACTCCAGACGAGAACAGGCCATTCAGCCCAACAAAGCTCGCCAGTTCTATCCACTTATTTCTTCCATAAAAGCATCAAGTCGAGTTTTGAAAGTCCCTAAAGTCTTACTGTCTACCACTCTATTTGGTAGCTTATTCCTAGTGTCTATCATTCTTTGTGTAAAGAAAAACTTCCTAATGTTTGTGCGAAATATACAATTAACAAGTTTCCAACTGTGTCCCCGTGTTCTTGATGAACTCATTTTAAAATCACAGCCTCGATCCACTGGACTAATTCCCTTCATAATTTTAAACACTTCAGTCAGGTCTCCTCTTAATCTTCTTTTGCTTAAACTGTAAAGGCTCAGCTCTTTTCACCTTTCTTCATAACTCATCCCCTGTAACCCTGGAGTCAGCCCTGTCGCTCTTCTCTGGACCTTTTCTAGTGCTGCTATGTCCTTATTGTAGCCTGGAGACCAAAACTGCACAAAGGACTCCAGATGAGGCCTCACCAGTGTGTTATAAAGCCTCAGCATATCCTCCTTGGACTTGTACTCCACACATCAAGGCGCTATATAACCTGACATTCTGTGTGCCTTCTTAATGGCTTCTGAACACTGTTGGGAAGTCGATAGCTTCGAGTCCACTATGACTCCTAAATCCTTCTCATAAGGTGTACAACCGCCCATTGTGTATTCAAACCTAACATTTTTACTTCCTATGTGTAATTCTTTACATTTACTGACATTAAATTTCATCTGCCACAAATCTGTCCAAGCCTGTTTGCTATCCAAGGCCCTCTGTGATGATATAACAGATTCCAAATTATCTGCCAATGCACCTCTCTTGTTATCATCTGCAAACTTAACCAGCTTGTTACTTATAATCCTATCTAAGTCAATTATATTTATTAAAAATAGCAGCGGCCCCAGCACTGACCCCTAGTGGTCACCACTCTTAACGTCACAAGATTTCTCTAACCATCACCCTCTGCTTCCTGTGTCTGAGCCAATTCTGCACCCATCTACGCCACACCCTGAACTGCCACTTCTTTTAATTTAATGCCCACCCTCTTGTGTGGCACCTCATCACATTGACTGTAACTCAGAAGTTAGAATAAAGCCAGCTAATGTATTCTAGCTATTGGTGTCACTGTAACTGAAAGGTAAGTTTCTTTGTAATTCCAGACATAAATTCAGAGCAACACCTTACACAGACATGTACACATGGGGGGAAACGCAGTTTAAGTTAGCTGTGAGTAAATGAACGCCACTAGATGTTTAATAACTACTGTAACTGGAGAATTTATGCAGCTTGATCAGATAAATGGAAAGATCAGAATTCATAAGTAATGTGCCTTGTTCTATAATGTTCAACTAAGCTATCGTAATTTCATGTTTTGTGTTATCATCCTTTGTCTGTCTATCTGTATGCATATCTATTTATATTATATAAACTGTCAAGCTTGGGTCATAAAGTTGCACAGGAGAGTACCGAAGGATTCCCAAGGAGTAGAAACTTTATTGCTGTCCGGGCAGATACAAGCATAAGTCTCTTTCACAAGCAATCTGGCAACACAAGGAATGGCTCTTTGTGTAAAGAAAAACTTCCTAATGTTTGTGCGAAATATACAATTAACAAGTTTCCAGCTGTGTCCCTGTGTTCTTGATGAACTCATTTTAAAATCACAGCCTCGATCCACTGGACTAATTCCCTTCATAATTTTAAACACTTCAGTCAGGTCACCTCTTAATCTTCTTTTGTTTAAACTGTAAAGGCTCAGCTCTTTTAATCTCATTTTTACTTCCTATGTGTAATTCTTTACATTTACTGACATTAAATTTCATCTGCCATAAATCTGTCCAAGCCTGTTTGCTATCCAAGGCCCTCTGTGATGATATAACAGATTCCAAATTATCTGCCAATCCACCTATCTTGGTATCATCAGCAAACTTAACCAGTTTGTTACTTATATTCCTATAAGTCATAAGTCATGTTCTACTCCTGTCAGCCAAGAACAGAAAGTTGAGGCTGCAGTGGGCACAGGCTTACCAAAAGTGGATAGCTGAAGAATGGAAAATTGTAGCCTGGTCTGAAGGCATACAGAAGGTTTGCTCAGAATTTGGTGTCAACAGCTTGAATCCATGCACCCAATCAGCCCTGTGTCAAAAGTCCAGGCTTGTGGTGGTGTAATGGTGTGAGGAATGTTTTCTACCAAACCTGTTAATACCAATCAGACATCACTTGAATGTCAACCATGTGCATCCCTTCAAGGCTTCAATTTACCCATCTTCGAATGGTCAGTTCAAGTATGACAATGCACCATGTCACAAAGCAAAAGTTGTCTCAAATGTGTCACATAAACGTGAAAATGACTTCAGTGTTCTTCAGTGGCCTTCCCAGTCACCGGATCTAATTTGAATCCAACAGAACGTCCTTGGGATGTACAGGAGTATGAATGTGCACCTTACAAATTTGCAGAACCTGTGTGAAGCAATCAAGTCAACATAGACCAGAATTTCAAAGGAATGTTCTCAGAATCTAGTGGAATCCATGGCAAGAAGAACTGAGTCTGCTTTGAGAGCAATGAACTAGTAGCTAACTAGCATTAACAGAGTGTGCCTAATAATTTGCCCAGTAAGTGTACAGTATATTCACTTCATAGTGAGGAGTACTGAGGTCAAGAGAGGGGAAATCCTGCAGCTTCATAATAGGATATCCTTAAAGTAACAGTTGAAATCAAAAGCTGATGTGTTCCCTTGGGTGAAGGGAGACCCCTTTAGCCCAACTGGATAAGTCACTGCTTACAGGATGGTGGCCAGCCTCTGAAAGTGAAGATGAAGGATGAGAGTATTACATGATTTCTCACTGGTAGCACTTGGGGGCTTCTCTGGGAGTGCTCAGAGCAGGGGTGAATGTAGTGAAAGATATAGAGTGAGAAGTCAAAAAAAATGACACATTGCATTGGCTAACTAAAAAGATTACAATATGCAAGCTTTCGAGACAACTCAGGCCCCTTCTTCAGGCAAGTACATCACAGGTTGGATGATGTGGAAATAGTGAACCAGGAAATTCAATGGAAATGCATGGATTAGCAAGGAGGAAGTAAGGACTGCTAAGAAAAAGAATGAAGAATGGAAAGGCTGCTAGTCCAGATGGCATACCTGTGGAAGCATGGAGGTGTCCAGGCAGTGGAGATTTTAACGAGATTGTTAAATGCAATCTTGAAAAGTGAAAGGATACCCAAGGAGTTGAGAAGAAGTGTACTGGTATAAGGGTGATGTGCAGAACTGTAGTAACTACAGAGGGATACAGTTGATCAGCCATAGCATGAGGTTATGGGAAAGAGTGGTGGAAGCCAGGAAGCTAGCTAAGAGAAATAACCCATAAAAGAAACATTTCATTTGGGACAGGTGGTATCGTGCTTCACCAAAAGACAGAGCAAACACCCCAAAATGTCCTTGGAAGTCAGGCTTTTTTAAAGCATGTGTAATGCATGGAGTTATAGTCTTACCATGGCTCATTGTGAGGGGGAGGTTCTGGACTGCTGTAGAACACCCCTCAAGCAAGAAGTGATTCTAGAATTGTATGGGATGCAACAATGAGTCCTGAGTAAGAGGTGATCACAGGAAATGACCCCCCAGCTCGGAAAAAGAGGGAAACCAGTTCTCACTTATCTTTGTTTTCAGATTATGTCATTAGGACATCAGGGTGTAGTGTGTAGATGGGTGCAAAACTGACTAAAACACAAGCAGCAGAGGGTTAAGGTGCAAGGAACCTTATCAGAATTGGGTGAAGTTAAGAGCTGTGCCCCTCAGGCATCAGTGCTAGGGCCAATGCTATTCTTAAAATATATAAACGATTTGGAAAAGGAATATAAATAACAAGCTGGCTAAGTTTACAGATGATACCAAGCTTGGTGGTCTGTCAGATAATCTAGAATCTGTTGAATCATCACAGAGGGACTTTGACACATGCAGGCATGGACAGGTTTGTGGAAGATGAAATTTAATGTAAGTAAATATAAAGTGTTGCACATAGGAAGTAAAAATGTTAGGTTACAATTCACAATGGGAGGTCTGACAATAGAAAGTACTCTTATAAGAAGTACTTAGGAGTCACTGTGCACTCGTTATTGTCAACTGCCAGACTGTGTTCAGAAGCCTTTAAGAAGGCTATCAGAATGTCAGGTTATACAGCACGATGTGTGGAGGACAGGGCCAAGGAGGTTTTGCTTAAGCTTTATAACGTACTGGAGTTCTGTGTACAGTTTAGGTTCCCATGCAACAAAAAAGACAGAAGTGCTAGAAAAAGTCCAGAGGAGAGTAATTAGGCTGATTAGGGATGAGAGGTATGAACTATGATTAGAGATTGAGTTTAACGTTTATTCCTTAAGTTTAAAAATCAAGGCAGAGGTAAAGAATTTAGGAGTAATCATTGACTCTGACCTCAACATTAAATCGTATATTAACCAGATTACGAGGACTGCATTTTTTCACTTAAGGGATATTGTAAAAGTTAGACCTCTTATAACTTTACAAAATGTTGAAAATTTAATTCACACTTTTGGTTTTAGTCAACTAGATTACTGTAATGCACTCCTAACTGGACTACCTAAGAAAGTCATGCATTAAATCGGTTGCAATTAGTGCAGAATACAGCAGCCAGAATCCAAACTAGAAAAAGACAATTTGAGCACATCTCACCAGTTTTAGCATTGGTTACCTGTGTCATTAAGACTTGACTTTAAAACACTACTAATGGTTTATAAAGTGTGAAATAATCTTACTCCACTCTGTATTTTGGAATGCCTGCCCCCCTACACCCCAAGTCATAACCGTAGGTCTGCTTATAATTGGAGGCCTGCTTATAATTCCAATAGCCAAGTTATGCACTTAAAATCTGGAATACTTTACCTCCCGGAATTTCAAAGGCTAATACTGTGGAATATTTAAAAAAAAAATGCTAAAAAACATTACTTTAATATGGCTTTTGCATAGTTCCTTTTCAGTTGCATTCCTAATAGATTAAATAGGTATAGAATTGTCGTATTCTTCTGGGATCCGCGATCTGTACTAATCCCCACTATTCTCTGCTGTCTTTTCTGGATCTTCTGTGGTGGAGATCTGCACCACCACCACCTGATCAATGCACCATGCAGAATCCTGAGATGATGGAGTGAAGGTGGGTGTCTGAGCTGTCCACATGTCATGTGAAGCATGAAAATTAAGAGATTTGATTTAGGAACATTTGTGTTGGTAGACAGTAGGACTTTAGGGTCATTCAAAACTCAATGTTATTTTGTAGGAATTAAGTGGATAGGATCGGCGAGCTCTGTTGGTCTGAATGGCCTTTTCTAATGTACTAATCCTCTAAACGTGAAGTGAGATTCTGATCAATGGATTATATAACGTGAATTTTTCCATTTTATTATCAATTAACCTTCTGTCACAGGAGTTGTGTTGATTATACATGCAGTGGTTGTGTTGATATGAAGTATATCTTGATTAAAATATATTGATAATTGTGGCTCTGCAGAGTAGCCATCAGGAGCTGCTCAACCGCAGATAAAGCAAATAACTGCTGTTCTGCCCTTCTGAGTATTAAAGACTACCACTCATCCAGACCCAGGGGAACAGTGTTGGGGAGATGAGCACAGGCCACCATTTAGAAGAGCAACATAAGAGAGCATTGTGACTTCATTTCATTTTATTATTGTCTCGAATGTGTCTTTTGGGCCCCAGCAATGTGTGATTTAATTGTGGGATGTGCAATTTACCCCTATCTAGGGAAAAGGACATTTGACCTCGTTGATGCATCTCGTTTTTTAACCTAGTCTTCTAAACTCATTATGTTGAGCAATGCAATGTTTTTTATTGCTTCTGCATGTACAGTTTCTATAAATTTTTGATGCCCATCAAATATCTTTTACATACAGCAGTGTTCATTGTGTGCAGCATTACAACACTTCTGACACAAATGCATATTCATATATTTAAGATAACTGGCAGGTGAAGAAATGTTTTGAGGTCTCCCAGTGAATTAGAGGTACTGTAGGAAAAGCTAACTGATTTGACAATATATGACAGAAGCGGCATTTCCTTTACTAATTAAATACAGAGTTGTGTGATCAGATATGAGACTTCTCTAGCACCTGAAAGGGGTAAATTGGAAATAAACACTAAGTCATTGCTTAAATAACACACAATAATTAGCCTTTGACTGTTTTATTTAATGGGGGGAACAACTTTAATGCTAATTGTAATCAACCCAGACGCTTTATTATAGCCATTGAAGGAGTACTGTTTTCAACATTACCGCCACTAAATCATTTATTTGCTGAGTATAAAATGTGTTTCTCCACATTCCGCCGTTTGTCCTGCGTTCAATATATAATTGATAGGAACTACTCGCTGTTAAAACAGAAAGAGATTCAGACCAAATGCTCTGAAAAAAAACACGAAAGATTTCAGCACCACGGACAGCAGCCACACCACTTTTCAGACCTAGCAGAGGAGGAGGAGGAGGAGGAGGAGGGGCGCTTCCCATTCCAGATCACAGCACCCGTACAAAGCACTGGGCCTTCAGCTGCGCTCTTAAGATATATCAAAATAATTGAATGTATTGACTACATTATCCAGCCATTATCCAAAGCGGTTTCAATGCGAGCAGGACTGCTGGAAGGCAAATTATAATTGATATTATTATACAGTTGTGCAGTCATTTCAAATCTTTGCCAACTGTTATTTTATTATCTTGGGCAGTGAAGAATACCATGAGGCATGGAACAAAACTGAATTCAGAAACTTTTTATTTTTTACAATAGTATTGATTTATATCTGTTGTATATAAATATGTTATATGTATGTGTCCATAATATGTTATGCATATACTTGCATCGCGAATACAAGCGGCTGAAATGAGTTTCCTCCGCAGGGTGTCTGGGCTCTCCCTTAAAGTTAGGGTGAGAAGCTCAGTCATCCGGGAGGGGCTCAGACTAGAGCCGCTGCTCCTCCGCATCGAGAGGAGTCAGATGAGGTGGCTCGGGCATCTGATCAGGATGCCTCCTGGATGCCTCCCTGGTGAGGTGTTCCAGGCACGTCTAACCGGGAGGAGGCCCAGGGGAAGACCCAGGACACGCTGGAGGGACTATGTCTCTCGGCTGGCCTGGGAACGCCTCGGGATTCCCCCGGAAGAGCTAGAAGAAGTGGCCGGGGAGAGGGAAGTCTGGGCATCTCTGCTCAAGCTGCTTCCCCCGCGACCCGACCTCGGATAAGCAGAAGAGAATGGATGGATGGATGGATGGATGGATACTTGCATGTATTGATTAATTAGAAAAATTCTACTTTAGATTATTGTTATGATGTTGAATAAACAGATGGGTCCTAAGACTCCCAGTCAGATTCAGATTTAGATAGATAACACAGTTACCTTTGCTGCAGCTCCTTCCATCCTTGTCATACTAAAAACTCTCCCTCTCTTCTGCAGTTCTTTAGACTCCACCAGTTTTTGAAGTGGTGAGAATGACTTCTGTAAATAAGCACTCAGAATGAAGAGTTTCTTCATTGGCAGAGGACACCTTTCAAATATTGTGGACAGGGACCTTACTCAAGCCAGGAGTAGGCCTCATAACATCTGCTCTAATAAGAACCCCAATAATGAAACCTGCATCTCATTCCACCCTAACACTTTCTCTTCCACAGACTGATCCTTCCACAATAACTTTTTTATCATAACCTTCCCTTGTTCTCCTTCCCTCGACTATAGCTCATTTCACAGAGGAGAGCCACATTCTTCCAATAGGCATTTAGAGATGCAAGGATTGCTGCTGTGCCACTTGGAAATATGTCACAAACGATGCCCTTGTGTCGGGTCCCTCTGGTAAATTCAGTATTAAACAATAGGACTCTTGTCAATTTAAAAATCTTGTCCAGCCATGTACAGAGGTGAAACAGGGAGATGGCAAGCAGATCGTTTCAGATAGCACATTCGAGCCATTGAAATCAAAGACCTTACAAAGCCCTTGTAGAACACTTCATATCCCTTCATCATAGCCACACTGATCTCTCTGTCTGTGTTCTTTCACACGGCTTCAAAGACACTTTTCAAAGGAAAACAGAAGAAGCTAAGCTCATTCTCATTCTGGGATCACATATTTCTCCAGGTCTAAATGACTGACTAACTTTTTAATCTTTCCCTTTATCTTCATTAATAGCAGCTTTGTCTCATCTATGACCTTAAAAATACTGGTTCTTTAATCACACTTTACTGGGATGTGTGGTTCCTTATAAAACCAATGTTCGACAAAGAACCATTTCATTCTTTAAAGCAATGTTTTTCAAATAGTTTGCTGTGACACAGTGGTGCGCCATGAGAGTTACCAAGGCGCACTGCAGCAATAATGGCGGAGGGCACCTGGGTCAGAACCTGAGAGGTACAAGCTCAGCAAGTGGTCGATACCTCTCTGAGGAGGACAGGACTTCCTGGTTTCACACACGCAAACTTAGGAGACAGCCAACAAGCCCTAAGGTGAGTGGAAGTCCGCGAAACAAGGGGTTGATAATAAGCACAAACTCCTCTCTCTATATTTCTACAGACCACACGAAGAAAAATAAAACATACTTCCGGTCCTTCAAAATGGCCACCAGGCATCCCAGAATTCCCTCAACATCGTCACTTTCGGCTTCTCTTGATGACATCGCTACCATCTCCCAGAATCTATCTTCACTCTCCACCCCTTGATAGCATCGCTTCTGCCCTCTGTTCGCTCTCATTTCCTGCCACATCACTCCCTATCTCCATCTTGTCTATATAAACCCGGTTTATCTGTTACTGACTGTCAAATTCTTTTGAGTTTGATCGTATTTTTTGGTTTATTGCAAATGCCCAACAAACATTATATGGGGCGCTCTCCAGAGGGTATTTATTTAATAATTCAACCTATTACACTGGAGAAGTTGGCATAAAAGCAGCTCCGCGATCCCTATGTTGCAGACATGGCAGTTAGAGCACTTCAGATACATCTCCTGGCTGTTAGAATCCTTCTGCCTGAGTGTGTGGTTGCCAGCAAGCCTCACAGGTCTGGTAGATAGTGGGCATTTGAGTTGCCTCTGAGGCAGAGAGGGCTGGGCAAAGGGACAAAGTAGCTGGGAGATGCCACCAAAGTCTGTGCACGCTGATCTCGCAGTTCCTTTGTTACCTGCTTCTCCGGTAGTCCCACCCCTTCGGACCACTGAGCACATGTATGAAATATAAAGTGTCTGTGGTCAGGAAAATAGTGGTGTGCCTTGGCATGATGTCTGATTACAAAAATTATTCCACCACAGAAAAAAGGTTGGTAAACCCTGCTGAAAACGGTTCTTTGGGCTTTGAAAAGTTTCCTAATGTGTGGACAAAACATAAATTTTTAATGTCTAGTAGGGTACTAACAAATTAAGAAAATCTGAACTGACCCTCAGAACCTGCATACAGCAAGACTGGTTTTTTTTAAATCAGGAAACCATTGGTTCTTCACAAGTCTGTGATCATCTCTTCATGGTTATTTGTGGAGGCTGTTATGGATTTTTTTTAAAAATAGTTCTTTCTGAAACCTTCATATTGATGGTTCTTTTGGGAGCCAAAAATGGTTCCCCAATGGCAACACTATGAAAAGCCACTTTGACACGTTTATTTTGAAGAGTGTATTCTCACCTTTTCTCCTTTCATCGGCCCTGGCTCTGTTGTCTCCTTCCCCCATTTATGTTACCTGCTTGTTCCCTTTCAGTTGCACATTTGATTAAGGCAATAAAGGAGAAATGCTGAGTCTTTAACACTCTTTCCTTTTCAGCATTGAATAAAGAAGAATCCTTCTAGACAGACAGAACAGGCAGTGTATGTTTTACAGATAACTATTTCTATCTAAGACATGTTTCAGAATGTTAATATCCACAATAAATCAAAAGTATACTGTACTTTAGATAAATCTTAATTTTCAAATGACATATATTCATCCATCCATTATCCAATTACAGGGTCACGGGGGTCTGCTGGAGCCAATCCCAGCCAACACAGGGCGCAAGGCAGGAAACAAACCCCGGGCAGGGCGCCAGCCCACCGCAGTGACATATATTCATCCATCCATTTTCCAACCCGCTGAATCCGAACATAGGGTCACGGGGGTCTGCTGGAGCCAATCCCAGCCAACACAGGGCGCACACTAGGGCCAAGTTAGAATCAACCTAACCTGCATGTCTTTGGACTGTAGGATGAAACCCAAACAGACACGAGGAGAACATGCAAACTCCACGCAGGGAGGACCCCGGAAGCGAACCCGGGTCTCCTAACTGTGAGGCAGCAGCACTACCACTGCGTCACCGTGCCGCCCTATCAGTGACATATATTTTTAATGTAAATTTCAGTTGCACACCAGAAGCCGCAGAACTTTTTTTTTTTTAATGGATATTAACTGTATTCATTTTTGTTGCATTTTTATAATCTTGGATTCATTAGCCAAGTAAGAAAGTGGTGCATTTTTAACAATTTAAGCCCAGTAGTAGTTTTGTGTTCCACAAACCTTCAATACACTGAAGAGTCTCTAGCACTCCCCTTGCCCGTTGACTTGTTTTGTTGGTTACTTTGCACATCTTCTCCTGTTTTATTGCTATATATGAATTATGATTGATTGTTCCTTCCCTTCTTAGCAGTAATGATAATGCCTTTGTAAACTACCAAATAATCAAATGCAATGTGAAAGGCAGTTTGGAATAATGCAATGTTTAATTGTGGCTTGCCGATTTTGTCCACAGTGGAAATTACTACATAAAATGAAGATTTATTAACTGACTCCATCAGAGAATTGTAAAGTTTTTTTTTTTCTGATTGAACTCACTCTGAATTGTGCTGTATAAAAAACTAATACTTGAAGCTCTGAAACCATTTCATTATCACACCCCATATAAAAGTCACAATGTCTAAAAAAGATCAGTGGAACCGACTCACAGCTTAATAAGTATTTCAACATTATGGTTATCATGGAAGGTGCTATAAAAAAATGAATATTCATTGATTGATTCCTGGGTTAGCACTGCTGCCCTGCAGTTAGGAGACCCGGGTTCGCTTCCCGGGTCCTCCCTGCGTGGAGTTTGCATGTTCTCCCCGTGTCTGCGTGGGTTTCCTCTGGGCGCTCCGGTGTCCTCCCACAGCCCAAAAACATGCAGGTTAGGTGTATTGACGATCCTAAATTGTCCTGTGTGTGTGCTTGGTGTGTGTGTGTATGTGTGTGCCCTGCGGTGGGCTGGCGCCCTACCAGGGTTTGTTTTCTGCGTTGCGCCCTGTGTTGCTCCAGCAGACCCCCGTGACCCTGTAGTTAGGATATAGCGGGTTGGATAATGGTTGGTTGGTTGATTCCTGGGTGACACGGTGGTATGGGGTTTAGCACAGTGGCTCCTTATTTTCTCCCATACAGCATAGTTGTATGGGTTAGACTGAGTGGTAACTCTTACTGGCTCGCCGTGAGGTTGTCATCGCACATATCCCATTCCAAGGTTGGTTCCTAATTTGTGTTTAGTCAGAATAAGCTCTGGAAGAGAAAGAAGTGGTTTGGGGGAAATGAAGGAATGAATGAATAAATGAATAGTTCACTGTTGTAAAGGATTTTGTGACTCCACTCCCTAGAAAGGGCTCTATAAAATAACAAGTAACTGGATGTGAGATTGTCACTATCTTTGTGCCTAAATGAAAGACAGCGAAAGCAGAAAAGTGCTAACAGTCACTTGGTTAGACATGAAGCGCTAGTACCTTTTTATTTACTCATGGGAAAAAAAAGAAGTAACTTGTGAGGGATGTTGAAAGCTCCCTATCCCTTTTATATCTACAGACCCTCAGGGGCTTCCATCAAAGCCGTATTTATAGTTGCACCAAAATCCAGATTGTGGCAGGAATCCAGCAGGTTTGAAAGGGGAATGTGACTTCCAATCCTGCTGCTTTCCAGCCAAAGGAATGGGCCTACACACACAATGCAGAATACCATATAGAAACAAACAAATAATAGTGGATAGTGGAGCCAGCAGGATGAGTGATTAGCTGCAGCTCTCTGGAGGCAGCCTGTGATCTGAGAGCATCCAGAACGCTCTCAAAATTATATGACGCCTCCTCAAAAGTGTAGCAAAGTTCCAAAATTCACAAAAAAATTCCCCTTTGTCTCTGTAGGCTCTTATATAGCTACCCTGAAATCAACACGTTTGTGTTGTCTTCAACTGAGTCTTTTCCAAGAGATAGGCTGGCCTGTGAAACATAGCTACTGATAATTAAAAAAAAAAATGTCACCGAAATAGAGCCAGATATTAGGAGTGTCTCGCTCGATAGCGGAAATCATCGGCGGCTTCACTGGAAGGTGCCTCTTCCAAACTGCAGGTCTGCAGAGCGTCAAAAAAATCAATAGCCTGTAATAAATAAAAGCCAACTAAATGCGGGTGCTGAAGGCCTGTCAAAGGGTTCTTAACACACACACACACACACACACACACACACACAAATGCACACGCACATGCAACCCCCTCCCCAGTGCTCTTGATGGTGAGAGAGCAGCTGAAATCCACCGCTGTGTTTCTTGGACCAGTTTCCATGGCAACTAAATAAAAAGCCATTAGCAGACAGTGTGATGTTTGATGACTCAATCCACCAATGTGCTACAATATTATCTGGCCTCATCCGCGCCCCTTGAGCGTCCCGCTGGAGTGGCAGTGGACAAGATCCAGTCCAGCATGACCCCTGAGCTAAAAGCTTCCATTAACTGACCCTGTTTGGCATGGTAGTGGGCAGCGGGATGAGAAGAAGCTTTCTGCAAGTTTCGACCATTTAAGAATTTCTTTGACATTTCCACCAGAAGGGGCGCAGCCGCTTTGTGAGAGCCTTTTGCATAAAAGTGCATCCATTAGGGTTAGCATGGGGTTAAACTCTCCATTACTGCGAGCACTTACATATGTGAAAAAGACGCACGTGTACACTCCCAGTTACACACACATAAAACATGCACTGTGAACACTTCAAGACAAAGGAGTACATTCAGAAGCACAGACACACACAACCATTCTACCACACAGATCAAATGCCAAATGCCAGTGGGCACACAAGGTCTGAAATACACTTATAAAAGTCAAAGTCTTAAATACAGGCATATTTTGTAGTGGAGGTGTATTTCTTTCCTTCCTACTTAGGCATTGCACATTCAATAGACATCCAGTCCAGGATCCTTCCATGAACACCCTTCATCACAACTGGCAGAACTGGTTCTTATACTCAGTGGCTTCTCTTTTGGTCGTTTTATTCATTTTTTTAACCAGGTCAGCTTAACACACTATCTTTTCCAATGGTCATCAGCCAAAACATCTCCATTTTGCAGACAGATCCTTAAACAGAAGCAATATCTTCCTTACCCTCACTTGATCTCCTTCCATGGACCTCCTTACCTACACTTCACACCATCAGAGTCCTTACCTAGAACTTTGAGCTGTAACCACAGCCACTGTATCACTTGTAAATATGTCACCCACAATAGCTTTCTATCTGGTCACTTCATTAAATTCAATATTAAACAACAGGCCTCTTGCCAGTCTTAAAATTGTAATCACTACTGTCACACACATGCATTTAGAAGGAAGTCAAAAAGCCTAAAGGTGAGTGAAACATCACGAGACGAGGGGTTGTCACATAGTACTTACCTGAATCTCTTGATCTCCCAACAGAAAAACCGAAGAAACAATAACTTCATCCATTTCCGGGTTCCAAAATGGCCACCATGAAGTCACTTCCGGTGCCCACCATTGACATCACGTCCGGCCACCATAGATGACTTCACTTCCGGCTCCTGAATTCAACGTCATTTCCTGCCAACCATTTCCTGTACTCATTTCCCATCTGTATTTAAACGCCATCTTGTTTCATGAACTTTGTCAAATGTTACCGATTCCAGTACTTTTGATCATTTACACCGTTTCTCACTGCTTTATTTTGTCCTTTAGACAATATACGGGGACGGTCTCCAAAACTTTATTTTTGTGGAGCTTCTTTTTTTCGTTATTTCCACACTACATTTTTTTGTAAGAAGTGTCCACCCATCTACATGGTAGAAACAGAGAGATGACTAGAAGATCATTTCAGGGAGCACATTTGAGCCTTTAGGATCAAAAACCTCACAGAGTCAATTATAGAACAATTCCCATGTCTTGATCATAGGCACACCGATCTCTCTCTTTGTGTTCTTTCACAGGGCTTCAAAGACGTCTTTCAAAGAAAACAAAAGGAGCTAAACTTATTCTGCTGGAAGAGGTGTTGGTGAGGCCAGCAGGGGTGTTTACCCTATGGCCTGTGTGTGGATTCCAACGCCTCAGTGCAGTGATGGTGACACTGAGCTGTACAAATTCTAACTGTGCTTCATCCATCCATTTTCCAAAAACAGGGTAACGGGGGTCTGCTAGAGCCAATCCCAGCCAACACAAGGCTCAAGGATGTGCTTCAAATCAGATGTAAAATGAAGGTTCTGACCGTCTGTGGTTATAAAAGTACCATGTGTTTCTTTTGAAAAAGACTAAGAAGTTTCCTGGCTAAATTGTCCACCATAGCCTGGTCATTCTGGACCCTGAATCATCCCATATTTCTCATTGGTTATCTATCTCTGTCATCCCTTCACTAGCTACTAGCTAATGTGTGGTGAGTATACTGACACAGACATTTCTGCCATCACATCATCCAGGTGGATTTTGCACATTGCTGGTGGTTGAGGTGGCTCCCCACTCTCTATGTAAAGTGCTTTGAGTTGATTAGAAAATTACTATATAAGTGTAGTTATTATTATTATTATTATGATTATTATGTAATAATTAATATTCTCAGCCTGGGATCACATATTTCTCCAGGTCTTAATGACGCCGTAACTTTTTGATCCATCACTTCGTTTTCTGTAATGATAGCTTTTTCTTACATGCTCTCACTTTATCTCCTTTTATCTTCACTGGATTTGTTCCCTCCATATGTTTTTCCTGCTCTTACCTTTCCAGTTGCACACCTTATGAAGGCTTTACATCTGCAATGTCAAGTCTCTCACCTTTTTTCCTTCTCAGTATGAAAATAATCTTCAACCTTTTTCTTCCTTTTCAAATGCACGCTGACACAGCCCTACACTAACTCAACAGGCGTATCCTAATGTATTTTAACATTTACTCTGAATCAAGTGCTTGCTCCCATATGCACACCTGCGCACTTAACTACATGCACATGCGCCAAAAATTACACATACACTCCTAAAATTAAAGGTGGAAGAGTGGTTCTTCAGAGCAATGCCATAGGGGAACAATATTTGGTTCCCAAAACAACAAATCCACATGAAGGCTCCAGAAACAGTTTTTATTTACTTAGATCCACAACAGGCTCTATACATAACCATGAATAGATGATACAAGAATTGTGAAATACCAATTTGTTCCTTATTTTAAAAGGATTCTTGTACCATACAATAACACAGGTTTTCATGATCTGTTAGTATCCTGCTAGATTGCCTACTAGACATTAAAGGATGTCTGTTTTGTATATTGTACATATTAGGGGTCCTTTTTAAAGCCCAAAGAAATAACTTCATATGTAAAGAACCCTTACCATAATGAGAGCAATCACGCAGTGATTCTGTGTTGAACTACGCAACCCAGTAACGTGCCATTTTAGAATTTACAAATGTACACGCACTCCGGCACAGTCCCATACTCACGCCCAAAAAACAATTACACAGAAAGCACTTTGAAAGTTACTTGCATCATCTGATAAATACACACATCTCACGTACCAAAGTGAGAAATAAATCCAACACAGCTGCACTTAAATACACACTGACCTGTACAGCTCAAGGACATATGCACATATAGGGATTTACTCACACCACCAAATTTCAACAAGTACACACTTCAGCAGTCCCACACTCTTGTACACATTCAAGCACAAGGACACTCAAAGAAATACAAAGACATGTGCATTGCAAACAGCACGTACTTAGGCACAAATCAGGCACAAAACTAACACAAGTGCAGACAGTCATGCTTTCACACTTCCAGAAGAGTTTCACACATGCTCAATCGCACAATCGCATGCATGCACTTGTGTACTCAGTCAAACAAAAAGCTCGAACACATTCACACAGAATATACTGACACAGATATTTATCCTACATAAACACATCCTATACACTACTGGTCAAAAGTTTTTCCAGTTTTTCTTCAAATTAAGTCTGTTGAAATGCTATGAATTACCTAAAATTGTGAAAAGGTAAGCAGTAAACTGCCAGATGTTTAAATTTAAAGTTTAGGTTAACCAAAACCAAGAAATAGGAAATTTCAGAATATTGCAAATGAGCCTTTTACAGTGAACAGCTAGTAGGTTACAACCTACTACAGTTTTAACATCCGGCGCCGCCGTGAGTGGCAGCCTTTTCAGCAGCTCCGTGTATGACTGTATATGTATGTGTACTTTTCTACTTTTATTTTACTATTTTTATTTATTGATCACTCCTATTACTTTATTTTATGTGGATTCGTTCCCTGGACATACTTTTTTATGTGAATTTCCCATTGGGATTAATAAAGTATCTATCTATCTATCTATCTACTGATGTTCTGCAGCATCCATCCATCCATTATCCACCGCTTATCCGAGGTCGGGTCGCGGGGGCAGCAGCCTATGCAGGGAAGCCCAGACCTCCTTCTCCCAGCCACCTCCTCCACCTCCTCTGGGAGGACCCCGAGGCGTTCCAAGGCCAGCCGGGAGATATAATCCCTCCAGTGTGTCCTGGGTCTGCCCCATGGCCTTCTCCCAGTGGGTCATGCCCGGAACACCCCCACCCAGGGAAGCATCCAGGGGGCATCCTAACCTGATGCCCGAACCACCTCAATTGACTCCTCTCAATGCGGAGGAGCAGCGACTCTACTCCGAGTCTCTTCCGGATAACTGAACTCCTTACCCTATCTCTAAGGGAAAGATCAGCCACCCTGCGGAGAAAACTTATTTCAGCCGCTTGTATCCACGATCTTGCTCTTTCGGTCACTACCCAAAGCTCGTGGCCATAGGTGAGGGTAGGAACGTAGATCGACTGGTAAATCGACAGCCTCGCCTTTTGGCTCAGCTCTCTCTTCACCACGACGGACCGTTGCAGAGCCCGCATTACTGCGGATGCCACACCGATCCGTCTGTCAACTTCCCGCTCCATTCTTCCCTCACTCGTGAACAAGACCCCGAGATATTTGAACTCCTCCACTTGAGGCAGTACTGTGTTCCCAACCCGGAGAGAGCATTCCACCCTTTTCTCGGATTTAGAGGTGCTGACTCTCATCCCCGCTGCTTCGCACTCGACTGTGAACCGCTCCAGTGAGAGCTAGAGGTCACTGTCCGATGAAGCCAACAGAACCACGTCATCCTCAAATAGCAGAGACGTGATTCGGAGGTCACCGAACAAGACCCCCTCCACTCCTTGGCTGCGCCTAGAAATTCAGTCCATATAACTTATGAACAGAATCGGAGACAAAGGGCAGCCCTGAACGGAGTCCAACCTCAACAGGAAACGAATCCAACTTATTACCGGCAATGCGGACCAAGCTCCCGCTCCTCCTATACAGGGACTGGATGGCTCGTAACAACGAGCCTTGTACTCCGTACTCTTGGAGCACACCCCACAGGATGCTTCAAGGGACACGGTCCGCAGCAATTAAAGTAAATTAAGCTTTGCAAGATGAAGCAAACAATTTGTACAGGTGTCCCAACTTCTATCGATTACTTAAAACCCCACTATCTCTCTTAAAGCAGAGTTGGAACCCACTGTGTTACTACACCCTCTGAAGTATTACTTGGACAATATTACACTGGCATGGAACAAATAAACAATGACAAATAAAAAAAAAGTCAAGGAATTATTAATTGTGCAAAAGTTAATTCAATTTTTTGATTCATCAAAGTAGATATAACAGCCAAACTGTGGTAACCCTTTTGATTCAAAAATGCCAGTCTTTCCATGCAATTCAGCTAATCTGCCTCCAGCAAAAGACCCCGAGATCATCACACTACCTCCTCCATGTTTGACAATTGCTGACACCCACTGAGGAACCTTCCTTTCACCAATTCGACAGTGTAACAACACCCTGTGTGATGAACCCAAGATTTCATATTTTGATTCATCAGCCCATATAACTTTCTTCCAGTCTGTAATAGTCCACAGCCAGTGTTTTAACGCCCTATTTTGTCCTTTAAGGAATGGCTCTCTTACTGCTACTCACCCTGTCAAATCTGCAGCTCAAAGTCTCCTCTTCACAGTAGAAACTGAGACTTGCTTTTATCGACCCGCACTGTTAAGTTCTTCTTGAAGCTGTCTGTTGTGCTGGAAGGTGTCTATCACATAAGCTGGTGACCCTCAGAAACGAGTCTTCTGATTGGGTCCTGAATACCAGATCTCTTCCTATCAGAGTTTCTTTCAGTTTTCAATTGACTTTGAATTGTGTAGGCCACCATACTCACTGACACTTTGATTTTTTTTTTTTTTTTTTGCAATTTCTCTAAATAAATGTCATACACTTCTAAGGGTAATAATGCGCTGTCTCATTTCAGAATCGTTGTTTTCTTGTCATTATCATTGGAATTTACAGCTTTCTAGTCTGAATTGTACATGAAGAGGGTGTAGTAACGCTGTCTGTACTTTTTCACCTTTATAGGTAAATTCATTGCATTTCAACTGATTAAATTTGAAGGAAAATCTAGGAAAACGGATGTGTTCTAAAAATTCTTACCGGTAGTTTATACGCACAAACTGGATTAGCTGCACAATCGTGCATGACTCCCACACACGGACACGAGATTGCACAGTCCCAAAACCATATTCACGCTCGCAGTCGAGCTCAGACAACCACGCGCACTATACACGTGCGCACACTCACTCCCATTCGGCCACGCATGCAGCGTGCACGCGGCGCCTCAGCTCACATCACAGCTCACGCTGCCGGCGCCCGGCTCGCTGATTAATGCGCGTCGTTTCTCTCTTCATCCGCACAGAGCGCACAGCTCACAGTTACAAATTAGCCTGTTAAACAGGGACTTGATTCCTGGCTGGCAGATCTGGGTTTATTAAAATTGATCTTCAGCCCACAGGCTCGCTCCTCTGGCCGCTTGCTAGTTGCCTGGTCGTCATAGGTGACGAATCCTCCACTATTTTTGTCTTCTTCTCCTAGACTAGTTGTACCCCAGCAGGTCAGGTGTCAGCTAATGGTTTGTGCGCAGATGGGTACCGGGAGAGTCACTCACCCCGCAGGCTTGTGTTGTGTCCAAACACCTGGGGGATTAAGAGCTGCGTGACACGTGCATTGTATTGTGCTTCATCGCTATGAGCAGAAGTGATGTCCGGTGACTCGTTGAAGCGTTTCACGCGTACTGAATTATTTTATTAACTGCGCCCCTCTACCAAAAAAAAAAATCCACAAGAACTTCCAAAGCAAAAACCTAAAATCTGTGAAGCTAAAACAGAAGAAAAATGACAGTCCAAGAGGGCGCGGTCTAGGAAAGCCCATTGCCAGGAACTACCTCGGGGGTGGGTTCAGACTTTCGGAGCCCCCCCCCCCACCCCCCTACATTTGACCCCCCTTTTTTCTTGCTCTGCCGATGCTCGTATAGGATAACCCAGATCTCGCCGTCACGTGACTGAACTTCACAGATGCTTCTGCAGTCTCCAGCCATAACAGTAAATGGGTTAGAGGCTAAAAATAATGTGCATTAATAATTCATCGCAGAACCTGCAGCCAGAAAAAAAATAGCACAGCGAAGTACGAGGGGCGTGGAAAGGGCTTCTGCCTCCTTACGACGAGCCCACTTTCTCGTCAGTCTGTTCGTCTCCCCTTCGCACTTCCACTCAGCATCCACACGCACGCGCTTGTCTCGAACGTTTAATAATGGCGCGCGCGCCCGGCAAGGCAATGCGTTGCCTACTCGTGATGAAAAGCGTTTTATCTTCTCAATTGACAACTAACCACTGCTCTTCTACAACGATATTTACTTGGGGTGGGGGGCGAACCTCCACTGCAGTAATATTTCTGTGTCGTTAGTGCTGGGCTATAAAACGGAAAATTCATGCATCATAATAAAACTTCATAAGCAGAAATTGCTACATTGTGCTTTCCGCTCTCTTGTCTTTACGAGGTGTCTATTAATCACAAAAAGTTAGTCTGAGCCCGGCGAGCGGGACCGCCCGGCAGCAGCTTCACAGAATGACTCAGCCCGATCGTGAGGCTCACGCAGCGAAAAGCTCTGCGGCTTCTTCACTCTTCCCACACACCGAAGTTCTTGTTTTACTCTTCCAAAAGACCTGCCTCCATCTTCCCTTTTCGAACAGACTTGGCCTGCTTAGGCACTGCTTACACATAATCCTTCTTTATTGTTGCTCATCTGTCTTCATTTTCTTCTCACATCACGATGACCTTTGAGAGGCTGGTCCCAGACCATATGAGTTCTCTTGTGCAATAGCACTTGGCCTCAATGTAGCTTGCTTATCAGACAAAGGGAGGGGGTGATATAATTACCTTTTTCTTTCCATAAACCTGAACTAAGATTGTAGCGCTGTGGGGGTTATGTTTTTTTTGTTATTCTCCATTACCTTCAGTACCACCCAGCAATGCCTGTTAAGGAGTAAGGTCAGAGCTAGGCAGCTGGATGAACCCTTGGTGTCCTGGTAAAATGGACTATCTATGTTTGGCAGACATCAGTTTGTTATTCTCAAGGACTGTGTCTCAGATTTGGATGTGAGCACCACAAGAACAGTCCTGTCTCATTTTCTTTTTACTATGTACAACTCAAGACTATAAATATAAACCAGGTCACGTCACTGCAGAAGTCCTCTGATGATTTTGCGTTAAACGGGTGTATTGGTAATGAGGGAGAGAGAAGTCAGATGGAGAACTTTGATTCTTGGTGCAATTGTGTGTTTGTGTGTGTCTCTGTGTTCACTCTGTGATGGGCTGGCACCTTTTCCTGCTTTGTGCCTTGATAGGCTACACCTCTGCTCAGGATAAAGCGGGCTTAGAAAATGGATAGATTAATGGATGGACATCAGCAAAATTAAGGAATTGCTTATTGACTTTCACCACAACAGATAGCCTTTATGCACAGTATCTATTCAGGGAGTGGATACAGAGATGGTACATTGCTACAAGTACTTGGGAGTCCACATCAACGGCAGGCTAGACTGGTCTCATAACACCGACAAACTATATATGAAAGGACACCGCAGGCTTTTTTTCTTTAGAAGACTGCACTCCTTTAATATGGTTAGTGACATCCATCCTACAGCCACATTAACTCATCACACATTCCTTCAATTATCCTTCATTGGATGTGTATTTGTCCTTTACTCTTCCTACATTTGTTCTCCACTTATCTTTCCCATCTACAGCTCTTCTGATGGTCGGTGTGATTTTCAGCACTGTGGTGTGCTGGGCTGGTAACATCACTTCAAGAGAGGCCCACCGAATCAACAAGTTAATTTAAAGGGGGGCAGACTCAGTTATGGGATGCACGCTGGACCCCCTAGTGGTCGTAATAAAAGAAAGAATTAAAACAAAACTGAGTGCCATTATGAACAATTCTGCACATCATCACTCTCTGAGACACTGAGGACTTTCAGCAAATGAATCATTCAGCAGAAGTGTAAGAAGAAACGCTGCTGGGCCACACTACTGGGCCCTTTCAATCGGTAGCCAAGTCAGACGTTTTCCTTTCTTTTTAGTCATCTTAGTGTGTGCTTGAGGTGGAGGTTGTTGCTTGTTATAATATTTATTTATTTATTTATTGAGATTCTATAAAAAGCTAGTTTCTCTCCTTGGGGCACATCTATCTATCTATCTATCTATCTATCTATCTATCTATCTATCTATCTATCTATCTATCTATCTATCTATCATATAGTTCCTTTCATATCTATCTATCTATCTATCTAATAGTTCCTTTCATATCTATCTATCTATCTATCTATCTATTGTGAAGGACAGCTGGGCCCCATGCCCGGCAGGGACGCCCCTGCTGCATCTGTTCCGGGGGAGCCACCATGGGCAGCTCAGTACCTCCCCCGGGATGCTTGGTGGCAGCCTCCCTAGTGGACGATGATTCCCCAACCTGGCGCAAGGCTCCATGGGAGATGGAGTCCTCCACAGCCTGGTTGGGGGCTTGGATGGCTGCCAGGGGGAGCTGCATGGACTTTCCAGCCCAGCTGGTCGACTCGTCAGCCCCACCCGGAAGGTCAATTAGGGCCAGATAATCAAGCACCTGGAACGCTTCCGGGTGGGGTATAAAAAAGGCCAGCCACCACCACTCAGAGAGCCAGAGTCGGGAGGAGGAGGAGGAGGACTAAGCCGGAGGAGGAGGAGGAGGAGGAGGAGGAGGAGGAGGAGTGGTGGTAGTAGTAGTAGTAGTGGTGGTGGTGGTGGTGGTGAAGAAGAGAAGTGAAGAGTGTTGTGAGTGTATTTGGGACTGTGTTGGGCCTGTGGGACACGGGGAAGGCGTGCCCCACGGCTGAAGAAGTAATAAAGAGCATTTTGTTTAAGTACGTGCCTCTGCCTGAGTCTGTGCCGGGTCGGGCGCTATATAGCGCCTTTTACACTATCTATCTATCTATCTATCTATCTACTTTTTCTTATTCCTATTCTTCCAAGAAACTTGCCCTTAGCTGTCACTTTTTTCCTACACATCTAGGTTCCTCCTTCATTCCCCCAGGTGTGCACTAATCATTTCTTCTTTACTTCCTACAGACCTCCATTCTTTCCTCCACTCTTAGGCATCTGCCTTCATTCCTCTCAAGTCTACAAATATAAATCCCCCTTCTTTCCAACCTGATATGCTCTCCTCTTTCATTTTTCCAGCAGTCCTTCACTCTGCGTTCATTTCTGCAGTGACACTTTACTCTTCCTATAGAAGTGTATCAATTTTCCCTCTTTGAATATTCTTGCCTTCATCTTTCCTAGGGGACATGCATTTATCATTTGCTCTTTGTACTTAATTTCTTTAACTTGAGACTGCAGTACTACTTTTCTGCACTATCCCTTCACTCTTCCAGAGACCTACACTCTTTTGTGCTTCCAAGAGAAATTCCCTTTTGCTACATGCCTCCATTTCTTCTTCATTTTTACTGTATTCCTGCATTTTCTCTTCCTAGAAATGTAAATTTGCTCAAATCTACTAATGTCAAATTCCTGTACGTTAAATACTGGCAAATGAAAGTGATTCTGCTTCTGATTCTGACATACATTCAAAAATAAAGGTGCCAGAGTGGTTCTTCAGCACAATGCTATAGACCCTGAGGAACCATTTTTGGTTCCCGAAAGAGCCATCTATAAGAAGATTCCAGAAAGAACTTTTATTTACTTTAATCCTTAACAGGTTCCATGAATAACCATGAATAGATGACAGCAGATTTGAGAAATACTGAAAGGTTCTCAATTTTAAAAGGATTCTTGCTACATATAATAACACAAAAGTTCATTTTTTTTACTTATTGTACCCAGCTAGGTAGCCTTATTAACCATTAAAGATTTGTATTTTGTCCACATACTGAATTAGGAAACATTTCAAAGCACAAATAACAAATTTTATATGTAAGGAACTCTTGGTAAAACGAAGTGGAACTACATAACTCAGTAAGACGCAATTTTAGAACCATTATTTTTAAGAGTGTACCTGCATTCTTCCATCACATGTATTCGGTCTTTGTTACTCTTACCTGTGTAATATTAACATTTTGCACAAACATGTACTCTGCCTCAAAAAATCAGTCATTCTGTACTCTTTCTACCATTGCTTCTCCTCCTACAGCCACATTAACTCATCACACATTCCTTCAGTTATCCTTCATTGGATGTGTATTTGTCCTTTACTCTTCCTACATTTGTTCTCCACTTATCTTTCACTTTCTTTTATTTCTCCTTAACTCTTCCTACATGCCTTCCATCCTTCTTCACTACACCCAGACACATACTTTTTCTTTATTTTTTCTCATCCCTCTTTTAGCCTTCCCAGCAATATGTGACTGCTGTTTATTCTTTATACCCATCTGCGTTGCTTTCTTTCTCTTCACGGTGGCTTGTGCCACCACCATCTACCCAAAGCACCATGATGTTCCAACAATGATGGATGGATTAAAAGCCAGAAGTCTGTATAACCATCAGCATCAAGTGACTCCGTGAGAACCCTAACTACAAAGAGGACTATTTCATTTATGTTAGGTAGAATGCCCAAAGGGGACTGGGCGGTCTCGTGGCCTGGAACCCCTACAGATTTTATTTTTTTCTCCAGCCTTCTGGAGTTTTTTTTGTTTTTTCTGTCCACCCTGGCCATCGGACCTTACTCCTTTCTATGTTAACTAATGTTGTCTTATTTTAATTTCTTATTTGTCTTTTATTCTTCTTTTCTTCATTATGTAAAGCACTTTGAGCTACTTTTTGTATGAAAATGTGCTATATAAATAAATGTTGTTGTTGTTGTTGTTCACATATCTCTGTGTTCATCCTTCACTCTTCCTAGTCATCCTTAACTTTTCTAAAATTCCTCCTTCTCCCTTTATCAAGATATGTGTTCTTCTTAACTATTTCTATATTCCTCCTTCAGATATCTTACAGATCTGCATTGCCTCTTCACACGTTCCTCTTTTACTCTTCATTACCCTGTTTTTGTGTTTCACTCTTCCTTGAAGTGTGTCACTCCTTTCAAGACTCGCATTTCTTCTTTGTGTTTCCTACAGACGTGCGGTCTCTCTTGAGCTGTTGTTATGCTCTGAATAAATCTTTTATGCTCCATCCACATTTTGACTGTATTTCACCTTAACTCTTCATAAACATTTTCCTTCCCCTATTCCTCTTTCCATACACCTCCATTCCAATTTTGTTCACACCTCATTCACAGATTTGTCCTTCAGCTCCACCTGTTTCCCTACAGTTCTCCATTCCTCTCTGTCATTCCTGTATTTCCTTTTCATACACACTACAAACACTTTTTTTCTGATGGTACGCCATGCTATGCAGTACCTGTACCTTTTTTGTTGTACAATAGTAATAATAAAAAATTATGAATAAATATGGTGCTAGATGTCACTTTTCTGCGAATGAATCTGTTACATTGCAATTTCCAGTTTCTTTCGTTTAGATTGGTACTTTTGGTTCACTCTGGTTTTCGAAATATCTTCCACCATCGATATAGATCAGGGGTCGGCAAACTGTGGTCCAGCCCACAGACTACTCATAGAAGTATCGCTCATTCTGTCCCTGACAAGGTTCTCTAAGCAAGATGCTGCTGCATCAAGATCACTGTCCCACACACATGCAACAAAGCCCCCAGCACTTCAACAACTGATGCTGCTTAAGCAAAACATACCTGTTCTGTTTGGCACCTCTCTTTTTATACCCGATCCCCTTATCTCAGCAGCCCATATGCTGCTTTTCATCAAGTGTAGGTAGAGTGAAACTCTTTGTGGTCACCCTGCCGCCATGCTCTGAGCAGCCCTTACTTGCATAGCTCTTTCCAGTGTGGTGGACAGCCGGGTCCCATGCCCGGCAGGGACGCCCCTTCTGCATCTGTTCAGGGGGAGCAAACATGGGCAGCTCAATACCTCCCCTGGGACCCTTGGTGGCAGCCTCCCTGCCGGACAGTGATCCCATAACCTCTCGCATGGCTCCATGGGAGATGGAGTCCTCCACAGCCTGGTTGGGGGCTCGGATGGCCGCTAGTGGGAGCTGCATGGAGTCAGCAGCCCAGCTGGACGTATCTTCAGCCCCACCTGGAAGGGCAATTAGGACCAGGTGGTCAAGCACCTGGAACGCTTCTGGGTGGGATATAAAAAGGGCCAGCCACCATCACTCAAGGAGCCAGAGTGGGGAGGAAGGAGACAAAGCTTGAGGAGGAGTGGTGGTAAAAAGGAGAAAGGATTGTTGCTGTGTTGGGATTGTGCTTAAGGGACTGTGTATTGCCTGTGGGTCACGGGGAATACATGCGCCCACAGGTGAAGAAAAATAAAACTTGTGTTTGTTTATACGTGCCTCTGTGTCCATCTGTGTCGGGTCAGGCGCCTATATAGCGCCTTTGTTACACCAGCTACACTTGAGGCACCCTGCTTTGTGGAGGTGAGGTGGTTACAATTTTAACAATCTGTGCAGAAGTGAACAGTTTTACGCTTATGACCAGAAATGGTGTTTGCATTAAAATCTATTAAGATCAGTGCTCAAAGTTTTATAATTAAGCTATTTATTGTTGCAAGTATTTTAAAAGCTTTGTCATTACCACACAAACATATCTAACCAAAAACATTTGCCAATCCCTGATACAGATCGATTCCGATCGATGGTCGAGGGGAAATACTCTAAATATAATTTCCATTTTCTTTATGTTGCCACTTTTGGTTCATTTTTCACCTCACAAATATATTCACTTTCATTTCCGCCTTATAGCAGCTTCCAGCTTAGAGCACATACCACGTGAGTTGTTTTTAATCACAAGGTGATCTACCGATTTTCTGAGATGAATAAAATAAGTAGTTATTTCGTGCTGGTTAGCCACAAGAGAAAACGTGTAGATGCAGAATCGTCATCTGTTCCAGCAAAAAAATCAAGAAAGTGAAACTAACATTGCCAGTACTGGTAGTGCAGATAAAGTGGAACACAATTCTGGTAATGATGGGCCTGATTGCTGGACAAGAACTCCGAAAAATTATTTCTTCCAGAGAAATGAGTGGCTTTACACAAAGGATAAAATGATAGGTTAACACACACCTTAAACACCATTGCTATATCATCAAGTGAAAGTGAAAGAGGATTTTCTCAGATGGGTGTTGTACCATGTTAGTCATTATAAATGTAGTGAGAAGTCAAGCAAAATGACACCTTTTATTGGCTAACTAAAAAGATTTACAATAGGCAGGCTTTCGAGGCAACTCAGGCCCCTTCTTCAGGCCAGAGTTAGCCAATAAAAGGTGTCATTTTGCTTGACTTCTCAGATGAATCTGATAGTCACCCCATCGAGATCACCTTTGTTAATACAGACAACCTCTGCACTGATGTTCCTGAAAATCATAAGACCTCTACTTCTTAAGTTCAACCCAGATAGATACAGTATGTGGATCTATGGCTGCTGCGAGGAAGAGCAAGCAGCGATCAAGAGAAAAGCATCAGAAGATATGTCGAAAGCACGGAAGTTCCTGTAAAATGCTGTTCATGGAAGAGTTTGTGTGAGTACCCCCACCTTTTTACTTAGAAAAAAAGCACTGCCTACTACTGCCCTGACATAGCAATCTCTTCGTCTAGATCTCGGTCCTTCTCAGTTCTCTCCACAGATTCCTACCACAGACGTGTAGCTTCTCTCGATTCTTGTTACCAACCTGCTGTCCTCCACTGGTCTCAACCCTCTCATCTCTTCATACTAATCTCCCTTGCACACCTACACACCTTCCTTCTCCATCCTCTAAACTGGCAGACAACCCTGGCTTTTCAGCAGCCCCCTTTAGTTTCTCCTTATCCCTTCCCAGAGTCTTTTCTGATGCCCATGTATCCTCAATTTCCAGTAAAAAATCTGCCTTGATCCTTTTTGTCCGTAGCCTTCTTTCCAATGCCCTGCATATCTTTGTTTTCTTTCATGTTTTTTTTCGTACATATTGTCTCACCTTAACTTTTCATAGATACTGTCAATCAAACTCACTTTTTCTTACAGATGCTCTCTGGCAGTTGTCAATGCCATTCTTAATCTGTTGCAGACTCCCTCAATTCTTTTGGACATTTCTTTCTTCATTCCAGAAGTACAAGTTCAGTTATTTCTTTGCCAGCCTGCTATAATGCTGTTTAATACACTAGTGCACTAGAGAGACTGCATCTGGAGTGCTGGGTGCAGTTCTGGTCACCACACTACAAGGAAAACAGAGCCAGCACTTGAAGTTGTGCAGAGGAGAGCGACCAAGTGCATCCCAGGACTTAAGGACATGTCGTACAAGTACTGTGACAGGGGAAAGCAAACCTGTTTAGTCTCCAGCAGAGTAGACTATGTGGGGCCTAATCTAGGTCTTTAAAATCCTCAAAGGCAGATCCAGCAGAATTCTTTCAGCCTAAGAGTGAATCATGTATTCAAAAACATCAATGGAAATGTAGGGTGAAGTGCATTCAGGACTGAAGCCAATAAGCATAAAGTGTTGTGGAAATCTGGAACAAACTACCAAGCCATTGTGATATATGGCCGGCCATTCATTCCAGCCAATACCCCCAGGCAGCCAGATGGAGCCCTTCCTACAGCATGGAGGTGCCCCGAATTCCAGCAGGGCATCATGGGCATTGGAGTTTTCCTGTACAGCCCTGCTGGATAACGTCAGGGCCGCCAGGGGACGCTGCAGGGAGGCCCAGAGACTTGTATTTTCATTACAGCCCGGAAGTACGTCCCAGTCACATGGACAGAGGAAATGACGTGCTTCCGGGTTGAAGAAGAGGAGTTTTTCCCTGACCCGGAAGTGCTGGATAATCACATGGACAGAGGGCTCAGAAGCACTTCCGGGTCATGGACTATAAAGGACTCAGGGAAATCCCAGACAGACGAGCTGAGTCGGGAGGAAGGGTGGCAACGTGTCTGGGAGTGGAGGATTGATTATTGATTGATTGTATTGTTTATTTATGAGTATTGTGGAGTGGAGGGTGCTTGGTGCACATTACTATTATAAAATAAAGCCATATTGGACTTTTTACTGGTGTCTGGCATCTGATCCGAGGGTTCAATGGAGCAATAGCGCCCCCTATCTGTCACACCATGTAGTTGAAGCAGGAACCATGACAACCTTTAAGAAGTATCTGGATGAGATATCTAGAAGAACTGAATGATCTCCTCTCATTTGTCAAATTTCTTATGTTGGTATGTAGAGGGGACTGCTGCCTGTATTATTGCCTGTTCGTCACGTCACTGTCATGTGGATCTTTCTCCTCTGGGTGGATTTTCATGTCCAGCTGTAGTACAGCACTGAAGGGCACAAGCCAGAAGGGCAGGAGCTATGTTGGAGGAGAGGCCTCAGAAGAAAAGAAGAACTAATGCTATGCCTGCCAACTATGTGAAAATCTCTGACAAGCGGTTCATGCCAAACATGGGGTGGATTTGGAGTTGAACAGCTATTGTAATTTGAAAGAAAAAAAAGTGCAAATATAAAGAAGTAAGTAGAAGGAAACCTGAATCCTCCACGTCTGTATGGCTAAGAAAAGGAACAAAAAAATGGAGAAGTGGAACTAATTGAAAGGGAAGTAAATAAATAAAAATAGATATAAATTGTATCAACCCCCCTCATCCTCCATCACACCCCTAAACTCCCCCGCTCCCCCCAACTAAGTCATATACACAGTGGGCTGCAAGGTGACATATGTCATCCAGGGAGATTGCTGAAACAGGCAGCTGGCAGGCGACCTTGGCCGGGGCCTCTATGCCGTATCTCTCACTTGTCTAATAAATTTCAGGGGACGGAAGTGAAATAAATTAAAAATGGGACTGAGCCACGGCTCGTTTTTCCAAGCTGAGGCCTGCCATCTCGTCTCCCCCACATCCCCCCTCACCTCGGCCTTGGGAGGCAGCTGGAGGTCTTTCCTTCACTTGTGACTCCCAGAAGGCCTCCACTGCATAAAACTCATTCTGCTGGAACGAACAAATCAGAATAAAAAATAATAAAAAAGAGCAAAAGGCTAAAGTGAGTCAGTTATTTTATTTTATTTTTTTTCAGCATAATTGGTATTGGTAAAGGGTACAGATAGGAGCCATCACTATCTTCTTTGAGGAAAGTTGTTGAATTAAAATAAATAAATAAAACACATGATGTGAGGTTGTGTGGCTCACATTTTCTGGTCATGTGACAATGTCCAGCCAATCTGAGACCCTCATTACTGCCTCCCATAGCACTTAAGGGTTTCTTATTGGGAAGACTCCTTCGCAGCGCAGCACGCAGAGAGTTAATAATAAAGTCTGATAGTTAATCGCTCATTACTCCTCTCCAGAGGATCCCTAGTTTACATTAATTACACCGTTGCCTCTGGCAAACTGCATATCAAGCAGTATTTTGCAAACAAACAACTGGCAGATCTACTTAGAGTCAGCATCAACCAACAGGGGTCATTTCCACAGATTTGAGTAAGCGGCATCTGCAGAGACAATGGCGCCTGTAAAATCAGTTCAGAAGCCCTGGCTTATGTTACCTCAGCCGTCACCTCTGATGGTCATCACTGCCAGTTCACCAGCATGCCATGCAAATGGATATCTGCTTTTATGTAAAACTCTCTAGCTACCCTGTACCCTGGCTGAAAGCCTTTGCCTTCAGCACTAGAAAGTGCAAATGGGGACAAAGCTTTTTGAGTCTTGGACTGATGTGTTCCATTTACTGTGCTGTTCAGTTTTATCGTTGGGAGTTTGATCATGGCAGAGCACAATTGCCTTCAGCCAGTGATGTAAATAAGTTTAGAGGGTCATTATGGTCACGCGTACAAAGTGACATATGCTAATGAACATGCAACACAAATAGTGCAGGGGAGAGGGCACAGAAGTCCACAGGAGACATTTGGGGATTTAAGTCAGAAAAACTTTCAGAACTCAAAAAAGTCTGAATTAGCTTATTTGTGGAAATGTAATGATTTACTACATGACATAGAAGTACAGAAAAGAATAGTTGCATTAAATATTTTAAATATTAAAGCATATGCTGCAAGTTAAATGTTTAAAGTCCAAAAAGTCTCAACTCTGATAGACAATTAATATTGTTTATCCTCTGATAGTGGTCCATAGATGGCTAGACCCCTAGCAAAGCATCAAAAAATCAAATATGGCATCATATTCACTGACCTTTAAATAGTCTAACATCCTACATGCTTAAGTTTGACATTCCTCATTTTTAACCCTTTCGGAGTGACTCTTAGAGGGCTAGGACCACTGGTAAAGAATCAGATACCAAAGTATTATCATATTCATTATCGGCAACCTCAGAATCGCTTCAAATGACACTCCACATGCTTATATTACCAATCCTGTTGTATGCCATAAGGGTGTGAACTTCTCGGGTCATTTCTTGTGGCACGTACAAGTCCAAGTCCTTCGGATTACTACTCATAAAGACACCTATTGAGTTATTCTTTACCATAAGGGTGTCATTTCCTGCCCAAAATATGGTCTATAAATGACCTAAAAATGTTTTCTTTTTCTAAAAGCTGAACATATTACATAACTAGACATCAACATGAGTCGAATAGTAAGTATACCATATGTGGGGATTTTCACTTACCGGCGAGTGAAGAGGAGCCCGACAAAAGAAAAAATGAAGTGATTTCAAGGCGTTCATAAGTAATTCTTAGGAACACAAAATGCAATTTAAAGTAATGCTTAACATAGTGGAATTCTCATTTTATTTTACAAATGTCAGTGAACAGTTAAAAAATGAGGAAAACTATAAAATATACACAAGCAATAAAAACAGTGTATTCGGTGTACTTATTGCATGATCAGTGATGTGGCGCCCCAGTGTATAAATGCAAAGTTAATGCTGTTCATTTTCCAGCCGCTCGCCTGACTCATCAGTACATCTGGCACTGCCTCGCTTGTCTTTAGTGCAGTCAGCCTGCTGTCTCACTACTAGTGTTATGTTAGGCAGTTAATGTTGTGCCTATAATATCAATTATTGTTCTTCAATTTTAGGGATATTGTGGATTTCTTATTATTATTTGGCTGACACCTTTATTCAAGGTGACTCACACAATCTGAGATATAATGGGTTACATTAAATGTTTTTTCTAATTGGAGCACAAGTAGCTGAAGTGACTTGCTCATGGCCGTACAGTGTCAGTAGTGGGATTTGAAACCCACAACCTCAGGGTTTAAAGTCCAAAGCCCTAACCATTACACCACTCTGTCTGACTACCGTCACTTACTGTAATAATCATTTTTTATGTTTCTTTTAATAAATATTATCCGATTGTGTAGAGGGCACAAACCTTCTTGCTGCAGGATTGCAGTGTTCCTAACCTACACCACTCTCTTCAGCTTGTGTTTCTTGATAGTTAACAATAATCTCCAAGTTCACAACTTTGATGTTTGATCAGGTTGGCCCAGAGTTTTGCTTTTCTGTCAGGCACTGATCCTGAAAGAAGTAACTAATCTGCAGTGTAGTATCTATGAATCCTCCATCCATTTGTATTCCAATCTTATCTAGAACAGGATTGATTGCAGGAAAGCTTAAGTCTATCCCAGCTAACAATGGATGTAAAGCAGGAACAATCCCTGGACAGAGTGCCAGCTGACCACATGGTGGACACACACACAAGGGGCCAATTTAGCACCACCGTTTCACCTAACCCATATATCTTTGGACTTTGGAAGAAAACTGGAACATCCAGAAGAAACCCACATAAACATGTTAACCCTGGCCTACTTGTTGTGAGGCAGCAGTGCTGCCAGCATGCTGCTCCTCTGTGAATCTTGTTCCTTTCTAATGTAAGTCTGTTAAAGCTTTAGAAAATGTCTAAACCTTTAAGATCTTGGTTACCTTCTGCAATTAGCTCACAGTCTGATCCTGCATTCTATGATACTTTGAACTGCCAGAATGCATATTGCAAAGTCAAAAGTCAAAGTGAACTTTATTGTCATCTCAGCCATATACAAGTATACAGATAGACGAAATTGCGAAGCTCAGGGTCCACAGTGTAACAACATGACGTGCAAATAATAATTTAAAAATAGAATTAAAATTTAAATTAAAATTAAAACACAAAGACAAAGACAAACAAAGAGAAGACATTGCACAAAGGCAAGACAAAGACAAAGAAGTAGCAGCAATATTGATGTGTAAGATATGTAATATAATAAATAAATAATAAATAATAGATATAGATAATACAGAAATTATCAGTGTATGATTTGCTGATTAACTGTACATACTGCATCTCTGTTGTTAGTCATTAGCACTAAAACATAAGTAACATGATAGTTAGAATTGGATACTAACCCTCACCTCTTCTGTTTCTCTTCTCGGTACTCAAATGTAGCACTTGGTGCCACGGCCCACCTGCCAAGTTGTTTTGCCTGCCTAAGGTAAAGTCATCCCTGATGGAAGATCGCAGGAATCATGAGAAAGAGGGGTCCTTTCATCAGATTGGCTGGCCCAGCACTGTTTCAGCCGTGGAATGGCCAAATGGGGGAGGCAGCTTGATGGATGAGGTCTCCAGGAGTCAAAAATTATCCAAATCTTATTATGTGATATTATCTACTGTTAAATTCTGCTCCGTACTTCTAAAAAAATTTTAATTTTTTATTGAGGATTTGTTCTGTGTATTGTATTGTATTGTATTGACCCCCTTTTTTTGACACCCACTGCACGCCCAACCTACATAGATAGATAGATACATGGAAAGGGGTCTCTCTTTGAACTGCCTTTCCCAAGGTTTCTAACATTTTTTCCCTACTAGGTTTTTTTTGGGAGTTTTTCCTTGTCTTCTTAGAGAGTCAAGGCTGGGGGGCTGTCAAGAGGCACTTCCTGTGTGATTTTGGGCTATACAAAAATAAACTGTATTGTATTGTATTGTATGATAATAGTTGTTTAATGCGTGTAAACAATGACAGGTCAGAATGTTTCACAGCAGAAGGATAACAAGAGTGTCAAAATACTTAAAGGTCAGTAGGAGATTTTCAGTTCTTCTCTACATGCACACTCGTCTTTGCAGGACAGTGACTCACATGTATAAAAGTTCTGTTTTTAGAGGTGGTTGAGGCCGTGTTGAAGGTCCCAGGGGGCAGCCTGGTGTTAAGGAGTCTAAACAACTTGGGGGTAAAAACTCTCCTGCAGCCTGGCAGATCTGGCTCTGATGCTGCAGTATCTTCTCTTGAATGGCAGAAGTGTGAAAAGTCCATGTGAGGGGTGTAAGGGGTCCTGCACAATGCTGTAGGCCTTGCGGACACTGCGTTTGTAAAATATGTCCTGTAGTGAAGGGAGAGGCACCCTAATAATGTTCTCTGCTGTCTTCACTATCCTTTGCAGGCGCTTGCGGTCGGATATGTTGCAGTTGCCATACCAGACAGTGATGCAGCTGGTCAGAACACTCTCAATGGTGCCTCTGTAGAACATGGTGAAGATGGAAGGGGGGAGACTTGCTCGCTTCAGTCACCTCAGGAAGTGTAGTCTCTGCTGGGCTTTCTTGTTTAGTGATGAGGTGTTATGTGTCCACATAAGTTCCTCAGTTATGTGCACTCTGAGGAACTTGGTACTCCTAACAGTCTCCACATCTAAACCGTTGATGCTGAGTGGGATGTGGGCAGGACGTGATTTTCTGAAGTCCACGATTATCTTTTATGTCTTGTCGACATTGAGAGATAGATTGTTGTCTTCACACCATGCAGACAGCTGTTCCACCTCATCTCTGTATGCTGTTTCATCATCCCTGCTTATCAGTCCCAGCACCATTATATCATCTGCAAACTTGATGATGTGGTTGATGTGCAGAGGACCTCACCTTGAGCCAAACGTCTTTATCAGTTGTGAAAAAGCACACAACAACAGCTTTACTTTTTGAGATGCTGAGTAAAGCAGCCTTCCCTTCTTCCATTCATGCCACATTTTCTGGGGATGTTATAAAGAGTGTGATAACCAGTTCTTTTACTGTGTGGTTTGGGAACTGCACCATTACTGACTGTAAGATGCTACAGAAGATTGTGACGACATCTGAGAGTGTCATTGGTGTGTCTCTGCCTTCCCCTCAAGATATCTTCTACAAACGCTGCCTACGTAAAGTATTGTGGCTGATTCCACTCACAATTCCCCTTGCACAAGTTTTTTGTCCTCCTCCCTGTATCTGTGCCCGCTCAAACATTCTGCTTAACAGCTTCTACCCGCAGGCTGTCATGCTCCTTAATGCCTCCTGTTAATCTGTGAACCTTATAAACTTGCTAAGAAGTCTGTTATTATTCAAAATTTTGGAACAATGTTAATATAATAACTCAGTTTAATAGCCATTATCTAATGAAATAACTTAATAATTTCTTATGTATGTTGCTATGCTGCACTCTGTTTTGCACTGTTGTTTCATCTCACTATGTACTTTACATATGACTGTGATGACAATAAAGAGTACTTGATTTGGCCTGGCTTGATTTCATCTTTGATGGACCACTAAAGGTCGATGCTATCAGCCATTAGTTGACTGACATTAATATAACATTCTTAGATTGTGTTAATCCAAATCAAGGTTGTTGGGTTGCAGAGCCTGTCCTGGCAGTATGGGGAATGAGGCACGGACAAACTCTGGACAGAGCTTCAGTACATTGCAGCACTCTGACAAGTTTGATCCTCACATTATTTTGACAAATTCCAGCAACTTTTTCCCCTTGAATTCTAATCCTCTTAAATATCATTCAATCACACCAAATACCGATATTGTCAGTTCTCTGTGGACAACTTCATATCTCAGTATCTCATAAATCTTGTCAGACTTACTCTAAGTGTCTTTCAGATTTCCTGCCAGATCATTGGAGTATGATGATGTCAGCCTTTAATGGGCGTTTATTATTGCTGCTTTATCTTAACATATTTCAATAGCTTGCACCTCTTGCCCTTTAGACTTTAATCTGGTTAAATGTCACTAGTATGCAGTTACAACCACAACATGTCTGATTTAGGTGGCCCGTAGCTTTACCACCTTGCAATCCAAATTTTAATACCCTCTTGTATTCTGCCATTTCTGTTTGATCGGAAGCTGAAATGATCAACATCTGATGGACTAACATTACAACAAAGACATGCAGTATCAATACTAGAGAAAGTTCAGCGACTAGGCTCATACCAGGACTCAGAGACTGAAGTGAATGTTTTAAAAATTATAAAAGGAATTAGAGTTCTTATTTCAAAATAAATTCTGCAACAAGAACACATGGACACAGTTGGGAACTTAAGGGCAGATTTTACACAAGTGTTGGAAAGTTTTTCCTTCATGTAAAGTGACATTGACACATAGAATAAATTACCAAGTATTGTAGTGGAAAGCAAGACTTTAGGGATCATCAAATCTCAACCTGATGTTACTGGTGAATAGGATGGCGGCTCATTGAGCTGAATGGCATGTTCTTAGCTCTTAATGATCTAATGTGCTACTGTACACCAGATTTCAGTACATTTACATTTACATTATTTAGCAGACGCTCTTATCCAGAGCGACTTACAACAGTGTTTGTTAGTTTTTTTTTTTTCGCATACCCCTTGGGGTCAGAGCGCAGGGTCAGCCATTGTACAGCACCCCTGGAGCAATTACAGGTTAAGGGCCTTGCTCAAGGGCCCAGCAGAGTAGGATCTCTTTTGGCAGTGACGGGGATTCGAACCGGCAACCTTTGGGATACCAGCGCAGATCCTTAGCCTCAGAGCCACCACTCCGCCATCTTAAATTCTAATATTGCTAAATGTCGCTAACAAGTATGTGAACCACTCTGGAGACTGATCTCTTCAACCCTTTGTGGCTTTGAGCTTCACCACCCTGGGACCAAATTGCATCAGATCTCAGAACACAATCCCCCAGACACCTGGCAGATTTACTGTTAGTTTCTTACAATTTTCTGCCAGATCCCAAGATACAGTATGACAGCTTTAAATCACAAGAGGCTGATAATGTCAGTGCTTTATTGACTGATCTAATCCCTGTCACATCTTGAAAAATTTTAGTAACCTACAGCTTTTCCCTTCAGATTCTAATCCTTTTAAATATCACTATTGGGCATTTCACCACATAGGAGACTGATTTATGTCAACCCACTGTTGCCTAGAGTTTCAACATGTTGAAAAATAATTTTGTCAGATCTTGTAATATTGTAGTATTCTACAATTGAAGTATTTCCCTGTCAGAGATATTGTATGTAACTTTCAGGATTTGTGGTAAGTTCTGGGCTTTGCACCACTGGAGGTTGATACTTTCAGTCTACAGTCAGCTGGTGCTATACTTGTCTGATCTTGCTGTGTATCAGTGGCTGTCAGCTTTATCCCTTTGGATTGTAATCTTTTAATTATCAGTAACAGACATAGGAGGCTGATCTTGTCAGATCTTGTTGGAATCTAATCCTGTTCCAAGTATTGCGCAGTATTATGCACCTGCAGTTTAATGTAAGTCAATGAGTTGTAACTTTACTTTCAGATGCCATTATATGTCAGCTTTACATCCCTGCAGTTTGATCTTGTCAGCCCTCAAGTGATACCTCGGCCTGATCTTGTCAGATCTCAATTGGCTAAAGCCTTCACACATAGGGTTTTAATTATATTTGATATCTGTAGTTGGTATCTTCATCTCTCTAAAATCCAAGTCTATCTGCTCTTAAAATCCTACAGCTTTGCTGAAAGGACCCACAACATCCATCCTTTACCCTCACTTCATTGGAGACTGACCTTGTAAGATTTTATCTACCATGGAACTTTACCACCATGGAAGTACAGTAGAGCCTGTCACATTCACATGTACAACAATGTGAGCCACCTAGAGGCTGATATAGTCAGAAATACAGACACAGGCCACTAGTTCCGACAGATCCTACTAGATATCGGTGCCCTGCAATGTGTTAGTAATGTAATGTGTTAGTTCACCAAAGTGGTGTTTGATTGTCTTGAATAACAGGGGAGATGGATCCTATCTATAGACAATTTTCTGTACAATAATCTGTTCAATGTCTACTCCTCTTGGATCTCAGTTTCTTGCACCGTTACATTGCTTAAGCCAGGGGTGTCCAACTCTGTTCCTGGTGGGCCACAGTAGCTACAGGTTTTCATGCTAGCCATCTTTATTCGTGAGCCATTTTTGCTGCTGATTAACTTGTTTTGCCGTAGTTTTAATTGATGTGACTCAGACCCCTTAGTTGTTTCTTTTTCCTTAATGAGCAGCCAAACAATAATGAGACACAAAACGAGCCTCCACATGACCAGATAACCTGAAAATAAAGGAAGGTGAAGGTCTCGGCCATGTTGGTCTGCTCAGGTCACCAAAACATCTTGACGATGGTCTTAGAGCAAACAGAAAATCAATAGTCTCCTGTGGTAGAATGAGAGCAGCAACAAGTCATGATATTCAGTAAGAGCAAGAATTGGCTTGTCATTAAGAAACTGGTTGGAGTGAAATTGGCAGGAGATCCAATTTAGCTGGTCATCTGTTGGCTCGTTTCACATCTCTTTTCTGTTTGGCTGTCATTTAATGAAGAAACAAATCAATTCAGAGGACTGAATCCTTAAAAACAGGGCAATTAAAATAAAGGGAAAAGGAGTTAATTAGCAGCGAAAACTGCTCGCTGATTAGGAAAACGGTGAGAATGAAAACCTGCAGCCACTGCGGTCCACCAGGACCAGAGTTGGACACCCCTAGCTTAAGCCTTTTCCCTTGCATACTATAGCTTTACATCCCAATGTCATTGCCTTCTTCTCAATGGACTGTTCCTTTGTGTGTTTGATCTTGTTTTGATCCCAGTGGAAAACAGATTTATCTTTAAATCTGTGGCTGAAATTGCCACATCTCAGTTGCCCAGAGCCTTACCTTCCTGGAACTTTATCCTGCCCGATCACCAGAATCCAAGGGTCTGATTCCTGAAAGATTTCAGTGTCTTGCAGCTGTAAATCTTTAAGCCAATGCCACATTATGCAATGTCTAGTCGTAGAATATGTCAGACTTGCCAAGTGTACTTTGCTGATCTTGTCACCAGACCATGTCAATTTAAACAAATGAAAATCGCTTAACATATCAAATTTAGTTACTGCACGCCGACCTTGCAGTACTACTGTGCTCAGCCCTTTTACTGACAGCAAATAATATGCTGCCTGATGGAGGTGCTGCTGAATGAAGGGATAAAAGCTACAGAGAGTTCAGCAGCAACGTCTGCCCTTTTTTCTCATTTTTCCATTCTGTTGAGGTACATAAAACATAAGATATCAGACAGACAAGCTTCTCTTCTGTTTAGGAGGTCCAGAACACCCACCTTCCTTATTCCTTGACGCTACATTCTATGCATTGTACTTTTGGATGAGCATTCATTGGTGGTTGGCTCTGATGCAAGCACAGCCCATCCCTACAACTAATACCAGTCTGATTTTATCTGAGTGAGTTGTGGACTAGCTGGAGTGAGTCACTGGGCATGTCACATTACACAACCGGCTCCACAGGAGTGAGTCGCTGACTGAGTCTGACTCGTTTAGATTACATAAATGAAGGCTACGAATGAAAATTACTGAAAAAGTTCTGTAACGTGAGAGGCCTTTAGATGCCGAGCCTGTCACACCTCACCATATCTCAGTGCGACTGTGCTGCAGACCAATCTGCTCAGGCTACTATGGTGCAACATCTTACCTCAAACTATCCCCTCAGCTTTCTTGAGTTATATCCTGACATACATCAGTATTTTCTGATTCTTTTAGCATCCAAGGCTGTCAAAACTCACCATATTTTAGTGTCACCAATGTGGTGTCTACTGTGACATCACATGTTACCTGTAAATGTGCCCTCATCCCCTTGGGTCTGAATATGTCATCTCTCAGCATTAACTGATCTTGTCAGATCTCACAGAGCCGCAGGTTTAACTCCTTAAGAGTCATGTCATTTCTAAAGAGCCCATCCGGCCGCAGATTTACTGCATGTTTATTACAGGCTAAAGCTCCCCCATGACTCATTTCAGTAAAAAACAGGCTCTTGCCAGCGATCATATTGGCTACTAAAACTCAACGTGTGAGCTCGACTACAGGCTAGAAGTATTCTTACATAGATGGCAGTTAATCTTTTCTGGCTGAGAACATAAAAATGGACTTGCTTGTGGAGATGGGGGTATGTATCATTATTTGGGGCAAACCTTCATTATTGTGAGATTTTATTTCATTTTATTTTCCAAATTACTTGGCAGAGCAGGGAAGAATGCTTTGGACTGTGTAACTTATGTAATGCCTGCCATGCGCTGCGAATGGCAAAACTCATCAACTCACAGATGCTATTGGAAAGATTCTTGAGGTCCTGGTATCTGGATACCAAAATTACACCATAAAGAAAAATAAATAAGCTGGCAGCCACATCACTGTTATTGTTTTAATTGATTTTTCTTTGTTCAGATTTTCTTCTTGGAGTTTGTCCACAAATAAAATGTTCAGGAAAACAGGTGAGTGCTTACTTACCCCTGGCAGTGTCTTCTGTTCGTGCAGGGCATTCTGGGCTTTGATGGCCGACTCTCTGGCGCAGTATGTGAGGAAGGCACAACCTAGAAAAAAGAAGATCAGCAAGAGGTCACTGGCACTGCCACTTGTTGGTAACTACTGTAACACACCAACCAAGGGATCATTAACGAAAATATACATACAAAAGAGCAGCATGGCCAAATAAATCAAAATAAAATAACCCCGCCACAACAGATCAGTGGGTGATTCCTCAGTAGCAATCAACAAGTGCCACCTCCAGGGTTGATCCTTGTCTTAAAGTGAAGTGGTGAGGTGGCCTTCTGCTGTTATGCACCTAAAATCTGGAATAGCCTGCCAGTAGGAATTCACCAGGCTAATAGAGTGGAGCACTTTAAAAAACTGCTGAAAACACATTACTTTAACATGACCTTCTGATAACTTTACTGTAATTGAATCCTGATACTCTGTATATCCAATTCATTATAATAACTATTCATGGTGGCTCTAAAATCTGTACTAACCCCTACGCTCTCTTCTGTTTCTTTTTCCGGTTTCTTTGTGGTGGCGGCTTGCACCACCACCATCTACTCAAAGCACCGTGATGTTCCAACATTGATGGATTAAAAGCCAGAAGTCTGCATGACTATCATCATCAAGTCATTCCATGAGAACCCTAAATACAAAGAGGATTATTTCATTTATGTGAGGTAGAATGCCCAGAGGGGACTGGGTGGTCTTGTGGCCTGGAACTCCTGCAGATTTTATTTTTTTCTCCAGCCGTCTGGAGTTTTTTTTTTGTTTTTTCTGTCCTCCCTATCCATCGGACCTTACTCTTATTCTATGTTAACTAATGTTGTCTTATTTTAATTTCTTACTTTGTCTTTTATTTTTATTTTCTTCATTATGCAAAGCACTTCAAGCTACTTTTTTGTATGAAAATGTGCTATATAAATAAATGTTGTTGTTGTTAAAGAAATACCACCACCCAAAATTATATTTTTTACATGTTACTTATCCATCCATCCATCCATTTTCCAACCCGCTGAATCCGAACACAGGGTCACGGGGGTCTGCTGGAGCCAATCCCAGCCAACACAGGGCACAAGGCAGGGAACCAATCCCGGGCAGGGTGCCAACCCACCGCAGGACACACACAAACACACCCACACACCAAGCACACACTAGGGCCAATTTAGAATCGCCAATCCACCTAACCTGCATGTCTTTGGACTGTGGGAGGAAACCGGAGCACCCGGAGGAAACCCACGCAGACACGGGGAGAACATGCAAACTCCACGCAGGGAGGACCCGGGAAGCGAACCCAGGTCCCCAGGTCTCCCAACTGCGAGGCAGCAGCGCTACCCACTGTGCCACCGTGCCGCCCCCATGTTACTTATACCATGTAGAAAAATAAAAATAATTTCAGGATTTCATGCAGAACAGACATAGCAAAGTTTCTGAATTATTAGGCATCTATGGTGACCAACGCTGAACAACAGCAAATAATATCAACAATACCCAAATCTAACGTTACTCGTGTCATGTGATCCACATGCTAAGCCATCCAGTCATAAGATCACAACGTCCTAAACACAGGCATGGGTGGCATACAAACCATTAAAAAGGCATTTTTTTAGAGCCACAACCATACCACTAAATATTTACATTAGATCCCAATGTGAAGATCATTCTTTACTTGTAATACAGAGTTACAAAATGAAGTAAAGATCACTTAACATTAACACATTTATAATTCTGACTTTGAAACTTTGAAAAAAGTAAACAAGTACATTGACAATATTTAAATGACAGAAAACCATGTGTTTTGTGTTGTTCTGCCAGACATAAAGCTTTTTGGGGTTCCTCACTATTTTTGTCCATCTAGACCCCTAGGCCCTTGTTGGACCATATTTGATGCAGGACATTGCACCCTTATGATTAAGAGGATATCGATAGATGTCTTCAGCAAACTGTGCATGTCACATCAGCTGAACCCAGGAGTTCACCTGCTAACGGGCCGCATGTAGTCAAAGTTACTCCTTTTCACAAAACTGAAAAAATGTGGTTTAGTAATATAGGCATGTGGCGTGTCGTTTTGTGCTATTTCAAGGTTGCTGATCGTGTATATGATTATATATGTATATTTTGGATATTTGAGAATTTAAGTGGTGGTTCTAGCCCTCTAAGAGCTACTCCCAGAAGGTTAAAAATTTTATTTTTCAAAACAAAAGCATGTATTGCATTATTTTAGGCTATTTCAATCTCAGCGATTATGAATATGATGTTGTTTTTGATTTTTGATCCTTAATTAGGGATTTTGTCCTCTGTAGAATTTACACATTTTTATCATAAATTAGAATAATTAGACATTTAAATTGAAGCACACACTTTAATATTTGAAATATTTAATATAACCGTTCTTGTTTATTATGTACTTCTACCTTTTGAAGTAAATGGTTACATTTTTTTATGAAGACCCCAAATTACACTGATTCAGACTTTATTATTTTCTTTGTCTACTTATTGTAATTGTGGCAATGTAAGAACTTTGTATTTTTTGTTATATGGGTTGGAGATGGTGGTACTGACCAGAAAGCAGGAGACAGAGCTGGAGGTGGCAGAGTTAAAGATGCTAAGATTTGCATTGGGTGTGACGAGGATGAACAGGATTAGAAATGAGGACATTAGAGGGTCAGCTCAAGTTGGACGGTTTGGAGACAAAGTCAGAGAGGCGAGATGGTGTTGGTTTGGATATGTGCAGAGGAGAGATGCTGAGTATATTGGAAAAAGGATGCTAAGGATAGAGCTGCCAGGCAAGAGGAGAAGAGGATGGCCTAAGAGAAGGTTTATGAATGTGGTGAGAGAAGTCATGCAGGTGATGGGTGTAACAGAAGAAGATGCAGAGGGCAGGAAGATATGGAAGAAGATGATCCGTGGTGGCAACCCCTAACGTGAGCAGCTGAAAGAAGAAGAAGAAATGTATGAAAGACATAAAATTTGGGTGCCTTCTGAGATTGGGTTAACTGTTTTGAAAGTTGGATTATGTTAACTTCTTATTTCTTTTATCAAATGAAGTTTTTTTTTATTAAATATTGTCTTCTTGAAGTGTGACTGGGGCGGCACGGTGGGTAGCGCTGCTGCCTCGCAGTTGGGAGACCTGGGGACCTGGGTTCGCTTCCCAGGTCCTCCCTGCGTGGAGTTTGCATGATCTCCCCGTGTCTGCGTGGGTTTCCTCCGGGCGCTCCGGTTTCCTCCCACAGTCCAAAGACATGCAGGTTAGGTGGATTGGTAATTCTAAATTGGCCCTAGTGTGTGCTGGGTGTGTTTGTGTGTGTCCTGCGGTGGGTTGGCACCCTGCCCGGGATTGGTTCCTGCCTTGTGCCCTGTGTTGGCTGGGATTGGCTCCAGCAGACCCCCGTGACCCTGTGTTCGGATTCAGCGGGTTGGAAAATGGATGGATGGATGGAAGTGTGACTGAGATTTGCTCAGATTGCTATGCTACTTGTATCACCTGTCCTCACCACACTTTTTAAAATGAAGGTACCTAAGCTGCCTAAGTTGGTTCTTCAGAGCAATGCAAAACCACTGCTGGATTCCAAAATAACCAACCACATGAAGGTTTATTTAATTAGACTTTAACAGGCACCATACACAGCCATGAATATATGATAGCAGATTTGTGAAATACCAAAGGGCTCCTGATTTTATAAGGGCTCTTGCTACATACAATAACACAGGCTAACTTCAGGTTTTCTTGACCCTGCTAGGTAGCCAACTAGGCAAGAAAGTTTTTTTTTGTCTACATATTAGGAACATTTTCAAAGTCCAAAGAACCAATTTCATATGCAAAGAACTCATCTCAGAATGAAATGGTTGTTTGTCAAGCAGTGGTTGAAGTACAGCAGCTAGTAAAGTGCCATTAAAGAGCCAGAATTTTTAAAAGTACACTGAGGATCTGCTTCTCCTACAGTAGCAGCTATAAGATATGTAAAAAGAGTAAAATATTGTATACTAAACAGTACACTAATCCATTACTGACGCTATACAGTACATAAAATGTTTGTCTGTTATTTTAAGAATATATCAACATATGAGTTGCTTAGGGCATATTGGATTTAATTATTGATTATGTGACAATTGTTGTGGCCTTAAAAACTTCTGAGAAAAAATACCTTTTATTTGAGCCCACCTGGTCACCCTATTAAGTCCACCCATGTTAAAATACTGTTAACCACTTCCAGAAAACACTCATGGATGAAAATGGAATGAAAATGGAATGGAAGACCCACCTCCCCACCTCAATCACTGGTCATTAGTCCAGTCCAGACACAGCATATTCATTTGATAACATTGCATGTCACATGAAATCAACAAAAAAGTGTACACTGAACTACAAGTACAAAATAAGATTAAAGTTCAAGAAAAGTGAGTGAAAACATTATCATGAAGATAGTATGCCTCAGACTTGTGCACATTCAAGACTGTTCAACAAGCACATGGTCAATTCACCCATGCAAGTTTCAAAGACTGCCATTAAGTAATCCAAAACTACTCCAGTTGTGTATACGAATATAAATGTATATTGTAATGTATATGAGGTGAGACACAAAAATAACCAGATTGGTAAAAAAAAAAACATTTATTGATGAATTACAGTATTCTAAACATTGTCACCTTCTATATACTCCCCCTCCCGATCTCTACACAGCTCCATACGTATCTTCCATTGATTGAAACAGTGCTGGAAGTTTTCTTGCTTGAGGCTCTTCAACAGACTTGCCGCTTCTGTCTTCACTTCATCCATTGAAGAAGAATGTGATCCCTTCAAGTCACTTTCGGGAATAAGTAAAAATCACAGGTAGCTAAATCAGGCGAACTGAGAAGATGATCGAGGACAAGAATGTTTTTGTCAGTCAAAAACTGCTTTACGGAAAAAGCATTGTGTGCGCAGGAGCATTGTCTTGGTGAAGCACCTACCCCCCTCTTGACCTGGATGTTGAATGTCTTCCACATTTTTTGTCCTTCCTTGAAATGTTTGTGCCACTCAAAAACTTGTGTGCAAGACAAGTTGTTATCACCATACACTGTTTTTATCATTTCATAAGTTTCTGTGGCCATTTTGTTCAATTTCACGAGAAATTTGATGTTCATTGATTGTTCAATTTTTTCACCTGACATTATAGCAGCAACTTGTGTAGCGATTATTGTTCAAATACTGACTGGGCTATTCACAGGATACACCTAGCTGGTCGGCAGTTTGGGAGGGCATATAGGGGGGGATATAGTTCTATGATTGACATTCGGCCGACCTCCAGATGGTTTTCCAGGAAAGCCCCAAGCCCAGTCCAGTTATTGTTGTGTCTCACCTCATATTGTTTTCATAAGTTGCATAAATGTATAAATAACAAGAGGAGGATCTTAATGCTCATTTACGTCTAAGCACTATTAATTTTCATTCACAACAGAGTTTTCCAGAGGCAGTTTATTTAACCATCTTGACGTTAACCCCAAGTTTGACTTTTTTATAATTACAGGAATGTCCAAGTCAGACTCAGGGTGACGTGTAATCATCTGCTTCTACAGTGTAAAATAACTTTTGGGACAGTATTCGTCTGTCATCTAGTGGATAAAATAACATTATACTGCAAAAGATCATGAATATTTCCATGCATTTTGCCCCAGTAAGGTAACTCATCAATTTCCATGTGGAGGCTGAGACTCAACTAAAACACAATGGCATGTAAATGAGAAGCTGTAAAGCCAGTTTTAGAACAAACTGAAGCTGAACCATTAGTTGAATCAAGTAACAGTGACAGTGAAAATGATGCACAAGGCACTGTACAACTGAACCACCACAATATGTTTGTTAATTTTGGTCTCCTGAAGGCTGACCATGATACAAGTAGGTGCATGGCAAGAAGGCAAAATGACTGCAATAAAGTAAAAAGACAGGAAAGATGTATTAGCCCCCTAAACACTGTTAACAATGCAGCAGTTGTCGTTCACTTCGAGGAAATGTGGAAGTCAGTAAGCCTTGTCCTATGGTATCCAATCATAACACAAGGGGTATGTCAATCGTGTGTATCAGACACTGACATTCTACCATCTAATGTGCAAGCAAAAGAAAAAATATTATAAGAAGAATGTGCAAAGAAACACACTTCTACTGTCCCAATAGTGACGTCAAGCCGCGCGTTGTTGATGGTTTCAAAAAGATGTGGAGGATGTGTACTAAATCTGCTTCAGTAGAGCAGTTGACACCAGCCATATCTTTCACATTATATTTATGTTAACATTTTGGTATTTACATGTTTCTGTTTCACATAATAACATTTTTTTTATTAAGAAAATTCAATATTATTGAATTATGAATTGAATTGTGTCAATGGTTTAAACATAACACTAAGGAAGTTAATAATATTTACTATTTACTATCTTGGCCTAGCAGGGGAGAGGACGCAGGCGCTGGCTGTTCGCCGTTTCTCCATGCTGTATTCATTATTTAAGTATTTTATTCATTATTTAAGTATTTGTATTACTTGAATGTCGTTTGATTGTAGCTGTTTTCTGGATATTATACAGGGCTTTAGCGTCTAGCGGCTGTAATTTGCTGTTAACGACTTACAACGTTTAATATCGTTGCTTTTGGGAGAAATCCTACCTGCGGCAGTTGTTGGGCCGACTTGCATTGTGTCATCGGCGCTAGCCTGTTATCGGTCTCCAACTGACTGATACTGACTGATATCACTTGAGTTTTCTGAGGATGGCATTTGGGATTTCTTGCGGAATACCTCAATGTTGTCATCTGAACTAAGGCTTCTGGAGTTGATTGCAAACTGCCCGCATTTCTTCCGCCAGTGTTCTGCCCGCTATTACATTTCCTGGACGTCAGCTCTGTCGTTGGGGATCTTGGTGATTGTCTTGCTTCTGGAGTCCTTTGCAATTTGCACCACAGCTGCCCAACTGTGCACATAAGGACTATGGCTGACAATTTACATCGGGACCATATCTCCTCTGCTCACCGGCATACTTTGGTATCTGACATCACTACTGTTGGAGCTCAACAACCAAAGCCTTTCATTAGACATCACAGTCATCAAACAACTTGGACTCCTCCGTCGCCCCCGCTACGTCAATAGGGGGTCTGGTCGGTGGTTTGTTTACAACAAGACCGGGAACTCCATTCCATCCTTGTGGTAAGCAGCAACTCGCTCCGTCACAGCCCAAACACGTCATCCAAGTACCATCACCACGGAGACTAAAAATACTGCTCGGCGGCAGTCCAGGCGAGATGGAAAGCCTGCAGTGGGTTTCAGCTTTCTTCATCCTCTAGTTAAAAGCAACACCTCACTAAACATCAAAGCTGAACTTTTTAATGTTCAGTCCCTGACAAATAAAACCTGTCTGATTTATAATCACATTGTAGACAGGGCGATTGACATTATTTGTTTGACTGAGACCTGGCATAAATCTGAGGTATGCTCAGTTTTAAACAAGTCCTGCCCTCCTGGGTACACTTACCTCAAAAAAGCCCGAGGCTCTGGACGTGGCGGTGGTCTGGCTGTAATCCATCGGATAGGTTTGCAATTATCACTTCTCCCCCTTCCTTAATTCTCAACTTTTGAAAGCCTGGCAATTAATTACAAGCATCCACTTTTTATAGCAATACTTCTTATCTACCGAACACCAAAACAACACCCTGATTTCATTACGGAAATGAATGAGCTGCTCTCATCTTTCTGTACAACATCATCAAATGTACTGATTCTTGGAGATCTGAACATTCATGTGCACACACCCTCTAATTATTCTGCTGCCCAGCTCTTAGAGCTCCTGGATTCCCTAAATCTGAGGCAACTTGTCGAGGTCCCCACTCACAACAAGGGCCATACCCTCGATTTAGTCATTACTGACTCAGTCCTCATCTCAGACCTCCAAGTACTTGATCTGGGTGTTTCCGATCACAAAATTGTTTCAATGGATTTATCCACATATACACTATACTTTAAACCACAACGCTGCATCTGCTTCAGGAGCCTGAAAAAAATTAATTTGACTGATTTTAAATGCTGACATTAAGAACTTCTCCATTGTTCCACACCTTTCTTCTGTCAATGAATTAGTCAGTTATTACAACAATGGGCTCCAGAACATCTTTGAGACCCATGCCCCAGTTAAATCACGAGTGTTCTCTTTTGTAAAATCTGCCCTGTGGTTTACAAGTGAGCTTCGACAGATGAAAGCAGCTGGGCGAGCCCTCGAGCGGCGTTTTGTTGCAACCAGTTTAACGGTCCACAAATGAGCTTATCAGGAACACCAAAAAAACTACTCCAGAGCACTGACCACTGCCAGATCTCAATACAATTCAAATTCAATCAACAACAGTTCTGGAAACTCCAAACAACTTTTTTCCGTGATTAATCATTTACTCAATCCTTATACCTATGCCTGTAATAATTTCACAGAGGAGCAGTGCAATAATTTTATTGAATACTTCACCTCTAAGGTAGACTTAATCCGCTTCTCATTGTCTGTCTCCAGCCCTCCATTACTTGATGCTTCTACACCAAAGCCAATGGACTGCCTTTCCCAGTTTCTCTGTACCACAGTTAAAGAGGTTGAGGGCATCATACAGAGGATGAGGCCTTCAACAAGTTCATTGGACCCTTTTGGACCCTTTTCCTTCTCCTCTGGTAAAAGCAAATGTATCAGATATTAGCCCTCTTATTGCTGATATCATTAATCACTCTCTCCAGAGTGGCTTAGTCCCACTGGCCTTGAAAACCGCAAAAATTAGACTTCATTTAAAAAAATCCTCTTTGGATCCTGAAGTGATAGCAAACTATCGTCTGATCTCCAACCTTCCATTTTTGCCTAAGGTTTTGGAAAATGTTGTTTTGGTTCAGCTTCAGGATCACCTCAAAAAATTCAATCTGTCTGAAAAATTTCAATCTGGTTTCTGAACTTCTCACAGTACAGAGACAGCCCCGGTCAGAGTCACCAATGACCTCCTGATGGCTGCTGACCAGGGCTCTCCATCACTCCTTATCCTCCTGGACCTCACAGCTGCATTTGATATGGTAGATCATAATGTTCTCCTTCATCATCTTCACTATATAACTGGACTTTCTGAAATTCCTTTGGAGTGGCTCAAGTCCTGTCTTACAGATAGGGCTGAGTATGTGGCCTTGGGGAATGCTAAATCTCGTATCCACACTGTCACCTGTGGGGTCCCACAAGGATCAGTCCTTGGGCCAACCCTTTTTAATATCTATATGCTACTCCTGGGTCACATCATCCGCAAGCTTGGAGTTTCATTCCATTGCTATGCCAATGATACGCAGCTCTATGTGAGACTGGATTCGACTTCTCTTACACCTCCATCAACTTTTTCCTCTTGCTTGGGTGAGATTGAGGCCTGGATGTCCAAGAATTTCCTCAAGCTGAACAGCTCTTTTAATTGGCACCCCCCATCAACTTCGTTCCTCTGTAAATTGTATTTCCTTTTCTGACCATACCATTACCCTCTCCCCTTCTTTTACAAATCTGGGTGTCAAGTTAGACTCCCATCTGTCATTTGATACACATGTCCATCACCTTTGTAAAATTGCATTCCTTCATCTCCGAAACATAGCCAAACTCCGTCTCTCCCTCTACCTCTGTGATGCTGAAAAGCTGGTTCATGCCTTTGTCTCATCCAGACTGGACTATTGTAATGCACTCCTCATTGGAATCCCCAACAAGAGCTTTCAAAAGCTCCAACAAATTCAAAATAGTGCTGCAAGAATCCTGATGAGGGTGCGGAAATATGAACACATCTCACCAATCCTTCTGTCACTTCATTGGCTCCCTATTCATCTCCGTATTGAATACAAACTCTTGTTTGTTTACTCACCAGTGTATCCATGGAAATGCTCCACAATATCTCAAGGAACTCCTTATACTACAATCCACTGCAAGAAACCTCCATTTTGCAAATACCTACCGCCTTCGCCCCCCTGTGACCAAACTTCGTACAATGGGTGACCGAGCCTTTGCAGCCGCTGCTCCACGGCTCTGGAATGGCCTACCAGAGAGCCTGAGAACACAGCAGATTGTGGGCTGTTTTAAAAAATAGCTAAAGACATTTCTATTTATGAAAGCTTATTAACAAGAATGCTATAATTATTGTTTTATCTCTGTTTTTATCGTGCTTTGCCTTTGTTTAAACTTTTTTATGTTGCACTTTGAGATTTACTGCTAATGTAAAGTGCCCTATAAATAAAATGCATTATTATTATTATTATTATTATTATACAATATTTTAGTAAAAATACACATGCTTGGGATATTGTGAGCATACGACTGGATGACTTGATATTTAGATTATATAACATGAAAAACGTAAGATTTTTTAATGGACATTTTTGATAGTGCTGCTGTTATCCAGCTTTGGTAACCCATAGATTTTTTTTTATAGATTCTTTTCTTTCTTTTTTCTTTGAGAAACTTTGTTATCTCTTTGTTATCTCTGTTCTGCATGAAAACATGAAATTAAAAAAAAATCTCAACCATCCATATAAACTTCTTCTTAGGGTAAGATAACATTTTAAAAAAATACTGTTATTGGGTGGATTTATTCCTTTGAGCTCAAAGATGCCATAAGAGGCACACACTCTGGGGATATGTAGCATAGAAAATGAATGAATAATCATATATCTATATTTTTATGATTTTGAAGCAAAATTTAATTAAAACAAAAATAATCCCATGTGTCAAATTAAGAAACTGAATAAACCGGAATGAGATGTTCTCTTATAAAATGCGAATGTAAAGCTGAGGTGTTCAGGACCTTCTTGCAACTCAAAATGCTAAAGTAAGTAACTGAGAAACATCTCACGTCTGGAAGTATGGCACCCAGCATGCACACCTCAACGTTTACATGCCTCCTCCACACTTTGACAGTCTCTTTTAATTGCATTATTAGTGGATCAAAGTGTTCAATCTATTGAGCTCTTAATCAATTTCTCACACCTTGTGAGCCATCAACAAACTCTCAGTCCTGCTCTTTGACCCCTGAACAATGTTAAAAATAAATAGCCCCACACTACCCCTGCCCTTTCCCGGCCTGCTCTGAATGGAAATACACATGGAGAGAGCTGTTCATTGACTGACATATAAAGTGCCGGCTGACCTCCAGCTCAGCGAGTCCCTCCTCAGCAGATCCTGGCTGCCAGAGGTCAGGGTTTAACCCATTGAGCCTTATTGACGTGTGCTGGTGACCTCCCCAGGCAGCCTGCCTGCTCAATAGGAATCGACTGGCTTCTGTCAATACAAAGCAACAAAGGCACAAAAAGAAAAAAAAATGCTGCAGAGGCTGAGTTTATGTGGCGACTGCAGTATTTCTTTCTCTGAGCTGAACTTTTAGTAAGAGTCCTCCTGGTTAATGAAAGAGCAGATCAATTCCACCAAGTGAGACGTTGCTGCTCAAACCGTGAAATCAAATGCTGCCTTTGTAGCAATTGTCTTTGGATGTGAGATAGATTGAGACGAGTAATAACAGGGGTGCCAGTCCATCAAAGGGCACACTTCCACATGAACTTGTTTATTTAAAGTTACCAGTCAACCGGACACTCTTATCTTTGGGATGTGGGAGGAAAACCAGGCAGGGGTTTAAACCCAGTCAGTAAGTGGTAATGCTTACTGCTGTGCCTCTGTTTTATTATGTTTAATTCTTCTCAGATCTTCAATCTAATTCATAATCACAGGGGGCCCAGTGCCAGGCAGGAAACATCCCTTGAGTGGCCCACTCACATACACCCACTTGGGCCAGTTTATAATTGCTAATTATGTTAAACAGCATGAACTGGGGAAGGAGGGGAAAAAATGGAGTACCTAGAGGAATACCCACATGGGTGTAGGATGAATGTGCAAAACTCCACAGGAATAATGACTGGGCACAATGTCTAGGGGCACAAAGTAGGAGCATCAACTACAGTATTAGCACATCACCTTTCTGTTTTATTCCAAAATTCTCACACATATTTAATCCAAATCTGGAGCCTATGGAGCCTTTTTGAGCATCACCAGGCACAGGTAGAAAACATTTCTGGACTGAGTTTTACTTCATCACACAGCCCACCCACACATGGTCAATATAGAGTCATCAAGTAATCCAACATGCACATCTTTGGAAATGTGGGAGGAAAACCCACTCTGGCACGAGGACAACATGCATATTCTGCACAGATAACCCTTGCTGGAATTTGAACACAGGGTCCAAACCCCCTGTGCTACTGTGCTGCCCTATATTATATTATATTATATTATATTATATTATATTATATTATATTATATTATATTATATTATATTATATTATATTATATACGGTGGCGCAGTGGGTAGCGCTGCTGCCTTGCAGTTGGGAGATCTGGGGACCTGGGTTCGCTTCCCAGGTCGACCCTGCGTGGAGTTTGCATGTTCTCCCCGTGTCTGCGTGGGTTTCCTCCGGGCGCTCCGGTTTCCTCCCACAGTCCAAAGACATGCAGGTTAGGTGGATTGGCGATTCTAAATTGGCCCTAGTGTGTGCTTGGTGTGTGGGTGTGTTTGTGTGTGTCCTGCGGTGGGTTGGCACCCTGCCTGGGATTGGTTCCTGCCCTGTGTTGGCTGGGATTGGCTCCAGCAGACCCCCGTGACCCTGTGTTCGGATTCAGCGGGTTGGAAAATGGATGGATGGATATTATATTATATTAAATTATATTATATTATCCATCCATCCATTTCCCAACCCGCTGAATCCAAACACAGGGTCACGGGGGTCTGCTGGAGCCAATCCCAGCCAACACAGGGAGCAAGGCAGGAAACATACCCCGGGCAGGGCGCCAACCAACCGCAGGGCATATATTATATTATATTATACCAGTAGCAGAGTGCTGCACAATAACATGGAGTGAATACACTTGACTCATAGTATTCATCCTCTTTCTCTGTACATTTAGCATTCATTTGCTCAGAGGTTGATGCCCTTGCGGCTTCCTGAGCAGCTCTTCTTTTCTCCACCCTAGCGGCCTGCGTCTTTTCGCGTTAAAACTGATTAATTCAGTGTTTGTGTTGCAATTATTAAGTACATTTTCCTTAATTTTACACTTAAACTGGCACTTGAGTGTTCAATCTGCCTCAAGAATGATTTAAGATATGAAGAGGTAGAGGAAGGTGGTAGAGATGACAACAGTGCCCGTACGCATTCGCCGCACGGTTCTCCTGCTGCCCACTACTGAGAGTTAAAATAAAATAAAATAAAAATAAAAAGAGTAATAAAAATCATCACCCTGAAAGCGGACAGTAGAGGTCACGTAGTATATGTGTATCAAATTTCAGGTCTATAGGTCAAACAGTTTGCGAGCTACAGGTGATTTAACATCCTGGAAAGACAAACGGACAGCCACGGTAGCATATTATATAAGAAGGTTATATTATATTATATTATATTATATTATATTATATTATATTATATTATATTATATTATATTATATTACTAGCTGTGTAAGCGGGTCCTAGAAAGTATGGAAATCGTCAGAAAAAAAACTGAAATGTAGAGATTTCAGGTAATTGAAAGGAACTACTCTGGGCATCTCTCTCCTAGGAGGTTTCGTGTTGCTGACGTGCTCACCTCGCTTGTCTATTAGTGGCATGAGGAAAAGTAAAAGGGATATCGTTTTGCTGATGTGCTCACCTCGCTTCTGTAATAACGGATAAGCGAGTCACTGTTTCTTCGAAGGTTTCATTTTGCCAATGTGCTGGCCTCGCTTGTGTATCCTTGGAAGTGGAGCCCTTACCCCAACTCCACCTCTCACTTCCAGGCCGGACAGACACACACACTTCCACGTGTAGACGTTTATATATAAGATAATATAAGAACAGAGTCTAAAGACAAAACTCTTGGTCGAGCTACATTTTTGCCCTCACCTATTGTCATGAGTTGTGGGTAATGACTGACAGAATGTGAATGTGGAGGAAGTGAGGTTTCTTTGCAGGATGGCAGGGCTGATACTCTGTAATATGGTGAGCAGCTCAGTGATCTAGGAGAGCCTCTGAGTAGAGCTGCTGCTCCTCCAAATCAAGAGGAGCCAGTTAAGGTGGTTTGGGCATGTGGTAAGGGTGCCCCCTGGACAGCGCCACCTAAAGCTGCACTAGGCACATTTCACTGGGTGGTAGCCCTGCAGCACACCCAAGACATGCTTGAACAATTATATATCTTGGCTGGCTTTGCAATGCCTTGGAATTCCATAGGAAAACCTGGAATCTGAGACTGGGTACAGTTTAGTGTGGGCTGACCTCCTTGGCCTGCTGCCACCACGACCCTCACCAGGAAAAGTGGTTTCAGAAAATGAGATGAGGTGAGATTATATTATATTAAACTTGGTAGAATGGTTACTGGCCCTTTGTGAGGCTGAATGTCAGTGAGTGCATAAATGGCATCCTGTCACTTTCTGCTAACACACACAGGCCTAAACTGAATTAAGCAGGTTTAAACAGACTGCATTGTATTATATAACATTTGTTGCTCAGCTGAAAAAAAATGCAAATAACGTTTGTTTAGAATGTTAATTACACTATACATTAGTGAGGTACATGAAGAGGAGACCCTGTCCTGCCAGTAGCTACTTGATATTAAACATCTCCATTTACTCATCCCAGTTAGGCGAACATCCTGCAAAACAGGGTGCTGCAAAGTGAGTGGCGTGTTAGTGGTGAGAGGAGAAGAAGTCATTTCAAGGAGGAAAGAGGATGAAGACATGTGTAGAGTCAAGTGGAAGGGGGGGTGTGAGGGGAAGGGGGAAGAATGTGGATGGAATAACTAGTAGTGAAAGGGTGGAAGACAAGGACAGAAAAATTCAGAATAAATCAAATCAATGAAAAGTTCAGCTGAGTCAGTGAGGTGATGCGTCAAAAAAGGAAGGAGTCATGGGACAATTAATGGTTTGTTAGTGCATGTGACGAAAAATTAGTAGGTATAAAGTTAACTCAGTGAATGTACTTATCTGAGTATTTGCTGTAGAGTTATTTCTTTGTAGAGCTGATCAGAAAGACCTACATCACTGCATCACTGAGTTGCGTGTGGATAAAAGTGAAGTCAACTTATCACAGTGGAGCTGAGTAATGGATCTGAAGGAGTCGTGACCAACTATTCAAGGCATCCGGCGTTGTTCATTAATTTATTTTTTCTTTTTGTTTGCTTGTGATGTACAAGTGAAGATGTCAGTTGCTTTTCTGCTTGTAGGACAACAATGAACTCAAGCCATGACACAGGCCTGTGAAGTTGGGTAAAGGACATTCCATGTAAAAAGGTACAGAGATGTCGAGAGTCCAAGTGTGTTTATTGGAGGGACACGTTATATAGTTGTGTATGTGTGTAAATATGTTCCTAAAGCCAAATTCTACAGAATTTTATGTAAATAGTTAACATACTGTATGTGTATAGGTGTATTTATCTTTGATTATGTATTAACATAAAACTGAATGATTTGTGGTGCTCTTTTATATATGTTAAAGTTAGCATTAGCACGTCACAAAGAGAGGAATCTGTTATTTAAATATAATTTAAGTGAATCATTGAATGAGAAGGGAACTGAGTACTGGATGTGTTTGTATGAAAAAAGGGCAAGAGTTTATTTTAGTAAAAGAAAACTACATTTTTTAATAATTCTACTAATGGAAGCACTGCCAGAAAAACAAGAATTTACTGTTAGATACAGAAATAGAAACCAGTGAATCTGAGTTATTGTAGGTTGACAAAGCTGGAGGTGGCAGAGTTAAAGATGCTAAGATTTGCATTGGGTGTGACAAGGATGGACAGGATTAGAAATGAGGACATTAGAGTGTCAGCTCAAGTTGGACAGCTTGGAGAGAAAGTCAGAGAGGTGAGATGGCGTTGGTTTGGAGAAGTGCAGAGGAGAGATGCTGAGTATATTGGGAAAAGGATGCTAAAGATAGAGCTGCCAGGCAAGAGGAGAAGAGGATGGCCTAAGAGAAGATTTATGGATGTGGTGAGAGAGGACATGAAGGTGATGGGTGTGACAGAGCAAGATGTGGAGGACAGAAAGATATGGAACAAGATGATCCTCTGTGGTGAACCCTAACGGGAGTAGCCAAAAGTAGAAGAAGAAGAAGTGATGGAGACACTATCAAGAGAATTAAAAACCCAGGCTATGAAGCTTTTGAGATATACAATACAAGTTCAAAGGAAATGAGGGGTGGGTGTTAGAAAAGAAATTTGTGAAGGAATCCTTTCTGCTTTCTTCTGCTTTTTTTGGTTGAAGGTCAAACCCAGGACTCCTCAAAGCCGACTTTGTTTATAATGGGTGTCTAGTAATGTCAGGTGCAAGGTTTGTGCCAGTCCTAAAAGGGGCACTAGGTCATTACAGGACAGAATTCTGCACACACCCAGTCATAAGAGGCATGGTTGACAGGTTCATTTGTTGTAGATGTGCCCAGATTATTGTGGGTGTGAGTGCGTTCCTGCCTCTGTGTCAGAAATCAAATATGTTGTATTCAGTGGTGCAAAAACAATGTATATTTTCACGTTTTATCTTTATGTGAATAAATGATAATCAACAGAAACAAACAAAACACTTAGTTTTTATATAGTTATTTTCTGTAAAGAATACACCGTTAAGTTCTTTATAAGTATACAGCTATGGTACAGTTGAAGCACTAGAAGGATAAGTGACTCATTTAAGGTCATGTGGTGAGTCGGAGTTTGGAATATATCAGGCAGTCTTACAATTAATAGACCACTTGGGGATATCAGTGCATGTCTAGTGACTTGAATTAACATCACTACTCACAAGGTGTCAAGCAACTGTAAATAAATAAATAAAAATGACACTAAGAAATATGGTTAAAAATAATGGATGATAGCCATCGCTATGGTTAGACTTGTCATTTTTGCAGCTCTGGAGTCCAAAGTTCAGTTTCTGTCCAGGTCACTGTCTGTATGCATTTTGCACATTCTCCTCATATTTTTTATACGATTTTCTCTTACACCACGTTTTTTTTTTCCACATACCTTTTATGATAAACGGCTGCACTAAAGTGGCCAGGAGTGAGTGACTGTTAATGTACACATTGGAGTGCCTTACCATAGACTGACCCTCAAGCTGATTCCCTTCTTTTATTCGATGTTAGCTCTTGGCCCCATGACCTTCAGTTAGATAAAGCACATTTGACAATGGGTGGATTTTATTGTTTAACTCTAGTACTATTCCTGTAAATATTAAAACCAGCCAAGCTACATAAAGATCAGAACCCACTGAGACACAGAAATGTTTAGTTTCTATTTCCTGCAATGAGAAGTCAAGCAAAATGACACCTAAAAAGATTCCAATATGCAAGCTTTAGCGGCAACTCAGGCCCTTTCTTCAGGCAAGATGTAGTTGCATCCATAATACTTTCCAACTCCTGATATTTTGGAGTGTGCTTTTGTTGCTCCTCATTCTCTGGGTTTTACTTTGTCCACTCCTGAGTTCCCAGTTCCTCACCCCACCAAGATCCTGAATTGAATTAAGTGGATTTGATTAAACTGTGTGACAGATAGAGGCTTTGTCCACCTCTTGAACCCTCAGGTACCACTCTGAACACCAGGTAAAGTATAACAACTCTTTATTTCGTTGTCACGTGCGCCAAGCACCCTCCACTCCACACTCATAAACAATAACTATTCTCTCACTACAAACCAATCCTCCTCGCCCAGACACTTTGCCACCCTACCTCCCAGCTCAGCTCAGTGTACTGGGCTTCCCACAGTCCTTTTATATCCCCTGACCCGGAAGTGGTTCCTGGCCAAACCCACAGTTCCTTTTCCTTCCGGATCAGGGTAAACAGTCCTTTCTTCAGCCCGGGAGCATGTCGTTCCTTCCGGTCACGTGATGATGACGCACTCCCGGGTTATAGGGCACATAAGAGCCCACGAGCCCCCTTACAGCGACTCCCGGTGGCCTCCAAGGTATCCAGCAGGGCTGTGTATAAAAACTACAAAGTCCATGAGGCCCTGCTGGAACTCGGGGCACAATCATGCTGTCCGGAGGGCTCCTCCTGGCGGCCTGGGGGTGGCGACCGGAGTCTGTAGCCGGTCGTCCATCACAACTGTTATACATTAAGTTTTAAATTCACTCAAACTGAGTATGTGCGACAGCCACAAGCAGAATAATATATATCCGTCCATCCATTTTTTTAAATCTGCATCATCCTTTAGAGGGTCTCTCAGAGGTGGAATCATCCGATTCCCTCAAGGCAGAAACCAGTTCCATATTGGGTATACTCACACACAGTTAGTGTAAATGCATATAAATGAGGAAAAAAAAGGAATAGCTAGAAAGTTACTTGGACACATGGAGAATATTGCAGGCATTACCCAGAATCAAACCCATCAAACCCAGAATTCAGAAGCTACAAGACTATCCACTTTTTCACTCCTACTTATCTGTTTTCAATATCCTCAGGAACTCTGAACTGGATTCACAAAATGAATGTTTTAAATATTCCGGAACTCTTCTCTTACAAGAAAGACTGGAGCACACTGCAGATGCCAGGAGATCAGTACACCATTTCCACGGTTTGGAATACATTAGTAGACCAAATATTTTAAAGCTGAAATATTCCTTTTGTTGGTGTCAAATACAGTATTTATATCCATATCATCATCTTGTCAATTGCATATAAGAAACAGAAGACAGCATGAGCAAGATCTACCAAGAGCCTTATGAACCTGGATTAGTAGGTCAATGTTTAAATGTGCCATCTAGGTAAATTGGCAGAGATGTGACTGATATGCTAATGAATGTATGTGACACATAGGAGCATACAAGACAGGCACCATACATTGCCATGGAAATTTACAAGGTAGAATTCACAGGCACATGATCCTATCATGAAAATGGTGAGTTGCACAGAAGCACCAAACACAAAGCTAAAAAAGTAAAGCTTGGTCCTTTAGAAAAGGTTTCTCTTGGAGCCTATCTTTCAATTATGTTCACTGTGAAAAGCAGTTTTGTCAAACCTCTACGTGTGCCTTCAGTTTACCTCTGTAATACACTCCACCTGTACAACATCATCTAGTCCACTGTCACCTCTGCCTGAGGATGTCCTCTGATTGTCATATGATTTTAACCTTTTCAATTACTCAGTGACTAGCTGCTCCCTGGTGGGTCTGACCATTATGATGTCCTTAATTACAATGCTGGGTCAAACAAGGTCCAGCTTAAGTGGATTTCTACACCTCAAGATGGCTATCAAGTGATCACTACACAGTGATTTGAATTGAACTTAAACTGAACGTTAATTAGGACTAATTCAGTTTGGGACGGTGAAGCCTCCAGACACATGCATCCTCTGCTGGTTTGGTCATATAAGCTAAGCTAAGTGCCAATTCATACAGGAGTCAGGAGGACAATCATCCATACAAAACCCATGTAGGGGATCCTAAGTACGTTCAGCAGCTCTGCTGATCATTTATGATTCACCATTAGCTGATACTCTCCAACGGACACCTCTTGTTCAAAATGGCTAACCGGAAATTATTACATTTCATCAGTCAAACATCTGTGAAATTGCAAGTCAGAAATAGACTGTTGTAATGGCAGTTGTCCTTTGTATACCCTTATTATCATTTGCACCATTCCTCCTACAAGCAAGCAAAAACTCATCAGAGCAGGAAGGATGGAAATTGAAAAATCTGTAAAAGTCAAAAGGTGAGCAGGGCCGTCTTAAAGCATGGGCACGCTGGGTAGTTAACCGAGGGCCTCACAAGCATAGGGGCCCCATGCTAATCTATGTCTGTTGTGACTTGCTGAGTGGTTATGTAGGCAGGGGGCCCATTGCAGTGTTTTGCCCGGGGGCCTACAATGCTGTTAAGACAGCCCTGAATTTGAGATCCAGTAAAAGAAAAGAGCATAAGAACCAAGCTATTTAAGAGATCTCAGAGGCTTCACACAATGAACTCCCTCACTGGATGGTGAAATATGAGGCTTAGTCAATAATTATCAACCCTTGTGTGATAATTTTGTTTTAGTTGGCTATACATCTTTCCCGGGCACATGTGGAAATATAATGTGTCTGTGGTTTTAGCCTTGAAAATTTCAGCTTGTTTTGATGTTTTCTAGGAGTAAACATTGTCACTTTGCTCTCTGCTTGCACCAAAGAAGAGCAGTGAGCAGTAATCATCTATTTATGGGCTGAAGGTTTGGATTATAACCATAGAAATATTAAAAAGGAGATATTCCCATTGAACATTACTTGTCAAAATGTCTTGAATATTCTGCCAAGGAAAGATTGGCTTTACAGTTAGACTGAGAATCATTAGCACTGCATCCTAAATATTTTTCCAAATCTTGATTTATCTTCTGCAGTTGACTATTTGGATGGTAACACGAAGTCAAATTGAGTTTAATTTGTATTAGATGACAAAAGCTTTACTGGTTTCAGAAGATAAATTGGGGGCCATGATAATAAATAATAATGAATCATGATCCCAAAACAAGACTTTAAGACTTCTAGAATGAATAATAACACCTTTGGTAGACCCACAGCTTTCAGTACCTGATCTTGAAGCTAGGTTCCAGAAACTCAATACTATATCTATAATATTCACTGATTTTGGTAATTGTACGATTACCAGAAATGTTTAAGGAGGTATTATCAGTGTGGACTTATCTTCAAATTCAGAGATCTGAAACCGAGCTGAAAATGTTTTCCTTAGTAATTTTTATATCCAGTTCCAAAAAGATTGCAAAACTAAATTGGCTAAAAATAAAGTCCACCTTGGCTTGGTTGGCATTTTATCACTTTGCTGATTGTGATTTTTAATGATTAGTGAAAATGACAAACAGTAATTCTGTCCCCTAACCAGTGTCTCCACTATTTCAGTTCTAATTATAACACACAAGAATTTTGCTGTTATGGACTGAAAGATATACACAAGAGCATAACTTCTCAGCATCTGGAAATCCATCCATCCATCCATCCATTATCCAACTTGCTATATCCTAACTACAGGGTCACAGGGGTAAAAACAAAATTGCACCTACTCCCATATCTGAAGCATTAATTCAAACCTTAGGCATTAATGAGCTATCTGGATTTGGCAGACTGGTGTAGCAGTAAATACATTCTAAGCAATTCAAAAGCATCTCAAGCTTCAGTAGGCCAAAAAAATTTTTGAGTCAAATTAATCATGTATGATATTATAGTACAAAAATCCTGAGGAAAACACATAATAATAATAATATTTAGAAAAAAGCAAAAACATTTTTAACCTGTGTTGATCTGTTCAAGCTTCTTGTCTCTTTGCAGTATCCATACTGTACTTAACTCTTGACATTAAATCCAGTTTCCCAGTAATAAATCTATAGACTGTTAGAACTCACTTTGTTCTTATCTCTATATATTTAAAATCCAACATCTGTCTGTCTGTCTGTCCTTTTTCACAAGAGAACTACTTAGTGGATTTAGATTGGGCTTTTTTCTATAATTTGCTTGAACATTCCAGTTGATTTTGTGACTTCTCTCATCGCGCAGAGTATCACAGTTCCCTTGTGGTACCGATTTATTTGCGTGAATGCTAGAGAGATGCAGTGGACCAAGGGGAGGGCCTTCCTCACTCACGCTCCAGCCTCGGGGCATTCTTTACCTCCGCTTAGCTAGCTAACGAGAGAACTACTTAATGGATTTAGATCGGATTTTTTCTATAAATTGCTTGAACATTCCGGTTGATTTTGCAACTTCTCTCATTGTACTAATTATCATAGTTCACTTGCAGGAACAATATATCCACGCTAATCTGAGACAGATGCTGCGGGCCAAGTGGAGGGGAAGCATGACGTCAGGAGTGGGGAGCCAGCGAGGCTCTCCTCAATCACATGCCAGCTTCTGTTTGAGTTGGTCTACCTCTACATTTTGTAGCGTACTTTGCCTACGCTTAGCCAGTGATACCTGTTTGTTTATTGATTTTAAAAGTTTGTCCCGTTTCACTACTACGCGGGTGGAGCCACGATAGATGGCTAGTTTAACATAAAGATGATGTTTCCTCAGACCCACTTAAACATGGTAATGTAAGTCTTTAAATCCGGTCAATAGGTATGACAGTTATTGATATATACCAGCGCATGCACTCCCAAAATGTCCCAAAACTATAACCGGCAAAAGGCTAAAGTAGTGTGGTGAGTCAGGCACTAACATCATTTTCTTCATTGCATTTAGACTAGATGAAGAAAACCAGGAGGACCAGCGGTGTTGCATCCCCTTCCGTGTCAAAAGTCAAATCCCTTTCAGTCTGTCCACTATTTAAAAACAAAATGAACAAGAAATCACAATTCATTAAGAGATGTCATCAATTCACCGAAAGAGATGTCATCGTTGCCAGGATGGGGCATTAAACTCTGAGCAAAACATATGCATAAAGATTTCTATAATTGCAACATGGATGAATGACAGTGTCTCCCACGTGCGAATAGGAGAGAGCAGTATGGACTAAGTGAGGGTAATTCCACGCCAGGCACAGGGGGTGGCGGGGTGCGCTAACCTTTCTTCTGTTGCCTCTGCAGACAAAACAAGGGAAAACCTGTCTGAGCCAACTCTGAAGACTTCACTTCCGGTTCCAGTACCCAGAAACACGTCACTTTACAGTTCCGGTGCCCATCAGCATGTCACTTTCCAGTTCTGGCGCTCAGTAGCACGTCACTTCTGGTTACGGCACCCAGAAGCACGTCACTTCTGATGGCAACCACAGAAGCACATCACTTCTGGGTTCACGACACCACTTCCTGTCTGGACATTTAAAACCGCCATCTTTTCCAAACATCCGGAGTTCAGTTATGGACTCCAATCCATGCACATCAGTGCTATTTTCAAACCCTTTTTGCAACCAGAGAAATTATACGGGTGGCTGCCCCAAACCTTTCTGAGAATGCCGAGTCTAATAGCAGTTGCCTACTACAGTGGTTTCACCACTTAAAGTACAGTTCTCAATGTAATAGTTGATTTTTTAGCTGTGAAAGAATGTGAACCATTTGTAGGTAGTATTATCAGTGTTAATACTGATTATGAGGTTCTGTATGAAACACCCAAGTAAAATATGTGTGTTTTTTAATTACTGGAACTGGTACTGACATTGGTGTAGCTGAATTGTTGCTGTATTGTTATGTTTAGCTCTGACACTTGCACCTGCATGTTGCTTACGTCATTTTACAGCTACTTTTCTGCTACTTGTCAATTTAGTGACCCTGTGTTCGGATTCAGCGGGTTGGAAAATGGATGGATGGAAATTCACAACTAACAAAAAACAACTTTTAAGGATAGTGGCAGAGATTATTTTGTTTGTAAGTTCATTTCAGACAAAAGTTGGTGGACTATTAACAGAAATCAGTATTTACCAGGCATAACAAAAAACAGATTCCAAACTAAACTAATTTTGTTCTAGAAACCATTCTCTTGTGAGATCTTCCCTTTATTACAAACAAACTTTGGATGTCCATAAAACTGTAATATGATTTTACATAACACAGCCTCCATGATGCCACCAATCATTTGTGTATCAGCATCATGTGGCACCACAAGGCATCATAATGACTAAGCATTCCCATGAAAACCCCTCACACAAAATGATAATGACCATTTTGTCACCATCATGATAAACATATGAATAATATAAGAAATTTAAAAAGCAAAATATTATCTGCACAATTGTGACAATGCAGACACAACTGACATTTAGGCAGATTGATCTTTTAAGGGAGTAAACCTAATGGAATTGTTTAAAGATGTTTAAGAAGTGGAGATGGATGAGATTAAAGAGATTAGACACAAAGGGCAGGTCTAATGATCTGTAAGTTTACATCACTGGACTGATCTAGAAAGGCGCTGAGATATCCATCTTTGGACTGGGGAGATGTTAGAAGTCATACAGTAACTTGGCCGATGACCGAGTGATACTCATTGTAGTGATAGTCAGGATTAGCAGCACTAATAATGTGAAGGGGTAAACCATAGGACTGAAATGAAGACAGATGACTAGGGAGCCTTTAAAGGGAATTGTTGTGAACATGATGATGGAATCATGCGCATGTAGGTAAAGATTAAGAGGTAAAGACCAGAATATAAAAAAAGTTGTTTTAACAGCGGGTAGAGTCAAAGTCAGGGAAGGATACGGGGAGGTAATCAGAAAATACAACTATCAAAAGCAATAACATTAAGCAAAAATCAAAAGTCAAAAATCACTGAAAGGTGCCCTAAATCTGTTTAGTAATTTAGGTAGGGAAACATTACTAAACAAATGTTTAATTTTTAAAGAGTATTTATCCAAAGATTGCCATCTCAAATAACATCAACATTATGACATTCTTTTGTGACACTGGTACATCACATGACCAGCTACGATGCCATTACCATAGCTTTAGAGATACATATGATGTGGACAAATGAGATGACCTGTAAACCATTGTTAGAAACTAGAAAAGAAATTTAGAACTGTGAAGATGCTGACACATGCTAGATGGCAACCAGTGGACCACTATGAAAGTAAGCCTGAAGATTTTCACACCTGGACAAACTGGTGAGGAAGGCAGGCTCTATTGTAGGCATGGAGCTGGACAGTTTGACATCTGTGGCAGAGCGACGGGCGCTGAGCAGGCTCCTGTCAATTATGGAAAATCCACTACATCCACTAAACAGTGTCATCTCCAGACAGAGGAGCAGCTTCAGCGACAGACTGCTGTCAATGTCCTGCTCCACTGACAGACTGAGGAGATCATTCCTCCCCCACACTATGCGACTCTTCAATTCCACCCGGGGGGGTAAACATTAACATTATTCAAAGTTATTGTCTCTCTGTATACCTGCATTGTTATCACAGTTTAATTTAATATTGTTTTTTGTATCAGTAAGGTGCTGCTGGAGTATGTGAATTTCCCCTTGGGATTAATAAAGTATCTATCTATCTATCTATCTATTTTGGCCTATGGACTAATTTAGAGACTAATATCCATCCATCCATTTTCCAACCCGCTGAATCCAAACACAGGGTCACGGGGGTCTGCTGGAGCCAATCCCAGCCAACACAGGGCACAAGGCAGGGAACCAATTCCTGGGCAGGGTGCCAACCCACCGCAGGGCACACACAAACACACCCACACACCAAGCACACAGTAGGGCCAATTTAGAATCGCCAATCCACCTAACCTGCATGTCTTTGGACTGTGGGAGGAAACCGGAGCGCCCGGAGGAAACCCACGCAGACACGGGGAGAACATGCAAACTCCACGCAGGGTGGACCCGGGAAGCGAACCCGGGTCTCCTAACTACGAGGCAGCAGCGCTACCACTGCGCCACCGTACCGCCCCAGAGACTAATATGTTATTGGGAAATGTGAATTGAAAGCCTACGGACCAAATGGAGAACTGAGATTTGTGAAATGGATTCTACTGGCCAGATCTGAAACTGAAAAAATATGGGCATATGTCAGATAGGACAAGTAGAACTGGAAGAAGGAGATAGTGAGCAGGATTGCAGCTGCATAAGTTGTTGACATGTCTGAAATGGGTACCAGTGCACTATAGTGCAAGCGATAGTACAGACCTGATAGATTTAAAGTTGCACAAGATATAGTGACACCTGAGACAAAGACCAACTGAGAAACCAAGTGAGAAGATCCAGAAACACGTGAGATGGGGAACCAGATGATCAAAGTGGAGTGAAACCTACTGCACAGATTAAAGCTATATAACATAAAGACGTGTATGAGAGAATTGACAATAAACCATTACTAAACAGATTTGGCAGATATGGAACTGCATAAGACATGCAGTGATGGAGACCAGTGGACCACAATGCAATGGACCCTTAAGGGGAAACAGAGGAAAAACATCATAAGATTTGGAAAGAGAGAGACGAGGACCAGTGAACCATTACGGAATAAAACCTTCTAGGCAGATTTAAAGCATCAAGACATGGATACTTGTGATATGGGGACCATTGAACCAATGTGTTGTGGTTTAGCTAGGCTCTAATCCCTGGCTCATGTATGTCTTCTTTCATTTTAAAGTTTTTATTGTTTTTTTTTAATATAACTTTACATTCTTTACTTGTTAATTCTGGTTTTGTTTTCATTTTGTATTTATTGTAGTTATATAACATATTGGGCATCACACATTGGGCATAGGGGTAGCACTGCTGCTGTGCAATAAGAACACAGTTCATGCCCCAGGTCTGCATGGGTTTCCTTCGAGTGTTCCAGTTTCCTCCCAGAGGCCAAAGACTTGCAGGTTAGGCAGATTGGTGACACTAAATAAACCCTGGTGTGTGTTTGCCCTGCAATTGGCTGGTGCTCTGCCCAGGGGTTGTTCCTACCTTGTGCCCTGTGCTAGCTGGAATGGGCTCCGGATGACCCTGGTTAAAAAATAACATGACATGACATGTAATATTGTGATGGGTATTATTTATTTTGAATTTTTTGCTTCATGTTAACTTATGCAGCTTATTTACTTGTCTGCACTATCTCCTTTATATGCAGGCAAAGGAGACGAGGCCACCTGCTTATGCAGCTGAGGGACTGGAGTATAAATGTAGAAGCTGCTGTGAGTATTTTATTTTTACTGGGATTTTCTGATTCTTTTTTGGTTTAAGTGGCTTCAGCCCATGCTTTCTCTAATGTGCCATTTCTGGTTTTAGTGATTTTTAGGCTGTAGAAGATAGCCCGGCTACAGACAGACACACAGACCCAAAATTTCCAGAACACACTCTTTTATTACTTTTCAATGTCCTGTACGCAACACCGTGCTCCAATATCCTCCACTCAATCCTTTCCTCTGCCACCTCCACTCCTCACTCGCAACCTCTTCTTCTGCCTCCCGACTCCAGCTTCTGAATGGAGTGAGGCGGCCTCCTTTATAGTGCACCCGGATTTGCTCCAAGTGTCCTATGATTAACCTCTGGCAGCACTTCCGGGTGTGGCGAAAGTGCTGTATGCCCAGACTCTGGAGCTGTCCAGGTGCCCCCTGGTGATGACCACGGACCCCCAGCGAGTTGAGCTTCTGAGCTCCAAATCCATGGCCCTGATGTAAACCCAGGGGGCTGCCCTCTCGTGTCCCGGGGGAGGTACTCCTGGTAGTGTGCCCATTACCCCAGTCTTCTCATATAAAGGGCGTCCCATCCGGGCAGGATCCCCAGCCATCCATCACAAGACTTTGCTTGCTTTTCTTTGCTCATTTTACTTGCTCTGCTTTTTTGTTATCTCCTTTTTGATATTCTTTAATACACAAGTAAAATAAATTAACTTTAACTTTTTTCTTCTAGACCAGAAGTTTTTTAAATGGTTCTCCCTGTCCTCCTTTATGGTCATTTTGAACATCTCTTATTTAAAAGCCTAAGCCTTACTTTTGGAGCTGTTTGGGCTGGAAGCCTGCCAACTAAGTTTGGGGCTTGGCTGCCTAGGATGAGGCCTACCTAGTGGGAACAGACCTATAAAAAGGGTAGGTCTGGCCATTTATGCGTGTAGGGTTTTTTTTTGTACTTTCATGTGGAGGAATGAAAACATACTTTAGATTACAACCTACTGGGCACATTAGACCTTCTAGAACTTCACTGGAAATGTAAGAGAGGAGACCAGTGGAGTATAGTGTGATGGAACCTAGAGAACAGATTTAAAGTTACATTAGACATGGGCACATATGGACCATAGTGGAACTCAATCTGCTACCCAGATGTAATACTACATGTTAAGATGTGTGAACTGAGGGCCAGTGGACCATTATTAAATACCATTACTAAATAGAGCAAGGTCATATTTGGAGCTGCATTAGACATGGACACGTGTGAGATAATGACCAGTGGCATAGCTGGGATGGGGCAAGGGGGGACAGCTGTCCCCGGGCGCAGCATCCATGGGGGCACCAAATTGATGTTTCTTTCCCTTCCCCATTGTATTTTGGCAAACAGGAGGGGGCGCGAAATCTTCAGTTGTCCCCAGGCGCTGAAAACTCTAGCTACGCTTCTGATAATGACCAGTGGACCATAGTAGAATGGAACTTACAGTAGATAAATGAGGGACTATGTAAGATGTGAAGAAGACTAGTGAACCACAGAACCTATTGGGTAGATTTAGAGTTTCAAAAGATATTGGTACATGACAGATGTGAACCAGCAGATCACTGCAAAATAGAACCTTGTGGGCAGATTGAGAGCAGCATAAGATGAGAGACAGGGATGAGGGGGCTTATGAGTAGACTGCTAGTTAGCTCAAAATGGATGAAAAGAGGTTATGTGATTGAAATTAACAGACAATTTTAGAACCTGAGAGTGAAAGTTAGGAGATTTTCTGTAAATGAATACAATAGGCTGATCAGAAACAATACAATGAAGATTTTCAGATGGCTCCCAAAAGACAAAGATCCCAAAACAAGAACTGCAGCGATCCATCTTGTCATTTATAAGAAATGACGAAAACCAGTAACATAAGGAAACACACCAACCCTATTCCAATGGAAAATAAGAAGGCTAAAGTAAAGGATTAACTACTGACATGCATGTGTAGTTGGGAACCACACAGAAGGTTTTGCTAAGTACTCTCATACCATCATGAGGCACTAATAATGTCTCCTGGTCCCTCCACACCACAGAGCAGTTGCAAGGTGAGGAAGCCCAGCCCCACCACCGAGGGGCAATGCAAGCCCTACCCTGTTCAGACTCAGACCTATGGAAATAGATGAATGGACAGAGAAGATTGTCTTTTGACCTGTGAACAGCAGAGGAGATGGAGCTCTCTGAAGCATCTGGAAGAGAAATGCAATGGTTTGCACTTATTTTTGTTATGTATTTGAAAATTTTGATTAAAAATCAGGCAATGAAATGGGGTACAGCTTGTTTGGCACCCCAACCTTTCACCCGCATCAGAAATTTCATCAGGCTACACATTTTAAATTAGCTTTTAGAGAATGTGAGTTGCCAGGTATCCAAATGTCTAACAAGTCAGGCGTTTGTTCAGGGTGAACATCACTAAACATAAAGTGTTTTTGCATCACTAGAAAATACACAAGCTTCTAATCCTCCTAACATCAAGTTTCCAGCCCCATTAGTGCATGAATATTAGCAGTGGATGCCAGAGCTGTCATTCTTCTTCTTCCTATCATGTAATCTGCTTCTGCAATTTGCTTCACACTTAGCAGATGTCACCCTTTTGCTCAGTTTGCCTATGCAGTTTACTGTAAGAAAGACACAAACCACCCCAATACCTCTGTGGGAATTTGCTGCTAGGCACATTTTTTGCTTCACCAGTGCATATCATGTCATATGTTTTCAATTAAGACCAAGATCAACTCCTTCCCATTATGTAATCGCAAATTGCTTCAAACTCAGCAGCTTCTTTCTTTTTGTTTCTGCCATGTCACCTTCTTTATCTGTTTGCCTATGCAGTTTGCTGTATAAAAGACACAAACCTCATTCACTTGCAGAGAGTGCCAGTAAATAAATTTTTTGCTTCCCCAACATGCATCACGTCCTAAGCTTTCAATTTTGACCAAGATCAAGGTTCTAGCCTAAGTGGTTTGTGAATAATCAGAACTACTAACAGACAAAACCTCTGCCATTTTATATATACAGGGTGGTCCAGATCTCATTATGCAATTATGCAATTTTCATTACGCTATAACTTCCATCCATCCATTATCCAACCCGCTGAATCCGAACACAGGGTCACGGGGGTCTGCTGGAGCCAATCCCAGCCAACACAGGGCACAAGGCAGGGAACCAATCCTGGGCAGGGTGCCAACCCACCACAGGACACACACAAACACACCCACACACCAAGCACACACTAGGGCCAATTTAGAATCGCCAATCCACCTAACCTGCATGTCTTTGGACTGTGGGAGGAAACTGGAGCGCCCGGAGGAAACCCACGCAGACACGGGGAGAACATGCAAACTCCACGCAGGGAGGACCCGGGAAGCGAACCCAGGTCCCCAGGTCTCCCAACTGCGAGGCAGCAGCGCTACCCACTGCGCCACCGTGCTGCCCCACGCTATAACTTATTAAGTTTATTACATAGAGAATTCACAAAAAATTATTTTTGTTGCCGATAGATGGCAGCACCTGCCCTGCATTCGTTTATTACAAGATATTTCGAACAATTCTTTCATCTTGCATTGTTTTCCTGCATTGCATTAATAGTTGCATAATTAGATCTGGACCACCCTATATAGACTAGTTGTGCTAGCTGCTGTATCTAAGTCGGGATGAAATCTAAATAATCAATACAGCCCTCTGTGTTAAACGTCTCTGTTACCTGCTGTTTGTTATTATCAATTTCTAACCCGCTTAACCCAGATTAGGGTTGTTTGAGGGGTATATAACTAGAGCCTATACCAGCTGGCACAGGGCACAAGTTAGGGACAAACCCTGCACAGGGTGAGCACACACACACTCTCACACACCAAACACACACTACAGCCAGTTTAGCGTCATCAGTTCACCTACCTAGAGGGGACTGGGCGGTCTTGTGGCCTGGAACCCCTCCAGCCTTCTGGAGTTTTTTTTTTCTTTTTTCTGTCCACCCTGGCCATCGGACCTTACTCCTTTTCTATGTTAACTAATATCTTATTTAATTTCTTATTTTGTCTTTTATTTTTCTTTTCTTCATTATGTAAAGCACTTTGAGCTACTTTTTGTATGGAAATGTGCTATATAAATAAATGTTGTTGTATCATTCATGTCTTTGGACAGTGTGAGGAAGCCAGAGCACCCTGAGGAATGGGATTGGTAAAGGCAGTGTTTGTGATGCACCTTCTATTGGAATGCCAAGTGCTATACATTTTACTACTAAAAATGTTTGTGAAGCACCATCTTTTGAAATGACAGAGACATAGCAACGGGCAGACAAACAGACACTTATCCATTTATTAAGGTGGATAAAGGGGTAAATACTGTCGAAAATGAGGTCTTTCCAATAAATCACATCAGTAGCTTTAAATCTCATGGCTAAATAGAAGATACAAATAGACCACAGTTGTTGCAAAAACATGGTTCATCCTTGATGCCCAAAAACAGAATTTTATGTTTTGCATGTTCTGATTTACCCTGACAGCCTCCACATCCACTTTACACAAGGCCGGAATGCCATCCGTGTATAGTGTAACATGCTGGCACAAAGATCCACTTCCCATCTTGGCATCAGGGGCCTAGTGTAGAGAGCTTCTACGGGGGAGCAGTTTCACCATCTAAAATGTTCACTGCTAAGAAAGCCTCCCTACCCCCATCACTCCCACTCGGTCAGAACTCTGAGTGAAAGGTTAGCCTGAAGTACATCTGCGATTTACTCTGAGACGACTTGACATAGGCAGTAATTAAAAAGCTGTTCCCCACTGGGACTCGGGGCAGCGCTCTCCCTGACAATCTCCATACACACTGCTCTTCAATTGCGCTCAGCTGCTCGACCGTAAGAATGGTCCTTTCGCTTCAGCACTTTTTGCCGCTAATCTGAGGGGTGCATTTCTTGCTGAGTGCATCAGTCTGGTCACCTCTGCCTTTGGAAATGCTGCCCTGGCAGGCTGCTCAATCAGCCCATGCGCTGGGCCTGGCCCCCTCGTCGCCCGCCTGCCTTAACAATCCATTCCTCTTCCCCGGCCACCACAATTTAATTAAAAATAAACTCCCCTTTGGAGCCGGCTGACCCAGTTTCACTTGTTTCTGTCTGACAGTTTGCATTCTCTTTTTCTGTCCGATCCTTCGGTTTGTTCAGGCAGAGCAACTACCACCCCAGCAGAGTATCTGCACTACAGGAATTGAGACTTAGGAAGAATACGGGCAGAAAAAAAAAATAAAAAAGACGACTCTGGAAATGAATGTGCATTCAATGCTCTCCTCAAGTTCTGCAAGACAGAGTCGGAGGCCCTGACACCCCCGCAAAAATCTCTAGGACTCTCGACTAGGCAGATGCAAAAAACTTATGGTCATGTGATTCTGCTCTCACGTGTACAACTTCCCACCACACAGTAGCCTAAGTATAGCAGAAGAAGTGGGTGGAAAGAGAGAGGGAAAGAGAGAGAAGCCAAAAGAGAGAGAGAGAGAGAAAGGAAGAGAGAGAAAGGGAAGAGTGTAATTTAATTGTCGCATCATAACAAGCTGCCATATGTTGTCAAGGTAACTGTACAAGAGACATTTTCTGTTAAATTGATGCAAGAGCTTCTCAACTCTCTCCAGGGCCCCCAGTCTGCTAAATTGCTGGTTTCTTTGTCCTCCTCATCATTAGAGTAATAACACCCAGATGTATTTGCTAGCAGGTACAAACTATCTTGTCTCTCGCCATGTCATGCTGTAGTCCTACAGCCTGCACAACTCCTCATTTGTAATATTGCCAGTGAGGGACATGAGGAGGGATCTGTGTGAGTCTCACGGAGGAGCAGTGGCACTTTAGTGGTGAGCCTCGGCACACTTCGACATCTGTGGATTTGGCAGCTCGCCCTTTCTAATTCAGAAATGTTACAAAACCCCCAAACAACACTGGCAGGACTGGAACCAGAAGCCAATCATGTGGTTCACCTGCCCCAAGCACCTTCTAGTCAGAAGAGCCTCAGAGACACCTCTTATATGTTCATTTATTTTCAGTTTAGGCTAACCAAAATTTGGGTCATAATGGGCTGGAGTCTATCCCAGCAGAATCAGGCACAATTGGGGGAAGAAACCCTAAGTTATTATGTTAGGTAGAATGCCCAGAGGGGACTGGGTGGTCTCGTGGCCTGGAACCCCTACAGATTTTATTTTTTTCTCCAGCCTTCTGGAGTTTTTTTTTTGTTTTTTCTGTCCACCCTGGCCATCGGACCTTACTCCTTTACTAATGTTGTCTTATTTTAATTTCTTATTTTGTCTTTTACTTTTCTTCTCTTCATTATGTAAAGCACTTTGAGCTACTTTTTGTATGAAAATGTGCTATATAAATAAATGTTGTTGTTGTAAGTGGATCACACTTACACCAGGGCCGGATTTTCCTATAGGCTAACTAGGCTTCAGCCTAGGGCCTCAAGATCAAGAGGGGCCTACATTCAAATTGTTAGCAAAATTTTATTATCTCTCATGTAATTTACAAACTTAAAAATGGAAGGTGAAAGGGCCTCATAAGTGGAATAGCCTAGGGCCTCTTTTCATATAAATCCGGCCCTGACTTACACACTCCCACACTCTGCTAATTCAGGGTCATCAGTTAAACTACTCTGCATGTTTTTGGGGTATGGAAGGAAAACCAGAATCCTTAAGGGAAATCCATGCTACGCAGACATGGGTAAAATCTGCAAAGCCTTCATGGAAATCGACAACGTTGGGATTTGAGACCTGTTTTCTGGGGATGTGAGGCAACAGCAATAAATATCGTTGATTCAGAAAGTGTTCAGACACCTTCACATTCTGCACACTTTAATGTGTTGTACATTTAATTTGAAGTTGATAAATCTGCTATTTGCGCTCATCAATCTACACTGAATAACCCATAATGACAAAGTGAAAACACGTTTTCAGAAAGCATTGCAAATTCATTAAAATCAAAAACTGAAAAGTCTCATTCATATGAGTATTCAGACCCTATGGTCCCCCAGATTGTACTCTGGTGTGTCCTGTTTTCTTTAATTCTCCTTTAGATGTGTTTAGAACTTGACTGGAGTCCGCCTGTGAAAGACTGATTTGATTCAGTTCAGAAAGGCACACACCTATGTATAAAAGATCCACAATTCATTGTGCATGTCAGAACAAAAAACATAGTTCATAGATGATGAAAATGTTGTACCAACATAAATCCCTAAATCCTTTACAGAGGTTGCTTCCTTGTAAATGACACCTATAAAGCAAAGATTACCTTTCCAACAGTTACTGTATATATGGTGGAGGAACCATAATGTGAGGCTGTTTTGCTGCCTCAGGACCTGGAGGCTTTAATCATATTAAAGGAATCATGAAGTCAGAGTGAAATGTGCTACCTAATATCAGAAAGCCAGGGCTGGGTCGAAAGTCGTGGGTCCAGCAGCAGGACAATGACTCAAAACATGAATCCAAAAGCATTAAAGAATGGTTAAAGAGGCATAAATCAGCTAGCAGCGAGTCCAGATGTCAATCACATTGAGAAACTTTGGAAAAAGTTGAAATCTGCCATTAATAACAGGAATCCTGGAAACATTTATGAACTGGAACAAATCACAGTTAAATAATGGGAGAAACTACCGACAGACAGATGTAACAAACTTATAGATGGCCACAAGAAACAGTTGGAGGCTATCATCATTGACAAGTGCTGTGCAACCAAATATTACAGAAGAGTGCATCATCATTTACTAACAAATTAATACATCAAAGTCTACAGACATCTTTTTGTTGTATACTTTTGAAAGTACTGTTAGAATATCAGGGTGATATAAAGTTGTTATATTTCCAGTTATTTCTCAAGATATTGTACAAAACATACCAAAAATGCAGGGGTGACAATAACGTTATATACATCTAAATAATAGATAGATAGATAGATAGATAGATAGATAGATAGATAGATAGATAGATAGATATGAAAGGCGCTATATGATAGATAGATAGATAGATATGAAAGGCACTATATGATAGATAGATAGATAGATAGATAGATAGATAGATAGATAGATAGATAGATAGATAGATAGATAGATAGATAGATAGATAGATAGATAGATAGATAGATAGATAGATAGATAGATAGATAGATAGATAGATAGATAGATAGATAGAGATTCACTCCAAAGATGCCCTAAACATTCTGTTGTAACTCCTGTTAGGATGAAGCAATCTGAACGAAAAAAATACGCTATATACATAGACATATTTGTAATTGATTGCATTACATGCAATTCTGGAAGTGTTTTCCAGTTCCTGTCAGACACATTTCGCTGCAGCGCTCCATGTTCCTGAATGTATCGGCAAGTGTCTCGGGGGAACAGCAGCAATTTCATGTTGTATTTTTTCCCTCAAATCTTCCACAATGTGAGGCTTGTTCCAATAGACTTTTCCTTTGAGCATGGTAGTGTTAGATCTGGAGATCATGGTGGCCAAAGCCCGAAGAAGAACTCAGTTTCTGCCATGCTCCTTGCTGATGTGTGACACGTTGCTCCATCTTGCTGGAAGTAACCTTCCATTAACTCACGATCATACAGTTGATTCAAACATCGCTTGAACGAATTGGTGACCCAATAGGTTAGCACCATGAAGACGCGCTGCTCAATACTGTACACCACCATCCTGATGAGAAGTCGAGTAAATGAGTAAATGGGTACGGGAGGTAAGCACCCAGAAGTTGCAAATGGAGGCTAAACATAATGATGGCTGTCTGGCGCCTACCTCATCGCTCTGATGCAGGGGCATCCTGGCTTGTTCAAAGCTCCAATATACTGAGGAGCACATTGCACATTGTTTCGTCCTAACAAATACTAACTAGTGGACAAAGTTTTAGAGTGTATTTATTCATTTAATGGTAGAGGGCTCTAAGGCTAGGGATCTGCACTGGCAATCGGAAAATTTGCTGGTTCGAATCCCGTAAATGACAAAAGGGACTCTGCTCTGCTGAGCCCTTGAGCAAGGCCCTTAACCTGCAATTTCTGAGCGCTTTGAGTAGTAAGAAAAGTGCTATATAAATGCAAAGAATTATTATTATTATATCCTTAAGTAAGAATTTATTTTATGGAATCAGTGTACCAGAGCATTTGCCTTCGGGCATTCATCCCCTACCTACCCTAACTCCTAACCCTAACCCTAGCGAGAGTAATTACAGAATATTTGGGGCCTCTTTTGAGTGAATCTCCCTGTAGATAGATAGATAGATAGATAGATAGATAGATAGATAGATAGATAGATAGATAGATAGATAGATAGATAGATAGATAGATAGATAGATAGATAGATAGATAGATAGATAGATAGATAGATGATTGTTTTTGTCATAATGAAGGGATAAACACAAGGAGTAGAGCCAATACAAACTAAACTCTGTCACCACTGTGCGTTTACAATTTATGTCTCCACAGTTTATCTACATCCCAAATGTGACAACAATCTCTTTTTCTCATCTCTGTCTCACAGTCTCTCCTTTCCGTTCATGTCATGCCTTACCTCTGACTTACCTCTACACCAGTAGTTGCCAAGCTACAAACATACTAAAGCCCTTTAAATATCTGCACTCAGAAGAATTTTGTTCGATTGTCCTCAATGCTCTTTCTCAGCTGATCTCTTGTTCATTGTCAAGATGAATAGGGTGACAGCCTTTTCTGATCATCATGCCTCTACTTTAGGCAAATTCTCAAATTTCACATGAAAGCAGGCCAGGATAGTATTCAAACAGGCTAATGATGCATGGCAATAATATTGTGCTTTTATCATTAAAACAAAATTTTCTCTATCACAGTCCAAAGCATGAAACTCTACCAAAACATACTGTATTCATTTCCATAATAAGGGAAACTCCCAATCTGGTAACACTTCTCTAAAGGCAAACAGTATTTCATTTTCCAATGTACCATCATCCCCAGAGTCACTTCCAGAGATAGCAGCACGGCTTGCCAGATTCGAGGGCTCACTAAGGTAGAAAACAATTTATTGACTACTAGTTCCCTAGCAGTCTTGTATTTTGGTATGAATTTCAAGACACAGACATCCATAACTGTGCCTGGGCGACCCTGCCTAAAGCCAGGCACAGACTGTGAGATTTTTAGAAATCATGGTTAAGTGACTACTCACACTGTACGATAAAGTCACCTGTCGCTTTTGTGCTCCAACTGCATGAGCACGTTCAGCCTGATCGACTTGCCACGATGTGGGTGCTCAGACTATACAGGTACAGTACATGGCCCCAGCAGACAGTTTTGCCCATTGACATTTTGTAATTAACCTTTACAGTCACAGGCTTCTCAAAATGTCAACAAAGAAAAAAACTACATTGCCGATTCTTGCTATACTGTGCTCTGAAACTGGACATGTGGATGGTTGTGAAGGCCATGGACAATACAATTTGCTTTGCAGAGAGAATTAGAGATACATAATCCTATGTCACTTACAATTATATGTTTATTTCTATTTTTTTCCAATAAATGTTTCCTAAGATACTTTTGTCTTTGGTCGTTTTGCAGTACATGGGTTGCAGTATAACAGGTAGTTTTTGGTAATGAAGAATTAAAAAATTGGCATGACAACCACAATACCAAAAGTACAATGTCCGGCCGCTATACTACAACAAATTGGATATAATACCAATGATTTCTCACTGCTTTTATAATTGTTCTCTTCAAAGTCAAATCCAATATGCCATGAGGCCGACCTAGTGAAGTGACTATCTCCAGCCAGCTTTTCTCCCCTTCCTTGCAATTCATGATATGATGAAGAAGACACATCACTTTTGCATGAGTTTTTTTGCCAGAACTCAGTTACCCAGCCTCCATGCTGTCCGGTCTATTGTTGTCATTGCTTCCATGGGCATACTCACTGAGGTCGCTGCACAATGAATCTCAAGAAATGTGATAATGACATCTCAAAACTGGCTTGTGAGACAGCTCCCAGTACAAGATAGCCAATTGAAATTTGTGACATGACAGAAATTCTTCCAATTGCACAACAGCCCAAATGCAAGATGCTGCCCCTCTCATATTGCATGTGAAATGGCGGCTCGTGTAACTGAAATTTGGGCCATCCCCAAAAATCAGTTGGTAACTGCCAGTTAACATTAAAATCATGCCAAAATTGAACAGTGTGTGCCCGGCTTAATACTGTGTAGACACGAGTGCCAGTTTAGGACCACAGGGACTCTGAAGCTCTTAGATGGTAAGTGGATTGAGACTGGCATGAGGTTAGTGTAATATAAACCTTATTTGGTTTCCACCTCTTATTCTCCCATCTATCTGTTTTGTAACATGCATATCCACATCATGACCACGATCAGATGTCCTGGATGTGGTACCAGTCAACCACATAGCCACACTTACCCACAGTGTCCCAGTATAGAGTCACATGCATGTCTTTGGAATATGGGAGGAAATGCCACATAGACACAGAATTGCACAAACCCTTCATAAGCAATGCCAAGGCAGGGATTCAAACCCAGGAGCTTTGGAACAGCAGCACTAACCATAGCATTGAACTTTTGTTCATCCAGTATACATTCTCATAACCATGCATTCATTCACAAACTCACTGCACAGTGTGCCAGTCCATCACAGGGCCAACTCACACAGACTCCCACATAGGTGCCAACTAACTTATCTTACACTTCACTCTTTATGTGGATTTTCCTCCCGTTTCCCAGACATGGACAGAACTTGTAAACTCCAACCTGGAATGCTAGATCTACAAGGGAGCAGCTTTAACCACTCCATAACCAACCACACCGAAAAACTGAAACACTGCAGAGAAGCTGAATTCCAAGACATCTTGACGTCAGGTCACCTTTACCTGAGCTATCTGGGATTTCAGAGATCCACCTTTACCAGAGCCCCTCTCCCACATCACCACCATGGATTTACATAATGCTGTTATTTCAATACCCTGGATTACACCATTTAGAATCTATTCGATTGCACAAGATCTGCTTTCAAACCTCCTGAGTTCCACAATAGCATTGCCCACATCTGAACAGACATGAATTAAACATCTGCTTACTTTTTTAAAGACCATGTAGGCCACCTGTTTTGAAATGCCCCCATTCTGTATAGCGCCTGTAAATAAAGATACTGCTGCAAATGGCAATCAATCACAACTACTGAAAACCTTTTGGCATACAGAGCACCTTTTGAGAAGTCTGTCTTATATACAGTAGCTGATGTGCTGAAGTCCACTCTTAGGCTTCAGCCCAAATGGATTTACTGATCAATATCTGCCCTTAAATCCAAGCCCATGTTGAAATACACTTACATTTGATTTATCACAAATCCCAGGATAGTTGTTGTCTTTGTGGAGATTGCATGTGCTCTCTGTGTCCCTGAGTTTCCTCCAGGTACCCCGTTTTTCCACCCATGTCCTTGACAGTTGCATTGTATCTTCATGAGTAATTGTAAATTTATGAGGGAGCGAGGGAGCATGCATGAGAGTGACCTGTGATCAACCAGCATCCCATCTAGGGACCACAGTAGCCAGCCGAGATCCATAATTACTCTTGCGTTTTACCCATTCCTGGCACCACAGCCTTCTCCTGTCTGTAAAACCGCTGATACCCAAGTTCCATCTGTTTTGATTTCTACCTGGGCCTACAAATAATCTGCTTAAGCGGTACATCACTGTCTTCCTCCTTTGTCTTCTTCTGGAAACAAATGGCAGCCCTTCTCCATTTAACCCACCATACCAACATCAGTATACTGGGCCAAAGAAGTGCCTAAATCTTACAGACTTAGGCTGTCTGACAGTGGAAGTACTCCTGCCCGACTTTGTCATTGCTGTGGCTGATGGCCTCAGCTGCTTGAATTTCTTTCTTATTTCAAGCTACCTAGTGTGTATGAATATCACTTGCTATATTGTTTTTCCACCTGGGCTGCTCTGCCTCTCCTCTGTCACTCTAAATTTCATTCCATTTCCTTTTCCTTTCGTTCCCTTCAGGTTTTTAAAAGCTTGGCTATTTGGGCAAATTCTTTGGGGGGATACTGACAGGCGACACACACTGATGTCATGCCAGCACTGGAGAGATGTTAGATTAACCTATTTCTGAAATAACACTGTTTCTTTTTATAGCCTAGCAGTACAGCTTTGATTTTTATAACTCCCTAGAATGGATATGATTGCTTTAGTTAGGAAAAAAATCAGAACAGAACTGATGCTCTCCAAGAAAAAACTCACAGGGCCGATAGAAAAGAATTAAGCGCATTTACACGTAAACACACAAGAATACATACAGTATCTAAACACACAGATATGTATATGTTCATACACTAAAACCTCACATGTACTATATATATGCACTCATTAACTCAGATACAAAGATATACATACCTAACATACAGTTTACTTTGACACAAACACATACATATTTACACAAATTAATACACAAACGTATTACGCACTTGGGCATGCGCAGATGCATATTCACTAACACAAAAATGTATAAACTTACACACATATTATATATATATATATATATATATATATATATATATATATATATATATATATATATATATATATATCCTGCGGTGGGTTGGCACCCTGCCCGGGATTGGTTCCTGCCTTGTGCCCTGTGTTGGCTGGGATTGGCTCCAGCAGACCCCCGTGACCCTGTGTTCGGATTCAGCGGGTTGGAAAATGGATGGATGGATGGATATATATATATATATATATATATATATATATATATATAGAGGGGGTAGCTGCCACTCAACCCGACACAGACAGACACAAGATGCTCACTTACAAAACTCATGCTTTTTATTTCTTGATCTCTTTCTTAGTATAGCACCTTACACAGTGCTCCATTCACCAACAAAAACTCAGTACTTTCCTTCTCTATTTTCTTTTTTTCTCTTCTGCCACCTCTGCTCCTTCCTTCGCAAGCTCTGTCCTCCACCCTCCGAATCGCTATCTCTCCCTCTCTCTCTCTCTACATATATATAAAAATATTATCTTAAAAAATTATATAAAATTATATTATATAAAAAATAATATATTATTGTCTCTATTATATAGAAAAATCTTGGTACGAGATGAGACTTTTTCAAAGGGACGAAACAAGACATTTTCAGACAGATAATTTCACATCCCGCGAGACAAGACTTTGTGCCAAGAGATGAATTGAAAACCTAACAGGTTCAAGCAGGGGCAGAAATAAAAGACAAACAGTAGAAGAGGAAAAGACAATGAGTAGAAGAAAATGTTGGTGCAAAACATATGCAGAGCAGGTTAGAGATTATGAAAGTACTGAAATTCGAAAGTCTCAAAAAACTGATAGTAAAGATCGCATTAGCGTTAACAAATGGAAATTATTACTCTGTGAAATAACGGAACAGCAAAAAGTGGACATAGGTGATATGAAAGAAGTATGTAGATATTGTTTGGCTTTAAACTTTAAGTCGGAGACTTGTAGATTGTCTAATTCGTGTTGCCATCAGGGAAAGTAGTGTTTCTTCCCAATGAAGAGGCCGATCCACAAGAATTAAAAGATTTGTTGTTTGGTGAAAGTGAAATCCACATACGCGAGCGGCAGAGACGTGAAGTGGCTGGCGCGTAGTGCAGGCCGGGGAGTTGGCGAGCAAAGCAAACAGGGACAAAGCCCCATAGTTTATATATATATATATATATATATATATATATATATATATATATATATATATATATATATATATATATACACACACACACCCTCACATAATGTCACACACACAGTCTTCAACACAGAGAAGCATATAGTACATTATGCAGATCAATATATATTACACAACATTATATAAAATTCCAGACACTTTTAATCCAATTCACATTTATGTGAGGCCAGAGCATGCGGACAGCATCAGGCACAAGGCAGGAACCAACCCAGGACACAGTGCCAGTCCATCACAGGACCCTCCCTAAAATACACACTAACGTACACAAACACATATACATAAACAAGTACATATAAACACATATGTACATGCATACACATGCATACACATAAGCAGTTTACACATGCATACACAGATTTAACGTGCACGACCATATACACATACTGTATATGCAAATTAACATAAAACAATATATTTACATTCACGCATATGAAAAACACCTATGTACGCATACACACATATACATGAAACACATTCATATACACTATTACACATATACACACCCCGACCCAATATGCTGTGTTGTTTTATTTTATTTAACCTTTGGAGCAAGATATGCAACTAGTTCATATTGCACCAAACATGCAAATACAAATTTCATTCTGCTCTCTACTCCATAAATCATATGATGACCATATATCTGAATAGAATTAATTACAGTGCCTCACTTTTTTTTTTCAAATCAAATTTTACAGTTTTTGAAAGAATCAACAACATTGGCAATCTGCACATTGTTACTAAGATTACAATACCAATTTTTTCTTGTTGTATGGATGCCTGATGAGAAAAATATTTTAGAAATGAAAAGAAAATCACATGTAATATAACTAAGCTGCAAGCAAACAGAATGAAGCTCCACAAAACAATTACTGATTTTTTGTAGCACATGCTGAGTCGCTCTTGTTCTCGTGAGAATACGATTGAAAGAAAACGATTGAGGATGGCATTTTTCAGCCAGTAAGTAATTAGTAACATTTATTGTTTTTTGTCTGTAGACATTTATTCAAGTTCATAAAATGATGAGTCAAGTCGGACTTTAGGCTTTGATGCCAACACCGATTTGTGATTCATAATAAATCTAAATCAATTTCAATTAATTTTAATCATCTTTACATCATTATTGAATACTGCTTCCAGTGCTTTCTCCTGTAATAGACAGTCCGGCAGCTGTATCTGCGTATCCACACACGTCCACAAGCGCAGATACTTTCCTTGGCCCATGCACAAAATACATCCTGTGAGTGACAAATGGAAGACTTCAGTCCAAATAAGCAACTCAGGGAGCAGTAAACATTTGGAAAGATTCTGAGTCCATTATACTTTGTGATTTCTCTTCCTGCTGTTATCTACAGTAAAATATACAGCAAATCACCATACTATATACAGTACATCGTAAACTTTTGTGATAATATTACTTGGGTTGGCTGTACAGCTTTCCCCACTCACAACTGTAAAGTTTCAACCTTGATCGGTCATTTTCTCTTGTTGCTTTCTATCAATAAGCATGGTTTGTACTAAAGAAGAGCAAAGAGCAGTGGTCTGATTTTAATGGGTTGAAGGTGTACTTGCTTAGTACAATGCAATGGTGAACTATAGAGTGGACATGGGCAAGCCCTCCTGTGTAACATCTTTGATCTCTTCCTGACTCCCTTGCTGGATAAACTTTCACTGTTCTGAAGGTGAATTAAAGACCAAGTAACTAAGTGGCCACTTGGGGTACAGTTGAGAAGACAAAACATGAATGCTCCATCCGCAAACATCATGAAGCTGGATTTGTATTCGATTAGCCGCTAATTCTATAATAAATATTTGAACATTTATTTAGCACTTTTGAGTGTTTGGTCAGTAGATTACTTTGCGGTATATTAGTATTTGATCAGAAAATGATTTCACATTAAGTAGTTAAATATTCATTTTCAAATAATTCTATTACTGTTTGCCTGTTAGGTGTAGATGTTATCTCAGCACCTCATCAAATGATTTTAGTCTGAAAATGGGAGAATTAACCATCTGTCTCTTTCTAGATGGCATGGTGGCACAGCATCCCAGTCTCACACCCAGTCTTTGTCTATGTAGAGAGAACTTTTGCTCTCTGTGTCTGTACTCTGTCTTTGCATGTTAGGTGGATTGGTGTCCCTAAACTGGTCCCAGTGCGGGTGTGAGTTAGCCTTGTGATGGACTGGTGCCCTGTCCAGCGCTGTTTCGTTCCTTGCACATAAAGGTGCCAGGATAGAATCCAGTGCTCATGGCCCTGCAGGTTTAAGATCTTATGTGTTTTCAATATTCTAATAAATCATTCTTTTTTGAAATATTTATTATGTAATAAGCAAGATATCCGATTTCAATATTTAAACAATCATTCATGATTAGTTTTACTTGAATAATCTATGGAAATTATTCCAGGCTGAATATTTTAATTTTTTATTAATAAGTAGTTCTATTTTGAAAATCTGAAGGATCATCAGTAATTTTTAGTTCTGTTAAAGTATCTTAAGTTGAATAATTTAATATTTCTACGTAAGATATTTTGTCAAATTAATAATCAGCAATTAATTTAAGGCTGAATAACTGAATATGCAGTGCTATTACTCTAAGCTGAATATTTCAATATTTTACTAGTAAGAAATTCTAGCTAAATATCTAAGGAGAAATCAACAATTTTTAGGCTTAGTATCTTAAGCGTTGTCCACACTACTACGTTTTCATTTTTAAAACACAGACATTAGTCTCTGTTTTCACCTTTTGTTCAAACTACCCTTAGCATTTTTAACCCCTGAAGATAGTAATTTTTGAAAATGCTCTCTTTAGTCAAATACTTCTGAAAACACTGGTTCGATATTGCAATGTGAACGGGTGAAAATGTAGACTTTCAACAACGCGCTCTGATTTGCTCATGCTTATTATGTAACCCTTTCCTGACTGGATCCTGCTCATTACAGTGTCTCGTTCCCTGACTGGTCACTGTTCACGGTAGATATACTGTGTATATTCCAGTGCAGTGAACACAAAGGAGTTGATTTCCGTGGCTCTTGTTGTGTTCCTTACCTTTATGCATCTAAATTGTGTTTTGTACAGCTGAATGCTGCATACAGGTACAAAAAGCAAATAATTTACTGGTTGCTACAGTTCTGAGAGGTATTCCATGGCCAGCGATGTTATCATCCTTTCAAGGATTTTTCCACCGACACACAAATGAACAGTACAGGCGAATGTCAATGTCAAATGCATTTTCAGTTTTTTCTTTAGTGTGGATGAAGATACTTTTCATAAATGCTGTGTGGAGGGAGCTCAATTTCATTTAAAAATGCTATAACCTTAAAGAACCCTTAAAAAGTTTTAGGCTGAAAGTTGTAATATTTCTTCATATGATAAGTTACTTTCTATGTGTAAATAATCATCAACAATTAACTTTAGGTTTGATATTTCAATATTTTATCCATCAATGCATTTACTGAATTAAACTTTAAAACTGAGCTAATGTCAGACCGTATCCTGGCAGCATCAGGTGTAAGACAGGTGCCAATCCTGGAGGGGGTGCAGTTCATTATACTACAAACACGCACACATATAAGCCAATTTGGGGCCACCTGCATGTCTTTGAGAGAAAAACTGAAGGAGTCCAAATTAAAACAATGCAGACACAGCGAGGACATGTAACTCCACAGACAGGAACAGGCATCCTGCCTCAGAATAGTTCATTAATTCACAATTATGGTTTCAATATTCAAAAAATCATTAAAATTAATTTCAGATTAAATATTGGAGTTTTTGCCTCGCAGTTAGGAGACCTGGGTTCACTTCCCAGGTGCATGTTTTCCCCGTGTCTGTGTGGGTTTCCTCTGGGCGCTCCGGTTTCCTCCCACAGTCCAAAGACATGCAGGTTAGGTGCATTGCTGATCCTAAATTGTCCCTACTGTGTGCTTGGTGTGTGGGTGTGTGTGTGTGTGTGTGCCCTGCGGTGGGCTGGCACCCTGCCCGGGGTTTGTTTCCTGCCTTGTGCCCTGTGTTGGCTGGGATAGGCTCCAGCAGACCCCCATGACCCTGTAGTTAGGATATAGCGGGTTGGATGATGGATGGATGGATGGATTTTAGTTTTCAGTCAATATTAATTTTCTTTGAATACTTGATTCTTAGGAATCAGTCCTATCTCAATGCAAAATTGTCATCCAAAATATTTAGACTGAATATAATATAATAATATGAGAGGAGTCAGATGAGGTGGCTCGGGCATCTGATCAGGATGCCTCCTGGACGCCTCCCTGGTGAGGTGTTCTGGGCACGTCTAATCGAGAGGAGGCCCCGGGGAAGACCCAGGACACGCTGGAGGGACTGTGTCTCTCGGCTGGCCTGGGAACGCCTCGGGATTCCCCCGGAAGAGCTAGAAGAAGTGGCCGGGGAGAGGGAAGTCTGGGTATTTCTGTTCAAGCTGCTGCCCCCACGACCCAATCTCGGATAAGCGGAAGAGGATGGATGGATGGATGGATGGATGGATGGATGGATGGATGGATGGATGGATGGATGGATGGATGGATGGATATTTATGTGAGTGTGATCTCCCATGGACTGGTGCCCTCTGATGCTGCCAGCATAGGCTTCAGCCCTCTACAACTCTGAAATTAAATTCAGTATATTTATAGATAGATAAAATATTAAACATACGTTAAAATGTGCTTTAGAGGATTTTTCAAAAATATCAAGCTATAACCACCTTCCAATTACTTTAAATATTAAAACAAGTACTTTAAATTGAACAACAAACTTTTCAGCTAAAAAATTATTAGTTACTAGGTGGCTTACCCCCTGCTCGCTTCACTCGCCAACCCTCCTTGCCCACTTTACGAACCAGCCACTTCGCATCTCTGCCACTCACGTTGTGAAGAGGGGGGCTGAATGCACCCCAAGGAGATGCGGTTGCCCCTCCGAAACCCCCTTTTAAACGGTGATACAATGGGAAACAAATACAGTTTTTTTTTTACCTCCTCTTTGCTCGATCAGCTGCTGACTTGCTGCTGCTGCCGTGCTGTGTGATCTGCATCTCGCGCAGCACTTCAAACATTTAAAAGCCAGTACAGCAGTTGTCTTTGTCATCTACTCTTTGTCTTTTATTTCCAGCCCGGGCGTGGTTAAAGGTCTTGTCTCGCAGGATGTGAGTTCTTGATATTTTTTAGTTAATAATTTAAAAATCAGAATAAGAATCTGAAAATCTAACAACATCACATTAAAGTTCGATAAATTCTGAAAAGAATGATACCAAACTTATATATGTAGGTTTTAAAATAAGCCAGATTTAAAGCGTGACAAAAAACGTGACATAAGAACGTCACATAAAATCGTTGCATAAAATCGTTGCACTTTTAAGCTTAGGATTTTATATATAGAGAGTAGATTTTTCCAAATTTCAATCTGGAATGACTTGCTATTGAAATATTTAAATAATAATTTCCATTAGAATGTTTTAATATTTCTTTAGCAAGAAGGTCTACTTGAAAAATGTAAATAGTCCTCAACAATTTTATGCTAAAAATTGGGGTATTCACCCCACACTACTGGCACGTAGACTTATCTTCTTCAACTGGAAGAATCCCAGCCCACCTGTTGTAAGTCAGCGGGTAATTGATGTTCTCTATTACATGAAATTTGAAAAAATTTAATTCTCACTCAGAAGATCTGTTCAAAACTTTTTTTAAAATATGACAAGATCTAATTAATCAAATCTTGGCATAAGCATCTATAGCAAGGAAAAGGACATTTTCCCTTCTTTGTTGTTTTTAATGATTTGCTCGTGCTGTTGGCTCTCCTCTCTTTCTTTCAGGCAGGGGTTGAATTCTGGTTTTTAAGTCTGACATGTTTTTGTGGAGTGTTGTTTTCTTCAAATAAAATCAATAAAATTATTTTTAAAAAATGTAGATGTTCAGAAGAAATTTAGTAGAAAGACTGGAGGCATGCGCTGGAAAGCTCCTGGTGGTCAGGCAGCACACATAACCTGATCAGATGAAATCATGGTGGCTGACCACCTGCAAGATGAAGAGTGAGGGTCAGGTGCAATGCCAGTTTAGTGAGATTTCTTTGCAGAGTTGCTGGGTTGACACTCCATGATAGGGTGAGACCCTCAGCAAGAAAAGTGGTTTCAGATAATTTGATGAAATTATGTAAGGTGGTGGGGTGGCCAAAGTCCAGGGTTCATTCTCAGTATGGAGTTTGCATGTTCTCCCCATGTCTACTGGGAAGGTCTCTAGTCTCTCTCATTCTCCATCTACATCCTATAGGAAAGCAAGTTAAGTTAACTACTGACTCTAAGTGTCAGTACTTCTGATAAAAAATAATAATAATAATAACTACACAGCAGAGGCAAAAGGCTAGAGCATAAATAATTCTTCTTTAATAGTTACATTAGTGTCAAGTTTAGGTAGCTATTTAAGATAGGGAAGACAGTCATTCTGAGGTGAGCTAGATCTTGTACAGATTGGAAAAAAACGACAATAATAACCGAATGGTGGGCGCCAGCAGATGGAAATTAAGAAATGTTAATGAGAAAAGACAGGCAGACGTCTAATGCTAGGATGACAATAGACTGAACAGCAAAACCTAAACAATCTAAAAATCAAACTAAAAAATAAGCACCACAACACTAATTCCACTACCATCACACAATGGGAAAAAGTTGTCCAACTTGAATTAGGCAGTCAGTCAGTCATTATCCAACCCGCTATATCCTAACACAGGGTCACAGGGGTCTGCTGGAGCCAATCCCAGCCAACACAGGGCGCAAAGCAGGAAACAAATCCCGGGCAGGGTGCCAGCCCACTGCAGGGCACACACACGACAATTTAGGATCGCCAATGAACCTAACCTGCATGTCTTTGGACTGTGGGAGGAAACCAGAGCACCCGGAGGAAACCCACGCAGACACAGGAAGAAAATGGAAGCAAACCCAGGTCTCCTTACTGTGAGGCAGCAGCACTACCACTGCTCCACCGTGTCGCCCCAACTTTAATTAACAGTCCCCATAAATAGTCCACCATGCTGATGTTTATTAAGCTGACCTCTTTTGTAAGCCTCTTTGTATAAAAGCATCTAATGTAATGAAGTCTAGATAAAAACAAATTCACTTTATGTTTAACAGTCCAAACCTTCTGTAGAATTTAGTAGGCTTTTATTTATGTTGTCATCACTTATTTAAGCATGCTGAACGTTGGCTAACCTTAATGAGGGCTCCATATTTTTAAGGGTTTAAATCAAGGGTGTCCAACTCCGATCCTGGTGGGCCGGAGTGGCTGCAGGTTTTCATGTTAACCATCTTTATTCGTGAGACGTTTTTGCTGCTGATTAACTTGTTTTGCCGTAGTTTTAATTGACGTGACTCAGACCCCTTAGTTGCTTCTTTTTCCTTAATGAGCAGCCAAACAATAATGAGACACAAAATGAGCCGCCACATGACCAGATAACCTGAAAATAAAGGAAGGTGAAGGTCTCGGCCATGTTGGTCTGCTCAGGTCACCAAAACATCTTGATGGTGGTCTTAGAACAAATGGAAAATCAACAGTCTGTTGTGGTAGAATGAAAGCAGCAACAAGTCATGATATTCAATAACAAGAAGAATTGGCTTCTCATTAAGAAACTGGTTGGAGTGAAATTGGCTGGAGATCCAACTTAGCTGGTCATCTGTTGGCTCGTTTCTCATTTCTGTTTGACTGCCATTTAATGAAGAAAGTAATCAATTCAGAGGTCTGAATCCTTAAAAACAGGGCAATTAAAATGAAGGGAAAAGGAGTTCATTAACAGTGAAAACTGCTCACTGATTAGGAAAAGGGTTAGAATGAAAACCTGCAGCCACTGCGGCCCACCAGAACCGGAGTTGGACACCCCTGGTTTAAATCTTCTGATCTTTTGCTCTCTAGATGTGTAGAGGAGAGGGTGTTGAGTTTGGTTAAATAAGATACAAATTAAACTTAAATAATGCATAGATAAAGAATTAATGCAAAACAATGTGCCACGCTCAAGAATCACCCAAGTTGAAAGGTCCACTAGGTGTTTCACTAAAGCCAATGTCACATTAGCGACTTCTGATCATTGGGTATGTCAGTTTTGCCAACAGCACTTACTGATCTTGTCACCAGACCATGTCAGTATACACGATTGAAAGTCACTGGACATGTCAAATTAAGTAGCCGTGTGCCTACCTTCCAGCACAGTCAAGTTCATCCTTTTTTCTTGTGACAGCCAGTGACGTGTTGCCTGACAGAGTCGAGTTCAGCGGCAATTTTAACCCTCTGTTTCTTATTTTTATTCTTTCATGGCATGTAAAATGCAACACATCAGAGAGACAAGCTTCTCTTCTGCTTGTGAGGTTCAAAATACCTGTGGTTCCTTATTAATTATGGCTGCATTATAGGCATTGTTCTTCTGGATGAGCATTCAATGGTTGTCAGCTCTTGCGCATACAGAGCCCGCTTCTTTGACTAAAGGCAAAATAGAGCCTGTTTGATTTTGTTGGAGCAAGTCACAGAATAATTAAGAGTGCATCGCTGGGTATGTCACATTACACAAATGGTTTTATGGGAGCGTGTCAATGACTGCCTTTGAGTCTCTAGGATTATGTAAATGAAGGCTATGACTGGAAAAGTCACATAATGTAACATGGCCTTTAGATGATGGAAGGGTTAAAGAATAGGTAAGCGTTCATGGACCCTAACCCACCAATGATGGGTAACTGAGCCTTCCCTTTCCCTTTCTCCCTCAGCCCAAGCCCTCCATGACAGGATTCCTTGTCTTTTTCTCCATTTTTTTGTCTCCTTCTTTCTCCACCTCACTCACCACCCCCTAGTGGGTTTTTTCCCTGTTTTGTGTTGTATCTTTAGCATGTTTGCAAACACTAATTGGGAAGCACCGATCAAGACTGCATTAAGAGAGTCCAGATTCTCTCTTCGTGCAGATGCTAAATGGAATGTCATTTTCCTAAAATAAATTATTGATATATACGGTGCAGGGCTTGGGGGTTGGGTGAGGGGGTGGGGTGCCTTTCAAATCAACCATGTTTTGTTGTAGAGTTGGCGGCAGCAGTAAATTAGCATGAGTTTAATCAAATAAAATTAGCAGTCTCTCGGAAGAAGGAACGCAATAATTTATGAGCTTAGCGGGGGTGAGGGGGCGGGAGCACAATGAGTGAGGGAAACGTTCAGATGTCCGCCTTTTTATCTGACTGCTCACAGGTTATGCAGAAATGGGAGTGTCACAGAGAGCAACTGAAAAAAGTGCGGGGGGAGTAAGAGCAGCGGGTGGTACAGAGATAGAATGTCTGCTTTGGAAAGAGAAGGGAAGCAGAATAATGAAATGGTACCAGGGAAAGGTGGGGGGTAGAGTGATGGAATGGCACTAATGGAAAATGAGTGGCAGAATGACGGGATGGCACATAAAGGTGGGCTGAGTGAAAGAGTGGGAAAAGGCACCAGTGTTTTTACGGGGCCTAATAATCAAATGAAAGTAATGGGAGATACAATGATGAAATGGCACCAAGAAAAAAAAAGTGGGCAAGGAACTGATCCAATAGCCCCAAAGAAAAAGTGGGCAGAAGTGTAATGGTATGGCACTAATGCATACGAAGGAGGTAGAGTAATTGAATGGCACCAATGGAAAGTGTGGGAGGTCAGAATGGAGAAATGAATTGCGGAATGATAGAATGGCACATATAGGGAAGGGATTGATTGAAAGAGTGAGAAAAAGACAACAAAGAAAAGAAGAGCATAATTTTCAAAATGACTAATAGAGAGTGATGGAATGGTGCCAAGGAGAACTGGGCAGTAATCAAAGAGCACAAATGGTGCTATGTCAGCCAACCGATGAGGATCTGAGAGCTGGAAGACCATCTGCAGCTCAACCTGGCAAAGAGGGACCTTGTTACTATCCCCGCTCATCCATCTCTTCAACACCACCAAACTATGAGCATTGAAGGGCAGAAGACTGGACCAGATTGGACGAATGCTTTAATGTCACAGTGTGTATGTATGAAAATAACATGTTCATTAGACAGACTTCAAATGGAGGAGCAAGAAATACATTCAGAGTTATCTGACTTTGCCATTTCTGGTTACACTGACCCCTCAGTTTGGGATACTTTCTGGCCAGCCAGTCCTGCTTGCTGCTCATGTTCTCCCAGTAAGGATGACGGGCATTTTTTCTGAGTCTCTTTTTGATTAGAGATGACAATGGAGTTCACTAAGTTTGTAATGTGATGTGCAGTCTACATCTAAACATCTTAGGTGTTGCTTGAGAGACCTTATAATAGAAGAACTCTTGCCTGCCCAATAGGATTAGTCCAGTCACCCAGGGTACTTGCCTATCAGTAAACAAATGAGGAATCAATATTGTGACCAAAAATTCAAAGCCTCCTAATAATTCTTCACCTTGACAGTGGGATGTGCTGGTCCTGCCGGGAAGGACAAAAGCAGACAGAAGCCCAGGGTTGTCGACTGCTGGTCTAAGAGACAACATGATCCAATAAGTTAAGGAAAACAATGAAATGGAAGTCAATTGATAAAAAAAAAAACAATGGAAAAAGAAAAAGAAAAAAAATCAACAAAGAGCAGCAGCAATTGTCAAAAGGCAGCAGGTCCCTTACAGAGAAGCCTATTGTAAAACCTTCTTATCTGAAACAGACCATTCGTTACCGAAAATTCCCCCATGAGCTAAAGAGAAGGCAAATGAAAAGGAGAAAAGCCTGACAGAGGACATGAGAATGAAAATCTGCATTCCTGCAAATGTAGCTTAGACACGCTGCATTTATTTCATGTCTTTTTTTTTTTTGCAAAACTCGCATTAAGCCTCAAGCTCAGCTGTCCAGTATGTTGAGCCAGGGAGTCTCAGATAGAGTTGAACAGACAAACAAATGCACCTCACAGTGGAGATGCCTGAGGGTAGCGGGCTGGTGACCTTTAACAAGATCTGCAGCAATAAAAGAGGCCGAAGAGGGTGAAAAAGCAAAAGAGCGTAAGAGCCAGTGTCTAAGATCAGTAAAACGCTTAACAGCAAGACAGCAAACATAAATTAAGAGGTTTGAGCTTGAGAAAAGTGCTATATAACAAAATGAATTATTATTATTATAGGCAACCCCCCCTCCCCAACCCCACCTTTATTCTGATCTCCCAAAGCAGATGTTAGAATATTACAAGAATGGAAAAATATTGACAAGAACAGGCCATTCAGCCCAAAAAAGCTCATCAATCCTATCCATCTAATTTCTCCAAAACAGCATCAAGTCAAGTTTTGAAGGTCCCTAAACTCTACCACACAGCTTGGTAACTTTCTCCATGAGTCTATGGCTGTCTGCGTGAAGAAGACCTTTGAAATGTTTGTCCTTGTGTTCTTGTTGAACTCATTTTAAAGGAACAGCCTGGATCCAAGGTACAAATTCCATTTATAATTTTGAGCGCCTCAATCATGACTCCTCTTAATCTTAGCTTGCTTAAATTGAAAAGATTCAGCTCCTTCAATCTCTCGTACTTCCTACCTGTTAGTATCAGCCTAGTTGTTCTTTTCTACTACTGCTATGTCTTTTTAGTAATATGGAGACCAAAAATCTACACAGAACTCCAGGTAAGGCTTTAATATGATTTTATAAAGTTTAAAATAATCTCCCTTGAGTTCTGCTCCACACATCACTTTTTAAACCTGCTATGCTATTTGGTTTTTTTTATTGCTTCTGTATACTGTCTGGATTGTATATTCTGATAAACCCTCCATGGCTCCTACATCCATTTTAGGGGTACTTCCAAGTCTCAGACCTCCCATTATGTATTTAAATCTAACATTTTTACTTCTTGTACACAAACCCTACATTTGTCTGGTGTTATAGGGTTAAAGGCAACAACCGTCCTCTCACCAGACAGTAAAATGGTGTAATTTCTATTACATGTCATTTATGGCAAGCCTTGGACAACCTGTACTATACAGATGAGGTGCCTTGGGATTAATAAATGTTATCTAAACTAACCTAATCCTGATTAAATATCTCAGCCCACAGGCCTGGTTCATAGGTTTGTGGTACCTCCATCTCATACTGATCTGTACTGTCTACAAAACTTTCTTTTACTAACTTTAAAGAACATTGCAAGTTTAAGTTTATGTTTACAAATTCCAAAACTGATGTCCAATGCACATGAATATGACCGTTTGACCCATCTAAATAAGACAAATGAAAGCATGCTCTACGGCCTTGCTACACAATGGTAACATGACGTCAGAACATTCTGTGACAACAAAGTGGTTTAATGAGGAAGAATATTAGAGACGGGGGGCTAGTGCAAGAAATGCTGTGTAATTGTTAGAAAGGTGTAATATGTGCTTACTGCTGAGAAGAACGGGAGAAAAGGATAGTCACCTCTAGAATAAATCGATTTAAATCCCAGCCTGATTGTTCTCTGAGTTTGCATTTTCTCCCCATGCTCATCTGCTTGTGCAAGTAAGAAGTTTAGGTTAATTATTAAGTTTGAGGCAGTGTGCCTTGATATCCGGTAGATAGATAGATAGATAGATAGATAGATAGATAGATAGATAGATAGATAGATAGATAGATAGATAGATAGATAGATAGATAGATAGATAGATAGATAGATAGATAGATAGATAGATAGATAGATAGATAGATAGATAGATAGATAGATAGATAGATAGGAAAACCTGTCATATAATAAAGAGATTTCTGTACTTGACTTAAGAATAAGAAAGTTCTCACAAAATTCCAAAAAAGATACCACAGAAGCTAACGGCCCCCTACAACAATGGGATGAAAAATGGATGAAAGGATACATCCTTTTAAATTTAGAACTTTTTTTATCCAAAGCAATTCATTTTCTTTATTTTCAGAAGCTCCTAATTCAGATTGGTATACATTTACAAAGTATAAAGGAAGACTTAATGAGAGCTTATTTGAAGGATTGTTGAGGCTGACCTCAAATAAACCAATCAAACAGTTGCTGTTTTAGTCTTTTTATTTATTTTTTTTAACTCATTGCATTCCAATGACTGGTCCTCCTAAAACCTTCCTGACTGAAGTGGCAATATAACATATTCAGCACCATGGGGAGCGCAAACTGTTACCTGAAAACAGTCATTTAGCTAAATGCATATCCCACATAGATGGTCATAATATTATGTAAAATGTGTAAACATAATAATTCCAATTCAGAGTAGGGGGTGGAGCCAATTTCAGCTGTATCAAATAGACGTCAGGAGCCTACCATGGAGGTGGCACCAATCAAACATTGTGCCTACCCATATGCACACCAGGGGAGTGGCTTTAGGTGAATGGAAGGGGTGAGCAATGCCCACTCAAAAGGGTGTTCTTTCCACCCATTGAAAAATTACTTTTGTTTATTAATTTCCCTTCATATAAATTCAAATGCCAACTCCATGTTGACATCCTAGCCACGTGACTGGCACACATTCACATGGAGCCAATTTAGAATTACCATTTAACTAAACACACAAGTCTTTGGGATGTGGAAGAAAGACTTCAGCACCCAGATGAAAATACATAAAGGCACATGGATTATCTGCAAACTCCACAGAGACATAGACTGATTGCTAAATCCAAAACATAGTAGCAGTCACAGACAATCCACACAATCAAATATTTGCAAATTAAGGATGTTTTTTTCTTATGGTGGGGATGCATGATTTAAAGTAAATGTCATTGGTTCCAGATGTTGATAGGGATTATTACAGTAAGAAGTAATAGACACTATAAAATTCACATTCTTATATGCAACTGTGAAATGATAGATAGATAGATAGATAGATAGATAGATAGATAGATAGATAGATAGATAGATAGATAGATAGATAGATAGATAGATAGATAGATAGATAGATAGATAGATAGATAGATAGATAGATAGATAGATAGATAGATAAGAACTTTAAACTTGATGTTGTCAATAAAATGGCATTTTGATATAAATAAATAAACATTTCCTGAAGATGTACTGCAACAATAAAAAAATTCATTAATGCAATTATTGCATAAGAAGAATGTGTGATATTCAGCTCAGATTAGTAAAAACTCATAAAGTGAACAGATTTCTATACTTGTCTCTAACAACTTTAGACAAATGGTCTGCCATAAAAGTTTTTACACAATACCCAAGAGATTATAGGAAAGTGAACTCTGCTGCCTTATCTGGCTCACCTATACAGATATTGAAAGAGCGACTGTTCCATTTAAACACCAATTAAATAACACAAAGCACCCATGTTTTCATAACCCACTTGTAGGCTCCAGGTTCAAATCACCTCCAGCTTGAGGATGGGGCTTTAAATATCCCCAGGGATCAATCAGTTCCAGTTCTGGGATCAGGGAAGGCTCTTCTCTTGGAACACAGAGACTGTGACAGATCTGATGTCCTGGGTGCACTCTTGATTCCATACGTACGTTCATATACCAGGTGTCTGTCAATGTCTGGGCTGTCTGTGTTAAAATGGCAAAATGCTCCTACTTTTCCAAGATAGGAGTAATTTGCTGTCACCTAATGGGTTGGAAGATAGCATTAAAGAGAACTAGCAGGAGACCAGTGACTATCTATTAAATGAGAATATGGTACCAGTATCTCAGCTTAAGATTATTATTCAGCTCCTATCAACAAACAGGTTTTCCTGCCTTCTTGCTAACAATCTGTGACACACCTTACATACATATATATATATATATATATATATATATATATATATATATATATATATATATATATATATATATATATTTATATTTATATTTATATATATATATATATATATATATATATATATATATATATATATATATATATATCTGCGGTGGGTTGGCACCCTGCCCAGGATTGTTTCCTGCCTTGTGCCCTGTGTTGGCTGGGATTGGCTCCAGCAGACCCCCGTGACCCTGTGTTCGGATTCAGCGGGTTGGAAAATGGATGGATATATATATATATATATATATATATATATATATATATATATTATAGGACAATATATATGCATATATTATAGAACAATTATTTAACAGGATAATTTAGAGTTAGCAATCAACTGCCTTGCTTGTTCTTAAAATATAAAAAAGAAGAGAATCCTGCAATAATACACACAAACAGAGCCATCCTGAAAGAGCTAACTTTCATAGAGTTTAAAACAGGAGAGTCAGGTGTGCTCCAGGACTAATAAATGCCATGAGCCTGATGGGGTTTTATTAGTATTTTCAAGAAAAGTAAAAGACATAATTTGTAAACCTTTACTAAGTATATTTCAATGGTCATTCAGACAGGAAAAGTGCCTGATGACTAATGTGACTCCAATCTATTAAAAGAAGAGAAACTGGATGATAGAAATTCCAATCTTAATAAGCCAATGTCTTACACAATGGATAATTAGAGAAACTACAGTAAAAAAATTATAAGAATATTCAGATTAAAGTAATACACTAAATAACAGGGGTGACACGGTGGCGCAGTGGTGGCGCTGCTGCCTCGCAGTAAGGAGACCTGGGTTCGCTTCCTGTGTCCTCCCTGCGTGGAGTCTGCATGTTCTCCCCGTGTCTGCGTGGGTTTCTTCCCACAGTCCAAAGACATGCAGGTTAGGTGAAATGGAGATCCTACATTGTGTTTGGTGTGTGTGTGCCCTGCAGTGGGCTGGTGCCCTGCCCAGGATTTCTTTCCTGCCTTGCGCCATGTGTTGGCTGGGATTGGATCCAGCAGATCCCTGTGACCCTGTAGTTAGGATATGGTGGGTTGGACACTGACTGACTGACTAAATAACAGCCAGCATGGGTTTATGGGAGGAAGATCCTTACAAAACAAATGGTTAGACTTTTTTTAAATAGGCAACTGGACTAAATGCAGCTTGATGTTATTTTGTTGGGCTGAATGGCCTGTTCTCGTCTAAATCTTTCTAATGTTCTTATGTTCAGATAAAAGCAAAGCAAATGACCTATTCCACCCAGTGGTTCAAAAAAATGAAACAGTCCAATGTCAAATATTAATTCCAAAACTAGAAGCCATTGGAAACACACAGACCTGAACTTCAGGCTGGTAAATCAGTCTGAGATAAGACTACAGATATGAAGAGAATTAGGTCATCAGTGGAGCCTCTCTGGCGTCTGCGTTCAGACCATTACTTTTTCTTATTTATGCTTCCAACCTGCTTATGATGGGAACAATCCCCAGACGAGATGCAATCAGGCACACATCCACACTCACTCATGGTCTTCCAGTCCAACATACAAGGCCATGAGATGTGGGGAGAAAGCTGGAATACCCAGAGAAAGCCACACAAATACATCGAGAACATCTGAAGCCAGAAGTCTGAAGCTGTAGGGGCAGCACTCAGCACTGTACCGCCCTCATACTCATATTCAATAGTTCAACTTTGACTTCCTTTAAAAGAAACATAAAAGAAACTCACACTGATGACATTGACTCCTACAAGTAAGCTTGTGAAATTTGCAGGGATATTAGATATGGGGAAGCCTGCAGAAACATTTCAAAAAGATCAAGATGAACACTTGGTAAAATTAAATTTAACATAGAAAAGTGCAAAGTATAACTTGTAGAAAAAAGAAATATTATATATACAAGATGTGTGATAGGAAGAAAACTTGGAAAAGGATTTACACATTTAAGGTGGAACAACAATCTCATAATCTAGGCAACGTGCAGAAGCCATTAAAAAGGCCAATAAAAAGTTAGGATGCATTGAGTAAGCTGTTGATCATACTGTAAAAGAAGGGATGATATGTTCAGAATTGTAGGTCACACTAGTGAGGCCTCTACTGGAATCCTCTGTTTAGGGTCTGCTCACCTCGCTGCAAATGAGATACAGCAGATCTACAGGACAGGCAGAGGGGAGCCAACAAGAGCATCCCAGGACTAAAGGACACCTCCTGCTGTGGCAGGCTAAGGAAATTCAGCGACTTTAGTCTTGAGCAGAGAAGGCTCTGTGGGGACCTAATCTGGTTTAATACAATTTTACAAAGTATAGGTAACATTAACCCACCAGAATTCTTTCTATTAAACACTGCATCACGTAATCGGGCAAAACAGAGGAAATTAAGGGCAAAGACTGAAACTAGAAACCACATTTTTATTCAAGGAATAATAAAAATCTAAAAAAAAACCTGCAATCGAAGCAGAAACCTTTACAACTTTTAAATAGTATACTAGATGAGATACTGGAACAATTTAGCTATCACCAAACCAAACAAGCCTGATGGACTGAATGGTTGGTCAGTCTTGTTACAGTATGCTCTTACCATATATCAGGTCCTAAATACTCAGGGTAGATGAAAATATGTAAATGTTTGTACAGTGGATAATGAGTGTAAGGCACAGCAGGAAGGAAAGTTCAGACACTGATGTGTTGAGTGCCATGGTGGCACAATAATTAATCTCGGAGACCTGGATTTAAATCCCAGCCTGATTGCTATCTGAGTTTGCATTTTCTCCCCATGCCCACATGGTTGTGCAGGTTAGAAGGTTACGTTAATTAGCAAGTTTGAGGTATTGTGCCTTGATGCTAGCCAAGTTTCCACAGCTGCAAAATGATAGATAGATAGATAGATAGATAGATAGATAGATAGATAGATAGATAGATAGATAGATAGATAGATAGATAGATAGATAGATAGATAGATAGATAGATAGATAGATAGATAGATAGATAAGAACACCTGTCATACAATAAACATGTTTTTGTACTTTTTTCTAATAATCTTAGACAAATGATGTGACATGAAATTCTTCACACAATATCCAGAAAGCTGCTCCATGTGCTGATGGCCTCATTCCACAATGTAATGAAAAATGGATGAAAGGATGAAAGTATACGTCCTTATTTCAATGGCAGATGTTATTATCTAAACCACTTTTACATTCATTCAGATAGGTACACCTTTACACAGTATAAAGGAATACTAAATGAAGGCTTATTTGAAGGATTGCTGAGGATGGCCTCAAATAAACCAATCAAAATAGTCACTGCAAACACACACTCCAAGTGTCTTTGTCATTATTCATAATTATTTATTATTTATTTTGGAGCTAATTATATTACATTTCACATTTCATTGGTTCTCCCTAGACTGGACTGCAGAGCAACAAATTCAGCAAAATTGGAAGCGCAAAATATTACTAGAAAACAGTAATTTAGCCATAAGCATAGCCCACACATAGCCACTCATAATATTGTGTTGAATTTCTCCATCCATCCATCCATTTTCCAACCCACTGAATCCGAACACAGGGTCATGGGGGTCTGCTGGAGCCAATCCCAGTCAACACAAGGTGCAAGGCAGGTACCAATCCCGGGCAGGACTCCAACCCACCGCAGGACACACACATACACCAAGCACACACTAGGGACAATTTAGGATCACCAATCCACGTAACCTGCATGCCTTTGGACTGTGGGAGGAAACCCACGTAGACACGGGGAGAACATGCAAACTCCACGCAGGGAGGACCTGGGAAGTGAATCCAGGTCTCCTAACTGCGAGGAAGCAGTGATACCACTGCCCCACCGTGCCGCCCGTGTTGAATTTCTAAATATAATTATTTCAATTTAGAATGGGGAGGTGGGGCCAGTCTTAGCAGCATCAGGTAGAAGTCAGAAGCCTACTATGGAGGTGGCACCAATCCATTGCAGTGTAATCCAGAGGAGTGGTTTGGATGGAATGGGTGAGCAGTGCCCACCCAAATAGTTGTATGCTAACCCAATGAAAAATTAACAAAAATAAAGTTTTGGTATTTATTTGCTTTCCCTGCATATCAAAATACCCATTCCAGGACGACATCAATGTAATGTGACTGGTGCACACTCACACGGGGCCAGTTTATAATCACCATTTAATTTAAAACACAAATCTTTGGGAAGAAACACTGAGTATCCAGCTGAAAATACAGGGATTTTTCACAATTTCCATAGAGTTAGCGACTGGATGCAGGATTTAATCCCAGATTGATGAAACCAAGAAGTCACAGAAAATCAGCACATTCAAATATTTGTAACTGATGGAATTTTAGCTTTAATAAATTTATTGGCGGTGAGTGCATGCCTTAAAATAAATGTCATCTCTTCTAGATGTTGTTTGGGCTTATTATAGTGGGCATTGACAAACGCTATAATAGGCCCACTTTGTTAATCAGCCCTCACATCATATGCGCAGAATTCCCCAATGAAGCTACATGTCTCCTATTAAAAGTCAGTCTAATTAATATTTTGCCATTTTGTTTTCTTCACCCTTGGCACATTTAGCAAGGCCCGTTTCCCTATTGTACTGAGATGTCTGCTCACACTTGTAATTCATCAGCCTTGGTATAAAAAGGAATATTTTGATAAATTTTTAATTAGGTTATTCCTATGATTTAATGTTCCGCTGCTTTGCTAGGTCTATAGCAATATATCTCTCCCATTTATGAATGCATTAACACAGAGATCCCACGGCACTAACTTTTCTATTGATACGCCAGCAGCGGAGACGTATCAGAGTACGTTTGCAAGCGATGGAAACGCCTTTAAGCACAAAACATGCTAATTTATTTTAAGTCACCCCCTGCTATGTATCAGTGATGCAGCTATTTGGATTGCCCGAAGACTCCAACTGCAATATTTAACAGTTTTCATCCATCCATCCACTTCTAACACATTTACGATGGGAACAATTCCTAGACGGGACTCCAATCAGGCACACATCCACACTCACTCATGTTCTTCCAATCTAACACACACAACGTTACTATGTGAGGAAAAAGCAAGAGTATGCAGAGAAACTCCCACAAACATGGGGAGAACATCTGAAGTTAGGATTCTGTAGTTGTGAAGAAGCACTTATGACTCTGCCACTCTTATACTCATCTTCATTAATCTAGTTTTAACTTGGCTTGAAAGAAATATAAAAAATAATAATGCACAGCTTGACCCCCTACACCTATAACATACTGGAAGGATGTTGAAGAGAAAGGCAATTAAACAAAGCTGACACAATTAAAGCATTCAATTTATCTGTTAGCCAATACGAGGCCTGACCAAACTCCAGCAGGATGGTCAGTCACTTGCATTGAATAGTTATGCTAATCCTACAGACTGTGGAACATGACAGCAAATCCATACAAGCATGTCCAAAATAATAAAACAATATATAAAGGAGTCTAGATAGGATTTGAACTGGGGTCCAGGTGCCATGAGACTCCAGATTTGCTCACTGTGCTACTATACTGCTCATACATAGTTTATCTAATAAAATCTAGTCTTGTTAATAAGTAAGGACACCCCAAGGATTTATTTTTTTTATAACATACTAGGGAGCTCTGCCCCCTGCTCGCTTCGCTTGCCAACCCCCGTGCGGGCCCTATAGTCATATCCCGGATCTGCCACTGGCGACGAATCGTGCTGTGCTTTTGGATAAATATGAGTATCAGTACTGTCTTTGATATCTCTGTCTTTCGAAACTATTATCGCTGACAATTCGTCACATGTTGGTTTATTATATATGCGAGCGTGATCTTTCGGATTCATATAGAAATCCAAGAAAACTTCTTTGTCTGTGTTTTTCAGATAAATTTTGTGTAAAGTGCAATACTTTTGGACGTATGGATTTGTATCCATTATTGGCTTTAGAATTTCTAATATGTCCGATCGTTTAACTCTTTCGATTCTATGTTGTATCGCTTCTTCATGATCATAAATATAAACCTGACCGAATTGTAGTTTCTTTGAAATTAAACTTGTCGTAGCTTTAATTGTTGTGGGACCACAGATTCTCATAGTGTATGGTCCTGAATCATGTAAACCTACGTTTTGAGCATTGAATGATGCGAATGCAAACAGATTATTGTAGATTCTGATATTTTTTTAGTGTTTGTGGATTTCACTTTCACCAAATAACAAATCTTTTACTTCTTGCGGATAGGCCTCTTCATTAGGAAGAAACACTACTTTTCCCTGATGGCAACAGGAATTAGACAATCTACAAATCTCCGACTTAAACTTTAAACCCGAACAATATCTACATACTTCTGTCAAATCACCTATGTCCATATATTCGATCTCTTTTCGCTGTTCCGTTATTTCCCGAGTAATAATTTCCATTTGTTAGCGCTAATGTGATCTTTACTATCATCTTTTTGAGACTTTCGAATTTTAGTACTTTCATAATCTCTAACCTGCTCTGCATGTGTATCACGCCAACATTTTTGAACCTCTTTCTGATGTTCTACTTTGTCGTCTACTGTTTGTCTTTTATTTCCACTCCTGGGCATAGTTAAATCTCTTGGCAAAAGTTATGTCTCATGGGACTTGAAATTATCTCTCTGAAAAAGTCTCATCTCATCCCAAGATTTTATTATATAATAGACAGATGTGAACATTTATTTAAATAATATATATAGATAAAGGTGATAAAACAAATATCTTACCACATTTACATTTTGTAGTGTATTATATAATTTAAATACACATGAAAATTGTGCATATGAAAAATTAGGTCCACCCCTTAATTTATTATTACCTCAGATACCTCAAATTAGAATCAGATGCAAATGATAAGAACATCATTAGAGAGGATCTTGTCTGAACCTTTCTTATTTAAACCTCAGACGTTTAGTTTGGTTTGCTCTTTGTTATTGAAGTGTGTCTTATCACTATATGAAGTTCCAAAGAGCGCTCGGAGGCCTTCAGTAAGAAAGTTCTAGATTTTTATCTTTTGATTTGATATAATTTGTTAAACCTTGAGGGGATATTGTCTTTTCACCTAACCTTTTGGGGGTCAGACAGCATTGCCAGTCATTGTACAGCAGCCTCTGGAACAATTTTCCATTTTAAGGGCCATGATCGAGGGCCCAGTGAACAGGATTCCATCTGGCAGTGACAGGATTTGAACCAGCAGTTTTCCAGATACCAGCACAGATGATCATTAGCCACAGAGCAACCACAAGTCTGGAAACTGGTTAAAAAAAATCCCCAAACAACTGGAAATCAACTGTTTCACTATCCAAAAGATGATCTATCTGAGAAGATTTCAAACAACTGTCAGCTTGACCAGGTCAAGTATCTCCAGCACGTTCATCCAGAAAGCAGAATGTACACCCCTCAAACATGGCACAGCTGACAAAATTCTGTACGGAGGAGTGGGAAAAACATTCACCCAGTCGATGTCAGTGACTGCTAGATAGTTAGAGGAAATGCTTGCTTGAAGGGGCAGAACCATCTAATAGAACCAGAGGTGGACTTGCTTTTCCACAGACAGCAATAGTATAGCTGTTAAATTTTCAAGCTTTTTTCCAACTACATCACCTTTATCTAAAGAGCCTGTTTAAATAAAGATCAAATATGTGTTCGAAAAGAAAATAACATTCCATGAGGTGTACTTACTTTTTCACATAACTGTATTTCACTAACTGCTATTCTGTTACACCCTTAAACCCTTTATCTCAGTCAGGATTCAGAAATACAGTGGAATGCGACAATATTACCCCTCATGTTATATCAGGGCCTACTGTTTAATACTTTAGACTGTTTTGCCATCCCATTTACACCAATTCTGTCTAAGCATTAGCAAAAAGGAAAATGAAAGTGTGTTAACTCTAATTAAAGTATTTTTTTAACAGAAAGTACAAGAAATAGCTTTTAAAAACTGCCTCACCCATTCTGGATTAGTAGAAGGCTTGGGTTTGAAACAGAGGACAGGACTCACACTGGACCATGCCAAGTGTGTAGTACTGTCTGAAACACATTAGCCCAATTTCTATGCCACTGTGACCACCAACACTTCTTCCCTGTCATGTTTTAATGAGAACACATATTCACGTGGACCTGTTCTGCAAACAGGTGGGCATTGCTGCTGAGAAGTGTCATTACACCTCATTGGCAGCATTTCAAAGGAAAGTCAGAAAAACAACCAAGACTCACAGGGCAGCAATTTTGGTGTGAAACTGCTGGTATCAGTGTGAAACTTGTGTGACTGAGAGAGTGAAAGTGAGTGAGAGAGATGCACTACAGGCAAATCGGTTTCTATGGCAAGAATAACCATCCACTTTTCACAAAAATGTCTTTTGGCCATTAGTGCCCACTTCATGTGCCCGTTTACTTCACAGTCACAACGGTTTTGCTGTACGCAGGCTAATTTCACTGAGCACTCCTAAATACACAACATAATACTTTCAATCAGCAATTAATTTTATGAAATGATTAGCATGTTTGAAATATTATTTGTGAAGGTGAAATTAAGGGTGGCATCAGATACAAAACGATGTATTAAACTACACTGCACTTTATTAATACCTTCACTGGTCATACAAATGCATAGCTGGGTGATGTGAGATGTTACTGCTATGCGACTATGCTTGTTTTCCACAAAATTGAAATTATATAACACTTAGAGAAACATTTCAGCATCCAGCATGTATCTCTGCTACTTTGTTCACATGTTGACAACATATCTCCAAATGCCACCCCCTCCCTAAACAGTAATTTTAAATGTTTATGTAATCATGTGTAAGCCATACAGGACATTTTGTAGATAGATAGATAGATAGATAGATAGATAGATAGATAGATAGATAGATAGATAGATAGATAGATAGATAGATAGATAGATAGATAGATAGATAGATAGATAGATAGATAGATAGATAGATAGATAGATAGATAGATAGATAAGAACCTGTCATACAATAAATAGATTTCTGTACTTGAATCAAAATACCAAAAAAAGATGCCACCCTACAACAAACATTTTCTTTATTTTCAGAAGCTCCTAATTCAGATTGGTATACATTTACAAAGTATAAAGGAAGACTTAATGAGAGCTTATTTGAAGGATTGTTGAGGCTGACCTCAAATAAACCAAACAGTTGCTGTTTTAGTCTTTTTATTTATTTATTTTTTTAACTCATTGCATTACAATGACTGGTCCTCCTAAAACCTTCCTGACTGAAGTGGCAATATAACATATTCAGCACCATGGGGAGCGCAAACTGTTACCTGAAAACAGTCATTTAGCTAAATGCATATCCCACATAGATGGTCATAATATTATGTAAAATGTGTAAACATAATAATTCCAATTCAGAGTAGGGGGTGGAGCCAATTTCAGCTGTATCGAATAGACGTCAGGAGCCTACCATGGAGGTGGCACCAATCAAACATTGTGCCTACCCATATGCACACCAGGGGAGTGGCTTTAGGTGAATGGAAGGGGTGAGCAATGCCCACTCAAAAGGGTGTTCTTTCCACCCATTGAAAAATTACCTTTCTTTATTAATTTTCCTTCATACAAATCCAAATGCCAACTCCATGTCGACATCCTAGCCACATGACTGGCACACACTAACATGGAGTGAATTTAGAATTACCATTTAACTAAACACACAAGTCTTTGGGATGTGGAAGAAAAACTAGGGAATGCATGATTTAAAGTAAATGTGATTGGTTCCAGATGTTGATAGGGATTATTAAAGTAAGAAGTAATAGACACTATAAAATTCACATTCTTATATACAATTGTGAAATAATAGATAGATAGATAGATAGATAGATAGATAGATAGATAGATAGATAGATAGATAGATAGATAGATAGATAGATAGATAGATAGATAGATAAGAACTTTAAACTCGATTTTGTCAATGAAAAGGCATTTTCACATCAATAAACAAGCATTGCCTGAAGGTGTGCTGCAACAATAAACAATTCATTAACGCAATTATTGCATAAGAAAAATTTGTGATATTCAGCTCAGTTTAAGAATAAAGTTATGCATTTTAGATATGTGGAAGAGACATGTGTTGGACTTGTAGGTGTTTCCAGAAAGGATCCCAGAGCTTAACCCTGGTTGTAAACTGTTATCGACGGGTTTCCTCTGTGTTTTTAAGGGAGGAGGGTTTATGCTATGGATTTAAATGATTTTGACATCTACAGAGACGTCGGAGTTTGAAAGAAAGGTGGTGTTGATGGCGGAGAGCGCATCATGTTTTAATATATTAATATACCAGCAACATGTATAATTTTTTACTGTTGGCTAAGAATCATAAATCTGATGCGTGCAGAGTGGTGTACCACAATATGAGGTCGGATCCTAGCGTTAATACTGTTTCCATTGCATTATAATTATTATTATTATTATTATTTATTATTATTATTATTATTATTATTATTAACATCCAAATCCTCTACACATTTCTATCTACTCTTTTGTGACCTCTTTTGTGTGCCTATATGTTTCATACCTGCTAAAGACTTAGACAAGCAGACAAAAGGTCTGCTGTATGGGAAAAAAAAAACAGGATAACGTCGGCAGACTGTGCCGGGGTCCCGGCGGTGATACCTTGTCTAGACGGGACTAGGAAACCCGATTCATGTTATTTGCAGTCTTTTTTTTGCAGTCTATTTTTACGCTTTCACCCACTTGAGAAAAGGTAAGAAAAAAAATCAAAGAATCGGCGCGCATCGGTGATGCTCCCTTTCTTTTCCTTATAATAAAATGCGTATCCTAATATCAGCACACACACACACACACGCACACACACGCACACACACGCACACACACCCCATCCCCAAACACACGCACTTCTGTCACACACGTACACGGGCGCGCGCGCGACCACCTTTTTCACGTATGAGCGTATGCCTAAACAAACAGATGATGCTCGCTAATGATACAAGACTGTTTAAAATGCATCTCTATTTAGCATCTTCACCCTAGCTCGGAGGGAAAACAAGGACGAGAGTGCCAGCGAGAAGAAAAGGGGTGGCACCTCAAACTGTGAAGAGTCTTCTTGCATCTTGACAATAGCCCGACCTACATGTTTCAGGAATTCGCCACCATCAGGTCCGCGGAACCATTGAAGGCAAACAAAATCAGAAGATGCTTTTTGGCCCCTTAAATTGATTCACACCTATCCATATGTAGAGCCCCCTTCCCCACCCCCCACTAATCATAAGTAAATTAGATTAAATTAACGACTGTCTATTATCTTATCAGCTGGAACAGAAAATTGCAGCTGAAGCAACACAGAATCGGTCTTGCACTCCGAAACAAAAACGAACAAAAAGCAGATAACCTAAGCCAAATGGACGCAACTTAAGGCAGACACGCACACACATGCAAGCGGTGAGCATTATGGTAATGCAAGATTATTAGCATGATGGTAGCATTTACACCAAACTCATCCCCCACAGCCCCCCTCCAAATTCCAATCCCCCCCCCCCTCCCCAAACCCCCCACCCCCGGTCGAAATTAAGCCCACCGGTTAGTGTTACCTTTGTGCATGCCTGTGTATCTATCCTTCAGCACCGTCAGTTCATGGATCTTTCCAAATTGTTCAAAGAGAGGCTTCAGGTCCTTTTCCTCCAGATTCCGTGGGATCTGCCCTATAAATAGCTTTATGGCATCCTGGTCCTTCATGTTGTTGCTGTCGGGATGGATGGAGAGGGGTTCTGACCCGTTCATGGGTTTGGGGAAGGCGGACGGAGGTTGCTGGCTGGCTGCTGCGACCAGGCTGTGCGCCGGATGAGGAGGAAAGTGTTGCTGTTGCCGTCTTGTTTCAGCCTCAGCGAATCTGGCCATCGTGCGCTCGGAACAGGCTGGATAATAATGATAACACATGCGCGTGCGCGCACACACACATACACGCGCGCAGGAGCGCGCAAACTCAGGCACAGATACACAGAGAGAAAGAGAGAGGGGGGGGGGGGGGGAGCAAGTGCTCAGCTGGAACCCTCGTCTGGATTTCCAGCCCTCTGCCCCCCCACCGTAGACAGATGAAAATTCAACTGAAGACTTACTGCTGAAGGCTGCCCTCTACTGATTGGAGAGCAGTTACAGCCTCGTAAAAGGAAAAGCACACAGTTGACGAGGCTTACAAAGATAAAGCCAAATATAGAATATATTTCTAAAGCTAAGTTAGATTATAGAATATATTTCTAAAGCTAAGTTAGATTATATGTCGACAACCAGGTACGTAACCTTTTGAATGGGTTCAAGAAAGATGCATGTTACACACTGTGATATAGTGTAGAGCTGACTCACCGTGAAAAGAAACGAGTTAAAAGTTATTGTAATGCTGAAATGGAAAGAAATGAAAAGACACAATGTTTCAGCCGTACAGCCTTCATCAAGACTGTAACTGAAAAGGAAAAAGCAGGTAGCATATACTGTATATAAGGGGAGACAAAGCCAGGTCAGATGAAAGCAGAAGGTGATAAAGAAGAGAGAAGATAGTGGAAGAGATTAAATGTGACTTGGTCATTAAGACCTGGAGACATATTTAATCATAACACATTTAAGCCTGTTTAATTGTGGAAATAGACACAGATTACAGGCCATTGTCTTTGTAGAATGGCAGCGTGGGTTCTCTCTGGATGCTTGGGTACCCGATAACATGCAGATTAGGCTAACTGGCCTGATGAGTATCGATATGTACATGAGTGAGCAATGAAAAAAAAGTAATGACAACAAACACTGGCAAGGTTCCTGGGATAATGATGGGTGGAGAACGGTTGGAGCAGGTGGACTCTTGTCTGTTTGAGGAGTAGAGGACTCTGTGGGTGAGGTGAAGTCAAGGCTGGCCATGGGCATGGCAGTAATGATGAATATGGAAAAACAAGTCAGTCAGCACCTTCACAAAATTGGGCTTGATGGAAGCCTTGGTCTGCATGGTAGTGACTTAAGTATGTGAAGCCTGGATGCTGAAAAAAGAAAAAGAAAGACTCATTCAGGGTTTCAAGAACAAATGCATCAGAAAGTTGCTGAGAATTTCATGGATGAAGATCATGACCACTCAGCTAGTTTATAAGCTGGCTACTACAGAAAGTGAATTGCTGAGTTACATTAAAACCTGCAAGCTAAGATAATTCAGGCATGTGATGAGACAACACGTTACCACTGAAGGTAGTGCGATGATAGGTCTTGTGGAAGGGGTCAGAGGGTGTGGAAGACTAAGGATATGCATATGAATGACAGCATCATGGCTTGGAGTGGCCAGTCTGCTATGCACTACTCGAAACAGAAGGCATTGGTCTCAATTGGTATCCACAAATGTTATGAGGCAACGACATTGCAGTGACATGTCACGTGTCCCAGAAAGGATTGCTGCTGTGTCCTGTAATGGTTCCTGCCTTGCTCCTACTGGGATAGGCTTCTTCTCGTGTGACTGTGGACTGAACAAAATAGATAATAGTAACGAATGGGTGGAAGGAGATGCAGAAGATTTTGTGTTCATCCACGATAAACTGACCAGTGTGAGTAAGCAAGTATGTGAGATTCATCCTTAACCAGGCTTGGCTCCTTACATGCTGAGCAGCAACTCTAAAATCAGTGTGATAATATTATTAACCCATATTTAATTGTGCACATACATGTGCAGTCAACTGCTGCCTCACAGTTATAGGGACCTGGCTACAAAACTCAGCCCCATGACAGTCAGCATAGAGTTGCTGAGTCTTTGTGTCTGTGTCCTGGCACCCTAGGTTTCTTTACATCTCTGCAAAATGTGCATATATGGTTGCTTCTAGACTCTAAATTGGCCTAAAATGAGTGAGCATCTCTGTGTGTGAACAGGCTATACAATATACTGGCACCTCACCCTGGAATGGGTCCTAACTTGCACCCAGTGTTGTCAGGATGTTTACTCAATGAGCAAATTCTTAGAAACACTATATTAATAGGGTATATGGTCTGTTGTTGCTCGCAAAACAGCCTCGGTTCCTTGTGGTATAGATTCCACAAGATGTTAGAAACATTCCTTTGAGATTCTGGTTCATGTGGACATGACGACATCACCCAATTTTTACAGATGTGAGAGCTGCACATTCATGTTCTAAGTCTTCTGTTCTGCCACATCTGAAAGTGTTCTGTTGGATTCAGATTCGTTGACTGGGAAGGCCGCTGAAGAACACTGAACTCATTGTCATGTTCAGGAAACCAGTTGGAGATGACTTTTGCTTTGTGATATGGTACATTATCATGCTGAAAGTAGCCATTAGGTTATGAGTAAATTGTGGTCATGAAGGGATGCACATGGTCAGCAGCAATACTCAAATAGGCCATGGCATTTAAGTGATGACTGATTGGTATTAACAGACCCAAAGTTTGCCAAGAAAACATTCCTCACACCATTACAACACCACCACCACCTGCCTGGACTGTTGGCATAAGGCAGGCTGTGTGCATGCCGTTGGAACCAAATTCTGACCCTACCATCTTTGTGCCTCAGCAAAAATTAAGATTTATCAGACCAGGCTATATTTTTCCATCCTTCAGCTGTCCAGTTTCGGTGAGCCTGTGGTCATTCCAACCTCAGCTTTCTATTTAAGACTGACAGGAGTAGAACCCGATATGGTCTTCTGCTGTTGTAGCTGAAGGTCCTGAAGGTTCAATGTGTTGTGGATTCGGAGATGCTTTTCTGCTCAACACAATTGTACAGAGCAGTTATCTGAGTTACTGTAGCATTTCTGTCAGCTCAGACCAGTCTGGCAATTCTCCTCTGACCTCTCTCATCAACAAGGCATTTTGGAATGTAATCACTGATCATTTTTTTTTCTGAATATACTCTGGAGTCTGTTGTGTCTGAAAATCACAGGAGATCAGCAGTTATGGAAACTCTCAAGCTAGCCTGTCTGACACCAATAATGATGCCACAACTGAGATCATATTTTTCCCCATTCTGGAGGTGGATGTGAATATTACCTGATGCTCCTGACCTGTATCTGCATGAAGCTATGCATTGCACTGCTTCCACATGATTGGCTAATTAGATAATTGCAGGTGAACTGGTGTTCCTAAGGATTTGCTCAGTAAGTGCATGTGACGGTGTCTTGTAATGAACCAGCGCCAAGGCTTCTGTTTAGCATCATATGCTGTTTGGAAACACATGACAATGTCCTGTTAAGCAATGCTGTACCACCATAGAGGCAGTTTCAGCTTTGTACCAGATGCTTTGGAGAGTGTATGAAAAGACTGATACCCCACACATGGATAGTGGCTGCATGGTGTCAGATTCTGGCAGCTTAGGCTTTGGTCTCTGACACCATTACAACTGGATGGACTTGTTTAAGTAAAGAAGTTGATACTAGGATGTTAACTTCATTTGCTGTCAGGTTGACCAGTCACTGTAAACAGGTCTTGCGTGGGTGAGAATGTGACCGAGTGAAGGAGTGAGTGACATCCTGCTCAGTTTTAGTCTCTGTCTTGCGCCTGATGCTGCCAGAGTAAGCCCCGACTCCCAGCAACCTTGAACAGGGGCAGCAAATGTGTTGATGGATATTCAGTAGACATTAAGAAATTATGTCTCAGATTTTTTTGTTAGCCTGCAAAGTTAAAATCTGACTTTAACATATTATGTGGTATATGCTGATATTCTATGAAAAAGTCACAATTCATAGTAAATATTAATGAGTCCCGGTGCATCAAGAAAATTTCACTGGGCATGTGCGGTTATTCAACGGTGCGTAAAGTGCCAACCTCTGACAGGTTCCAAATTCCATGGCGATGCTGGCAGAGATCCCAGTTCAGCAGATAGTGCTCCGTGTGACCTTTAATAAGTCATTCCGCCTCTCATGCGATGCTCTTTAGATGTAGTTTCCTATTAAAGTCTCTGTTGAGTCTCTGGCTCCCTGTGCGTCCCTCTGTCAAGTAATCCTTCTGTTCCATCCATAAAAGAATTAGTGAAAGTGTATTTGCTATGGTTTGTTGATACAGAGATCTTTATAAATTTTTTTTATGAAGAAAGAGAATGTGTTGCAGCCACTGTGTTATTTTTTATTCCAAACATGGATCTGCAGGTCAGGCTCTGACATTTACTATTAATTGAATATTGAAATGTCTAAATCCTCCCCCATTAGAAATGATGCCTGTGTCTTGGGGAACGAAACTGCGATACAGAGTAAAAGAAAAAAAAAAACACTTAACAACCAATTATGAGTTCACAGACCATCTTTCATAGAAATCATCCATGAAAAATTACTCGGAAAAAGGAGCAAAACTCAACAGAAAAAAAGCAGAGGAGATCAAAAGCGGCACAACACAGAAGAAATTCAGGAACATCGGGTGCAAGGCAGGAGTCCACTATGAATGCGACACCCATACATCGCATCATGCACTCTACACCAGGGGTCGCCAACTCCGGTCCTGGAGGACCACGGTGGCTGCAGGTTTTCATTCTAACCCTTTTCTTAATGAGTGTCCAGTTTTTGCTGCTAATTAACTTCTGTTGAACTAATTTGAATGGATTTGCTCTTGAAGACTCAGACCCCTTGTTTCTTTTTCATTAATTAGCAGCCAAACAATAATGAGATACAAAATGAGCCAAAACAAATGGTGTCCATCATACAATATCTGAAAATAAAGAACGATGAAGGTCTCAGATCCCTAAAGCATTTTAACAGTGCTGCTCTTAGAAAGAGACAAATCAACAATTTCAGAAATGTCTACTAATACACCATGAGAGCAGCAACAAGCTACAGAATTAAAGAACGGGTTTAATTAACGACAAGAATTGGCACCTCATTAAGCAGTTGGTTGGAGTGAAATTGGTTGGAGTTTGAGGCCCAGACTTAGTTGATCTTTTGTTGGCTCCCTCACTTCACATTTAATTTCTGTTTGGGTGCCATTTAAGGAAAGAAATGAAGTCATTCAGAGGAACGACGAAGAAATAAAAACATAAAATCAATTAAAATGAATTCACAAGAAGTTAATTAGCAGCACAAACAGGGCACTCATTAAAAAAAAGGGTTAGAATGAAAACCTGCAGCCATGGTGGTCCTCCAGAACCTGAGTTGGTGACCCCTATTCTACACTATCCGATTAAAATTAAATAAATATGCAAATAAATTAAAGTATTGTGAAATGTGACATGTAATAAATAATAACATGAAAATGTGAGGGCGGCACGGTGGCGCAGTGGTAGCGCTGCTGCCTCGCAGTAAGCAGTGGGTTCTCTGCGTGGAGTTTGCATGTTCTCCCCGTGTCTGTATGGGTTTCCTCTGGGTACTCTGGTTTCCTCCCACAGTCCAAAGACATGCAGGTTAGGTGCATTGGTGATTCTAAATTGTCCGTACTGTGTGCTTGGTGTGTGTGCTGGCGCCCTGCCCGGGGTTTGTTTCCTGCCTTGCACCGTGTATTGGCTGGGATTGGCTCCAGCAGACCCCCGTGACCCTGTAGTTAGGATATAGCGGGATGGATAATGGATGGATGAAAATGTTAGTAAAATAAATAAATGTTCCACAAAATATATTTTTTGTTGCTTATATTCTTATGTATTTATTTAAACTTTGTCTCTCACCCAGGGACCCAGATACAGTCATGCATGCATTTACCTCATTCGGACTGGACTATTGTAATTCTGTGTACCAGGGTCTGCCATACAATGTCAGCTTGTTCAAAATGCTGCAAGTATAAAGCAAAGAAATCACACTTCCCAGTGTTGGCCACACTATACCGACTACCTGTAAAATTTAGAATTCAGTTTAAAGTTTTGTTATTTATTTTTAAAGCCTTACATGGCGTGGCTCTACAATACATTTCAGATCTTCTCCAGGCATTTCTTGTTTTTACTGTTCGCTTTTATTTATTTCTTTGTAATTGTTTCTAATGTTATTTGTGTTCTCTTTTGCTCAAGTATATTTTATGTTTTTTTACAAACTTTTTAGTTGTAATAAGGCGCTATATAGGTGCCTGACCTGACACAGACTCACACTGGAGGCACGTATAAAACCAAGAAAGCCTTTTATTTTTCTTCACCTGTGGGGCACATCTTCCCCGTGACCCCCACAGGCACAACACAGTCCCAAGTAGATAAAACACCCAAAACACAAGCACAAGCACTTTTCTTTGGCACCACCACTCCTCCTCCAAGCTTCATCCTCCTCCTCCTGACTCTGGCCATTGAGTGGTGATTGCTGGCCCCTTTTATAGTCCAGCCGGAAGTGCTCTGGGTGGTTGATTGCTGAGTTCCAGCTGTACTTCCGGGTGTGGCAAATACGGTGCCCATAAGGGCTCATGGGTCCCAGCTGCAGCACCCCCTGGCAGCGCCTGCGGGACCCAACAGGGCTGCACCCAACTCCAATTCCCATGGAGTCCTGCGGGAAACCGAGGCACCACTCCAACCCAGGAGGGCTGCCATCTAGCATCCAGAGGGAGGTATTGCACAGTCCATGGCTGCTCCCCCTGAACGTATAGCTGTATAGCATTTTGGTACAACTAATACTGTTTTTTTTAAATGTTCTATATAAAAAAGGGACTTAATTATTTCTTTGCTTATTTATTTCAGCGACACCACATGCAACATTTATTTATCTTTTTTCTCCTGAGCTTCTGCAAACTTTTAAATTCCCTTTGGGGACAAATAAAAATCTATCTATCTATCTATCTATCTATCTATCTATCTATCTATCTATCTATCTATCTATCTATCTATCTATCTATCTATCTATCTATCTAAATGAAATAAAACTGTCACTTCCCTCATCAGAGCTGAGAGGCTGGGTTTTAGCATACAGTGTTTTTGATTGGCAAATCATCTGCACAGTAAACGTTTGCACTTGTGAATCCTGTGGTAAATGCGCATGCTCAGAGCTGTGACTGTGTACTTCAGATACGAGTGCAAGAAAAAGTTGTCCAGAATTACTCTGCAAATTGGCAACTTTAATTCCAAGGTCTCTGAATTCATCATCTGATGTGCCTGCTGTATGGCACTTGATAGCAGAAGGTGTGTCAACTCTATTGACAATTCACCAATCAAAAAGCAGTAGTCACTAGAGCCCGCCCTCTCAACTTTGATGAGTGAAGGTGTCAATTTTCATTTTAGAGATTATTTCTTGTTGCATGCATGTCACTGAAATAAGCAATTGAAAAAAAGCTATCATATAATAAAACAGTTTGTCTTTGGTGATGGGATTGAAAGAGGAAGTGTGAACATGAAACACAAAAGTAGGAGTAAAGGCGTACGAGGCATGCTGAGAGTCACCTTCAACAGAGTGAAGCATAAAAGTGGAAAGGAGGTCAGAAAAATGTAATGAAATGATATTCTGAGAAGTATGCTTTATGGGAACACACTGGAGAAAGGGCGGGCCGTTCAAGAGGGGTCCAGACTCATGATACCATGAAAAGGCGCTGAAGGTACACATAGGGTAAGAAATCTCAAATATTTTTTGAATTTATTCTATTACTTGTCTTTGTCACGTAATGTGACTAGTAATTAAATAAATAAGTAAAGAAATAAGCAACAAAAAATACATTTTGTGACACATTTAATTGTTTATACTCACATTTCACGTTGTTATTTATTTATTGTCACAAACCACAGTGGTTTTATTTATTGGAGTATTTATTTATCTCATTTTGTCTGTAACATCCCTCCATACACAGCTAGTCACACTCTCACTCACATTGTATTTTGAGTTGACATTCAGAATACAGAAGAAAATGAGAGCCTCCAAGTGATACGCATGTGAACATAAAGAACATGAACACTCACAAAAGTTGGGGCGATTAGAGAAATCCCATGCCACATTGTAACCCCAGGCAAGTTTAATTGAGACTGCATTCTTGAAAAGAAAAGTTCCAAAGTGGTTCTTCACAGTGATACCTTAGGGAGAACCATTTTTGGTTTCCAAAAGTATCAACCACAAGAAGGTTCCAGAAACAACTGTGGAAAGCAGGCCAGACACAGACAGACAGACACTGATGGTTTACACCCAAACACACATTTATTGTACATTATTTACAGTGTCCAATATCGCACACAACCCAGTGCCCCAGCACCAATCACCATTAGTGCAGACCTCTCACAAATGCCTCTCTCTTGACTGCCTCCACTCCTCTCCTCCAGGCTACGTTCACTTCCACCCGACTCCAGCTATCAAATGGAGGGAGGCGGCCCCTTTTATGTTCACCCGGACGTGCTCCAGGTGACTCCTGATGAACTTCTGCCGGCACTTCCAAGTGTGACGGTAGTGCCGGCTGAGCACCCGGAAGCACTTTGGGTGTCCCTGGTAATCCTTCCGCCAGCACCTCCGGGTGTGGCAGAAGTGCTGATGGCCAGGACTCTTCAGGCATCTGGGCGCCACCTGGCGGTGACCCCGGGCCCCTATAGGGTTGAGCTTCCATGCTCTGTTCCTGTGGTCCCCATACCAACCATGGTGGCTGCCCTCTCATGGTCCGGAGGAGGCGTAGTCCCTCTCCCGGTCCTTCCAGACGTCCACCTTTTATTTAGATCTGTAATCCATAAATAATCATGATCAGATGATAACAGATTCCTAAATACCAATAGAGTTCCTGCTTTTAAAAGGACTCTTTCTCCATACAATTACATAGGCTAAGTTCAGGTTTTATTGCTCTGGTAGTAGCTTGAAAGGTAGCCTACTAGAAATTAAAAATTTCTGTTTTATGCCACATAGTAGGAATCTTTTAAAACCCAAAGACTCAATTTCATAAGAACCTTGTCAAGCAATGCTAAACTCATTATCCAATAAAGTGCCATTATAGATCCATTATCTTATCAAGAGTGTGAATATTCCTTTGCCTTAAATTTACAGTAACTGGGAGAATTTGACTAAACATCACTTAATGCACAGCCTACAAACTGAAGCAGAACAAAAAAAAAATCCTCTTTTAGTTGATGAATTGCATGGATGTCTTGTCTGGTGACCTGGCTGAACATTCAATTTTTCCCTACGTCCTTACCAGTTGCATTTACAGTATACACATAATCAGGTTAAGCTAAATAACCAGTTAAGGCAGAAACCTGGGTTCTTAATTATTCAGCGTTAACTTCGATATGTAATATTCTGGAGTTCTTCTTTGGCAAAACGTTCCAGTACTATTAAACTGTGCAAAAAAAGAGTTAAAAGTCATCATCATCATCTACTGAGAATCGAAAACAAGCATGAGGCCTGTGACTATTTTTTTCTGTTTTATAAAGATGTTTAGTCAAACCGACGCTTTATTTATAGGTTTCTTTTACCGGATTGCACACAGCACACTCTTTTCTCCTTGGTCCTGCAATTGAGCTCTGCAAGGGACTGACATACCAGTACATGTGCTTCTTGCCTTACATCCAATGCTGCTGGAAAAATAATAATGCAGGTATTTTTACTTCAATAAGATTGATACCCCATGGTACTGTTATATACTGCTCAAAAAAATTAAAGGAACACTTTTAAATCCGAGTATAGCATCAAGTCAATGAAACTTCTGGGCTATTGATCTGGTCAGCAAGGTAGCAGAGGGGGTTATTAATCAGTTTCAGCTGTTTTAGTGTTAATGAAATTAACAACAGAGGGGCAACAATGAGACGACCCCCAAAACAGGAATGAACGGTTTAACAGGTGGAGGCCACTGACATTTTTCCCTCCTCATCTTTTCTGACTGTTTTGCATGAGCCGATACCTGGACCCTACAGAGTTTGGTTGCACAGGTAGTCCAGCTTCTCCAGGATGGCACATCATTATGCTCTGTGCTCACTGCCTGGCACCATGGAGCTCGATTAGCATTTGCCATAGAATACCAGAATTAGCAGGTCCACCACTGGCGCCCTGTGCTTTTCACAGATGAGAGCAGGTTCACCCTGAGCACATGTGACAGACGTGAAAGGGTCTGGAGAAGCCGTGGAGAACGTTATGCTGCCTGTAACATCGTTCAGCATGACTGGTTAGGTGGTGGGTCAGTGATGGTCTGGGGAGGCATATCCATGGAGGGACGCACAGACCTCTACAGGCTAGACAATGGCACCTTGACTGCCATTAGGTATCAGGATGAAATCCTTGGACCCATTGTCAGACCCTATCCTGGTGCAGTGGGTCCTGGGTTCTTCCTGGTGCACAACAATGCCCGGCCTCATGTGACGAGAGTATGCAGGCAATTCCTGGAGGATGAAGGAATTGATACCATTGACTGACCCACATGCTCACCTGATCTAAATCCAATAGAGCACCTCTGGGACATCATGTTTTGGTTCATCCAACACTGCCAGGTTGCACCTCAGACTATCCAGGAGCTCAGTGATGCCCTGGTCCAGATCTGGGAGGAGATCCCCCAGGACACCATCCGTCATCTCATTAGGACAATCAAGTGAGTCATACAAACTGCTGAGTATGATTTGCCTGCCTGCCGCATCATTTTTTCACTTTGATTTTCGGGGTGTCTTTGAATTCAGCCCTCTGTAGGTTGATCATTTTCATTTCCATCAAACAATGTGGCATCCTTTCATTCCTAACACATTACCCAGTCCATAGCAGTAGAGATATCCAGCAGGATTTTTTCCCCATTGTGTTTTGAAAGTGTTCCTTTAATTTTTTTGAGCAGTTTATCTATTGTCTAAATATTGCACCATTGCCCTGGGAAACCTAATTTCACACCACTGTATAATGTACCAGGGTATGTGTATAGATTGTATGACATTGAACCCACTAGATTTGATTTGATTTAATGTGACTTCAATAAAGTCTACATATTGTAAATACAACAATAACTCTTTACAATATAAATTAATTGAATATGTAATTTAAAAACAAATGTATAGAAAGTGGATTTAAAAGTGAAACTACAATTTAAACTCTAATCTTTAGGATTAATAATATATGGATTTGCACCTACCAAAAACCTACACAGTGAAAGGGTTTCTGTATCAGTGAACCCAAGAAAATATTGCTTACTTCTTAGGATTATAAAAGCTAATGGTCTGGCAGGGCATCAAGAGAAAGCATAAGATGTAATCAGGGCAGTGGGCACAGCCTAAACAAATCCTGAACCTTACTCCTCTGGGGAGTATCAAAGTGATTTTCCCCACCAGAAAGATTCCCCTGAGATATTGTACAACAAAAGGAAAGACAACATAGATATTTAATAACTTCTAATAATTTATGTTCCAGAATAACTTGTTTAAACAAATTATTCTTAACTTTGTATAATTATATTCAGTAAGTGTGTATGAATTATGTTGGAAAGCATTTTGTATTTTATTGTGACCGCTTTCATTTTGGGTGGCACAGACCCTTACTGCTCCAGAGAGCTGATTAGATTAATTGGAGAACTTCACTCTAAAAATTAAAATAATGCCAAAGTGGTTCCTCACAGTGATGTCACAGGGGAACCATTTTTGGTTCCCAAAATAACCACCGTGTTAAGGTTCTAGAAGGAATCTTTATTTATTTAATTCTGTAACAGGCTCCATACATACCCATGAGGAGATGATAACATCCATCCATCCATCCATCCATCCATTATCCAACCTGCTATATCCTAACTATAGGGTCACGGGGGTCTGCCGGAGCAACACAGGGCGCAAGGCAGGAAACAAACCCCGGGCAGGGCGCCAGTCCACCACAGGGCACACACACACACACCAAGCATACACTAGGGACAATTTAGGATCGCCAATGCACCTAACCTGCATGTCTTTGGACTGTGGGAGGAAACCCATGCAGACACGGGGAGAACATGCAAACTCCACACAGGGAGGACCCGGGAAGCGAACCCAGGTCTCTTAACTGCGAGGCAGCAGCGCTACCCACTGCGCCACTGTGCCGCCCAAGATGATAACAGATTTGGGCTCCTGATTTTAAAAGCACTCTTGCTGCATTCCATAACTAAGCTAAGTTCAGCCTTTCTTGATCTGTTGGTATCCTGCTAGGTAGATTATTATAAAGTAAAGATTTTTGTTTTGTCTACTTATTAGGAACCTTTTCAAAGCCCAAATAACCAACTTTGAATTTAAAGAACCCTTCCCAGAACAAAATTGCCTTTTATCCGACAATGGATCAATAAGGAAGCACACAATCCATTAAGATGTCATTTTCGAACCAGTATTTTAAGGAGTGTGGCTTTGCATTAGGCATGCGGGTGTGTGAGGAGGTGAGCCATCATAGGCAGTGCCAGTGGTAGGTCATTTTGCTCCCCAGACCAAGCTTATTAGTGTGCCAACTGACTGTTCGGTAGCTATCCCGTGCAGCTGGGTTTTAAACCCCTTATGATCTGCACCCTAGGCGAATGCCTAATTCACCTTAATGGTGGTGTCGGCCCTGATCAAAGGATTGATGCCTTGTCCAGTAGTTTCTTCTTCTTGGTCTCCAATGCTAACAGGTTGCGCTTCAGGATCGCCAGCTCCATTTTAGAATGAATGGCTTTAAGATTATTAATGTATTGCATCTCTAACCCTGTGAAGTGCTCTGACACTTTCCATTGAGGAATGTACAAATATAGAAATGAATATATGATATATACATAACCAGATTATGCACAACATTTTACATTCCCCGGGGCTAGTAGGGGACCCAGAATTTTCAGAGTCCATTATCCATGCATAATATATTTTTAACATATCACTAATTTAAATTAAAAGATGGCCCTGACAGAATCCAAGCTCTCAATTCTGAGTTATCATTATTACCCTAACTATGATCTCAGTTAGTGTCTGTCTTGGAAGACCATGGAGTAAATGATTTTTTTAACTTTTTGTTTTGAGTAAACACAGATAATTTAAAGCCAGCAGAAAAAAAAAATTAAAAATCTTTTGGCAACTTTGTTAAGTTAATTGTTCCCAGAGATCCTTAGGGGGTCAGATCCACGAATGTAATGCAGATTTTACCCACCTGAATTACCTGATGCTGCTATTAAGAGAAAGCAACCAGTCAGTTCGGCCCTCCCATCAGTTTCATTTACATTTACAGTACATTTATTTGTTTGGCAGATGCTTTTATCCAAAGCGACTTACAAAATAGGTACAGTAAACATAATCAAGTAACATTAGGCTTGCACCTGATTTGTATTTATTTTATTGCAGTCTCATGGTCGATTCAGAGCACATTTCACTACATGTTGTATAACTGTGTATGTGACATATAAAGAATCAATCAATCAGAAAGACGGATGGAGAGTGAGAGAGAAACACACGCAGAGTGTCTGTCGGCTGCTGCTGCAAACTTTCTGTTGAGCTCCAGTGGAGTTTTCACAGTAGGGCCTGGCTTGAATCGTATGCTGAATGACTCTTTAATGCAATCGAAGTATAAAATTATTTTTCAAGCTATAATAGTTTATTTTTTGTTGTTATGATGGCATGAAATATTGGCTTGTTGTCCCAGAATTCCCACTGAAAATGGCATATTTATTAAAAATATACACCTAAACATCTAGTTTGGAGATGGCAATCACATACACCCAAGTGATTTCACTGTATTTGAAAGTCATCATCATCATCTATAAAATGATATTAATAACACAAGAAAAGATGAATGTTTGGAATATTCACAGGAAGAAATTCAGCTTTGATATATTATTTTGTAATTTTAATATGGGTGGTCTCACAGCTACTTTTCACCGTGAAGACCTCCACAGAATGTTGATTTTTCTTGATCTGAATCAGAATAAAATGGAGGTGCTTATAATGGGTCCACCAGCTAAAGCCCAAATTGGTCTCTTTTGCAAACCTCAAATCCGCAATCTTGGTGTTACCTTTGATAGTAACCTCTCTTTTGAGAAACAAGTAAATTCTGTAGTCAAGAGTTGCTTTTTCCAGCTTCGTCTATTAGGTAAGATAAAGCCTTTTTTATCTTCTAGGGATCTTGAGATAGCTACTCATGCGTTTATTTTTTTTCGCCTCGATTACTGCAACTCGCTGTATTCTGGGATTAGCAAATCCATGATACACAGGTTACAGCTGGTCCAAAATGCTGCCGCTCGCTTTCCGGTTGGGGCAAGAAAGTCTGACTCTGTTTCTTCTATTTTAGCTTCTTTACACTGGCTGCCTGTCAGTTTTCAAATTGATTTTAAAATCTTGCTGCTAGTTTTTAAATCTTTAAATGGGCTTGCTCCTGCCTATTTATCTGAACTGTGTGTTTTACACTAGCCATCTAGAGTGCTATGATCTTCTGGTCAGTTGTCTCTTGTTGTCCCTCGTACCAAGTGTAAAACCAAGGGGGACAGACAGGGCTTCTGGTGCTGCTGCTCCTCGCCTGTGGAACTCTTTACCTCATCATATAAAGGAGTTGTCTACAATTGAACTGTTTAAAACAAGATTAAAGACTCATTTCTATTCACTGGCATTCCGTGACCTTCAGTAATACTGATGGTTTCCTCATTGTGATTATATAACATCACTTCTATTTATTATTTATTTTATTTTTATTTATGTTCATATATTTTATTTCTATTTATGTTATTTATTTGTTTTTCTTTTATTCTATTATTGTACAGCACTTTGGCCACAGCATTCCTATGTTGTTTTAAATGTGCTATATAAATAAATTGACATTGACATCCGTTCTTACTTTCCTATTTTTTCTTTATAATGAACCATGTTCTCTGCAAACAAAGGGCATCTGTGAACCTGAATTATGTCCGTCTTCTCCAAATAATAAATGAACTTAAGATAAAGCAGCACAGTCTATTCAAATTCTTTGTCAAAGTTACCATGTGAGCTTTGCTCTTCTCCCCATCCCGTCAGCCCCTTTAATCCCGTTAGAATGAGTTGACCCTGCCCTCTTGTGGCGAACCTCTATTAGTGCACTTATCTGTGCCCATTTTGAGAGTGGAGGAATCAGGATCAACTGAGAACGTGGCGCTGGCCACTACATCGCAAATTCATACTGGGCCAGCTTTTGATCGCCAGTCAACCTTATCTGCACATCTTTGCGATGCGACAACAAGGTGGATACATGAAGAAAACATGGAAATCACCAGAGAGAAAGATAGGAAGAAATGGAGCAGACTGGGATTTGTAGCTAAGACTTGTTAATCACTACTGTGCCACCGTGCTTCCCAGCAGGACAATAAGACAACAATGTTTTACATCAACTACTTATGCCATTATTTAAGGTCATTTGGACATATTAATATGTCCTAGTGGGACACCTGATTGTACAATAGCCTCATTAACTTTGTTTCATTAAAAAGCTCTAAGCCATTTAGAGAGGTGTAACAGAGAGGAAGCTTGTAGATTTCTTTCGGAAACATGTCAAGGTCGTCAAAACATCCAAAGGTCCAATAAGTTATATTTTATTTATTTTTATATTAGCCACAACTGTTCCTCCGCAGGGATTCAAGAAATTTATCAAAAGCAGTGTGACCGAGTCACTGGGGTAGTGGAATATACTGTAAACCACAAAGCTGCCAGTCATATTCCTATATCTAACACTTCGTGTCCCTTAACCTGTCTGTCATTTAAATGTAATTTTTAGTTGTAATATGTACAGATGTAGGCTTAATTTCCCAGTATGCTAAAACTGAATCAAGAGAATATATTATTGCTGTATAGCTCTGTTCCTGTCAAAAACTTTGCTCTGGTAGCATTTCAAAAGTGCTATATAAAATGTGGTCTAGCTGATGATTCTAAAATTGCACATTATTAGAATAAACTCTGTGATGGAATTGTCTAAGGTTGCTTCCAGCTTTCCATTCTATCTTGCTAGGACAAGTTTTAACTCCCTATGACCCTGAACTGACTACATACTGTAGGTCAGGGAATGCATGGATTTTTTTTCCAAGTCAACCCCCCCTCCATTCAGCTATCCAGCTTTTGTTTTCCAGAGACATGAAGTGTCATAGCCTATCACAAAAACAACAGGCCCAAGGAAAGAACTACCTGTGAAAGTGACTCATGGTTACTCACACCAGACTACTTTAGAGTTGTAGGCTTACTAAATATGCCCAATCTTAGGGATCAGGGAGGAATATGAAGCACAGATAAAATCCATGCAGACATGGGGAGATGTGCAAACTCCGCACAGCTATTAACTGGGCTGACAATTAAATGCAGGCCATTTGGACATGTGGCATGGCAGCAGCACTAATCAATGTGCCACGCTGTTCACCGCATCAAATTTTATTTTATAGAATGGCATTTTTAATGTACACTGTAACTTAGCACCTTACAGATGAATCAACATTAAATGCAGTATTAGTTACGGTGCCATAAGTAAGTGTTTATTCCTCCCTGATGTCTGCTATGATTGCAAATGTTTGACATTGAATGGGTCAAGTTTTTAACTAAAATGTCATACTAGAAAAAGGGCACCTTAGAAAACAAATAATCCTTTTTAATTTAGGTCAGAAATTGACACTACTGTGAAAAAGAAATTTCACCCTTACACTTAATAACTAGGTGGGCCAGATTTAGATGCACTGATTTTGTATAATGTATGAAAATGAACAGACTCGACCCACTTAAAAAGGTTTGGGGCAGCCACCCGTATAATATTCCTGGCTGCAAAAGGGTTTTGAATAGCACAGAGATGTTCACAATATGGAGTCCAAAACAGAACTGGTGAGGGTTTGCAAAGATGGGGGTTTTAAGGGATCAGACCGGAATGTGATGTATGGGGGGACCAGAAGTGATGTCAGCCTCTGCGCCAAAAGTAACGTTCTTCTGGGCGCCGGAACCGGAAGCGACAACATTAGCTCTGAATCAGACAGGTTTTCCCGCGGCTGGTCTGTAGAGATAACAGGAGTAGGTGTAGTGCACCCCACCACCCCCTGGTCTGACATGGAATTACCTTTGCTTGGTCCATACAACGTCCTCCTACTCGCACGTGTGTGACAAATACAATATCACTTTTCCACATAACTGTGACAGAATTTTATCCTACTGTTCTTTACACTGTTCCTCACTTTAACTTAGAAACATTTTTACATTTTCAAGCATGAACTGATCATTATGGGTTGTGGTGAAGTATCTCTAGTGGGTTTAGATGTGAACTTTAATTGGACCAGTCCAAAACTTTCATTTAACTTCTTTTCAGACATTCTGATGTTAATATGATTTGAGTTTTGGATCACTGTCTTGGTGTATAACTCAGCTTCACTATAGCTGCTGTACCAGCTCACAGAGAGGTGACTAGATACTCTATTTTAGAAATTTCTGATACACAGGTTCTTCCAGTTCTGGCATGTTAACAAGATTCTTAAGCAGCAAGCATCTCCACATCGTCACATTACCAATGGTATGATGTCCTTTTCTTACCTTCCACAGCAAGTTAATTTTTTCTATGCCCATTTTGGTCACATTAACAGGCAATCCACCATTTGATTGCCAGGAGCACCACGTGATTCATCCTTCTTGGTTTCTTAAAAACGCAATATTCCAGATAGTCATGATGACGTTCATTTTGCACGTCTCCACAAAGAGTCCACAGAGGTTGCCATATCCTTTACATCATACTTGGCAAATCTGCATAATATACTGGAATACCCTCTTTTTAAATTACAGCTCAGCATTTAACTCTGTTGTACCATCAAAGTGGACTACCTTCTCAACTTTACTGAGTTCCACCCTCGGCTACTGTATTTTCATAACTGACATCAGCATGTTTGGATTCACAGCACTTGGCTCTCCATGTTGGCCCTCCACAAGGTAGTGTGCTGTCCCCCCTTCTGTACTTGTTAAATTTTCTGATGACACCACCATCATGGGCCTAAACACCAATTGTGAAGCAAGCTAACCAAGGAGAGGTCTACTCAGTTTACTCAGTTCAAGGACAATAATCTCTCATTTGATGTCAGCAAAAATAAGGAGCAACACATAGACTTCAGAAAGTATAAGGAAGCTATCTTCATTTGAGGAGATGTTGTTGAAATGATGACCAGATTTTCATTTCTTCAAGTGACAATCACTAACAAACTGAAGTGGGCACAATACATTTTGGTCCTTGTCAAAAAGGCTCACCAGTGCCTCAGCTTCTTCAGATGTCTGATGACTTCTTCATTCATTTTCAAAAACTTAAACAGGTGTATAGTGGAGTCCATACTCACTGGCTGCATCACATCCTGGTAATGCACCTGCTCAGCTCAAGAGCATAAAGTACTGTGGAGATTGAGGAGGGCATCACAGAATATTAACGGCACTGAGCTGTCCTGTGTTGAGGACATATACAACACTTGGATTATTAAAGGCCTCTGCCATGATTGGTACTGGCACCAGTAGATTCAGTAACTGTTTCTACCCATAAGCCTTAAGGTTGCTGAGCAGTCAGTCATATTTGATGTAGTATAATAAACACTGTGTATACAGTGTATTCAGAAAGTATTCAGACCCCTTCACTTTCTGCAAACCTTATTGTGATGTGAATTTAATTTAAAATGGATAACTCTGTTATTTTTTCCCACCAATCTATGATCAATAAGCCATAATTCCATCCATCCATCCATTTTCCAACCCGCTGAATCCGAACACAGGGTCACGGGGGTCTGCTGGAGCCAATCCCAGCCAACACAGGGCACAAGGCAGGAACCAATTCCGGGCAGGGTGCCAACCCACCGCAGATAAACCATAATTATACATTGAAAACATGCTTCAGAAAGGTTGTAAATTTATTAAACAATCAAAAACTGACATCTTTTATTTATAAGTACTCGGACCCTTAATTCCATACTCTGTGGAAGCCATTTTGGCATCAATTACACCCAGATTTGGGCAGTTCCCATTTTTAATGGCAGATCCTCTCCAGTTCCATTAGACTGGATGTTAAGAGCCCTTGAAGCTGCCATATTCAGGTCTCTCTGTTCTATGTGGTTTAAGTCAGGATTTTAGCTGGGCCTGTTCAAGGACATTTACAGACTTTAGATTGACTGATTTTTAATAAATTTGCAAACCTTTATTAAAAACATGTTTTCACTTTGTCATTATAGGTTGAGCCCAGATGGATGGGCAAAAATGCCAAGTTTATCCATTTAAAACTACTGTAAATTTGCAATATAATAAAGTGTGCAGAAAGTGAAGGGGGTCTGAATACTTTCTGTATCCATTATAGTACTAGGATGTTGTACCATGTTAGCCATTATGAATGTAGTGAGAAGTCAAGCCAAATGACACCTTTTATTGGCTAACTAAAAATATTACAATATGCAAGCTTTCGAGGCAACTCAGGCCCCTTCTTCAGGCAAGATGTAATTTATAATTTTAATTTCCATCCATACATCCATCCATTTTCCAACCCGCTGAATCCAAACTCAGGGTCACGGGGGTCTGCTGGAGCCAAACCCAGCCAACACAGGGCGCAAGGCAGGAACCAAGGCAGCCAACCCACCACAGGACACACACACACACCTACACACCAAGCACACACTAGGGCCAATTTAGAATCACCAATCCACCTAACCTGCATGTCTTTGGACTGTGGGAGGAAACCCACGCAGACACATTTGGAAGATGTAATTTGTAATTTTAATTTGGAAGATGTCATTTGTAATTTTGATTACATCTTGCCTGAAGAAAGGCCAACAGGAATGGTTTATTATCCATTATACTGTACATATAATACATTCGGTATATATTGTATTTGCTTGTGTATATACACTACTAGCCGTCCCCCACGGTTCCGCCTGTGTATTAGTTGAAAAGGATAGTGAGGACCCTGCCTGGCTCCCCATTCCTGACATCACGCTTCCCCCTCCCCTCAGCCCGCAGCCTCTGTCTCAGATTAGCTCGAATATATCGCTCCTGCAAGCAAACTATGATTCTTAGAGCAATGAGAGAAGTTGCAAAATTAACCGAAATGTTCAAGCAAATTATAGAAAAAAACCTGATCTAAATCCATTAGATAGATAGATAGATAGATAGATAGATAGATAGATAGATAGATAGATAGATAGATAGATAGATAGATAGATAGATAGATAGATAGATAGATAGATAGATAGATAGATAGATAGATAGATAGATAGATAGATAGATAGAAAGTAAGTTCTCTTGTTTGCTAGCTAAGCAGATGTAAGATACGCCCCGAAGCTGACACATGAGTGAGGACGGCCCTGCCCCCTCCCCTTGGCCCGCTGCATTCTTTCTCGGATTTGTGGAAATAAATCGGCACCGCAAGTGAACTATGATGCTTAGCATGATGAGAGAAGTTGTAAAATCAACCGGAATGTTCAAGCACATTATAGAAAAAAACCTGTTCTCTCATGAAAAGCAGAGAGACATACAGGCAGATGGATATTGGATTTTAATATATATATATATATATATATATATATATATATATATATATATATATATATATATATATATATATATAGTGGGTACGGAAAGTATTCAGACCCCCTTCAATTTTTCACTCTTTGTTATATTGCAGCCATTTGCTAAAATCATTTAAATTAATTTTTTTCCTCATTAATGTACACACAGCACCCCATATTGACAGACAAAAAAAAGAATTTTTGAAATTGTTGCAGATTTATTAAAAAAGAAAAACTGAAATATCACATGGTCCTAAGTATTCAGACCCTTTGCTGTGACACTCATATATTTAACTCAGGTGCTTTCCATTTCTTCTGATCATCCTTGAGATCACCTTCATTTGAGTCCAGCTGTGTTTGATTATACTGATTGGACTTGATTAGGAATGCCACACACCTGTCTATATAAGACCTTACAGCTCACAATGCATGTCAGAGCAAATGAGAATCATGAGGTCAAAGGAACTGCCTGAAGAGCTCAGAGACAGAATTGTGGCAAGGCACAGATCTGGCCAAGGTTACAAAAAAATTTCTGCTGCACTTAAGGTTCCCAAGAGCACAGTGGCCTCCATAATCCTTAAATGGAAGACGTTTGGGACGACCAGAACCCTTCCTAGAGCTGGCCGTCCGGCCAAGCCGAGCTACCAGGGGAGAAGAGCCTTGGTGAGAGAGGTAAAGAAGAACCCAAAGGTCAATTTGGCTGAGCTCCAGAGATGCAGTCAGGAGATGGGAGAAAGTTGTAGAAAGTCAACCATCATTGCAGCCCTCCACCAGTCAGGGCTTTATGGCAGAGTGGCCTGTCGGAAGCCTCTCCTCAGTGCAAGACACATGACAGCCCACATGGAGTTTGCTAAAAGACACCTGAAGGACTCTGAGATGGTGAGAAATAAGATTCTCTGTTCTGATGAGACCAAGATAGAACTTTTTGGCCTTAATTCTAAGCGGTATGTGTGGAGACAACCAGGCACTGCTCATCACTTGTCCAATACAGTCCCCACAGTGAAGCATGGCGGTGGCAGTATCATGCTGTGGGGGTGTTTTTCAGCTGCAGGGACAGGACGACTGGTTGCAATCGAGGGAAAGATGAATGCGGCCAAGTACAGGGATATCCTGGACAAAAACCTTCTCCAGACTGCTAAGGACCTCAGACTGGGCCGAAGGTGTACCTTCCAACAAGACAATGACCCTAAGCACACAGCTAAAATAACAAAGGAGTGGCTTCACAACAACTCTGTGACTGTTCTTGAATGGCCCAGCCAGAGCCCTGACTTAAACCCAATTGAGCATCTCTGGAGAGACCTAAAAATGGCTGTCCACCAACGTTTACCATCCAACCTGACAGAACTGGAGAGGATCTGCAAGGAGGAATGGCAGAGGATCCCCAAATCCAGGTGTGAAAAACTTGTTGCATCTTTCCCAAGAAGACTCATGGCTGTATTAGCTCAAAAGGGTGCTTCTACTAAATACTGAGCAAAGGGTCTGAATACTTAGGACCATGTGATATTTCAGTTTTTCTTTTTTAATAAATCTGCAACAATTTCAAAAATTCTTTTTTTTGTCTGTCAATATGGGGCGCTGTGTGTTAATTTAAATGATTTTAGCAAATGGCTGCAATATAACAAAGAGTGAAAAATTGAAGGGGGTCTGAATACTTTCCGTACCCACTATATATGTTGTATGCTAACAACTGTATACTTTTTGTTAATTTATTTTTGTATTGTATGTTTGTCAGCTGCTCTGAGGAGTCATGCAAGTATGAATTTAATTGTACTATTTAAACATAACAATAAAGTTGACTTAACACCGGATATATTGGCACCCACGTTGTCCACAGACCAGCTTTCAAAAGCCGTAGGGTTCACTGCAGTGCTTTCTGTCAAATTAGAGAAGAGTATTATTGTTTTTCTTTGTAGAATCAAGAACAATGACCTTTGCCATGGTCAATAAAGCTTGCAATTCTTTTACGTTTTTTTAGTATCCTTTGAGGCTTACTATATAATTTTACAATGCACCCTTTGGGGTAATTTTTGGCAGGTCAGCCATTTCTGGGAAGATTCCCTACTGTTCAAAGTGCTTTTCTACTTAAAGATTATGGCCTTGTAGCCCTTTACACACCAACAGATGTCAACACTTTTTTTGTTCTATCTCTTCTGGAATTTCCTGTGATTGTTGCATTATGTGCTTGATGAATTATTGCACTGGCACTTGACTCCGATGGTGAGGGTCACAGTACGTGAGGTTTATGTGTTGATAATCTAACTTAGCTATGTTCAATCATCTGACTCTAATCATTCCTTTAATTGAGTTGATTTAAATCGGGGACAATTACTTTATCACACAGTGCCAGATGGTGATGTAGAACTATTCATTATGTAAATCAAATACGCTTAAAAATGTGTTTGTTCACTCTGCTAACCTTTATCTAATATTCAGTTTCATCTGAAAACCTTGAAAGATTTAGTGTCAAAAAATTAGGATAACAGATGAAATTAGGCACTCTTTACTAAGTAATAAATGCAAAAAAAGAAAAAAAAATCATTACTGTAGAATGTAACATAATACTGTCAGATCTGCATAACTCAGACCATCATTGCGACTCTAAATGGGCCATATGTTAGTCTGTGCTACCTTCAAGGTGGCCTTCTGCCTTTTGCTTAGTGTTGCCAGGATAGGCTCCAAATTATTGCAACCCTCAAAATGGACTAAACACCTTTGAGAACAGCATGAATAAAATAATACTACACTATGCAATAGAATTGATTTTCTGTTTTTCATAAAAATCACTTATTCACATTTTTCCTTCTAAACAGCAGGGCAGAAGCAAAAAAAACAGGAAAGAAAGTATTAACTTTTAAGATTGACCTGGGGAGTTAGAAAAGAAAAACTAGATTCAAGATGGACAGCTATGTTTTGTAGAACAGCCAGGATGATCTTCATAATTTAAGAACTACAAATTATGCACCTTGAATTAAGAGGATGAGTCAGACATCCTGGACATTTCATCCAGACATGAAAATGTTTAGGGTTGCAACACACTATCCCCTGGAATCCGATCAGAACCAAAAACACAAACTTTTGGTTTCTTTCCTTAACCCATTCTACAAATATACCTGGGCAAATGTATGTATGTATGTATGTATGTATGTATGTACAGTATCTCACAAAAGTGAGTACACCCCTTACATTTGTGTAAATATTTTATTATACCTTTTCATGGGACAACACTGAAGATATGACACTTTGATACAATGTAAAGTAGTCCGTGTACAGCTTGTATAACAGTGTAAATTTGCTGTCCCCTCAAAATAACTCAACACACAGCCATTAATGTCTAAACCGCTGGCAACTAAAGTGAGTACACCCCCTAAGTGAAAAATGTCCAAATTGTGCCCAAAGTGTCAATATTTTGTTTGGCCACCATTATTTTCCAACTCTGCCTTAACTCTCTTGGGCATGGAGTTCACTAGAACTTCACAGGTTGCCACTGGAATCCTCTTCCACTCCACCATAACGACATCACAGAGCTGGTGGATGTTGGAGACCTTGCGTTCCGTTTGAGGATGCCCCACAGATGCTCAATAGGGTTTAGGTCTGGAGACATGCTTGGCCAGTCCAGCACCTTTACCCTCAGTTTCTTTAGTAAGGCAGTGGTCATCTTGGAGGTGTGTTTGGGGTCATTATCATGTTGGAATACTGCCCTGCGGCCCAGGGAGGATATCATGCTCTGCGTCAGTATATCACAGTACATGTTGGCACTCAATGAACTGTAGCCCCCACTCATGCAGCCCTAAACCATGACACTCCCACCACCATGCTTGACTGTAGGCAAGACACCCTTGTCTTTGTACTCCTCACCTGTTTGCCGTCACACACGCTTGACACCATCTGAACCAAATAAGTTTATCTTGGTCTCATCAGACCACAGGACATGGTTCCAGTAATCCATGTCCTTAGTCTGCTTGTCTTCAGCAAACTGTTTGCGGGCTTTCTTGTGCATCATTGTTAGAAGAGGTTTCCTTCTGGGACGACAGCCATGCAGACCAATTTGATGCAGTGTACGGCGGGCGTATGGTCTGAGCACTGACAGGCTGACCTCCCACCCCTTCAACCTCTGTCTATTTTCAAAAGACAACCTCTGGATATGACGCTGAGCAGGTGCACTCAACTTCTTTGGTCGACCATGGCGAGGCCTGTTCTGAGTGGAACCTGTCCTGTTAAACCTGTCACTGTATGGTCTTGGCCACCGTGTTGCAGCTCAATCAGCAGTGTTCATTTTTCAGAGTTAGATGAAAGTGTTGATATTTAGTGTTTAATTAACACTAAGTATACTTGATTTTACACTGTCAGTGTCAGGTTTATGACAAAGTTGGTGCGTTTTTGTAGTGTTAAGATATAAACTCTACACAAGAGCTAAATTAACAACGCGGTTCGTTAAGGACAGGAAAAAACTTGCAACACGCCGCCACTTTAAACTTTATTTTGAGAACACATGGTGAGTACAAGAGACAATGTAAGTGTTTGTAATTTACACAAACAGTACACTTATTTAGCAAGCTATTGTTTGTTAGTTAAACGAAGTAGCTTCACGAATTATTTTAATAAACTGGCTTTGATAAAAGCTGTAGCAATGCAACAGCATATTAAATAACATTGATTTTACATGTTTTAAATAAATACTATTTTACTTTTTTTAGCCTCCTGCAGTTTGGTGGATTGAAAGCGAAACACATGTAAGTTATCTAACCATTAGATACGCATGTATTCATCACCCATAAAATGTTCTTAACAGTTAGTGTTCGTAGCACACGAGGGAATGGCTGATATGCTACTATTTCTATTTATAAATAGTGTGTGAGGCGCATCAGAAAACTTAAGTCTTGCTGCGTCGCCTCTGTCTCCGCCATTTTATGAAGGAAAGAGTATGAAATGTACCTTCAACAAAAAATGCACAATGACTCGTTTGCGCTATGATTAGTTCCAAAAAAAAAACGAGTAGGGGGTCAAGAAATATAAAATTTACTTTGCAATGAAAACCTACGTAAGTCCAGGCGGTTGTGGTACTGAGCACTTGTGTGCTCCAGAGTTCTAGTAAAAGATCTACTACATTTTGCCCAATGCATGCTCAATTATCCAGGTAAGTAAATTCCAGAAAGTTGAATCAACTTTCTAGAAAGTATGCTTTGCTCAGTTTGCCGAGTCCATCGCTACACAGCCATTCTTCTCGTCATTATCTATTTAACTTTTGATTGTTTGCCTCTGTGAGGTCCCCAGCCTCTTTCAGTCTACTCGTGTCTTGAGCTCTAATTGTCTGTAGCTCGTCAGAGAATGGCCCTCTGGTCAGAGTTGGCACATGTTCATTGTGTTCACACATAGCGATTGTTGATCACCGATCAAACGTGAAATCGCGCCCGATTGAAGGCTTTGAGTCAGTGACTGAAAAATCCAGTATAGTTAACAAGGAATCAATTGCCTGACATCGATCAAACCAGCTGCTGTTTAATATATTTTTGTTGCGTGTCTGTTCAATCGCGTTGGTTACCAGAATTTTCGTACAAGACTGCAACGTGAAATCGATTCACAAATGTTTCTCACATGTTGTTGAATGTTTTGAAACTCAGATGTGTTCTCTATTTATATGAAAGGATGTCTCATAATGTAACACATTTATTAATTTTTATATAAACACTTGCAAATCTTATTTAGAAGAAGATGGAAGATTCTAGCACTCGTTCTGCTGATCTTGGTGGCGTTGGTTATTGCTGCATTTGTTTTGTGGTACTGCAGCAAATCGGTGGTAAGGTTTTTATTTATTTATTTTTTATATTTTTGTCTAAGATTAAGTCCTAGTGATGTATTATGTTGCAATAAACAAAACAGTAATATTGGTTTCAGAAGAAATGCTTTTGAAAGTGCGATACCAAGAAAGCCAGAAGTATGTGAAGGTGATTGAGACTAACGGGACTTATGATTATCAGCAGTTCAACCAAGCAGGTTCATCCTCCTTTTTGGTCTTTGATATTGTAAAATTAAATGTGAAAAAAATGTAATGTAAAAAAACTTTTAGACATTATGTAACATGGGATGTTTAAATATTCTAATATCTTATAGATATTAATAACAATATTTTTAAAAAAAAGTATTGGGACAATTAAAATCAATAGGCTTAATGCAGTGCAGCTTTCAGATATGTCACCAGGAACCAGGTATTTAAAGTATTGTGGCTAAGGTGGTTCTTGATGACAAGTGCATCAAAATATTTTTTATATTTACAAAAATGAAACACCAACTATATGCTGTCTTTTAATAGATTTAAGTTTTGTCATCAATCTTTATTATGTCATTCTTTTTACAGTCAGAGATAAATTTGGCTTGCCACCTGATGCTGAAATAGTTTACAAGGATTCATCAGGGACAGATGTTGATGAGGATATTTTTGGTGATTTTCTGCAGAAAGGAGATATTTTGTTGAAAGCTTGTTTGAAGGGTGGTAATTAGTCATCTGCATCAAACTGTTTTGGTATTTTTCATTAATTTTACTTGAATTTTTAATTTAATTGAATGAAAAAGATCTTTCAATTGTAATTCCATAAGATAAAATGCTGCCTTTAATGAAATTGCCCTTAAATGTGTTCCTATTGTTGTCTTCCTAATTTTTTCAGATTCTTCAGATTTATGTTTCTCACGGGCATCATTCTCCTCTGCTTCAACTGTGATCCTTACTGAAAGTTCTTGTCAGAGTGTGGAAGATTTCCCAAGCAAGAAAATGAGATGTGATGATAAGGAAGCAGCAAAAAGTGTAAGAGTTCATTGAGGTGTTGAAACTCTTTCCAGATATGCAAACTCATCTAATTAACTGATATTAACTTTTGTTTAATCCATGGTTAGTAATTTGGTAACCTCGTTAGAACAGTTATTTTTTGGATATTGTTTTGAAATTAAAATATGGTTGAATAACATAGCATATAGCTGATTAGTTGACCTTATTCTGATGTTCTGTATGTTACACAGATGGTTTATGCTACCCTGAACTGTAAACCAGGTGGTGACAAGATTTTTCATGAATATGAGAAAACTAAGAGCTTGTCAGATAGCACCAGGAGACAGCTAGTGAATAGATAGATAGATAGATAGATAGATAGATAGATAGATAGATAGATAGATAGATAGATAGATAGATAGATAGATAGATAGATAGATAGATAGATAGATAGATAGATAGATAGATAGATAGATAGATTCTTGTTGCTGACATGGTTGAGGTGAATGGGTATGTGTCAAAAGCTTGACAATGGAAATAGTGCTTGTCTCTTTTCATGTGTTGTATTTATTTATTTACTTATTTTTTAGACCAGTACCCCCTCAGAGTGTGCGCATCAAATATGCTCAAGGAATTGTGGCTTTGTTTCCATATCTAGAGGATCCTTTCTCCAAAAATGGATATGTAAGTTTTACAACGTGGTATACTGGAAGCATAGTGGTTAGTGAAGCATGCTTGTGACAGCACTTATGATCAGAATATCATTGGTGCAACTACCTTAAACTGTCATTTATGGTTTGCACTATAATCTATGAAGCTATACCATGATATATACAACATGCCATTTATTTTTGCAGGAACATTTCTATGATTCAGCAAATGGAAGTGGCTATCTTGCTTGGCGCTTAAAAACTGTTCACCGCAACACAACCACAAACTCAAAAAGTGGCAAACAAGCTCCAGAATCAAGTGGTGGTCCACAGGTTGAGCGGAGGCCTGTTAATTCTGGACGGTAACTCACTGGTGATGAGTGTTGTGAGGCGATATCTGTCCTAAACCATTCATCAGATGAGATTGTAGTGAGGGAGAAAATGAAGGCCACTTTTGAATACCGACAAACTCTAGTTCATGATGCTGAGAAGTCCACAGACATCCTAGATTCCTTCCCTAGGTTTCTTGATACAGTTGGCCTTGTAAGTGGTCGTTTTTTATATACACTTTTCTTTGCTAAATTTATTCCAAAGTTTCCTAAGGTCTTGTTTAAGTATAAGATCAGGTCTAAAATTTGTAGGAAGTTGACAAAAAGGAGGACTTTGTGTTGATGCACTTGTTTATTATCTAATTTCAGATTGAACAAGACTTTGTAATGCAGTCTGGAGAGGAGACAGCTGGGAAATTTCTTGCTAAGTGGCCAACATTCTTCAGGCCACGAGTAATTGAAGACAGTAAAGGTCTGGTTCTAAATGCACATGTGGATGATCTAATGAAGTCTGCACAAGGAGAAAGTGAAGCCGGTAAGTATGCACTAATGTTGAATAGAATTGGTCTTTAGTTAAATTTTGTTGAGCCTTTGGATATCTTTATCTTCTGAAATGTTTAGATTGGGACCGTGACCTTGCCTCCTTGTGTCTTCTGCTGCATCTACTTCCTCCTACATCAAGACGTCATAAGAAGATAGATACTTTATTAATCCCAAAGGGAAATTCACATGCTCCAGCAGCAGCATACTGATAAAGAAAATATTAAAGAGTGATAACAATGCAGGTATAGCAGACAATATCTTTCTATAATGTTAACGTTTACCCCCACCGGGGGTGGAATTGAAGAGTCACATAGTGTGGGGGAGGAACGATCTCCTCAGTCTGTCAGTGGAGCAGGACATTGACAGCAGTCTGTCGCTGAAGCTGCTCCTCTGTCTGGAGATGATACTCTTTAGTGGATGCAGTGGATTCTCCATTATTGATAGGAGCCTGCTGAGCTCCCGTCGCTCTGCCACAGATGTCAAACTGTCCAGCTCCGTGCCTACAATAGAGCCTGCCTTCCTCACCAGTTTGTCCAGGCGTGAGGCATCCCTCTTCTTAATGCTGCCTCCCCAGCACACCACTGCATAGAAGAGGGCGTTCGCCACAACCATCTGATAGAACATCTGCAGCATCTTATTGCAGATGTTGAAGGACGCCAGCCTTCTAAGGAAGTATAGTCGGCTCTGTCCTCTCTTGCACAGAGCATCAGTATTGGCAGTCCAGTCCAATTTATCATCCAACTGCACGCCCAGGTATTTATAGGTCTGCACCCTCTGCACACAGTCACCTCTGATGATCACGGGGTCCATGAGGGGTCTGGGCCTCCTAAAATCCACCACCAGCTCCTTGGTTTTGCTGGTGTTCAGGTGTAGGTGGTTTGAGTCGCACCACTTAACAAAGTCCTTGATTAGGTTCCTATACTCCTCCTCCTGCCCACTCCTGATGCAGCCCATGATAGCAGTGTCGTCAGCAAACTGTTGCATGTGGCAGGACTCTGAGTTGTATTGGAAGTCTGATGTATATAGGCTGAACAGGACCGGAGAAAGTACAGTCCCCCTGTGGCGCTCCTGTGCTGCTGACCACAATGTCAGACCTGCAGTTCCCGAGACGCACATACCGAGGTCTGTCTGTAAGATAGTCCACGATCCATGCCACGGCTAAAATCAGCGCTCTTCAGGCAGAGGACTACTTGTTGAAGTTTCTGAAGGTATGTTTAACATATCAGTTCTGACTAGTGGCTTTTTCTTTAAATTACACATTGAACAAGGAGAAATGTTTGCTTTTACTTACTTGGAATGCTGGACAGCAACAACTTTCCCTGTTGTGAACCACAGCAGTTTTGCCTTTTAATGTTTAATACAAGGAGAAAGTAAACAGCGATTTGTTGCTGTTTGGCGTTAGTGATGCATGTCCAAGTCTGAAATCCTTACATATTAGAAATTGGTATAAACCACTTTTATGACTAAATGTTTGTTTTGAAATTGATCTAAGAGAAGACTGTTGCGTTTTGTTTTTTTTTTTTTTTTACAGGTTGGTGCAAGTATCCAGACTTTCCTGTCAAATGTTGAACCATCTCAGCCTTTTTTGCTCTGCATTGGAGAAAACAAAAAGAGGATCCAGAATTTGTACATTATTGTGGACAATAAGGCAATACCATGTAAGGCACAAGCATCTGTAGCAGCATTTGATGACCTGTTCAAGGCACATTTTGTTTGCAGCACATCATATAGCCAGGAATTTGACAGTTTTTATGTGTTTATCCAAACTGCAGTGTACAACATCGATGTAGGTGCTTCTAAGGAAAGACCAAGAGTGAAGGAACTTAGAGCTACATTTCTGAATGCAAATAAGTAAATGTATGGAGTGACATGGACTTATTGCCAGAAATGTTTACATGTTTCGTTTGCAAATCTCTTCATGATAACACTTTATTTATTTGCCGCCATTTAAAATTTCACCATGGCCTTTACCCAGGAAAAACTTTACATTTACAATGTGCTGAGACTGGATGCTCCTCTGTGTGTGGAACTTTTTCTGGATTTAAAAAAACGTTTAGTTTAAGTTCATGGCACTAGTATTCCTTTTAATTGCCAAAGTAGTACATTTGTACCACAGGGTAAAAACATCTCTGAGTCACATGGATATAATTGTAATGTTCTTTCCATTTGTGAAACAGATGTGACATTTACTGAAGGAGGTGAAGGCCCTTCTAGAAGTGCAGAACCAAAAACCCAGTCTCCTGTGACTGAAATTGATTTAAATGCTGTGTGTGGTGCTCTAGTTACACATTTACAATCTTCAGGAGTTGCTCATAGCACAGTACAGTCTGTTGTTCTTTCAGTGGAGAATGGTCAGTGAAATACAAACTAGAACAAAGTAGACTGTTCTCAAAAATATTGCACCTGTACATTGGGAGAAAGTTGAAGGCTGCTTAAGTTCAATAGAAAACCCTTTTACAAATTTTAATACAGAAGCAAAGCGTCATAAATATTATAAGTGCAAGTGGGAAATTGTTGAGCCAGTAGAATATGTTCTTGGTGTCAGATTTGATGCGAGACGTGATAGAACATCGGGGATATACTGACAAATTCCTGTACCAGAAAAGTTTATGTCCCTGTTTTAAAAACAATTCAATTATTGTTTAGAAACAAAGAAATACTTGAAGCCTTCCAACAGCGAAAACACCACAGTGAAGGTCTTTATAATGACATTTGTGATGGGGAATATGTCCAAAACAATAGTCGTTTTAGATCTGAGAACAACTCATTGCAGCTTCAACTGTATTATGATGACTGAGACAGCAAACCCTTTGGGTTCTAAAAAGGGAATCCACAAACGTGGTTGTATGCATTTCATTTTACGAAATCTTCCAACAAAATTTAATTCAGTTTTAATAAATATTCACCTTGCTTTACTTTTTCACTCTGATGATGTGAAGAAATATGGCTTGGATGCACTTCTTAAGCCTTTTTTGGAGGATTTGAAAACTTTAGAAACCCATGGAGTCCTTACTCCTTTGTCTGACACTCCATTGAAAGGAACTGTTGTTCAAGTGCCAGGAGACAACTTGGCTCTGCATAGTTTATTTGGTTTTGTAGAATTGTTCAGTGCAACGTTCTGGTAGTGTTTTTGTTTGGCAGGAAAAGATGCCTTCCAGTGGATCTTTACTGAATACCACCCTGATGTTCTTTTTTGCACTAAACAAGCATATTTGGTGCACTGCCGGGCTCAGAAAGAAAGTTCAAATGTATCTTCCACTTCTGGGGTGAAGAAAGCTTGTTTGTTGAATACACTGAAGTTTTATAATACCTGTAAAAATTTTGCTGTTGCTATAATGCATGACATTTTGGATGGTGTGGCACAGTAGGAGTTGAAACTTCTTTATCAACATTTGGTGAATGAGAAGGTAATTTCTCTGACTGATTTTTGTGAATGAAGTCAGTGCTTCAATTACAGATAACTTGAAAGAAAAAAATAGTCCAAGTGTCTTAAAATTGGATGACAGCAAAGATCTTGGATTAAATGCAAGTCAAGCTTGGTGGCTGTTGTGCAACACCCCACTTATTTTGGGGGATCTTTTTGAAAGGATCAATCCCTTATGGCACTTGCTTTTACTTTTGATACAGATAGTGAATATTGTTTTTGCTCCATGAGTAACAGAAGGCATGATATATTATCTTAAGCACTTAATTTCAGATCATCATCGACTTAAAACATTTTTTCCCTCATAAAAAGTTGCTACCCAAACACCACTTTTTAGTTCATTATCCCCCTTGTATGAGAAAAATAGGACCCGTCTTACACATGTGGTGTATGAGATTTGATTCAAAACACAGCGTTTTTAAAAGATCAAGTACAAACTTTAAAAATATCACCAAAAATCTAGCCAATACACATCAATCACATATGGCCTTTCATTGGGAAAATGTAAAATTTGAGAGATTTGAGCATGGGCCGATAAAAACTGACATGGTATGTAACCTGGAAAGGTGTGAGATGAGAATAGAAGAACTTCATTTGACTCCTTGCTGTGATATTTCTACAACAAATTGGGTGAAGATGTTTGGTACTGAGTATCATGTTGAGATGTTTGTGTGCTGTGGAAAGGAGTCTGAAATGCCATTGTTTAAGAAAATAGTCACCGTACTTACACTGTAAAAAGAGAAAACATGCTCTTTTTGACTTAAGGTGATTTTATTGTTTGCAATGAACTATATTAATAAGTTTGTTCACCTAACGTAATTTTTTTGCATTACTTCAAATTGAAAAACCTTGCTGTCGCTTAATGTTATTTGTTCCATTTAATCTAACGCAAAAAAATCGCTTTGTAAATTTTCTGACGCCTGCGCAGTACACGATAGAATGTCTGATGCAATAGTCTCATATCGTGAGAGTTCAAGAACGAGTGTGCAGTTTGCTGCGGTTGGCGCCATTCGAGTTCTGATTTCAAGACGAGCGTAGAAAGAGTTTGTGGAACATTGCACGATTATTTGGAGTGATATAAAGTTCAAAATCAGGTAAGTTTTTTTTGTTTGTTTGCTTTTCCCTACAACTGTGAGTATTTGATATTCACTGTCAAAGGAGAGCCGTGATATAAGTTACAGTGTAACTACAGAAGATTATGTCTGCGACGCCATTAATGTGAAATATTCTTGTAATGTTTGCAAAATACCTCGCTTGTAAATGATAACGTATTGTGAAGTTATATTTGTTAATTAATCATTGTAATTGCCTCATTTTTTTGGACTGACATGAACAAAATATAAATTACTTTTACTTTGTTGCATACCCTCGTTTCTGAGAGTACAACGTTCAAGTTAAGAAGCACATTCTAATGGGTTTTTATGAAGCTTTAACGTAATTAATCATCATCGTTATTGAAGTTAAGTGCCATAACGTGCAAAATGCAGTTTATTATTTAGACTGAATCGATAATGCCGTATCATTTAAGGTGTATAACACTGTATACAGTGTTAACCGGTGCTGTTGTGTCGGCTTTTTTTCCACACTCGCGATTACAAGCAATTTTTTCTTTAAGTGTGGTGGGGTTACTACGAAAGCGTTTTAGGGCCACGGTGAAGAAAAAAAAAACATACGGACACAGTGAAGAAGACAAAAACTATGTGTCGAGAATAAAGCCAACATGTCGACTTTATTCTCGACATATATTTTTTTTCTTCACCGTGGCCCTAATAGATAGAGATAGATAGATAGATATGCTTTCGTAGAGGTTTGGGGTATCCCCGTTTCACTATCTACCACGCTGATATGCATATTCTGTATCGACGAGTTGTTTGGGGTTAATGAGGTTGCCCTCTTAATTTGTCAGAGGCTGAAATTGAAAAATGACCGTATGTAGTAATTGCAAACCCAGGTTTTAAGTATTATGCAGATATAGTACCAATATTATTAAATACAATAATATCATAAGTTTTTAGACAAAGCATGGGCATATATTATTGCCTTGACCATTCTAGGTTGATTACATTAAAATGTAATCAAAACATTTTTGTTTTGAGAAAATTATCTGTCATATAAATTAATTATACAAAAAGCATTAAGAGATGGCATGTGTCCAGTAATAAAAAATAAAATTAGAAGTTCATCAGGTCATGATGAATATAGATAGGCAGAACTTTATTTGTCCTTGGGGGAAATTTGGCTTTTTACTGAAGCTCTTTAAATAAATAAATAAATATATAAACCGTTAGATAAGTAAAAAGGTGGGTACATAAATAAATACAGATACACAGACACTTTGGACTGAACACACACTATAATGACTTTAAAGCAAAAAAATTAAAAAGAAAATTTCTGACTTGGTTGTCGCAGTCACAGACGTATTGGTGTTGGTATTAGAGTATAGTAACAATAACATTACAAACTCATTTATGTTGAATAGACTATAGTTGTAAATGTTCAGTAATAGCTGACGTGACTCAGTTGTCTACTTTAGAAAGTGAAAGGAGGAATTCTTTAATACAGTTAACAAGGTTATTCTGCTTTTTTGATTTTATGGTGGTTATCTGTCAAAGTGTAGATGACTGATTAAGCATACTTTATTTTTTCTCTCGACTACAGGGTCTCCAGATTTGAATTTGCCTGTTTGGTGCCATTGTTTGCAGTTTTCAGTGGCAAGTTTGAAATTCCTTACTAAATTTAAAAAGTGTTTAAAACATACTTTCTGTGTAAAACTTTGATATGCTGTTCTAAACCTACCAGTTTGTATCTAGACTCAGTTTGGCCCCAAGAGTTGTGCCATATTTGGGTTCTGCTGATCTCAAGGGCAAAAGAACACCTCATCTAAAATAATATAAAAGTCTCTAACCTGCTTAATTTATTTCAAGGTCATGAGGAGGCAGAACATGTCAGCAACAAGTCAGTACATAGCTGCTCATTTGGCTTGTTCATGCACACTCACACAGTAGATAGTTTACTATCCCTGCATGTGTTTGGTAATATTAGTAAAAAACCCAATCTGGTATCGGGGAGAGAACATGCAAATTCCACATGGACAGTGACCATGCTGAGATTAGAACCCAGCACTTTCAATCAGTGAAGATGCATAACATAAAAACTGAACAAAATTAAACAAATTCATTACTATTTTAAATAATGATATGAAATGTGAGAGGTGGACAGAGTTCAAGCAGTGAGGTATATTTTTTCCTGTATCTCTCTCTTTCTCTTTCTCAGCAAAACAATAAATATGGAAGTGTGGTAATGTAAGGACTGTGGTATTGCTGTGGATAGAAGATCTGCACTTTTCAAAGTGAATGAGGTATGTAACTTTTTTTCCCTGAAAGTGTTTTATTTTAAAAATATTTGAATTTTTGAAGTTAGTTAATTTCTTTAACTTTAATCTTTTTCCTCTAAGATTAATGCTGAGTTTCTGCGGATTACTACAATCCCTCTCCAGACCAAATTTCTTGCACAGCTGGACAAATATACCAATAAACTGACAAGCATCATAAGACATAAAGGAGGAGCTGCCCGCTATAAGACTGCCAGTTTCTTTCAAGCCGTAGATCAGGTATGTTACATTTGCTAATTGCATTGAGGCAGCGATCTTGAATTCTTAGGCAATTTTTTTTTTTTTTTTTTTTGCCCACATGAATTTAGTGTTTTGTTTTTTTTTAAATAATTGTCTGGGTCAGTGAATATTAATAAATGTGTACTTTTGCATCCAGAAAAATGATGTAAACATCAGAAGAGAGTTTGTGCTGAGGTCACTTATTATTTACCTTGGTGAGGATGACAAGGATCTGATCAAAGAATATCTGGTAAGTCTTAGTGTGCAATTTAACATTATACTGTATATTTATGCTATTTGTTTATTAACAGAGATTTGTGTTTCTTCCTTTACTATTAAATTTCACAGTATGTTCAGTCACAATTCTGACATAATATTCTGTATAGTCACTTGTGCAAGATATACTGCTTTATAGTTTGGCATTTTGAACATATTTGTTATATGACACTGATAAGACATTATCATTCAATGCTTTAATGGTTCTTAGGGTTTATTTATCTATGTCAAAGTTCACTATCTCATAACGGATGAGTATTTGTGCATCTTTATCTTTGAATTTTAGGATACATTAGGAGATGATGCTGAAAGAGAAATGAAGACACTCAAAATGGCCATATTTGTCATCCGTAAAGTGGGTGAAGGACCCTTTCACACACCTAAAGAAGTTGCCATTGTTATTGAAGGTGTAGAGGTGTTAAATGGACTACAGTCTGTTGCAGCAGCTTGTCCAATATTGTTTGGTCTAATGTATGCAATAAATCTTAGATACCCTAAAGAGTTAAAACTCACTTTTGAAGTTTTCCAAAAAGTGTTTATGGAACTGGAGGGAAATAAGAAATCTCCCAGCGTGCAGAACCTAAGCAGTAAGCTTCTCAGCTGAGATTAATTTGGCGATAAATGTATTTATGTCCAAGTTTTAAGACTACACCACAAAGCAGTTTATTTGTAGAATATCATTTGTTGCTTTTTGAATTTGTCTTTAAACTCCTGTGATATTTTGTATTGATCTCCCTAACCAAGGTTATAGTTGTGTTTTAGTTCTTCTAATTAGTGTTTTGAAAGAGAACATTCATTGCACTAAGTCTAATAAAGCATTTGAAAGTTTATTATTCAAAAAAAAATTACAGAATTAACTAAACTGAATTTGCATTGCATTACTTGAATCTTTGGTAAATTGTTCAATTGGTTGTATGTATGTATGTATGTATGTATGTGTGTGTGTGTGTTCAAAATGTGAAATTGTTTATTTAATTATTGTTACTTAGTCTGTGTTAGGTTGAGTTCTTATTTTTATATAATACAACATTTATGTAAAGTATAATATATACACACACACATTTTATGTATACTATGTTATATAATGTATAAAATAAGGTGTATTTAATATATGTATATATAATTTCATATAGATATTTTGTATAAAGCTTGCATATACTGTATGTAGAATACTATGTAATATATAAAATATAATTATTTAATATATGTATATATAATTTTTCATATAGATGTTTTAAATATAATTAGTAAAAACATTATTTGTGTGTGTGTAATGTTTGCTCTGTAAATTTTTTAATACAGAACATGTTATGAAAATGACCAAAAAATTATGATTTTTGTGTTGCAAATATTCAGTAATAAATCTAAGTGTTTTGCTATTATGTCTTCTGCATTTCATTTATGTTTGTGAAACAACAAAACTACTTGGAAGGAAACTAATTCAATTGCTGGTTAGTTCTTGAGGCATTCTAATGAAATGTGCTCAATTAAAAAAAATATGTTGAATGAAACTTAAATTAAGTTAACTTAAAAAAACATTTAATTAACATAAAGTTAAAATTTTCAGTTTTTTATTCAAAGGAAATACCACTTTTTGAGTGGGAGAAATTACATTTCCTCAAATTAAATTCTTTCTTTGGTTAAACATTGATAAGTTGACCTGACACAAAAAAATGGGTTAATATTATACAAAAATATTCGTTGAGAAAAATTGATTCAATTGATTGTTACCACTTGACATAATTTTTTTAAGTTACACCAACAAATAATTTTTTACAGTGTATAAAAGAAGCCCAGGCATATCTTACTTTCTGAAGTGGTCACTGTGTCTTTTAATGATCATTTTAGTGCTTTTTGTGTTGAGGAAAGAGCAAGCCTATTTTCTGTTCTCAATGTTAAAAAAACGTTTCAGTACAGGCCATTTGACAAGCATGTTTCCATCTGAATGATAAGAAAACTATTATGCCAGACTGTCACCTTATTTGATCAACTGCAATGTGCCTCATCATGTAATACTTCAAGCAATTTTAGTAAAATTTTTAAAAATCAATTGCTTTATTTACTGAATTGTGCCACTTATATGGCTGTAAAATATTTTATACTCTTTAAAACAACTATGGTTGTATTGGCATTTAGTGCCAGCAGTGTATTAAATAACAGTTCTTGGTGGTAGATTTCACAAAGAGCCATTACTACTCTACAACAGTGTAAGAATGAGCCAATTTTACTCTACTATGATAAAAATGTAACACTATACACCAGTGTTAGTTTTGAAGGTAGTTAAAGTCAACTCTTTATTGAATTGTACTTGACTCTTAAGCATTTGAAAGTTTTAAATTAACTCGGTAAAGATTGGGACAAAATAAACACTGGCATAGTGTCGAATTTTACTCCCTCATAGTTGATTTAACACTAACATTTGATGTGTATTGGGGTTGGAGCTTAGTTGGAAATGAAATAAAAAAAATTCTTACCGTATCTTATTGTTGCCAACAAGCTGCCAAAACTATTGCTTAGAGCAGCCTTTAAAAATTCAATACAGCTCGTTGCCCAGAAGTGAATATTCCTGGTGTGTTTAAGATGCGCTTATTCGACTCTAGCAAAGCATACCAACCGCCACTTCTTCATTGAGGTCTCCCGCCAGCGATGCCAAGTCCCAAATAATTAAGTCTTCAAATCGGTTCAACAACACAGTGAAAGATTACCACATCCTTCCGACGTCCCGTGTCTGTCGTCTTTTTCCTTAACCACTTTTAATATTCGCCTTTTCGTTCTTTTACATTCACTCAGAATAAATAAATGCATACATACAGCACGTGCCACCGCTCCACGCCGGCAAGCCTCGTATCTGCATACAACCCGCGCTCTTTTTCCTTTCCAAATTTCGTGCCTTCCACCTTGCCAACTAACAAAGCACAACTACCTTGACGACAGAAATTAAACTACTACATTTAAGCCCCGTTTCCATGGTGCCGATACAAATAAATTTTAAATCGTGAAATTTTCATAAACGATAGATCGAAGCATTATTTTTCACAACAAAGACTCACATAACCGTCTAGAGTGCCACGTAGGGTGCTAGGTAATTAACACGTCAGACAACACGGTGCAGCATTCAGTTGGGTTTGCCGACTAAGTTCACGGATCTGAAAGCTGGAGCATTTCACATTTTTACTTACCTCATCCAAGAGTCAGTTAATACATTGTTTTATGAAATAGTGATGTTACAATGAGTCATGTTCAAAAATAATTGCGATAATAGAGTTCAATTCCACGGGTTATTTGCCGACGTTAAATCCGTGCTTTTTAATTCTTTTAAAAAGGAGTTAAAAACTGCACAGAGAGGCTTGTGGTGGCTCAATGCCTTTCATACACTGCAAATTGTAATTGAAGGGCTGTTAAAATGGCATCGACTGATGCGTGTTAGTGCTGCAGGGTCTGCGACTATTTGTTGTTGGATTTTCTTAAACATTTTTAAAGTATGCCCAATAGCGTAGTCTGCAATAATTAGCAACTGAAAAATATCTTAATAGAAAATGACCAATACTAACATACAATTAGTATCAACGTTACCCTATGAAAGGAGGGAAAGAACCGAAATACGTTCCCCATCTACTTAACATTTAAACCACAGTAATTCGGTAATTTAAAGAAGAACTCGGAAAGGAACTGACGTACAACGGGAAGACGAACGGCGCACAATGGGAAATGAGACAGGGGCTTGCTGCGATTGTTCGTATTTATCGGAGACTGAAAGCTCGGGGGCTTAAGTCACCCATCTCCATTTTTGAACTTTTCCTGTGTTTATATCAGTTAGGGCTCCTGTGTTAAGGAGTTCAAACACCATTTAGCAGCAGGTTGAGAACGTTTGTTCTTTGAGCAACTATTATATGCAGATTATTATTGTAACCAGTTCATTCATGAGTTTACATAACACATCTCTGGAAATTAATGGATGAGGATTTTTTTTTGTCCTCTAACTTACCTAAAAGCAGCAGTACACGGGCGCCGAATATGTCAGCAGTTCGGCGGCGCGTTCTACTCCCCCCGAGTCCGATTTACTTGCCTTGGGTATCAAAGCGGCCGTCAGTCGAGCAAAAAATAAAAAAAATTAAAAAAAGTTCACACAACTGGTTTCAAGGTTAAATTGAAACGGTTTCTCCGTTTTGAGACAGATGAGCCCGCATGTTAGTCAATGGAATCTTTAAATATATTCAGACTATCGTAACATTGATGAGGAACTGTGTTAGTTGCTTCATGCCGACATAGGTACTTCAACCATCATATGCGAACGACCCTAAAAATAGTTGACAACTGTCTTTTGGCATTTAACATCTAAAACATTTGATAATGACGACATGCGCTGCAGGAAGGTGCCACATTACCAAATGTGCTTCTATCCTCGCTTATCACTAAGAGCAATGGGAAGGTAGCTATCCAAGGTATTGGGGTGGGTAAAGGCAGTTGCTTGAATTTTCAAGCGATTTCCAGTATGGTGACCCCACCATCACCCAACTACACTCACCATAAAAGACATATTTCAAAAGCAAGTGTGACCTCCTTTGAATCCCATCATGTTTAAAAGTTATGCAGACACCAAGCTAGGCCCACCCAGCCTCTCCTTATGCTGGTTCAAATCTCAGGGGTGATAGTGGCAAATCTGGAACAGGGAGGACAGTTGGAGCATTTGACATGACCAGTCAACGATGAGGAGAAGGGTGACTAAGGTGTAACTGAGGTTTAATCATGAATTATTTTAGGCAGAAAAAAGGGGGGGGGGAGAGAGGAAGAAACCCTCTCAAAACCAGCAGTATAAGTTTCACCAAGAAAATCAGAATTTCAGAGAGGGCGACAGTGATTGAGCCAAGGAGTATAAAACACCTTATGATGTTTAAATATACGCATGGTGTGGCACAGCAAAGTCACTTGCTCCTCAAGAAGTGTGCACACGCTAAAGGACAGGGTATGGCTGTGGTGGTTCTTGGGTTGGGGTACATTTGACATCAATAAATGCACATAACTCCTTAGTAAGGTCAATGACAATAACCACCACAATTAGCTGTGATTATGTTCATTCAAAGGTATAGCACATATCTCCTGATACTATTAACATCTCCCTGTGTGCAGCAATGCGTGGACAATAAAGAATAATCCATGGTTATCCTAGTCAACAGATTACATTTAAAAGGTAGGCTCTGAAATAGCAGCCAAGAATCCATTTTTCACCATCAACACGAAAAAAAGATCCCCATGCAGAAGGTCCACAAAGGCTTTACAGTTAACTGCCAAAATTATTTGTAAAACATGTTAGCCTAGGATGGAGCATAGAAAGGTTGTTTCTACATATCTACGGCTAAACATACAGAAGGCAGTGCAAAGGTTTGGACTTCACATGAAGTTGATTACTAGGCAAAACAGATTAAAAAAATGATTGTGCTGGATTAAACAAAGATCAAAAAGATGTGCTAACCATTGCCCCATCTGCTTTTTAGACAACAGTTTCTTGGATCCAATTGTGGCACCAGTTTATGTAGAGTTTACTTGTGCTCCTCTCCCACACAAACACTCAGAAAAATTGAGCATCTTCGTTGAGAGTTTTTAAACGTATCTTGCATAAGTATAGTGCTCAGGTGAAAAACTTTCATGGTGAAGAATTGCCTGAAACATAAGTTATGAACTGGTTAGAGAGACTTTCACCACAAAAGGGCAACTACAGCAAGTCCAGTCACTTCAGGGAGTGGATGTGCAGGTGGTTCTTCCATCAGGGCCAGCGACAGATGAGCTATAGAAAAAGAGCAGACTTCTTTATGCCCTCCCCCCCCCCCCCCCCCTTTTAATGCAAGTAGTAACATCCTCTACATAATGCAAATTGGAGTTTAGCCATTTTTCTACAGTTGTACTTGGCCAATATCACTTCAAGAGAAGCCACCCAAAAAAAAAAAAAAATCTCAACGATTAAATAGGCAGGCTCAGTTACGGGACACACTTCAGATGCCCTGGAAGTAGTAGAGAAGACAAACTGATGCTCATTCTACATCCTAATAGTTAGAGGAGGGGGGGGGGGGGGGGGGTTGGTGTGGGGTGACAAGCCACCCCCACACACTTCTGTGACTCCTTCATACATATTGCACTGCACTGGTTTCACCAAGACTACTCATTAGCAAAGATCTTCCAAGTTTTCATTTTATAATTTGTGTTTGGATAGATGGAGGAAGAGATTAAACACTTTACAGAATCCAATTCTGAAAAACAAATTTTTTTTTATTTTTTTTTTTTAATCTAGCAGGGCCGAGGTTAGTGCTGCTGCCCCACAGATCCAGCACTTCAATACTGAGCCAGTCACCCATTTGTTCACATGGATCTTCCTCCCAAAAGACACTGGTATTGAGTGGGCCTTGAAATTAATTTGCATTTCAGCTAAGACTGGATAGGCTCTGGTACCTTGCAACTGTGAATTAAGCTTTACCATTTTGCATTCTCAGATCTGGTTTTGATGGAAATAGCTTTCAAAGAGGATTGGAATTTTCAGGGAAACACTATGGTGAATGCTAGAGGAACAGATCTGCACTTGAACAGGAACAGTGCAATTTTAGTAGAATTCAACATGTTCCCATTCCAGGCAACGTAGATTAACAGAATGAAACTGCAGCAAAAGCGTTTTGGCCTCCTGAGCCAAGGTCTCATATCCCAGTCCAAACTACTTTAGAATTCATAGAATCACAGTGCAAACAATGAATAGAATTTTATTTACAATTCCAATTATAAACTAGAGGCCTTCACTTTAAATAAGCATAAACCAATGAGAACAAAAAAAGTTACAGGAAACCTAAACACTTGTGAAGCCACAAAAAAATTTCACTAGAATTTCCGTATGGCTGCATCAATCTCGGGGACAAGTTCCTTCAGTTGGTTCCACTGCTCTGGGTTTAAGGCAATTCCTGCAGTGAGCAAACAAAGGATACAAGAACATTACAAACAGCTTTGACCAAATGGCTATGCAGTGTCCACAAAAGCAAAAATTGTGCAGTATACAAACACACACACAACCACACACACACTAAGGGGTGGGGAGAGAATACTACAAAACTTGAAGTATCCGGTTTTTAAAATTTGCTTACTAGGACAGATGCCAGCCTCCATGACCTGGTCTAGATAGGCGAGAAAAAAAAAAAAAAAAAAAATGGATGGATGGATGGATGAAGCAGGTTTGCAAACAAGAGAAACTCCATCCCAGCAGGGAGTACAAGGTTGACAGTAACCTCAGGCAAGGTGCAAATGCTACGAACAGATCTACCACAGAGCATTGGACTAACCAGATTTTTTTCTTCTTCTTTTAGAGCCAATAAGAACAGGATGGAAGTGTCCTGTTGGAAGGCATGGTTTATTTCTATTCATATCCTAGAATCTTCAGCTCATGTTTAAACTAGAGCTTGACCAATCAGATTTTTGCCACAGATACAGAAAATGTCAGCTTGTTAGATTAGTGGCCAAACAGCCAGCTGATCCCCTGGGCTGAAGAGAATCCTCCCAGTACACAAAAACAAATGTTAAAACATGCATGTTATACAAAGTGTCAATTCAGAAAAATCAAAAAATAATGTATAAAAACACTTAACTCTTGGTATAATGAAATAAGATACTCCATTTAGAGCCAGGATTTCACATTGTATCATTCACAAAAATGCAATGGAGTTTATTTAAAAGAGCAGCTAATGAGTAAAACTGTCTAATACTACATTCCAGTAAAGGAAGTATATAATGCTTCTCTGCATTTACATCATGGAGCGGTCTCCTCTGGTCCTCAAACATTGCCAATACCACTGAAAACCTATTTACTGTGCACTAATGAGCCTTTTCAGTGTCAGGAAAGCATACTTTACATCAGGGGTAGGCAACGTCGGTCCTGGAGTGCCATAGCATGTGCAGGTTTTTGTTCCAACCCAGTTCCTTAACGAGAACTCAATTATTGCTGATGAAGCACATATTGCTTAAGTGACATTTTAATGCTTCATTTTAGTGGTCTCGCTTGTTAAGGTTCTCCAACCTTAATTGCTTATTTCAATCTTAAACTGCTGCATTCAGTGTTTTAATTGCTCCTTATTAGCAATAAGATGTAAAAGCAGCCAGCAGTTCTCCAGCTAGCTTTTTTCCAATTACATCTGTGTGTGTTCATCATGCACGGTTTGATTTAATAAAACACTTAATAGAAAAATGTGACAGACTGAAAATGATCTGTTTTAGGCTTCAAATCATTTGGATGATATCCTTGGAAAGGAAAAAAATCTATGATATAAAAGCCTTACATTGCACAGACTAACAAGCCACAAAATTAAATAAGGTCTGAGATTGGCAATGATTGGTTTCTAATTAAGCAATTGGGTTGAATGAAAACCTGTAGCCACTGCGGCTCACCAGGACCGACATTGCCTACCCCTGTTTTACATCTTATTGCTAATAAGGAGCAATTAAAACACTGAATGCAGCAGTTTAAGATTGAAATAAGCAATTAAGGTTGGAGAACCTTAACAAGCGAGACCGCTAAAATGAAGCATTAAAATGTCACTTAAGCAATATGTGCTTCATCAGCAATAATTGAGTTCTCGTTAAGGAACTGGGTTGGAACAAAAACCTGCACATACTGTGTCACTCCAGGACCGACGTTGCCTACCCCTGCTTTACATCAACCAACTTGTGTCAGCAGCCTCCAAAAAGAATTCCCAAAACAAAAAGCCAAAAAACAAAAAAAGATGACTCAATGAAAATCTGTAACCTGAAGATTTCAAACCACCACATACAAAAATCCCTTTAGTGTTATTCTTCAAACACTAGACCCCTGCTACAGCAATAGCGACTCAGCCAGACCAGAAGATGGAGACAAACTCACAGTAATTATAAACCTGTAGAATCAAAATGATCATGCACCTAAAACAAGTCAAAATCTTCAATATAAAAGCAAACACTTTAAAAACTTTGTGGATTTTTGAAAATTCAATTTCAAGGTTTTTTGAAGATACGGACCTCTTGTCGAGAGGTTTACTTACCTTGGCAGTGACACTCAGGTCTCTGGTGACACTTCCTATGAAGTCAGACGGATTGGGAGAGCAGGGGGGGGGGGGGGGGGGGGGGTTGGTCATGAGATCACTGGAAAGGATTGTGTGGTACTCCCAATCTCTCTGCAAAAGGACGAAGGCCCAAGTCTTTAGAGTCCTGGTGCTTCCTGTCTTGCTATATGGTTGCGAGACATGGATGCTAACCAGTGACATAAGATGAAGACTGGACTCCTTTGGTACGGTGTCTCTCCAGAAAATCCTTGGGTACCATTGGTTTGACTGTGTCGAATGAGCGGTTGCTCATGGAGTCCCAAATGAGGTACATTACCTGCATTGTGAGGGAGTGTCAGTTACGGCACTATGGCCATGTGGCACATTTCCCCTCCCCCCCCCCCCAGGAGGGTGATCCAGCTCGTAAGATCACTGTTGGGGACCAGAGTGGCTGGACCAGACCAAGGGGTTGCCCACCCAACCCCTGGCTGCAGCAGATAGAGGGTCATTTCCGGAGGGTGGGACTGGACCATGTGTCTGCCTGTGGCGGGGGGGTTCGATGGGGGTTTGCAAACCAGGATCCAGAGTGGTTTCCTTGTGTAGTGGGTGTGGCAACACTACCAGTGCATGCTCCCCAACTTGACCTTTTACATTTTCACATCCAACTCCTGTGACACACAATGGGTCACTGCTTTATAGATGTCTAATGGTAACTCGATAGACAAAATGGTGTTAACTTTCCAGATAGAAAGCTTAAAAACCAAAAAGAAAATAAATTTGAATTTCTCCAAACAGTCTCTGAACTTTGCTCCATGTGGAAGTTCAGCCTTAATCTGAACATCTTGGTCACCCTAGATATGGAAGGAAACAGCCTGTACAACTCCAATTGCCAATAGTGGTCTGCTTGAAAAAGGTATGAGCAGTACTACCCAAAACTAATGCAAGAGTTTGGTGGTTAAGCCTCTACTGCTAACCTTAAAGGCTGTATCACCTTTTGCACCTTAAATACCAATCACTGCTTAATCCATGTAAAATTAAATCAAAATAACCAAACCACCAATACAGTCACACTGAAGTTTCCACATTTATATAAAAAAAAAAGCTGCACACAACACTAGAGTAAAACTGACAAAGTTGCTAGGGGTCACGACTTTAAAGCCCACACAGCTAAATACAAATTCCCTCCTGTTCCTTGCACAGCAATTGGACCAAATTGCTTGCATATCACCCCAGGGTCACTGGGACAGGATCCTTCTATGGCTACCTCAGGCAGCCCTAAAATAGGTGACCAGATATTCAGAGTGCAGCCAAAGTGCCAGGGCTATTTACAGGAGGGGTGGCCACCACCACCCCAAGAAAGAAGAAAAAGGTAGATCTATAAAACTCATGCAAGGATTAGGAAAGCATGTCAAGTCCACATACCAACTTAGAGGTTACTACCGCTACTTCACTATTTGTACACACGAAAAAACTTAACTGCAGACCAGTACAAGTAGGATTTAGGCCAGTTTAGGGTCATCAAGCAAATGACCCCCACATCTTCCAGTTATCAGAAACTAGAACAGCACAACAATGAAACTCCATAACAGGCTGGGAATTAAACCTCTGACCTGGAGCCATTAAAAAACCAAAAGACAATTGGCAATATCCCATCACTAAACAAAGAGAATTTATTCCTTAGACATGCATTTTTTTTTTTTGCACTCAGGAGGGGGCAATACTCAAGTGAATAACTGCCCAATTAAGAGTGGCATAGTGGTTTGTACTTCTGCCTTAAGCCTTCCAGAGCCAATTGTGAGCACTGTCTAGTCGGTTTCAAGGAATGCTTTTAAATTGCTAGTAATATGTCCCATTGCAAGTACACTATACATCACGCCTTCCCATGTGCAAAATTACCACAGTGTAAATAGCAATGATGCCACTGGCACAAGTACAGATACTGTACTACTCCCAGGACCTTGGGTCATTTCCTAGACCAAGCACTGAAGAATCTACATGGTCTCTCAGTGTTCATGTTGGTTTTCCCCCTGGAGACTAAATTAGGTGTATTGGTATCCAATTAACCAACCACCATCATAGTGGTCTACTTACCCCATCCCTCCAAAGAGGTTAGGCTCAGAAAATGATGAAGGCCTTTATTAATGTATTCAGTTTGCTTTTCAATCTTTGGATAATTGATGGTAATTCATACAAGTCAAAACTACAGGCGACAGGAACCACTGCCTGTAAAAAGTTAGGCACAGTACTGAAACCAGTTTATTCAAGGACAGACCAAGACAACTGAAAGAGTGACGAACTACACACATGTAGCTCCACTTCCTTTGTAATCACAAGCAGCTAGTGGTGGAGGAATGGAATCCAGGCCCTTTGAGCCAGAATCACTAACCTCTGAAAAACTCCAAGGGCAAGAAAATTTAAAATTAAAGGAAAACTGGAGCAAGTCACCATTGTGTTTCTAAAATGTAATATCCCATAATGGTTAGCACTCCTACCTAAAGGTTCAAATCCCATGTCTGGGCTGTCTATACAGAATTTGCACATTCCCCTCTACATTAGTTTTTCTACTCAAACCAAAAGAGTGGACAGTGCCCACCATTGGGGTGTACATAACTGTACCCTGCAGTGTACTGCGGTCATTTCCCATGTTGCATCGGATGCTTCTACATTGCAGCCATTTTTGGGAATAGCAAGTTTAATACTATAAAACAGTCCTGTTTTTCTCAGAATGAACAGTCTTAAGTTTTGAGTCAGTTTATGCATTATACATATTAGTATTTTAGTTAAATAAGCAAATGATCCAGGTCCCCAGCTGGATGCCCTTCAAAATGAACAGCAGTGTGATGCAGGGATAAAATTTAAAATCCCAGCCGAGTGTTCATTCCAGGTACTCAATTTTAACCACAATTCACGGTCACAAATAGCTGGATCTTATCTTGAAAGCATTGGGCATAAGTCAGGAACCAATCATGAACAGTGTTCTAGGTCATCAGAGGCCAACTCAGTGCTATATCCAGAGCCATTTTCCGCCTTACAGCAATCCTCCCCAAACAAAATTTAGAAACACACAAAATAAAAGCCTATAGCCATTGACCGCACCGGACACCCCTAATTTGCACTCCGTTCCCTCCAAACATTTATAAAACAAGCATCTTCAATCATTCTAGAATGCAGACAGTGATGCCCGAGGAAGGTGAAGGTCACTGAGATCAGACAGTGAAAGAGGCAGAATAAGACTTGTCCAAGTGGTTGGGGTTTGTCACGAGTGCTGTGGAGTTGGGTATACTTGCGAATTTAAAAAAAAAAAAAAAAAAAAGTCACAGCATATAAACCACACCAGGAGTCAAATTTAGACTAAATTAGGACTACCTAGCCTAGGAATTCCAAAATTATAGCAAGTGGATAAATCAAATTTAGACTTGTGGGGCACCATGTCACTCCACCTTCAGTGACACAAAGCCATGGAGCAAGTAATTTGTTAAAAGGTCTTCGGGTAACCACACAGTGGTCCACTCCACAGCCCCACCGAACATTCAATTGAGAATCAGTGGCAGAATTTTAGGAGAAAACATACCTTTCTTGCCTGGTTTTGTGTCCCCCTCCTTGTCCATGTAGAACTCTCGGATATCGATAAGAACTTTTCCCTTGAAGCAGGATACTCGAACGTATCTCATTTTACCTATCTGAACAGACATACATCATCAATTCTATAGGTTCCCTCCCACATCTTTGATAAAAGACATTAGCAGCCACTTCCATAGCTTGACGCTGCCACATCTGCACAAGTGAAAGCAGGGCACCTGGAACATGTTCTCTTCCTCCTCGCTGGCCACGGTTGCCTTCTTCTTGACAGCTGGTGGAGGTGCTGCAGTTACTTTACTGGAGCTGCTCTCACCAATTTTCTGCTTCTTCTCCACTGGTCGCTTTGACTTCTTTGCCTGCAACAAAAAAAAAAAAAAAAAACCACACCGACAGATTAAATAGAAAATAGGACAGATTTTACATTTTAACTCAATGCGAGTCAGTAGTGTACATGCCCCCCCCAGTGTGCCCGAATACACTCCTAACAACGTCTGGGCGCGGTCCCGATAGGATGGCAGATGTCCCAGGCCTGAATCAGGACATTACAGAGCTCCTGGACAGTCTGTAGCACTACTTGGTGGGGTTGGATGCCCCAATACACAACATCCTAGAGGTTCTCAATTGGATGTCAGGTCTGGGAAACATAGGCCAGTCAAGGACATCAATTCCTTCATCATCCAGGAACCGACTATACTCTCTAGCCACATAAGGCCATGCATTGTCCTACACCAAGAGGAACCCAGGGCCAAGAGCACCAGCACAAGTTCTGACAACAGCTCAGAGGATTTCATCCCACTACCCAACAGCAGACTTGGTACTATTGCCTAGATTGTGAACCTCCAAGGATATGCCACCTCCAGACCTTCACAGACCCACTCCCTGCCAAACTGATCATGTTGGAGGATATAGACTGCATAATGTTCACCACAGTGAGGCTTAAACAGGGTTTGGAGGTTTAGGAGATGCCAAGTTTAGAACTATACATGGAACAGTAGTGTAGAAATAAATGAATAAATTCCAAATCAGTGCTTAAAATGTTAAAGTAAAATGAGTAAGATGCAAAGACAAACTGTCAAGTTTAACTTTGGTAGGGCAAATGTTGAGCAGATGCAGCAAAGTTTGAGGATAGACTGGGAGAAGTTTTGTTTTTTTTTTCTTTGTTAAGGACAGTCAAGGAGCAGTTGAACATGTTTAAAAACATTTTGCATATAATGCAGGACACGTATATACCCAAATTTCCAAATCGAAAGGGTTGGGAAACCAGCAAGACTGATAACCCCAATGTGAATTGTAGAGATGGGGGGGGGGGGGGGGGGGGGGGGGAGAAAAAACAAACAAACCCCATAGCAAGTTTACAGAGTCTTTTTCAGAGGTCTTAAAGTGAGGAAGAAGATGAGGATTAAGAATCATAGTGGACTTGTCACTATCAACTTCCAGACAGTGTTCAGAAGCTATTAAGGCCAATAGAATGTCAAATTATATAGCATAAGACCAAGGAGGATATACTCAAGTTTCAAAAATGCTCAGGTAAGGCCTCACCTGTAATACGGTGTACAGTTTGTCTCCAGGCAAAAAAAAAAAATTTAGTCCAGAGAAGAGCAACAAGGCCGATCCCAAGGCTATTGAGGGAATTATGATGAAAGCTTAAAAGAATCGAGCTTTTAAGCAAAAGATTGACATAATTGAAGACTTAAAAATTAAGGGAATTAGTCCAGTGGATTGAGACTTATTTTAAAATGAGTTCATCACAAACAGGGACACACCTGGAAACAAGGTGAAATTTCACACAACACATTTGGAGGTGGTTCTTTACACACAGAACCATAGGCACTTGGAATAAGCTAGGTACCACATCATGCTACCAGGAGTGACAATGACACTAGCAAAACTAAAGAATCACTCAGGAAGGATAGCGAGAGATTAACCGTCTGTGGCCACCACCTGCAAAACCATTCCTTTGGTGGGGTAGGGTCTTGCTGTTCCCCCTCCAATGCACTGCTTGTCACTTTAATTTGTACCAAAGCAGGTGAAGCAGATTGACGATCACTTATGCTTCCCAACTGGATAGATGGATATCCCCAAAGCTTAAATGACAGTGTTAGACCAATTAAATGTTCCTGGCTTTAAAATTGTCCAATTCTGTCCTTTTGTCCCAACTTCAAGGCTTACAGTTTTAAATCAGACTTGCCAGTTTTACATTGACCCATTGAATCTTCTTTCAGCTGCTCCAGTTAGGGGTTGCCACAGCGGATCATTTTCCACATCTTTGTTACACCCACCAACTGCATGTCCTCTCACCACATCCATAAACCTCCTCTTAGGCCTTCCTCTTTTCCTGGCAGCTCTGTCCTTAACATCCTTCTCCCAATATACTCCGCATCTCTCAATGCTTGTAAAAACAGCCATTGTATCTTACAAGAGTGAGACTTGTCTAGCAGGTGTACAAATCCAGAATTTATAAATTAGACTTGTCTGCTGGGTACAATTGTCACAGCATTTGCCAACGTACCATTCAAATACAGGACAAGTTCTCACTACATTTGACACATTTTTACATCTAAACATTAGTTTGCCTTCAAAAACGACAAAGTTTAGAGTTTGTGGATTCCTTCTCAATATGGGGTTTTGCTTGCATTGCTGCAACACATTTCTGTTAAAGCAGTATGTCATTTACCAGTGGCATGTGTTTCAAGGCATCAAAATACTTAACCTGCTCCATTTAAATCGCTGGTGTACACAAGTCATCATTGCCACAACTGCAGTCACCACTAGCGATTGTTTCCTCATTTCTACAGGTGTAATTCCAGATGTGCAATGGAGAATATGGATGCTTGGACAGACATTAGTAAAATGTCCAAAGAATGCAAAGCCTCTGATTTGCATAAATATTAAGGATTCTGGCAACTGCACACTGAAATTGTGCAGTCTCCAAGACAAAGCTGTACTAGACAGGAGTTTTGATGGTTCTCTTTGAGACACGTTAATGTGATGCGGCAGCTCTGAAATGCATTTTCATGTGTAGTTTCACACACTTAGATACATTCCTTTGGAGGCACAATGTGATATAATTCACAGTCACTAAGCGTGGTACCAACTTTCAGTTGGTACTACCAGGTGGGGAGAAAACCACACTTAAAATTCTCAGCATTTTGGAATTTACTTTGTATCAAACTCCTGATCCATTATGGACTCCTAAAGCAATTAAGGTAAATTGAAGACAACTTTTTACTGAAAAAGCCCTACCCACACTATTTCCCTACAGTTATATCAATGCAATCATGGCACCTAAAAGCTATAAAGTTAGACTTGATTACATAGATAAAAGAATGATGCACTACACAAGAACCAGATCAGCAACTGGGAATATTAATTCATCTGAAGTTACCTTAGGTGAAGTCCTGCACCACCTTGTGGTGCTGCACCAAAAAAGGGAAAAAAGAGGGAGATGGGAAGGCTTACAGTATGGACTGGAGGGAAGATTCATGCCTACTACTGCAATCTTCCAGTCACAAATTTTGCCCACAAGTGTTGGGCCATTAAAATTACAGGTTTTACTTCAGACCCAAATTGATTCCTTTATATATATATATATTTTTTTTTTTTATATATATATATATATATATATATATAAAAAGTAGTATGCCCCACGTTATTAGTTGCCCACTACAGAGAGTCATTTACTAACCCATTTCCAACATGTTCCAATAAAAACCACACACTTGGGGCTTCACACAACGCTGTGCATAGAATTCACACTAAAACATGGCATATAGACAAGTGGAAATGTGTGTACACACAAAAATTCCATGCATATCCACTACATAAATCTCGGTCTGCATGAAAAGTAACGCTTGTGCATATACCTGCTGCCCCACCCCGACTCCTCCCATAATTTTGCATATTTTAATATGCAAATCAATATAAACAGCCCTTTCCGTTCAGTTTTCAGTTATTTAAAAAAAAAAAAATAAAATAAGCATGTGGAGGGTAAAAAAAAAAAATTCAGCGAATGCAAAATTGAGGCAAGGAAAAATACTATTTGTTGGCTTAAGCAGTGAAAAACAAGAGTCGAGAGTGTGGAGAAGCTCTAAAGTTCAAAAAGTCGCAGTGCCCAAAATAAAAGGTTAAATATCAAAGTCGCTGTAAAAAGGTGAGTCATTGCCCACTGTCCAAGTGTCATATAGAAGCGTATTAGGGTCTAGAGACCCCATTAAAAGTAGAACTTCAAACTTAATCGGAGGTGGGCCCCTCCTGTCCAGCATAACGGTTAGTAATTTGCAACTATATCCTAGGAGCAGGATGGGCAGTGGCATCCACAACCGTGTCACTATCTGATCACATGCTGGTGAAAAATACACCTCTCTAAAATGGTTAAAAAAAAACCCCCCACACAACCACACACCCCCTTTACAGCCACTGCAAGTTAAAAATGGAGAATGAAACATGGAAAGTATGGGTGGTAGTAGTAGTACTACTACATAAAAATGTAAAATGTGGATTCTCTTCCAAGACAACTTTGTGAAAGATTAAAATGTAACATAAGCTAGAAAGTAGAAACTGTTCTGTGCTATAAAATGAAGCAATTTCAATTTGTAACAAATTGATACACCAGCAGACAGGATTACTACACAATCAACCCGTTTTACACAAGTTTGAGAAAATGGACATCAAGTCCTCACAGTAGTGACACTAATGCACTTAAGCCATATTAAGTTACACAATTAAACATTAGATATGTTCAACTGTTAAAGCTTACAAAAGTGACAAAACTGACAGTCACTGTTAAAACAGCCAGAAGAGAGACCTCTTATCCACAAAACATTCAGCTATTGTACCTTAACATTAATGATTAAAAAAAAAAAAAAAAAAAAAAACACCCCACACACAATATAGATGCTGCGCAGCATTTTTACACGGCTGTTCAAGCAGACAGTCAAACCAGAGGCAACCTGCAAGCTTGTCTTAATATGAAGGCACAGAATAGGTTTACAGTCTGCATGTGTTAAGTGAAAGTCATATCTGGTATTTCTTTGCCAGGAAAAGTGACAGCAGGGAGCTCTTGGTGTTGCATGGTCAGACAGAAAATTGTGAACTTTGTTCCTACTTATGTGATCTTTCTATACAGTGCCTTGAACAGATTTTAAAACTGTCTTGGACAGGTGTTACACAGCATACCAAACAAAGCATGGTAGTGAACACTTCCCTCCACACCACCTTTAAATTTTTTATTTAGCAAATTTACCAATACACCAGGGGAATTCCAGTTATGTACAAAACCTCCATGGACAGGGGTCAATGCAAAAAGTACCTCACACTAGTTTAAGTGTAAGAACAGTTGGGCTTCCCAGATTAAGACAAACTTATTGCCACATTTAAATATAGCAAAAATCATCAAGTACCACCAATCAAATCAAATGTTAAGTCAGCATTTCGAAGCCTTGTTAAGTTTACCATTGCTCTATACCAGGGGTCGGCAACCCATGGCTCTGGAGCTGCATGCGGCTCTTCAGCCTCCTTGTAATGGCTCCTTTTGGCCTTGACAAAAAAAAAAAAAAATGAAAATGAATAACGGCAATTTAATTTAATTTGTGTATATATAATGTTTATTTACTACTACTACTGTTATACACTTTAACATCTAATTTTTATTTTTATTTATAATTTGTCAACTAAAATATGCGTCACATCTACGTCTATAGCCCTCGCCTTTACCTGCAGGTGGCTTCTGGAGTGTGCGACCCCTGCACTAACCATGAATAAATCCCAAAAATGAAAAATCCCAGAAGAGAACAGAGTTTAATTCTGCGTGGACAGAAGCATTTGCCTTCACCGCCAACGACGCTGGCTTACCGGTGTGCTTAATATGTGGCGATAAATTATCGAACAACAAAAAATGTAACGTTGAAAGACATTTTCGAAACAAGCACTCAGCATTCACTGAAAAATACCCAAGTGAAGATGAGCAAAAGAGAGCAATTTCGGAACTGCAACGGAAAGCTGAACAGAGCAAACAAAAAAAGTGGATCACTTCTCCACAATCAACTACAGCTGCTAGTTTTGTGGCAGCTCAAGAGATCGTAAGGAGGGGTAAGCCGTTCACAGACGGAGAATACATGAAAGAATCGTTCATAAAAATATCAGAGCATCTATTCTCTGACTTTAAATGTTTTGGTGTTTGAGCGCATGATGACAGTGTTTGCCAGAGATGTACAGAAAGGTACACTCTCTCACTTCCCCTCCCTGAGAGAGTTCAAAGCAGTGAACATTCACATAAATTGTGATTTCCACCGTACAATTATTGCAATGCAAGCTGCATTTAGAGAAAGATTCAGTGAGTTCAGAAAGAAAAAAAACTCTCCCCCCTTCCCTGGACATCGACCCATCCCTGCTGAACACATTCGCATTCACAGGAGTAAGTAAGCCCGATCTAGAAATTGAACTGGCCGAATAGCGGATAAAGATTTATGGGTGTCCAAGTTCAAATGCCTGACAGCGGATCTTGAAGAAGTCGCCCGTCAGAAGGCTACTCTCGCTAAAGAGCACAAATGGACTGATATTGAAAACCTCCCCAAACCCGACAAACTTGTTTTCAATACATGGAGTGCCATTCCCGAAACATATATGAACATGAAAAAATATGCATTTGGAGTCCTGTCCATCTTTGGCTCAACATACTTATGTGAGCAAGTTTTCTCAAGAATGAACTTCATAAAGTCCAAATATCTCTCCCACCTCACACATGAGCCTGCAGTCCTGTGTGAAGGTCAAAGTCACATCGTATAGCCCCGACATAGAACAACAACAACAACATTTATTTATATAGCACATTTTCATACAAAAAGTAGCTCAAAGTGCTAGAGATGATCTGCAGCGAACTTCAGAAACAGAAGTCACATTAAACAGGTGAGAACAATAGCATTTAATAGGCTAATATTTAAAAAAAAAAAAAAAAACATTTATTTCAGACCCGGAGCTGATGTTGGTTTTTTTGTATGTTCAGGTGCTTCAGTTGATTGCTGGCTGAGAGGGAAACCTGAAGAGGATGAGAGCACACTGAAATGGAATTTTATGTTTACTTTTTTAAAGCTGCTAAGCTACAGCTAAATGTTTTTATTTATATTAAAGTGGGCTAGTTTTTATTTTAATTTTATACAGGTATAGGAAGGACTCAAATAGGCCTGCAGAGTTCAGTTAAATTTATTTCAAAGTAGGCCTACACATGCACACTGCACTTCTGTTTGTTGTATTCCATGGTTGTAACATGTAAAATCTAAAAAAAGATTAAAACTTTTAAAAGTTTATAAGCTGTGTTATGTTTTGCAGCTCCAGACTATTTTTCTTTGGAGGAAGAGGGAGCAAAATGGCTCTTTTGATAGTGAAGGTTGCAGACCCCTGCTCTATACAGATGTAGGACATCCAAGGAATTTGTTGGATCAAACAGCCACATGCAATAGCCCAAAAAGCTTCACACGGAAAGGTCTCCAGTCAAGAACTAGTATAGTTCCTGGGAAACTATAAATTTACACACAAGATTATAAGATTTGCCAATGTTAATACAGGTATAGGCTCTTAAGATTTCATTAAAAAAAAAAAAAAATGTGCAAGCCTAAAACAAAGAACATGTTTTATTGAGTGAAGAATGAAAAAAAAAAATAATGGCATGCTAAAAGGAAAAAGGTTAGGTAGCAAGTAGCTCTGGCATTTAGAACTATTTAAAAGTTGCCTCAATACAGTAAGTGGACATAGCAGGCTGCAAGATTATTAATGGTCATCAATACTATTTCCATGATTTAAATGTTTTAAAGAAATATTCAATAATACTCCATCTAAAACAATCCCCTTATTAGTTTGTTCTTTGGTCCATCTCCTGGTTGTCTGGAAGAAAATGACATGCCCGGGTAATAAACCTAAAGGAAAATTTACGAGTTAAAATGAGGGAGTCTGGTGGAGAAAAGCATTGAACACGCCAAATGAACTCCCATCTGCCAAGTGAAGATTAGGCAGGTCCCACAAAAGACTTCAGATCACGTAGATGGTGCAGTCATGCCACGGGCTCAAGGACATCCAGTAATTCTCAGCAACCATGCTAATGGAGACTGAACAAGCCCACAGAGCAGAATTAAGAAATATTGTTTCAATGTTCTCAAAGATAATAATACGAAGTAAAATAAAAGATCAGCAGTAAGAACACGAAGATAACTCGTCATCGAAACGGACAGGCGGTCCAATTTACGAGCCAGCCTGGTTCAAACGTCCCATACCTGCTGGCTTTAATCCGAATGCTTCGCCATTGCAGTCTACAGTCTGATCAAGGAAGCAACTGGGCATTAACCGCAGTGCCACGGACGGCACTCACGTTGTATATTTGGTCACACTGTAAACCCTAATAAACTGAGCAGCCAGCAGCCATATAGCGACTAAGTTATGTCTACGCGTAAACCTAAAACACTGAGCGCTGTAAATACGCATCAAGTTAAGTATATTTTACCTCGGAATTACTTTCCATTCCCGCTTAGGTCGTAGATTTAACCCATGGGTTTACACGCAGAGTTTGTTCCGGGTACCCCATCCTAAGTCAATTATCGAACAACGTAGCCTTTTGCCCCGATAGTGATGGCTACCCCACCGGCCTGTTCTGGGTCACGCCAAGCCTACTGGGCTCACCAGGTGGTAATTTTAGGCCCAAGTCGTTGTCATATAGAAAAGAGAAAAATAACCTTCTTGTCGTCTTCATCTTCCAAACTACTGTCATCCGAACTTGACGAAAGAATCTCCTTTGATTTCGGCATGTTTTACTCCTTTTCGCTGCAAAAAGAAAGAAAGTTAACTTTTTAGAGGTAATGGTTAGGCCCTTCGGCAATGACACAGAATAGCGGTTTAAATTACGAACTCTAAACTTCTGCAGAAACAGACATGCTGAAAAGTATGGGAGTTTATGGTCCTCACAAAGGTTTGTTGGTGCCAGTCGTTTATTCAATTTTTCTGAACCCTTCCCCTTCGATAGTTTTAGGCCCCCGCTGAAATTAAATTCCGGGTGAAGGAACCAAAGCTGTTCTGAACCTAGTGCATCTCGGGCACACTTGCCTGTATCAAGCCAAATAAAAGGTTTTGCCACTATTATGAGGTACTGCAATATTATGAAACAAATGGCGAAGATCTAAAACTTCACAATTGTGCTCTTCACTTCGGTCATTAAAAAAAAAAAAAAAAAAAAAAGGTTACAAAGCTAACCAAGGAAGCAACATAGTATAAAATCATCATATCAGACGGACCAAAACTAAGAAATAAATATCAAAGCTCGGGCTAAATTAATCGACGAAGTAACAAAACCCACTTCTGTGAAAGAGTCTGCTCATACAGCACGCCGAACTCAAATTTCGGAATACGTGTTGGCAAAAAAAAAAAAAAAAAGTTCCAAACACTTCTATTATCCAACGGTAAACTCCCAGCCAAAAAAAAAAAAAAAAAACACATTAAAGTGTTAACGTAAACGAGTTTTCTAAAAAAAGATCCAGCACCTGCTTACTAGTTCCTCAATCCAACGATTTATACTAACAGCAGTCCTTAAGGCTCCGTCAAGTTTAATTAAGACCCCACTATGTAGTTTCGAAGAATGAAGAATAGAAACTCGTATTATTGCATAAATGATATAAAGGACTTACGCCTTATAACCTTAATTATTCCGTCCAGTGATAATTGATGCAGGAATGAAATGATGTAAGTTTTTCCACTTTATTTGCGGGTATCATCCTCCGTTCTTCTTACAGATCCTTCGTACGCTTTCACTGCGCAGCTTTGTCCTCCTGTGATGAGTCTTACGCTGATTAAGTTATTTGTCTCAGGTTTCGCACAGGTGCTAACAATCCGAGCCAGACTTCTTCACCGTAATTCCCTAAAAAATTCGTACACCATGTACGTTCTGCGTGGTTCAATTCAAGCAAATAACATCATTTACACCTGGCATTATTAAATAGACTTTTCACGTGATCGTACAAAGAATTAGAAATACAGTTAAGTATACCAGCCAATCAGTTGCCCTTTAGCCTCTTGAAGTTTATGATCGCGTGTTCTACCCATTACTCTCCAATGTATTTGTTGTTAGGTTTTTTTGTTTTGTTTTTTTGTTTTTTTTTAATTTTTAGACTAGACGTCTTAATAATGGTGGCAACATGGTCTTCAGTACAGCAGTAATCAGGCTGGTTTAAAGTCGCTTACTAATTATTTGCCGAATAAATTGATGATGGAGTTACTGTTAACAGCATTTCATTCTTCATAGAGCCTCATGTCAGTTTTACTGTCACATGTACACAGAACGATGAAACGCTTGCATTCCTCCTCAGAATAACTGCAAATAAATAAAAAGTATACATATAATGCAACACTTGGCATATATGCGATTACATTTTGATTACATGCACATACATATAATATGTATACTCAATGAGCAAATATTAAGGACACTATACTAGCGTTGGGTAGAGAGTTTTGCTTTCAAAACAGCCTCAGTTCTTCATATCATGAATTCCACAAGATGTTGGAAACATTCCTTTGAGCTTCTAGTCCATGTTGACATGATTGTATGATGCAGTTTCTGCAGATTTATTAACACATTCATGCAGCAAATCTTCAGTTCTATCATATCCCAAAGGTGTCCTGTTTTGATTCAGATTAGATGAACTGGGAAGGCCACTGAAGAACACTGAACTCTGTCATGCTCATTAAACCATTCAGAGACGACTTTTGTTTTGCAACATGGTACATGATCATGCTAGAAGTAACTGTACAAGATGGGTAAATTGTGACCATGAAGGGATGTACACGCAACAATACTTAAGTAGATCATGGCATTAGAGAGATGATTGATTTGTTTTAACAGGCTCAAAGTGTGCTAAGAGCACATTCTCAACAGCATTACACCACCAGTACCCTGGACTATTAACCCAAGTTAGGTTGGCTTCATGTATTCATGCTGTTTGAGCCAAATTCTCACCCTACCACTTGTGTGCCTCAGCAGAAATTGAGATTCCTGCAACCAGACTATATTTTTCTGGCCTTCATCTGTCCAGTTCTGGTGAACTTGTGCCCACTGCAACCTCAGCTTTCTGTTCTTGTCTGACAGGAGTGGAACCCAATGCAGTCTTCTAATGTTGTAGCCCATCTGCTTCAAGGTTCGACAAGTTATGCATTCTGAGATGCTTTTATGACCATGATAGTTGTACAGTATGGTCATCTGAGTTGTTGTCACCTATCTGAAAGTTCAAACCAGTCTGGCCATTCCCTTCTGACCTCTCTCATCATCAAGGCATATCCATCCACAGAACTGGGTGATTTTATGTTTCTTAAACCATTCTGAGAAAACTGTAGAGACTCTTGTATATTAAAATCCTAGGAATGTTACAGAAACATTCAAACCAGCTTGTCTATCACCAACAATCATATCCTGGTCAAAATCACTCAGATCCTATTTTTCCACCATTCTGGTGTTTGATATGAACATTAACAGAAGCTCCTGACCTCTATCCACATGACTGTATGCATTGTGCTGCTGCCACATGATTGGATGATTAGATAACTGCATGGATAAACATGTGTACAGGTGTTCCTAATAATTTGTTCAATGAGTGTATTTGCAAGTATTACATATTTATACAAACCGTTGGTTGCATTTCAATAGCTGTTCTTATGATTGTCTGTTCAGTAACCTTGCAACTTATGGGTAGAAACTGTCCCTGAATCTACTTGTTCAAGTGCCAATGCTCTTGTACCATTTGCCAGAAGGAAGGAGTAAGAAAAGTGATTGTGCAGGATGGATGAGATCTTTACACCCCTTGTATTTGCCTTTCTTAAGCACCAAGCATTGTGTATGTCCTGAAGTGAAGGCAGCTCAGTGTTAGAAATATTCTGTGCCACCTTCAGCACCCTCTGTACTGCTTTATGTTCTTGAGCCGAGCAGGTGTGGTATCAGAATGTAATTCAGCCAGTGAAGATGGACTCCATTGTGCACCTGTAGAAGTTGAACAGAAGAAGAATCACAAGTTGCCTTTGGACACCTGAGGAGCCAGAAACAATGAGACTTTCAGTCAAGAGATGATCCCTCTCCCACTTGGACAGAGGCAGTGGTGCCGTAAGAATTATGTTTCTGGACTTCCCGAGTGCCTTCAACATCATCCAATCTCTGCTCCTTAGGGACAAGCTGACAGAGATGGGAGTAGATTCATACCTGGTGGCATGGATTGTGAACTATCTTACAGACAGACCTCAGTATGTGCGTCTCAGGAACTGCAGGTCTGACATCGTGGTCAGCAGCACAGGAGCGCCGCAGGGGACTGTACTTTCTCCAGTCCTGTTCAGCCTATATACATTGGACTTCCAATACAACTCGGAGTCCTGCCACGTGCAAAAGTTCGCTGACGACACGACTATCGTGGGCTGCATCAGGAGTGGGCAGGAGGAGGAGTATAGGAGCCTAATCAAGGACTTTGGTGCGACTCAAACCACCTACAACTGAACACCAGCAAAACCAAGTTGCTGGTGGTGGATTTTAGGAGGCCCAGGCCCCTCATGGACCCTGTGATTATCAGAGGTGACTGTGTGCAGAGGGTGCAGACCTATAAATACCTGGGAGTGCAGCTGGATGATAAATTGGACTGGATTGCCAATACTGATGCTCTGTGTAAGAAAGGACAGAGCCGACTATACCTCCTTAGAAGGCTGGCGTCCTTCAACATCTGCAATAAGATGTCAGAAGGGGACAGTCCACAGAAAATGCTGCCAAGACACTTGGACAGAGCACAGGGGCTCGCAGGCAGACAACGGTACGTGGTTGGCACGACGTGAGGCACAAGGACGGCAACACTTCCAGGGAGGAAGAGACAGCTCAACAAGGAGACGCCGGTTGTGGGTCCAGCGAGAGAGGGAAGCTGCATGAAAGGACCAAGCAAAGCTGGCAGACGAGAAATGAGGCGTGCCTAGGTCACAGCAACACAAGGAGCCCATAGTGGAAAAAAAAAGGAACGACGAAGAGACGCTGACAGGGATTCAATGTTTTGACACAACTTCTGTTAGGAAACAAGTGTCTGGTGAACAGAGTGCATCCGTGGACAGTTGAAGTGTTGGAGTAACACAGTGAGCAACTTGGACCCTGCACCACTAAAGGTTGTATCCTCCAATTCTTGTTTTTAACTGACTTTTAGAGTGTGGACTGTGTGTTTTACTTTTTAAAAAAGGAAATTCGTTCATGATATGTTTAGATTTTGTTATGTTCGTTTATCTTTTTAATGTACTTTATATTGTCTTGTGTGATAGAACTTACTGTGTTTTTTTTTCTGAAATTACTGTTGTGTCTTTCATTGTGTGTTTACTCACCGGCCAATTTAAAGAAACCTGTGTGCTATTTTCAGTAAATTTCAAGAGTTCCCAGTCACTTAATAAAACTGGGTGGCATAGTCGGATATTTAAATGGTGTCTAAGTTAGATTACCTGTAAGTGTGACCAGACACCTGTCACAAAGATGCTGCAGATGTTCTATCAGACGGTTGTGGCGAGCACCCTCTTCTACGTGGTGGTGTGCTGGGGAGGCAGCATAAAGAAGAGGGACGCCTCACGCCTGGACAAACTGTTGAGGAAGGCAGGCCGTATTGTAGGCAAGTCGCTGGACAGTTTGACAAAATTGGCTCAAACACAGGAAGCAAGTGGTTATGGTGAGGGGAACCTTTCCAAAATCAAATAATGTTAAATGTTGTGTTGGATATAGTCGGATATAGATATAGTCGGACTCACCTCGACACACAGCTTGGACTCTGGAACCAATCTCCTTGATAGGGGCTGGACTCTGTACCACTCTGGAGTTGCCCCCGGTGAGAGGCGCCGAGCGGGTGTGGGTATACTTATTGCCCCCCAACTTGGAGCCTGTACATTGGGGTTTACCCCGGTGGACGAGAGGGTAGCCTCCCTTCGCCTTCGGGTGGGGGGACGGGTCCTAACTGTTGTTTGTGCGTATGCACCGAACAGCAGTTCGGAGTACCCACCCTTTTTGGAGTCCCTGGAGGGGGTGCTAGAGGGCATACCTTCTGGGGACTCCCTCGTTCTGCTGAGAGACTTCAATGCTCACGTGGGCAATGACAGTGAGACTTGGAAGGGCGTGATTGGGAGGAATGGCCCCCCCGATCTGAACCCGGGCGGTGTTTTGTTATTGGACTTCTGTGCTTGTCACGGATTGTCCATAACGAACACCATGTTCAAGCATAGGGGTGTTCATATGTGCACTTGGCACCAGGACACCCTAGGCCTCAGTTCGATGATCGACTTTGTGGTCGTGTCGTCGGACTTGCGGCCACATGTCTTGGACACTCGGGTGAAGAGAGGGGCGGAGCTGTCAACTGATCACCACCTGGTGGTGAGTTGGCTTCGCTGGTGGGGGAGGATGCAGGTCAGGCGTGGTAGGCCCAAACGTGTTGTGAGGGTCTGCTGGGAACGTCTGGCAGAGCCCCCTGTCAGAAGTAGCTTCAACTCCCACCTCCGACAGAACTTCGACCACATCCCGAGGGAGGTCGGGGACATTGAGTCCGAATGGACCATGTTCCGTGCCTCTATTGTTGAGGCAGCTGACCGGAGCTGTGGCCGTAAGGTGGTCGGTGCCTGTCGTGGCGGCAATCCCCGAACCCGTTGGTGGACGCCGGCGGTGAAGGATGCCGTCAAGCTGAAAAGGAGTCCTACAGGACCCTTTTGTCCTGTGGGACCATGGAGGCAGCTGATAGGTACCAGCAGGCCAAGCGGAATGCGGCTTTGGTGGTTGCTGAGGCAAAAACTCGGGCGTGGGAGGAGTTTGGGGAGGCCATGCAGAACGACTTTCGGACGGCTTCGAGGAGATTCTGGTCCACCATCCGGCGTCTCAGGAAGGGGAAGCAGTGCAGTGTCAACACTGTATATGGTGGGGATGGTGCGCTGCTGACCTCAACTCGGGACGTTGTGGGTCGGTGGGGGGGAGTACTTCGAAGACCTCCTCAATCCCATTAACATGCCTTCCAGTGAGGAAGCAGAGCCTGGGGACTCAGAGGTGGGCTCCCCCATCTCTGGGACTGAGGTCACTGAGGTGGTCAAAAAACTCCTTGGTGGCAGGGCCCCGGGGGTGGATAAGATACGCCCGGAGTTCCTCAAGGCTCTGGATGTTGTAGGTTGACACGCCTCTGCAACATCGCATGGACATCAGGGACAGTGCCTCTGGATTGGCAGACCGGGGTGGTGGTTCCCCTCTTTAAGAAGGGGGATCGGAGGGTGTGTTCCAACTACAGAGGGATCACACTCCTCAGCCTCCCTGGAAAAGTCTATTCAGGGGTCCTGGAGAGGAGGGTCCGTCGGATAGTCGAGCCTCGGATTCAGGAGGAACAGTGTGGTTTTTGTCCTGGTCGCGGAACAGTGGACCAGCTCTATACCCTTAGCAGGGTCCTGGAGGGTGCATGGGAGTTTGCCCAACCAGTCTACATGTGTTTTGTGGACTTGGAAAAGGCATTCGACCGTGTCCCTCGGGGAATCCTGTGGGGGGTACTCCGAGAGTATGAGGTACCGGCCCCCCTGATAAGGGCTGTTCGGTCCCTGTACGATCAGTGTCAGAGCTTGGTCCGCATTGCCGGCAGTAAGTCGAACCCGTTTCCAGTGAGAGTTGGACTCCGCCAGGGCTGCCCTTTGTCACCGATTCTGTTCATAACTTTTATGGACAGAATTTCTAGTCGCAGCCAGGGCATTGAGGGGGTCCGGTTTGGTGGGCTCAGGATTGGGTCACTGCTTTTTGCAGATGATGTTGTCCTGTTTGCTTCATCAGGCCGTGATCTTCAGCTCTCTCTGGATCGGTTCGCAGCCGAGTGTGAAGCGGCTGGGATGAGAATCAGCACCTCCAAATCTAAGACCATGGTCCTCAGCCGGAAAAGGGTGGAGTGCCCTCTCAGGGTTGGTAGCGAGATCCTGCCCCAAGTGGAGGAGTTCAAGTATCTCGGGGTCTTGTTCACGAGTGAGGGAAGAATGGAGCGTGAGATCGACAGGCGGATCGGTGCGGCATCCGCAGTAATGCGGGCGCTGCATCGGTCTGTCGTGGTGAAAAAGGAGCTGAGCCGCAAGGCGAAGCTCTCAATTTACCAGTCGATCTATGTTCCTACCCTCACCTATGGTCATGAGCTATGGGTAGTGACCGAAAAAAACGAGATCGCGAATACAAGCGGCTGAAATGAGTTTCCTCCGCAGGGTGTCTGGGCTTTCCCTTAAAGATAGGGTGAGAAGCTCAGTCATCCGGGAGGGGCTCAGAGTAGAGCCGCTGCTCCTCCGCATCGAGAGGAGTCAGATGAGGTGGCTGGGCATCTGATTAGGATGCCTCCTGGATGCCTCCCTGGTGAGGTGTTCCGGGCACGCCCAACCGGGAGGAGGCCCCGGGGAAGACCCAGGACACACTGGAGGGACTATGTCTCCCGGCTGACCTGGGAACGCCTCGGGATTCTCCCAGAAGAGCTAGACAAAGTGGCCGGGGAGAGGGGAGTCTGGGCATCTCTGCTCAAGCTGCTGCCCCCCGCGACCCAACCTCGGATAAGCGGGAGACAATGGATGGATGGATGGATGTTGTGTCCCTAGAGGTCTGTCCTGGGGTCGCTGCTCTTTTAATATACATAAACAGTCTAGACAATAATATAATAAATAAGCTAGTGTAAGGGACGGCCAGCAGCTCAACCCGGCCAGGATGCCCCGAGAATGGAAGGATGGGGGAAGGCAGCTACTTTTGGACACTGCCTCCCCCAAGACGCTAGATGGAAGCTCCCCTGGATTATAGCAGTGCCCTGGATTCTGGTACTTGGAGTTCACTATCTCAGCCCTGTTGGGTGCTGTGAGTGCTGCCAGGGGGTGCTGTGGAAGGATCTGGGGAGTCGTACTTCCCGTATACTAGGTACTAGGAAGTCATGAGGACGGAAGCCCCGAAGTACTTCTGGGCTGATTAAAGAACTTTAATTCTCCATTTGTCCCGGAAGTGCTGACAAGTCACATGGATGGAAGAGCACAAGAACTATCTAAAGGACTGCTGAAGACCCAGCAAGGGAGACAGAGTTGGGTGGAGGTGGACAAAGCTTGCTGGGAGGTGTGGAGGAGAAAACAGAGAGAGAGAGACAGATAGAGAGAGAAAGAGAATTGTGATTATTATTGTGTTAATTGCCTGTATTATTGTGGCTGTGGTGCTTAGGGAGCACTGTTTAAAGAAGAAAAGAATTAAACAACTTCATGGTGCTTTTAACCTGTGTCTTGTGTTTCTGTCTGTTGGGTTTAAAGGGGCAACAGCAACCCCTAGTGTCCACAGTAGTTAAGTTTAATAATAATAATAATTCTTTGCATTTATATAGCGCTTTTCTCACTACTCAAAGCGCTCAGCAATTGCAGGTTAAGGGCCTTGCTGAAGGGCCCAACAGAGCAGAGTCCCTTTTGGCATTTACAGGATTCGAACCGGCAACCTTCTGATTGTCAGTGCAGATCCCTACCCTCAGAGCCACCACTCCATCCTGCAGATGATACCAAACTAAGTAAAAGGACAGATAAGGTAGAATCATCTACAGTACTGTAAATTGTTACAGAGGGACTTGGACAGCAGACAGACTAGGGCAGATTTGTGGATAATGAACTGTAATGCAAGTAAATGTGAATTATTACATATAGGAAGTAGAAATGTTAGATTTGAATACGCAATGGTAGGTCTGAAACTTGAATGTACACCTTATGAGAAGGACCTGAGAATCGTAGTGGACTCTCACTGTCTACATCAAAATATGTAACAGTAGCAATCAAGGAATCTAATAGGATGTTAGGTAATATATTGAGATGATTGGAGTACGAGTCAAGGGAAGCTATGCTTAAGCTATATAACACATTAGTGAGGTCTCATCTGGAGTACTTAGTACAGTTTTTGTCTCCATATTAGAAAAATGACATAGTAGTGGTAGAGAATGTCCAGAGGGGAGCGACAAGGCTGATTCTGGGACTAAGAGGTATAAACTATGAGGGAAGACTAAAATAGCTGGACCGTTTCACTTTAAGAAAACAGTGATTAAGAGGAGGCATGATTGATGTGTTTAAAATGATCAAAAGAATTAGTACAGTATATTCCAGTTGTTACTTAAAACAAACAAACAAACAAAAAAACTCTGCAACAGCAACATGGCGGTACAGTTGGAAGTTGTTAAGTACAGATTTTGCACAAGAGTTATAAAGTTTTGCTTCATGCAAAGAAGTGCAGACACACAGAATAAATGACTGAGTACTGCAGTGGAGAGCGGGGTTTTCAGGACTTTCAGATCTCATCTTGCTGTTATTTTGGAAAGTCTAGGTAAATATAATGGAGGACCGTGTTAAGCTAAATTTACCATTCTTATCACAGTTGTTCGAATGTTCTAAAATCTAAAATATTTCTAAACTTCCTGCAGAAATTAATCTTTTCCTGTAATGAGTTTCTGTATTCAGAAATTGAAACCAAAACCAAGTGATTCAGTTAGCATTCAGAATTGACCTTCTTATTGATGTAATAGTTACAGGAAATTCCTACCATAACCCTACAACCGAAAAAAGCGTAGGAAAATGGCTGGCATGAGGTGTGACATGGTAACACAGTGTTGACAACTACTGCCTCCCATAGACACAGATCTTTGTTAAAATCCCAGCTTAGTTGATATCTAAATGTTCTCCCTAAGTGTTTTCTGCAGTTACTGCAGTCCACTTTCAAATACTGAAGACATACAGGTTAAGGTTAAGGCTGTGTTAGACTAGATGACTTTTCCAGTGATTTTCAGTCATAATATTCTATTTACATAATCTTAGTGAGTCAGAGGGAGTCGGTGGTGCACTCCCATCAAGGCCAGTCTCATAATGTGACATACCCAGAGATTCACTTCAACTAGCCCATGACTTGCTCCTACAAAATCAAATAAGCTTGATATTGTTTTTAGTTGTAGTGGCAGGCTCTGAGTGCATGAGAGATGACAAGCAAATAATGATCATTCAGAAGTTCAATGCATATCATTCAGCAACAAGAAATAAGGAACACAGGTGTTTTAAACCTCCAGAACTGAAGAGAAGCTTATCTATTTCATGTCTTTTGTTTTACATACCCCAACAGAATGGAAAAGACAGAAAAGGGCAAACATTGCAAATGAACTTGTTGTACCTATGAACACTTTATATGGCACCAGCTCCATCAAGTAGCACTCTACTGGCTGTCTCAAAAAAGGCATGATTGTGTTGTAAGGTCAGCATATAGTCATTAAATTTGACATGCCCAGTGATATTTAGTCATTTAAATTGACATGTTCCTGCAATCAGCAACTGTGGTCAGCAAATCTGACAAACCCCATGCCTAAAAGTCACATGTGTGTTTTATGTTTCAGTTAGCCCAGGATGAATGACAGTGAGTTTCTCTGTGAGAGTGAACTGTAACGAGCTGACATCTTATTCAACGTTTGCTAATACTTTCAACCTGATGCTTCTGAAACAGGCTCTGGCTAACTGTGACCCTGTCATCATTGTAGTACAATGTGGATGAATAAATGATTTTTGATTTTAATTTTGGTAAAACACTCAGATAGATAGATAGATAGATAGATAGATAGATAGATAGATAGATAGATAGATAGATAGATAGATAGATAGATAGATGTGAAAGGCACTATATTATAGATAGATAGATAGATAGATAGATAGATAGATAGATAGATAGATAGATAGATAGATAGATAGATAGATAGATAGATAGATAGATAGACAGTGCACACAGGGTTAATAAAGAAAAATGGTATGGAGTGTAACTGCCAGGCCGGATTATCAGGCATCACCCCAGGAGAAAATGGGGGTCCTTGCTGAAAAAGAAGGCTAGAATGGTAGGACAGAGATAGACTGGTGTCCAATCCAGAATGAGTATGAGAAGACAAAACAAAGGAGCAATGGGGGAAAGTTCCTATTCCAGAATATGTTTATCTCCAATACAGTGTACTGGGGATTCATGATCCCTGTTTTTCAGCACTTACACTTACAATTAGCTTCAGATTAGTAGATTCACTGCATTGTAAAGAAATAAAAAAATGTAGGCCTACAGAATTACATGCTTTGATAAAATTCCTTAGGTTACAAAATTATAAAAATTAGAAACTGCTTCAGAAAGGTGTCACGGATAATTTCCCATTAGATGAACGCAACTTTGCCCTTCGACCCAGGTAAGATGGCCGCCAGCCTTTTCTATTTATTTCTGCGAAGTTTCTAGTACAGCGGGAAAACCAACACGTGCATTAAAAAAACAACTCTATGGTACCCAACAAGTTAACTGACATTAAAATTATCCAATAAAAAAAGAGTTTAGAAAGTGTGGTCCAATCAGCGGTAGGAAAGGCGGTGCTTTATCTACATAGTTTTATGTTCCATAGGCCAAGGTGACCATCAGGAAGAGACGAGCTGTCAAGCTGACGTAGCTGGAAGGCGACGAGAGGATCGGTTTTTGTATTTTTAGCAGCGAGGTGAGGAAGAACGGGGGAAGCGTTGCTTGAGTAGGTGTAGACGACAGGTTTACTGTTTTATTCAGTGATAAATAAGTAGGCTTTCGCAGTGAGACTGAGACCTCGAAGCCTCGCTAAGGCCTGGCTTATTGGGATTACATACATATATCGATGTCCTGAATGGGTCAGTGTCAAAGGATAATGTTATATAAGTGGTTATGATGTCTGCCTGCAGACTCTTCACGAATTTCAAGTTAAACTTGCGTTACAGCTGTTTTTTAATCAAGTCAAACGGGTCTTGTGTGTTATATAGCTCCTTTCAGATTGTGGCCCCATATATCTTTTTCTCCATTTTGTTACCATCCCCACACAGAAATGAATGGACGAGAAATTGTAAACTCTTCCAGACTTTGAGCAATGACCAGGTTTGTCCAGAAAGCTGACGGGGCAATCACGGCAACGTCATGCAGATAGAGTGCTGGAAATCTAAATGTTTTTGCATGCATTTATGAAGTGTTTCGTTTATCTACGTCCCTCTGTTTACATTCCTCATATTGAAGCCAGCACAGTGGTGTTAAGAGTCAATTTAGGAATAGTTCGGATCCACATTTTTCAGAAAAGGTACCCTAGGGAAACCTTTCAACTTCCCAATGCTTACCATTGGAGTCCATGTCCACTGTAAATCCAACAGAATGTTCTCAGCATGGGGGTACTTTCATGACATTGTTTGGACTCAATTTATGTTGGCCCACCTCTTGTTCTTTGCCCATCAAGGAAATCTTTCCACAAGGTGAAGGTTTGGTTTTAGTGTCAGATTCATGCTATTTTGATAACATTTAAATAAACAAAGTATGTTATGTGTGACAAAAACAAGTAAAGGCAACAGCATTGACCCCATTGTATCAGGTGCACCTAAGAAACTTTCATATTTCCACTTTATCTGTAGAAAAGCTGCAGCATGCTTGAGTTGTGTGTCTTAGGTGTCTTATTGTTTTGAAACAATCCAGTTATTTTTTTTTTTTTGTAAATCAGGACTGTTGGGAGTGTGATATTTGCAAGATATTTTGTCCACTTGAAAATAAGATGGTAAAATGTGACCACCAGATTGCCAGTTGTTTGAAAATTATGCAGATTGCTGTGTCTCAAAGTTTCTCAGCAGTTCCAATTTTTTTTTCTTGCTGTTTAGGTTTTGCCACAATGGCTGCTGTTAAAGAAGAGATCCAGCTTGGTCCTCCAGAGAGCAAGAGTGTACCTTGTTACAAGGCAGCCCTTCTCGATAATGGCGAGGACTTTGAGATGCTCAGTGAGGATGATGAGAATGATCTCAGTGATCTCCCACCATTAGAAAATGCGGAAACCTTGAAGTCAAGAGAGAAGATAACAAAAACCGAACAAAGGAAAGAAACTGTACATGTGCAGGAGACGGTGGATGAATGGATGGAGGTGCTAGGTATGCACAGGCATTTATTAAGAGTTAAATACAAGCTGTTTTTTGATGGAGGCATGACATTCCACCTTGTTCACAGTGACATCATTTGTAAATAGAGGTGTGTTAGTTGAGAGTGTCTCCTCAGATCCACAATAATTTCAACTGTTTTAAAGGAATTTAAGATTGTTGAGGGAGCACAAACTGGCCAGTCAATCAACATGTCTTTGATATGGCACCTCATCCCTGTCAGTGATCAGGCCATTCAGGGTGGTGTCATCAATCAGATTCAGCAGTTTAACAGGTGGGTCACTGGAGGTGCAGTCAGTATTGTTGGGAGAGGAAACTGAGCATAGCCCTGAAGATAACCTGTGCTTCAGGTTAGGGGCCCACACTGATATTTTCCCATCAAAGACCCAGAGACATGTGGAATAGTCCACATTGATACTTGGAAGTTACAGTTCTAGTCTACCACAACCCTGTACTGGAGACCTCACGTGGTGTAAGGTGTGGCATGGTGGCACGGAGGTGACAACGTCTGCCTCCCATTTGCCTCCCATTTGCAGAGATCTATGTTCATATCCTAGCTTGGTTAGTGTCTGAATGTTCTCCACAAGTGTTTTCTGTAGTTACTGCAGTCTACTCCTGCATCTTGAAGACATTCAGTTTAGGTTCAGTTTTTCCTTTGTATTAGTCCTGGATAAAATGACAAATAATGTCTGCCATTGAGTGAACTGTAATGAGTTGGCAGCCCATTTAAGGTTTGCTACTACTTTGCACGAGATACTGCTGAAATAGGCTCTGGCTCACTGTTACCTTGTTGTGTTTATAGTTCAATGCAGATAATTAAATCCTTTTTTTGTTTTTTATTTTGGTAAAATGCACAGACAGACAAGCTGCAGTTCTCTCTAACAAGCGTAGATGTTAAAATGATCAGACCATGTAATTCTTCTGTAGAGCACAAGAAAAGAAAATTTGTTCTGCCTGCTAAACTCAGATTCATCATAATATAGTACTGTACTCCCAAAACTACTTAATCCAATTTGTGGCCTCAAGGGGCCAAACCTTATATTAGGAGCAAGGAAGGTAACAATCCTAGACAGGGCTCAAGTTCATTGCAAGGCCCATTCACACATTTGTATCTTGTTTCCCTAGGTGCAGGACTAAATTTGCCATATTTCAACAGTATATTACTACTTCCAGAGTTATTATAATGTGGTGTAAATACTACAGCATTGGGCTGATCTGGTTCTGTATGCCGTTTCAAGAAAGATTATTCTGATCAGCATCATGATCACATACACTAAAATCATGCTCATATATGCTATTTGTAGAATTTGATCCAGGTATATTTTTTAGGGTAAGCACTCTGTATTTCACATGGGATAGTAGGTATGACTGGAAACCTGTGTATTGTAATTCTCACCACCGCACTTATCATTTGATAATTCAATTTAAAGAAATGTAAGGGATTATAATTTACTGTTTGTCTTTGTAGTTCTGAAAATCACCACCTCAGTGTGAGAGAGAAAATGCAAAGCAACATTGATTCAGCTTATGACATTTGTTTACCAGTGTCCATTTCTTATCATTTTATGCTGGTGAAGGTGACTATGATATTCGTCAACAAGTTAATAGAGTGATAGAATGAAAAAAAAGTTACAAATGAAGAACTTATTTTTGATTACCTTGTAAATAGTCAGATTTATTTTTAAATGTGTCCCACAAACATGAAAGCAGAGCCCAGTTTTGATACAAAAAGTCCAAGAGCACCATGAATCGGGCAAAAATGTTTTAGTGGCAGGAGGAGTGTGTCTGGGTGCAGGGTATACATCTGGCTTCAAGATATGAATGCACAGATTAACTAAATTATATTGTGGTGGACATCTGTTCATCTATATTTTCTAACCTACTTGTCCAGTTCAGGGTTGTGGGGAATAACTTTGTCAATGTAAAGAAATACTGTTTACTGTAGGGTAAAGCAGTGTTTCTCAACATTTATGCCCACAACACCTAGTGTTATTATTTTACAATCACAGATGCCACACAGATAGCAAATTAATAGTAGTTTTGGGTCCCTCTTGGTGAAACAAGCGCATTTAGAAAACCCAGTGGTTGGGGGGGTGGGTTAGTGTGGGTGTTTCTCCTTAGTGAAATGAATGCTGTTAGTAATGGGGGAAAGTACTGCATAGCCTAGTCAATCACTTTAGGCAGGCCAGTGGAGTGGTGGAGGTGGGGATTATGTCACTGACACAGAGTTGCTGAAATGGCTTATTCATGACAATTAATGGCAATCTGTGACCCAGTGTTTGAGAACGACTGGAATAAAGTGTCTTATGGTAGTGCATGCATTTAATTAAACATTTTATATAAAAAGTTGAATGCTGACAGAAGTCAGTTCAGTGCTGAAAACTTAAGACATATTTTTCTACTGTATGACCAAGACATGCGTACATGGCATTTTGGATTTTCCAGCAGTTGTGATTTCAGCTATGGTTTATAGATATGTTTATTTATTTATTTATTTTTTACCTTTTTTTGGCAAACTGCTATGTAGATATGCTGTATAGTAATAACCCTTTCTGCTACATTGCATAAGCAACACCACTTTCATCTCTACCATACAATCGAGCAATCACCTAAAATTCCTTTTCCCTGGTCCACAACTCAGTTTGTTTTTGATGTCTCCATAAAGTTTAAAAGAGCTATCAGACCTGGCAGTAATCAATAAGATTCACACACCCGTTTAGGCTGAACAGAGCAAACTGGCACCATCAGTTAATAAAGTGAAAAAAGCAGATATGGAACTAAGTAAACACATATGCTATGTGCAGTAGTGCTGTCAAATTTGCCAAAAACTAAGATACAAATATTTATTTTTAAAAATAACTATATATGCAAATACATTTGAATGCAAGTTAAACATTCTGGGTGGCACTTTTATGTTTGTACTGTATTTGCTGTAATTAGATTTTTTTTTTATTAATATTTATTTCATATTTTTTGCTTTAGTGCATTGGTAAAGCATGCAGTACTTAAGACTTGTAAACTTTTGCTTCAAAGACCGATGTGAAAACTGTGTAACGCCTAAAAACTGACTCTTTTCACAACAACAGGATTCTTAGGTTTGTAACATGATCAAAGAGAACACACAATGAGTGGTGCACTACGACCTGTCTCTTTCAACTTGTAGAACGTAAGTCCTGACAAAATGTCTTCAAATTGCTCAAAGACAATAAACACAGTTAGTGTCAATTTATTTATTTTTTTAATCTCATCTATGCTTGTTTTTGCTTCTAGAGGCCAGAATACATACTGTCTCTGCTTACCGCTCTTTTACAGTATATACAGTATGCATATAAAAAATAAGTCCTTCATTTTTATAAGAGTTAGAAGTCTGATTTAGCGTAAGCTGCCCTACTTAGGGGTGTTCATAAGAAATGTAATGATTTACTTCATGAGATGAGGTAGAAGTACATAGTAATATAGTCACATATTTAATTATCAGAATTTGTGCTTCAAATTATATTTTTAAAGTCTAAATATTCTCTATTGTAAATGAAAAATTTGTCACTTTCAACTCCATTACAGAGGTACATAGAGAGATAGAACTCTAATAACATGATATTTGTAATCACTGGCCTTAAAATAGTCTAAAATGATGCCCCCACATTAATATGCTTGAAATTTATCATTTTAACCTTTTGGACGTGGCTCGTAGATTGTTAGGACCTCCGGTAAAGAATCATATATGAAAAATATTATATTTGTGATCAGCAACCTTGAACTAGTATAAAACAACACTTTACGTGCCTATATTACCAATCTCTAATCCTGTGTTGTGAACAGGTGCAACTTTCACCCCTTGTATTCCATTAGGAGGTGAACCTCTGGGGTCGGTTGATGTGTCATGCACAACTTCAAATACTTCTATATTGTGTAGTTTCCTGGCCAAACTGTGGTCCAAAAATGTCATAAAAATGAAGGTCTTGAGAGTCATAATGTGGGGAAAACCCCAAGAAGCTCAATTACTTCCGTAGCTAGACATGTTTAACTTCCATACAAGTTAAACAGTATATCATATGTGTGTAGTTTTTTTTTTTTAAACTGCTGAGTCTGGAGGCACTGGACAATAAATTGAAATGATTTCAGAGGGTTCATGGGCTTTAAATATTTTCTTGTCATTGTAATTTTTTCTTTTTTTTATTGAGCAGACACTCTTATTCAAAGCAATGTATTAAAAAAACATTTTCTAAAACATTATAAAACTTGGTTCTGTATTTATCAGGAAAGCAAAAAGTTAACAAACAGTAGAGAGCACATTTTTAAAGCAAACCTCTATAAGCACTTTTTTTCATTGATAAATGAAAACATATTAAAAAAATGCTGCTCATTTAGATTCTTTGTAGCACGTTAGGCTTAGTTGGTAAGAGCAGGTGTCAAGAACAACCAATACAGCAGTAGTAAAAATGTAATTCAGGTTCCCTGAATACTCTTTTATTGTACGTTGCTGTTTTAGGTAATGTGTGTCAAGTGAGCGGCTGAGGTAGCTAAAATAAGCATTGCCGGAATTGTAAACCCCTTATAATGGAAGGTAAATCAGAAACATGGTAGTTTCTATTATCTTTAATTAGAAGAGATACCAACTTTTGCTTGCTGCTTTGAATACTTAAATGTTTTAATATTAAATAGGAAGTCATGTACCTCAGGTTTAACAATGAACTGGAATGGGATCAGAACTAAAACAGTATGTTTAGGGGGCCAGAGAAGTACTTAATAATCTGTCATTAGTACATCTGCAGACCCAGGGAGCATATCAGTGGCATAGAAAAATCTGTCCCAAAGTGCATTATGATGGGTTTGTTTAAGAAACAGAATTCTGTCTGTTTTACTGTTGACAGAAGTTAATCATTTTAGAACACTAATGGGTTGTTTTGGAAATGATGTGCACAGTGTATTGGGCGTAAAGTAATGCAGAAACTAAACAAGCTGCTGTTCTTTTTGTCACTTTTTACCTTCTAAATTTTTTTTAAATACATTAAAATTTAATTAGAAAAGTGATATTCCATCTGATAGCTCTTATTTGTAGTGTATCAAAAGCTAGACAGCAATGAAGAGCATCACATTTTGGAAATTCTGGGAAATGTAAATCACTAATTTAATGTAATGGAAATATATAAGCAAATGTTGTTTGTTTATTTTAAAGTTAAGTATTCTCACAGCACCTTTCATAAGATGTTACTTGTGATTGGCTATAGGAAAGGCAGCAGTTGCCAAATGTCATTTAATCTAGCCTGCATTTTCATTTAGTATTTAGAGTTTGATTATGGATTTAATAATATTGATAGTAATTTATTAATTCATCTTCATCCTTGGTAAAAGCATGAAATATTTTCAAGGAGGTTCAATTACTGAAGGCTTCATAGTGGTACATTGGCCAACGGTGTTGTGTAAGATTTTCTGAGAACTGGCCAATCACTCTGCCAGGTTGGCAAGATTTGTAACTGTGTGAATTTTTTTTACTGAGTCTGCAGAATTATTCTCAGATTTGGAAGGTATGCACATTTGTTTAACTGGCAACGCTAAACTATCAGTGGGTAAGAAAATATGAAGGTTAGTGCACAGTGAGTTTACGGAATCGGGCATAAGTTTCAAAAGTTTGCATTATATGTCATGTATCTAAAATTGGTATGACCTGTTGCAACAGACACAATAAAATGAATATGCATTTACAGTTTATGTTGAGTAATAACATTTTAATATGTTCTCATTTACTGTACAGGAACCAAATTGCTAATGAAAAAGATTTTGATTGCTGGCCAAGGAGAGGATACAAGACCAAAGAGAGGCCAGCTTGTTATAATTCACTTAAAAACCATGCTGGAAAATGGAACTGTTTTAGATGACCAGGAAAGTCTCTCTTTCACTTTGGGAGATGGTGATGTAATGCAGGTAATGTCCTTTAAGCCTGTGTGCAGACTGCATGGTAACATCACTTACTTTCTTATTTGCTTAAAAGCACTTCTTACTTCAATGTTTTTGTTAGGAGACTAAACACATTTTTTGTTTTCTTTTTTTCCTTCCATTTTTGCACTTTCACCTTGTTTTTTTTTAATATTAAAGCGAATGAGAAAATATAGTGAGCGCTTATTGAAGAGTACATGAAACCTGAGTAGTTTTAGAAGCTGAGCTTCCTGTTTAATTTCCCCTTGACCCTATTGTACTTCCACTTCAAGCTTATGGTTGTTACTCTGCAAATTCCCGCACATTATTTACAGCATTTAATATATGAGCAGATATGAATCTTATGATGTTATTCAACAGAAGGGCAAAAAATACAAGCATTTAAAGAAAAAGAAGAACATTGCATTGTAAAGTGCTCTGCTAAACTAATAGGATGGCAGGATCGCAGTCATTTTCAGTACTGCTTACCTGATAATGTAAATTTGTCCGTAGTTTCCCGAGTGATTAAATAAGTTTCTTTTTAGATTTATCAAGACTTATTCTGTCACTTCATCAACAAACTGCTTTATTCTATTACTTGTAAGATGTACATTTTGCTGAAGAATCTTCCTTGTTAGCTGAGTCTGTTGTCAGGCTTATTACATTACAAGATCTGCACTTTGTTTTAAAGGCAAGCAATTTTATGAGACAGATAGGAAATGGCATATGACCACCATTTAATGTCAGATCTCCATGCTCTTAACTCTCCTAATTTGTGATGTACTGTTAGCTCTCTCCAAAAACACAGCTTGCATACATCCAATCTACTCTTTAAAAAATGCAAGCCAAAGTCAGCACTTGAATGCTAGACCTAAGACAGTCCAGCTTCAAATGCAGGCTGGCAAATAAAGTCATACATTTGTATAAAATTTAAAATGGCAAAACATTGCATTACTTGAAGTGAAATCCTCACTTCAGTTTTAGCATTAACTGAAAGTGTATATTGTTTGTTATCTTTCTTTTTAACGCAATAGTAAAAATATGGAACTGGGCAAATCTAATAAAATCATTTTTACTGGGACACTAGAACATAGTTGCTACATCTTTGCTGCTAGCTTCAAGGAAGGCTTCCACCACTGATGTATGACTAGTAGTATACTTTTAAACACCCGTAGTATGTGTTCATATAATGAAATTCAAATAAGTATACAGCAATTGTGTACAAGTCTAGAAAAAAAAAAACATTAGAAGTACCATTCAAATTGTGAATAAGAACTGGTAAACTGAGTGCTGTCTGCATTATTGCTCTCTGAGGATGTTAATCATTCTCAGTTTTGTAACTCAGAAATATCAGCTAATTTCATGGGTTTTAAATATGTTTGAAATTAAAGAATGATCCCTCTTGAAGAAAAGAGCCCAATTTTTGGGCACAATTTGGTGAAGTTTTGCCAAAGACGGAAGCAAATAAAACAGTGTGTGAATATACAGAGAAAGAGAAGAAAGTAAGAAAAGGAATAAAAAAAATCAGTGCTGTCCTGTTTGCACAAAGGTTTAAAGAGATTGGAGAAATACTGATGTATAGAGGCAATTATTTTTGAATAGCATTTTAACCTTTTGAAGTGGAGTTTTGAGTTGTGCTTGCGACTGGAAAATTGCAAATGGAGTGCTGGTGTTACCAAGAAAGAAGGAGTGAGGGCAACCTAAGGAAATGAAAAAGGTCTGTTTTTACTTTCTCGCATACAAAGTATAGGGAAAGTATTGTAATCGTCCAAAGATTCAATGTTGAGATTTTGATGAATCTCAAAGTTTTAGACCTCCCTGACTTTCTCGTATACAAACTATAGGGAAAGTATTAGAATCCTCCAAAAAGTCCTTCGAGATTTTGATGAATCTTGACGTTTTAGACCTCCCTGAGTCCAAAAATACCATTTTTGGAATTGTGTGTGTTTAAACATGATAACTTGAGTATGCTTTCACTTAGATCAACCAAATTTTGCATACAAGTATTAGGTACAAAATGTAGATTGCTATCAACTTTTGGGCTATTTCTGTTATCCTGAAGTGGTACTTTACCTTTTATTCATACAGCTGCAGAGTCCGATTTATTCAATTTTACTTTTATAATAATTGTTCAATATATTATTAATTTGATTTGATTTGTTGTTGTTTCTTTAACGTACTAAGTCTAGGTACGACCACTCCCGATTTTTTTGCTCTCAAATCTATAAGTATGTTCAGAATGCCTAGCTAAACTCTTGCATACTGTTTTGTTAATGAGAAAAGAAACTAATAGGGTACATGCATACAAGCATTTTTCAATATAGGGATTTCCACAGTACTGTGCTTTGGAGAGTCATGGGGGTGGTGTTTAATAGCAGAGTGTGTTTTCAGCAGAGCACAAAGAAGATGGCTAAAGTAATAATTAAAGTGCTGTGATAACAGCAGTGTTACAGTACCTGTTGGCTCATAACTGCATTGTGCTGGGAAAAAGTATTTCAGAAAATGGATAGTCTGCTTCATGTAAATGTTAGGGATGCTCTGATTGATCGACTGCTGATCTAATCAGCCGATTTTCACAAAAAAAGACTTAATTGGTATAGTGGCCAATCAGAAAAAATGATCTTTTCAGCTTCTGCTTTTGTAAGCTTTGTGGTAATTTAGTTGCAGTGCGGTAGCTGAGCCAGCGTGCTTTTTTTTATTTATTTATTTATTTTTGCTGCACACTTCCTGCACAGTAAACCAACACTTTCTTTGCTTCTTCCTTTTCTCTTCTTCTGCCTCCACTTCTCCTCTGGCAAGATTCGTGAGGCAGCTCCTTTTATGCTGCACCTGGGAGCATTTTAGGTGGCTCATCAGCATTATCTGGAAGGACTCCCAGGTGTGGTGGAAACACAAAGTAGGGCTGGCAGCTCCCCCTCACAGCCCCCACAGAACCCAGCAGGGCTGTTCCAAAGTGCAACTCCCATGAAGCCTTGCAGGAATCTGAGATGCCGCAGCAACCTATGGGGGCTGCCATCTAGTGTTCCAGGGGAGGCAGTGTCCTGTGCATGTCTGCTCCCCCTGTCCTTCCAGTACATTGACCTTCTGGCTGGAAAAGAACCACGGCCATCCGTCACACTACTGTCACATCCAGGACCGGCAATGAGGCGAACACCTCAGGCACAGTGCTTTGGTCACTTTGTTTCACATTATGAAACAATAATACAAATAAGTAAAGTGTGTACCTAAATAATTACATACACATCCAGTACAGTATTTACAGTATATACTACCTTTAAAAATTGTATGAAATAACATTTTCATTTAAAGGATTAACATTTTGTATTACGTGGTTCACAATGATACGCCACATGTCAATATGTAGCACTGTTGTTCATTTTCTTGATTTATACATACTGACATAGGTGCAGGGGAGTGGGAGGAAAGGGTCTGGGGAGGAGGTTTTAATGGCAGTCCTGGTGCAATGTTAGAGAAAAGTAGCAAAGGTATAAATTATGCTTTTTTTTTTTTTTTTTCATTTCATGTTTCTGTAAAAAGATCGAATCAAAGTCGTATCATATACAGTAAGTGCTAAGTAAGTTATCTCTGAGTGGCACTAAAACCAAAATAAGTCTCTAGTACCTCTGTATTTAACTCGCCAGTCGGCCAGCCGACTTACAGTGCTGACTGCCCTAATATAATGACAAAATTGTACGAAATAGAAGTGTAATGATTATACCTTTCCATGTTCAAGTTTGCAATATCTTCGCTAATTTATGCAAAGAACACAGCATAACCATCCAAGTAATACATGGTGTCAGTCAGATCTTTTTTAGCATGCCTTGAGCAAAGGTATAGATAGAACAATGTTTTTCAACTGTTTTTCTGTGGTGGCAGAAACCCAAAAAATCCCAAGGCACGGTTCTACCAACTTCACAAGTATTAAATCTGTACATGTGCTAAACTGTCTGAAGGGAAGGGACAGGGAGTGGCAAAAAAAGTAGCTCAGAGTTTGCCGTTTGGATGCATTTTTCAGCTGCTTCGTCCATTTGCCTACTCATACAGCTCTCTGCCTCATTCCACTGACCTGGAACTCATATGCCAACTGTCCCTCGGCTTTATGAGAGTCACTGGCAAGCGTGTACCCAGGTGGATGGACTCCAGACACATCTCGTGGCTGCTAAAGTGCTCTCTAAGTGCTGTGTCTGCAAAACGGCGATCACAGAGCCACTTTTATTTTGGCTTTTCCAGGTAGTTCCATCTTCCTTGGATAGGTCTTAACCACCTGAGGAACATATCTTACTCCGGTCAGGATCCATGGGCACTATGCTGTTATTTCCACGGTGCACCAGTTGAAAAGATGAACGATTGAGTATAGTATTTATGGAGTTCTAACACAATTTTAATGTATACCCATTTAAGAAATGCTTATTCTTTCAACAGTCGTTTTGATTGTTTAATTTTTACTTTGACATGTTTGTCTCATATGCTATGCCAATTTCATAATTAATACATTGGCCTCATTTTCTTATTGCCTTCTTTTCAACTTGCTTTTGAGGAAGGCATTCAAATTCAGGTTGTACTTGCTCAAGTAGTATTTTGTTAAAGGTTCAGGTTTAAGGTCATTGTTTAGTTTAAAGTATGCCATTATTTATTTATTTTTTTAAATTCCTTTTTGTTAATTCTATATTACATTTGTGATTTAGTGTGTATTTGCTTCAAGATTTATGTATTCATTTTATAAGTACATTTTAATGTTAGATGTGATTAATCACAATTAATTACACACATTTATGTGATTAATTTTTTTTAGTTGATTCTTAGCTCATATATATTTTTGTTTCAGATAGTTACATTACAGAAAAAAATGAATCAATGTGACAGCTTATAATTATGAGAAGCATTTTCTTTTATGCCATATGTATTATGGATATATATTTTTGTACATATTTTATTAAAGTATGTAATTTAAGGAAATTTTATTGATTTTAGTATTTTATGGTCACTGCAGAATTTCATTTTGTTAATAAAAAATGAACAGATAACAAAGACTAAAGTTTAATTGTAAAAATACACTTTAATACAGGACACAAGGCTTCTGTGTGTCTAGTAATTAAGGAGTTAGTGTAAAATGTTTTTTAAAGGGAAAAAGGAAAAAAAAATCTGAGTCTGTATCAGAATTAGCTGATCAGGTAACATAAAATCGGTGATCAGTATTGGCTTTAAAAAAACCTGATAGGAGAATAAAAGAAATATTTGATGGCATAACTTTTTCATTAACCAAGAGAAGTAATTTTCTGTCTCATTCAGATCAAAATATAGTTTATTTGTTAGAATCTGTTTGGTCATGTGGAGCAGGAGCATAACCCAGCAACATCAGGACCTACACTGGGACGAACTTTGCATGAGATGCCAGTCCAAGCCAAATCCACATTCAGTCAATAAAACCTTCTTAGAGTTGCCAGTTACCTTGACTGAGAAACTAGAGTTCACAGGAATTACCCACATGCACATATGAAGAATGTGTAAGCACCACACAAAGTGCCTAGGCTAAGATTTGATATCAAAACTCTGGAGCTGTGGGGCAGCAGCAGCACACCTCATGCACCATAAAGCCACCCTTTTCAGTATATAGTTGAGTGAAACAGGAACTCCTAAGCAGATTTTTGCTTACTAACATTTTCTATTTCCTTCCTTAAGTTAGCATTGTTGTAACCTGAAATGGTAATCCTTTTAAATCTTCTTTGTAAAAATAAATGTTAAAAATAATATACAGTATATGGATGCATAAAACTGTACCCATAGACTAAATTAAAACGAAAAGCAGCTAACCTGCTTATCCAGGGAATGCTCAAGAGGCAGCTAGAGCCCATCTCAGCAGTTGTTGGGTGCAAGGTAAAAAGAATACCTGGACAAGGTGCCAGTCAGTACTAAACCCATGAAACTCAAACTTTAGATTCAGTTGAAATTTGGATACTTGAATGCAGATTTTTATTTGCCCCCCTCCCCTTGCTGATTATCTGTCCTGTTTCATTAAGATTTGTGACTTTTAGTTTAGCTACATTAAGAAAAAGACTACATAAAGAAAAATTCTTACAAATATGATATATTTAACTGATTAGTGAAGACAGATTTCCTAAGCAGTAGTGAAAAATACGCAGAATACAAAAAAAGTATTGCAAGTTTAGTCTTATTAGTTTTATTATAAAAGTGCTAATTTGATGCTTGAAGCTACCTGAACAGAGGTTGGGTCTTGGGTCTTAATATTGTCTTGTTACACTAAGCAATAAGTGAAAAGTGATAGTTTAGTAACTGAATCTGAGTGAGTTAATGTTTAGTGCTGCAAACCCCTCTGTGGTCCTATTGGAAAAACTGTCCAGAGCACACATGCTTTCTAAGGTTAAAGTGGCTACATGTTTCTTCCCTGTGTTGTAACTTATCTTGCTTCAGTAAAAGTTTGCATATCTACTTTGAATTTTTTGGGAAAGTATTGGGTTAACCATTAAAGGGCTACACAAAACCGTTTCAGGAAATGTACCTGTTGAGTTTTAATCATTGAACATAACAAGTTACAGGGACACTTGCTTGGATAGGGGGCAAATAGGCAATTGTCAGCCACACTGCATGTACTTGAACAGTAGCCTCGCCAAAACCAGACACAACCATGAGTGAATTTTGCTTAAAAATGGGTAGGAACAATTTAGATAGCTGACTGAGTGTCACATTTCTAAAGCAATCCAATGCCTCATTAAGGTGGCACTCAAAGTAGGGGCAGTGATTTTCAACAGCAAATATTAGAGGTGCTCTCATTATCTGTTTATTGTAGCTGACAGCTGACAGAAACACTTTTCAAATATGTGGAGCCCAGTAACTGTGGTGGTCTACATGTGTATGGCTGGCTGTCTGCGTTCTCAGTCATTGCAATGTGCAAATTAATCATTAAGCTATAGTTACCTTGTGTTCTTTTTAACTTTTCATTTTCTCTCTGCGTCAAGTCTGTTGCTACTTATATTTTGGTCACTCCCTGAAACCCCAAATGTGATTTCAAATACAAAGACTGGAGAAACTGGGGGCAGGTGTTTTAAGAAGAAGCCGTGTGGGAGTAGCCTTTTAAGCACAGGATTTCGCTGCTGTTCACTACACACTTTTTATTGGGTTGTCCCCAAACATGTATTCTTGTTTGAGAATCTGTCTGGCCCTGCGAGATTCCCTGAACAGAGTCTCCAACTTGTATTCAGTTGTCTGTGCTCTCAGAATTGTCTGCCTTTTTATATTGAATTTATGCAATAGGAGAATAAAATGGTTTAAAAATAATAATAATAATAATACATTTTATTTATATAGGCGCCTTTCCCATGCTCAAGGTGCTTCAGAGTCTTGGAAAAAACAGCAAGGTGTATGTAACATTGGATACAAATGTTTTCCTGAATAGAACAATGAAACCGATAACAAAGCATTTAATTGAATAAAGAACAATAAACCAGAGTAAAATACTAAAAGAAAAACCTAACAAATAACCTAATTTGAGATAAACAGACACACAAATTATCCTGAGCACCTGGACAGAGAGGTAAACTGAAAGAAAGGGCAGAATGTTAAGTTAAAAGCCTTCCTAAATAGATGAGTTTTAAGTTGCTTTTTAAAAGAATGAATGGAGTCAGCTGATCTAATTAATTTCGGGATGTCATTCCAAAGTCTGGGTGCTATGGAGCTGAAGGCCCTGTCACCCATAGAGTGCAGGTTAGTGTGAGGCACAACAAGATTACCAGAATCGGAGGACCTTAGTAGGCGAACAGGAGCATAGTGATTTAGAAGGTCACTGATGTAGTCCATTGGAAGGCTATTTAAAGCTTTTGTATGTTATTAGTAGAATTTTATATTCAATCCTGTAAGACACAGGGAGCCAGTGAAGGCGAAGCAGGATGGGTGTGATGTGCTCACTGTTGCTGTTTCGAGTAAGAACTCTTGCAGCAGAGTTTTGAATCAGCTGGAGCGATGATATAAGTAGTGCTGGATGGTATACTGGTTCATACCAAAAATCGTTTTTTATTTTTGTTCTGATATGGATTTTTCTTATACTGCAACACCGGTTTAAATTGCCTAAACAACAAACGAAACGTGGCGCTGTGGGAAACTGTTTAAGGGGGGACCTTTTTCACTGCTGCACCGCTAAACATATGCAACGAAGTACATGCGTTAGTGGAGGTGTTGTGCGGGAGCTCTTTTTCACTGCTACACCGCTAAACAGGCGTGCAACGGAGTACATTCGGTAATGAAGGTAATGCGCGGTGAAAATGGACAGAGAACATTCCGAAACTGAAGCTGTAGCAAACGATAAAGTTGAACATGATGACACAAAAGAACTTTTGCTGGAAAATGGAGTCACGTCTGTTTGGTGATATTTTGGATTTAAAAAGTCAGATGTGGACCATTATGTTCAAATGTGTGAATACTGTTTCTATACTACTGGATAATACTACAAGCCAATTGTACTTGTTTTATTTTTTTCAATACTGTGTAATGTACCTGGGTACTATGTAATAGTGTGACGACATGTTGAATTTATTCTCAACATTTCCACTTTAATCTCAACGCTTATGACAACATGTTGACTTTATTCTCGACAGTTCTACTTTATTCTCGCCGTTTGTCGAGATTAAAGTTGACATGATGACTTATTCTCATAATTTGTTATTAAAGTAGAGCATCGTAAACTAAACTTCATCTTAAAATGAATATTTAATTTACTCGATTTTCTCAAACCGCGTCATAAATTATGTAGCACATTAAATGCTTTGTGTGAAGTGTTCCCAGAGCCATGTTAATCACTACGTGCTTCTTAAACTGACTTCCTCTTGCACTAAGAGGAGGTGCAGGCAGCACACAGAATACATTAATTTCATCATATTCCTGCTCCCTGAACATTTAGAATGCTAAAAGAAATACTTGATATATTTTTCATGATGAAATGCATTAAAGCATGTATTAATCATGTGGGGGCACGGTGGCATGAGGTTGCACTGCTGCCTCGCAGCAATGGGGTGTTCCCCGCTTTGAATTTGCATGTTTTTCTGGTGGGTTTACTCGGCGTGCTTCAGTTTCCTTTCAAAGTCATGTAGGATGTGGGATTTTGTTATTCTATATTGACCCTGCTAGTGTATGTATTGCTCGTATTCACCCTGTGATGTGCTGGTGCCACGTTCAGGATTTGCTCCTGCCTCGCACACAATGCTTACTGGGATGGGCGCAACCCTAAATGGATGGCATAATTAAACATGTATAACGAAGATTTTTTTAAAGTTCTGAACACTCCATGGTCTAAGTTTATAACTACATTTAATTTCACAAAGACGTTTATCGTGTGGTGATTGGCTTTGTGGAGAAAGAAAAAGGAAAGATAGGAACTGCAGGTTTGGTACATCAGACAGAGACAGCACGCATGCAATAAAGAAAGCCCGCTCAGAAGAACATGCATTGAATTCTGTGTTCGTGTCTCCGACCACCAGATCACAAACCCAATATTTACACAATATTTAAGTTAAACCTGTGTGATACCCATTCCTACATCCAGTTTTTTGGAGCCTCGTCACACCTGCCATAAAGTTCTCTATATTGAACGTACACCTGGGGACCCCTTTCTGCAAGGGAGCAGCACTACCTGCATGTTTAATACCTGCTTTAATGCATTTTATCATGAAAATTTATCTTAGCATTCTACATTTTCAGAGAGCAGGAATATCATGAAGTGAATGTATTCTGTGCGGCGATCGCTGCCGGCACCTCCTCTTATTGCAGAGGAAGTCAGTTTAAGAACACAAAGCATTTAATGTGCTACATTAACTTATGACGAGTTTGAGAAAATCTAGTAAATTAAACATTGATTTTAGGATGAAGTTTAGTTTACGACATTCTACTTTAATGACAAAATAAACTATGAGAATAAAGTGGAAATGTCGACTTTAATCTCGACATATAGTTTTTTTTTCTTCACCGTGGCCCTAATACGCTTCCTGTAGGGCTATACCATAAATAGCATTATAAATGCAAGTTGCAGTTTTATTATTTATGTATATAGCTGAGCTTGAAGCAAGGTCCATATTAATGCAGTTTGCCTTAATGATGGTTCAGTTGGTAAAGATGTCATCATCAAGTTGCACTTGTTTTATTTTATTTTAATTTGATGAATACTGTGTAAAGCACCTGGGCTTTGAAGTCTTGGAAGTAATAGTATTATTACTGGAAGTTGCACTATTATTTATTGTATTGTTTATTGTATTGTTATTATTTATTAGTTTAAATATTATGCAGTTTAATGATGGTAAAGTTGTTTTAAAAAGTCACTTTAACGTATCAGTGGACAGAGATTGTTAACATTAACAAAGTGTAGTTGGTTTACAAAAAATATTTACTATTTATTCCTTTTCTAAGACATGTTCAGTGCAATACAACTTTTGACAAGCACCTCTGGATATTTTACTAAGTCTAAATGCCTCTTTGGATGGTTGAAAATATGTTGTCAAAATTTTAGTTTAAGTTGTTTGCAAACTTTGCCTAATAAAAGGCTCTATATTTTGACTGCATCTGTCATGCAGTGTGATTCCTTCTCTTCATTATTGCCACCCCTTGAAAACTATCACTTTATGGGGCCATGCAAACCTGTATTAATACTTGTGTGCATATTAAAATATTTTTTGTACAATGTACAGTTCTCATGACAGTGGAATAGGTTATTCGTAGCCAGTAATTGCAGTGGAAAATGTGGTTAACATCCACTCCTGCATGGGGAAAAAAATACCATGATATAGAATTTTGGTCATACCGCCCAACACTAGATATAAGATTAGAAGGGGCACCTGCCAGCAGCGACTTACAATAATCGATGCGGGATGTGATAAAGCATGGACAAGTTTCTAAGCATTAGAAAAGGAGAGGAATGAACGAACACAGGATATGTTATGGAGGTGAAAGTATGAAAGTTTCTTAATGTGGTTTATGTGGGCGGAATAAGAAAGGGAAGAATGAAAAATGACACCAAGATTCCTTGCATCAGAAGAAGGTCTGATGAGATCACCGTCAAGAGTGACAGAAAAGGAGCTCATTTTCTTAAGTAGTGCTTTAGTGCCAATTTGCAGGAGTTCAGTTTTGTTGCAATTTAATTTTAAACAGTTCTGCTCCATCAAGGTTTTAATTTCAGTGAGGCAAGTTGTGAGCTGAGAAAACACTGATGAAGTTGCACTTTTGTCATTGAAATAGGGTTGAGTGTCATCTGCATAAAAATGATAACTTGGTCCATAGCTACGAATAATATGGCCCAAGGGAAACATATAAATGCAGAAGAGAAGAGGCACGACAGTGCCCTGAGGAATGCCTTGTGTGACTGGCGCTGAGCTGGATCTGCTGTTGCCAAGACTAACAAACTCTTGCCTATCAGTCAGATAGGACTCGAACCACTGGAGGGCAGTGCCAGAGATACCCAGCATGTTCTCCATTATGGACAGTAGAATGTCATGTCTGACAGTGTCAAATGCTGCACTGAGGTCTAACAGAATTAATATGCTGGTTTGTCCAGAGGCTGCTGCCATAAGCAAATCATTGGTTACCCGAAGAAGAGCAGTTTCACAGCTGTGCTCCTCTGCCTCGTCTTGAACTGCGAGGCTCCGTGAAGTGAATGTATCCAGGCGGCGATCACCTCCGTGACAAATGTAAAATTTGGTGTTTGCCAAGTTTTATTATGCTCAAAACATGTAAAGACATTATTGTGACAGTTTTGTACAATACTGTGACTAGGATGATTTAAGATTGCTAAAAATGTCATCAAGGTGAAATTTCAGGGTCTGAAAGTGCTACTCCCAGGTGTACTAATTTAGATTAGATTAGATAAACTTTGTTAATCCCAATTCAGATGCATACAGTAGCAGAAAAATAAAAAACAAGGACAATAATAACCAATCAAACAATGCGTAAAATAAAAATGAATAATTAAATATAAATAAATTGATGTATATTGTTCAAATATGTCAAAATGGTATTTCAAAATAAACTTAACGAATGCCCAGGGAGAAAGTATTGAAATGCCCAATAGCAGTGGGCAGAAAAGACCCTCAGAGGTGGTTCTTAACACACCATGGCTGATTGAGCCTGTGGCTAAACGTGCTCCATCTTTTCTACAACAACTTCCAGTGTGTCCAGGGTTCGCCCTGTGATTGCGCAGGCTCTCCTGATAAGTTTGTTCACGTATTGTGCCTCTTTTGAGCTGAAGTTGCTTCCCCAGGAGATCTCGGCGTAGAACACCACACTGGCTAGTATGGACTGATAGAAAATTTCGAGTAGCTTGCTGCATGTCTCCTTAGCAGATACAGTCTGTTTTGACACTTCTTATACAGTGATTGTGTTGTCAGACCTAGTCCAGGTTGTTGTTTATATGGACCCATAAGTACTCATAGCCCTGCACCACTTCCACATCCTGCCTTGAATGGTGACAGGTCTCAAAGGCTCCTTAGCACACCCAAAATCCACCACCAGCTCTTTTGTCTTACTGATGTTGAAATGCAAGTAGTTGTCCATTTACCACAACACAAAGTCCTCCACAACCTTCCTGTACTCTGACTCATCTCCATTATTATTGTTCCTTTTGGATTTTGTAATTTGCTCCGTTTCTCCAGTCAAATTTTGAGAAATGTTTTACATTTATTAACAGTTTCATTTTGTTTGTGCCTCTTCTTGTGTTCTTGTTAAACAACTCAGTTAAAAGTAACCTCTAGTATCAACCCTTAAAATATTTCCTTGATAATATCAAATACTTCCATAATTTTTCCTCTGAGTCTTAATTGTTACAAACTAAACCTATTCAGCTCCTTCAGTTGTTCCACATTATAGTAGGTTTTCTTTGGAGTTTCTCCAGACGTATTATGTCCTCCTTATAGTATGGATGTCAAAACTGCACACAGCATTCCACATGAAGCATTGCCAATGCACTATACAGGTTAAGCATAATCTCTTGTCTTATTCTCCACACAGTACTCTGTTGTTTATATTGTTTATGGACATTGACAAGTCAACTGTTTTTGGCACATCTGAGTGTGCCACGTGTGTGTGTGTTTTTTTTTTATAATCATGTTTGTCTCATAGACTCTGATTTTGTTGAATTTCTGGTCCTACCTTTGCCAGTGTGGAGTTTCTCCACATTATCCCATGGTCAGTGAGTTTTCTCTAGGTATGCCGATTTTTACTAATGTCATGATAATGTACATCTTAGGTTCAATAGCCACTCAGAATTGATGCAGTGTTGTCCTTACTGAGTGGGCAAAAGTAATGGGAAACTTTACCACATTTGGTATAGAAGTATTTTCTACTAGGTTATGACAAATGTGTTCTGAGATTTTTAAGGTAAGGAAGACAGAAGAGTTGAGTTAACATACTATAGTTCAACTAATTATTTATGGCACGAGAGTGAAGTCATGTTGACTAGCAATTGCAACTAAAAATTCATTGTACATGTGACATTAATGATTCTATAAATCTATTAGACTGTGAGAACTTGTATGTAAATATGGTGATGTAGTGGCCTACTAAGGTCTACACCCAGTTCCTTGGCAACCAGGTTGGGCACTGCCTCCCCCAAGACTCTGTATTGGAGTGTCTTAAACAAGTGGCTGGATATTATTAACTTTGACAGTGCAAGATTCTGTTTTCATGTATTTGGTAAAATGCACTAAATTTAAATTGTCTCAGGTTGGCAGTATAACATTTATAGACCCATAAAGATACTTTGGAAATATAATGATTAGTTAATGATTAACATCATGTATATGACATTGTAAATTTACTGCTTAGTTAATTTAAATAGCAAAATTCTGACTCGCAGTGTTTTTGTGATTATTTATATGTCTAATAAAACTTTGTCACAGACTCCAGATGATAAAATATGTGAATAATCAGCAGTTTTCTAAAAGATGCAACATTAAACTTGCTGTATATTTTTTCTACTGATTTGTAGAATTTATTCCTTGTTACTTTTTAACATAATTATATGTGAATTTAACATTCAGCTGTAGTACAATGCACTAGACAGGAGATGACACTATTACAAAAAGACTATAGAAAAGATGACAAGAAATGGAAACCCAGTATACATTTCAAGGAACAGACCATAAAATGAATATTTGTTGACAAGGCAATGTACATCATGAAGTTAGAATTTTGTGACTTGTAAATGTTGCAGTGTTGTGTTATTTTTTTTTTTGAAGGAGATGAACAATTATAATAATTATTTGCTGCACACTGGAAAGGTTCCACAAGTTGTACAATTTGACTAACAAACCAGATTAAAAAAATGTTTGTATAATAAGACATCAAAAAACACTTCCCTTCTCATATACTGTACAAGGGACTTTGGATGAAAAAGGGTAGCTTTATGGGGTATTTAATAATAATTTATTTATCGGCAAGTCTTTCTTTAACTTTTTTTTTTCCTCTTGGTAAAATTTTCTGCAAACGCTACATGTAAAAGTAAATTTAGTAGAGGTTCTAGTAATGTTGAAAGCAAGAAGACAAAATATCTCTAAAGAAGTAGTATCCTGCAGTCTCTCTGATTATCATTAAGAGACACCTTGCACTTGACTTTCACTTAGAAAAAGATGCTGCTTGTTTTTATGTGTAGCATTGCATGTGATATAATTATGTGTGAAGTACAGTTCATTTAACTGTATATAAAGTTTACATGGTCTGTTGGTTACTGGGACTGCCTCACAGTTTCAGGAGGTAGCATTTGAATCTCACCCTTATCACTGTGATCACTTTGGAGATTTTCTTTGTTTCTGTGTAGGTTTTTCTCCAGGTACTTTGTTTTCCCCCAACTTCTGAAACACATTCAAGTTAGATAGATTGTGACAGTGTGAGTGTGCACTTTGTAGTAACCAGTGATGGGCTTACACCTTATCCAGGATAGATTTACGCTATAGCTTCCCACAATACTAAAATTGGTTACAGCATGTTAAGTATATACTGTATATGCATAGAAGAGTAGATACTAAAGAGCTACATTTAATTAAGTTGTAGTTGATCATTCCTCATGCTCGTGTACAGTGCATCCGGAAAGTATTCACAGCGCATCACTTTTTTCACATTTTGTTATGTTACAGCCTTATTCCAAAATGGATTAAATTCATTTTTTTCCTCAGAATTCTACACACAACACCCCATAATGACAACGTGAAAAAAGTTTACTTGAGATTTTTGCAAATTTATTAAAATTTTAAAAATTGAGAAAGCACATGTACCTAAGTATTCACAGTCTTTGCCATGAAGCTCAAAATTGAGCTCCGGTGCATCCTGTTTCCCCTGATCATCCTTGAGATGTTTCTGCAGCTTAATTGGAGTCCACCTGTGGTAAATTCAGTTGATTGGACATGATTTGGAAAGGCACACACCTGTCTATATAAGGTCCCACAGTTGACAGTTCATGTCAGAGCACAAACCAAGCATGAAGTCAAAGGAATTTTCTGTAGACCTCCGAGACAGGATTGTCTCGAGGCACAAATCTGGGGAAGGCTACAGAAAAATGTCTGCTGCTTTGAAGGTCCCAGTGAGCACAGTGGCCTCCATCATCTGTAAGTGGAAGAAGTTCGAAACCACCAGGACTCTTCCTAGAGCTGGCTGACCATCTAAACTGAGCGATCGGGGGAGAAGGGCCTTAGTCAGGGAGGTGACCAAGAACCCGATGGTCACTCTGTCAGAGCTCCAGATGTCCTCTGTGGCGAGAGGACAACCTTCCAGAAGGACAACCATCTCGGAAGCCACCCCTTAGTAAAAGGCACATGGCAGCCCGCCTGGAGTTTGCCAAAATGCACCTGAAAGACTCCCAGACCATGAGAAAGAAAATCCTCTGGTCTGATGAGACAAAGATTAAACTGTTTGGTGTGAATGCCAGGCGTCACGTTTGGAGGAAACCAGGCACCGCTCATCACCAGGCCAATACCATCCCTACAGTAAAGCATGGTAGTGGCAGCATCATGCTGTGGGGATGTTTTTCAGCAGCAGGAACTGGGAGACTAGTCAGGATAAAGGGAAAGATGACTGCAGCAATGTACAGAGACATCCTGGATGAAAACCTGCTCCAGAGCGCTCTTGACCTCAGACTGGGGCGACGGTTCATCTTTCAGCAGGACAATGACCCTAAGCACACAGCCAAGATATCAAAGGAGTGGCTTCAGGACAACTCTGTGAATGTCCTTGAGTGGCCCAGCCAGAGCCCAGACTTGAATCCGATTGAACATCTCTGGAGAGATCTTAAAATGGCTGTGCACCGACGCTTCCCATCCAACCTGATGGAGCTGGAGAGGTGCTGCAAAGAGGAATGGGAGAAATTGGCCAAGGATAGGTGTGCCAAGCTTGTGGCATCATATTCAAAAGACTTGAGGCTGTAATTGCTGCCAAAGGTGCATCGACAAAGTATTGAGCAAAGGCTGTGAATACTTATGTACATGTGATTTCTTAGTTTTTTTATTTTTAATAAATTTGCAAAAATCTCAAGTAAACTTTTTTCATGTTGTCATTATGGGGTGTTGTGTGTAGAATTCTGAGGAAAAAAATGAATTTAATCCATTTTGGAATAAGGCTGTAACATAACAAAATGTGGAAAAAGTGATGTGCTGTGAATACTTTCTGTATGCATTGTACATTCCTATGTGGATATTCATCTTTAAACTTAGTCAATCACTTAGAGATATCTGTATCACACTTAGTACGGAATTTATTTTTGTTACAGGCTCTGGATCTCACGGTGCAACTAATGGAAGTCAATGAGACAGCCCTAATTTTTACTGATGCCAAATATGCTTATGGCTGTCAGGGGAGGTAAGATTGTAATTCTATACGAGCCCTTATGAAAAGCTCTAATTTGCTTTTTAAATACTTCATTTTACTAATTCAGTGTAATTGAGACAAAAATGCTTTTTTGTTTTATTTTTTTATGGCAGAGTATTTTCTTTAAGTCTTACGCCTAGAATCTATCTTAAATTTCTTTTACAGCCTCATTAGATTCAATTATATCTTTCAGCACTGACCCATGTATACCTTCAAACACCAGCCTTAATCTGGAAGTGCAATTACTGCAGGTAGTAGATGCCCCAGACTTAGAGGACATGACACCTCAGGAGAAGATTGAACTGGCTGACAAGAAACGAGAGCGTGGGAATTTCTATTACCAGAGGGGGGACTATGTTTTTGCCGTCAACTCATATACTATTGCCCAGAAAGTGACAGGTTCAAGTTCAAGAGGTATATTGCTATTTAATGTATTAAAAATATTTTGAATTAATATCTGACAGAGCTCAATATATCAGTAAATGTTTTTTGGTGCTAGCCACATTTTAATAAGTTTTTTTAGTGACAGGGTTAATCCTGGTAAGCAGTATCAGATAGTATTTGAGGCATGGGACTCCATAACACAAAGATTCTGGTTCAGTTTCTGTCTCATTGTTGCTTAACATGTATGTAAATCAGCTTATCAATGTTGCTTTAAATGAAGGTGTCAGTCAGATATGCAACAATCAAAGGGGCAGTTGGTTGTATGTTGAAGGTGGTAGGTGGCTGGCAAGTGGAAGTGGCTTAGATTTAATTTTTTGCAATACAGGAAGAACTTTTTATTTGATGTGTAATACATCTATTTATTAAGCTGATACTTTTTATTCTAGGCATCTTAGAGTAATATTTGCACAATTGGAATTCTAGCAGGTAAAGTGTCGGGATCATAAAGTAGATAATTAGTGAGGGTGAAAATGACAATTTTATGATGCATTGTCCAACACAATTTAGTAAGTAGGTCATGCTCATACAGTGGAAATGTGTCATGTTTTTTTCATATATTAATTATATTACTGTAATAATAATAGTCATAGTATGTATGAACCATAGGCTTCCTAAGTAGTTATGCTGATTTTGCAAGCTTATAGTAAATTGTAATATGCAATATCCCAAATGTCAGGTTTCCAATAACAGTTTGTTTTGAAATTTAAAATTCCATTGGGCCATACTGTTTTTCCAGTTTTTTGTTTTACTGTGGTTGTTTCGGGTTTACAGTTGATATCACTCCAGAAGAAGAGGCTGAACTGCTGGATATTAAGGTGAAATGTCTCAACAATTTGGCAGCATCACAGCTGAAGCTAGAACATTACGAGATGGCTTTAAAGTCTTGCAATCAGGTCTTGGAGCATCAACCAGATAACATCAAAGCCCTTTTTAGGAAAGGCAAGGTAAGACAGTTTTTGTGTAGCTGTTGGAGCTAGGAATTGAAGCTGTAGCTTCCTGACTGATACAATGGTGACAGTGTAGTTTACAAGCAGATACTGGAATACTACCCTTATTTCTTTCTTCAGGTGCTAGCTCTGAAAGGAGAATACTCGGAAGCTATTGCAATGCTAAGACGAACTTTGAAGCTTGAACCATCCAACAAGGTAAATTACAGGTTAGAACTTTTCTGTAGTTAACTATTTTGTGATTTAAAAAAAAAAAAAAAAAAATCCATCAAGACAGTTTCCACTTGCTGACAGAACAGCAGTTGTTTCTCCTAAAGTGATAAATAGTATTCTAACTCTGGAAGATTTTGCATCTGCTTTTCTTTGATGTATTGCTTTCATTGCTCTATGGCAGGGGTTACTAGATAGATTTGACCTGAAGCCATATTCTCACAGAGCAAATACAGTACTCATTGGGCTAAGCCTCATACTCTCAAATATACAGCTGGTCCCTGGGTTAATAAATTCTGACTTGACAAACTGTGATAAATCCTGCCTTACAAATTAATGTTGTCCTTTTCCATGTGAGTGAAGCGGGTTGTGCCTTTGACAGCAACTATTTCTGCTTTGAGGGAGTAGATTACGTAGTCTTATTGGTCAAGATAGCTGTCTTACAAGTAAAGCTAATTAAAATTTCAGTTTAGCTGACTCAGAATAGTATTTTCATTACTTTTTGTTTGTTTTTATTACAAATATTGATGAGGTAGTGGAAAAAAATACAATTGATTACACCAGAATGTTCTATAAAAACTAATATGTTAAGCTTATTTATTTTTAGCCTTCACTTCAGATTATACAGGCATCACTGACAAATCACTTGAAAGCTTATTTTCTGCCCTTTCATTTCTAGCATGAACTATTGCGTAGTTTTTCAAGCAGTTTAGAGTGACATTATGACTCACTTAGTCTGATTAAGTCCTATTTTTCTATTACAGTAACATTGAACAATGCTGCCAAAAAGTTTTTGACAAAATAATTAGCCGAACCCTTTCATCTCATTGAAGCAGGGCTGATAAAGTAAGAGGAGCAAGATCCTAATACAGAAGAGGATCACCCATGTTTACAGTACAGTCACTGGGGGCCTCGGCTGCTATAAGGCCATTTATGATGAGAAGAAGGAAAAGCTGTATGCAAATCTCCCTTGATGCCTAATTCAAGAAATTGACTTGCGTAGTAAACCCCCCTCTCCAGAAGCAGAATCAAACCCTGACTCTGCAGCACCATGCCCATTCTGTACAATAACAAGTCCATCATTTTCTGCATTATCTAATTAATAAAGTTAGCATAGTGTTAACTCACAATTGAATGTTAACCTTTTAATTATTATCCATTTTCTTTTTTCCCTATCTACACTGTTTTAAGAACTGTTTTGTTAATGTTCTTTATAGTACAGTACTGTATGAACATAATAAAACTATTACTTATTTTTAGTACTGTAGTATTATGTACAGTTCTATATGTTATAAGCTTTTTTTTTAATTTGGAGGTGTTTCTTATGTGTTTTATATGTGCAGTAATGTAAAATAAATACTAGACTGAGGCGAATGTTTGACTAAGTGACATTTAATAAGAATCCTATGTACGTGTTCCGACTTGCATACAAATTCAACTTAAGCACAGCCAAAAAAATGGATCTCATTCTTAACCTGGGGACTGCCTGTAATTTACACATTTTAACAAATGCACTTCCCTGGAAATTCTTGTATGTCACCCACTTGTTGACATCATACACATTAAGTCAGTTAAAATGTATATCTACATAAGGTAAGAAATAATTAAGCATGTGTTGCAATTAATTCATTTAGGTGTTATTATTCTAAACAAGAAAGCTTAGTCATTTAAGTTCATATTTATTTTCTTGTGAAGGTTAATCACCTTAATTTTACATTTTTTTCTGTTGGGTCATTAACAGTTTCTATTTGGGCTGTGCAAGTAAATGTGATCGGACACTGAAGATGTATGTTAAAGGCTGGTGTAAATGTAATCTGGTTAAATTATATACAGATAGAATCGATTTACGAACAGAATATTAACAGGGGTCTTTAGAGAAAACCAATCAATCATTAAATGCTGTATGTAACATGTTTTGAATACAGATGATGCAGGCAAAAAAAAAAGTCCATGGGCCCCTGTCCTAGACTGCTCAGCAGACACTATAAAGAAGATAAATGTTATGTAGTAGAGTAGTAGGCTCCATAAATGAGCATCAATAACCTTCTCTATGACATAGATTGTATTTTAATATGTAATTACACATTTTTTTAAACATTACTGGCTTTGCTCCAGTACAGTTCTTATTTTGGTTGTGTTTTTCATTTATTACCTGTTTTGCTTTGCAACATACATTACACTCTCACCAAGATAAGTCTGTTTATTAATCACTGAAGGGCAACATTTATTAAGCAGAAAATGACTGAACAACTTCACACATGCCTGGTGTTTCCTCTTCTTAGATACAGAAATAAGGCAATGAATATCAAGTAGTAGTTCTAAGTATCCACCTGATTGAAAAGCTGAGTTATTCAACTGGCTGTGCTCTATTCTCATGAGAACAGTGTAAATACTAGTACTGACTGTGCTACCCTTTTCTTGAACAGACCATCCATGCAGAGCTCTCCAAGTTGGTGAAGAAGCACTCTGAGCAGAAAGACAAAGAACAAGCAATGTATAAAAAGATGCTTGGCAACCCTAGCAGCGTGGCGTCCCTAAAGTGTACCAACAAGCAATCTTGGGTAAGCCTTCCAGCAGCATAACCTCTTATTACTACAGGTGTTTGATCTTGTATCACGAATTAACCACTGTCGTCTTAGTATTGCGAATAATGAACACAGTATAAATAAAAGCGATGCAGCATATGTGACCACTACTACAATATCAAATGCAGCTTTTAAGGGTATAAAGTGTGCTCAGTGTGGTCATCTTTCATCGTAAGTGAAGAGTGACTGATTTTCTGATAGTTTACATGATAATACTGTAAAAAGTGTTGATCTGGCTAAAGGATTCTGTAGTCAAACTTTTAATCTTGTCAGCACTGTGAGGAGGCATTCAGAACACATATACAGACATCTGATTAAAAGTGAATTGTGTACAAAAAGTGGCAGATTTCGTACCGATTAAAACAGATGGGATATGTACATGCTCAAATAGGAGAGCAGAGAGAAGCAGAGTAGGGCTGTTGGATCAAATCTTACTTTTTGAATATAATTCTAGTTTTTGTGATAAAGGTCTTATTTGAAGGCAAAAGCTTACATTTGATTACAAAACAGTGGAAGATTGAGAAAAAGAGCGAGGTAAAGCATTGTTTTACTCCACACTAGTGTTATGCAGTAACCAAATTTTTTAAATGGTTCTATTCTAGCTAATTACGATACTAGAAGTTAATGCGGTTGTGTACTGGACCCTCATGCTATGATCTTTCTCTGCTCCTTGAAGTAGTATTTCTTTAAGTGAATACTCAGAACTCCAATGGGGAACCCATTCCTCATTGTAATATGCCTATATCTGCAATGTTGAAATTCCAAGCGGGGACCATAGCTGTGGCTTCTTTTTATAATTTGGGTGTATGAGGGTACTCAATTTCTCAACGGGAAAGCTCAATTAAGAAATTGAGTCTCGGACAGACCGCAGTGGAAACTGTGTAGGATGATGTGACAGGGCTGCCTCTGACCCAGGGTGAGTGGAGTTTGGCAGAGCAACTTTGGGTGGAGAGAGATCCTTTATTTGCATAGGTATCATTTTGGTACAAGTACTGTGGTGCACAGCTGTTATTAAAGTTAAAATTTTAGTATTGATAGAGCAGTTAGCTTGCTATGCTAATTAAAATGTACAGCCAATACCCTTCACAAAATAGAACAGTGGGCTAGAATAAGCTCTCAAAAACTGTTTTTTGATTTTTAAGTGAACTTATAACCAAGTTTTAAACACTTCTCTGGTACACTAACAATATTTTTCAGCATCTAAAAACCTAAGCTTCTTGACTGTTTTATGCTAAGTTGTTCTCATTAATGCAAATTTTAATGCAGTTTTCTTTTCATGAATATAACAGTCTAAATCCACATTTTAAAGACTGTCAGCAATACGGCTACTGAATCAAATGTCACAATACAAATATAATTTGAATTTATGTAAGAGAGATTTTATTAGAAGGCAAAAGCTGACATTCAATTGTAAAGGTACAGTAGTTTTGCCCTGAAAATATTTGGCATGGAGTTACTCCATACGCACTGTGCAAAGCTGTGGTATCTTGTAGGTCTGTTTTTGGACTTAACGTCCACAATCACCCATATCATAATTTTGAATGGCTATTTTTTTTATTTTTTTTAAAAGAAGTTTAAACACTTATTAGCCTCACATGCTGGAACTGTGTTCCGTTACATTATCATTAATATTTTTTACATTTTTTTCCACTCAGAGTGCCTCTGCAGATCACCAAGTGCATATGGCAGTGTTGCATGGTCTTGTAGCATTCTGCTGGTGTCTCTGCGCTGGAAACATATTATGACATGTATTTAAGTAACAGTTGCCGGAGTACTGCGTAGCCGTTACTATTGTAATAAAGTGTTAAAAGAAAAAGTACAAATGTACAATCTCCAAAATTGTTAACCTAAGTTTGAATGTATTCAAAAATAGTCTCCATTTTATGTTTGCTGGCTTAACAAATAACACTTAAAGCAATGAGGGGCAATTAAAAAATATTCAGGCCACCTTTATTACATTTCTTTTGCATCTGTAAAGGAGAAAAAAGATCCCATTTATTTTAATCTTTCTCTTATTCCTTTAGCTCTGTCTCCTGCCCAAAGTTGCTGTCCCATGGTACAAATTTATGAAACCGTATCTTCACATGCAGTCTACTTTGCACCATGTGTGTTTGTTTATTTTTTTAACTTAACTAAGATTAATTGTATTAATCTTGTGATTTGCTTTCAAATTTTGCTTTTTTTGTTAACTTAATAATAATGATACTTAGTGGTTTTCTGTTTAAATACTGTTTACTAAATGAAAATTACTTAAAGCTTATTACAATGCAATATTTAGCCCATTCAGGTACTTTATGAGACACAGATAGACTAAGATACATGGACTTGGTTTATATAAAAGAGAGCTGGACAGTGACCTCAAGGACCAAAAAGCCACTTAGTTGGGAGGAAAAATAAAATGACTATGTTTCGTGTGTTTAAGCAATCGTGGGTGATTTTGTTTGAGCTTAATGTATTATAGACAGTTGTGTGTCCAGTACCACTTTCTTAAAGATCACACCACTTTGTGTGCACAGAAACGGCAGTTTTTGTGAATGACTGTGTTTTCAAGTATCACTTGTGTATGAAGGCTACAGTATTTACTCAGTGTAGGATTTGTATTTTGCATATCGCTGCATTCTTAAATAGGAAAAACACAGCTAAAATCATATTAATAATACAGTGAAGTGCAGTGCTACCACTTGTGGCTTGTAAGAATTTAAGCTTCTTTTCATGGTTGATTGTTATGGTTTGCTATCCTAAACAATGAGTCAAAAGCACTGCATGTTATGCAGACTCAATTGCTAATAAAAAAAAAAAAAAAAGTAAAAATATTAATGTGAATGTAATGAAGTGTGGTGCTAGTGCATGTGGTTCATAAAGATTTAAACTCATTTTCGTGGTTGATTTCAGGGCTCTCTATACTAACAAGGAATTACTCAGCTGTCACTACTACAATGAAGACAAGACAGCTTTGCAGATGTGTTCCTTTTATATGGTGCACCTGCACAGTATTTTGATGGCTCTTATATTTACGTAACAGTTGCCTGAGTATGGCTATGATTTTTTTCCTGGTTAGATGTGCTGGCTTTTGTTCCTAATGTTGCTACCATTGATGCTGTTGCCATAATAAAAAAAAAACTGTAAAAATACACATACAAATGTACATGTAACAACCAGAATTGATAACCTAAATTCAACAATATATGAATAATTACAAAATTTTTTTATAAGAATATTCAAGCCTTATTTTTTGGCTAATTTACCCTAAAGCAGAGAGTGGGTCCTATTTTAAATAAGACTTTTTGGAGTTTCTTTTTTATTTGCATGGCAGTCTGGCCTTGGGCATAGGTAGTTTGACTTAAAACCACAAAACTGCCAGTTCAGTTCCCACTTCTAAATTGCCGCATGACATAGGCTAAGTCACTCAACCTCTTTGTGCTCTAGTTATTAATCAAACATGTAAAATTGTACTATGACCTACAGTGGAACTTTTACAGGATGGTGTTCACTAAAGAAAAGTGATATATACCAAAAAAGGTTGGTTATTTTTTATTTATTTGTTTTAATATCTTCTCTCTCATTATCTGTTCCAGAATGTAAACTGGAAGTGGCTGTTTGGAGCAACAGCTGTTGCCATTGGAGGAGTGGCCCTGTCTGTGGTTATTGCAGCCAGAAACTGATTTTTCTCCTCTATGCAGACCTTGACCACCTTTCAAATGTTTCCTCATGGTACTACGGTGTTGGCGGCTGTGAAACAGCACTCTTCTTAAACAACAAACCAACAGACTAAGTGAGATGGTGGTTTGCTTTTGCAGATTGCTTGCAAAGTGAAGCACAGAGAAGAAACCTAAAATGTTCTGATGCTTTTTAAAGAAGTTTAGGAAAGTTATATATACTGTAGGGGATAATATGCACCATCATGAATCTTTGCTGAGTCATGTAAATATTTCTGCTTAAGTTGATGTTTATGGTCATAGGCGATTACTCAGTATTTAGTGGGTCATCCCAGGCCAGTCTGTTTCTTTCGTAACACTTTGTCATTTGACTTGTTACACAATCTGCTGTTAAACTATTTAAAGAATTTTTGAGACTGTGAATACCTTCTCTACTTTGTCATATAACACTAGGTTTATATACATCATTATTTAATTTGGCCTTTAATTGTTTCATTTTTTTCTGCATTTTTCTTCTCACAGGCTAATGAGCATTTTTAAGTAAATGGTAATGTGAACATTTGTCTTTGTATGTGATGTTTGAAATTGACATTGGTCTGTTAGGGTTCCAAAACATATGACAACGTAACATTTGGAACAGCCACACTCAATTTCATTTCTATATTCCCATTTAAATATATGGGTTTTCTATTGGTCCTAAATATATGTGGAAGAGGCGAGACTAAGTTACCCATATCTGATAGGATAAGTAGAGCCCCAAGTATGAACAATTCCTGATTTTATGTAAGGTTTTTTTTTTTTTTTTTTTATAAAGAAAAAAACATATTTAAGGATGTAAGGCAGCATGGTACGATGGTGTCGGGTCACCCTCTCTTAAATGAGTAATAATTTAACTTTACCCATATTTCTTTTGAGTTTACCCTCTGTAATACATTTCTGGAGCTGGTTGAATCACCCCATTTTTTTCATATATTCTGCTTGGAAAAATAATTTTTCATAATCCGAGAATATTGGCAAGTACAATCAGAGAATATGAGAATTGCTTTCAGTATTTACAGCTAGCTGTTAATTAGTGTGTGGGAGCAGAAAGGCAAGGAGATTGAAGGGTCCTTGCTGCCCTAACCCCTGCCATACACTTGTCTGTCTTAATATTCTGGCACTGGCCACTCTTTCTTTATTTTTTTAGCTTTTGTACTTATCATATAGAAAAATCCCTTTTCTGTTTAACATAAATGCAAGTTTTTGAACCATAATTAATGTGAAAATATGTGACTTTTACCAAAGTTACTCAGCATCATAAACTGACACAACTCCTGGTGACTACTCGCCTGTGTCACTCACAATAAACAAACACCTTCCTGCCTATATATCCGTTGTATGTTTATGCAAGGTAATATGTGGCATTTTCAGAGCTAGTTGGGGGCTTTATTTTTGCCTTTTTAATATTATTTCATTAAAACCAGCATTCCATACATTTTAAAGTTCTGGTAATACAGATTGTACTGTTAGGGAAGCTTTTGCAACATTCAGTTGGTGTTGTAGTGTTATTAATAAGCTGATCTAATCAAGTTCTATATACTCTGTCTGAGGTGAAAGTGGCATATAGATACACAACTGACAGTTCTTTATGAAATATTTTTGCCCACTGTTTTAAAGACTTTTCAATGACTTTATCATGCTGTTAAACCCACATGTTGCCTTGCAGAACAATATATTTTGGGACCAAGCTATAATTTTGTGGAGGCTATTAGAAAAAACTAACTTTAATATAAAGCAAATTTAGAATAAAGAGCTTCCTAATATCTGCCAGTGAGAAAATTAGGTGGTGGTCCTCTGTGTATTTTTTTTTTTTTTGGACTCCCAAGTAATTATATAAAAAATATATGAAATATAATATTGACCTGTAAAAACTTTTATTAAAATATATTGTTTCATAGTTGCCTGATTCTTGTTCCCTGTTTTTTTGTATGTATGTAATATACATTTTATTTATTATACATTTTATATGTATATAAAATATTATATATTTTATATGTATGTAAGACTCCGGCCGTAAGGTGGTCGGTGCCTGTCGTGGCAGCAATCCCCGAACCCGTTGGTGGACACCGGCGGTGAGGGATGACGTCAAGCTGAAGAAGGAGTCCTACAGGATCTTTTTGTCCTGTTGGACTCTGGAGGCAGCTGATAGGTACCGGCAGGCCAAGCGGAATGCGGCTTTGGTGGTTGCTGAGGCAAAAACTCAGGCGTGGGAGGAGTTTGGGGAAGCCATGCAGAACGACTTTCAGATGGCTTCGAGGAGATTCTGGTCCACCGTTCGGCGTTTCAGGAGGGGGAAGCAGTGCAGTGTCAACTGTATATGGTGGGGATGGTGCACTGCTGACCTCGACTCGGGACGTTGTGGGTCGGTGGGGGGGAGTACTTCGAAGACCTCCTCAATCCCACTAACATGCCTTCCAATGAGGAAGCAGAGCCTGGGGACTCGGAGGTGGGCTCCCCCATCTCTGGGACTGAGGTCACCGAGGTGGTCAAAAAACTCCTTGGTGGCAGGGCCCCGGGGGTGGATGAGATACGCCCGGAGTTCCTCAAGGCTCTGGATGTTGTAGGACTGTCTTGGTTGACACGTCTCTGCAACATCGCATGGACATCAGGGACAGTGCCTCTGGATTGGCAGACTGGGGTGGTGGTCCCCCTTCTTAAAGAAAGGGGACTGGAGGGTGTGTTCCAACTACAGAGGGATCACACTCCTCAGCCTCCCTGGAAAAGTCTGTTCGGGGGTTTTGGAGAGGAGGGTCCGTTGGATAGTCGAGCCTCGGGATTCAGGAGGAACAGTGTGGTTTTCGTCCTGGTCGCGGAACAGTGGACCAGCTCTACACCTTAGCAGAGTCCTGGAGGGTGCATGGGAGTTCACCCAACCAGTCTACATGTGTTTTGTGGACTTGGAAAAGGCATTCAACCGTGTCCCTCGGGGAATCCTGTGGGGGGTACTCCAAGAGTATGGGGTACTGGACCCCTTGATAAGGGCTGTTTGGTCCCTGTACGATCTGTGCCAGAGCTTGGTCCGCATTGCCGGCAGTAAGTCGAAACCATTTCCAGTGAGAGTTGGACTCCGCCAGGGCTGCCCTTTGTCACCAATTCTGTTCATAACTTTTATGGACAGAATTTCTAGGCGTAGCCAGTGCGTTGAGGGGGTCCGGTTTGGTAGACTCAGGATTGGGTCATTGCTTTTTGCAGGTGATGTTGTCCTGTTTGCTTCATCAGGCCGTGATCTTCAACTGTCTCTGGATCGGTTTGCAGTGGAGTGTGAAGCGGCTGGAATGGGAATCAGCACCTCCAAATCTGACACCATGGTCCTCAGCCGGAAAAGAGTGGAGTGCCCTCTCAGGGTTAGTAGCGAGATCCTGCCCCAAGTGGAGGAGTTCAAGTATCTCGGGACCTTGTTCATGAGTGAGGGAAGAATGGAGCGTGAGATCGACAGACAGATCGGTGCGGCATCCGCAGTAATGCGGGCTCTGCATCTGTCTGTCGTGGTGAAAAAGGAACTGAGCTGCAAGGCGAAGCTCTCAATTTACCAGTCGATCAATGGGTAGTGACCGAAAGAACGAGATCGCGAATACAAGCGGCTGAAATGAGTTTCCTCCATAGGGTGTCTGGGCTTTCCCTTAAAGATAGGGTGAGAAGCTCGGTTATCCGGGAGGGGCTCAGAGTAGAGCCGCTGCTCCTCCGCATTGAAAGGAGTCAGATGAGGTGGCTCGGGCATCTGATCAGGATGCCTCCTGGACGCCTCCCTGGTGAGGTGTTCCGGGCACGTCTAACCGGGAGGAGGCCCAGGGGAAGACCCAGGACATGCTGGAGGGACTATTTCTCTTGGCTGACCTGGGAACGCCTTGGGATTCCCCCGGAAGAGCTAGAAGAAGTGGCCAGGGAGAGGGAAGTCTGGGCATCTCTGGTCAAGCTGCTGCCCCTGCGACCCGACCTCGGATAAGCGGAAGAGCATTGATGGATGGATGGATATGTATATATACTCTATGTATATGGTTTGATTTTCCTTTGGAATAGGCATATTTTTATAACAAAGTGTCAGGTCACAATATTGTGTAGTATTGTGCTTTATTGTTGTGATCTTTGCCTTGTATCACATTCACACAGTGAAGAATTTGTCCCTGTGCCATCACCTCCTATCATTTACCAGTCTCCTGTCATGTCCAAGCACAGTACATTCTATTGAAAATAAATTAGAATTGCACTCAGGACCACAACCACACACAAAGGGTTGTCAAAATTTAGAACAAAATATTAAATTCTTCAGTTCAAACAGTTTACTCATTTTGATTCCTTGTTCTTCCAGATCGCAAAACCTTGTAGCTTTATTATGTCACATTGTGATCCTTATAGCTTCAAACCTCTAAATTGTTCTGTGATAAGGTTGTATGATGCAGATGTATTGCCATGAAGACAATCCCTGTTTGATCATAATATAGTGCAGCACAATCCTTCCTTAATATCACTGCTTTGTAATTTGAAGCAGGCTAAATCTACTTCCCATGTTTACTTAACTATCTAAAAATGTAATGGCTTGCTGTTTGTTTACTGGTCAAATGTTTTAGAGCACCACAGTTTTTCCAATTTTTCTTCAAATTTAATCAGTTGAAATGCAATTGATGGCATAAAATGGTTAAAAGGTAAGCAGTAAACTACCAGAAGTTTAAATTTAAAGTTTAGGTTAGTAAAAACTGAAAATAGGAAATATCAGAGTATTACAAATGGGCCTTTTTCAGGGAACAACTAATAGGGTAGAACCTACTGATGCTCTGCAGCAATTAAAGCAAATTAAGCCTTGCAAGTTGAAACAATTTGCACAGGTGTCCCAACTTTTGTTGATTACTTGAGAACCCTCTGTCTTAAAGCAGAGTTGGAACAGACTGTGTTACTACACCCTCTGCAGTACTACTTGGACAATATTCCAGTGATGATGAGAAGAAAATGGCAATTAAATTGCCTTTCATTTAGAGAAGCTGCAAAAAAAAAAAAAATCAAAGTGTCAGTGAAGTACAGTGGTGTCCTACACAATCCAAAGGAAATTGGAAGAAATTCTGATAGGAAGAAATATGGCAGACCCAAAGTCACAATCCGAACAGAAGACAAGTGTCTGAGGGTTACCAGCTTGCATAATAGGTGGTTGAAAAATAGCAAGTCTCTGTTTCAGCTGTGAAGAGGTGACTTTGTCCAGTCTATAGTAGTCCACAGTCGGTATTTCAAGTCCCTATTTAGTCCTTTAAAGACCGTCTTTGTTACTGCCACTCGCCCTGTCAAACGTGCCGCATAAATTTTCCTCTGTTACTTTTGATGTAATTAATTTAAAAGTAATGACTCCATGAGCATTCTTTCATTTAAGAGAAAGACACCTGTAACTTACTGGTGGACAAGTGGAAACCTGCATGTGATCTTTACATATTCACTTCTTTTAAGTTTTGTTTGATGTCTTAGCCGTGGGCTTTGATCCAATGACATTGAGTGTCATGCTGCTGTTCATGGTTGAAATCTCATTCTGTTTCATTGTTGGGACCTTGTGCTGAAGAATGCATACTGTACTGCATAAATAAATGTGTGGTACTGTACATCAGTCAATTTCTCCTCTTGGTGAATCTTCTATATTTATTTTAGAAGAAGTTTGAAAGTCTAGTGATAATAGGAAATTTCTACTGGGGACAAAAATATTTCAAAATAATGCAGAGTGACCAAAGAACTTGACCAGGAAATTAAAATATGTAATGTATGTGTTGTGTAACAAATCTGTCCATCCATTCATTTTCCAACCCGCTGAATCCGAACACAGGGTCACGGGGGTCTGCTGGAGCCAATCCCAGCCAACACAGGGCACAAGGCAGGAACCAATCCCGGGCAGGGTGCCAACCCACCGCTGGACACACACAAACACACGCGGGCCAATTTAGAATTGCCAATCCACCTAACCAGCATGTCTTTGGACTGTGGGAGGAAACCGGAGTGCCCGGAGGAAACCCACGCAGACACGGGGAGAACATGCAAACTCCACGCAGGGAGGACTCGGGAAGTGAACCCAGGTCCCCAGGTCTCCCAACTGCGAGGCAGTAGCGCTACCCACTGCGCCGCCCTGTGTAACAAATGTGTATAATATTTTAGCTCAAGTACTGTTGTTAGAATGCTGTCTTGACAACTTGATCTGCCAAAGCCAAAAATAAAAATGAATACAATCTTTTCTCATTGACTGGAGTCAGGACCATAATGTGAATACCAGTGCAAATAATCCTCATTAACTGATAGCTTTCCTTGATTAAGGTGAACAGGCTTATAAACATTATTGTGCTGTGTCTTGAATTTTTGGGTGCATTCTGCGAATAATTTTCTACAGCCTATTTTGTTAATAACGTGTTAAATGTGAACAGCTGCAGAAAAAATGGTGGATGAAATTACTGCTGTTGTGTGATAGTCTAAGACAGTGTTTCATAAATGTTTTTGGGACTGCAGAGCTCTGCACAAAAACATTTTTGGTTCACGTCACCCCTATGAAAATTAAAAACTGAAAGGGAAATTAACAAAATAAACATCCATCCATCCATCCATTTTCCAACCCGCTGAATCTGAACACAGGGTCATGGGGGTCTGCTGGATCCAATCCCAGCCAACACAGGTCACAAGGCAGGAACCAATCCCGGGCAGGGTGCCAACCCACCGCAGACAAAATAAACAGTTATGTTAAAAATATTTAATAAAGAAAGTATATCCATAATATAAAGAGATGTAATAAAAACTTTCAAATTTCAGGCATGATAAATGTAAATGCATAGTCTTAACGGGAAGGTTGTGCTTGCACTGCATGACACAAATCATCAGTATTTGGTGTAAACTTTGTTAAAGATAGTCTTAATATACAGTAGATGACATATTAACCCAATTTTCATATTTTGCTTTTGGTTGCAATGACAGTCAAAAAAACACTTTCACATAAGCATGTGCAGAGGAAAGAAAGTGGAATAGGATCCTAAAGGTTTTTTTTCTTAAAACACATTCACATTCAGTCTGTTTTTTTTTTTTTTGTTTTGTTTTTTTTATCCAATATTTACCAAGTTTTTTATTTGTTTTTTTTTTTTAGGTTAAATGTCATAAACCTTCTCTTGGGTCCTAACTTGTACAAAAATAGTCAAATTTAAATAATATCATTTTCAAATTATTGATTACGAGAGGTTTTTGTTGGTTTAGAGTTGTAATCTTCATTTTTCTTTTCTGCCTCATTTATTTAGTCCTTTAAGGCTTAAAGTCAATGATGAAGGTCCTTTCTAATATTTTTATCAAAAGTTTAATGTTCTTCTTCAAGCCTCGTGAAAACCAGTGAACTTCTGTATGTAATTAAAAATGAAGTCTATGTTGAGTTGTTTACTCATTAGTAAAAACATGAAACAATAACCACAGTAATATTAATATGTTTACTGCAGTTAATGTACACATCTAGATGGATGGTGACAAATGCAAAGCTGCATCCACCAAACGATAGATATGTTTAGTCACTGTCATTTACATGTACATGTATTTGCTTGCCAGACGCTTTTATCCAAAGTAACTTACAAAAGAGGTAAACATAATTAAGTAACATTAGGCCAAGGCACACAACCTCTACTTTCTGACTTAGTCAAGCTCAGATCTGTGTGGTGTGAACTTCAGGCTCTTTTTTGTTTATCGCTACGTTTTTCAGCAGCTGCGACTGATACAAAATATTATTAATTATGAATAAATGTTATTTATATACTGACTTTCCCATGCTCAAGCTTCGTGGCTTCTGCTGTGAACAGGGGGATGTGGCAGCAACATGTGTATGCCAGTGTCCCCTCCCTGAAACTTTTCTGATGGCACATAGAACTCCTATACCCAAGTAGTGTTACCATCCAATAGAGACATTGCCCTAAAAATGAGAATTTCTTTAAGATGTGAGTAAAAAGGTGTTAATGTAAAATCAACGAGGGATTTGTGTGAAACAGTGAGGACTTGAGTTAAAATCAGATGTGGGGTAACAGACAAGATCCAAGTTAGAGTAGGTTTGCACCAGGAATCTTCTTGAAGTCCTTGCCTCTTGGATCTGATTATGGATGTGTTGACTTGTGGGATAAAAGACCAATCCTCCCGATGCAGGCTTTTTGCTGATGACATTGTGTAGTTTGACACCAAAAAAGAGGAAGTGGAGAGGAAATTGGAAGAATGAAGAAGGACTTTGGAAGTTAGAGGACTGAAAATAATAGGAAGAAGACAGAATATTTGACGTTTAATGATGATCAGGATTCAGAATTTAGCCTGCAGGAAGAGCTACTGAAAAGAATGGATACGTTTAAATATCTAATAATAATAATAATACATTTTATTTATATAGCGCCTTTCCCATGCTCAAGGCATAGAATATAATAAAGAACGGCAGAATATACAGTATATAGCATTGTACAAACCAGATAAATAAATAAAGAAGATTAAGACAGTAAATTCTGAAAAAAAAAACAGACAACATAATTGATGGTCTCGCACACACATACAGGTTACGTTGGCATCTTGACAGAGAAGTAAACTGAGAGAAAGGTAATAAAGTCAAGTAGAGCTAAAAGCCTTCCTGAACAGATGAGTTTTGAGTTGCTTTTTAAAAGAATTCATGGAGTCAGCCGACCTGATTAATTTTGGTAGGTCATTCCAGAGTCTGGGCGCTATACAGCTGAAGGCCCTGTCACCCATAGAGTGTAGATTAGTGAGGGGCACAACAAGATTACCAGAATCAGAGGACCTTAGTGGGCGGGCAGGCACATAGTGATGGAGAAGGTCACTGATGTAGTTTGGTGCGAGGTTATTTAAAGCTTTGTAGGTTATTAGTAGGATTTTATATTCGATTCTGTAGGACACAGGGAGCCAGTGAAGACGGAGCAGGATGGGTGTGATGTGCTCACTGCTGCTGGTTCGAGTAAGGACTCTTGCAGCTGAGTTTTGAATAAGCTGGAGCTGTTATATAAGATTAGAAGGGGCACCTGCCAGTAGGGAATTACAATAATCGATGCGGGATGTGATAAAAGCATGGACAAGTTTCTCAGCATTAGAGAAGGAGAGGAAGGAGCGAACACGGGATATGTTACGGAGGTGAAAGTAAGAAAGTTTCTTAATGTGATTTATGTGGGCGGAATAAGTGAGGGAGGAATCAAAAATGACACCAAGATTTTTTACAGTAGAGGCAGGTCTGATGAGATCACTGCCAAGATGGACTGGGAAGGAGCTCATTTTATTAAGTTGCATTGATCTAGGATCAATGGTAGCCCAAGATGAAGAATTAAATGCAGGAGTATTATGTGATCAAAGAATTACGGTGAAGGCTAAAAGTAAGGTTTTTTAAGACCATGGTAAGACCACTAATGATATAAAGCTGAGACATGGACAGTAAAGGGAGTTCAGGAGAAGAAGCTGGATGTGGCAGAAGTGAGAATGTTGAGATGGGTGTGTGGAATTATAAAGAAGGACAGAATAAGAAATGTGGCTGTAAGAGGTACCACAAAAGAGGAAGAAATATCTAAGAAAAGTACAGGAAAAGTAGGCTGAAGTGATAAAAACATAAATATGTGGGTAAAAGAGTGATGGAAATGGAAGTACAGGGGAAGAGAAAGTTAGGGAGAACGAAGCGGAGGTGGATGAAGAAAGTAAAAGAAGATCCGAAGAAAAGGGATTTGACTGAGGAGGAGGTTCAGGACGGAGCTATGTGGAGAAGTTTGATTAGGCACATTGACCCCACATAGAAGTGGGAAAAAGATGAAGAAGATAAAAAAAATATCGCAGGGGATAACTATTCTATCTATCTATCTATTCTTTTTTGTGATTTTATTAAAAACAAATAGCATTCCATACAAATAACTAAAGTTTAACAAAAAAAGGTTTTAAACAAATCAACCCCCACCCCTGTGAGGGGATATCTATTCTGTTCAGGCAAAGAAGTGATTTTCTGATGTACTTTGTGTGATCATAGCGATTTGAGTTTGAAGATTTAATTAAGATAATTGCGTCGATCACAACAGTGGACCTCCGATTCTTCCCATTTATAATAACGGGCTGTTCATTTTGGCTGTTTTTAGACAGCCGTACAGCCCTTCTAAGAACTGTCGAGTGTAGTGCCTTAAGCACATCTGTGCTCTGCTTCTTTGCGATTTGATTGACGTGAAGTACACTTTAACGACCCAGCGTGCCCCCCGAGCGAGCACGCGCGCGCTGCTCTCTAAATGAAGCAGGTGGTTAGACGTGTGCGTGTCTTGTGTATGCGTGCGTGCGCGAGTGAAGGGGCGGGCGCTCGAATGCTAGCAAGATGGCGACACTGAAGGAGGAGCAGAGCTACGGGCTGTCCTGCGGAAGGCTTAGCAATGGCAATAACGTGTCTGTCTTTCACGTTAAGCTCACCGACAGCGCCTTCAGGGCCTTTGAGAGCTACCAGAGCAACAAGGTAAGGACAGAAGCTAATGGTGCAAAAGAGTAAGACGACCCTCCCCCGCGGCCAGAGACTGATGGCCGGCTGGTCGTTCCTGAGCTCGAGTGCTTGGCAGGATTACTTCTCAAATTTACTGCTGTCGAGTCATAACTCTTCGCTCCCTGTACTGGGGTAGCCAGACACTCTGATTCTGGAAGTTGGGGTTGGAAATAGTGGGACAACCGCATGTTTGAAAGGCTTCGTGGCTTCTGCTGTTAACAGCGGTACGGTGAAAAATGTGTACGCGAGTGCGACTCTTGTATGAGCGAGTCGAGTTGGCTGGAGGTTCCGCTGGGGTACTTCGACCTGTTTGAATTAAGCCAGAACTGAAATAAAGGCAGAACTGTCTGTTTAGTCGTCGGAAGAAGGCTTCCTGCCACGCGAGTACCTCGCCTGAGTGTGAGCGAAAAAATGGGGGAGGGGGAGTGAGTCCAGTTTTGTATCGTCTACAAATTGGCGAAATCAGCCTGACAGCAAACAAACTTAACTGTGCCAAACGTAAGTGCGCTCTTTTGGGGAGGTAATAGTTTCTTTACCTATCCACGTGTTTACATAAGACCGAATCGTGATACTTAACTGTTTATATGCTACTAACTAACGTTCACTATCTCGATATAGGTCACTTTCTGCTATACAAGTACAGACTCCACAAGGGTGAAATATATGTATGTATACCATAAGTGAGAGTTTGTTGCTAATACAGTATTAAAGGTGTCATGGAGCATATACTTTCGCTGTGAACACAATAAATTTCTGTGACTATTTTAGGTGAGTCAAGTGTGCAAACCTAAAGTAGTTGCATAAGGCTGAAAGAGACATTTATGCACATACACAGAGGGGGGGGGAAACCCAGTGATGCTTATAATAGTTTGAATGAATATCACCATAAACTTGGAATTGTGATGTTAAATTGTGTTATCTCCTTTTTTTTCTATTTACACATGGAGTGGATAAAAATGTATTTTGTTTCACTCTGCAGTATTTTAAATTGATAGTTCAGTTCTGTAGTGCCGTTTATTAATCTGTAATCTTTTGGTAGTTATTTCAGTAAAATAGGCCTTATGTAAGTAAAAGTTCTTATCTCTTGAGTGTGCAGTCACTAAGCACTTTAGCACTCTTGGGAGAATTAACACTTGTTCACCTAAAGATAAGAGAAGTTGCAAGAAAAACCAAGGGTAAGCCAATGGCATATTGGAAATACTGTTGGACCTGGTGTGGGGTGAGGGAGAATCAGTGTTCTTAATTATCTTTGAGTCAGACTATGGTTTCCAGCAATTCAGATGTTGCTCTTGGCTGTTTATCAGTGTTTAAAATTAGCTTTTATTTGTGTTTTCCCCAAATGTACGTTTATTGAAGTGACCTGATTATATGATAAGCATACAAGTTGTCTCAACAAACAGCAAGGCATAGCCTGTCTTGAAACATCAGTGTAATTACTCTTATTCTCTGGGGTTTTTAGCACTGTCTATATGGAAAAGTTACTTTGTTTGGCATATATTTATGCTTCTGTCTCTCTTCTTTCCCAGAATGTATACTTTTAAACATTGATTTTTTTTTCCACTGCTGTGCCTGTGGGAAGCAGTTAAAAAAAAAAAAAAAAAAGTTTCTGGCTCTTTAATGTTAGATGATTAGTTGGAAGTGTATAGCTTCTATGTGCCTTACCTTCTGTTAATGTTTTAAACAATGTATTTCCTGACACACAAAATGTAGTGGACATAAATTCCTGTTACTTGCTCTTTTTTTCTTTCAAAGATGGCGCTTGTGTTGTAGCCAAAATTATAGTACTTTTGTACCATATCTCCATTTTTCTTTCTCACTCGTCCTCTTTTTGAGATGAGTAACTCTATATTACACATCTTTCAGTTTCAGCAACTGTAATAAGTTATGAAGTTTGGTAGTTGTATGATTTGGGTTCTTTCCAAATTGCAAGCCTCCAACCCTCCTTATCTTATTCATTGTATTCCAAATGTTTGTGTGTGTATATGTGTGTATATATATATATATATATATATATATATATATATATATATATAATGCTGATTCTTTTTGAGTCTTGCATAGTCAGCTGTTTATTTTGTATTGCATGCTGCAATAATGTTTGCGTTAACATATTGTATGTATGACATGACTTTCTGGTTTAGGCCTCTCGTCTCGTTTTTTGGGGTTCCACTTTGGTACTCTGTTGAAAATAATATGTAAAAGAACAGGCTGTTTTACTAATTTTTAATATTTGTGGTATTGGTGGTCAGATTCATTGCTGATGTGTACTATGCTCTGCTGCGACCACCAAGCACAGCTTTTTGTACATTACACAATTTTTATTTTGCATTTTAAGAATTCAGTTATCTTGTTAATAGTATGTTTTCATAGTGGAAATTATCTTAAAAAGTAACTTCAGGAATTATTGTGTGTGTTGTTACCTGAAATTGCTACTAAAGAATGCATTTCCCACAGCCCTGCTGTTATGGCATTTACAAGCTTTTGTTGTGCATGCAAAACTTTGTTAGTTTTTTTTTTACTAGTGTAATCAATTATTATTGTGCTCGTCCTTTAACCTGGAATTGCTCTGATGGTGGCAGGATTGGCATTCCAGCCACTGTAAAAAACCTCACACTGTTCCAGTGTGGTGCTGAGATGTCACCCAGTGCACTTGGGTCCCATTCTAGGTGGTTCGGCATGTGGTGGGTAGCTATCAGTGCATGCTCCCAACCCCAGTTATTGTTTAGAAAAGTTAATGGGTAATGAATGTTGAGACTGGCTTAAATGCACTTGGAACTAATCACTTTTGTTTTAATATTTATATTAAAAGGCAGTAATTGGGCACCAGTTGATAAATTGATTGGACTGAAAATTGAACTGTGCAGTGTTCATGTCTGTAGAAACACTTATGGGATGAGATCTTTGAATGTGGCAGAAGGCCATTCTCACACAGCTGGTTGTCTTTTCCATTGTGATGCCAGGCCTCGCTGTCCAGGTGTTTACTTGCATTTCTGAGCATGTTGAAGCTTGCTCTAATTTTGACTTCTACATAAATCAACAAAGTTGCAGAAATATAGAGCAGATGCAGTCTCAAAAAGGAGTGATGGTTCTCTGGTCATTCAGTTAAGGTATACGTAAACCACATCCTTGGCATTAAAAAGAAGGAACCTGAAATATTTGTTTTAAAACACATCAAATTGGCAGTTTGTCATAGTGAGAGTAACATAAATGAAATGCACATTCTTGCAGTGGTGAATTTTTATTGGAGGAAACTTCTTGAACAGCTTTCATGGTGATTAACGTAAATATTCACTTCTTTTGCAACTTGTATCAAGAGGTTTTTGCTCCACAGTGCTGGGACAGCATTGTAGAGATGGATAGTAGATGGCTAAGAAGGTACTGCAGGGAGTTCTTAATTTCATGTATATTTTTTTGGGCTGGTTACTATTTGGTCATTAGAGTGGTAATGCAAGTGCATTCTTGTCTGTCCTAGCATTTTAAGAATGTGTTTGTGTCTTTAATTTTAAAGCACACGTTACTGTGTAATGCAGGGTACTCAATCACAGTCCTGGGGGGCTGCAGGTTTTTGCTCCAACCCAATTGCTTAATAAGAAGCACGTGTTGCTCAAGTAACACTTCTGCTTCACTTTAGTTGTCTTGCTCATTTAAGATTTTGAACGCTTATTGCTTATTTTAGTCTTAAACAGCTGTATTCTTGGTTTTTAATTGCTCCTAATTTGCAATAACATGCAAATGACAAGAGAGACCAGCATTTCTCCATTTAGCTTGTTACCATTTACACTTGTGTGTGTTTATCATGCACTGTTGGATTTAATTAAATACTTGGAAGGAAAGTGAAGAGAAAAAAGTGAATGACTGAGAATTACTCATCCATTTAGCCTTCAAATCATTTGGATGATATCCTTAGAAAGGAGGAGAAAATCTAGGATATGAGAATCACCTGACATAGCAGAGTTAAAGCACTAACAAGCCATGAAATTAAATTATTGGCAAGAATTGCTTTCTAATTAAGCAAGTGGGTTAGAACAAAAACCTGCAGCCACTGTGGCCCTCCAGGACTGTGATTGAGGACCCCTGGTGTAATGTGTCAAAAAAATGAACTTGTGAGTTGGAATAATCCAATTTCAAACTAGCCTCTTTATCCACTTGCTTTGTTTTTTTTTTTTATTTCCTTGAAACATGGAAATATAATGTCTGACTTCTAATTTCCATAAAGCCCTGGGGCTTCCCCAGGGTGACCTCCCAGGTGATCATGCCTGTAAAACCTCTTCAGGGAGGCATCCAGGGGGCCTCCGTTATCAGATGCCTGAAACACCCGAGTTGACTCCTTTTAAAGGGGGGGGAAATCTCTCCATATATAACACTTTCTACCAGGAACAAGCTGGCTAGAAAGGAGAAAGTTGTACTGCTGTACTTGATTCGTTTTAGTGACCGGGAGACCCAAACAAAATGTGGTGATATCCCAGACAGCCCCTGACTTTGGCTCACCAATGTAAAGCTATCAGGCACCAAATGAAGTTGGAGCCAGCTCTTGCATTGGCCTGTTTTTAAAATAAATAAAAAATAAGCAAACAAGAAATCATGTCCAAAATGGAAAGATGAAAAAATGAGGTAAATGATGTGCAAAAGTAATAGAAACCTACGTAACGGAGAACATTATTAAGATAGTACTAGTCAGCAGAGGAAAGTTGCTAAATCAGCAGACAACTTGCCTGCCAAAAAATCACTCCTTTTAAACAATGATCACTGTAGTGTCATGGCAAGCACAGCTGAGGGCCTGCATGTGTATGCTCACAAGGTGGACATGCAAGCCTTGTACCAGGGATGATCTTGTTGATTATTGCAAAAAAAACATGCTGTAAGTAATAAATTGAACCAAACACTCCATCTGATAGAAGTTGTCAGGTGTGAAACCTCGCACCTTTTTCTCCCAGTGTTGCAATCAGATATAAATTCTTCTGCCAATTTAAGATTTGTCTTCCTAATCTACAAGTTAATTTGAATCTAGTGTCCCATTCTCTGCACTAGTTATTATCATTAATAGAAACTAAAACTAAAAAGAATCATTTAAAGAAAATTAAACTAATAGCTGACTGAGAAATGAAACTTACTCATAACTGAAATAAAATGTTTTGACACACATCTTTTGTTTCTGAATTAAAACTTTTCTGTAGCCTGCTATTGACCATTATTGGAGGTGTGTGTGCATATCAAGTTTGAGTGCACAGTATCTTGGTGAGACATGAAATTGCCCTACTGAAAGTTTATGAAAGAGGGCCATGGCACTCCTCCTAGTAATCAATTATTAAAAATTAAAAAGGAAAGCCTATTGGCGCGTCCTTTGAAAATTGACATTAAAGTGATCCAGTTGGTTTGTCGTTTTCCTACCTATTGCAAACATCATTCATGCACAGTATTAGTTATTCACTTTGAAGTAACTGGTTTGTGAAATGTTTCAAAGCAAAGCTTGATGACCAGATATTTCAACAAGTAACCCAGATTTGAAAAAAGCCATGATGTCTTATCTGAGCTCAAGCTGTTGCATAAGAGACCTAAAGAAAGCAACTTTGAATGAATTGTGCAGATACGCCATGTAAGGTGTGTTAAATAACATGAACTGTGGCGCTCACTGGATTATGATATGCAGATGTCTGAACCCCACTCATCAGATTCTATTTACAGTAAGCCGAACCATTTTCTTACCCCTGCTCTCTGTCATTCTCCTTTTTGAGGTTGCCTGAATGCTTTTCATGGTGAAGCAGTTTTTCCTCCTATTTCCAAAAATTTTTTTTTTCTATTTCTTGAATATTTTTTGTCTGGTTTTGATGTCGGCATTGCATCTGATGTCACTTTAGGCTCTGGTAGATTAGAAAATTTCTAATCCTGACCAAATAGGTGGATGGAAAATACTGTTGTTAAATTTGTTTTTTGTTGGTGGTAATTTTTGTAAGTTCAGAACGTAACTCCGATTTTAAAGTCTGCTGCAGATAGAGTTGCAATTACCAGATATTTTAAATCAGATTTGAATTATCTTCATTGTGTTTTTTTGTTATACGCTGTTAAAATAAGGTACATGGTTAAGTTGCCGGCACAATTTTAAATATGAACAGTCTTGTTTGCTTCATGAATGAATGATTAAATTGATTGTTCTTGAGTATTTTAATTGAACATGCTTTCTGAAAATGTACATACTAAAGTGTGTGCTATAATACATTTCAGATTACATATGAATAGATAATTATATTGCGTAATAAGTAGGGCTGCAACTAATGATTATTTTGGTGGTCGACTAATCGTTCAATTTTTTTTTCGATTAGTCACAATTATGTTGTGCCTGACTATTTTGATGCCTGCGACCTGTGGTTGCATGTCTTGTTCTGGGCTCCAGTGCATGTCTTACCTCATCTGCTCATGTCTGTCTACCTGTAAAAGTCACCCTGATGTCTCTGCATTAACAAGATTAAAATTAATAATAAATTAAAATAACACCCAGTGAAACATATGAATTTGAAAATAATCAGATGTTTTATTAGTGTGACCATCACAATAAAAAATACATTAAACAATACAAACTAAAGTGCACATAGTCTTTAAACAAAAAAAGTGCATTTAACTTAACCAAAAATGGCCACTGCTGTGTCTTAAAGTCCAAAAGTTTAAATAAAGCTTCAATTCAAATAAAATAAAACAATGTACAGTTCATAAAAGATTCAGTTCATATATTCCTGATTACAGTGCAGGAATGTGAGCATTTCGGCATGCTCTGGTATGAGACTGGCTCTCTTCTTTGAGACAATGTTCCCAGCTGCTAAAAAGAGATGCTCAGAGGGAGTAGAGATAGCAGGAATACACAAGAATGATTTTGCAGACAAAGATGTTTTAATCATCACACTCTGAAGGAAAAGTGTTGTAGTTTATCACATCATGTACTATATTATGCCAAAAAAAAAAAAAAAAATAACGGACTAAAATAAGTAACAAGCTAATTACTGCCAGCACGCCGGAGCCAAGTATATTCGGAAAAGTACATTTGTTGAACGCCGCAACCAGCTAGAGTCGGTTTCCAGTGCAATTTGGAAGCACGCCGAAGCCGAGTATATGCGGTAACGTACATTCATTGAACCCCGCAACCGGCTATATTTGCTTCACAGAGCAATTTGCCAGCACACTGGAGCTGATTAGTCAGTGCCGTACATTCGTTGTGCAGCCAGCTCACGACCACTACCGGCCCCGGCAGAACTCCAGCACCACTGTCTCTGGGATTCAGCTGCTGCACTAGATGAGCCTGCAATCCTCAGCGTTCGCATGCAGACAGCTCAAACACAATTGGCTCGGTGATTTACTGAATTTTCAATGTCGTCAGTTGCACCTTGAACATGTAATACTGTAGATTGTTGCAGTAGTGTTGTTTTTTTTTTTAATAGTTTTTACAGTTCATTTGCAGTGTGTAAAATGATCAATGTTGCAGTAATTGTGATGGTCTTTGCATGAAAAAAAAAATACGTGTTCCATTAAAAATTTCACATTTTCTTTGTGAATTGTGACGTTTACTTAAAAAGTGCAGCTAAAAAGTATTTGGTGTCCAGGCAGGTATTTTTCGTACGTTGCTTAAATCATCCGAGATCAGGTGCCTCATCTTGGATGAGTTAATGCCGGTGACACTCATCCGGGATATGTCGGTTTTTCAAACGCAGCCGTGTATTCGATTAGTCGAGCTGGATCTAATCATACAAGATGAATGCGCGCGCCCGCACTGAGTGAAAAGCCCATATATATTGAGTCTAGAAAACACGATCAGCAAGTCTTTGATAGGCTGTAACAAAATGACGAAAGAACGGGCGCATTTTTTTTTTTTTTCACACACGTGGCGCAAGACCTTTTATTCGAAGGACATGAAGAATTTCAAGATTTAATATGCACAAGGGGTAACACTGCAAAAACAGCCCAGACCAGAAAAGACGGCTGGCAAAACGTGTCCGACAAATTAAACGCTAAGTAGTGTGCATTGTACTTACTGAATGCAGCGTTTCATTTCCTATGTGCCAGATTAATTATTATTTAATATGTCATAATTCCAGATCAAACTTGAGCACAAGGAGAACATGGGAACAGGTTAAAGTGAAGTACAAGAATATACTTCAAACTGGTAAATATTGGTAAATATTTAAAGAATTGTTGAGATAAATAATCGTATATAATATAAAAAACATTAATTTTAAAGCTAATAAGGCAGACAAGCAAAAAACAGGTGGAGGTCCACGCGGTCCAGACCTAACCCCTGCAGAAGAGTTGGCTCTCCAGCAAAATGCCCATCGCCCTGTTTCTGAGGGCATTCCAGGGGGAAGCTCCTCCTCAGAACCAGTGGCAGGATGCAGTGGTCACTTCATTTCAGGTAAGGGATGGTCATTGCATATATTTGTCCTCCATGTGTGCCATAGGTATGTTCCATATAGCCCTCTTTTTCTGTTGGGTCAGTTGCAGGGAATATCATATCCCTTGAACCTGTGTCTGACCAACGAGATATTGACGAAGGTCAAATATTTCATGAAGACACTGTGTCTGATTATTCATCAGAAGGAGAGGTACATTTTCCAAAAAATGTTTGATCAAACTCCACTTTGATCAGTCCCATGTGCCCCAATCACATTTGGAAATCCCGGTAATGAGAATGTTAGGCTGATTGAGATTCTTCATGAAACTGTGGGTGTTTTTGCCTGTACCTACCTGCAGTGGCATGAAACGCCTCTTTTATTGTCTGCACACGCAGGTGTCCAGGAAACACTATGAAAACTCAAAGGAAATATTTCAGAGCCAAACGGACTTTACGAATTGCCTGGCAAACTGCACTTTTAGTTAAATTTTCCGCATCGCCTACAGTATAAAAAAGTGCCCCTTGTAAAAAACCTCAAAGCAATGCATACTGAACCACTGTCTGTGTGGTTGTGAGAGCCCGACTTCGCCTAGTTTGACTTCGAATATAAGGTGCTAATAAATCTTTGAGGTACAATATTCCCCCTCGGCTAAAGTGGTATCTTTCGAAAAGAATTTCCTCCAGGAGCAATAAAGGATCTTGCCGATCGCGCAAAACCCTCTCTATATGAAATTCTCTTCGTATAATTTGCGCACCAATATCAATTGGTCGCTCATTCGTGAACGGCGAAGCCATGACTGGATGACTTCCAGGCACCATCACTGATTACGTGTGTAAGCTAATCCTTGTTTACATAGAACAAACCTGCTCCGAGCAGGTTTGAGGATTAGGATGTGTTGCTATGACAACACTTCTAGCAAGAGTTTCGAAAAACCGACAGATCCAGGATCAGGCCAAATCGTCAACAATTACATCTGGCTAAACGACTAATCCACGTACGAAAAATACCCCCCCCCCAGGGGTGCATTAACCCCCAAGTATGTGTCGGTTTAAGGGTTGACTATCATTGTCGAAACCTTGATATACACATTATAGTACAAACATCAACATTAACACGTGACATTAACTTTACTCGCTAAAACTTACCTCTCGAGAGACGGTGGCGGCATCACAGCTCCAGGATGCTTGCATTGGTATACTGTGTGCAGTCTTGACAATACTGCCCCCAGACATTCACGTAGTGCATTGCAGTTACAGAAACCAATGTGGTTCTTTGTGACTGGAGCCTCTATTGAAGGTTCTGTTTGACGCGTCGACAATAAAAAAATCCATGTCAACGGTTTTTTGTAGTCGATGACGTCATCGATTACGTCAGACTAATTGTTGCAGCCCTAATAATAACTATATCTCATAGGGTGATGTAACTGAGTTTTTGCTCATGCTCACTTAGTCCTTAGAATTTTTATTTTGGCTTTCCCTGTCTCAACTAAGTGGCTTTATACAATATAGCTTTCGCCTAATGAGCATAATGATTAGATATCTAGACTGAACATAATTTTTGAACATAAGCACACAGCAAATAATTTGATCTAAACATGAAGGTACTGTCTTAGAATGTGTTAAGCATGACCCTAACAATAACAAGCAAGTGTGTAATCGATAATGTGACTGTCAGGAGTTCTGGAACTGAAAATGAAAGGCCCCAGCAAATTTAGAAGCAGTGTTAAATTGCTTTCATGAAGAAGTTTATGAAGGAGCTGAAGACTGATGCATGCTGGAAGAACATAACATGACACGTTACACCGGTCAACAAACTTTGTCTCAGCAGAAAGCTACTGTCTGATCATCCCAGTCAATCGAACGCAAAAGGAATGTATGTTGGAATGACTGTTTATTAAATCAGGAATATCAGCAAATGTATGAATTACCTGTCCTCCTAAGGTACTGTAAAGTACTTGATCCAAAGTTTAAATTGTGTAGTGCTGCTAAAGTAAACAGTTGGCTCCTTGAACAGTTGGACATTGCTTCAACACCAATGACGTTTTAGAAAACATCCAGGAGATAACAAGCCTCACTATGTCTTTTATCTATATATTTGCATATTTCTGCTGTCCATTTGCTCTGTGAGCAGTGTGTATTTCATAATCTTCATTGAACACATTTTAAATATGAAAACTAAAATAGAAATAGCTGTAAGTTCATTAAAGTAAATTGATGGTGTTAAGTTCATAAAATTCAATTGGGGGGAACAAAATGACAGACAACCATAGAAATAAAAAGTCATTTAGAAAATGGAATTGATAACCTTGGTTGTTGCACATAGTAAATACCAAGTTCTAATGGGGGTATGAGATGCTTTCTGCATATTCATCCCCTTTAAGTATACATTTTATTTAGATCTTTGTCTCTGTAATTTCTGTAAAGAATTAGCTTGTCCAAAGTTGTCTACAAACTTTATCTTCCAAGCAAATTATTGACCTAATGTTTGTGGTTCAAATGTAGCATGAGCTATGGCTGTAGTCTTCTGACTATATATTGGTTTTGAGCTTGGCTGCTGATTAATCAGCATTACCATGAGTGATTGTTTTTGCATTTTTTTTTTTACTGCAACACCTAAATGCATTCATTTTGATTAATTTGACTGCATGTCACAAGTTGTTAATAAAGCAGTGCCAAATAAATCCAGATTTATTAGTAGCAGTGGAAAAAGCTGCCACATATATAGTAAATATATTGTACAAGTGTCTCTTATGTACTGTATATGCCACTGCCCGGGCTTCAACACATTTATTGTGTGGGAGCTTTTTTCATTCCAGCCTTGAGAGTCAGAGGGTTATTGATTACAGCATCACCCTTTGAGGGTGGGATTTTCAGTCATCCGGTTCAAGTGCTGAGACTGCCTTCTTTTGAGTTGAAAAAGTGAAACAAGCTTTTTTTTTTTTTTTTTTTTATAAAAAAGGCATTCTTTTGAACCGACCATTTTGTACTGCTTATCCGAGTCTGGGACGTGGCGGTCACAGGCTATGCAAAGATGCCCAGGCATCCCTTTTACCCAGCTCTTTCAGGGCTGTGGAATTCCCAAACTAGCTGAAAGATGTAATCTCCCCAGCATGTCCTGGGTCTACCCAGAGGTCTCCTCCCAGTTGGCTGTGCCAGAAAACACCTCCACAGCTAGGCATCCAGGATGCATTCTAATCGGAAGACTAGACCACCTCAACTGGCTTCTTATGATGTTGAAGAACAGTGGCTTTGTGCTTCTCCTGAATGTCTACATTCCTCACCCCAAGTCTAAAGCTGAGCCCAGACATCCTACAACGGAAGCTCATTTCTGCCGTTTGCATCTACAGTCTATTTCTTCCAGTCATTATCCAAAGCTTGTTACCATAGGTGAAGACATGGTCTTAGATTGACCAGTAAATTGGAGCTTTGCCTTTTGGTTTAGTTCTCATGATCGCCTGTCAATCTCATGCTCCCTCCTTCTCTCACTCTTGATCGTGAATAAGACCCAGAGATACTCCTTAAACTGTTCTGCTTATACAGTTTACCAAATCTAATAGCCAGATAATTAATATTTTATTTTTCATCTTCTAATCATAAACAGAATTATTGACAGAACCAGTCAAAGTGCTAAACTAATTTGCATTTGGGATGTGGCTTAACATTAAAAAAAATTTTGAACTATTCAATACTGTTTCAATGTTTGCTCAATTGTTTCTTACACACAGCTTTTCAGTAAACTATAGTCATTTAATATGTCTAGGCAAATGATTATTAAATTGCTGAATTATTTTTGCTTTGTAGAACAATGTAACACATGAAAGTGTGTAAAATTTCAGTTTATATGCAATTCATTTCATTCAAACAGCAGCACCAGTTTTGATATGTTGGATTTGCATTTATCAGCCTGATTTTGACTATTTGTTTCTGGCATTGTTGTGGTGATTTGCAATTATAGTACAAACCCAGATCAGAAGAAGTTGGGATGGTATGGAAAATGACAAAAAAACGCAGTGATTCTTTTACTTGGATATTTTTTTTAATTGTAGACTGTATGCACCTAAGATATTCCATGTTTTTCTTCTGGTCAAATTTGTTTTATTTGTTAATATACATACAATACATTCATTCTTAAATTCATTCCTGTATTTCAGGCCTGGAACACATTACAGATAAAATTGGGATGGGAACAAATTAGGACAGTAATGAGGTAAAAATTAAATAATGATGTGATATCAACAGGTGATTATTATCATGAGTTGGTACAAAGCCTTACGTTTAACATTGTCCAGAAGCAGCTTTGGCTTTTCTAGGCTGTGAGACATCTGGGATGAACCATCACACAGTGGAAAAATGTATTGTGGTCAGATAATCAGTATTCCATATCTTTTTTGGAGAAATTAACCATCTGGACTGTTATCAGAAACCTATCCAAAAGTCAGGGTCTGTCATGGTATGGGGTTGTCAGTGCCCTTAGAAAAAGGTAATTATAGGCAGCATTGATGTAGAAAAGTACATTGAGTTTTTAGAGCAACATTTGCTGCCATCAAGACATCTTTTCCAGGGCTTCCATTCATATTTCAACAAGACAATTTGAAACCACATTCTTTATACATTATAAAGACATGACACTGGAAGAAGAGGATATGGGTACTGGGCTGGAATATCTGCAGTCCTAACCTGTCCCCAGTAGAGAATGTGGAAGTAAAAAATGCGACGATGATGACCCCATACTATTGAACAAGATGTGCAAGAAGAATGGGGCAAAATAATGCCTGAAATGCATCATTGTTTGGTATCCTTTGTGCCCAAATGTCCTAATTGTGAGAAAGAATGGCGACATTACAAATGGTAAATGCTTTACCATCCTAACTTTTTTTGGAATGTGTGTTAGGCCTGAAATTCAGGAATTGGTGTATATTAAAAATGAAATGAAGTTGACTAGAAAAAACATGAAATCTTGGGTTCATACTGTCTACAATGAAATATGTCAAAATAAATTTAAGAATTAACTTTTTTTTTTTTTTTTTCTTTTCATACTGCCAAAACCATGAGTTACATTTGTTGGTGCAAGACATTGCATAAGTTTATTTGGTTATGCTTCAGTGAGATGATCTCTCATTTAATTTTTATATATCGAGCATTGTTCATTCTGACACACAGCCACAAGGTAGACGATACATGAAATGTAATTTTTCCAGGCATGCTTGAAAAAGAGAGAAAAACTTTGCCTTTTGCTGTGCGCGTTATGGATTTTAATTGTTTTACCTCAATGATGGAAAGTCCCTTCATGTTAGAGAAGTGAAACTGCAATATACATTTTGGTTCTTATTTATTCTTAAGGTCCGCCTTTCTTCTCATGTTTCAGATGTCTTGTAGGAAGATTGTTTTTGAAATCTTGCTGTCTGCAAGAAGATGGTAGTCTGTTACTACCACTTTTGAATGCATGAAAAAAGTATGTTAAAGTATCCAAACTTTCATTATTACATTCAACTTTTTCCGAGGCACCACTGATAAGTCTTAATTATTCCAACTAAAATCCAAATTGTTGGTAATGAAATCTGATTCGGAAGGCAGACATTGATTGCTGAAAGTGCCAGGTGCATGTTTGGTTTTTCTTCACAAACACCCCCAGTGATTGTTCCCTTGAGTTCAGAGTTGCTAAAGGAGCACTTCTATAGACAACAAGTTTATAGTAGTGAAATATCAAAACAAAAATGAATTATGCTGCACTTAATGTCATATAGCCTCATTCCAGATTGGCTTCAGAACTCCAAATAGTTTGAGAAAAAGCTGATTTTTTTCCACGAATGCATTTAATATCTGGGGAAAACCGAAATTGTAACTTCATAAAAATGGTAAAGGCAAGCATATGACATCTACTTGGGAGGCCATGTTAAACTGTCAGTGGATCCGATTTGGTTTATATCAGGGTTGCCAAGGCAGTGTGTAACCACTTATGCATCAGGTGGCCTGCTGATGCAATACCACCATATTTTAGAGTTGTTTGTGTGTATTGCAATAAATTCAGATATCATTCAAAAACATTAATGGTAAGTTTTACACAAAAAGGTGTCTACTTTCAAATAGATTATAGGTTTCTATGTAGTCTGCTCTCTTTCATTAGTAAAGTATGCAATTTGCACATGTATATGCCATGGTGAAAAGTGCATTACAACTGATTGAATCTGCTGTTATCAATGATCCCACCTCTGTAGAGCTCCATACAGTGAAAGACTTGTTACCACTGCTTCAGAGCATTCCAGTGTTGTATAGTTGGCTATGATTGGTCATTAATACATGTGACAGCTGCGTGTTAAAGACAGCAAATTTTCTGTGCGACAGCTCATTTTTATACATTGTTACACACAAAGCTTCTGTCAGAGTGCATGGAGATTTTCTGGGTGACGTGTAATAAAACTTGAAGTTTGTACTAGGGCTGTGTCTTCCTCCTCAACCATATTTTCTTTGTTTTGAAGAAGTCCTAGAAAAGTTGCTAATGCTAGTGATATGGAATATGAGGACCCCGAATCAGACTCGGATCAGATCAGTTTTGACTCTCTTGAGATAGACGTGTTTGATGAAAGACTCGATGCTACGCTTGATATTGTAAGTATTGCTTATAGTTAGGGCTGGGGTGATAAAATAATTATTTCTTTGATAAAAATGTAAGACATGGTCGATAGAAAGTTGATAGTACTCATTCCAGCCGTGTTTTGACAGACTGCATGAAAAGCCAATAAAAAAGAGAATAGCACCTCGTGGAACCAATCATGTGGCTGGAACAGAGTTACAGCCACATCAGATTAGGTTGACTCACACTCCATAGTGCACGCCTTTACATCAGGAGTGGGAGTGACATAAAAGAAAAAATGATGACAGAAAATGTTAACGAAAACTCGTGTTGGGTCCAGTGGTTGGGGTATGGTAATTTTAAAATACTTTTTTTTCTCTTCAATTTTTAGTTTTATCACTCATAACATAATTTTTTATTTTGGGAAAAGCTAAGTATTTATACAAAATACAGAGCTGGAAAAGAGCTTGACAATGTGAGAACCATTTCTGTGCAACTTATATTTAGGGAAAGATTGCCAGTCAAAGTCATACTACCCCTAATAAGTTCAAACTTTGTTAGCTTAAATCTCCCTTAATATTGATCCAAGATGTGCAATTTCAGTTCCTTGGGTTACTCATATGACCAAATCGGCATGCCAAGTTTCACTAAAATCTGTGATGAGGTCCAAAAGTGTGATGATATGACATGGAATTAACCAGTTTAACAAACACTCCCCACTTTCTCAGATTACTTTTTGCTTATCAATAAAACCACACTGTAACCAATCAAAGCACTGTGAACGTACAGGCGTCTCCTTGTCTGCTTGCAGGCTCTGGGGTGAAAGAGGGTTGTACTAACAGCTGAATAGTGAACTTCACTGCACTCTTTGATTTAGTGCAATTGCAAATCAAATTATTACAAATCTCTTTGTTCCTGTGCCTTTTGTGATCCTCTTAAGTAATATGGAAACAGACCCTTTGGGCGAGATATGTTGCTACTTTTTAGAGCATGTGGATAACAGTTGGTGCTGAACAGTTTGTTGACAAGTTTTTTCAGTAATATCTGATTCTAAATCAGTTGTTGCATCTTTGAATGCTTTCAGAAAAGAGACCACAGTTGTATCTTATTGTTGATGTGGCCAGTCATCATGTTGGTGCAGCACTGAATTCAGCACATCTTGTCTCCACAGACCTGTTTGAGTAACTTTGCCTTGTTGTCCAGTATGTTTAATATACCCAACTTTTTTTTAACACTAGCCAGAAGCTGTGCATGTTTGGGTGCTTTCCCCATCAGTGCTGGTGTAAAAGCATTTAAGAGAATTGTGTTAAAAATGTAGCCACTACAGGTTAATCTGGCGTGGCTGCGCAATGCAGCAATTGTTTGCTCCTAGGTCAGCAACAATCAATTCTGAGAACTCTTAAGTTTTTCAAACAGTAAAGCGTGAATGTTTTCACCAGTTTTAATTATGCTTGCTTCAAACAAGGCCGCAAAAACACCCTTGACAGAAGATTGTAGCTCTCATTAATATGGAATAATAAATGGTAGCATTTATAGAAGAGGTTTTCTCAAGTTTTTAGTCCAAATATTACTTGTGACAGCACACCCATAATTATTGACAGTCTCTAGCATGTCATATGAAATATCCTTTATTTTTTGGCTTTTTGTACCACGTGCCGCAATACAGTTATCTGATGGGGCAGTATCTCTTTAAACTTAAGACTTTCCAAATGTGGCTATGTCAACCAGCTACTGCTCAAGTTGAATATAACCCTCACCAGACATTGTCGTAAAGCCCTATATCCTTGCAAAAAAAAAAAAAAAATCTGCACATCTATCCTGTGTTTTAACTTTTAAACTTTTAGTGTTAGTAGTTACTTTAGACAGGTTTGGCAAGAATGTCTGTTTAGTTTGACCCTTTGCTATTGCACATGTGTGGCGCTTTAACCCTAAGGTGAGTGACTTGTGTCCATTGTATGTTAGCATATTTAATATAGCAAGCAAACGGCATTTGGTTGCTATTGCCTAGATTCTAGTTCCTGCCCCCACAATATGTCAACCGCCCACAATACTGGAAATCAGCCCTGTGTTGCAAGCAATTTCATTGGGTCCTGCAGTGCAGGCCTTGGAGCATAAGTTGACCACAATTAAGTGAATATGGCAGTTTTGTTTATGTTCTCCTTTGTATATATTTGAAAGCTGCTTGAATTTGTACTGAAGATATGTACAGAATATTTTTTGTCCATTTGTGGGTTTGTTTCCCAACCATTTAAGCAGTTTGAATCTGTATAAAGGAAAGGATACATTATAGAAGTTTTATTTTGTATTAATGCCAGTTTATTTGGAACTGACTAAAGAATTTACTTTGAGTTCTCCTGTAAAATTTGAAAGCCTTACAATTCTAGTTTTAGATTTAAGATTTTATTTAGTTGGAGTTGACCTTCAAATGTAGGGTGTTCTCCTGTTAAACTTAAACTTTTGACTGGTCAGAATAGAGACTTTATCTTGTATTACCTATTTTATTCATTTGCCCAGCCCTACTTATACTATAACTTTGAAGCATCACTGTATGTATTTTCACAATTCAAACACTATGGAGGGGGAGGGGATTAAGTTGTAAATGCATGTGGTACTCTGCTGGGCTATCACTTTTGCAAACAATATAAACACAACTGGCAGCATGGGAGAGAATATTTAGTAAGTAAATGATTTTTAAATTATTGCCTTGCTGATGCATGTTCTTTTTTCCAGTGTACACACATTTTAGCAAAAATGAACTAGTTCATTAATATCTTCAAATCCTAAATGTTGTCCTGAAAACAAAGGACATCTTTAATATGTACTTTCTGGATGTTCCCTGCATTGAACACAGTACATTTTCTGACTTGGTTGGGATGCTCTCCTTTCTCTGTAGTCAGTGCTACTTTGTAGAATGTCCCATGTATTTAATCCCCTAAAAAAACTTGTTCCAGATTTTGTTATAATGCAGCTTGTAATTTATTCCTTTCACTTGTAACTGGTATTAAGGCATTAGTGGAACTGTTTACCTTGTCCTCTTCTCTTCGTTATAAAATTTATTTATATGAAAGTATGCATTATTTATATTATGATAAATGATTAGAGGGTAGAATTAACTTTTGGTATTCTTGCCCTCACTGCCCCAGTTGCTTTACAGTTAACATTGTTTCTCTTGCTTGCTTTATGGATTTGCCGTACAATTTTGCTGTATTGCTCTGTTATTGCGCATGTGTGTGTACAGACCCATTATTCTAAAGCAGTGAACAGAGGATGAATACAATTATTGTGAGTGACCTACATGATGAAGAGATGCACTTCAGGTATTTTTGCATGTCTTCCTTGCGCTTTGATGAAATGTTGTCATAATTAGCCCTTTGTTCATCATTATCGCACCCAAGTAACCAGCCTGCCCTCAGAATTCATCATATTGGGTACACTGAACCACGTCCAAGTTGTTGCATTGTGTAGAAAAAAAGTCCTTGGACAGGATGCCTTGAAAAGGCAGTATACAGTGCGTCTGGAAAGTATTCACAGTGCATCACTTTTTCCACATTTTGTTAAGTTACAGCCTTATTCCAAAATGGATTAAATTCATTTTTTTCCTCAGAATTCTACACACAACACCCCATAATGACAACGTGAAAAAAGTTTACTTGAGATTTTTTGCAAATTTATTAAAAATAAAAACAAACTGTGAAAGCACATGTACATAAGTATTCACAGCCTTTGCCGTGAAGCACAAAATTGAGCTCCGGTGCATCCTGTTTCCCCTGATCATCCTTGATGTTTTTGCAGCTTAACTGGAGTCCACCTGTGGTAAATTCAGTTGTTTGGACATGATTTGGAAAGGCACACACTTGTCTATATAAGGTCCCACAGTTGACAGTTCATGTCCGAACACAAACCAAGCATTAAGTCAAAGGAATTGTCTGTAGACCTCAGAGTCAGGATTGTCTCGAGGCACAAATCTGGGGAAGGTTACAGAAAAATTTCTGCTGCTTTGAAGGTCCCAATGAGTACAGTGGCCTCCATCATCCGTAAGTGGAAGAAGTTTGAAACCACCAGGACTCTTCCTAGAGCTGGCCGGCCATCTAAACTTCGCGATCGGGGGAGAAGGGCCTTAGTCAGGGAGGTGACCAAGAACCCAATGGTCACTCTGTCAGAGCTCCAGAGGTCCTCTGTGGAGAGAGAACCTTCCAGAGGGACAACCATCTCTGCAGCAATCCACCAATCAGGCCTGTATGGTAGAGTGGCCAGACGAAAGCCACTCCTTAGTAAAAGGCACATGGCAGCCCGCCTGGAGTTTGCCAAAATGCACCTGAAGGAGAATCAGACCATGAGAAAGAAAATTCTCTGGTATGATGAGACAAAGATTGAAGTCTTTGGTGTGAATGCCAGGCGTCACGTTTGGAGGAAACCAGGCACTGCTCATCACCAGACCAATACCATCCCTACAGTGAAGCATGGTGGTAGCAGCATCATGCTGTGGGGATGTTTTTCAGCGGCAGGGACTGGGAGACTAGTCAGGATAAAGGGAAAGATGACTGCAGCAATGTAAAGACATCCTGGATGAAAACCTGCTCCAGAGCGCTCTTGACCTCAGACTGGGGTGACGGTTCATCTTTCAGCAGGACAACGACCCTAAGCACACAGCCAAGATATAAAAGGAGTGGCTTCAGGTCAACTCGGTGAATGTCCTTGAGTGGCCCAGCCAGAGCCCAGACTTGAATCCGATTGAACATCTCTGGAGAGATCTTAAAATGGCTGTGCACCGACGCTTCCCATCCAACCTCTGTGCAGCACCTCTCAAGCTCCATCAGGCAGGGGCGACAGTGGCCAAGGATAGGTGTGCCAAGCTTGTGGTGTCATATTCAAAAAGACTTGAGGCTATAATTGCTGCCAAAGGTGCATCGACAAAGTATTGAGCAAAGGCTGTGAATACTTATGTACATGTGATTTCTCAGTTTTTTTTTTTTTTATATTTTTAATAAATTTGCAAAAACCTCAAACCTTTCACATTGTCATTATGGGGTGTTGTGTGTAGAATTCTGAGGAAAAAAATGAATTTAATCAATTTTGGAATAAGGCTGTAACATAACAATGTGGAAAAAGTGATGCGCTGTGAGTACTTTCCGGATGCACTGTATGTCGCTGCCTCTGACATAATTTTTGTTGTGCTTCCCTCGCAACCTTCACCAGGTTAAGTATAAACCAGGCTTTGGAACTGTGGTTACTGCAGATAGTTAAGCAGCTGTCTTTAAAAGTGATACCAAAGTTAATATTTAAGAAATGTGTTTTATCTAATTGTTTTTGATTGGAAAATATAGCATAGACCAAAGATACAAAACCTCTACTACATAGAGAGATTTTGCAGCAGGCAAACTCCTATGTTAAGTTTCTGAACAGTGCTTTTTAATTTTCAACTTGGAGTACCGACAGTTTCTTAGTGCAATGATAACTGTTGTTACACTGTATCTGCACCTCTCAATGTTTTGTGTTAGTACTGTGTATCAATCGAACGTCACTGAAGGGATTGACAGCACCCTGCAGTATTTATTATTCCATGTTTAATCACACTTCCTTCGATCCCCTGGAGCGTGAAATAACAAACGGGAGATAAAATGATAGAGCGGCCTTAGGGATGGCATGATATAGGTAAAAGCGAGTATGATTAGAAACAAGATGGGGGAAATGTATATCATGAACAAGGCATGTTCAAATGCTTCAGAACCACTGGTGGCTAACTGTTACCCAACACTGGAAGATGCTGGTATGAAAATGTATACTATGACTTCAGTTTTTTATGGAAATGTACGCAGTTTAAATTTCTTAATGTTATGTTAAGTTAAGGCACAGAACAAATAATGAACTGAGGAACCTTCCTCTCATAAACTCAGTGGTGTAACAACATGATGAACCAAAGGTTTCATATTTTGATTCTTCAGTCCATAAGACTTTCTTCCAGTCGGCAGGAGTCCACAACTGGTATTCAAGGCCCTATTTTTGTCCCTTAAGGAAAGGCTTTCTTACTGTCACTCGCCCTGTCAAACCTGCAGCACAGTCTTTTCTTTTAACATTAGAAACTGAGACTTACTTTTTTCGACCACTGTTAAGTGCTGCTTGAAGCTGTTGTGCTGTGAGGTGCCTATCTCGCAAGCTGGTGTACATCAAACTTGTCTTCTAATTGAGTTGTGATTTTGGGTCTGCCAGATCTCTTCCTTTTAGAGTTTCTTCCAGTTTCCAGTTCCCTCTGGATTGTGTAGGACACCATACACACTCCCACTTTGATTTTTTATTTAATGTTTAAGTTTCCCTAAACGAAAGGACTACACTTCTAAGGATAATAATGCTCTGTCTCATTTCATTTGTTAATTGCCGTTTTCTTGGTGGTATTACTGGAATATTGTCTAAGTAGTACTTCAGAGAGTCTAGGTAACAGTCTGTTCCAACTCAGCCTTAAGTTAGACAGAGGGTTTTAAAGTAATCAACAGAAGTTGGGTCACCTGTGCAAATTGTTTCAACTTGCAAGGCTTAATTTACTTTAATTGCTGCAGAACAACTGATTAAATTTGAAGAAAAAATGGAAAAACTAAAGTGTTCTAAAACTTTTGACCAGTAGTAATATATGTACTTGCCTTTTTTCTTGCATTTCACATCTGGAATAAACCATCAACAAATAAAAATACACTAAACCTTTGTGGGGCAATTTCAGCACAAGGCTTGAAAAGGTGTGTGAATTACAGCACAAAAACCCCAATCTATTGTACAAAATGTAAGGTTTCTCGGTATTTACTGATAAACAGAAAACGTTTTAAGGACATGCATGAAATTTTTGAATGTAAAGATTTAGTAAGATTTAGTACATTGTAGTATCTTACTGTTGAATGATAGGATTAAAGATGATCACATGGCTGATTGATGGGTTTAAAATACCATATACAGTATAGCCCTAATGAGGAAAATGAGACCTAGCATTTATTCATCCTTTGGCTGACTGTAGTGAGGTGTTTACAGTTGCCTGTCTGTCAGTCTACCCATCCATCTTTATATCCATCAAATTTTTCTTGCTGGCTTATCCAGTTCAGGTTCTTAGGACGTTGGTTCCTATCATAGCAGCACTGGGCACAAGGTAGGAATTGACCTTGGACTAGATGCTGCTGTGCTGAAGGCCACCTAATCGTTAACATATTGTGGCAACTTTCAAACCAAGTGGCTTTCTCCATTCTTGTAGTTCATCTAAATCTGTGATAAAGTGAACTCTTCTGCATATTCACTCCCAAACAAAGTTTGAGCGAGTATTCCAAACTTCCCACATTGGCCAGACATTTATGTATCTAATCAAATACGTTAGCAGCATTGCTCAATTGCAGAGATGCATATGTTTGAGGCGGCTGACTTAGCATTCCCTCATTATTTTAAACTGAACAGACACTAAATGTTTGGTGCTGGTTAATTTTTGAGGCAAAAGTGGCGCCCAATAATAAAACAAGTGTAATTGTGACTAATGCAGTGAAAATGTACAGCAGATTTTTCAGTGAGATATGTATCCCTTTGTTGTCTTTTGTGATCTTCCCAGTGAGATGTACAACTCTACACCAGTTATGAAATATTTCTAAAAAGATAGAGAACAGAGGTGAGACGTGGCACATTCTTAGTACAGTTTTGGTATTTTTGTTTGAACAAGTCTATGAATGAGCTGAAAGAGCTCAGATGCTCCATCTGGTGAGTTCCAGGTGCCTACTTTCTTTCTCTTTCTGAGGCTAGAAGCTAGATAGTTGTTTGTTTTGCCCCAAGATCTTTTTAATCATTTTGTTATCCTCGCCTAGTGAGATGTTACTTTTTAAGTCATACTTGTACTGCAGGTATCTTTTTTCCTAACATTATAATCTACTGAACACTTTTTTTGCATAAATTAATATGATTAGAGTAAGGATCTTTCACACCACGCTATGGCAAAGGTCAGTATGTTTCAAATTGTATATTAAGGAAATACTGCTGTTTACCATAGTCATTCATGTACATTTAAACAATGTTAATTTGCATTTGATTTGAAAAAAAAAACAAAACCTATCTAATGTAGTCCTAGAAAAGATTTACACACTACTGTACAGAAACGGCAACTGTACTTTGCTCAGCTCTACTTTACAAGTATAATTTTTTTTCTTCATTTAAAATCATGAACAATCATTTTGTGATGTCAAATTTAACATTTATTAACTAAAACTAAAAAAAAACTTTTGTGCTTTTTGATTATCATCATTTTGTGCCCTTCACTTGGTGAGACTTCTTTCCTGATATTGAATGCTTGGACCGGATGGCACTCTGCTTTGAAATATGTGGGGTTTTGAAAACATACAAAATCTTGTGTTAAATTTGTGAGATCTTTTCCAAATAAAAAATTGATATCCTTCAGAGAGTCAGTGATTTATCTGCAAATGCTTATGTATAAATACTTCATATGAAAAACCCTTCATTTGGAAACTCCTGTTTTGGTTGTTTTTTTTTTTTTTTAGAATCCTACATCTTTGTAGCATTTATTTTGAAACTGCATCCTTTGCTAATAATTGTTGCAGAGTCAGTTATTTCAAGCTGCTTGTGTTACGTTTAGTCACAGCAGTGGTTTTTCATTAGAGTTTACATTCACTATTGATACTGTGTCTTATTTAGATAACAGCTTGTCTTCATTTTTAACTGACTCATCCCTGCCTGACTGGGGTTCGGCAGAAGCACTCATGTTGTCTCATGCCCGACATGCTGCTTTTGTTTTGAACGAAGAGTGGAGGCTTTGAGATAATATCCAGTCACATGCTTCTGTGACTGGGATTGAGGTCTGTAGTGTGTGGTTTTTTTTTTTTTTGTTTTTTTTTTTGTTTTAGGTGACCGCTGGCGAAAATCAAACAGTAGGCAAGAGCTTTTACAAGTATACTGACATAAGCAAAATTACTTCCGTGAGAACTACTTATTGCTGATATCAGTAAATTTTCGTTGTATTGAGTAGCATTAGTGGCAGTTGCTGAAACATCGCTGTTTTTGTCCTGCCGGTCAGTGTCTTCTGAAAGGTGCTTGTTGAATGCCCACTAGCCTCCATGCATGTTTTAATGGTGAATGTTGATGGGAATATTCAATTATTTACTCCATTAGTATCTGTACATTGTTCATAAGAACTTAAGAAATTTGACAAACAAGAGGATGCCATTCAGCCCATCCAGCCCATTTGTTTAGCTAATAGCCAAGCTGTCCCAAAACCTGATAAACAGACATTTGTTGATTTAGTGAAAGTACATTGCATAAAAAAATCGCCTACTAACAACATACACCGTCATGAAGAGTTAAAATCTAATTTTGGTTGCTTATTGTTTTCATTTGAAGTCTTTCATTCTACTGCATGCATCTTTTCACTAGGGCTGCAAATAATTATTTTGATCGATTAAACTGGCAGTTTTGATTGGTTGTATTGTTAAAAAAAAAAAAAAAGTTTCATTTGAAATTAAACACATGGAGTGCATTAAATGGAACCTTTAACCAATTAAACAGGTCTGTGTAAAATTTTCAGAAATGTATTTAAAAAAAAAAAAACAAAAAAAAAAAAAATATTTTAACCAACATTTTTATGCTACATTTATATAATGTTGAAAATAAATGGTAAGTAGAAATAAGACACTTAGTAGCACTTCTGGTTCTGGTTGTGCATTGAACACACACAATTTCCTTTCACAGTAGTTTTCAATACTCACAATTTGGTTTATGTATTCAGAATCACATTAAAAAAACACTTCAAAATAACATGTAATGTAATTTTTTTTTGGGGGGCGGGGTTCTCTGCGTTATTGTTTGAAATTACATATTAAACATTGTGGTCATATTTGTGGAAATGTCCACACTATTTTCCTTTTGCAGCAAAACAAGTGGTTTCATTGGTGTGAAACTCAATATTTGTTAAATAATACGCTGGGTTTATTTTAACTGAGTTCATATCTTTTTGCATCATCCTTTGTCTTTTTTTGTGTCTGGAAACCTTTTCCCACCACATATTCTTTGGACATTTGCTTGCAGACAACACACTGTTGCATCCTGCTGCATGTCTTTGCTGTTAGATTTGAAACGGTGTGATCTTGCCACAAAATTTGTTTTCCCAGCCTAACTTGCTGCAAGAAGTACTTGCATATTATCACCTCTTCCAGATTGTATTAAAGCCAGTTGAAGTCCAATAGCCAGCTAGTCTAGAAAGTTTGATTTCTCCGACCTCCCCAACCCTGCTCCTATCTTTTGACTTGAAATTAATGATCTGCCTTTCATTCGTGGTTGATGTGCTGTGAGATTTTGATTTCCTTTGCATATGAGCCTGGGGGAAAAAAATTCTCCTTGGACAGGGACTTCTGTTTCTACACAACTATTTTTTATAAGCATGTACATAATATTACATGTGTTTGCACGCATGTAATGGAACACCATAATTTAGCAGAGTGACTATGTCAAAAAAAAACAAAAAAACACCCAAATATGTTAATTGAAAATCAGAATATTTACTAGCTAGTGGCTAATGACACATTTTTAGTCGCCTATTGTAAAATTACATTGCATATGCTAGCGTTTTATTTGCATTGTAGAGGGCTGGATTATGACTCAAATTATCCCTCACTTTAAACTGAAAGTCATGTCATTATGCCAAGCAAACATTGGGTTTATATATCTGTATCACATAACGTTGAAGTAACATTCAAGTTACTGGTGTGACAATAAGTTCACAGAGCCTGAATCGGTATGTTTCCAGTTCTGATATTTGTGCATTTCCGTTTTGCTCTCATGCCATACGAGGTCAGACCTACACAATTTACAACTCAAAATCATTTTCTGCATTTACAGTCACGTGCTTCTAAACTGTTAGGTCGCATTATCTTTTCTGGCACTTGCTTACTGTCTGCCTTTTTTCAAATATGTTCACATCTGAATGAAGTAGTGATACAATTGTGTGTCACAATGTACTCAGCCTAATGATGTAATCAACTAATCAATGAATGTGATTGTTGCCAATATTTTTAAAAATCCATCCATCCATCCTCTCCGCTTATCCAAGATCGGGTCGCAGGGGCAGCAGCTTCAGCAGAGATGCCCAGACTTCCCTCTCCCCGGGCACTTCTAGCTCTTCCGGGGGAATCCCAAGGTGTTCCCAGGCCAGCCGAGAGAGACAGTCCCTCCAGCGTTTCCTGGGTCTTCCCCGGGGCCGCCTCCCGGTTGGACGTGCCCGGAACACCTCACCAGGGAGGCGTCCAGGAGGCGTCTTGAACAGATGCCCGAGCCACCTCATCTGACTCGTCTCGATGCGGAGGAGCAGCGGCTCTACTCTGAGACCCTCCTGGATGACTGAGCTTCTCACCCTATCTTTAAGGGAGAGCCCAGACACCCTGCGGAGGAAACTCATTCAGTATTCGCGATCTTGTTCTTTCGGTCACTACCCATAGCTCATGACCCTAGGTGAGGGTAGAAACATAGATCGACTGGTAAATTGAGAGCTTCGCCTTGCGGCTCAGCTCCTTTTTCACCATGTCAGACCGATGCAGAGCCCGCATTACTGCGGATGCCGCACCGATCCGCCTGTCGATCTCATGCTTCATTGTTCACGAGTACTTGAACTCCTCCACTTGGGGCAGGATCTCGCTACCAACGCTGAGAGGGCACTCCACCCTTTTCCGGCTGAGGACCATGGTCTCGGATTTGGAGGTGCTGATTCCCATCCCAGCCGCTTCACACTCAGCTGCGAACCGATCCAGAGAGAGCTGAAGATCACAGCCTGATGAAGCAAACAGGACAACATCATATGCAAAAAGCAGTGACCCAATCCTGAGTCCACCAAACCTGACCCCCTCAGTGCCCTGGCTACACCTAGAAATTCTGTCCATAAAAGTTATGAACAGAATCGGTGACAAAGGGCAGCCCTGGCAGAGTCCAACTCTCACTGGAAACGGGTTCGACTTACTGCCAGCAATGTGGACCAAGGTCTGACATCGATCGTACAGGGACCGAACAGCCCTTATCAGGGGGTCCAGGACCCCATACTCGGATTACCCCCCACAGGATTCCCCGAGGGACATGGTCTAATGCCTTTTCCAAGTCCACAAAACACATGTAGACTGGTTGGGCAAACTCCCATGCACCCTCCAGGACCCTGCTAAGGGTGTACAGCTGGTCCACTGTTTCGCGACCAGGACGAAAACCACACTGTTCCTCCTGAATCCGAGGCTCGACTATCTGACAGACCCCCGAATAGACTTCCAGGGAGGCTGAGGAGTGTGATCCCTCTGTAGTTGGAACACACTCTCCAGTCCCCTTTCTTAAAGAGGGGGACCACCACCCCGGTCTGCCAATCCAGAGACACTGTCCCTGATGTCCATGCGATTTTGCAGATGCATGTCAACCAAGACAGTCCTACAACATCCAGAGCCTTGAGGAACTCCGGGCGTATCTCATCCACCCCCGGGGCCCTGCCACCAAGGAGTTTTTTGACCACCTCGGTGACCTCAGTCCCAGAGATGGGGGAGCCCACCTCCGAGTCCCCAGGCTCTGCTTCCTCATTGGAAGGCATGTTGGTGGGATTGAAGAGGTCTTTGAAGTACTCCCCCCACCGACCCACAATGTCCCGAGTCGAGGTCAGCAGTGCACCATCCCCACCATATACAGTGTTGACACTGCACTGCTTCCCCCTCCTGAGACACAGGACGGTGGACCAGAATCTCCTCGAAGCAGTCCAAAAGTCTTTCTCCATGGCCTCCCCAAACTCCTCCCACGCCTGAGATTTTGCCTCGGCAACCACCAAAGCCACATTCCGCTTGGCGTTCCGGGACCTATCAGCTGCCTCCAGAGTCCCACAGGTTAAAAGCGTCCTGTAGGACTCCTTCAGCTTGACAGCATCTCTCACCGCCGGTGTCCACCAACGGGTTCGGGGATTGTTGCCACGACAGGCACCGACCACCGTACGGCCACAGCTCCGGTCAGCCGCCTCAACAATAGAGGCACGGAACATGGCCCATTCGGACTCCATATCCCCCACCTCCCTTGGGATGTGGTCGAACTTCTGCCGGAGGTGGGAGTTGAAGCTACTTCTGACAGGGGGCTCTGCCAGACGTTCCCAGCAGACCCTCACAACACGTTTGGGCCTACCAGGCCTCACCGGCATCCTCTCCCACCATCGAAGCCAACTCGCCACCAGGTGGTGATCAAGTTGACCGCTGCGCCCCGCTCTTCACCCGAGTGTCCAAGACATGTGGCCGCAATTCCGACGACACGACCAAAAAGTCGATCATCGAACTGAGGCCTAGGGTGTCCTGGTGCCAAGTGCACATATGAACACCCCTATGCTTGAACATGGTGTTCGTTATGGACAATCTGTGACGCGCACAGAAGTCCAATAACAAAATGGCACTCGGGTTCAGATCGGGGGGGGCCATTCCTCCCAATCATGCCCTTCCAGGTCTCACTGTCATTGCCCACGTGAGCATTGAAGTCTCCCAGAAGAACAAGGAAGTCCCCAGAAGGTATGCCCTCTGGCACCCCCTCCAGGGACTCCAAATAGGGTGGGTATTCCAAACTGCTGTTCGGCGCATACGCGCAAACAGTTAGGACCTGTCTCCCCACCCGAAGGCGGAGGGAGGCTACCTTCTTGTCCACCGGGGAAAACCCCAATGAACAGGCTCCAAGTCGGGGGGCAATAAGTATGCCCACACCTGCTTGTTGCCTCTCACTGGGGGCAACTCCAGAGTGTGTAGAGAGTCCAGCCCCTCTCAAGGAGATTGGTTCCAGAGTCCAAGCTGTGCGTCGAGGTGAGTCTGACTATATCTAGCCGGAACCTCTCGACCTCTTGCACTAGCTCAGGCTCCTTCCCCTTCAGAGAGGTGACATTCCACGTCCCAAGAGCCAGCTTCTGTGGCCGAGGATTGGACCGCCAAGATCCCCGCCTTCGGCCACCACCCAACTCACACTGCACCCGACCTCCTTGGCCCCTCCCATAGGTGGTGAGCCCATGGGAAGGGGGAACCACGTTGCCTCTTCGGGCTGTGCCCGGCCAAGCCCCATGGGTGCAGACCTGGCCACCAGGCGCTCGCCATCGAGCTCCACCACCAGGCCTGGTTCCAGAGGGGGGGCCCCCGGTGACCTGTGTCCGGGCAAGGGAAAACGCCGTCCAAAGTTTTCATTCATCACAGAAGGTTTGTTTAACCGCTCTTTGTCTCATCCCTCACCTAGGACCAGTTTGTCTTGGGTGGCCCTATCAGGGGCATAAAGCCCCAGACAACAGAGCTCCTAGGATCATTGGGACACGCAAACCCCTCCACCACGATAAAGTGGTGGTTAAAGGAGGGGTTTTTAAAAATCAATTATCGATAATGATTAGTTGTTGCAGCCCCAGTTTTCAATAGGCAATGAGCACAGTGTAGTACCTAAGACATTGGACTTATCATTATTGCATATGAAATGCAACATGTAAACTACTCCCACCTTTTTCACACATGTTAACATTGTGTTCTTCGAAGTGATGTATATGATGGCATCATTCTTTGTTTGTAATATAGCACCAACACTCCTTGCTAAATGCACACTCCCCTGTCTGTTTTGCATTTTATATAGCACATTTCCCTTAATAGTACAAATAATGTTAGTGACCAAGTTCACTGAGGCACTTTTCTTGGCTGTCAATCTACACAAGCAACCATACAATTACTAAAACTGCCACTTTCCCATCAAAGCAAGCATGGGCCCTATAATGCCCCCATAAACAAGTTTCTTTTCATGTTATACTTTTATGGTTTTACAAACCAACTGTTACAGATTACTTTGATTCACTGAAACTTTGGCAGGCGTCTGGCAAATCCAGAGCTCCTTGCCTTATTTTGAGGACTGGCTGGCTATACGGATCTGAGTAGTGCACCGTCATGTTTATAAAACAATTTTTCCTGTCTTCACTGTATACACGTAAACCTTCACTTGTTAGTAAAATTTAGACACTCTTGTATACTTGTAAGAGATGCAACTCGTACACATTTACTTGTCCAAAGTGACATTGATGATGCTTTTTATGTGATTGTATTAGATCATGTGAAGTTGTTTTGAGGGGAGGCTGATGTTATAGCTTGAGAAACTCTTTTATAAGATGCTTCTAAGTCCTCTCAGTAATTATTTTGGTAAATCTATACAAGTTTGGGGGAAAAAAAAGCATGTTGGCTGCTGACCTTGGTTTTTTACATAAGTGAAAACTAAGTTTTGAGTTATTGATTAGTAATTCTATTCTAAACCGTACACACATCTTTTCTGTTAACTCCCCCAAAGGTTTACAGACAATTTACATAAGCCTGTGAATTTCATATGAAGTGGAGCCAATAGTAGCTTATTACATGAGCCATTAGAATCTTGTACACTAGAGAAAGCTTGTGCTTAAGGTAATGAATTTGTGCAAAACTGACTATGATTATTGGTGTAGGCATATATCCATTTCCTTGTGTGCGAGTATCTCATTCCTTGTATGAGTTTGTGTGTAAATTTAGAACATCGAATAGCATGTTTTTCGCTATTCCTTTCTAAAAATAGAGCGCCTCACAGCGAGTCTTGTGAAGCAATGAAATTAGCTTTGAAGGCACATTTCTGTGGATGTGAGCTTTCTGCCAGTGAGACCATTCCTCCTTGGGATCAGTGATTTGTTTGCATGGTGGTTCTCAATCATTGTTGTGAAAATAAAAAAAAAATGAAGTTCTTGTGGATTTTTTTAACATAACTCCTAGGCAGTGTGGAATCTGGTTTAATACTGATTTTGAACAGAATCTCTCTCCTTGTAGCATTACCTTGCTACTTTGCTTAAATAATTCACTAAAAACTGATGAAGGGGAATATAACAATTGTTTTTCATTTACTGGAGTATATGTTTTGGATGAAAAAATAAAAAATGGACATTTACTCCTTACCTGTGTGGCAAATTTTATTCAGGGTACTGGTAAATGACATTGTCATAATTCAGTAGTGCTTTATCTGGGTTTTGAAGTGATTAAATGCTGTTTTTCATGTTGTACAGTTTGTTAAAGATAAACATATGCTATGTTCCCTTGGTACATTTTTCTTTCTCCAGACCCACAAATACTTTTTCTCTGCTCAGCAATGAGACTTGTTGACCTGCTGTGTGTGAACATGAATATATTTATGCATAATTTTAAAGCTTTTTAAAGTAAACTGTACCATATTAACAATATAACAAATTATACATTTGTGTTCATCTGAATTGCAGGTTGGGTGGATTCTGAGTAAATAAACCTGTTACACATGGAGGTTTTAGGGATGAACTTTACATAAATAGTACCTTATGAGAGAAATGTTGATATTTTTTTGGTTGTCTGAAATTCTGCTAAGAAATCCAGAATTTGATTGGTTCTTATCTCCTTTTAACAATTTTATCATTGTAGAATTGCATGTCTAGGTGCCAGTCCTCTTGCCTGTTAAGAGTTACACTCTGTTAAACTAGATTAACACCAGCTTGTAAGCCTCAGAAATGTTGATTTGACTCTTTCTTGTATGACGGCCTTTGGTAAATGCTAACGTGATCATCTTCCTAGTGAAAATTTCTGGACTGTGTTCCTGCATAGCTCAGAACAAACCATTGAAAGAAATAGGCTGAGTAAAGCATTCTGCATTATTTTCTGCGTTGAATTAGTCTGCTAGCAGTAGAGAGCAGAGATTGTAGTCTTGGCATTGGTATGCTTGGCAAAGACAAAAGGAAAGGCTTTTGGAGTCTGCTGTGGATAGTTCCTGAATGGGACTTCAGTTTGAAATACCACATGCTTCAGGGACCAGTAGACACTTTTGTCATAAATTTCAAGCTTTGATACAGCAAGATATTGAAATTTGATATAATTTTTGATACCCAGTTCAGTGTATAACTCAATAAAAATATATTTAAATGTATTGGAGTTCTGTGTGTATTAAAATCTTTAATTAGATGGAAAATAGTTTTATTAGTTAGATGAAAGTACTTGATGTAGTGCAATTTTTTGTAAAAGGTAGGAGTAAACATTGATGAAAACATACTGTTACAGAGGTAGTACATTGACATGTTACAAATGTCATTAATTATGAATTGAAACAATGTTGCATTCTTTTATAAATATATCTTTTTGCAGGATACATAAACATATTAAAACATTAACATAATGGTATATTAAAACAAAAAATTAAACATTTAAGTGGAAAAACAGTGGTCTTTTGTAAACCATTCTCTTAGACAACTAAACCTGAAGTCTTTGCATAAAAAGACTGCATATTGCATTTTTGTGTAAATAAACTTAAATGTTTTTGTGACTCTATGTGGAGGAGTAGTGCCACTGTGTTTTTGTAAGTACTAAAAAGTTGTAGTGCCATAGTGCCTTGTATAGTAAATGTGACGAAAGATAATTTCAAAATTGTGCAAATTAAAAGTAATGCGCTATGGCAGCACATTTCATCTTGTGGTTTTAAAAATTTAGGAATTGACAGTCCTAAGGCTAAAGTGTTACCCGTGAATGAACAGCTCAGAATAAAACTGGCATAAGGGGAAACATAACTGCAGACTCCTCCTGCCTTAATGCATTAAATGTTTAACCTGCTACAGAAAAGTTTCAACCTGTTGAACAATAAGCACCTCATTCTTTCCATTTATACAGGTTTATACTTATTAATGCCTCTGTAATTTATAAACAAGATATCTCTCAAAACTCTTTATATTGACTGGTGTGTCGATACTTCAAGTGTTTGGCTAAATTGGTTGTGGTAGCAAACCTTGCATACATGTTTGCATGTGGTTTTCTGTTCGCATTTGCACAAATCCAAAATCTTTCCAGACAACACTCAGGATGCCCTGTTTATCAATTAAGTGTGCTGATGAAGGGTTCAGTGCTGATGAAGTAGCCATCTTATTAACACCTGTGAAAGGAAGAAAATGGGGCTGCAACTCTAGTAAGACAAATTGATAGTTTGAGGCTTACTAGAGCGAAGTGAAGGTGCATTCCTTATGTACGCTGTAGAATCAACACCATGAAAAATAAGTATTGAAGTAATTTTAAAATTGTTATTTTGATACTTCTGACAACCCTACACAATGCTGAGTGAGATTGCTTAATGTCTATGTAAGATGCATAAAACAGTGGTAATGAAATTGAGCTGCTCTGCATGAATCCCCTCTTTTTGTATTTGTGTATTCCAAAGAACATAAAAAAACCCTAAAAATTTCAAATGAACTCTACAGACCAGTACCATACACCTGTTACTTTCAGTGAATAGGCCTCTTTTAGCATTTCATTAGTCTCTATCAATACATGTCAGAGTTCTACAAGTAATATAGTGGTGTGTTTGACTTTCGTGCCTGTGCCAATATGTGTGTGGTTTGGCATGCTTTGGTTTCAGAGGAATTGTAGAGTGGTATAGTAGGTGCCCCGATCTTCCATTTGCATTGTTGGCTTCAGCTAACCTTCTTGCATGTGTTAACTACACACATTAAAAAAAAAAAAATAGTAGAAACTGAGTAGTCAGATTCTTTTACACACCATTGCACAGTGAAGCAAATACCCAGCAAGTGCACTGGGCCTATTTCTTTTCTTTTCACAGTACTGGTAATTATTTTAACCAAATGCCAGTCTGAATGAAAAGTTAATTTAAACCCTGAGAGGGAGTGAATTTTTAAAAACCTGTAAGAAATTTGAAACATCACCTAAACGTAACCCAATTAAATAAAAAGCGGCAGTACAATACTACGCTTCAAATGAAGAAAGCTATACAACTATATAAACATGCCAAAAATTTTTCTTTATGGGATAAACGGCAAACAAAATAAAGGTTCAGCACAGGCCTTGGCATGTTTACTTTAAAATTTCATTAATTAGATTTTGCCAAGTTTTGAATACATTCTAAACCAGGCATGTCAAACTTGCGGCCCCCGGGCCACATGCGGCCCGCAACAGAAATCTGTGCGGCCCGCATGACAGATCCTAGTTAGCACTGAACTTGTACAAAATGATTACTGTCGTTTGTGATTGAATCATTCTGCATCTTCGGTGTTACTTATTGACTTTTCTTTCTTCTGCCTTCTGACAAAAGCGCGTTTTCCCATGGCATTACGGTACCGGAAACGTCATCTGCTAGTATAGCAACCAGCCTTGACCAAAGTTAATGAGCCGCAGCGTCACAACTGAAGTGCTAGGCTGCAGCAGGGGTAGCCTTAGGCATGTGCAAACTGTGCACCTGCACAGTGCCGCCAAATCCCAGGGGCCGCCACGCCAATATATATTGAATATAAAACAGAAAGAGAAAATAACACAGCTGACGGCAATGTGGCCGAAAAACATTCTGTTTCTTGTTAATTAGTACGCTGTGTTTACAAATGTCGCTAGAGTCGGAGCAGTAAGCTATATGTAGTATGTTTTGCCGTAATGAGAATATCATGGGCCGCCACTTGGTTTTCAAGATAAGGACACGCGTATATAGAAGCGTGTCATGAGCACGAGGCAGCTATGCAGTGTCCGCAACGGATGTGGCCATCCGCCGTGCATAAGATACCGTATTGACATTGGCGGGCGAAGGGGCCACCGATTCTTTCTCTACCCAGGGCCGCCACGAGCCTAGAGCCGCCCCCGGCAGGCTACACTACTGACTGGGCTGCTGAGACTGGCCACTGGGCAGAACTGACCATCACGAGTAGTAATAGCCCGCATATTTTCAAGTTTTTTTGCTCTAGTTTCATGTAATTTTGTGCTAGTATTGTAACGAACAGTTAGTGCAGACTACAGCTGAAGATCTGAAGTGGACGCGAGAAGTTGGTGAGTTGTTTATTAACATATTTTTGTGATTTTGAGTTTGTAAAATTATTGTAGGTCAGGTGGCTTTTTGCATATCGGCTTATTTTACAATATAAAGTTTGAAGTAAACAGTAAAGTAAAATTTGATTTTTGGAGGATTTGTTTTCCAACTTGAATTACTGAGCAATGAATTCAGTGAGCATTTTCGCGATTTCAGTTCACACAAACATGCAGGGCATTGCGCTGTTCTCCTACAACGTTGAGAATGCACCTGAGAATATCCAAATGGAATTGATTGAAGTGTAGTCAGATTCTATTCTGAAGGCAAAATACAACGAAGTTGGTGTGCCTGGCTTGTATGCTTACCTGCCACCCTCGTATGTGCAGATCCGTAAGTTGGCATCGAGAGTACTGTCAATGTTTGGAAGCACTTACCTTTATGAACAATTGTTTTTGTTAATGAAAGCTACCGAAACCCCACATCGCTCAAGACTTACCTTCGAGCACCTTTCATCCCTCATAAAAGTTGCAGCTGCACAAGATTTCAAGCCTGATATTGACGAACTGGTTACTAACAAGAGATGCCAAGTGTCGGGACAAAAGAAATGAATCTCACACTGTAAGGCTCCTATATAAGCAATTGATATTCATTATATTATATTCATCATCAAGACACTATATAAAAGCGGTCGGGATTATCCTTCCGTCCCGTGAGTGCAAAGCGTAGCGGTATTCCGCTTACAAAAGAAATGAATCTCACACTGTAAGGCTCCTATATAAGCAATGAATATAATATAATGAATATCAATCATCAAGACACTATATAAAAGCGGTCAGGATTATCCTTCCGTCCCGTGAGTGCAAATCGTAGCGGTATTCCGCTTATCACAGACTTACTACTTGCGGTACGAAGCGACGCGATGTGAGCAGAGTTCTGGTGCTCCCACCGTTCCCTTGCTTTTGTGCGCGATGCGCTGGAAAACTAGAAAAAATGATGTCTCTGGAAATAATTAATGTTGATGGAGTACAAATGCCTCACCGCGTAGTAAATATCAGGGGAGATGGTGCTTGCTTATTCTCATCTATAGCTTATTTAGTGCATGAAACTCCGTCTTTAGCGGTACAGATTCAGGCTGACATTGTACGACGTGTTTTAAGTAATTGGTCAAGGTTTCAGCCATTTACAATGATGCCGTCAGGAATCTCTTATACAAATGAGCTTCAGTATCTCACTGAAATGTCAAAGTCTCAAACTTATGGTACCATTTCTGAGCTAATGGCAGCGGGAGAGTTGTTCCCCTATGAGTTTCAAGTATATTATTATGGAGTCCTACACTCCAAGTTTGGACAGGCACTCGAAGGGATAAAAAAACTTAGGTTTTCGGGAGATGTTATGAATGGGCACTTTGATGTTCTCATTCCCTACACTTACATGCCTGATGTACACATGGAGCGCACACAAATTGAGGATAAAAGTTGGTCGCTTTAAAAGGCGGGTGAGCCTAGTAATTTAATAAGGACCTAGCTAAGAGGTTAAGACTCTAATTCTACACTGTTGTTTGGAGACTGCATGGAAATAAATTGCTTTTCTTTAAACTTTAAGTGTTACATTTTTTAAAGTTTTCAGTATTGGAAAGAAAGCTACAGTAACTTTGTATAATAGTATAATAGTATTTGTTACGGTACGCCCGCTGACGCACGTATGGCAGTCGAAGCGGCCCACCAATGGTAGTGAGTTTAACATGCCTGTTCTAAACAGATCCTCTTAAAGAGCATTTGATTTTTTTTCCCCAAATTAGAACATTGCTTTTCCACTGGGGAATAGAAGGCAAGTTACATTTCTTCTAGTTAAGTAAAAACATTTTCATTTTTTTTTTTTTTCCTTCTCCACTAAATATAGCACCTTTCTATCCCCCATGTTGTTTCCCCAGTTATTGCTCTTGAACATTTTTAAATCAAAGGCTGAGAGAGAAAATTTATGCCAAAAATGTTTTAAGTGTAGGATATTTACAAATTATATGATCAAGCAATGCAGGCTCTCTAAGACATTATTCATGATTGAGAACTTTTCTTGAATAGATTTAAGTTTCTAATTTTGCATATAAAAGAAACAAAACCATCTCTGGTAGTTATATTTGGAGCATTATAATACTTCAAAAGACACACACACATAAAGATCAAATTTGGTACACTTCTTTTTCAAAGAATTTTGTCTAGATGTTTTTTTTTCTTTGAGATGGAGCACACTGTGCAAATTTTTTGATATATTAAAACTAAAAACTTGACCTCCCACTCTTTTTTTTTTTTTTTTATTAATCCTTAGAATGTTAGGTAGGCAAGCAACTTGAGACTGCAGTATGCACTCTTTTGTAAGTAATAAGCTCTGATAAATAAGCAGGGCTTTATTGGTTAATAGGAGGATTTAGACGTTGGCCCAAAGCTCAACTGGGAGCCAGTGTAAGGACTTGAGAACTTGAGTTATGTGCTTTTGAGTTAACTGGTAGCTGCATAAAGAACGATTTGAACAGCTAGTGAATAATGCATTGTTTCTCCATATCTTGCATATTTAGAAAATGTCACAATCTTCCAACATTTTTAAAATGGAAAAACATGTTTTTGTAGTGTTTGTTTAATTGACATGCTAAAACTAATGGTGACTCCAAGGGAGGTAATGAGTGACAGAATGTTGTTGTGGTCACTATCAATCCCTTCAATAAACATTTCTGATTTTTCTGTATTTAGAGACCAATAGTTCTCATCCATCCACTCCTTTAACACACTGACACAATTAAGAATGACATCAGAGTAATGTCATTTGGTCTTAAAGGTGTATTTGGGTGTCATCTGCATATGAGTGAAACATTTTCTAGTGTAAGTTCCTAATGGAAGTATGTAAAGTGAAAACAGTAATGGTCCCAGTACTGAGCCCTGTGGGACACCATTATTTAACTTCTGAGTATAATTATGGAGTACTGTCACCATATTTATGTTCATACTGTAATAACACATAATGTGACTTTGAAATCTGAATGTACATACAATTTGATAAGAACTAAACCAGGCAAGCAGAGTACCTGTTATCCCAATGTAAGTTTCCAGCTTCCATAATAAAATAGAAGTGTCAATGGTGTCAAATGCTGTGCCTAAAAAAAAACATTTTTGTGGACTTCATCAGATGATATCTGAATATCATTTACAACATGGGTTAGTGCTGTTTCTGTACTATGACCAATGCAGAAGCCAGACTGGAATTTCTCAAATTGTAACATGTAAGGAGACTGAAGTTGAGACTACTTTTTCAAGTATTTTAGAGAGAAAAGACAGATTTGAAATTGGACTGTAATTAAGTGTATGTAGATTTAGCTCTGGCATTTTACATAATTGTCTGATAATTGACACTTTTGGCTAATCAGGAACTGTGCAATTCAGCTATGAACTATGAACAGGATTCCCAGAGAGACACGGTTGAACGCCTTTTCCAAGTCCACAAAACACATGTAGACTGGTTGGGCAATCTCCCATGCACCCTCCAGGACCCTGCTAAGGGTGTAGAGCTGGTCCACTGTTCCGTGACCAGGACGAAAACCACACTGTTCCTCCTGAATCCGAGGTTCGACTGTCTAACGGACCGTATTCTCCAGGACCCCCCCCGAATAGACTTCCAGGGAGGCTGAGGAGTGTGATCCCTCTGTAGTTGGAACACACCCTTTGGTCCCCTTCTTAAAAAGGGGGACCACCACCCCGTTCTGCCAATCCAGAGGCACTGTCCCCGATGTCCATGCGATTGTTGCAGAGGCGTGTCAACCAAGACAGTCCAACATCCAGAACCTTGAGGAACTCCGGGCGTATCTCATCTACCCCCGGGGCCCTGCCACCAAGGAGTTTTTTGACCACCTCGGTGACCTCAGTCCCAGAGATGGGGGAGCCCACCTCCAAGTCCCCAGGATCTGCTTCCTCATTGGAAGGCAGGTTAGTGGGATTGAGGAGGTCTTTGAAGTATTCCCCCCCACCGACCCAAAACGTCCCGAGTCGAGGTCAGCAACGCACCATCCCCGCCATATAGTGTTGACACTGCACTGCTTCCCCGTCTGGAGACGTCGGATGGTGGACCAGAATCTCCTCGAAACCGTCCAAAAGTCGTTCTCCATGGCCTCCCCAAACTCCTCCCACACCCAAGTTTTTGCCTCAAACCACCGAAGCCGCATTCTGCTTGGCCCGCCGGTACCTATTAGCTGCCTCCAGAATCCCACAGGACAAAAGGGTCCTGTAGGACTCCTTCCTCAGCTTGACGGCATCCCTCACTGCCGGTGTCCACCAATGGGTTCGGGGATTGCCGCCATGACAGGCACCGACTACCTTACGGCCACAGCTCCGGTCAGCCGCCTCAACAATAGAGGCACGGAACATGGCCCATTCAGACTCAATGTCCCCCACCTCCCTCGGGACGTGGTCGAAGTTCTGCCAGAGGTGGGAGTTGAGCTGCTTCTGACGGGACTCTGTCAGACATTCCCAGCAGACCCTCACAACACGTTTGGGCCTAGCAGGCCTGACCGGCATCTTCCACCACCTTATAAGCCAACTCACCACCAGGTGGTGATCAGTTGACTGCTCCGCCCCTCTCTTCACCCGAGGGTCCAAGACATGTGGCCGCAAGTCCAACGACACGACCACAAAGTCGATCATCGAACTGAGGCCTAGGGCATCCTGGTGCCAAGTGCACATATGAACACCCCTATGCTTGAACATGGTGTTCGTTATGGACAATCCGTGACGAGCACAGAAGTCCAATAACAAAACACCACTCGGGTTCAGATCGGGGGGGCCATTCCTCCAAGTCACGCCATTCCAGGTCTCTCTGTCATTGCCCACGTGAGCATTGAAGTCTCCCAGCAGTACGTGGGAGTCCCCAGAAGGTATGCCGTCTAGCACCTCCTCCAGGGACCCCAAAAAGGATGGGTACTCCAAACTGCTGTTCGGCGCATACGCACAAACAGTTGGGACCCATCCCCCCCACCCGAAGGCGGAGGCATGCTACCATTCTCGTCCACCGGGGTAAACCCCAATAAACAGGCTCCAAGTCGGGGGGCAATAAGTATGCCCACACCTGCTTGTTGCCTCTCACTGGGGGCAACTCCAGAGTGGTAGAGTCCAGCCCCTCTCAAGGAAACTGGTTTCAGAGTCCAAGCTGTGCGTCGAGGTGAGCCCGACTATATCTAGCCGGAACCTGTCAACCTCACGCACTAGCTTAGGCTCCTTCCCCTTCAGAGAGGTGACATTCCACATCCCAAGAGCCAGCTTCTGTAGCCGAGGATCGGACTGCCAAGGTCCCCGCCTTCGGCCAACTCACACTGCATCTGACCTCATTGGCCCCTCCCATAATAGGTGGTGTGCCCATTGGAAGATGTAATTAAGTAGCGATCAAAAATAACTTAAAGGTGAAATATTTAAATTTTGGTTCTCAAATCCATAAGTAATAATTAGATCAAATGTCTATCTGGTTATTACTGAGTCATGCCATTGCCAATGCTACTGAATATTACAAATTAAACATTAACCAACTTGAGTTACAACCAGCCCTCCCGAAGGAAATGAGTTCGTAAGTCAAGGGTGTACTGTTATCATGGTTTGTAAAAGATTTTTGTAGCCAGCTTAGAGTCTTTGAGTTCTTTCTTGAGGTATTTTCTCCCATTCGTCCTTGCAAAAGGCTTCTAGTTCTGCAAGATTCTTGGGTTGCTTTGCATGCATTGCACTTTTGAGATCTATGTACGGATTTTCAATGTTTAGATTGGGGGACACTCAGAGCCATAGCAGAACCATCAGCTTGTGCCTCTTCAGGTATTCCAAAACTTTTGTGTAGAACTTTTTTTTACAGATGGTATATATTTGAATCCATTCTTCCCTCTGCCAACAATATTTTCCCTGTTCCACTGGCTGTAACACAAGGCCAAAGCATGATTGATCCACCCCCAATCTTAATTGTTGGAGATGTATTCTTTTCCTTTATTTTGGCCCCTTTTTTTTTCTCCAAATATACCCATGCACATTGTGGCAAAAAGTTCTATTTTGACTTCATCAGTCCACAGGACTTGTTTCCAAAGTGTGTCAGGCTTGTTTAGATGTACATTTGCAAGCTTCAGGCTCTGAATTTTGTTGTCTAGGACGCATAAAAGGTTTTCTTTTGCTGACTCTACCATGAAGGTCTTATTTGTTCAGACATTGCTGCATAGAAGAACAGTGCACCACCAGTCCAGAGCCTGCTAAATATTCGTAAAGGTCTTTTGCAATCAGAGGGTTTTATTTCCCTTTCTAGCAATCCAATGCACAGTTCTTTCAGAAAGTTTCCTTGATCTTCCAGTTAACTGCCATTTCTGAACATTATGAACTGAGGAAATGGCTACTTGAAAATGCTTTACTGTCTTGTTGCCTCCTCCAGCTTTGTGGGCCTTAATTTTATTTATTTTTTCACAGTTATAGGTAGCATTTTACAGGAGCCCAAGGCAGTTGATTGTTGGGACAAGGTTTAAGGAGTCAGAATTTATGCAGTTTGCATCTCCTGGGGTTTCCTAACGATGACTGTGAACAATTAACGGGCTACTGAAGTTCTGAGTCCACAAATATCTTGGAGTGCCCAAACTTTTGCATGGTGCTCATTTCCTTTTTTTTTTTTACTGTGCAATTGTACAAAATAAAAACAATACACTAATGTTGCATAACATGCAGAAAAGAAATGTCATCTAACTTTATGCATTTTGGTGATAAGTTCATCTTCTGCTCACTTGAATATTCACATTAACAGACACATTAAGCAATGGTGCCCATACATTTGAATGCCACTACAGTAATCCCTCGATATATCGCGCTTCGCCTTTCGCGGCTTCACTCTATCGCGCATTTTATATGTAAGCATATTTAAATATATATCGCGGATTTTTTGCTGGTTCGCGGATTTCTGCGGACAATGGGTCTTTTAATTTCTGGTACATGCTTCCTCAGTTGGTTTGCCCAGTTGATTTCATACAAGGGACGCTATTGGCAGAGATGGCTGAGAAGCTACCCAACTTACTTTTCTCTCTCTCTTGCGCTGACTTTCTCTGATCCTGACGTAGGGGGATTGAGCAGGGGGGCTGTTCGCACACCTAGACGATAGGGACGCTCGTCTAAAAATGCTGAAAGATTATCTTCATGTTGCTACCTTCTGTGCAGCTGCTTCGTGAAGCGACATGCTGCACGGTGCTTCGCATACTTAAAAGCTCGAAGGGCACGTATTGATTTTTGACTGAAAAACAAACTCTCTCTCTCTCTCTCTCTCTCTCTCTCTCTCTCTCTCTCTCTGTCTCTGTCTCTGTCTCTCTCTATCTCTCTCTCTCCCTCCCTCCCTCCCTGCTCCTGACGGAGGGGGTGTGAGCTGCCGCCTTCAACAGCTTTGTGCCAAGGTGCTTCGCATACTTAAAAGCCAAACAGCCCTATTGATTTGTTTGCTAGAGATTGTTTTCTCTATCTGTGACATTCTGTGCTCCTGACACGCACTCCTTTGAAGAGGAAGATATGTTTGCATTCTTTTAATTGTGAGACAGAACTGTCATCTCTGTCTTGTCATGGAGCACAGTTTAAACTTTTGAAAAAGAGACAAATATTTGTTTGCATGTTTGAATAACGTTCCTGTCTCTCTACAACCTCCTGTGTTTCTGCGCAAATCTGTGACCCAAGCATGACAATATAAAAATAACCATATAAACATATGGTTTCTACTTCGCGGATTTTCTTATTTCGCGGGTGGCTCTGGAACGCAACCCCCGCGATGGAGGAGGGATTACTGTATAAGGCTCAATTATTTCAAATCAGAATGTGGATTAAGACAAGGGTGTCCATTATCACCAAAGCTATTGAGTGGTATTTTTTTACCTGAGAACAGAAATTGTGAAAGTTATTGGACTGATTTCCCAAACCCACACAACTTTCTTTAAGAATAAACATTGGCAAAGAAGAGAACTTTATGTGAATTTCCCATTGGGATTAATAAAGTATCGATCTATCGATCTTTATGTAAAAACATTGTGTCCTTTATGTAAAAACATTGTGTCCTTTATGTAAAAACATTGTATCCTTTATGTAAAAACATTGTGTCCTAGGTTTATGAGACAGAATGTTATACATTTTTCTGAGTGAGATGTATTTGAGGATATGCTTTAGTAAGCATGTGAAAATTTTAAAGGACGTGGGGGAGGGGCATATGTTCTGCTAACCACCACTAACGTAGCTACTTTCTGCCCTCCCTAGTGGTAGAGTTACAGGTAAACCCTTGGTTTAATTCTAGGTAAGATCAGAGTATTTTTTTCTTTAGTTACATGCCCATGTTGCAGTAATCCATACACCTCATATGTTCGATATGTTAGATAAAATGAAGTGATGAGGTTTATATGGCCATTTATTATTTTATAATGATCAATGTGGTTGAGTTATGTACCGTAGTCTGATATTTGTGAATGTGGGTATATGCAAATCTAGTTTTATCAGATGTATGACTTTTTTTTCCTTTTTTTTTGGAAAAATCTTTACCCATAATTAACATTATGATGCGTTACTACTCCATGTTTGATTAATTTATTTAGTTTGGTAGCATAACACTGTTGGAGTAAGGAGAAACATTTCCTGTTCCTAAAAATATTAGCTGTATTTTTACCAAGAAGAAAAATCCCTTGTATGTATTCCTGATTGTCTGTTTTAAGGAGGTGCCTTTACTGTATTAGCATTGAAGATCTAAGTGCAGATATTGTCTGCCATCAGTCTTTAAGTATATTTATATTGCTCTGTTGACAGCATGAACCGTTAGCTGGTTATTTGTGAAGCTGAGAAGATTACAGTACAACTGAATAGTTCTAGTACATGAAAATGAATTGATATTAAAAATACATCACTGGCAAACCAGGAAACCTGCAGGTTTAGGACTATTGCTGTGTTCACGTGTTGTGAGACAAGTGGAAAATACAACTTTCCGAGTTGTTAATTCCTCATGAATGCATGATCTTGCGCCTAGAATTTGCAGCAAACTTGTCTGCCTGAATTCTCCAGTTGTGACATAATGCTTGTCCTTCATCATAAGGTTTTTTCTCTTATTACACATTTTTCAGTCACTGACTTCGTTTACATAATCATAGTGAGTATAAAGCAGTTGCAGCATGCTCCTGTAACCGCCATTCGTGCAGTGTGACATACCCAGCAGCTTAGACCATCTACTCCATGAATTGTTCTGGTTTGGTTTTGTCTTAAGGTCACAAGGGTGTGGGAGCTGACAGCCAATGAATGTGAACCAGGAAGTACATAGCATACAATGCAGCAACAAGAAGTAAGCAACGTGGGTGATTTGGACCTCACAATCAGAAGAGAAGCAGTTTGTCTGATTCTTTACATACCATGGCTTAATGGGAAAGAAAGGGAAGACATGGTTGAAATTATTGTACCATGTAAACACCTTGTAAAGGCTCAGACTCTGTCGGGCAGTATGCTATTGACAGTCCAAAGAAGGGTAAGCTTGCAGTTGTGTAATTTGACATGCCCACCAGTTATCTGGAAATGAGATCAGCAACTGCAGTCAAGTCTAACATCCCCTTCTAGAAGTCATGTTTGAATCTTTGGTCGGTTGTATATGGGGTTGGGTATTCGTTTGTATTTTATCAATTCCAAATCTTCATGGTTCCAATTCTAATATGATTTTTAAAAAAAGTCAAAATATTTCAGTAACAAACTCTTTATTCTCTTTGAAGAGTTCAACTTAGTTTTACAACAAAGTTTACTTGAAGCAGCTAAACAAAAACAGGTTGTTTCAAGATAAAATATAAAATTTTCTTCAACCTAAATTTCACAAATGCACAAAGTATGTGAATCCGTGCAACAATTAAGTCAAGTTTTTGTTAAGAAAAATCAGCATATTGGCCTTTACTGGTAGTATGCGTGACCACTCTGGGAATATTGTGTGCAGCAGTGGAGAAAATCCTCTCTAGGGTTAGAGGAGACCTGCATACACAAATATGAAAAGGCCAGCTGAGATAATAAAGGTAGTTCTTTTTTCCACCACCAGGCAGCAGGGTCTTCAGATATATCATTATTGGGGGCATTTATTGATACATCATCACCCCTTTGTCAGCTTGGTCCTCAATGAAACAAAAATATGATTGGGCAATACTAAGTAGGCCTAACAAAGAATATAGTGAGGTCACATGGCCAGGAGGACAAAAAAGAATTAAGAATAACATGCAATCTTAGTGTAGTTGTATAATGAGACATAAGCCTTTGTTTTGTAAGATGTTCTGTAAATTGTATGTAATACAGTTCTACAAAAAGAGATTCTACAATCAGATTATGTACAGCTGACATTGTTCTTCCAATAAAGTAAATTTTCAAAGAGTTTTCCTCTGTAGTGACTTATATTGTGTTAGTTGCTTGTGACAGCTGCAGTTCCATGTCTCTCTTTAGGTACTGGTACATGTTCACTTCCCATCTCCCATGAAAACCCCAGCAAGTTAAGTTACTGATATTAATATACCAAGCATTGTCAGACTGACAGTCTTCACACACTGTCCAAGTCTGAAAATTTCTCCTGTGCCTCAGCAGAACAAACACATACTACTTTAAGATGACATGGGTTTTATATATTGATTTTTTGAGGCAAGAAAGTTTCATTTGTGCACTTCTTTCACCTTCTGGCAATTGTATCCACCTGCAAATAATTGAAAAAAAATAATTTTCTTAGAAAATTATTTAATTTTCACTTGAAGCAGTTCATTGTTGTTTTCGGTGACCAGCACACACTTACGATACAAATCAGGACCTTTTCCTGACTGCTCAAACTATTCTTTCTTTCATTTTATATTTAACTAGTAATATTACAGGTAATAGAAGAAATTTTAAAATGTTCTCTTGCCCAATCTGTATGTTCACCTTTCCTCTGCATCCTTGTGTGTCTCAAAAAGCCTTGCCGGTCATTGCTTTCTCTCGTGTATGTGTTGCTGGAAAGCCCGATTCTCACACATTGTAATTTCGGGAGCACTTTGTTCACCTCCTGTCCAGTTTTAAACTTTTTGTCCTTGAAGGTGACACTCAGTGTGGCTCCTATGCCCTTATTTCTCCTTGTGTGTCTCACACTCGCCCTCCCTCTTTCATTTGCACCACCAAAGCCAAACTGTAGCATTTTATAATATAGTAGAAATAATACATCACACAGGTTAACACCATATTAAGAAAACTTGGTTTTCAGGTTTGGTTGTTGGAGTGGGGTTGGATGAGGTTGAAATTTTAACTTTTTCTTTTCTTTTTTCTTCAATACACAGGGTGTTCTGTCAACTTGCCCTTCAATTCGATTTAATGGCATCCAGGGGGTAAGTGTTTACAAATTCTGTAGTAAGCAATATGTGGTGAATAAATTAGGAGTGAAAACAAAACATACTGTTTTATAGCATGTGCTGTGAGCCAGGAACTTTTACCTTTTGTGGTTTTAGTCCTCAAGCTTAGAAATATTCAATTCATTTAATTTCTTTATTGTCATGTGTACAAGTACCATGTACAATGAAGTGCTAACTTGCATTTGCCTCCACAGGCAGGGAACAGACCTCGGAGACAAAATAAATATAGAATAAATACAAAATACAAAGAGTGGCAGAAAATGCATATGCAGGGTAACAGTAGTAGCAGTGGAGATGACCAGATAAAATCCGTTCCTGAATCTGGAGGTGCATGTTCAGATGGACGCATCCCAGATGGAAGAAGGGTGAAAAGTGGCATTGCAGGATGAATGTCCCGCCTGATACGGTTTACCTTCCTGAGACAGCGTGTGGTGTGGATGTCGTGGATCACAGGGTGCCGAATGCCTGTGATCCGCTGTGCTGTCTTCACAACGCTCTGCAGAGCTCTGCGGTCCTGGTACAGCAACTGCTCAGTTCAGGATCTAATGCATCCTATAAGGATGGATTCCATTGCATATCTATAGAATCTGCACAGGGTTGTGGGTGACATCTGGGCCTTCCTCAGCTTTCTGAGGAAGTAGGTGGTGTTGGACTATCTACTGCTGGAGTGTGCCTTGGCCATTATCAGTGAGGGTCACTCCAAGGAACCTGAAGCTGCTAACCTGCTTCACAGCTTCCCTTCTGATGTAAATGGGATGATGCTTCCTCACCTGCTTGTGGAAATCCGTGATCAGCTCCTTAGTTTTGCTAACATTGAGGGTGAGGTTATTGTCTTGGCACCATTCTGCCAGGAGTCTGACCTCCTCACTGTAGGCCATCTCGTTGTCCTTGCTGATCAGATTACAGTGGTGTCGTTGGCAAACTTGAGGATAGTATTAGAGCTGTACTTAGCCATGCAGTCATAGGTGAAGAGAGAATAAAGCCGGGAGCTCGGCATGCTGCCTTGCAGGGGTGCCAATGCCAGTATTGATGGAAATGGATGATACACTCTGGTGACCCCTAATGGGAGCAGCAAAGACAAAAGTTGTGTTGCAACAATAAGTAACTTCTGACCTGCACAGTATACATATGGCTTTGCTTTTATACAGTTGTTCTTTACCAACGCGCCATTTAAATCTGTAGTAAGTCCGCACATCTGATTTAAGTGTCAATCGCCGATTTCAGTTAGTGGTCACATTTTATGCATAGTAGTGAAGTGTTTTATCCTTAGAAAACCTTAAAAGGCAAATTACCGCCATCTACTGGATAAGATGCCAAAAGTGAAGATAAGCAAAAATCTACATACAGTATAGTAGTAATTGAGCAGGATAGAGATTCACAAGATCGATCTTGAGACATTAAGATTCAATATCTTTTTAAACGGATAATGACAATCAGTAAATCAATTTTTTTACCCATGCCAAATGCGGATATTCACTTTTTTTTTTTTTTTTTTGTGGCTCGTAGATGGTGTTAAATAGTAATGTGGCTCTACAAAGCCCTCCAGGCTGTCACCTGAGGCAAACTGACATCTGCATTTTTTTAAACAAACCCTGTGCCTTACCCTAGTTACAGTGACCGCAAGACAAAGTCTGTAGGTCTGCTTTTTTTTCTTTTGTTTGTTTTGTAAATAATGATCAAGACAAAAGCTGACTTTTTTGGACTTTATAAATGCCTGTCAGTTCCGCAATTTTATTTTGTGAATAAGAGGATGCCTGGTCACCCATTATGTAAAAAGATGTAATTAATTAATAATTGTGAATAAAAAGAAAAACCTGAGAATTATTCACATCGGTGCATCTCCCCCTGCCAACCCACCAGTTCATAGAATCTGCTGTTTTCAGACACCACTTAGGCAATGAGCCCAATTTAAGTGCCTTTTAAAGGGGAATGTGGAGAAGTACTGTAGTAGGTGCAAGCTGGAACAGATGCACATGGGAGGGAATTTTATCGGGACTGGTTGGGAGCAGGACTGAAAAAATCATTACCATGCAGTTCTCAACTTGAGTCTTTTCAAATATATTTTGCATTGCCCTATTTTCATTGTTTGGTACTTATGCAGGCCTTGTACTGTCAACTTCTTTAGTTATCTGCACTAAGGCAGGTCTTTTGATCACTGATTCCTCCATTGTATTCTATCTTCTGCTCTTCGTTTCTTGGTTTTATTTACCATCTTTCAGATAATTTAACATGTCCTGCCTTGGCATTTCTCTTGATTTCTTTCAATGACTTTTCTCTTGATTTCTTTCAGTGACTTTTCAAACAATTTTACCATCATTAAACTGCATAATATTTAAACTAATAAATAATAACTATAACATACATAATAGTATTACTGATAGTTGCACCATTACTTCAAGGCTTCAAGCCCAGGTGCATTACACAGTATTCACCAAATTAAATAAAACAAGTGCAACTTGGTGATGACATCTTACCAACTGTACCATCATTTAGGCAAACTGCATTAATATGGACCTTGCTTCAAGCTAAGCTATATACATAAATAGTAAAACTGCAACTTGCATTTATAATGCTGTTTGTGGTATAGCCCTATGGAAGCGCATTAGGGCCACTGTGGAAAAAAAAAAAAAATATGGACACGGAAGAAAAAAACTATGTCGAGAATAAATTCGACATGTTGACTTTATTCTTGACATTTCCACTTTAATGTTGACGCTTATGTCAAGATTAAAGTCGACATTTCCTCTTTATTCTCATAGTTTATTTTATAATTAAAGTAGAATGTTGTAAACTAAACTTCATCCTAAAATCAATGTTTAATTTACTAGATTTTCTCAAACCCCGTCATAAGTTAATGCAGCAAATCAAATACTTTGTGTTGTGTTCCCCAACCCAGTCGTTAATCACTATGCTTCTTAAACTGACTTCCTCCACACTAAGAGCAGGCGCCTGCAGCAATCACCGCACAGAATCCATTCACTTCATGATATTCCTGCTCTCTACCAAAACCCCAGTTCCTATCTTTCCTTTTTCTTTCTCCACATTACCAATCACCACACGATAAATGTCTTTGTGAAATTAAAACTAGTTATTAACTTAGCCGACGGAGTGTTCAGAACTTTACAAATATCTTCGTTATACATGTTTAATTATGCCATCCATTCAGAGTTGCGCCCATCTCTGAACGAGTTGCCAGCACATTGCAGGATGAATTCAAGCAAAACATACACTAGCAAGTACAAAAACAAGTACAACTTGGCTTGCAATATTATCCAGTAGTATAGAAACAGTATTTACACATCTGACCTTTTAAAACTAAAGTATCTCCAGGCGACGGACGTGACTCCTTTTTTTCGGCAAAAGTTCTTCTGTTGTTCATGTTCAACTTTATCGTTGGCTTCAGTTTCGGAATGCTCTCTGTCCATTTTTCACATTTCACAGAACTTTAATATTTATTTGCGCATTTATTTATTTTTGTCCGAAATAGTCCTCCATATACCTATGCTACCGCCCACTATTTGGTGGTGTAGCAGTGAAAAAGAGCCCTAGTGCAACAAATCTGTGTGTAGCAGTGAAAAAGGACCCCACTAGAACAGTTTCCCGCTGCGCCATGTTCCGAACGTCGTTTAGGCAATTTAAACCGGTGTTGCGGTATAAGAAAAATCCATATCATAAAAAAAATAAAAAACGGTTTTCGGTATGAACCAGTATACCGCCCAGCACTACTTGAAATAGATGTTATATAACTTTGGTGAGAGTATCCAGGTTCAATAAAGCTTACTATTTGACATGCCTCTCTTAGTCCATATATGGTTGTTACTTTTGCTGACTGGTTCTACTCCTGGGTCTCACTATTCCTAGTAGTTTTACCCAGTTGATTTAAATGCTTTCTCTAGGTCCACAAATCAAACACAATATAATTGGTTATATTCTTGGGGGAGAATAGGTGGGGTGGTTTCTTGTTGTCTTCCTCACCGGCTGTGATTGGAGTTTTTCCTTCTCCTAGATTGACTACCTTCCCAAGTTAAGTGGGTTCCATCTGCCCCAGTTTGTTTCCCTCTCCTAGATTGATTTGTCTAAACAGACTTAGGAAGCTCCATCTACCCCAATGTAAAAATCAGTTTTCCTTCTCTTGGATAAATGTTGGTTCACAGCATCTTATTATTCTGTATTAGTCTCCTCTTCGAAGGGTCTCCCCCATCCACTTACTATACTTGTATGATGAACAAGATTAGGTGAGAGGGAGAATCTTTTTATGCATGTGATGTTGATGTTTTTGAATGCGGTATGTTTTTTAAATAAGATTTCAAAATTACTTGCACAGTTAACTTCGTGTGGCAATGGCCATATGAGTTGAAATGAGTTTGGGGGTAGTGCTGTAAGATCACTATATATAATGCAGTCTGACTGTAAAGATTTGATGTTTACTGTTAAATTTGGCTGGTGGCCAGTGCAAAGTGGGATTGTGGTTAAAATTTGGAAAATGTTAGGTTTTTACCTTTTAGAGTTACTGCTTCTTTTTGTGTGTTTTAATTACATTTGTTAATTTTTGACTGTAAAATGCAAAGCAGAAAAGTTAACTGTTATAAAATTTAAAAAAATTATGAATTATAACGGTGGTTCTTTTGTTTATACAGCACCTTTCATGGTCAGTATTTTCCTATTGCATGTTAAAGTAAATGTCATCATAACTGTTTCTCCTCCCACTTGCAAACGAGCACTGATGTGTTAAGTAACCACTGAAGATACAGTGACTTGGTGTTCTAACAGTGTGACTATAAATTTGTGGCCTAATTGTTTAACCATCTCCTTAGTCTCTGGTACAATTTAGATGGGCATATATAAGAGAAAAAGTGCAGTATTTTCTGGAATGTGGAAATTATAGCTTGTGTCCGTTTAAGTTGTCAGTTTTAGTCCTCTGGGAAATCAGTACAACTTGTCCAGTAAGACACTGTAGCTTGAAATATATACAAAAACTTATTAGGTGCATTTTTTCCAAACAAGGTACAAGTAGGACAGTGCCTCACTTAAAGGCCTTAATTCAAAGCTTAACTTGCATCAAGACAGAGGCCATGTTTCAGTACATTCCATCATGCCTGAAATGTCACCAGTAGCATGGGAGAGGGCACTGACACTGTTGATGAAGCTGCACTGTGGTCCTGTCCTTGAGTGACCAAAATAATACACGGCCAACTCACAAAATGAACCTTCTTGTCTGCATATGAACAATGCTAGGGGACACACAACTGCTGTGGTCACAACTATCCTGAGGAGTGAAAGTTGGTGGGCAGGTGCTGCTTTGGCCTGCCTTATTTTGTGATCTTAATCCCACAAAGCATGTTAAAGATGGACCTGGATTACAACATCCAGAGAAATAAGCCTCTGCCTTCCAGTGGTCTGTAGCCTTATCATACTGTTCTACAGAAACCAGTAAACCCCTGATTTTCTAAAGAATTGCAAATGCAAGAATGGCAATCCGTTTCTATTCCCTCCGATATTTGGAGGAATGACAAATGATAGAGGGTGGGAGCGTCCTGGTAAAGTTTTCATTGAATTAAATACATATATTTGTACTAAAATTAATCAATTTATTAAAACAAAAATTGAATTTTAATTGTCTCATCATTTAAGTCCAAAATGTCTTTGAGTTGTTGCACTTATAAATACAAACAATACCGGAGTGGAAAGGTTTAAATGAAGTAAATTGGAAACAAAACATTCATAAAATGGTAAATTCAAAATAGTTAATCAGACTCTGGGAAGCCGCTGGGTTTGACTCTGGGGCGCTGAGGCGCTCTGGCGCATGCGCCTCGGTGCTTCCTGCGTCCGCCGTCCTTGCATATATTAATAGGCGCTTTCGTTCATTGTTTTTATCCATACGGGCTCGGTTTTGTATTTCTAATCGTTGAGCTCTTTGTTTTTGGAGCCGTGACTCCTTTGCTTCTGCTGTTTCAGAGGCGCGTTGTAGGCGACTTCGTTCATTGTTTTTATCCATACGGGCTTGTTTTTGTATTTCCGTTAGTTGAGCTGTTGTCTTTTTGGAGCCGTGACTTCTTTGCTTCTGGTGTTTCTGAAGCGCGTTGTAGGAGCCTCCATTTATTGTTTTTATCCATGCGGTCTCGTTTTTGTTTCTCTGTGGCTGTGTCGTTAGGTACAACTCTTTTAATACTGAATTACCGTTATGTGATTCAAATATGCCACACTGACTGCTGGCACAGTGGATTAGAGCAAGTCTAGTTTACAGGTTGTGTTGTTTGGGTGCATCCATACGGTCTCATTTTTTTTTTTGTTTTTATCCATGCGGTCTCGTTTTTGTTTTTCTGTGGCTGTGTCGTTAGGTAGAAGTTACCATTATGTGATTCAAATATGCCACACTGACTGCTGTCACAGTGGATTAGAGCAAGTTTAGTTTCCAGGTTGTGTTGTTTGGGCGCCACCTACCGACTCTGGGAAGCCGCTGGGTTTGACTCTGGGGCGCTGAGGCGCTCTGGCGCATGCGCCTCGGTGCGTCCTCTGTCCGTGCATATATTAAACTGTCTTTTAGTAATATAGATGGGGTTATAAATAACTGCAGATTCAGAGAGACTCTGGCTTTGTGCACAAGCTGCATTAAGCAGCTGAGACACACATGATTGCTGAAGATCAGCAAGGGAACTATTGTTAATTTTCATTATTTTTATTCTACTGTTTTTTTTCTTTTACTTAAATGTTTTTACTTGTGTTCAATGAAGCTTGAAATTTTAGTCCAGCAAAGTGTGCTGCATATTTTCTATCGGTATGTTTGGGCCTTTGTTAGTACATAACACACCAGGGTAAGGCAATTCTGTGGTGAAATCTGCAGAAGTTTTTGGTGTGCTGCAGATTGAAATATACTTCTAGCTTTGGACATGCGGAGACTTGTGTGACCCTCTGGTCTTTTACTTAATGACAAATGCACTACTGCTGGATGTTTGACTGAGACAGGCAACAGTGAGCAATGTATCAGGCGGTGCCTGCCTTCCTTTTAGCTTCCTAGTCAACATTTGAGCTGAGTGTTGCTTATGAACTCTGATAGCTGTGGTTAGGCAGATATTTTGTATCATTCTTTTTTTAAATTTTGAGGTGAATATATTGGCAGACACATTGTGAACTAAAATAAGCTATACAAAGGCAGTGGCTATTTTCACAGTTCTGCTCTGTTGTGAAACATGGTTAGGCAATTAATTGTTCTGGTGACTGTTGTCATGCTTCTAAATCGGGTTTTAATGGTTTCTTCCCTCTTTTCATACTCTATTTAGCAAATTGCAATTCCAAGGCCAGAATGTCCAAATGAATTGCGAAGATTCACATTCTATTTATCCAATGTTGGCAAGGACAACCCCCAAGGGAGCTTCAACTGCATCCAGCAGTATGTCTCAAGGTGGTGAGCCCAGTGCATTTTTGTTTCCTTACAATGTTGTTTGAACTTTTCAAGTCCATTCAGCATATTTTCAAATTCTTTATTGCCCTTAACTGCTACCACAATGAGCTGATATGTACACTTTCCCTTAAGTTGGTTGGAGGCAGCTATTACATAAGAACATTTTGATATGGATGTTTTAAATGGATCATGTAATTCTGGAATCAAGTCAGTTGGAAGAGATGTCTGCATTAGGGGAATATATATAAGGATGGTGTATGCCATCAAGCATATATCCAGTACAATTTGTTTGGCTTGTGTTCAGTCTTGATTTGTTTTAGGCTTTGTTTTTGTGTAGATTTTGTCAGAGAGTTCATTCTTTTGGGCAAATATCTCCACATCATTACTGCCAATAAGTAAAACACCCCCACAAACAATTTTTTTTTTATTATTTATTTATTTGCCCCCCTTCCTTAGCAATGGAGGAGTTCAGCTGGACTGCCTGGGAGACATACAGGATAAAATCACTGTGTGCGCCACAGATGATTCATACCAGAAAGCAAGGCAAAGCATGGCCCAAGCAGAGGAAGAGACACGGAGCCGTGGAGCGATAGTAATCAAGCCTGGAGGCAGATATGTTGGTAAGAGAGCAGTTCCTCAAGGTTTTCATTGATGTGTGTGTTAATGTCCCCTGTGTAGCTGTCTTGCTTTGATTCATCTATGCCTTAAACAGCCTTTAGCAGGCTTGGATCATTTTGTGCCAGATACTTCAATGTTTGCTCTTTCCACAGTACGTTGAACAGAATGCCTTTGTGTGCTAAACTGTAAATGTACAAGTTGAATAAGAATTCCTTTTTTATGTATGTGATTAGATGTCTTTCTGCCATACATATGTATTTATTGTAATTTATAATATGATATTGTTGTAGTTATATTTTTACTGTTGGATATTTTCACTTCTATCTGCATATACTTTTGGTACACCACTTCTGCACACACACTTAAAGATCATTTGCAGTAGATTATAGCACATACTGCACATCTGTACACCCTTGTAGCACATAGACCCATTTTGATTCTGCTTTGGCATGCCTTTTATGTGATGTTTACAATTTCTTGCCATTTTTAAGCTACTTTTGTCAATGTACGCTCTACCCTTTCAAAACCACAATAACTGGCAACTTTATGATGCCTCACTAGTGTAATTGATTCAAATCTAATTGAATGAACTTTCAGTTAAAGTAGGCTGCTGCCAGGATAGGTTCCCAGCAATGTCAAAATATATTAAATGAGCAAGAAAGTAAATGAATGAATGGGAGTAATTTTCCTTCACAATGCTGGAGAGTACTACTACAATCCTATTTTTGGCCATGATGTTCAAGAAATACAAAATGGCTCAAGACGTTTAAAGGAATTTTACTATAATTTTAATGGAATTCAAATAAGCCTGATTCAGTTAGCCTGTAGCTTTATCTTTAAATGTAATAAAACCCTTTCACTATATATGAACAACCTATATGCATAATCAGCTTCTTGAAAGCTATGCTCACATTATAGATAAATTTAGTTCAGATTTTTGGCTCATGTCTAATTTCTTTTGACGGTTAAAATTTATTTTAAAAATATGGGGCTTCGCTCGCCCACCCCCCGGTTTTGGTTAACCGGATATACGATTTAAAGAGATTGTTGTTTTCATGAGAATTGTTACATATACATTATTTTCACTTTTACTTTAAAACTTTAGTAAAAACAATATTTGGAGTTAACTTTTCTTCAAGATCGCATTGAATTTTCATTCAGTGTTTGGACTTACATGGTAACAATGCAACTTATAACTGAGTGAATATCGTTTTTCTCTGTAATAAATAAAACGACTTTTTCTATTGTTTGTCCATGCTCATTCTTCTTCGCTTAGTCATTGATGTCATCTAGAACGTGTAAAATTATTGTCCTGATAAAATTTATAAGAGCTAAGAGCACAGGAAGTGTGTCTGCCAAAAGCATTCACATGACTGAGGTTAGCTGACCGTAGTCTTGTTTGAAAATAGTTGTAAGTAGGGCATGACTTGACAATCTCATGTTAAGTCTCCGTCTTACGGGACTTCATACCGTGCCAATGTTTTTGGAATCTTTTAATTCTCGCTGGCAACACGAATTAGACGATCTACAAGTCTCTGACTTAAAGTTTAAATCCGAACAATATATTCGATCTCTTTTCACTGTTCTGTTTATTTCTGTTTGTTTGCGATCTTAAATATCCTTTTTTTTTCAGACTTTTGAATTTTCGTACTTCCATTATCTCTAACCTGCTCTTCATGTGTACTGCACCAACATTCTTGCGGGATGTATAAGTGTCTCTCCAAGAAAATCACGTCTCGTCTCCTAAGTGTTTTTTTTTTTTTTTTTATATATATAATAGATGATTCAGGTGTTTGGCGATTCTAAATTGGCCCTAGTGTGTGCTTGGTGTGTGGATGTGTTTGTGTGTGTGTCCTGAGGTGGGTTGGCACCCTGCCCGGGATTGGTTCCTGCCTTGTGCCCTGTGTTGGCTGGGATTGGCTCCACCAGACCCCCGTGACCCTGTGTTCGGATTCAGCGGGTTGGAAAATGGATGGATGGATGGATGGATTCAGGTGTAAAACCGTTGATTTTTAGTTTTTGTTGATTTTTCTTGAAGTTACATTCTTTCGAATACAAACTCCTCTCTGAAGATGACATTGAAATCTCAGATATGAGTAACATCTTTAGAGATACGGTAATTGTATTTGGATGCGGATGGGAAATGATTGTGGAAAACTGAGGTAAAAGTAAACTGAGCTGAAGATATACCCTAGCCCAGGGGTCTGCAACCTTCACTATGAAAAGAGCCATTTTGCCCCCTCTTCCTCCAAAGAAAAATAGTCTGGAGCTGCAAAACATAACACAGCTGATAAACTTTTAAAAGTTTTAATCTTTTTTAAGATTTTACATGTTACAACCACGGAATACAACAAACAGAAGTGCAGTGTGCATGTGTAGGGCTACTTTGAAATAAATTAAACTGAACTATGCAGGCCTATTTGGGTCCTTCCTATACCTGTGTAAAATTAAAATAAAAACTTTTAGCTGTAGCTTAGCAGCTTTAAAAAAGTAAACATAAAATTCCATTTCAGTGTGCTGAATCAACTGAAGCACCTGAACATACAAAAAAACCTACATCAGCTCCGGGTCCGAAATGAATGTGTTTTGTTTTTCTGAAAAATAATAGCTTATTAAATGCTATTGTTGTCACCTGTTTAAAGTGACTTCTGTTTCTGAAGTTCGCTGCTGATCATCTCTATGTCGGGGCTGTACAATGTGACTTTGACCTTCACACAGGACTGCAGGCTCTCATGTGTGAGGCGGGAGCGATATTTGGACTTTATGAAGTTCATGCTTGAGAAAACTTGCTCACTTAAGTATGTTGAGCCAAAGATGGACAGGACTCCAAATGCATATTTTTTCATGTTCATATACGTTTCGGGAATGGCACTCCATGTGTCGAAAACAAATTTGTCGGGTTTGGGGAGGTTTTAAATATCACTCCATTTGTGCTCTTTAGCGAGAGTAGCCTTCTGACGGGTGACTTCAAGATCCGCTGTCAGGCATTTGAACTTGGACACCCATTAATCTTTATCTGCTATGTCGTCCAGTTCAATTTCTAGATCGGGCTTACTTACTCCTGTGAATGCGGATGTGCTCAGCAGGGATGGGTCGACGTCCAGGGGTGTGACGGAAGGAGAGAGTGTGTTTTTTTCCTTTCTGAACTCACTGAATCTTTCTCTAAATGCAGCTTGCATTTTCTGAACAATTTCCCGTTTGTTTTTAAAGTCGGAGAATAGATGCTCTGATATTTTTATGAACGATTCTTTCATGTATTCTCCGTCTGTGAACGGCTTACCCCTCCTTACGATCTCTTGAGCTGCCACAAAACTAGCGGCTGTAGTTGACTGTGTAGAAGTGATCCACTTTTTGAAAGTATGTTTGCTCTGTTCAGCTTTCCGTTGCAGTTCCGAAATTGCTCTCTTTCGCTCATCTTTTCGCTTATTTTCAGTGAATGCTGAGAGCTTGTTTTGAAAATGTCTTTCAACGTTACATTTTTTGTTCGATAATTTATCGCCACATATTAAGCACACCGGTAAGCCAGCGTCGTTGGCGGTGAAGGCAAATGCTTCTGTCCACGCAGAATTAAACTCTCTAAATTAGATGTTAAAATGTATAACAGTAGTAGTAGTAGTAAATAAACATATATATATATATATATATATATATATATATATACATATATATATACATATACAAGTTAAATTAAGAAATTGCCATCATTCATTTTCATGGTTTTTATTTTTTTGTCAAGGCCAAAGGGAGCCACTACAAGGAGGCTGAAGAGCCGCATGTGGCTCCAGAGCCGCGGGTTTCCGGCCCCTGCCCTAGCCTGTGTTGATCCATCAATAAGTCAAATTCTCCCCATATTTTATCCAAAAATTTTAGTTATACTCAATATCAGGTCGCCTTGGGCCATTATATTCAGAGGATGAATTTGAATTTAAGCTCTATCATTTTTAACTTTTTAATTGAAATACACAACACTACAAGTTAAACAATTGAAAGTTACACCTAACTGGACACATCATCCTGCTGTCAAGGCATGCATGAATCATGTATTTTTATTTCTAAGCTACAGTGGAATAAATGACAAAAACCCGTTTTTGCCTTGAAAGAGCAATGGGGTTTTAATGCTTTATTGCGTTAAACCATGAGAGAATTTTAAATATTTGGCACGATTTTCCTAATCCCACAGTGAAATTCAAGTCCTGGCTCATTACCCTGTTTATGCAGTATTCATTAGGCTAAATTGTTCAATGAGTGGTGAGTTAACTATAAGAACACTTTAACACAGAAAATATGTAATAGACCCAACTATTAAGAACAGACTTATTTTTGCAAGAACCTCACAAGAGAGTCGGAGGAGTAGAGTTGAATCACACACACTCGACTCATAAGTATAGACAGGTATTTAGCTTCTTTTCAGGGTGTTATGTAAAATATGGTCTGGTGTGGTAATCCCCGTGGTTTTGTTTTTTATTAAATGTAGACAGTACTATAGATGGCCTTGCCTAATGCTTTCAGCACATATCAAGTTCTTTCTGAATTCACAAAATATTAGATGTTTTTAATTCCAGTAATGTATGATAGTGTATTTGGTAGTAGATACCCATGAGGTATGGAGTGTAATTGCAAGTGAAACGGTTGCTGAAGTTTAGTGTAATTTTGTCAGAGGATATGATTGACACTGTAAAATAATCTATAAATGACCTATAAATGTTCATTTAGAACAGTTAAATTCAGAGTATTTGGAGATTTCAGAATCATCTGGCTGTTAGTTTTTTCATGTTGCATCCACTTAAATGTGAGTACTATGTGGTTTTGGTTTTACAGCGATTACATTTTTCTTGGAAGATGCAAATATTTCTGCGTGTTAGCTCTTTTTTGGGGTATTTCCATGTCAAATCATCACACTTTTGGAGCTCATCATGCTGGCATTTTGATTTTGTCATATGAGTAAACCCATGGAACTGAGTCTTGGATCAATATTAAGGGAGGTTTAAGCTAACAAATTTTAAAGTTGTTGGGTTTGGAATTAATAAAAGAAATAGTTCTCATAATATTTTAAAGCTCTTTTCCAGCTGTATATTTTACATTAATATTTCCACAAAATGAAAGATTACGATGTTATGAGCGATTTATATTAAACATTAAACAGTGAAAAATCTTATTTTAAAATTGGTCAATTTTTTATTAAAGCTAGCTTATGTTATAAACATCTCTGGAAAATTTGGTCTTTAGTTTTTGATTCTTTGCTGAGCTATCATTACTTATTGGTAGCATCACATGTTTTCATATCACTAATGAGCCTTTTTTCATAGCAGCCATATTGACATGAAATTGTATGGCAAGCACAGGTGTAAGCAGTGACATTAAGGTTTCAATTATGCTACACTTAAACAAATTAGTGACACCTGTACTTGCCTTACTATTTCATATCAAAATTCCTCCTGAAAATGAAAAGGGCCCATTCCAGTGTGGCTAATTAATGCCAGTTCTTCACCCTGCATTAATCAGAGGGTAGTCAGGTGTTATCAATCGATACCACATGCCGTCAATTACCTGATACAGATAAAAGCATTGCCTTTGCTCAAGCAGCATTAGTGATGGGTGGAGTGAAGCCTCACAAAGCATTGAAATGTTTGAAGCAATTCTGTAGGAAATCATGTCGAAGCTTCGAAGCATTTGACATTCTCCTCTCCAGTGATGACATCTGGCCATTTCCATTAATGTTACACAAACTCATGATCAAGTTCAATGACGTCTGTTAAACTTTGATTGTTTTTATTTTTCTCTGCTACAGATTGACAATGAAGGGAAGGGTTTGTCAATGGATTCCAGTATTTGATGTCTACAAAAACATATATATAATGCCAGCAGGTAGAACGTACTATACGATAACAAGAGTTAAACAAAATAAGATGCCTCACTCATGGAGCCCTGGCTCTTTCAATAAATATTCCTCTTTTACATTGTATCATTGTTATTGTTCCTGTTTTTAGAATTATTATTAGCTCTTATTTTTTCTTGATCACATTTAATCAACCGTCATCTGGGCTTCAATGGCTGTAATGTTGTAGGTTTAAAAAAAAAAAAAAAAATTGAAACAAGCCTTATTCATCCTCAGATGTTTTCTTTGTTTTGACTTATAACAGAGTAGACAGAAAAATAAATGGTAAACCATCTACTGTACCTTGCCATAATACAGGTAAGCACATTTGAGAAAGAACATGAAATACTTAAGTCAACAAATGTTGTTCCATCAAATATTGATATTTCATTTATTAATACTTTACAATATTTTGTGGAACACAAAAGTATGCGAGACGCAAAACCATGCTCGTCGTCTTATGGGGATGCAACGCTATCACTGCCCCATCCACTTTACTTGGTATATTGATGCCACACAGTTGAACCACTACTGTGGTTCAATTGGTTGTTTTGATATGAGTATTTGTATGTTGTATTCTCCTAATGAATATGAAAAAAATGATAGGTGTATACTATGACATACGGTTCTAAAAAAAATGAGGGTTGTATTAAAATGTTGCATGATTTAGCTAATCTTTTTATACATAGAGAGTAGATGAAATAAGTGGCAAAGAAGGGATATTTATGAGAAGAGAATATTTTGGGGTGAGAGGTGTCGTGATCCATAATACTAAAGCTCTTCTTTGTATCATTATGCATTCTACCAGTCGGCATTTTTAAGATGTTTAATTTGTAGTTTTGTTTCTTGTCACTAAGTATTTTCGGGTACAATCATTTTAAAATGTGTTGATCATCCACAAACATTCTTTTAGCCTGGCAATTCTGTCAAGTTTTTCAAATTTGGTGATGCTGTATGTACTTCAAACATAACTCGAACAATGATTTGAAGTGCTGAGCAGACATGCTCACTGGTTAATGAACCATCGAACATGGTTTGAAGCACAGAGCAAACATGCAAAGTTAAGGATGCTTCGTGAAGCCTCAACACATTCAAAGGCATTGCCCTGTATATTGAGTGTACCTAACATTTGACACGAATTCCTGTAGTTATTTTGTATTGACATTACTTTCTTTAGTTGATATATTCAGGTAGTTGTTGGCAATTCATTCGTGTTGCTGTGGCTTTCTGTGAATGTGATTTTTTTTTTTGTGTCTGATAGTGTCAGATATTTTATCATATCAACTCTCTCTCTATAGAAATATTCGCTGCATCGTCCAGTGTTTTCATGCAACTCTCGATTGTCTTCAAAACCGTACATAGTATACATCTATATATAATTTTTTTCTTCATTAGGAGAATACAATGATACTATTATGTTAATGCACTGCATTTAACATGCTTATGTCAAACAAAATACATTGTCTACATCCACTTCTCTAAGAACAGTAGTAGCTTAGTTGTGTGTTGATCCTCCCCTTGCAGAAAGTTGTTGTTTTTTTTTTGTTTTTTTTTCCCCCTCTCCATTTAACAAAACATTCCACTGTGGACTGAGGGTTGGGCTGCATTAGGTGGCCGGGGGAAAACACACCCCTAGTTAAATTGTGTACTATATGTAAAGTTTCACTGTTAAATGTATTAAACTACATATTTGAGTGTTTGGAGACAGTGGTGTCATACTAAATTTGTATTGTAGAAAAACATATTGTAAACTACTGTCCAGAATGCTTAGATGTGTTTTTGTTTCTGATCGCTATATGGCACTTCCCTCTTGGGACAATTTGCTATAAACAGTTTCAGCCAATCCGCACCTTCCAAACATGCAGCATGACAGTAGATGGGCACTTCATTTCATTATTAAATTATACTGTATACTGAAATACCTACGTTTACAGTGCCCGTTTTAGGAACTGTTACTTTTTACTTGTTCCCGTTATTAGGCATTATAATTCCTCAGTGTCATATATCATCCACTGCTAGTCATGAGTCCCGCTTCATTGATATTCTGTCTCTTACGCTGTATATGCAAACATTTTAAATGGAGCTTTTACTGAACTGACAATGCCAGATTTGTTGTCTTCTTAAAATGACTTAATTTATATGATACTGACAATTAATTATAAGATCAAAATTCATGGAAGCTGTGAGTTTGTATGGACTGGGGTGTTTTTTCTTTTCTTTTCACTGACTTGTCAGTATAGTGCATGCTGTTAACAATGCATTCTGTCATAAATGTCAGCTCACAAGCTTTTTTGATATTTCCTAAAGGCCAGTATGTCTTTGTTCATGAATATATGTGGACAGTGTTTTATATTTTATTTTAATCTGAATTATTATAAACATTACCCATATTCAGGTAGATATGTAACATTTGGTGAGAATAAATTAAAAAAAAAAAAAAAAAAGTAACACATGGTGGTTACGACACATTTATAATTAACGAAACTCATCATTTGTCTGAAATGTTATACTTTTGTATTTTTACATTTGGCAATGGAATGCAGCAATATACAGTGGATTTATTCCACTTCTGAAGGTGTACATTGTCAGTATTCTCCATTGCATTTGGTCCCGGTGTAACGTGTGCCAGTGTAACTGAAGGGTAGCAGAAGAGCTCATGTAATGGGAGACCAGGCACCTCTTCACTTTGATGTCCAAGCACTTCTCATAAATATTCCCATTTTTTGGTTTTTCTCATTACTGCCATACTACTGTTGAATATATGTAAAGAAAATGCCTTATTTTATGTGTATGCCTTGAATGATGTTGATATTTGGGTAACTACAGGAACGGAACAGGGAACATTAAATGTGTCAGTGACTGCAGGGGATTGTGTATCTGGAAGATAGTTTAAGAATACAGAAACGGCAAAAGCTTAGTCTTTCAGTAATTCTATTTACTTCAATGATTTATTCTAATGTGCTGCAGTTTGGAAGACTTATTTACTGATACTCTTGAACCCCCCCCCCCCCTTACGCCTTTCACAAGATGCAATCACAAGCAAAAGATGTTGACAAAGTCTGGTGGTTTTTTGAAAGTTTGGCTTCAGATGTGCTTATCCAGGTTTTCCTTCTTGTCAGTACTTGAGTGATCTTTATGTCCACCACTGGATGAATTTGCAAAGTTTCTTTCCAACTTTTTTTTTTTTTGTCTTTTTAATGCAGAAGTAGAAAGACTTCCCCTAAATTGCAGAAGATACCGTCAATTGTACAGATTCTATTTTGAAGATCATTGTAATTAGTTATGCAGCACTTTTATTCTCATTGCTTTTTGGAAATCAACCAGACATATCGGCTACAGATCTGGGTATCACTGAATACTAAAAACGTTTAATGAGGCATATACTGTTGTGATTACCATGTCGGCTTTGTAAACTCTTAACTTGAAGTGTTTCTTAGCCTTTCTGATATGATCAACATAGGGTAGAATAGACGCTTGATTGTTAATACGTGCTGCCTTATGCCAAATATGCTTGTTTAATTTGTTGCAGATTCTGGGTGGACCGGACTCCACACCAAGGAACGAGATGTCATGTGTGAATCTTTCATAATGTCACATAAACATATTAGTTAACAGACAGGTACTTCAGCTGTTTGTTTTGTTTGTTTTTTTTTTGTTTTTTTTATTTTGTTGCTTTGATCATGCACCATATGCGAGTCCCACCTACATGAACTGCAGGATTCGAACTCGCGTCAGAACACATTGCAGATGCAGAATTGCCACTGCTTTTCCACATTGAGCCAAAGAGATCCGGCAGTAGACTGGCTGACCAAAATCTGCTTCAGAATACGCAGGTGTCAGTGATGTCATGACTCTAGCGTGCCTCAAAATGACGTGATGGGTGCATTTGAAACGAGCTTCGAAGCGACGCTTTGAAGATCCTATCCATCCATCCATCCGTTGTCCAACCCGCTGAATCCGAACACAGGGTCACGGGGTGTCTGCTGGAGCCAATCCCAGCCAACACAGGGCACAAGGCAGGAACCAATCCCGGGCAGGGTGCCAACCCACCGCAGGCTTTGAAGATCCGCTCTTTGAAAGCTCGATACACCGTTGACACATCAGTTTTGAGCAGCACATCACTAAGCAGAATACATTTTCACAATGTCTTCAGTAGATAAGTTGTTTAGATTCAATCAGAAATCTTGTTTTGACCCTTTCAAATGTTATCTCAAGAAGATAACCTGTGCTTTAAGAGATATGCCTGAGTCAGCAATACAGAATCACCCAAGTCTCAGTTTAAGGTCCGGTCAGTGCATCTCCAGAAATTGCTGTGTAAGACTATCAAAACTCACACCCAAGAAAAAACAGATCTGTCAGCCTGACTTTTCCAGTAGTGGCTTAAGCAGACCTTCCCGATCCTGAACCTATAGCTGGCTTCTCAACAGATGGAGATGAAGATACATTTGCCAATGTTGAATTGGCACTGCTAAACCAGTCTTTGTCATTGATTTGTCAATCTCCAGTAAAAAGAGACGGGCAGAGCTCATATGTGGAACTCAAAGCACAGAGTATTAATAGTAGCATGAGGAAGAACTTAGTTGTTGCCCCTGGATAACCATTGAATTTCATATAAAAATACGGCCTAAGAATCCGTCTAATTTTGGTTTAGTCGATCTATATCAGGCATGTCAAACTCACTACCATTGGTGGGCCGCTTCGACTGCCATACGAGCGTCCGCGGGCCACACTGTAACAAATTCTATTATACAAAGTTACTGTAGCTTTCTTTACAATATTGAAAACTTTAAAAAATGTAACACTTAAAGTTTAAAGAAAAGCAATTTATTTCCATACAATCTCCATACAACAGCATACAATTAGTCTTAGCCTCTTAGCTACAGTAGATCCTTATATTATTATATTATATTCATTGCTTATATAGGAGTCTCACAGTGTGAGATCTATTTCTTTTGTCCTGACACTTGGCATCTCTTAGTAACCAGTTCGTCAATATCAGGCTTGAAATCTTGCGCAGCTGCAACTTTTATGAGGGATGAAAGGTGCTCGACGGTAAGTCTTGAGCGATGTGGGGTTTTGGTAGCTTTCATTAACGAAAACAATTGCTCATAAAGGTAAGTGCTTCCGAAAATAGACAGTACTCTTGATGCCAACTTACGGATCTGCACATACGAGGGTGGCAGGTAAGCATGCAAGCCTGGCACACCAACTTCGTTGTATTTTGCCTTCAGAATAGAATCTGACTGCAGTTCAATCAATTCCATTTGGATATTCTCAGGCGCATTCTCAACATTGTAAGAGTATGGTGACGTAAACAGCGCAAAGTCCTGTTCTTGTGAACTGAAATTACGAAAACGCTCACTGAATTCATTGCTCAGTAATTCAAGTTGGAAAACAAATCCTCCAAAAATCAAATTTTAATTTACTAAGTTTACTTAAGTTTATATTGTAAAATAAGCCGATATGCAAAAAGCCCCCTGACCTACACTAATTTTACAAACTCAAAATCACAAACATTTGTTAATAAACAACTCGCCAACTTCTCGCGTCCACTTCAGATCTTCAGCAGTAGTCTGCACTAACTGTTCGTTACAATACTAACACAAAATTACATAAAACTAGAGCAAAAAAAACGTGAAAATATGCGAGCTATTACTACCTGTGATGGTCAGTTCTGCCCAGTGGCCAGTCTCAGCAGCCCAGCCAGTAGTGTAGCCTGCCAGGGGCGACTCTAGGCTTGTGGCGGCCCTGGGCAGAGAGAGAATCGGTGGCCCTTTTGCCCGCCAATGTCAATGTGGTATCTTATGCACGGCGGATGGCCACGTCCGTTGCGGACACTGGATAGCCGCCTCGTGCTTATGACACTCTTCTATATGCGCGTGTCTGTAACTTGAAAACCAAGTGGCGGTCCATGATATTCTCATTACAGCAGAACGTTATAATACTACATATAGCTTACTGCTCCAACTCGAGCGACATTAGTAAATACAGCGTACTAATTAACAAGAAACAATGTTTTTTGGCCACATTGCCGTCAGCTGTGTCATTATTTCTTTTTCTGTTTTATATTCAATATATATTGGTTTGGCGGTCTTGTGCAAGTGCACAGTTTGCACATGCCTAAGACCGCCCCTGCTGCCAGGCTGGTGCAGCCTAGCACTTCAGTTGCAACGTCACGGCTCATTAACTTTGGGCAAGGCTCGTGGCTATACTAGCAGATGACGTTTCCGGTACCGTAATACCATGGGAAAACGCACTTTTGTCAGAAGGCAGAAGTAAGAAAAGTCAATAAGTAACGCCGAAGATGCAGAATGATTCAATCACAAACAATAGTACTCATTTTGTACAAGTTTAGTGCTAACTAGGATCTGTCATGCGGGCCGCACAGATGTCTGTTGTGGGCAGTGTGTTTGACATGCCTGATCTATATTTTCTGAAAACATACAGTGAAAGCGTGCATGATCTCAAATATGATTTACTTAATTCAGTGCCCTTTTTTAGTAGTCCAATGCCGTTCAAAGTGTGAACTGAAGAGAAAAACTGAAACTATTCTAATTTTACCATTCTATTTTGTTTTAGTTACTTTCACATAATGTTTTTTATACATTTTTAACTGGATTAATTTATTTAAGAAATTTACCAATTTTAAAAGTTTTTTTTTTTTCTCTAGTAAGCTTCAAAATTATATGAAAACCATTTCTCTGCAACTTATGTTTAGGGAGATATACCGAGTTAAAACTATGATCCCATCCCCCCAATAAGTTCAGACTTTGTTACCTTAAATATTGCAGTTCCATCTGCAGCTAAAGTCACTTCAGTACACATGTACTTTGTGAGCATGCCCGTGTTGATCAAACAGAGGAAGCTCTGCAGTCTATTTGTGACTTTACGCTATAGGAAGATAAGTAAATAAATCAAGGTAAATAACATTCAATGTGGCTTTAATATAAGTAACATATAAATGTTTTTTTATATAAAGACCATCACAAAACATAATAACAAACTGAACTTTGCACGATACATTGGCAAGCTCTGTAAGACCTGCTTTTTTTCTTTGAATGACATGTGTGGGGCAGATTGACTGGCAGGGTGACGCCCGATCTGTTGCTGCATCCAAACGGTGCCACCTTTAAGCCTGGTGCAGCTGTGTCATGTGTGAGTGGATGTTTTTTGCGGGGAGGTCTTCTGTTCTTTCTCAGACGTAGAATCCTCATCTGAATTCACCTCTGTTATAGCACGTCTTTATTTGAAAACTAAGTGTCAGATCAGCGGGAGCATGAATGTCATTGAGAGAATAAAAAATAAAAGATAACTTTTACAAGTACCATACATTTACACCGGCTTTTGCAGACTCAAATCAAATGTATGTTTTTATTCTATAATAGTAAGAATAAGAGCAGCTCACTACTCAAAGCAGAGGCACCCAGAATCAAAGAGCGAATGTCATGATTACAAGTCAGTACTTCTTACCACAAGCAGTCTTATTAGGTGCGTGTCAATGTCACTCCCTAACGCGAGTTCTTTTTCTGCAGTTATATTCTTGAATAAAAGTGCACTTGTTTTGTTACACTTGTACCTTTTTGTGAAAGTGTTTATTTGATATTTGGACTTCAGGCTTCACACATTATACACTTCATGTCTACATTTTGTCAATTAATACTAAAACATGAAAATGTTTTAACAATGTGTTTACATAGATTGTTGTAGACCCGGAACACACATGAAATGTATGTATTCCAAATAACGATACGTTATTTGCCCTCTACAGCTCCAGCACTTCATTCCAAGATAAACACTGAGCACTGAGAACCTTTTTTGTGAATTGAACTACAGCGGTGGAGGGGGGATGGGATAGAAGGCTGCTCACTGCTTCTGTTTATAGACACATTTACAACACAAAAGATGCTGAAGGAGAGGTGCGAAGGGATTTAAGGTGGGCCGGAATTACGAGTTTTTTCGTAGGTGTTGGTAATTCTAGTGTTAAATCATGTTAAACTGAACAATTCTCACATGGGGATGCTGTGTTTTTCCTAGCAGAGAACAGTGAAACAGTGTGGATGGTGCCATTAACATTTGCCATGGGCTTTATAAATCCCAAGCTTAGGCTTGATTTCTCTCCTCTAAAACAAAATAGAGGGGATGGAATTCTAAGGGGCCTAGAGCAAACCACATAATGAAAATGAATATCCACCTGCGCTGCCTCTTATCAAACACACTAAACCCCAGTTCCTATCCTTCCTTTTTCTTTCTCCACATAACCAATCACCACACAATAAACATCTTTGTGAAAGTAAAACTATCTATAAATTTAACGCACTGAGTGTTCAGAACTTTTAAGGAAACAAAGATCTTTGTTATACATGTTAAATTATTCCATCCATCCTGGGTCACACCCGTCCTAGCAAGCATGTATTGTGAGGCAGGAACACTCCCTGAATGGGGACACAAGCTCATTGCAAGGTGAATGCGACCACACACACACTCTAGAGTCAATTAAGCATCACCAAATCTCCTAACCTGCATGCCTTTGGAGGGAAACCAAAACACTCCAAGGGAAACCACCAGGAAAATGTACAAACTCCAGGCAGGGAACACTTGGTACCTGACCCCCTTATTGCAAGGCGGCCGTGCCTTTGTGCCCCAACATGTTTAGTTATTAACAGTATAAATGAAGTTGAACAGTTTATCTGCAAAATGTAATATACATGTTTTAAGAGTCAAGTATTAATCCTAGAATTCTAAATTTTCAGAGTAAATGCATTCTTTATGACAATCACTGCCTGTAGCACCTCTCTTCTCAAAAGGAAGTCCATTTAAGTATGTAGCGATTAATGACTGGGTTGGGGAACACTTGGAATACGAGCAATTTAATTTGCTGCTTTAGTTATGATTGAGTTTGAGAACATTGACTTTAATCTCAAAATGAGCTTTTTTTTCTTCACTCTGTCCCGTTTTTTTTTTTTTTTTTTTTTTTTTTGTAGCCCTGATACACTTTGTAGTTAGGAGAGTACACAGTAGTACAAACCTTTTATTTACTAATACACTTACATAGCTGACAGTTTAGTGCAACGCAAATAATGTTTATGGGTTACTGGAAGATGGAGTGACTTGTTCACGGTCATAGAGTGAATTGAGAACTGAACTTTTATCTCTTGCTGTATCTAAACTTTCTTGCTGAACAATTTGGTTTTACAGTTCCTTTTGGCAAAAACAAGTGTTTTTTCTCACCTGTGTCCTGAATGCTTGTACAAACGCATGACTTCTGTTTTACAGTTTTGCTGCCAAAGCTGATTGTAGAATCACAAACATTTATTGCATTTCTAATTAACTACAGGTGGCACTTTTGTATTTTTAACAAAAATTAGTTCACAACCATGGGTTCACGCGAAATCAGTTGAAGTAGCACTATTAGTCCAAATGGTGCTAATCAGTGATGTCGGTGCTCATAAAAGCTGAGACAAAAATGAAGAGAAGATGAAGTAATTTCTCTTTTGCACAAATATGGTCCTTGTGCAAAGTACAGGCGAAAATTAAAAAATTTTTTAATACTCTACCTGCCATCTATTTATTATTTTAATGTTTCTAGCACCTACTATTTGCCAGAGACATTCCTTTGCATTTTTAGAGGTCATTGTGCTACAAGTAGAGCTTAATTAACTTGCCCTTTACTCAGAATGGTTGATATACTACTAGATATTTCTGAACAGCAGTGTTTGTGCGCAGTTATGTGAAGATTTTTGTAGCCTTATGTTTTTGTGCATTTGGCAAGATATTTCAGTTGTATGTCTGTTATAAGTTCCACCATGCAAATATCATCGTCACTTTAACAGCCATTTTCCAGTTTAATTCAGATCGGTTGGTTGCCACCAAATATTCCCTCCACAAACCTAGGAATCCATTGGGGTATGACGCATCATTTTAATATAATCTGACACCATCATGAATCACATCTTTGGCATCTCACTTTGCCTTATCCCATTCATCCTTATCTTGGTGCACCTCTTTACCCACTCAGCCTCTGCCTTTCACTCCACGTGTCCCAACAATTTCTCCTCGGCACGACACTTCTTGCCTCCATACCAAGGTCTTCACATGTTTTTCCTTCATGTTCTGCTTTCATTGTTAACCTGTCAGTCTCATAGAGCATTCTGCTCATCACATATCCTTCTTAATCTTTGTCCTTTAGAGTTCAAAGTTTGGGATCGCTTCCTGATCCTCATGGAACTTTCACTTTGTCACTGCTGAACCTACACCTCAGTCTACACTCAAAATCTAACCTAAATAGCAGAACTTCCTTACTTTCACAAACTGCTCTATTGTCAATATCTAATCTTACACTGCATCAGCATTCTTCACTCATCATACACTTTCCTCAATAATAATGATAGGACTTACACAAAATGTATCGAGTTTCATTTTGAGTGATTGCTTTTTTCACACTTTGCAGGTAAAAAGGTGCAAATCCGTAAACCAGCTCCAGGCAACACAGATATTGCTCCTGCTCGACGACAGCCAAGGCCAGTCAATATGGCCAGTGCCATGAAGAAAGGAAGTAATGCCTCCCTGCAGAGACCTTTTAAGGACAGAGTAATCCACTTGCTTGCCCTGAAGCCCTATAGGAAGCCTGAGCTTATTTTGCGGTTACAGAAAGATGGACTGCAGCAGCAAGACAAAGACACTTTAGATAGCCTACTACAACAGGTGAATGTGATGCATAGCTACTAGAATAAAGGAACACCTGTTTATTCATGTGGCTTTGTAGTGCTCAGGATTGGTCCTTAGAACTGAAGGTTTTTGTTGTTAAGAGATTCCTAATTAGAAGTCAATCATTACTGCTTTTAAATCTGTTTAATTGTATGGCTTGTTAGTATTCCTGCTGTGTCAGAACGTTCTAGCATTATATGGTTTCCTTTTTCTGAGAACACTGTCTAGATGTTATGTGGTACAGGAAACATTAGCAGTTCTTGGATTTGGTCTTAGTTTTTCTCATTTTTACTTTTGCAAATTTTGTTTAAACACGCACTTAAATTTAAATGTACACACAAGTGTGAATAGGATCAGCTTAGGTGATGGGGTGTTGTGTTCTTTGTCATTTGTGGTTCATCTTTTATTGGCATCTAGTTAAATAAATAAAAATCAATTGGACACATTCATTCACATATTCCAAGAGTTCAGAAAAGCAGTTAAGTGTTGTGTACCTGAACAAGTGACTTAAAATTAAACCCCAAGAAGGATTTTTTTTGTAGCAACCAGTTCTTGGCTTTTATAGCTCTTCATGTAGCCTATTTTTATAACAGTGTCAATTCAAAATTTTTCATGAAAATTAAAAATTTTTTGTAAAGCAAGTAAGCCATAAAGGTGCAAAACCTAGTAAAGTACTATAGCAGAGGCAAACAGATAGAAAACCGGTAAAGCTGAGGTGATATTACATATTAATAAGCTATACAGACTTTCAGAAACAACTGATTACAGGAAGGAGCCTTGGAGCTAAAGTCGAAGCATCTCTCTGTACAGTGTTTGAGCTAAGAGGTAATAATGTTCAGATGTAAGGTAATATAGGGATATACTTAGGATTTGTTAGGCTGGGATGGCTGTAATTACACATTTCTAAGCCGGAAGAATCATAAAATTCATTTTTTTAATGGCAGCCAAGTGGTGGTAATTTAAATATATATGTAAAGTCGTGGCCAAAAGTTTTGAGAATGACATAAGTATTGGTTTTCACAGTTTGCTGCTTCAGTGTTTTTAGATCTTTTAGATGTTTCTATAGTATATGAAAGTAAAATTGCAAGCATTTCAGAAGTTTCAAAGGCTTTATTGACAATTACATTAAGTTTATGCAAAGAAGCAAAATTTGCAGTGTTTGCCCTTTTTCAAGACCTCTGCTATTCGCCCTGGTATGCTGTCAATCAACTTCTGGGCCAAATCCTGACTACTGCCAGTCCATTCTTACATAATCAATGCTTGGAGTTTGTCAGAATTTGAGTGTTTTTGTTTGTCCTCCTGCCTCTTGAGGATTGACCACAAGTTCTCAATGGGATTAGGGTCTGGGGAGTTTCCTTGCCATGGACCCAAAATTTCAATATTTTGTTTCCTGAGCCACTTAGTTATCATTTTTGGTTTGTGTGCTCCATCATGCTGGAAAAGGCATGGTTAGTCAGCAAACTGTTCTTGGATGGTTGGGAGAAGTTGCTCTCGAAGGATGTTTTGGTACCATTCTTTATTCATGGCTGTGTTCTTGCTCAAAATTGTGAGTGAGCCCACTCCCTTGACTGAGAAGCAACCCCACACATGAATGGTCTCAGGATGCTTTACTGTTGGCGTTGACACAGGACTGATGGTCGCGCTTACCTTTTTTCCTCCGGATAATCTTTTTTCCAGATGCCCTAAACAATTGGAAAGGGGATTCATCAGAAAAAATTACTTTACCCCAGTCCTCAGCAGTCCAATCCCTTTTGCAGAATATGAGTCTGTCCCTGATGGTTTTTCTTGGAGCGAAGTGGCTTCTTTGCTGCCCTTCTTGACACCAGGCCATCCTCCAAAAGTCTTTGCATCACTGTGCTTACATATGCACTCGCACCTGCCTGCTGCCATTCCTGAGCAAGCTTTGCACTGGGTGCTCCGATCCCACCGCTGAATCAACTTTAGGAGATGGTCCTGGCGCTTGCCGGACTTTCTTGGCCGCTCTGGAGCCGCCTTCACAACAATTGAACCTCTCTATTCCAACTCAGTCAGCATGACAGTTATCTCCAGCCTTGTCCTAGTCAACACTCTCACCTGTGTTAATGAGAGGATCACTGAAATTGTCAGCTGGTCCTTTTGTGGCAGGACTGAAATGCAGTGGAAATGGGTTGTTTAGGATTGTTAATTTTCATAGCAAAGTGGGACTTTGCAATTCATCTGATCACTCTTAACATTCTGGAGTATATGCAAATTGCCATCATAAAAACTGATGCAGCAAACTTTGTGAAAATTATTTGTGTCATTCTCAAAAATATTGGCCAAAACTATATACGTGTATTACTAGAGTTATTGTAATCTCAAAATGGTAGTGATTTGCAAAGAAAGCAAAAAATTGTTAAATCTGGATTATATAAAGCAATGTACCAGTTTATTTCTATCATGTATAGATAGACCTAGTCTGTCACAGTACATGAGTTAAACCAAATGCAGATTTTATAAATTGCTTTTTTTCACTAGTTGGCTGTGCCATGCATTTTTTTATTTATATTAACGTTTTTGTATTTTTATATATATATATATAAATAGGTGGCAAACATCAACAGCAGAGATGGCACCTACACATTGAAGGACTGTATTTATAAAGACATACAGAAAGACTGGCCAGGCTATTCCGAAGGGGACCAGCAGCTATTAAAAAGGATACTTGTTCGGTAATATAAAAATAATTTCTCTGTTTTGTGGTGGGGAATATGCTCAAGATAGGTTGTCTTTATTTTCCTTAAGGTTTTACAAGGAGACCTTTTCCTGGCAACACTGTTTCACAGGCGTAGTACAATAACAGGAAGTGCAGTGGGCCAGACATTTTTTACAACTAGAACACCACCTCCTTCCGTCAGCTGATTTGGTGTCTCAGCACTCAGCAGAAATTTACTGGCTCTTGAATTTCTGTTCTGGGATTAATTAGGCCTTTTCCTTAGTAGTCTTTTCTATGTATAAATAGTGCATAAGGTAATCTGAGTTTTTCCTTCTCCTTTTCTCTTTCAGTTATTTAGCACCAAAACTTTTGCTAGAGACCTTTCTATATATATGAATGTGACTGAAGTTAAAGTGTACAGAATGTCTTTAATTATTCTTAACTCCAAATCTTTAAGACAGTTTGAGCTAGCATAAGGAGGGCTTCCATTTTTAGCAGTTTTAATGAAAAGTTTACATTCCGTACTTTGTCTGTAATGCTGATATGGTGCTCTTTTGACCCCCCATGCTCTCCCAATCCGTCTACTGACTTTATAGGAAGAGTCACCAGAGACATGAATGTCACTGCCGAGGTAAGTAAACCTCTTGACACGGTCGACACTCCCTCCGCAGACAGATACACTGCTGATGGCTGTGCCTAAGAGGTCATTTAATCCAGGACACTCGCAAGCCCAGACACTCAGATTCCTCACTCAGTCTCTTGAGAGCCCCTATCAGAGCCTCGATTGACTCCATGAAGATCACAGCATTGTCAGCAAAGTCAAGATCAGTGAATCTTTCTTCACCAACAGATTGAACAGAGTAGGAGCAAGAACACACCCCTGACGAACCCCAGAATCGACTAGGTAAAAACAGAGGTTCTGCCTCAACTTTGCACAGCACTTCTAGTACCAGTGTACAGACCAGCCATGATATCCAGCAAACCGTCTTAGGATGTCCCACAGGGCAGCTTGATCAACTAAGTCAAATGCTTTATGAAAATTGACAAAGTTTGCAAATGAACTCTGTCATTCGCGTTTGCGCTCCATGAGAACCTTTGGCACAGGATGCGGTCTGTTATAAAGATGATTAACAATCATTCAGAGTTTCTTAAAAATAACTAAGAATCACAGCTATGTATTTGCATCAAAGCTTAACATCAGAGCTACCCCAGTTTATTATGGACATATAATGCATCCCTACCTTCAATAAAAGTTGCTAATTACTTTTACTCACTCTAAAACACTATATTCAGCTGTGCTGTTTTCTCATTAACAGTAACTCTACGTGTTCTCTAGCAATAAATTGGTAATTTGTGGTAATTCACTCTGTGTCTTAGCTCTATTGCATAATTTTTTTTTCTCTCTCAACCCTCATTTCAATAGTAATTTTTTTTTTTTTTTTTTTTATTGTGCATGGACATGCATTTCCACTGAAGGCTTATTTTCAGTGTTTACTATTGCAATCTTAGTAATGATATAGAGGTAGACAGTAGTACATTTACATAGAACCGTGTAGCTCAAAGTGCTTTACAAGATGGCAAAGAAACAGTTAAAATAACAGTTAAGATAAGCTAATATTAAAGAATAAGTAACAGCAAAACAAAGTCAAATGACTGGGAGCTCAGAAGAACAGAAAAAAAAAAAACTCTAGGCTGGTGGAAAAAAAATCTGCAGGGGTTCCAAGGCCAAATGTCCACCCAGACCCCGTAGGGTATTCTGCCATAAATGTTCCTAAATCAATCCTTTGTTTTTCATGCTTCACATGATAGGATTCTCATGAAGCTGGGCTCGTGGACAGATGAGACACCCGCTTTCATTTTCTCATCTCAGGGGTCAGCATGGTGCCTTGATCATGTGGTGGTGCAGATTGCTATCTCAGAAGAAACAATACTGCAGAGAATAGTGGAGATTAGTACAGATTATGAACCCCTGATAATTTGACAAATTTATGCCCATACAGTCAGTTAGGAATACAGCTGAAATGTAGCTACAAAAAAGCCATATTAAAATAATGGGATTTTAGCAATTTTTTTTAAAATGTTCCACAGTATTAGTATGGCAAATTTCTATAGGTAAGGTAGTGCAGATTTTAGGTGCATGACAACAAAACGCCACCTAACCATTTCTTTTAAGCCTGGCTCTTGGAATTATAAGCAGACCTCCATTTGAAGATAAGGTTATGACTTGGGGTGTAGTGGGACAGACATTCAAAAATATAGGACGGAGGAAGATTGCATAAGACTTTGTAAACCAGTAGTACTATTTTAGTCAATTCTGAATGACATGGGGAACCAATGTAATGACACGAAAAATGGCAAGATGTGCGCCAATTTTCCTTTACTAGTTAAGATGTTGGCTGCTGCATTCTGTACTAATTGCAACCGATTTGTCTGTCTTAGGTAGTCCTGTTAGAAGTGCATTACTGCAATCTAGTTGACTAAAAACAAAGGCGTGAATTGACTTTTCATCATCTTGTAAAGTTAGTTGTCTAACTTCTGCTATATTCATGAAGTGAAAAAATGTAGTCCTCGTAATCTGGTCAATATGTGATTTAAAGTTAAGGACAGAGTAGGGCTTATATGGATAAAAATATTGCAATTTTTTTCATAATAGTCGATATTGGTATATATCACAATCTAAATCAAATCCCTTTCTGTCAAGCTCAAAGGTTGCTTTTTACTCCAGATGTGAAGATATCATAAGGTAAATTTTGGTTTTATTTTCTGTCAGAAGACCATTATAAGAATATTATACAACTGTATTTCATACAAATAGGTACATAAACTAAAATCTTAATTTTGACCAGCCAAAAGCTTCAGATGTTACAGGACAACACAAACAAATGGCACAACTAAATTCGTTGGTCAATTCCAAATTAATAAAATAGGTAATACAAAACGGTCTCAATTTGGACCAGTCAAAAGCTTTCAGGTTTTACAAGAGAACACACTAAATTTTTTGGTCAGCTCCAAATAAATAAAATCTTAATTCTAAAATTCTAAAAGCTTTAAATTTTACAGGAAACAAACCCATAAATAGACATAAGCTTTCTGTGTATATCCTTAGTACAAATTCAAGCAGTTTTTAAATGTAAACGAAAGTGACCATAAACAAAATTGACACATTCACTCAACTGTGGTCAGCTTATGCTCCAAGGCAAAAAAGGACAAGAAATCCCAATTAATGCAGCATTTGTTTGGGTCTGTGACTGTAAAGTCTTGCATTTGTGCATGCTCTAAGGTACGGCACTGCTGCAGATGGTACTAAAGATTCTTGGTATTACCTTTTTTTTATTTGTATTGTGGGAACATGCTTTCAACACAATTTGCAGTGCACACTACTCTGCTTCTTGTCAGACCTTAAATAGCTTTTCAGCAATATCCTCCTTTTTAGCTTTGGGCTTCTTTGGTAACAGTGATTCCCAGAATGTTTTCATTAATATTTTCTGTCATTTTTTCTTGTCTCTCTCCAACTCCTGTTGTACTGGTGTGCAGAACTGCTATAGCCCAAACATTAGCACTCGTGCTTGCTGCTATTCCTACACTCGGTGCTGTGTGCATCAACCTAACCTGACATGGCTATAACTCTTTTCTAGCCATATGATTTGTTTGCCGCGCCACTTTTCTCATCATTGGCTTTTTGTGTTGTCTGTAAAAAACATGGATAGAATGAGTAATATCAACGTATCGACTGTGTCTCTTATTTCTGTCGAGATAAAGATATCTTTGTTTTATCTCTCAGCCCTAGGTCAGAGTTTATTTCTAATACCCTCACTATGTCCATGTTTGCCAAACACTAAGATTTCTGTTTTTTCCTTATTTAGTTTGAGAAAGTTACTACTCATACATTCGGAAATACAGCCAAGACCCTGGATCATAGAGCCAAGAGCATCAGGGTCATCAGATGCTATAGATTAATAAAGCTGTGTGTCATTTACATGGCTATGGTAGCTCACTTTGTGCTTTGAGATAATCTGATCTAATGGAAACATGTTGATTGAAAAGAGCAACTGACCCAGAATAGATCCTTGTGGTACACCACATACAATATGGATCACAATTGTTTACTACTTTAACCAGTGCAGTTTCTGTTCTATGGTTTCTTCTAATACCTGATTGAAACCTTCTAAGAATATAATGCTTATTCAGTTAATCATTAAGCTGCTTAATAACTAACTTTCCTAGAATTTTACTTAAGAGCAGGTCAAAAATTGGTCCTAAATTGTCAAAGACAGACGAGTAGAGTTTTTTTTCTTGATTTGGGGTTTGTCTTTAGACAGTCAGGGAAGACCTCCGTATCTAATGAGTTCACTATGTCAAGTACACTACCAGTAAGGATATCTGATACTTCTTTGAAAAAGCCTGCTGGTAGTGGGTCAAGGATGCAGGTGTAGGGTTTCAGTTGAGAAATTATTGTGGGTAGTTCAGGTTGAACTATTCCAGTGAAAAAATTCACTCGCTTAAAAGGGCATGCTGGGATTCAATTGGATTAACTTTGGGTGGGGTGGGGATGTGCTATATTATGTCTAATATAATTTTTGTGTGTTAAAAAAATAAATAAAAGTAAAAGTTTCACTAGTAGTTTTTAGGAGGCATTCCATTGAGTGAGCTGGGTTTAAAAGATGATCAATAGTTGAAAATAAAACTCTTGGATTATTAGAATTATCATTTATAATTTTGATAAGTAAGACTGCCTTGCATGGAGGACTGCATTGTTATAGTCCACTACGAAATATTGAAGGCAAATATCAGTTTTTCTCCATTTACACTCAACCCTGTGACATGTCCTCCTTAAATCACACTCTTTGGGTGTTCCAAGGCTTCCAGAAAATAAAAGGCTTTGCTATGAAAAATCGAAGTTAATTCCGATTTATTACCAGAGTTCAATAAATGCTTTATTTACCTTTGAGGCAAATGCTCAGAGCAACATCTCTTGTTCTGAGAAACTGGTTTATAAACTGTAGCTGTAACCAATATAAACCACCGGAAGAAACACATCAAACCTGGCTTTATGGTTGAAAGATTAACACCCTGATTTGAGGAATGAATTTTCATTTTTTAACAATTAATATGTTATTAAAATGTTACTATTCTGAGTGCTATTTATTTATAGACGATTAATGTGCAATAATGAGTCTATAAACTTCTGCTGTATACGTTGATATGGCTAAATGTTAAATTACATTACTGTTTTAGGACATTGCTTGCTAAAGCATTCTTACTCTTTAGTCAAGTTTTAACACAATTTGATATTTTTTTAAGCAGAATTTTAGATAATGTGCTTTTACCCTGTCAGTAAATTTACTTTTGTTTGCACAATGAGTTAATAAAACTGCTGTTGTGGTGCAGTGTGCAGAAAGGCTTAACATGGTGGATTTTTTTTTTTTTTAAACTTAGTAGACCTTTTTTATATTTTATTCTGAACTCATTTTATTATTTTTAAAGTCAGCTTTATCCTGAAATGCGAGAAAAGCTGGTTTAAATATTCTGTGTTCCACTCTGACACTAGCACATTATAAACAAACGTTATTGCACGACATGATCATGGTGGTTATTGTGACAGTTTAAAACTTAATTGAGCAGCATTTTTATTTTGATTCATATGGGTTTTTCCCCCTCTTCGTGACATTTCTAGGGTTCTCCGTGGAAAGTTGTTCAATTGAAAATTTATTGTATTTTGAGGTTTATGAATGTCAATACTAGTTCGCTTAAATAACAGTTGAGTGTTTGAAGGCAATACTAACATTTTAAAGCCGCTGTTACTGTTAGTATTTATATATTGTACACTGTGTTTCGGAATAAAAGCACAATATTGCTCACTTGAATAATGGATGTACTTTTTTTTTTTTACCTTCAAAGCCATTTACATGATAAAAGTGTATAGAGGCCTCTCTTCTATATGAAATTTGAAAAATTAAACACACATGGCTAAAGTTCACACCCTTTTTTTTGCTTTTTTTAAGCTCTTAATGGTTTAAATATCTTTTGAGTATGAGAAGCTCATTATTACACACAGGCCCATGGGACAGATGGAACATATTTAGTAGAAGACTTAAGTTGTGCTTTTGAAAAGTTGACCTACTTATATATAGTGTGCATCTTGAAAACAATGAAGAGAACTAATCGAAACTCCAGTGTATTGATATTGGCATTTATTTGCCCTGGTATTGCCGCACAAGTGGTAACAATTAAAAAGATGTTTTTGTTAGTAGTACAAAAATTGACAAACTGACCTCGACAGCAGTTTGTCCTCGCAGGTGGCGCAGTGGTAGTGCTGCTGCTTTGCAGTAAGGAGACTGTGGAAGATTGTGGGTTCGCTTCCTGGTTCCTCCCTGTGTGGATAGCGCTTTGAGTACTGAGAAAAGCGCTATATAAATGTAATGAATTATTATTATTAAATTATGGTGCCTTTGTTGTGGTTTCTAATTTGTAACGATTTAACATAAGTTTATTTTAAAATCCTAATGGCTGTTTCTCCTTCTTGCTTACTGTTTGGTACAGAGCAAATAGTATTTTGCCCATAGTAATGTAAACCTTGTTTATTTGGTGTGGTTATGCCTCCAGGCTAGAATAGCCCCACTAGTTGTCTATATGTTTCTATATAGTCCCTGCTATGTTCAAAGTTTGTTAGATGTTTTTTGTAGTCTCTGAAGTACTAGGGTGTTGTACCGTGTTAGCCATTATGAATGTAGAGAAAAGCCAAGCAAAATGACACCTTTTATTGGCTAACTAAAAAGATTACAATATGCAAGCTTTTGAGGCAACTCAGGCCCCTTCTTACATCTTGCCTGATGAAGGGCCTGAGTTGCCTCGAAAGCTTGCATATTGTAATCTTTTTAGTTAGCCAATAAAAGGTGTCATTTTTCTTGGCTAGCCTCTGAATAGACCGTATTGCAGAAATAAATACGTTTGTGGCTTTTGGAGACCATCTCCAAGAGAAAAAAAGAGAAAGATGACATACACATTTATATCTGTTTTGCAAGGTAAGTGTTAACTTACATTTCCTATCAGCCATGCTTGTTGCACTTCCTGAGTAACTCAGTTTGAGATCAGATGCTCTGAGAATTTTATCTTATCTTTGAGAGTAGGGGACTTTTTTTTTTTTTTTTAGTGATGCTTGGTTATGATAATGTTTTTTCCTAACTCTTTTTTTACTTGGCAGTACTCATGACAAAAAATACAAGAGGTTTGGCACTTAACAAAATTTTATAGCCACATATACTGGTCTAGATAATTTGTTTTAATTTTAAAAATACAGGAGGCTTACTAAATCTGAAGTGCAAAAGTGAAAACAATGACCATACAGTGAACAGCAATACAGTGGAACCTCGGTTTACAAGTGCTTTACAAGACGAGCAAAAATTTTTAATAAATTTTGACTTGATAAACGAGCGAGGTCTTGCACTACGAGTAGTATGTATACTCGTCTGCTGAGCTTCATGTGATCACAACTGAGCTGATGGTGGTTCTCTCTCTTTCGCTGCGGGATTGTGGGCAATCGTCTCCTATTCTCCGTCTGAGTTGGCGTGCCTCACTCATAGTAAACATCCGTACGAGCGTATACTGTTTACTACAGCATTAGCATTGTGACTGTATGTGTGCACGCGCGCTTGTGTGTGATGCTCACTTGTGTGTGTGCGCGCGCGCTTGCGCGCGTATGTGCTGTGACGTGCGAGTCCCCATCTTGCACACTAAAACACAAAGCTGAGTCTCGGTACTTTAGCAACACCAGCTTTATTCAGCTTGAAACAGACACAGCAGTCAGGCAGGGCCCTGCACATTTATAATGTTCCTTGTATCACCCATCAACAGCAGGCGCTTATAGCATGTCCGCAATCTTTTCGGATTCGCTTTTAAGGCGAACTGCTACAGCGCTGGGAGACTGCGATTGCTTTGGGACGCTCTTCCGCGTGTCGTCCCGTTGGGTGGAATCCCACAAGAGTTTAGAAACTCACACCAGCCATGATTCTTTTCAAAGGTAAAGTGCAGGTTAATTTGTTTTATGTATTAATAATTTTTATATGAATAGTTTTGGGTTGTGGAACAAATCATCTGAGTGTCCATTATTTCTTAATGGGAAATTCACTTTGATATACGAGTGCTTTGGACTACGAGCACGTTTCCGGAACGAATTATGCTCGCAAACCGAGGTTCCACTGTATACCTTTTTTCCATGTATTAATGCAACACCAGATCCATAACTAGTGATGGCCTATATTCCTAATCATTTACAGTACATTTAAAATTTCTCCACTCCAGTTAGGAAATGCAGAAACGCAGTGTGCATATTACAATTACGCTACTATTCAAATAGTAAAAAAAACTGCTGGCCTTTTTACTTACACATGAGGAATAAAGTGTGCAGTGCTAGACTGTGTGGTCTGAAGCCAGTATGTTTTGCTACATATCATAATAGTGACAGTTGTAATAAAGAGGAGTTGAATGATCACTCAGTTAATTATCAGTCTTGTCTTGGGTAATACTGGTGATTAATTTGCCGCCCCCTTTTCAGCATTGTTTTAATGTTCGGTTGAGTGAAGGATCTCTGTTTCACTATCCAGCCCGGGAGCTAGAAATATGATGAGTTCCATATGATTTATGAACAAAGTTCATCCAGTGCCAAGTCCTCATTATACACTTTCTCTATTGTGATTCTAATGTGGTGATGACTTATTTTTAAAAACTTATGAATTATAATCTTTCAATTCATGTGATGTGTTAATTTTGAAGCTTCTGTTTCTTGTACTATAGTTGTTCGTTTATTCACCGCTGGGCTCTGCACTGGCTTACCTCCCCCCACACTTTGTGTGTGAGTTATGCTCAGCACTTTCTTAATGGATTTAAGGAAGAAACTTGTAACATGGGTAGAAGTTACCCTTCACAAACATTATTACTTTTCAGTTACACCGATACCATCATAAACTAGCTGGCTTTGACCTACCTATTAATTTACAATTGTTCTTAAAATCGAAGTAGGTGTGTTTATGGTCTGATGTAAATGCTTTGTTGTTTTCGTGGGTGGCTTTGTTCAGAATCTTCACTGTGCTTTCTTTCTTTTTTTTTTTTTTTTGGAGTTCATTTCCACTTTCACGTTGGTCACACCTTCTGGTTGAGGGAGGTATTGCATTTTAATTTTGAGGTTTAAACGTACTCTGTCAGTCCTCTTGTTGCTAGTGAAGTTATGCCTGCTGGGTTGGCTGGTGATCAGTCTGCCCTCTTTGTTAGTAAGGTGAATGCCTGGCTCTTATGTATAATCTCTTCTCTGCTCAATCACTGTATTTTGTAAGGTTTGGATGGTCCATTTTTCCAGTCCAGCAGCAGTTACCCTTTGGAGTACAAGGAATTGCTGTTTGTTGTGGCCTCACCCTGTAAGCACTGGGGTCACTGCTTTGGACAGCAGAAGTTATGACCAAATTGAGCAGTGAGCTAATAAAAGAAGGCAATCAGTTTGGGGTGTGTATGGGTTTTTTAAAAAGCAGTAGTAGACATTTTGCCATTGGTTTCTTGGGTTCATTTAAGCCCATAATTCTAGTTGAGAATTGGTGCAAAGCTTTGTCCATCAGTGTTACTCAGCTTTGATATATGGTTGTTTTGTCTCTGGAAAAAGTATGGTGCCCCACAATGCCATCCCTGTGTTGTCACTGGGTTATTGATTATCTGATAAAATTAAGTGCAGAGGCAGCATTCCATAGAGTCTCCTTGTCAAAAAGAACTGATACTAAGTGTCTGGCAGTGACCTACTATGCCTTGGAAAAGTGTTCCAGCCTGGCAAAATGGATAATGCCAGTCTGACCTACACAGTTCAGTTTTCCACCACCGACTCAAACTGGGATACTGAGCTAGTTTGTTATCCTGCAAGTGTTTCATGTTTGAAAACCTATATATAAACAGTTGCTTATATGCAGGTATTTGTGAGATGCCTAAGAGAGGTTGTTTTTTTTTAAATTATGAATGTGATTTGATGGCTTAACAACAAATGGTTAGTTCCGTCTCTGACTCGCTTATTCTGCTGGTTTCTTAATTTTACTTTAGACAATTTTTAAAATATTAATTTCAGTATAATTTGTACCATCCCATCATACTTAGTTGTCCCTGTATTCATTATTCCCAACAAACTCCAATTGCTGGAAACTGGCAAGAAAGATGGTTTTCTCTTGATGTTACTTTGGTATTGTAGACATATGGTGAAATTTTCTGAAGTCTGAATCCCTAAGCAATTAATGTGGTACACACTAAGCCTTATACACTGGCAAAGGCATTAATGGTGTGGCAGCTGAGACTGATAAGCTTGTCAGGAGAGCCAAATTCATAAATGGAGACAGTACAGAGAAACATTTTTTGTAGCTCTGTAAGTAAACAAATTTAGTAAGGGAATTGTTTTTCAGCAGGATAACCAAACATGCACTGCCATAGCAGTAGAGTAGATTGAAGTGAAGGATAGACATGTCCTTTAGAGGCCCAACCTAAGTCTTGTCCTTAATATAATGGAAATGTCTGCATTGGTAACACAGAATTGCAGTCCCATCACTGCACCACAATGATTTTTGGCTAAATTTAAATTAATGATGCAGAATAGAAAAAAGTGTCATCATTATGTACAAAATTGATAGACTTGCCTGAAATAATTACTGACTTTTAGTTCAAAGGTAGAGTTCTGACCAGGGGAAACATTGATTGGAAATGCAGTTTTAAAATTATTTTAGTTTTGGTGAGATGGGGATCTCTTAGAAGAATGTTTTTCAATTTAATGCAGTAAAATCCAAGGCTGTAGAACTTTTATATTAAAAAAAACAAACAAAAAAAACACATTACTTCACATTTTAAACATCATAGCGTTCATAGCACAGTTAACACATCTCAAAAAATTCCTTGGTTACCCATATAAGAAATTGACAAGGATTGGCCTTCCAGGGATTGTTCCTTTCTTGTGCCCCGAACTTGCACTGAAAAATGTTCTATAACCATAAATTAGTAAATGTACGTAATCCTTTTTTTACTTATTTTACAAAAAATGCTTCAAACTCTATAAAATGACAATAGTGCAATATTCCTAATATTACTATCCTTTAAATAATTTAAACCAACAAAGAAAACTGAACAGGTACATACAATATTTTGATCATATGCTTAAACATCTTAATATTTTTGATAATATGAAAATCCACCACTAACTATTTCGAGTCGCTTGCTGTCCCTGCCGAGGATTCTTTTAGCTTGTCATTTCTTCCACTGACACATCACAGTTGGGATGTGTATTAAGGACTCTGAAAATTACAAGCAGCAAGTTCTATCACTCAGCTATGTGTCCAGCTGTTGGTCTCTCTCCTCACCTATGTTAGAGCTTATCACAGAGCTGTATGAGCCTTCAGTTACCTTTAGTGACATGTGAAAGAAAGCACAATGATTTAAAATAAGTCTGTACTGTACTATGCCTCAGTGTTGGTGACAACAGCTATGTATTCATCAATTTTCAAAAGTAGTTTATTTGTGAATAGAAAGAGGAAGCTGAATAATAAAAAAAAAAAAATACTGAAATTCAGTATGTATGCACAATGTATGAAGTGCCAACTGTAAGGAACAGGAGGAGTGCATGTTCTGGATCTTACAAACAGAAGAGAGACCCTTCTGTCTCATGTTTTACATATCTTGACCAAATTAGTTTGAGGGCAGAGACTGTGGCTGAATTTGCCCTACCTGGAAAACATTTGTACAGCACTGGTATGCATCACAAGACTGTCAGAAAAGGGGCACTCACACAGTAGTCTGGTAATGAGAAACTTCTGGATGTCATCAGAGTCATGTAATTTGCCATCTGTGTGATACCTGGTTATATAATTTGACATCCTCGGGCAACAAGATAAGCAACTGTAGTTATCAAGTTCGGCATCCCTTGTGACTTAAAATCATGTAATGTTATGTCAGCTTTTGTGTTGCAATTATATAACTGACATTAGGCATAAGGTAGTAAGCGTCTTTTTAAAACTTGGAGTATGAGATATTCTAAAGGAGTTAATAAAGCCAGAGATCACGATTAAAGCTAATTGGTTTCTTTAGGGATGCATTTGATATCTTGACAAAATAGCTTACAATTAATCTTTGATGCTGATTTGATCTTTAAGACTACATTTTATTACATTACAAAACACAATGAATTAGAGATGTTTCATCATTTACAAACACACAGCCTGGTACTTGCTTCTGATACAAGTAGAACTGATAATTGCAGGCCAAATTGAAAACATTTATTGAGTTTCTGCAGATACTTAATAATGCAGCTGCATGTTTACCAAACCACTGGTTGGCACTGGATTCCAGTGAATTTTAGAATTAGTTTATTATTTTAGAATGTCCCATGTGGTTTTATCTCCTGTCTATCTCAATATTGGCCAAAAACGGATCAGCCATCTAGATGTGTAGTCATTTCTGCTGTAAAATGTAAACGTAGAACATGGATTTTAGCAAAGTGGTCCTCATTCTGAAACATAGTCTACCAATAATTCCTATGAAACATGTTTTCTTTTTATTGGATCGCTGCATAATTAGTAATATTGTTTCGTGAAATTTTTTCATAGGTTGAATTCTTTGATTATATATATATATATATATATATATATATATATATATATATACACACATACATACATATACAGTGCATCCGGAAAGTATTCACAGCGCATCACTTTTTCCACATTTTGTTATGTTACAGCCTTATTCCAAAATGGATTAAATTCATTTTTTTCCTCAGAATTCTACACACAACACCCCATTATGACAACGTGAAAAAAGTTTACTTGAGGTTTTTGCAAATTTATTAAAAATAAAAAAACTGAGAAATCCCATGTACATAAGTATTCACAGCCTTTGCTCAATACTTTGTCGATGCACCTTTGGCAGCAATTCCAGCCTCAAGTCTTTTTGAATATGTCACAAGCTTGGCACACCTATCCTTGGCCAGTTTCGCCCATTCCTCTTTTCAGCACCTCTCAAGCTCCATCAGGTTGGATGGGAAGCGTCGGTGCACAGCCATTTTAAGATCTCTCCAGAGATGTTCAATCTGATTCAAGTCTGGGCTCTGGCTGGGCCACTCAAGGACATTCATAGAGTTGTCCTGAAGCCACTCCTTTGATATCTTGGCTGTGTGCTTAGGGTCGTTGTCCTGCTGAAAGATGAACCGTCGCCCCAGTCTGAGGTCAAGAGCGCTCTGGAGCAGGTTTTCATCCAGGATGTCTCTGTACATTGCTGCAGTCATCCTTCCCTTTATCCTGACTAGTCTCCCAGTCCCTGCCGATGAAAAACATCCCCACAGCATGATGCTGCCACCACCATGCTTCACTGTAGGGATGGTATTGGCCTGGTGATGAGCGGTGCCTGGTTTCCTCCAAACGTGACGCCTGGCATTCACACCAAAGAGTTCAATCTTTGTCTCATCAGACCAGAGAATTTTCTTTCTCATGTTCTGAGAGTCCTTCAGGTGCCTTTTGGCAAACTCCAGGCGGGCTGCCATGTGTCTTTTACTAAGGAGTGGCTTCCGTCTGGCCACTCTACCATACAGGCCTGATTGGTGGATTGCTGCAGAGATGGTTGTCCTTCTGGAAGGTTCTCCTCTCTCCACAGAGGACCTCTGGAGCTCTGACAGAGTGACCATCGGGTTCTTGGTCACCTCCCTGACTAAGGCCCTTCTCCCCCGATCGCTCAGTTTAGATGGCCGGCCAGCTCTAGGAAGAGTCTTGGTGGTTTCGAACTTCTTCCACTTATGGATGATGGAGGCCACTGTGCTCATTGGGACCTTCAAAGCAGCAGAAATTTTTCTGTAACCTTCCCCAGATTTGTGCCTCGAGACGATCCTGTCTTGGAGGTCTACAGACAATTCCTTTGACTTCATGCTTGGTTTGTGCTCTAACATGAACTGTCAACTGTGGGACCTTATATAGACAGGTGTGTGCCTTTCCATATCATGTCCAATCAACTGAATTTACCACAGGTGGACTCCAATTAAGCTGCAGAAACTTCTCAAGGATGATCAGGGGAAACAGGAGGCACCTGAGCTCAATTTTGAGCTTCATGGCAAAGGCTGTGAATACTTATGTACATGTGCTTTCTCAATTGTTTTATTTTTAATAAATTTGCAAAAACCTCAAGTAAACTTTTTTTACATTGTTATTATGGGGTGTTGTGTGTAGAATTCTGAGGAAGAAAATGAATTTAATCCATTTTGGAATAAGGCTGTAACATAACAAAATGTGGAAAAAGTGATGCGCTGTGAATACTTTCTGGATGCACTGTATATATATATATATATATATATATATATATATATATATATATATATATTACACAGTGATCCCTCGCTATATCGTGCTTCGCCTTTCGCGGCTTCACTCCATCGCGGATTTTATATGTAAGCATATTTAAATATATATCACTGATTTTTTGCTGGTTTGCGGATTTCTGCGGACAATGGGTCTTTTAATTTCTGGTACATGATTCCTTAGTTGGTTTGCCCAGTAGATTTCATACTAGGGACGCTATTGGCAGATGGCTGAGAAGCTACCCAACTTACTTTTCTCTCTCTCTTGCGCTGACTATCTGTGATCCTGACGTAGGGGGTGTGAGCAGGGGGGCTGTTCACACATCTAGACGATACGGAAGCTTGTCTAAAAATGCTGAAAGATTATCTTCACGTTGCTATCTTTTGTGCAGCTGCTTCCTGAAACGACATGCTGCAAGGTGCTTCGCATACTTAAAAGCTCGAAGGGCACGTATTGATTTTTGATCGAAAAAACAAACTCTCTCTCTCTCTCTCTCTCTCTGCTCCTGACGGAGGGGGTGTGAGCTGCCGTCTTCAACAGCTTTGTGCCGCGGTGCTTCGCATACTTAAAAGCCAAACAGCCCTATTGATTTGTTTGCTTTTCTCTATCTATGTGACATTCTGTGCTCCTGACAAGCACTCCTTTGAAGAGGAAGATATGTTTGCATTCTTTTAATTGTGAGATGGAACTGTCATCTCTGTCTTGTCATGGAGCACAGTTTAAACTTTTGAAAAAGAGACAAATGTTTGTTTGCAGTGTTTGAATAACGTTCCTGTCTCTCTACAACCTCCTGTGTTTCTGCGCAAATCTGTGACCCAAGCATGACAATATAAAAATAACCATATAAACGTATGGTTTCTACTTCGCGGATTTTCTTATTTCGTGGGTGGCTCTGGAACGCAACCCCCGCGATGGAGGAGGGATTACTGTGTGTGTATATATATATATATATATATATAATATATAAACTGCCTAATTTGTAGTTTTTCTTCAGTTTCAATTGCCTGGTAAGGTGTTTTTTTTTTTTGTGTGTGTATTTTGCAAAATGCACCCATTTGTTTGTAAAATGCCCGTGGATTTTAGTCAGTGGTGACAAATATTGCCCTTTACCATTTTGTTTTTGTTTGTTTCCTACTCTGATAGTTAAATGTTCTATTGTGAGCAATATGCTGTATATTTCTGCACCTCATCCAGTATGAGGGAGGTGGGAATTGAGTATACACTGATTTGAACAGTCTGAATTTTTGAACTTCCTTCATTCTCTAGTGTACTTGTTAGTATTGGCCAAGTGATTAAGTAGTTTCTGAATGTACAAAAAATGTATGGGCAATTATTTTTCCCTAATAAGTGAATATTGTTTTTTTTTTTTTTTCTCAGGAAATTGTGTCAGTCTCAAAATCCTCTTGGTAATGTTGGGGAAACCCCATCAAGCCCACCTAAGGATAACTTGAACTCATCTTCCCCTTCACAGGTAAGACTAGTAAGACTAATTTCAGTGGTCTTAAACTATCACTTATTTCCTCTGGATTTTTTTTCTTTTGGTATTGGTCCATTTTAAAGTACTGTATTCTGGTGTCTTATCGTTGCAGAAACGCCCCATCAGTGACTTCATTGATCCTTTACTCAATAAGAAGCCCAGAATTTCTCACCTAGCCAATAAATCTCAGAACATTTTTAATGGCAAGTTAAGTTCTAATGAGAAGGAGGTTACCCAGCCTCCACTGAATGTCCACTCTGTCGTAGCAGATTCAGGGAGTTCTGGATCTCATTTACCTACACTTGAAATCCCCCGCCCTTATGACCCACTATCTGATGTCAGCAATGATTCGAACCCCAATGGCAAAGACTGTGAAAGCCAGGAATTGGCAGTAGCTGAGCGACTCTGTCACCCTCCTCCTATTTCTGCCCCGACACAAACCCTGACTGCCATAGGGGTCTCATCACAGCCAAATAAATCGGACTTTTCTAGCTGTTCTTCTTTGCATGGAAAGTCAAAGAAAAAATCAAAAAAGCACAAAGATAAAGAGAAATCCAAGGAGAAAAAGATTGAGAACAAATTTGTAGAGGAAAAGCCAGACTGTGGAACTGTTCCTTGCTCAGAAACTCGGACGGCCAGTATTCCACAGAGCAGCACAGGTATGTTTTAGGCCTGTCTCCTCTTTACCAAGCACCTATTTTCTTTAGAGGTATCCACTAGGATCGCAGTAATGTTTGATAGTATTAAATATTGTGATTTTCCACAGAAAGTTTACAGTTTAAAGTTTGTGTATTCAAACAAGGGAAGTGTAGTGATTTTTATACATTGTCATGTGAGTATAGGGGCCTCACGTATAAACAGTGCGTACTTACAAAAATGTTGCATACACCTGTTTCAGTGTACACTTTGAGATATATGAAAACTAAACTGGCTGTAAATCCATGCACATTTTCATAGCAGCCTCCCCCATTGTGTACACAATTTTCTACTTGTTTTTGCAGACTGGCAGCACCCAGCAGTCAAAGCAGTGCTACTGTTGCTGTGTGGTCTCCCTTATTTTTTTTTATTCCCAGATTCACATCAGTTAATGCAGGATTGTCATATATATTGAATTTAATTGCATGTCGTTTACAAATTTAACGCATTTGATTGGCCATTGCATTGTTACAGAATGATTACAAACTATTCCAAATACCACAGCTGCTGGAGTGTTGTTACTCGTAAGTGCTCCACTGAGTATTTTAACCCATTGTATCTGTGTGTGGAATCACAACTGTACAGCAGCTGATCAGAAAGCCCTGGTATACATTTTAAGTACATGCTGCCTCAGGAAAGCTACCAGCATTTGCATGGATTCCACTAGGCCATGTGCATAGTCTATTTGAATTTCTCCCATCCAGCAAACACTTTGGAGCTTTTCTTGCACGAAGCTCAAGGCTCAGAAACAGTTTTATCACAAGAGCTATTAATGCTCTCGATCAGTCCATCAGGAGCTCGCCAGTAGAACTGCTTGTATTTGTATTTATAATCCCCTCACTCTAAACTTGCACTACAACTGTAATATTGCACAGCCTGAGCCACTTTATGAACTATTTGGATTATCTGTACTATACTGTATGCACATATATTTTACTTATGCTTTCATGCTATATATTATTGTTTTTTATTGTATTGTTGTATCATTGTATAAGAAACATTTATGAAGGATTGAATCTCATTATGCCAAACAGTGACAAAGGAATTTGATTCAATTCAATAGAAGAGTGTGCATATTTACAGATGATGATTTGCTTCTAATCTGACTTAGATTTCCAAGAGCTATCATCTTGGCGCTGTGTGCTGTTGGAATACTAGGATGTATACTTGATGTTTTTTTTTTTTGATGAAATGTATTTAAGTATGTATGTTGCATTTTACAGGTAAATTGTATTTAAATAAGGTATTCAGTTAATAATTAAACATGTGGGGGCATGGTGGCCCAGTGGTAGCGATGAGCTGGCGCCCTGTCCAGGGATTGTTCCTGTCTCACGCTGTATGCTTGCTGGGACTGGCACAACCCTGGGAGGATAGATGGATGGAATAATTAAACATGTATTACGAAGATTTTTCTTTGTTCAATAAAAGTTTTGAAGAATTGGTGGTGTAAACTTACTGCTGGTTTTACATTTAATACAGAGCTTATATTGTGGTGATTGGTTACGTAGAGAGAAAATGGAAGGACATGAATTGGGGGTTGGTATGTTTGACAGACGCAGTACTGCTGCAATAAATTATCTCATTAAGGGTCATGTGTGTCCCAGCAAGCATCTTGCAGGAGGCAGGAACAATCCCTGGACAGGGTGCCAGCTCATCGCTACAGCTGCACCACATTGCCCCCATGTCTAATACATGCCTTAACGCATTTCATCATAAAAATATCAAGTATACATCTTAGTATTCTAAAATGTTCAGAGAGCTGTAATATCATGAATGTAGTGTATTCTTTGCGGCAATCACTGCCCGTGTGCTACTGCCTGCTAAAAGAGATTTAAGAAGCATGTAGTGATTCACACACACAGAATACAAAGCATTTAATGTGCTACTTTAATTTTGACATCAACCCCCTGAACTCTGTGTCCCTTTTTTTTTCTCTCTTCTCTGTGCCCTTATACGCTTCTATGTGACACTCAGATTGGGCTATGTCTTGAATTTTCACAACAGCATCTGACCACTTTTTTTGTTTTGGGCACTGTGTAACTTTCTGAATTTGAACTTTTGAGTGTCATTCCATCAAGTTCCTTTTGTTGCTCATAACACTGCCTAAGCCACCATAATGTACATTTTTCCTTGCCTTCACTTCACTGAGTAGGACCTCCACTTTACATTTGGTAAAATTCTTTTAATACGTGCTTTTGCAATTGTCTTTTAACAACACACTCAACTTAAAGGACTATTTGTATTAAATTTACATATTCAAATATGTAAAATTCTGGGAGGATTCGGGGGGGGGGGGGGGGGGGGTGGTAGGTGCGTTACATTTCACACTGACTGGGATTTATGGAACGGATGTGCGTGGAAGTTGGCTTACGCACAGTTTTGTGCATATGAATTTTTTTGTGTGTATGCAGTATGACTTCTACACATGGCGTTATCCATTAGGCCCCTGGGGTTTTAACCCTTAACTCGATCTCAATTATTTTTGTCCAGTGTTCTTTTTACTTGATCCTACTGGCAGCATCCACCATCTATCCTCAACCTGATTCACTACAGGTCCAGTGTCGCAATGGTTTCCCTCCAGTGTATCCCCACCCGGTTTTATGAGTTGATACATGGTTGCAAGTTCCATATGGTGCATTTGGTACACCACACGGGTACTTGCATATGTATGACAACAAAATTGTTCTTGCAATGACTTTATCTGCAAAGAACATTCAACAACTCAAGGAAATGTGATACATGTACAAATCCTGCAGTGGATAGAAAGCGTGACTGGTGACGAATTAGCACTGGAGAAGTGAATCAGATTTATTTTCAGACAGTCCTAGACTGTGTCATACTATTCAGTAATATGGTATTACATTACATTAAAGTACAATTTAAAATTATTGCAATATTTTATATTACTGTCTCACAGTATTCATATAAATTGCCATTTTAACACTGGTGCATAAAGTACACTGCGCGAGTGTGAGAAATGGTGCTAGTAGTTAAGGGTTAAGCAAATGCTATCACCGGCTGATGATGCTGTTAATTGCGTACATACAGTGCCTATAAACAGTAATAGTTATCTGTTAATTCTATTCAGGTACTAATAACCAGTTTAGTGTACATCATAAACAGTAAGTTTGCTTATGATGTAGATAAGCTCAGAAATGTGTGTTGTTCAAGCCATAATTTTGTTCCTGTCCACTGTATACAGTTAGGTCCATAAATATTTGGACAGAGACAACTTTTTTCTAATTTTGGTTCTGTACATTACCACAATGAATTTGAAATGAAACAACTCAGATGCAGTTGAAGTGCAGACTTTCAGCTTTAATTCAGTGGGGTGAACAAAACGATTGCATAAAAATGTGAGGCAACTAAAGCATTTTTTTAACACAATCCCTTCATTTCAGGGGCTCAAAAGTAATTGGACAAATTAAATAACTGGAAATAAAATGTTCATTTCTAATAACTTGGTTGAAAACCCTTTGCTGGCAATGACAGCCTGAAGTCTTGAACTCATGGACATCACCAGATGCTGGGTTTCCTCCTTTTTAATGCTCTGCCAGGCCTTTACTACAGCGGCTTTCAGTTGCCGTTTGTTTGTGGGCCTTTCTGTCTGAAGTTTAGTCTTCATCAAGTGAAATGCCTGCTCAGTTTGGTTAAGATCAGGTGACTGACTTGGCCATTCAAGAATTTTCCTCCTCTTTGCTTTAATAAACTCCTGGGTTGCTTTGGCTGTATGTTTTGGGTCATTGTCCATCTGTATCATGAAACGCCGCCCAATCAGTTTAACTGCATTTAGCTGGATTTGAGCAGACAGTATGTCTCTGAACACCTCAGAATTCATTCGGCAACTTCTGTCCTGTGTCGCATCATCAATAAACACTAGTGTCCCAGTGCCACTGGCAGCCATGCACGCCCAGGCCATCACACTGCCTCCACCGTGTTTTACAGATGATGTGGTATGCTTTGGATAATGAGCTGTTCCACGCCTTCTCCATACTTTTTTCTTGCCATCATTCTGGTAGAGGTTGACCTTGGTTTTATCTGTCCAAAGAATGTTTTTCCAGAACTGTGTTGGCTTTTTTAGATGTTCTTTAGCAAAGTCCAATCTAGCCTTTCTATTCTTGAGGCTTATGAGTGGCTTGCACCTTGCAGTGCACCCTCTGTATTTACTTTCATGCAGTCTTCTCTTTATGGTAGACTTGGATATCGATACGCCTAGCCCCTGGAGAGTGTTGTTTACTTGGTTGGCTGTTGTGAAGGGGTTTCTCTTCACCATGGAAATGATTCTGCGATCATCCACCACTGTTGTCTTCCGTGGATGTCCAGGTCTTTTTGCGTTGCTGAGTTCACCAGTGCCTGCTTTCTTTCTCAGGATGTACCAAACTGTAGATTTTGCGACTCGTAATATTGTAGCAATTTTTCGGATGGGTTTTTTCTGTTTTCACAGCTTAAGGATGGCTTCTTTCACCTGCATGGAGAGCTCCTTTGACCGCATGTTGTCTGTTCACAGCAAAATCTTCCACATGCAAGCAGCACACCTCAAATCAACTCCAGGCCTTTTATCTGCTTAATTGATAATGACATAACGACGGACTTGCCCACACCTGCCCATGAAATAGCCTTTGAGTCAATTGTCCAATTACTTTTGAGCCTCTGAAATGAAGGGATTGTGTTAAAAAAAAAAATGCTTTAGTTGCCTCACATTTTTATGCAATCGTTTTGTTCACCCCACTGAATTAAAGCTGAAAGTCTGCACTTCAACTGCATCTGAGTTGTTTCATTTAAAATTCATTGTGGTGATGTACAGAACCAAAATTAGAAAAAAATTCTGTCCAAATATTTATGGACCTAACTGTACATGACCTCAGATCTTTCACCAAAATGCTTCCATAAGTTTTTTTTTTTTTTTTTTTTTTTTTTTATGTACTCTTTGAGAACATGAAATAAAGATGCAGTCAGAATAGGAGCATAATTCCTCTTTAAGATCCTGTAGATTAATAGACTTTAATCCACGTCAGATGGCAACCTGGAAGGATGATATGGGTGTATAGCTGCAAGTTATGCACCAGGATAATTTTTAATTATTTTGTTGTTTCTTGGAGTGGATATAGCAACAGTGATAGTTTCACAGTGTATCACTTACTCAGCAGTGTAGATCTTCCTCCAAATAGCATGGATTTGCAGCTTCTGACACAGCATTTACAGTTCAGCCAGACAAATGAAAAGTCACAATTGCATAGAAGTGTTCATCCATTCATTGCATGCTGTGGAAGTAGCAGGATGCTGGATTTTTCATAGCACATTGCATTGTTCTAGCATTGACTGGCCAAATTGTAAAAGAAAACTTGCCTACACAAGAAAGATCCCTGTCTGTTTCTTGCCAAGAATAAGGTGGATGTGACATTTTTTTCATGAACTGATAATGTAGTACTTCACTGATTTGTCTTCTATATTTTAAGGGTGTCAAATAGTGGGTACTGCTTATAAAATGCCTATTATTGTTGCCCATAATGACTCTGTTTGCACCTGGATTTTTTTTTTTAACCAGAGGTTTCCTGTATTGAGGTTTCTTGTTTAACCATTCAAGTGCACTTTTTATATACCAGACAAAATGGTCTGTGTGTTGCTGCTTTGACTTGTGATAGTCCATTGTAAGTGTTCATACTCAGTAACAAGGATGGGAAGAGCGTGATTTTTTATTTGTGAGCTCTGCAGTCTAATTGTTCTCTCCTAGCAGGCTTAATAAACCCTAAATAAAGTCACATTGACTGAGGTTATTTTTTTTTTCCCTGTAAACTGTTTAAATAGGTTGGGTATGGTTTGGCAAGATTCTATTCATTTGCATTACAACTGATAGGCAGGCTTAAAATCTGTTGTCAAAAGTGTCATTTACCCCCTACATTTAAATCCTAGCAGTGTTTGTAGTTATGGGCAAGTGTAATTTAATACCTGGGGAACCTGTTTATTCAAATAGTGCCTGAGTTAAAAATTGATACTATATTTGTAAATTCATATTTCTTTAGCATAAGATTGGAGAATCTAAATTGCATAGCACCCCTCTTACAGTTTATATATAATGCCATTAGTAAGAGCATCAAGATGAAATCATATTTGAACAATTGATTTAGCTTACTGTTGGCACATATTGTGTATAATGTCATTTGTTTTATAGTTCTAATTACTGAAATACATAGATGCTTGTTTCTTGTATGCTTTATTGTTTAGGTTGCCTTTTTCAGCTGTATTCTGTAAATTCGTGGAAGCCATTTCAAATTGAAAGTGTGAAAGCTGGCATATGCAAAAAAAAACAAAACTGTCCTAAATCTGAATTAGCCCAACACATAACTAGAAAATATGAACATGATCATTAATTAGTATAAATCACAGATTTATACAGACCTGCTGTAGTTGTTGGGTCATTTTCTTGGTAACAGTTTTCCAGGTCTCTGTCAGATGCAATTTGATATTTAACTGTTTTTGAGGGGTTAATGTGATCTAGCCTGTTTTGTAGCACTGTAATATTAAATTATAAATATTTTTTGTACAATGATTGGATTTTTACCTTTTATCTGTTTCTGAACAATACTAAATGCAAAGCAGATTTCATTGTAATATAAAATATATGCACTCTTTACCAATTCAGTGGTCAGTTTATTTAGGTACACCTGCTCACTAATGTAAAAAAGCCTGGTTCTCAAACAGGTACTCTTGTACCTACAACTTAACACATATGTAGCATAAGGACATAAACACATTTTATTATTTGGATAAGACATGCAATGTGAACAACTTTAACTGTGAAATGATGCTGTACACAGATATGGGTAGTTCCAGAATCTCAGAAACCACTAATCGTCTGGATTTTCGAAGGCTGAACTCTCTAGTTAAGGATGTGGTGAAAAAAAAAATCGAGTGATTAGCAATTCTGTAGGTAAAAACATCCTGTTAATAAATGAGTTAATTGGAGAATGGGTTAAATCGTTCCAACTAACAAAAGACCAAGAGTACTTAACAGCTCTTTACAGCCAAGGTATACATAAGGGCATCACTGAATACATAGTCAGATTGACTAAAACATAAAAATGTCATGTCTGATTCCAGTCATGTCAGCCAAGGAACAGGGTCATTATTTTGTCCTACACAGGCAAGCGGTTCAGGCTAGTTGTGGAAGTTTTTTGCCACATGAGGCCCTGCACTACTAACTGAATGTAGTCTGAATGCCACAGCATACCTAAGCATTATTGCTGTCAAGGGGGTGGGTCTTTTTGTTCCATGAATCAAGTTGCGTTCCACTAGCATGACAGTTAATGTTGCTCTAGTGACCCAAGTCCTCAGTTCTGTCCATTAGGGTATCTTTGGGATAAGGTGAAGCAGGAGTTTCACAGCATGTACATGTTAATGCTGTACCAACATTAATGCTGTCTGCTCTGGATGGACCAAAATCTCTAAGGACTATTTCCAGTAGTTTGTTGGATCCAAGCCTCAAAGAATGTACTCAGTACTGGAAGTAAAATGGGGTTTTAACAGCCATTTAGGAATACCTAATGTGACCACTGAGAGTAGTGTGTGTGAATGTGTAATTATATGTATATATTGCATATACTTACACATGCATGTTAATGGTTACTATTTTCCACTGGTGATGCATGTCGAAGTACATGACTGCCTTGCAGTGAACTATGCCATGTTCAGAATTGCTTCCCACCTTGTGCCCAGTTATGTCAGTATAGGAACCAGCACCCCATGACCCTGACTTAAATAAGCTGGATATAAAGGGCTCGTATGTGCTTAGTGGAGAAACAACCGATGCTTCCCATTTGGATTGACATAGATCTTAGGGTGTGTGATGGTAAAGCATTCACAACTATTCTTTAGCACGAGGAATGGATAAGTTCAAGAGTGTTCTGCATCAAGTTTGTAAATTAGTAGTGATTCACCTTAAGAGCACCATTGTGTGGATTTTATTATTTAAAACATGAATTGTCTTTGCAAGATACACATCAACGGTTTCATTTCTAAAATTGTTCTTTTTTTTAAAAAAAAAGTAATGCTCAATATTGCAAAGCTGTGGCTGATACCAGTTAATTTTTGGGCCTCAAGTCAGTTTGGGATGGAAGTTTTATCTCTGCTCACTTTTTCATTTTTTTTATTTCATTTTTTAGACCAGAATGGAATGTGCAACAGTTCCAGTGTTCCCACGTCAACATCAGAGATGCCAGACTATTTATTGTAAGTATTGGTTGCTATAAGAGACCAACAGCTACTGTAGAAGGTGGGTTTGGACATATTCTAATGGGTAGTTGGAGCTTTCTAGGATGAGCTTTTTAGAAGCTCCCTCTGCCTGGTGGATCCTGACAAATGTATTGTGCTGGATATTAAGAATCACTCAACTTATTTTTCTAAAAATATTTTTAATCCTTTTTTTCAGAAAGTACATGGTCATCTCCTCCCAAGAACAGCGTCAGAGTTATAAAAATGACTTCAACGCTGAGTATAATGAATACAGAGATCTGCATGCTCGTATTGAAAGGATAACAAGACAATTCACGGTCTTGGATGCTGAGCTGAGACAGCTGCAGCAAGGGACTGAGCAGTACAAGGTATCTGACTTTCCCAAAATGAACTGGTCCTCTACCCGTTTGTAACAGAGTATGTGTCCAGTCAAAGCAGCACCAATAAGATGATTGTGGTCCAGGCTCCCATCTATTGAACTTAAATCATTCATACTGTGTAACTGCAGGGACACCTAAACTAAGCTGACTTCCCTTTCTAGGTCTTGTTTATTGCAATGTGTTTAAATTAAAGCAGAATTTATACTGTAGACAGTACTTGTTTAGGCTGTGCTAACTTTTTTCTTCTGCTTCTTCCTGCAGACAGTCCACAATCAAATATTACAAGAATATCGTCAAATTAAAAAGGTGAGGATTCATTTCTAAAAGTTGTTGAATCATTTTGATTCTGCCCAGACTCCTGTCTGCTCCAGACCTCTCATCTTGTATAAAAACTGTTTTATGTATTTTTGCAGACAAATCCAAATTATAGCCAGGAGAAGAATCGCTGTGAATATCTACACAATAAACTGGCACACATAAAGAGACTCATAGCAGAATATGACCACCAGCAACTTCAGAATTGGCATTAGCATGCAGGATTCACTGGAAGAGAGTGGGATGAGCACCCCTTTACACAGACGCCACGGAGACATAGACTTCAGTATGGGGCCAGCACTGCTGTGCGTGTGTGTTGTCTGCTTTTTCCCCCTCCCCACTTTCTCTCCCCATTAAGGGGTGTGAGATTAAAGTGCAAGTGACATTAAAGAATAAATAGTTTTTCAATGGGGAACTGAATTAGTATTTGTTATATGAATCCCCACCAGAACACACACACACACACACACCCACTAAGGTGGCTGCGAATGATCCATTTTGGGGGGGGAGGGGGAGAAAATTGACAGTTTACATCTACCTTTTTTTTTTTTTTTTTCTCAGAAGGAAAATGGTAAGGTACAATATGGCTTCTTACCATGTTTAAAAATAATTTGGCAACAGATTTGGCAAAACTTTCTTTGGTATTAAGATTTTATATACGTATTCCCTTTGTTAGATTAAGTTTTAATCTTTTTATGAAATTTAAATTTGTAAAGCTTCTGATGTGGGTTTATACTGTATCATCCCGTTTTTGAAATTATTTATTTTTATTTAGGGTTGATGCAGTTGTTATCAATGTATATACACTCGGTATTTAATGAAAAGGAAAAAACACTTAACTAGTGGTCTCCATGCAGCATAAACTTCCAGTGACTTTCTTGCCTGCCTCTACCCACAGTATGTTTTCTTTCACCAAAAGGACATTTCAACATTTCTATTTGTGAAAGAATTTCTGATAGCTAAAAAATGTTAAAGTACATAACCAAGCATGTCTCCTGTGCAGACTGTAAGTGGTGCTTTGGATGCAGGAGGGAGTAATTCCAGTGTTAATATTTTCTTCAAGTTTAAAATAAGGAAGTCTTATGATGACCTTCTGAATTGTATGGTTTCATGGTGTGACAGCGGCCATACAATTCTTCACCTAAAATTGAACAATATGGGTAGTACCCATAATTTTGTCTCCTTAAGTAGGAGGTGTTAGGTGCTGGTTTATTTTTCAGGCTGTTTGTTGTTTCTTACTTACACATGCGCACACAAAAATATGTATGTGTATAATGTACTCTACACTCTCGGTTATATGCATGCATTTTTACTACAATATCCTTATTAGTTTACAATCTTTCACCCACATTTCCTAGGCAGGTACCTGTAGAATCTTTTTTTTGAGAGACCATTACACTGCCTTTTTGAAAGACTGTTGCCTTTGTAACTATTTCTGGTGAAATAATGTTAGTAGCAAAATGGTGCTACCTGCACAGATTTGTTTTACATTAGGATTAAAACCAGTCTGTGTCCACATCTGTGCCATTATCACATACATTCCTAGTACTGTATATGAAAGCACAACACTTTGGAAGGTAAAATTCTGTTATATATGCCAAACCTTGTAGCAGAAGTACAAATCTTAATGAGAAGATATCAAGAAGTGAGGCTAACACCACAAGTGATGTCATTGCATTATTAAGACAATTCGTAAATCTCAACTATATAAACAATGCACAGATTTGTCACACAGATGTGAGCACTGACAGCATTTAGAAATTACAAAATAATGAAGAGAATTATCTGAAAGATTTGAGAAAAATGAGTGTTAGGCTGGTTGGTTGCTCTAAACGTTTAAAAATAGAAATAATACAATGCCAACAGTTATGCTTTGGATTGCTTATTGCTTTCTATAAAACTGGCTGGCTGGAATCACTGGGATTTAGCCAAAAAGTCATATTGACTGAAGTTTTGATGTTTACCTACTGACCAAGAGTATTCTTGAAATAAATGTTGATGCTTTTTTTCCTGTAGTTGGAGACAAAGCTGTTTAGTTTTGCGCTCAAAGATGGAGATCCGTTCTGTGTTTTTTCAAGTTTTGTCAATTCTTGCTGCCAAAATATGTAGACTCCGCTGCAGGGCTGAATTTTGTCTTAAGGAAAAAGCAGACCCCAAGTTATTTTTGTTAAAACCCAAACAGGAGTCTATTTGTCTAACCAACAACAATAACAATAAATGCACTTTATTTAATGTACTTAAAAAAGATATGGCTATGTACTTAACCCCCACCCCCTAATGTTTAGCCATTTTTTTTATACTCCCAGTTATCTTTGTGTGCTATTTTTCACTCTGAAGTGCAGACCAGTGTCTTATGGGTGGACTGATATATTGCCTTGCCAGCAGGCTGCTTTTCTTTGTGCTTCAAAAAACTGGGGGTGATGTACCTTAAGAGAAATCTTTACTGGCTGGTGTACATTTATTATGTGATCCATTTCTTTCAGTTCTGTTACTGTCTTTTTCTAAGTGCAACATTGTTTTCTTTAATTTGAATCAAAAACGGCCATATCAGATGTCCCACGGCTTTCCAAAGAGGTCTTAAAAAATTAAAAGCAGTTTTGAGTTATTTTTGCTGTGACCATATCTCTTGCAGTTTTACCTTTAAATGAGATGAGCAGAAGAAAAGGTGGGTTAGGTAAATATTTAAAAATAATAAGAGAAAAGCCAGGCAAAATGACACCTTTTATTGGCTAACTAAAAAGATTACAATATGCAAGCTTTCGAGGCAACTCGGGCCCCTTCAGGCAAGATGTAATAAGAGACTGAAGTTCCCTATGTTTATATACACACTCTAGGACAAGAAACAACATTGGTAAATCTTTAAATGAGAAATTTTAAATGTAAAAAATTAATAGATTCATTCAGGCTAGGGTTAATTTAACAAGAGAGAAAAGAACAATGTATGGTCAAGATCTCTGGATAACTGTCCAACAAAGTCTTTTGAACATTGTAATGAGTTTTTTCAAACCAATGTGGATCTGTAGACAGGTTGTCTGTCATTCTGAGAGATGTAAACAATCCTCATATCTGGCCATAAAACTCTTGTCTCTATTCAATCCATGTTGTAATGTATTAAATTTTAGCATGAGTTTAACTTCCCGTTCTTTTCTCTCTTGCTGTGTTTTGAAGTTGCCCATTAGCACTGTGACTTTAAAGTCCCTCTCACAGTGTCCATGGCTGTTGAAGTGGGCCGCTACAGGAACATCTGTGTTGCCATGTTTAATGTGGAACCTGTGTAAATTCATTCTCTGGTGGAGTGTTTGTCCAGTTTCTCCCACATAGAGTGCAGTGTCAGGACATTTCATGCAGAAAATTAGGTAGACTACATTAGATGATCTGCAGGAAAATGATCCCTTGATGTGATGTTCAAGTCGGCAGTGTGGTATAACTATACGGTCTGTATCATAGATGTGGGCACATGTTTTGCATCTTTTCTGTAGGCATGGAGATGTGCCATTTTCTGTTGGTTCACTTAGGGAGCTTCGGACAATTAGTTATTGAAGGTTTGGTGGTTGTCTGTATGCCAGGAGGGGAGGTTCAGGAAATACTAAACAATGACCAAACACTGAAAAATGTATTGGCTGAAGTTTTTATAATTTTTCGAAGTGTTTCAAGATGTGGGTTGTAGGTGACAACAAGGGGGATGCGGTTCTTGTTGTCTTTGGTTTTTATATTCCAGAAGGTTGTCTCTGGGTATGGCAGTAGCTCTTCTTATTTGAGTGTCTGTTATTTTGGGGGTGTAACCTTGTCTGATGAAATCTTGTCTGAGCTCCTGCAGTTGTTGATCCTGGTCGGTCGGGTCTGAGCAAATACGATTGTACCGTATTGCTTGGCTGAAAATAATGGAGCGCCTTATATGCTTGGGGTGGAAGCTATCACTTTTCAGGTAGGTCCGTCTGTCTGTCTGTTTGTGAAAAACAGAAGTTACAAGGGTGTTGTCTTTCAGTTGCAGTGTTGTCAAGGAAGCTGACTTCTGTTTTTGAGTAATTCAGCTTCAGCTTTATGTTGGGGTGTCAACAGAAAGAAAAAGCTGCATAGACTACGAGAGAAAGCTGGACACTTAATAGCAAAAAACAAAGAGCAACAGACCTGCATTGTTAATCTCTCCTCATACACACCAAATGAAGTAGAGATTTCAGTAGGCCTACTTACAAAGGGACTCTCATATGGTCCTGCAAAGCCAATTGACAACATCAGACACTCTGCAGTGATATGGAAAGAATTCTTCAGAAAACTCAGACTAAAAGAATTTTTTCACAAGAAAGAAAACAGTAACACACAGGAACCAACAACAAGCAGTTACAACAACCCCACCAATAAATCCACATGGACACCAGAAGCTGGTAGAAACTCAACCCTGGATAATTATATAGACTGCTTCTGACAGAGTGAAAACAGGAATCTTAAACTGGCAACAAAATCGGATAGAAAACATTACCGGGGATGAGCGGAGAGCCATACATTCACTAAGGGAAAATGCAGAAATCATTATCAAACCAGCAGACAAAGGGGGTGCTTTAGTCATCATGAACACATCAGATTATATACAGGAGGCACAAAGACAATTGTCCAATACTATGCATTATTACAAACTGCAAGACGACCCAACAGATCTCTACAAAAAGGAACTAAAAAAAATAGTAGCTTTCCTCTTGACATCAGGGATCATGTAAACAGTTTAATTCCTGAGAACCCCAAAATTGGTTACTTCTACATGCTTTCTAAAATCCACAAAGAAGGGAACCCAAGAAGGCCTATAATCTCAGGAACTGGCTCCCTTACAGGAAATATTTCAGGTTGGGTGGAGCACATCTTTAAACCCCTCACCCGTAATACAACCAGCTACATCCAGGACACCACTGACTTCTTAAATAAACTGTCTGCTTTAGGCCCCTTACCTGAGGGAGCCTTACTGGCCACAGTGGATGTTGAGGCACTTTACACAAAGATCCCCCATGATGATGGCATATTGACATGTGAAATGTACCTCAGACAACATGATTTACCCACAAAGTCAGTAATAGAAATGATACAATTCACTCTGACACACAATTTATTCTCTTTTGGACAAGATTGCTACTTGCAACAAATGGGGACAGCAATGGGCTGTCGGTTTGCACCTCACTATGGAAACCTATTTATGGCAAAATTGGAGGAAGATTTCATGTCAATGTGCATCATAAAACCAATGTATCTCCGTTACATAGATGACATCTTCATAAGGACCTCCTCCATTTTCATAATGAATATAATTGTTTTCACCCCAACATAAAGCTGAAGCCGAATTACTCAAAAACAGAAGTCAGCTTCCTTGACACCACCGTTCAACTGAAAGACAACAGCCTTGTAACTTCTGTTTTTCACAGACAGACGGACCTACCTGAAAAGTGATAGCTTCCGCCCCAAGCATATAAGGCGCTCCATTATTTTCAGCCAAGCAATACGGTACAATCGTATTTGCTCAGACCCGACAGACAACTGCAGGAGCTCAGACAAGATTTCATCAGACAAGGATACACCCCCATAACAAGAGACACTCAAATAAGAAGAGCTACTGCCATACTCAGAGACAACCTTCTGGAATATAAAAACAAAGACAACAAGAACCGCATCCCCCTTGTTGTCACCTACAACCCACATCTTGAAACACTTTGAAAAATTATAAAAGAACTTCAGCCAATACATTTTTCAGTGTTTGGTCATTGTTTAGTATTTCCTGAACCTCCCCTCCTGGCATACAGACAACCACCAAACCTTCAACAACTAATTGTCCGAAGCTCCCCAAGTGAACCAACAGAAAATGGCACATCTCCATGCCTACAGAAAAGATGCAAAACATGTGCCCACATCTATGATACAGACCGTATAGTTATACCACACTGCCGACTTGAACATCACACAAAGGGATCATTTTCCTGGAGATCATCTAATGTAGTCTACCTAATTTTCTGCATGAAATGTCCTGACACTGCACTCTATGTGGGAGAAACTGGACAAACACTCCGCCAGAGAATGAACTTACACAGGTTCCACATTAAACATGGCAACACCGATGTTCCTGTCGCGGCCCACTTCAACAGCCATGGACACTGAGAGGGACTTTAAAGTCACAGTGCTTATGGGCAACTTCAAAAAACAGCAAGAGTGAAAAGAATGGGAAGTTAAACTCATGCTAAAATTTAATACATTACAACATGGATTGAATAGAGATAAGAGTTTTATGGCCAGATATGAGGATTGTTGACATCTCTCAGAATGACAGACAACCTGTCTACAGATCCACATTGGTTTGAAAAAACTCATTACAATGTTCAAAAGACTTTGTTGGACACTTATCTTATCCACAGATCTTGACCATACATTGTTCTCTCTCTTGTTGAATTAATCCTAGCCTGAATTAATCCATTAAATGAGTAATTTTAAATGTAAAAAATTAAAGATTTACTAGTGTTGTTTCTTGTCCTAGAGTGTGTATATAAACACAGGGAACTCCAGTTTCTGTATTACATCTCGCCTGAAGAAAGGGCCTGAGTTGCCTTGAAAGCTTGCATATTGTAATCTTTTAGTTAGCCAATAAAAGGTGTCATTTTGTTTGGCTTTTCTCTACATTCATAATGGCTAACACGGTACAACACCCTAGTACTAAAAATAATAAAAACAAATTACCTGTTTAATGACCCATGGTGGTAAAAAAAAAAAAGCTTGGGTCATCATTTTTGTAGAACAGTTTGTGACCACAAGAGGGGGTTATTGGACAGAGAAATCCTGGCTTTAGGAAAGGAAGCTAAAAAGTCTGGATGCTGGTGCCTTTAAAAATCGGTTTAAAGTTCGCTTTCTTCTCTTTAATTTACACTTTTTTTTTTGTCCCTACACAAGTATCAACACCCTTGCATGAAAATGGAGTATTGTGCTGTTCACCACTGCTTTCTGCTCTGTTCATCTGAACAGCTGAAGCAAGATGTCACTTAGGGTGCAGAGGCATTTTCTGCAGTAACAAAGTGCTGCACACATGTCATGAACAAAAGCAGGTCCATTGGGCATCTCCATGGTTTTAAAAAGATGTATTTATAGCAGGCAGTATGGTGTAGTGGTTAATGCTTTGGACTTCGAACCCACAGCTGCAGCGTTTAAATCCTGCTTCTGACAGTATGTGACCATGAGCAAAACACTTGACCCACCAGTGCTCCAGTTGTGTCTTAAATGGAGTAAGTTGGCTTGTATAAAGGCATTAACCAGATAAGTAAATAGTAATGTTAAAACATGAAATGTCACGTTACTTGGATCTGTGTAGCAATGTAGGATCTACAGAAATGTGTATTTTTTTTAGAAAAGTGCTTAAGATTAGCATTTAAAATATTTAAGGGCAATTTTTGGATAAATACTTATGACTGGAAAAATCTTGTCTTTAGCCGTTGACCCTGCTTACAGAGTCCTACATTGATGATGATGATATGCTGCTGTGTGATACTGTGGAGAAAACTAATCCTGTACTAGTAGGTTAGAACGTGATGACTGCTGCCCTACACTTGGTGTACTGGAGGTGAATTCTTCAGGTATTGAGTGGCAGTCATCGTCTGTTGATTCCAGGTATCTGAAGTATCCTCTTCTGGACACGCACTTGAGGTCATTCCACTGTCGCCGGTCATTTTTCTTTTCATTAGGTAAGCTACTTAACCAGGCTGAATGTTGGGACATTTGATCACAGATCTCATTAGAAGAGCATGATGCCCATTGGACATGTGAGATTTTGGAGCAGAAACAAGTGCACACTTTATGTGATCAATGTTCACTCCTACTGTAGCTTAACTCTTTTAGTTAACATTTCCACATTGAGACGTCAATTCACCGAGTGTTAGTAATTCACAACTGTGAGCACCATTTTTTTTTTTCTTTATTTCGCCTTATACAATTTCTTGTATTAGGAATTTGGTAGTTTTCGCATACCCCTTGGGGTCAGCCATTGTACAGCGCCCCTGGAGCAATTACAGGTTAAGGGCCTTGCTCAAGGGCCCAGCAGAGCAGTGGCCTTTTTTTTTGGCAGTGACGGGGATTCGAACCGGCAACCTTCGGGATACCAGCGCAGATCCTTAGCTTCAGAGCCACCACATTTGCAGTTAACTGGAAAATAACAGGGTTGTGCAGAACGTCTTGGCCGTTTATTTAACAAAACAGCAAGGGAGATGTGGAGTTTAATTCACAATGCATCCCAGGAGTTAGGGGAGTACGTATCCCAGCTGTAAATTACCGGGATCTTTTACTCTGCCGTTATTTTTAAGTGATCTACCTGTCCCAGTGCAATAATGGTGGGCTTATAAAAGGAGTTGGATTAGTGGGCTCATTTCAAAAGCACTTTTTTGTGTGTGTAAAGTAAATCAGCTTTAAGTAGGAGGAAATGTGCCAAAATGCCTGGCACTGCTTCCAAGGCCTGGAGAGGGGTGTAACCTCCTTTTGGAGTTTCCGGTAAGTTCTCCAAATCTGATGTCTTCTTTGAATGGCAGAGAAGTTGGCAATATTGTAGCCTTGGGCCCTTTGAAAGATCTCTCCTGCTTCAGTGACGGCAGATAATGGCCGATTAGCTAGTGCATCTAATTACGAGTGACAAAGCAGGCGTGATGGAAATTTCCACTGTTTGAAACGGCGGCTGCTCCTCCTCCTTGTCCTCACTCGGCTGATGAGTGGTTTACCTGCTCTTCTAGAACAATCTGAATGTGTGTGTCTTAAAAGCACACACTTGCAAGCTGGGGTTCTTTGTCCCACACTGTTTTCACGTGTATGGCTGGCTGCTTCATTTCTTCTTGCTTACTTGCCCCCACCCGCTAATTCTGTACCAGACTGATCCGACTTAAACGGTGTCCTGAGCTACAGAATGATTAGGCCAGGTCCTGATTAACAATTCACAATGGACTGAAGATCGAGAGTATGGAGTTCACATGCTCTATAAAACAAAACGGGGAGCTCCATGTGAAGGCACAGCTGCGCTGAGGCCATTGAGTAGTCACGACTGAAACTCCTGCACAGCCACTGAGGTGGGCTTCGAGTAAGATGTCCCAAAGCCTGGGCCTGAGCAGATGCACCGGTGACCGCCAAGATGATTTAGGAGCGGAGGCTTTGTTTTTTTTGGAGATTGACAACTTTGGAAAGCGGCCTTGAGAATACAAACAGGTGACCCCGTAGTGTTGTACGCTTTAGAGACCCTGCAAAGAGATGGAAAGGGGGGGTTAGTGATCCATGAATACCACAGCATGGCTCCAGTGCCTGTAGGACGGTGCAGTCCATGTAAGATTTAAGCTAAACTTCAGGTTTGCAGCTCAGCTGGTGCACCTTTGTGCTGTGCAAGTAGAAGACCACCTAACATCCAGAAACGAGGGGGTTAGTGGCTTACATTACATAGCACCTCAAATAAAATGAGAAGTGGGGCCCTGCTGGTATCCCACCCGCTCATTGATTGAAGAATCCTTTCATTGTACTGCAAGTTGAAATGGACTCCATCCATTTTAAAACAAAGGGCTAGACTCAGATCCTGATTGTGTGCCAGGCAGGAACCCACTGTTGATGTGCTGCCAGTTGTGTGTACTAATTCTAAACTTTTATTGCAATATCATTTGGATGGTGTGTTCACATAAGTAAATGCTAACTTGGTTGGCCCATACGACAATCCTGTAAGCGGACTGTGACGGACACTACGGAGCTCAAACCCGCACGGATTCCTTATTAGCAGTCGACGCTGCTGGCGGGGGCTCCTAAATTGGATGAAAGAAGTCATTCAGCCTGAAGGTTCATAACGGCCCGTCGTTCTATCAGAAGTTCGCCTGGCTGTCCCCGAGTCCATCACAGGGCGCTCAAACACACCACACACGCCAGCTGGCCAGAAATGGATGAATGAGTCAAAATTTAAAAATGGAACCAAAATACTCAACTGCTCAGATTTACTAAATGATTTTTCTTTTTTTCCAGTTCAATTTGTTTTTATGTAATATACTTTGCTTTTACATTTACAAGGCAGATTTACACAAGTAGCAAGCAAAAGTGCTACCTCCTAAAAACAGTCAAGTGCACTGTATGTGAACGGGGCTCTTGAGGGGGTCAGTAAATATTCAAGTTCTAGAAGCTTGTGCTCTGGTCTCCTAAATTTATGAAGTGGAAGTTGGAGTTCAAGGCCTCTGCTTGTTCTGAAAACAATCTGGAGATCATTTAGATGAACTGCACTATTAAAAGTTCCTTTACAGTACCTAAATCAAGAGGGGGTTAAACAACTTTCTTAAAACTGTTTAATCCAAAAAATAAAAGCACAAGCCAGGACCAGGCCCTGGACAGGGCAGCAGTCCATCAGTGGGCACTTGCAATCCTGTAAATTGAAGATGCCAGCAGAATTGACCTGACATTTCAAAAAAATAAAAGCACAACTGTGGCTGCCTGGGCAAGTTTAACTCCAGAAGGGGCCAAGGAGGTCCGAGTCAGGGTCCTAGGCTGACCATCACTATTGCACTGGCCCAATGGATCGCCTGGTAGTCCGCCCAGTTGTCTGTCAGCACTTTACCCGAAGATGCAAAACATGTTGCTCTGTGTAGTTTCGGTGGCCTTTGTGAAAAAAGCATTTTCAAACGATTGAAATCCTCCATTTTTTAATATCTGGACACCGTGTGTTTTTCTCGAGTGTACATTTTTTACATTTCCTATTATAATGGTACAGATTTTTTTATTTAATCACTGCCCCTTTTATTCGCCTCATGCTGCTAGGATGGGATAAATATTTATATTCATTTGCCCCATTTTAGCACCATTAAGAATTCTGACTAGGTCCTTCTCTACGGGTGCTGCTGTCCCGCTATGTACCCCCCATTTGTCTCCCGTGTGAGTCTGCGCGTTCTCCGCATGTCCGTTAACAAGCCCGGCATGAGCTATTGTGCACAGTGCCTGGACTCGATCATGGATGGAAGAATTCGCAAAGATTTACGTGATTTCTCGGCTGAATAATTTGTGATTTTTATTTAACTCATTCATAAAACCGAATAAGGACGCATTTCGCTAAACTGCGCATTCAGTACAATCATCCTGACAGCGTTCTTTTTATTTTTTTGTTTAAATAATTCTAACCACGACTCCTAGAATCCCCATAGAATCTCATGGGGTTACCGCTTCAAGTATGTAATGTATTTTCTGTCTGGATAGGCGGTCAATTTGACCCTGAAACTGGATTTAATTAAATCTTCCGATGGATTTTGAATGCGCGATTCGCTGTGTCGAGCTCTCCTTGGCTACAGTGTGTTGTGGAAATTTCCCACGATACCCACAAGGGAAGGGACACGTCCGCACTAACACCTCCTTGGCACTGAAGTACTGAAAGCTCGCGACGCTGCGCATCAGGATGACTTGTGCTGTGCAGATTTTTGAAAAATTTCCACTCAACTCTTCACCTCTTTAATGCTTTCTGACCACGCCCCTACCAGAACAGTAACGCCCCCTTTTCGCGAGTGGCTGCTCGCGGACCTTTAAAGCCACGCATTTCATCGCCTCGCTTCAGCTTTATCGCCAGGCTTGCACGAAACTACAAGGGGGAAAAAAAAACTTCGGAAGACTTTGCGCGTCATTAAAGCTGCACCGCTAAGAAGTGTAAGTTGTTACACGATCGGGGCCAAAGAGGCGGGATTCTTATTGTCCTTCCGCGTGTCGTCGTTCGCAGCTGCAAACATTCCGACAGAGTGCACGTCATTCATTCATGACGTCTAATCCTGAAAGAGAGTGAGGTTCGCGCGCGCCCTGCTTGAATAACCGCTAGAGCCACTCGCTCCTTCTCCGTACATACTGCACTGGCTTGATGAGTGAACGTTCCTTTTCTTTAAAAAAAGTACACTCTTGTAACGAAGTGTACTCGCCTGAGATTACCAATATGACCAATACATACTTTTCGGGTCCTGCCGATGTCGCACGTTCGCGAGCACCCAGATCTGACAATAATGAAGCGGCCAGTTTCCTGATTGTCCAAAGCCGTGCACGAGCACACCCGACTACTGTAGCATTACAACTGCAACGCCAAACGCAACCGGCGATAATAGCATTGCTGCTATAACCCTAACCGCGCCTCGGTCACAAGTTGTAATCGGTGCATTCATAAGTCTTCTTGATAAGGTCTAATTCTGTTAACGAACTTTGCTTGCCCTCCCGTTGCGTCCACGAGATAACGAATACTTGCTCCTCGGGTCCTACCGATCACGCGCACGCACCAACGCCCTGATTTGACGGGAATTAAACGGACACGAACGTCCCGACCTGTGAAAGACAATCACAAGCACATCCGATTACTTTGGCATAACTGCTGTAACTCCAATCTCGGCTCCGTGACGTGTTTTTATGCGTTTATTCATGGTGGCTTCTCTTGTTGAAAAAGTCTACTCCTGTAATGAAGTCTCATTTTACGAGATACACGACTACCTGCTCTTCGGGTCCTACCGCTCATGAGAGTCCAGATCTGACGGGACTGAAGTGGACACGAGCGTTCTGACTGGCCGAAGCTGTGTACGTGCGCACTCGACTAATATGGCATTTCAGCTAAATCTTCAAATACAGCCGACTGCAATAACATCACTGCTATAACCCCAAACACACCTCCGTGACTTGTTAGAATGTCTTCATTCATGACAGTTCCGCAGCATGGAAAAAACATATCAGTGTAAAGAAGCGGTTGTGAGATAGCGAATACCCACCTGGCCCTGAAGTCACTCCGAGCACGCGCACACACGCGAACGTCACGATCTGAACTGTACGAAACGCACGAGCGTCCTGACCGGCCGCAGCTGTGCACGAGCACACCTGACCACAACTGCATTACAACTAAAACACACCCGACAGCAATGGCATCACTTTTATAATCCCAAACATACTTCGGCGACATGCTGTAATGCTTTGTCTTTTATTTTTCTTTTCTTTATCATGTAAAACACTTTGAGCTACATTATTTGTATGAAAATGTGCTATATAAATAATTGTTGTTGTTGTTCATTCATGACTGGTTCTCTCTTTGAAAAATATATATACTGTATATTCGTGTAAATGTGCTCAGTCTGAAGCGTTTTACGAGATAATGAACACCTTAGTCCGGAAGTCCTACCGGACACGCGCACTTACATGGGCATCCTGACAGGACGAAAGCCAAGAACGAGCACACCTGATGGCAATGGCATCACTGCTATAACCCCAAACACACCTCCGTGATTTACAGCTTCTCTTCTTCAAAAGTCTTTTCACGTAATGAGGTCTGCTTTCCACGTTTATGAGACTCCCGAGGACTTGGTCCTGCAGTCCCACCAATCACTCACAAGTGAGCCCAGGCTGGCCAAAGCCGTGCACGAGCACACCCTCCTGCCTCGCCGCGACTCCTCCTTTTGCTGACGTGTGCGTATATTAAAGTAGTGGGCGGAGATTTGATCATTCCGAGCCCTAAGCTTTGCACCCCGTGTCCTTATCTCTCTCTCTCTCTCTCCCTTGCAGGTCTCCACTATGGCTGAACTCGTTCACGTCGACAGCCCCAACGTGCGCTACACCGACCAGTTCATAGAATCCAACTACTGTTACCAGATGAGCAGGGTCACACTGGAGAAAGGCGCTTACAAGGTATGACTTTTTTTTATTATCGTTACTTTTTATTTGGCTCACTCCCTTACCCGAGGTAAGTTACATCTCAGATCCAATCGTTTGCATCCCTTTTGTTTTTCCAATTGGACCACAGACAGGTCACATGACTTGCTCCTGGGCACACAGTATCAGTAGTGAGATGTGAACCCACAACCTCAGGATTTGAAGTCCAAAGTCTTAACCACTACACCACACTGTATAAGCAATGTGCATTTTCTTAATTTTTATTTGAAAGGTGCAAAGCTCCTTAGGTAAGCCTTTGTAGATGGCAAAGTACTTCACCAGCCGGGCATCTGTCTAACTGGTGTCTTCCTTCACTGCATGCACAGACAGACCATGCAAAGTCCATAGAGGCATTAAAGGAGCTAGGAGTTGAACCCAAGTCTCTGGAGCTGTGAAGCAGCAACGCTCACCCCTGTGCCTCCAGTATTTAGGATTCGTCAGGATGCTGGCTGCCTTGGCAGACACCAGTTTAGAGACATTGTTCACATCCTGCCAAGTGCCATCTTGTTTCACTGCCGGTGCCAAGATGCCTTTTTTTTCTTTTTTTTTTTTGGGTGACTCTGTGGGTCGTTGGGCAATCGTGAGCTCATTTCATAATATCCTTATTAACTCACACAAAGCAGTGAGTACACAGAATTTCGATGCACACGTGCAGAAACCCACCCACATGTCCCCAGCTGTGCAGATGCTACAAGTGACCACCTCTCAATCTGTCTGATTGCCTCTATCACCACAGGTGACTCCCTCCTCCATCAGTTTCACGTTCCGGACCCAGAGAGCTGTCCCCAAGCTTGGTGTCATGCTGGTTGGATGGGGAGGAAATAATGGCACCACTGTGACGGCAGCCGTGCTGGCTAACCAGTTAGGCCTGTCCTGGAGAACCAAGAACGGGATGCAGGTGAGCTGGAGTTTATTTACGCTGGCAGCTTTGGGTGCTGCGGGTTCTCTTATTTGGCAGAGTTTCTGTTGCTTGAGACACATCTCATCATTCTGGTGGGCTTGTCTTTTCTTTGTAGATGGGGGGGTGGGCGGGGGCGTAAGTTCATCATCTCTTTGTTGTTTTCTTCTGCCACCTGTCAGGATATTTCTGAGTCTTGACATCAGGCGCTCACCAGACCCTCATTATTAATTTATGGAGCTTTTTTTTTCCCAGTTGGGGGGCCCTTGTATGTCAAACTCTGCTATTTTTTTGTCCTTTTTTGTCACACCCACTTTGCAATTTTGGCAGAGGAAAACCCCCCTGATAGTTAAGGAGGTTGACAAACACAAAAGCACATTATTAGGGTTATGCGTATTGCTGGCCCACTCATTGTCATTTTGTTCAGCACAAGAACTGGACTCAAAAGTCACGGTGTGGGTTGGGATTGCATTATTGATGCAGCTCTCTTCGTTTTTTTATTTTTGAATGCCGGTCCTTCATCTGCCATTGAGTATTTAATTTGTTACAATTTTGCCCCTCCAGAGCGGTGTGGTGCCATAACCTGCCTTATTCTACAGTATTAACTGCCTTGATGGTGCATCTCTTCTTATACTACAAGGGGGCTTCGCCCCCTGCTCGCTTCGCTCGCCTACCCCCGGCGTTTTGAACCCATGCCCGCTGGGCAGCCGTAGTTTCAGACGCACGTTGTAGGAGCTTACGTTGTTTTGAACCTGCGCTTGCCCTGCTTCTGCGGTTTGAGACGCGCGTTGTAGGCGTATATCCGTCAGTCGAGCTCGTTCGGTTTTGAACTCGTGCCTGCTTTGCCTCCGCAGTTTCAGACGGTGGGTCGCGTTCGGCGTTTTGTACGATCCCAAGCAGCACATTACTCCTAACTTCACTCCGCAGTAGTGCCACGCACAATATGGCGGCGACGCCTGCGCCTTCCGTATTATGTCAGGTTTTACCATGCTGTGTAGGTGCCTTTGCCTTTCGTACTTTCCTGCGCCTTCCGACGCGTGATGTAGGCGCCTGCACCTTCCGGGTCTGCCTCCGCTGTGTGGTGTGGACATTTAACTGTCGTTGTTTCTGCCTTTATATTCTGTATCTCGCTGTGCATGTGTTTCATGCCTAGGTTTTTTTGAAGCTGTTGCATTCCAGTTGTCATCATCTGTAACCTGCTCTCCATGTGTTTGGCCCCGTTCTTTAACCTCTTTATGACGTTATCCTGCTTTTGTTTCAATGACACCTGGTCCGTGGTGATTATATTCTCCCTTTTTCGAGTACTAATTTCCATTTGTTTGCGATACTGTGATATTTACTGTTAATAATGCATCACTGTAATGTGATCCACCTATGCTGTATAGTTTGGACGTGTGAGGATGACGTACGTTTAATACGGAGCGTCCGCCCGTGTCACTCTGGGGCCCCCCATTGTTAATACGGAGCTTCTTCCGTACTATCATGCGGTACATTGTGGACCACTGCGGACTCCGTGGTGTTTCCCGTTTCACTTTGTAGCGCGGTCAGTCGAGTGGTTTCTTTTTGGAGCCGTGCCTGCCTGGTTTGCGGCATGTCAGACAGTTCGTAGTCTCTCCCGTTTCACTCTGGGGAGGGGGGCTTTGTGTGGCGCCTGCGCACTATGTCTCCTGCGTCCACGGGCAGGTCCCTGCGTCAATATCTGGTTTACCATTCTCGGTTAGTAATATGGATTCTTTCTGTATTCAATTTGCCCTGTAAAACCACTAGAGGGCAGCATTGCTCAGGTACAACGTACCTACTTTTGTCCCACACAGAATTTTTTGAGTGCAGCTCCGACACCATTCTACAGCTCCCTGCCGCAGCACATTAGCCATTGTTCCACTTATAATTTACTTTCAATAGGAAACATGATTGCCAACATTCAGATTTACCCTACCATGCTGGCTGGTATAGGTGGGAAAGTTGTTTCACTTATCATCTTCTTACTTCAGTAATTTGGAGCACAATAACTCGATCTACTGTAGGCCATAGGAACACATCTGTCTCTTTCTTCTTTTTTAGAGCTTTCCCCATTGAATACTTGTTACTTGTGATTCCTTTCTTCTCCACCGGAGGGCACACTTTTCCAGGTGCAGCACCCTGACCCTAACATTGAGCCACTTGTCATTTTCCTTCCACTAGGGGGCTGGATAGTGATGTTGTGGCCTATCTTAGCATGTTGGTGCTGGTGGGGTCACGTGAATTTGTGCGTGTAGCTCCTTTATCTCCTTGAATGCAGGTCGCCCCTAATCTCCATCCCAAATGTTGCTCCACTCAATTAGTAAATCAGAGCCCCAGGACACGGCCTAGCCTAGCACTGTAACTCGTGCTCTGTCTTTTATGGTATTTTCCCCATTTAATACTAGTTACCTGTAATTCATTTCTTCCCCACTGGAGGGCACACTTTTCTATGTATGGCATACCTCACGTTGTCCCGCTCATAATTTTCCTTCCACTAGGGAGGTGCTGGATGGCATATTGTGGTCTCTCTTACCGTGTTGGTGCTGGTGAGGCGAGGTGAATTTTTTTGTCCTTAAATGCAATTTCTCCCCACTCCCCACACCAGGCATTATTCCACTTATTATCTATTAAATTAAAACCCCAGGACAAGGTCTAGCCTAATAGTCGGAGATGAACTTCTTTCTCTTTTTTGGTATTTTCTTCATAGAATATAAGTGCCAGAAATTCCCTTCTGTCCCACTGGAGGGCAGGATTTCCCACATTTTAGTACACCTAACTTTGTCCCACTGCACTGGGATTAAGGATTGCCATGGCTTACCTTATCTTATTGGTGAATTTGGGGTGATCTGTGAATATGGTGCTCAGTGTAGTTGCTCTAACCTTTCAATGGCCATTGTTTCCCAGTGATGATATTGTCCACCCTGCTTCATTAGGGTGCATCTTTCTCTCTCTGTCTCTCCTCAACATACAGTACTAGTGAAACACAAGGACATCTGGCCGCATACGTTTCTCTGTCTTTGTTGTTCTTGCATTCTTTACCCTTCATTTTGACACTTACTAGATTGCACTGCACTTCTTCTTCTTCCTCCTATTATGGTGCTCTTCATCATGCCACCAGACACCGCAATTTGACTGATGTTTGGCAGATGTTATTGGTCTTCTTTTTCTTTCCACCATACACTTCATTTGCCAATCATTTTGCCATTAGAAGCCCATAAGTGCAGGTTGATGCTACCTGACATTTTTTGAATTTCTAGAACATATTGGGTCATACATTTTCAGGATAATGAAGATCAAGTTTCTAACCCCAGTAGCTACATGCAGACATCCATTCACATGCGTTTCTCTGTCTTTGTCATTCCTGCATTCTGTTTTCTGCACTTGCAGTGACATCTTCGTTGTATTATGGTGTCCCTCATTATGGCATCAGCCTCTGTAATTTGCTTGACACTCTGCAGATGTTGCTGCCTTTCTGTTTCTTTTGACTATGACTTTGCTGTAAGAATCCCACGAGTGCAGGCCAGTTTGCTGAGGTTGCTGCTACTTCAAATTTTTTGATTTACCAGAAGACATCAGGTCATAAGCTTTTGCTCAAGACCAAGATCAATGTTCTAGCAACAGTAGTGGTACTCACATGACAGATGGACAGACCTTAGGGGTATGCAAAAGTTAGAGCAACCCTTCTTTAAAATGTCTGTTACTGTGAATAGTTAAGTGAGCAGAAGATGAACTGATTACCAAAAGGCATGAAGTTAAAGGTGATACATTTCTTTAATATTTTAGGCACAATTACATTTGCATTTCCATCACTCACAGGACAAAATACCAAAAAAATGAAAAAGGCCTGAAGCAAAAGTTTGGGCATCCGACATGATCTGCCCTCAGTAAGACCCCCTTTGGCAAATATCACAGCTTGTAAACACTTTTTGTAGCCAGCTAAGAGTCTTTGAGTTCTTATTTGGGGTGTAGTCACCCATTCGTCCAGAAAACGGCTTGTAATTCTGCAAGATTCGTGGGACATATTGCATGCACTGCTCTTTTGTGATCTATCTACAGATTTTCAATGTTGTTTAGGTCGGGGACTGTCAGGGTCTTGGCAAAACTGCTAGCTTGCACCTCTTGAGGTATTCCATTGTAGACTTTGAGGTTTGTTTCGGATCGTTATCTTGTTGTAGGACCCATCCTCTTTTTCACAGATGGTGTGTTTCCAGAATTTGCTGGTATTTATTTGAATCCATTCTTCCCTCTACCAGGGACATGTTACCTGAGCCACTGGCTACAACACAAGCCCAAAGCCTGATCAATCCACTGCCATGTTTAATAGTTGGAGATGTGTTCTTTTTCTGGAATTCGGACCCCTTTTTTCTCCAAACATACTTTTGTACATTGTAGGGATGGTTTAAGGAGTCAGAATTTATGCAGTGTTGCAATTTGTATCACCTGGGGTTTCCTAATGATGACTGTGAACAAGCCACCAACATACTGTACTAGCGAGCTAATGAAGGTCTGAGATCACAAATATCTTGGGGTGCCCAAGCTTTTACTTTTTTCAATAGGCTATATACACACTCTCTTCTGGCACCGATATCAAAACAGACTAGCTATGGCGTTTTTCACCCGATCACTTCAGGACATGCCCAGACTTACAGCATAAAGTCACATTATTCAAACATTGTGTCAAATGTCAGAAGCTAAAAAAAAGAGAAGGGCTTCCAACCATATGTGTCAAGCTACATCCACAATTCGGCAGGTAAGATCCGGACATATTCACATGCTTGTGTAGAAGCCAAGGCTAACATTGTGATACCGCTAACGTTATGCGTCTGCGTCAGTCGCTGTTAACATTTTTCGTTAATCTCAGTTTCAAACAAGGATTCAGAGAAAGGAAAGATTAACATTAGGATTCAGTGCTACAGGTGTTACAATTGAAAACTAAAACAATCTACTATGAACTAACATGGGACAAAAATACAATTTCAATAATTAGTCATTAAACTTTATGCAGGGACAGGCGAATGTGTATGTAAGCTTAATACATAATGACAGGAGTCTGATGGGCATCTTATGTTGTAAAAATGTGAATGTCTCTGAGCCAGCAAAACAGTGAATGGCAAACCCCTGCTTTATTATAAGGGTCTCAGCTTGTTTCCTCATCTGGAGGTTCTCCTCTCTGAGAGACACGTTTTCACTAAGCGTTAGGTCAACAACTGCTGGATCTGGAGCCAAAGCGTAGCTGTGGTACTCAAGGATTTTGTCATCCTCCTCTTTGCCTAATGTTTCATCCTCCGTCGGTTGCTTTCTTCTCTCCCAAACCCATGGGGCCTCATGCATAACGGCGTGTGTAGAATTCACACTAAAACATGGCGTACGGACAAAAGTGGAAATGTGCGTATGCACAAAAAAAATACAGATGCATAAATCTGTGCGTTCACCAACTTCCACGTTCTTCCGCTCCATAAATCCCGGTCAGCATGAAAAGTAACGCACATGCACGCGCCTGCAGTCCCGACCCATCTCCTCCCAGAATTACGCCTCTTTGAATATGCAAATCAATATAAATAGGCCTTAAGCTAAGCGTTCTGTGAATGGTCAATGGCAAAAGCAAGGGGGAAAATAGAAGAATTTCAGTGAATACCAAGTGGACACAAAGAAAAATGTACTATTAGTTAGTTTAAACAGTGCTATGCGAGTGACATCAGAGAGTGTCAGAGAAACTCGAAAGCTCAAGTTCAGAAAGTCGCACAGTGCCCAAAATAAAAAAGAAGTTGTCAGATATCAAAGTCACCGTGAAAAGGCGAGTCGTAGCTCACTGTCTGAGTGTCATATGAAAGCTTATTAGGGTACAGAGAAAAAAAAAAGTAGGGACACAGTGAGAAAAAAGCACGAACTTTAATCTCGAAATTCTCACTTTAATCACGTAGTTTATTTTATCATTAAAGTAGAGCATCATAAACTTCATCTTTAAATCGTTTATTTTACGAGTTTCTCAAATACCATCGTAACTAAAGTAGCACGTTAAATGCTTTGTTTTGTATGTGTTCTTGTATGTACTCTATGTGTGTGAATCACTACATGATACTTAAACGGGCTTTCTGTTCCTCCGACAGGACACATAATCCATTACATTCGTGATATTGCAGCTCTCTGAATAATTTAAATACTGAGATGTATACTTGATATCATTTTCATGATTATAGGAGTTAAAGCATGTTATTAAATATGGGAACACGGTGGCACAGTGATAGTGACGAGCAGGCGTCCCGTCCAGAGATTGTTCCTGTCTCCCGCAAAATGCTTGCTGCATCGTGCGCGACCTTCGATGAAATAATTTATTATAGCAGTACTGTCTCTTTCAAACATACTAACGCCCAATTCCTTTCTCCAAGTAACCAATCACCACACAATCAGCTCTGTAATAGACATTAAGCCATCTGTAAGCTTAGAACGCTGATTCTTCAAACCTTTAAGGAACATTGAAATTATCTTCGTAGTACATGTTTAATTATTCTATCCATCTATCCATCCAGGGTCACGCCAGTCCCAGCAAGAATAGAGAGCGAAGCAGGAACAATCACTGAACTAGCTAGTGCTGTGCCACTGTGTCCTCACATGTTTAATTATTAACAATACAGCATATTTAAATGATGTTAACATTTTATCTGTATAATATAATAAACATATTTTGCTGCATTTCATCTTAAAAATGATATCGTCATCATATGTAAATACACGCTTTATAAAGTGGCTCAGGTTGTACAATATTATAACTGTATCGCAAGTTTACAGTGAGGTGATTGTACTTATAAGCACAAACAGTTCTATAAGGAGCACTTGATGGACTGATTTAGTGCATTTATAGTTCTTGGGATGAAACAGTTTCTGAACCGCAAGGTCAGTACAGGAGAGGCTCTGAAGCATTTGCCGTATGGGAGCAGTTCAAATAGCGAATGGCTGAGGCAGCGTGTGCTTGATGCTGTATCCTGATAATTCTCTTTCCAATCAGCTACTGTAGAGCTGTGATTCCACACTCAGATACAGAGGGATAAATACTCTGAGTGGTGTAGTGAGAGAGTAACAATGCTAAAGTAGCTATGGTATTTGGAATAGTTTGGCCATTCCGTGGACCATTATATTGTTACACATTAATTACAATCAGATGCCTTAAACTAATAAACAATATACGGTTAATTTCAGTGAATTTGATAAAACCGCGTCAGTAAAAGAAAGAGAAACCACACTTGAACAAAACCACTGCTTTGACGCTGGGTGCTGCCAGTTTGCAAAACCGAGAGGAGAACTTGCATACACCAGGGCTTGAGCTAGTGTGAAAATGTGTGTGGCTTTACGCCAGGTTTAGGTTTTATACATCACAATATGAGAGCGGAAACGGGCTTACGTAACATTTTTGTGCGTATGCACTGTTTATACATGAGACCCCTGGTCTTGAAAGTGGAATAGAGAAATTGTTCCCCTCAAACAACGTAGGGACCGCTCCCTTCTTCAACAGTCGGTGCCCTGTCTCGTGAAAATCCCCTTTTTTTAAAAAGCTGGCTACAAACTCGGGTATTGGGGACTAACTGTAAAGCTCTCTTTCTGGATAGCGATGATCCATTTAAATCAGACTTCTGTATCAGAGGGAGAAGCATGAAAACAAAATGCCTTGTTGTACTTACTGGACGCTGAACATAAAGGTTCACAAATCTGTTCAGCTCTAGAGCTATCTGTACGCTGAAACTTAAGCTTCTTTTTCTCGGACATTTCTCAGACAAAAATCACAAGTGCAGTGTGGACAGCGGAGGTGACTGAGCTGGCTGGGATTTCACCGGAACTACGTCAGCACTACTATGTGCATATGGTGAATTGTAGAAAACAAAAACAATATTCTAATCATGCATAAAATGCTGAAAAGAAATATGTCATCTTTACATTTATGCCTTTTACGGCTATTAGAATGATTTAATAATATTGGCTATCTCTTGCCCTAAGTGCACCTTCAGTGCCTTTCCATGGTATTTGCTTGTGTCTGAACCTCTCTTGACCAGCGCTTCCTCACTCAAGTGTGTTCCCGTAAAGCCCTCTTCTCAGACTCTCATTTTCGAAGCATCTTTCTCACCTTCTGTCTGGTTTTAGACTTCTTGTCTTTGAGGACAAACTCTCTCAGCACCTTTACTCCTCCTCTTTCATTGCATTACCAAAACCAAACTGACCAATCAGAGGTGACTGAGCACACAGGCCTTAGTGTTTAATTTAGTAGATTGATGATTGTCTTCAAGTGGCACTCACTATGTAGTTCATTACTGGAGGGTGGAATTACTCAGACTGAGCACACTTAATACAACTTGCTCCTGGGGAGTTGTGGTCAGGAATGTAGCCAGGCGTTCATCTTGGAGAACAGGTATGGGAAGAGCAGTGATAATTCCATCTATGATCAATCAGTTAGAACTGTCATAAAATATTTTTTTAAACCTACTGCCACTCACCTAATACACCTATGGGTGTCAGGTTTGGCTGACACATCTTTATATATTGTTTTTCTTCTTTCATGCAGACCTAGGCCTCTCTCACTGTTATGTCTTCTCCTGTCATATTTTCCCAGTTGAGGTCCCTTTTACTTTCTGTCTGTCTGGGGTCTATACTGATTTATTGGTGGAACTCAGCTAACTTTAGTGATCAATTCTGATTGAGGCTTTTCTTTAATTCTAATCCTCAGGTGCAGTTGTTTTACATCTTCTTTTACTTCTTCTTCTTCCATCTTTTCCCACTTGTATGTGGGCTGATGTGCTTGGTTAGCCTTCGCCATATGGCTCGATCCTGCACCTCCTTGCCAGTCCAGCCTTTTTCCTTCAAGTCTTTTTATGTTCTCTTCCCCTGTACTTCCATTCCTTTTACCCACATATTCTCTGTCTCCTCATTGTGTTTTCATACTACTTCCATGTGGTAAAGTAAGGTCTGTGGCTGATCAGCATCTTTTTATTTTTATTTTATTTATTAATTTTATTCTAATCATTCCATACAAATAGATCAATTTATAACAAAAAAAAAGAGAAATTGAAGACAAATCAAATACCCACCCCTGAGATGGAGAGCTTAGCCAAAGGAGAATTGCTTAGGGCTTTTTAATAAGGCAACAATAAACAAAAGAAAGGTAGAAATATACTGTATATATCTATATAAAAAATGGAGAAGGAAAATAAATGCGGTAATAGTTATTTCTCTTATTCTAAAATAATATTGATTAGATCCTGCCAGGTTTTGAAAAAATTCTGTACAGATCCTCTAACTGAGAATTTGATTTTTTCCAATTTCAAATAATATAAAACATCGGTTTCCCACCGACTTATCAGAGGAGAATTAGGATTCTTCCAATTTAACAAAATAAGTCTGCGTGCCAAAAGTGTAGTGAATGCAATCACCGTTTGCTTGTCCTTCTCCACTTCAAGTCCGTCTGGAAGAACACCGAACACAGCTGTTAGTGGGTTAGGAGGGATTGTGATACTAAGGCTGTCTGAGAGGCACTTAAACATTTTTGTCCAAAATGATGTTAGTTTGGTGCAGGCTCAGAACATGTGACCCAGTGAGGCAGGAACTTGGTTGCAGCGCTCGCAGGTTGGATCCTGGCCTGGAAACATTTTGGACAGTTTTAAGCGAGACAGATGAGTTCGATATATAATTTTTAGTTGAATAATTCTATGCTTTGCGCATATGGAGCTCAAGTGAATTCTCTGCTTTGCTACCTTCCACTCCTTTTCTGGTATATTGATTAAGAGATCTTCTTCCCAATGTCCTCTTGGGTCTTTGAAAGACAGGGACTCTAATAAGATTTTATATATTGCGGAAATGGTGTTTAATTCCTCGAAATTGAGCAGTATTTTTTCCAGCATGGTGGAGGGTACGAGGTGAGGAAAATCGGGCAGTTTCTGTTTAACAAAATTTCTAATTTGAAGATAGTGAAAGAAGTGTGTAGCTGGGAGGTTGAATTTGGAACGCAATTGTTCAAAAGATGTAAATATGTTGTCTATATAAAGATCTCTGAGCATTTTAATCCCAAAACTTTTCCAGGTATTACAAACTGGATATGTTTGCGAGGGTTGAAAGAGGTGGTTCTCTTGCAAAGGTGCCACAGATATCAGATTTTCCATCTTAAAATGCTTTCTAAGTTGGGTCCATATTCTGAGTGAGTAAAGCACAATTGGGTTATTAGTATATTTGCGATAACTTGCATTTATTGGAGCGCAGAGCAGGGAGTATAAAGAAGTTCTACAGGATTTTACTTCTATTGCGGACCAGGCCTGTGTATGTTCATTTTTTTGTGTCCAGGTTTTTATGGCTTGTACGTTTGCTGCCCAGTAATAAAACTGAAAATTAGGTAAAGCCATGCCACCTTCTGCCTGAGGTCTTTGTAGGGTCGCTCTTCGGATACCTGGGTGTTTTGAGTTCCAAATGAATGAGGTTATTGTTGAATCTAATTGCTTAAAAAATGAATTATTGATATATATTGGAATGTTTTGAAATAAAAAAAGAAGTTTAGGAAGGATATTCATCTTAACAACGTTAATTCTTCCGGCTAGAGTGAGATGAAGGGTTGACCATCTATGCAAGTCTTGCTTAATTTTTTCCATACAGATGGCAAAATTTTGTTGATAAAGAGCTTTATGTTTACTTGTGATATTTACCACTAGGTATTTAAACTGATCTGCTATGGTAAAAGGTAGGGGGTCCAATCTAATATTATATGCTTGTGAATTCACTGGAAAGAGTATACTTTTATTCAGATTAATTCTGAGACCGGATATCTTTTGAAATTCTGTTAGTGCTGTTAGAACTGCAGGCACAGTGTTTTCTGGGTCTGATACATATAAAACCATATCATCTGCATATAGAGAAATTTTCTGTTCCAGTCCTTCTCTGATAATCCCCTTTATCTGATAAGAATTTTGACAGTGAACCGCCAGTGGTTCAATGGCGATTGCAAACAGCAGTGGTGACAAGGGACATCCTTGTCTGGTACCACGTTCTAGCTTAAAGTAGTCTGAGCAAATGTTGTTAATACAAACTGAAGCTTCTGGACTGGTATACAGTAGTTTGATCCATGCACAAATATTCGGGCCAAACCCAAATTTCTCCAATGCAGTGAAAACGTAGTTCCATTCAATCATATCAAATGCTTTTTCTGCGTCTAATGATAGTAATATCTCTGGGGTGTTTGATTTTGCTGGTGAATATATAACATTAAACAAGCGTCAGAGATTGGAAGATAGGTATCAGCCTTTAATAAATCCAGTTTGATCCTGTGATATTACCGAGGACAGCATTTTCTCCATCCTTCTAGCTAGAATTTTTGAGAGTATCTTAACATCATTATTCAGTAGTGAAATTGGTCTGTATGATGCACATTGTAACAAGTCCTTATTTTGTTTAGGAAAGACAGTAATTAATGCTTGACGAAATGTTTGAGGTAGTATTTGGTTGTCTCTAGCTTCTGTAAATGTTGCCAATAAGAGGGGAGCTAGCTGAGTGAAGAATTTCTTATAAAATTCTACGGAGTAACCATCAGGGCCTGCTGATTTCCCGCTTTGAAGTGACTTTATAGCATCTAGTAATTCTGTCAGCGTCAGAGGTTTATCCAGTTCCTCAGCACTTAAAGCATCTATTTGTGGTGTCTGTAATGTATCCAGAAATGCATTAGATTGTGTGTTGTCTTCTTTGAACTCAGTAACATATAAGGATTTATAATAATCTCTAAATGTGTGCATTATATTTTTATGGTCATTGATTTCTTCTCCATTCGTGTTGGTGATTACTGGTATTGCATTGCGAACTTCTTGTTTGTGAATTTGTTGAGCTAAAAGCTTATTAGCTTTTTCTCCGTGTTCATAGTAATGATGTCTTGACTTATAAATAAGTTGTTCAGTTTCTTTAGTTGTTAAGATGTTAAGTTCTGTATGCAGGGCCTGCCTTTTCCTGTGAAGAGCTTCACTTGGACGCCTGGCTTGTTCTTCATCTATTCTAGTAATTTTGCTTCTTAGCTCTGACACTTTCTTGGTTTCTAATTTATTTCTGTGGGAAAGATATGAAATAATCTGTCTTCTTAAAAAGGCCTTTAGAGTTTCCCAGAGTGTTCCTGCAGAAACCTCTGAGGGCGTATTTGTCTTTAGGAAGAAGCTGATTTGTTTGGATATAAATTCTGTGCAGTTCTCGTCTGCCAATAGAAGAGGGTTAAGATGCCATCTGCGAGGTGAGTGTGAGGGGCTTAATGATTTTAGCTCCAAGACTAGAGGGGCATGGTCGGAGATAACAATTGTGTCGTATTTGCATGATTTAATCATAGGCAGGAAATTATTACCTATAAAAAAATAATCAATTCTTGAGTACCTATAATGCACTGGTGAGTAGAACGAATATGTTCTTGAGTTTGGGTTAAGAAACCTCCAGGGGTCTGATAAGTTGTGGTCATTTAAAAACTATGTAATTGTCTTTGCAGTGTTAGATGTCGTCCCCCCTGTCACAGGAGTCCTATCTAAGAGTGGATTTAAAACACAATTAAAGTCCCCAGCCATTATAATTTTATGAGTGTTCACATTGGGAATGGATAATAATAATAATTCATTACATTTATATAGCGCTTTTCTCAGTACTCAAAGCGCTATCCACACAGGGAGGAACCGGGAAGCGAACCCACAATGCAAATAGATTTTGCATGAATTCCTTATCATCGTCATTGGGTGCATAAATATTTATCAAAATCATTTTACTGTTATATAAGTTGCCCATGACCATCACATATCTCTATTTAGGGTCCGATACTACATCTGATGCTACAAACGGAACTGTTCTATGTATGAGAATTCCCACCCCTCTAGTTTTCTTTATAAAGCTAGAATGGAACATTTGGCCAGTCCAGTCTTTTTGTAGTCTGAACTGATCCTTGCTTAGTAAGTGGGTCTCCTGCAAAAATACTATTTTAGCGTTTAAGCCTGTTAGGTGAGAGCATACTTTCTTTCTCTTTAATTCGTGATTCAGGCCTTTAACATTCCAGCTCACAAAGTTAACTGTCCCATCATGGAGACATTGATTCTGAGTTTTTAATGTCATTTTATAGTCTTAACTGGTAGTGAGGCAGTTTTAATCTTAATTTCAAAATTCCCCATGAATTATTGCATTTTAGCCTATTGTTGCATTGATATTTATAGTTATAAGGAATAGATTAGATATAGCCTGCTCTCCTTCTCTCCCCCCTTTATCCCCCCCCCCCCCCATTTTGCCTCCCCACTTGAGGCTTGATCCCACTTCGTGATGTCCCGGTCCTCTGACATACAAAGAGACAGAGCACGTCCAAAACAAAACAAACCCCACCCCGCAGCGGCGTTAGAGAATTAAAACAAAGAGATATGTATTGCAGCTGAATTCTAAATACTATCAAAAAAAAAAAAAAAAAAAATATATATATATATATATATATATATATATATAATCATAATATAATCATTAACAGTCTTTAAGCTTAAAATAATCTTCAGCAATTTTAAGATATTAAGATAATAAAAGAAAGAACCCTGGGAATGATTTTAAAAAGTAGTCTAGGATAAACATAGTAAATCCTAATGTAACAGTATAAATAGTAGAAATAGCAATAAACCAAGAGTATGATGTTAAACAGTCTACTTTAAGGTAGTAAAAAAAAAAAAGAAAAAAAAAAACCACCCAGCCCTACTTTAATTACTTCCACACTTCCACACTCACGTCTACAACTGTAATTAAGACATAAACATATAATGTCCAAGTACAGAAAAGGATGTATAATTATAATACCAGTCTCTTTAAAAGTGGATCCAACAGCAGATGGTAGATCGTTCCCATGCCTTGACAGAATACAGCTCCTTATTAACTTTCAAAAAAGTGTCGGAAACAGTTTCTTTAGTTCCTTTTCAGCTTCCTCCTTGCTTGAAAATACATAATATTGGTCTTGAACTTCCACTTTCAGTTTGGTGGGATACAAGAGGCTGTATTTGATATCGGCTTTCTGTAGCAACTTTTTAATGTTAAAGTAGGCTGCGCGTTTTGCAGTTCTTAATGGTGAGAAGTCGGGGAAAATACGAGTAAGATTATTTTCAAATATAATCTCTTGCTTGTGTCTGAGAAGTGCCATCACATCAAGCTTACATCGTAATCGCTCGAAGCGGACAATAAAAGACCTAGGTTTAAAGGTGCTTGATCTGTATGTGCGATAAGCAGCTGCTATCTTAATGTCGAGTTTAAAATCATCTCCAATTATTTTAGAGAGTAATTCTACTGCAAATTTCACTGGGTTTGAGCTTTCTCGTTTCTGTGGTATACCCTCAATTCTTATATTGTTTCTTCTGCACCCATCTTCCAGGGCCGCAAGTCTGTTTCCGAGTTTTTTGCATTCGGAATTTGCAGCTGTAGCTTTTTCCATCAGCGTTAGACGCCAATTGTTCCGCTGTTTCAACTCGAGCCATGAATGCCTGCTTAACGTCATCCAGCTGATCTGTAACGTCATTAATCTGGTCGGCAAGCATTTTCAGTTTGGATCTATTTTCTTCGATGTGTTCCTCTAATTTCTCCAACATGCCTTTAAAGTTCATGTCAAAACGTTGAAATAGACGCATTTCCCGGTCTTTGTTATCCTTCTTAAGCTCAATGTTAGACTTCTTAAGCTCATTCTTGTTATCCTTCTTAAGCTCATTTATGGCAGTAGCCATGGCAGAGGCCAGTGTAGCGATCATCTCTTTCATTTCAGTTTTCAGTTCGGACAGTTCATTTCAGATTTCGTGCCCCACAAGTGGAAATGCAACTCCTGTTACAGCAGGTGCTGCGGGCTCGCGACGAGTAGATGAGAGCACATCCTGCAGGGCCTTTTCTAGTCTCGAATGATCCTCAGAAATCAGCGCTCCATCGCGACCTGTATCACTTGCACCTTTGCTCCCATTTTCACTCTCTGCATTTTTTTAAATAAATAATCGCAGCATTTGCATCTTGGTAGGAGGGGGTGCAGTAGTGTGATGAGAGCGGTTCCCAGACACCATGTGGAAGTGGACAGACCTACACTTACATGTACAGGTGTAGGATCATCCGTGACCCTAATTGGTGCCGGGACCTGCTAATCAACACAGCTGTGCCACGTCCCCATTTTAAAAGGGGATGTGCGAGTGCGAGGAGGAGAATCAGGAATTAGGAAGAATCAAGAAAAGATGGAGGCTAAATGGAGAAAGAAAGAAAGAAAGAGAGAGAGAGAGAGTGAGAGAGAGAGAGGGCAGGTGGCAGAAGGAGCTGGTGCAAGTGAGCTGAGAAGAGCAGGCTCGAGGGAAGTGAGAGCCCCTTGAGTGGAGTGAGAGGCTGATGCCCGGAGCTGAAGGAGTGATCACTCTGGCTGAGCGACCTGGGCAGCCAGAGCGATGTGCGTTAAAGGAGCGACTCGCCGTATAAGACTGGGAAGGCAGTGGGGGTCAAGGAGGCTTAGGAGCAGAGCCCCAGCATGAGCGCCCTGGCTGTTGTGGACCCAAGTCTTGGTCTGGCAAGGAAGCCTTTCCATAGCCATGGGATGGCAGGCTACTGGACCTGAAGGAAGGTCAGCTATGTCTACTGTTAGGGCGACTCATCTGCTGCAAGGCCCATACGGGATAAGCAGAGGAGCTGACAGTTAAAAGAGGAGTGCACCGGGTTTTTTAAAAAGGACTGTTTTCTGCCAGTGTTTTTTTAACCTTGTTTTAATGGATTGATTTACTTATTGGGATTATTTTAAATTCTACTTAACACCGTGTTTTATGGATTATTTATTACATATTGGAGCACTGCACTATTTATTTGGACACTGCTATAATTTGTTTTTAGCAAAAACACTGAATACTTTTGCATCTTCCCCTTGCTTCATGTGGTGTCCTCATTTGCCATGCTAATTCCTGTCATGAATATTGACGGTGTCGGGTTTGAGGGGCTCCCAAATGAGAAGAGGGAACATGGAGCCAGACCCACACCGTCACATTCCAACCTACATTCCTGTACTTTCTAAGCTATCTCTCCTTCTTTTGTTGTACCTCTGATCGTCTCATTTCTTTTTCTATTCTTTTTTTGTAACCCCACACATCCATCTCAACATTCTTATTTCTGCCACATCCAACATCTCTTGTACTCCCTTTACAGCACATGCCTCAGCTCCATATGTTATTGGTGGTCATACCACTGCCTTAAAACACCTTACCTTTAACCTTCATCTTCTTTGATCACATAATACTCCTGACGCCTTCTTCCAGTTCTTCCATCCACACTGCACTCTGTGGGCTGTTTCTGCATCTAATTTTCCATTTTGGACCACCACTGGTCCTAGGGGGCAAGCTGTGCTGACCTTACTGCTGCTCTCCATGTCTGCACAGATTAGAGAGACTATGCGGAGAATGACACCCTTCTCCTCATCTTGTGCCTTTTTGTGCCTCGTTACTAAATCAGTTTTTGTGTTTCTTACCCTCAGCATGCCAACTACTTTGGTTCCATATTCCAGGCCTCTACAGTGTGTCTGGGCACAGGCCCAAATGCGGATGTCTATGTGCCCTTCAGAGACCTTCTACCAATGGTTCATCCCAATAACATTGTCTTTGATGGTGAGTCCCATTTTGAAGCTGATCTGTGGGGTAAGCGACCTGTGACTCCTATGACATGTCTGAGGTCATCTGCCCCCTTTTTCCTTTTGTAGGCTGGGATATCTCCTCACTGAACTTGGCAGCGGCCATGGAGCGTGCTCAGGTCCTCGACTGGGCTTTACAGGAGCAGCTGAGACCTCACATGGAAAAGCTGCAGCCTCGAGCCTCCATTTACATTCCGGAGTTCATTGCAGCAAATCAGGAGGAGCGGGCAGACAATGTCTTGAAGGGGAGCATGGCACAGCAGGTAGACTCCAGGATGTTCATTTGGATGTTTTTGAGTCGCGGGAAGGAAACCTACCTCTACTGGGACCTGAATTCATGTCCCAGCCTAGACTTTCTGGAGTTTGTATGTTCTCTGTGTGTATGTGTGTATATGGGTGGGTTCCCAGGGTTACCATAAATGTATATTAGAAATATAACACTTCTCACAATAAGCAGACACAAGAGTCGTAAAAAGGTTTGGAGCGCCACTTGTGTAATATTCCCCGGCTGCAAAAGGGTAAATTGCTACCACTGATGTGCTCAGAACCGAGTCCAAAACAGAACTGATTAGGTTAGTCAAAAATGGCGGCTTTAAAGGCCAGAAAAGGAAGTGAAATCATCAAGGGTACAAGCAGAAGGGTCCTCTTCCATAGGTTCAGACCCGGACATGACGTCATCAAAAGGGCCGGAACTGGAAGTCTCTTCGGTCATGGGTTCGTCACCGGAAATGATGCCATCCAAGGGTCCGGAAGTGGCATCATCAGAGCCAGGCGGAATTTCCCGTGAACGGTCTGAAGGAAAGTGAGAAAAAAGGTCAGCGCACTCCGCCACCCCCGGTCTGGCGTGGAAATACTCTCCCTTAGACCCTTTAGCTGCCTCCCATACGCAGGTGTAGGACACACTATATTCAGACACTGTTAGATATGTCACTAATGTGATGATTATAATTATCAAAATGAAAACCCATCAATAAATGACCTGTCTCATCAGTACATAGACCCACAGAACATTTTTGTCACTTTGCAGCCCATAGTCCTGTGGAACGTTGAGGCAAACAGTGGGAACCTTCTTCTTTGCCCTCACTCCCTTCCTTTTCCTCAGCCATATGAACTGCTTGTCCATTCCTTGATATCATCCAGCCTTCTTCTTCTCTGTTTTTCTCTTTTTCTCACCCCTCCCACCCTTCCCAGCATTGCTGTCTTTATTGTCTCCCATTCTGCATATGTGCTCAAACAGCTGTAGTTTCCTTGCTTTACTCGGGCAACACCCGTTATTCCTCTTGTTTAAATCTTCACACATATCTTCATATTCCTTCCAACACCATTTTAAATGCATTTAACATCCTTACACCTCCTGCTTTTAAAGTTTGGGATTTACAAGCATATACAAATGTGGAAAACACACATCCATTCAGTATTTGAATTTTGTTGGTGGTGTTGATATTCTTGCTCTTCCATATTGTGACAAGACTTGCAAAAAGCACCATTTGCTGTCCTGATTCCTCGTTGTACTTCTTTATGGCACTCGTTGTTTCTGGTGATCAGAATTCCCAAGTAGATGAACTGGTCCACACATTCAAGTTGTTTGGTGGTTATGTATACATGTACGGCATTGTCGTTGACCACCCCCGTTACTTCTGTCATGTCCTTGTTAATATGCAGTCCAAATTCTTCACCAGCTCCATATACTTGAAAAAAATGTATTGTCATATTTCATGCAGGAAGGAAGTAAGAAAGTTTAGAATTCAATGGTCATGGTAGGACGTCTATGCAGTACAACAGCAAATCATATCAAAACGTTCATGAAAAACTCTCATGTTACTCATGTTGCATAATCCAAATGCAGAGTTGTTTATTCATAACATTCAAAACTCACATTTGCCCCCCTCTTTCATTGGTCAAGTATATAACACAGTAAAACCCTATTTAGTGGCTAACATTATGCTTTGGGTCTTCAGGTCAAATGCTCGTCCGCATGTTCACGTACGCGTGTTCTTTCTTCATTTATGGGAACAGTTTCCAGAAGTGGTTTATTTCAATATATGTTAGATACAATACATGTTTTAGACATTTGTTGACTTTACATGTGGATAATGCGACAAAAGTTATGAGTGATTTGTTCATGGACATTTCATGGATGTTTTGATATTGTTTGCTGTTGTACTGCATTGGTCCCCTACCATGGCCATTGAATCATAACCTTTCTTACCTCTTTTCTGCATGAAAACAATATCAAAATTGTTTTATCTTTGTAGAATAATATATTGCTCTACTTTCCCCTATTGTATTATTAATAAGCAGCCTTTGTCAAAATGCCTAATCTCACAGACTTACCACTGTTTATAAGGTATTATAGTATATAACTTATCCCCACCTTCCCTTCCATATCTATATGCAATTAGGTGTAGTAAAAAGATAAGCAGGAGTTAATTTATACATAAAATAATTTATTATTGATAATAATCATAAATAATAACAATATGCAAAGTACATTTGAATATTGGCAACCATACAACCTGATTAAATGGTGATGTGTAGTTTCAGGCGGCATACAGACTTGTTACTTATTTAAAATGTCTCTAGTTAAGGCATCATTGTTGCACAGCTTTCTTCAGAACAGGCCATATGCCTGCTCCAAAATGGCTACCGAGCTGTGGTCTCCATTGTGTTGTCCTTTCAGTTCATGGTGTGATGGTCTTCATCAGATGTTAGTAAGAGAGATATGCTTCTTCATGATCAGAGGTTAGTAAGAGGGATACTTCTTCATCATATGTTGGTTAGTAAGAGAGAGAGAGAGAATGTGCTTGAGAAAGCAGATTTATAGATTCTCTGTCCGACCCCTACAGCCAATAGGACATCATGGTAATTAAAAGCTTCTAACACTAAACTACATTGCTTTGCCTAAATTACAAATAAAGACATACAAAATATTTATCAAGTTATATGCAAAATCTTACATCACAACAAAAATATTACAATTTTTTTCTCAGTTGGGGTAAGTAATGATTAAGCAAAATATCATTTCTGGGTGGAGTACCCCCTTAATGAGGGATCTCTATATTACCACATCTCCATGGTCTTGCACTTCCATCCTTTCCATGATTGTTTTCCCCAGAATTGTTATGCATAATAGCAGGGACATTAGGTCTGCTTGTCTGTTGCTTATTGTCACTCATACCCATTCACTCATTCCTTTCTTGATCTTGACAGCCATTTCTGACATTTCATACAAAATGTTAATTGCACTAATCATCTTTTCCCGAAACTCCCATATGCTTGCCAGTCAACTCCGTAGACCAATTTTAGAATATAGATGTTTTAGCTTACATAAATACGGTACTCATACTATCCAGATATATGTTGAACACTAACTGATAAATGAAATCTAGATGGTGATTTGGTGAGCCATCATAGAAATGAGTACTCAACATTTACATGACTTACTGTTATGCCAGGAGTCCTCTTTCCCTAGACATTAGCACACAGTGTTGATGTACGATTTATATTTTGATTTATTCTTCCTTACACAACTGATTAGCATGTAGGTGGTCTGTTTGGTATGCTCACCTGGGATTTAAGATTTTATGTTTATTCTTGTGTGCATGATTATTGCATGAAATTGTGTATGTACAACAAAAATAAATGATCAGTCCAGGATCTGAGTTTGAATATTGCTGAGGTGCGGCTCCGACGTTGGACTATGGGTCTGGGCATTGGCGTTACTAGTTATGCATTGATGTTTGTTTTTTTTTTCATTTTGATGATTCTAACCTAGTTGTATTAGATATATACATTAGAAGAACATTAAAGTAATCTAGACGAGAACAGGCTATTCAGCCCAACAAAGCCCGCTAGTCCTATCCACTTATTTCTTTCAAAAAAACATCAAGTCGAGTTTTGAAAGTGTCTACCACACTACTTAGTAGCTTATTCTAAGTGTCTAGTGTTCTTTGTGTAAAGAAAAACTTCCTAATGTTTGTGCGAAATTTACTCTTCACAAGTTTACAGCTGTGTTCACATGTTCTTGATGAACTCATTTTAAAGTCACAGTCTCGATCCACTGTACTAATTCGCTTCATAATTTTAAACACTTCAGTCATGTCTCCTCTTAATCTCCTTTTGTTTAAACTGTAAAGGCTCAGCTCTTTTAATCTTTACTCATAACACATTCCCTGTAGCCCTGGAATCAGCCCTGTTGCTCTTCTCTGGACCTTCTTTAGTGCTGCTATGTCCTTTTTGTAGTCTGGAGACCAAAACTGTACACAGGACTCCAAATGAGGCCTCACCAGTGCATTATAAAGGTTGAGCAGAACCTCCTTGGACTTGTGTTCTAAACATCAAGGCGCTATATAGCCTAACATTCTGTTAGCCTTCTTAATGGCTTCTGAACACTGTCGGGAAGTTGATAGCTTAGAGTCCACTATGACTCCTAAATCTTTCTCATAAGGTGTACTCTTGATTTTCCAACCGCCCATTGTGTATTCAAAAATGATAGCTGTCTGACATGACATGACATGATAGCAGACTGAATTTTGCAGAGGATGTGGTCCTATTGGCTTCATCAGGCTGTGAACTCCAGCACACATTGGGATGGTTTGCATCCAAATGTGAGGCAACGGGGATGAGGATCAGCACCTCTAAATCTGAGGCCATGGTCCTCAGTAGGAAAAAGGTGGACTGTCCTCTTCGAGTCGGAGATGAGTTACTGCCTCAAGTGGAGGAGTTTAGGTATCTATTAGAGAATAAGTGATGGTGAGATCAACATAAGGATTGGGGCAATGAGCACAGTTACACAGTTTCTATACCGTTCCATAAAGATGAAAAAGGAGCTGAGCCAGGAGGGCCATCTACATTCCTACCCTTACCCAAGGTCATAACTTTTGGGTAAAGACCGAAAGAATGATATCGCGGGAACAAGACTCTGAAATGAACTTTCTCCGCAGGGTGGCTGGGCTCTCCCTTAGAGAGGTTGTGAAGGACGGACATCTGGGAGAGGCTAGGAGTAGAGCCATTGACACTATGTATCTAGTGGAGCCAGCTAAGGTAGTTTGGACATCTGATACAGATGCCACCTAGATGCCTGCCTGTAGAGGTTTTACAGACAGGACCAGCTGGTAGAAGACTCCAGAGAAGACCCAGGGATTTCTATCAGGATTACTTCTCCCAGATGGCCAGAAAATGTCTGGGGATTCCACAGTATAAGTTATCAAGTGTGGCTGGGGAAAGGGATGTGTGGGTCTCACTGCTAAGACTGTTGTCCTTGTGACCAGGTGTCAGATTAGCAGTGGAAAATGGAATGAATGAATGATAGTGTTACCCTTCTAATTTACGGTTACGGTTTCCATCTGAGCAAATATATTGATATCATTGACAGTATGGTTTAGATTATCTAGGGGTACCCCAATTTCCCTCCACATTCCATAGCTGTGGAGTTTTATATAAACATTCACTCAGAACTGTCATGACGTGAATGGCATCCCATTTGGGATTGGTTCCTCCCTTGTACCAGCCACTGGCATTTGCTTTGGATTGCTACATCCTTATAATGGAAAAGTGTGTTCATAAAACAATTGAAGGATTTTTTTTAATGAAAGGCACTATACAGAATGCTGGATGATTGCCTGTGAAAACAGTTTTCATTATTCATTGTTTTTCTGTGAAATATGGGAAGTTAGTTTGAATAAAATTACACTGTTGTTTATTTTTATTTATTTTTAATGTTTCTCCCATAAAAGGCTCTACACAAAATAAAATAACTGGAGATTCACTTCTGTTCTGCTGTGTTCCCCAAAGTTGGTCTGCCAGTGCAGGGAGTGCTGGGCCTTGAGCCCTGGCACAAGTGACAGCCACAGGGATGTGAGCAGGTTCTACAAAAATAGAGCTGCCTCTTCTTTCAGGTTGATCAAGTTCGTCAGGACATTCGGGATTTTAAGCAGCAGAGCGGAGTGGATAAGGTCATTGTGCTGTGGACGGCCAACACGGAATGCTTCTGCGACGTCATTCAGGGGGTTAATGACACAGCGCAGAACCTGCTCAAGTCTATAAAGGTGAGTTGGTGCAATTGACTGGGGGGTCTCTGGGTTCCAGTCCATGTGAGTTAAGTGGGGTCACCCTGCAGCGTCTCTGACCTGCAGTCCCTGAGGTCAAGGGGTGACACAATGGGGGCTCTTAAAAGTTCCACCCCCAAACAGCCCATTGGGATGGGCAGTAAGTGGCCAAATCCACAGTTAACTAGCATAGATGATGTTTTGCCATGGTTGGGTTATTGGGGGACACTATTTTCCATTTTAGACTCCTTACTACACGGACAACAGTGGTCCCATGGACCCTACCATGACTGAACAGATAAGCCCATCCATCATCGGCTAAACTGTGCACCAAAAGAAGCTGTCATGTTGGAAAACGAGCAGTTTTTTGTGTAATATGAGTGTCAGGGCACCATACCTGAAATTGCAAGGGGGGGCGTTCCACCAGCGGAGGTTCAAGCTGGATCCGGAGTGTCGGACAAAGCAGCACAAACCAGAGCGAGTCGCAGCACGCCAGCTGGAGCGACCTGACATCTTTACTCAATATCAAGTCAGCCTTCCAAAGCAGCAAACCTGCTTTTCGCCTTGCTGAATTTGTAAGAATGATTTTTTTTTTTTTTGGCACTTCTACTTACATTTTTTTTACGTGCCATGTAGTTATGTAAAATAAAAGCATTAATGCGTGGATTTTAAAAATATCCTTGTGCCTTTTGGACAAACTTCAAAAGACAGACTCTCTTTGACAAGCCAAAAAAAAAAAAAGAAAAGAAAAAACAGCGTTGCTCTGGCCCCCGCTGGCATGAGCTGAAGAGTCATGTGCTAGCAGGGAGTGGTGCGGGTGACAAAATGAAGAGATGACCCTTTCTGTGCCAGAATGGCACTTTTGTGAGGTGCCTCATGAGTTACGAGGACAATCTGTGATGGCTACTGTCCTCAGTCCTTGTGACAGGCAGTGAAGTAACCAAAAACCACCTGGGGAGAGTGGGGTGGGCATGCCCCGCTCACCACATCCTGGAAATGACCATGGATGGACTGGCCCATGGAGACATCTTAGCTTTTAGCTAAACAAACCATCTTGGTGGTCTGAATGACCTCCTCATGTTTGTCAAATTCTTATGGCTGCATGCCATTCTGACCATCCACTGGTACCCTTTATGAATCCTATTGTTTAATCCTACTTTTTTACTTTAATCTACTACAAATTAAAGATCCTGGTAGTATAGTGGTTAAGGCTGGAGTTCAGATCCTGCTACTGGCACTGGGTGACCCTGAGCAAGTCATTTCAGCTGCCTGTACTCCAATTGGAAAGACAAAAGAAACAGAATCGATTGTATCTCAGATGTTGGGAGTCACCTTGGATAAAAGCATCAGACAAAAAATTAGTAAAAGTGAATCACAGTTTTTTATATGATGCGTGCAGTTCTGGGTCACTCACGATGAGAAGACAACATTGCGAGTGTCTGCTGCTTTAGTAAATGTTTGTCTTCCCATCAGAAATTCTGTAAATGCTCGGAATGAATGAAATCAAACAGCCTTTCATATGGCACTTACACACTCCCAAACACCGCGTGGCTGAATAGCTATAGTATAATGGTGTTAACTATCCATCCATCCATTTTCCAACCCGCTGAACCCGAACACAGGGTCACGGGGGTCTGCTGGAGCCAATCCCAGCCAACACAGGGCACAAGGCAGGAAACAATCCTGGGCAGGGTGCCAACCCACCGCAGGACACACACAAACACACCCACACACCAAGCACACACTAGGGCCAATTTAGAATCGCCAATCCACCTAACCTGCATGTCTTTGGAATGTGGGAGGAAACCGGAGTGCCCGGAGGAAACCCACGCAGACACGGGGAGAACATGCAAACTCCGCGCAGGGAGGACCCGGGAATCGAACCCAGGTCCCCAGATCTCCCAACTGCGAGGCAGCAGCGCTACCCACTGCGCCACCGTGCTGCCCTGGTGTTAACTAGGGCTGTCAAATTAGCCAAAAAATAAGGTTCAAATATTCAAATTAAAGATAACTAAATATTCAAATATATCTGAAATTAGGTTATGTTTCTACATGCTTTTTTTAAATACTTTATTATTATGTTAACTGCCATAATAAAGAGTGGCGCACGAAAAACCGAACCATCTCCGATCAGCTGGCTCGAGCTATTATACAGGCGAGTGCCGTCACAATCTCGGAGCCTTGTTGTCGCGACGGGGTCAGCAGCCCCAACTGTGTATTAGTAAGGAAGCTGTGAGCCAGTGGGTACAGACGTGCGTGAAAGAGATCTGGAAGATGTATTCTCTGCAACAGAGGATTGGAATAGTGGAGGCGTATGTGTCTACCGGTTCTTTAAAGGAAACGCAGAACATTTTCGCACAGATGTTTCCTGGCGTAAACCTACCAGCAAAGAGCAGTACAGTAATCCCTCCTCCATCGCGGGGGTTGCGTTCCAGAGCCACCCGCGAAATAAAATCCGCGAAGTAGAAACCATATGTTTATATGGTTATTTTTATATATTTTAAGCCCTTATAAACTCTCCCACACTATTATAAACATTTCACGCACAGTTATACAGCATAAACCCTTTGTATTCTCTTAGATATTAGGTAAGATTCGTTGAAATTATGTATGTAAACACAGTTTACATACAGTAAAACCTAAATATTATTTTAAAGATATCGAGCGTCTCCGATATCAATACGTTACAGCCATTACAACAGACAGGCCACCAGCAATATATACGTACAATACAAGAAAAATTGTATACAGTAAAATGTGTGTACAGCGACACTAAACTATGTACATGTAATAAGTACTGTACATAAATAATTAATTATGGTTACTCACCAACAATGACACGACGACTTGTCCGATAACGATGAGTTTAATTTTACTGCACAACAAAGGATAGCGTTACAGCTCTTCTAAAGAAGCCTCTTCAGGCGACTGTTTAGCACCGCCGTTGTTCTTCTTCCATCACTCTTCAATCCAATCCCTAAAGCAGATTCCATCCAGTCTACTGCCTTATCACGTCCACTTGTAACTCGTTTTGCACCCTGATTAAAGGACACTGCGGCCGTAGATCTTATATGCTTTTCCTCCTTTTTAAATAAAAAGAATCGTGGACTCATTGATGCTGTAATTGTGTCCTGCAGCGGTGTAGCTGTTCCCCTCCTTCAACATATCCAAAACTTTTACCTTTTCTGCAATCCTGAAGCATTAGCAGTAACGTGCATTAATTCTGAATGAGTGAGATTAGACTTCCTGGTTAATGCAGCAGTCCGTTGCTGAGCCAATCAGCAGCACACAGGAACTTAACCGCGTGCTCTGATTGGGTAGCTTCTCAGCCATCCGCCAATAGCGTCCCTTGTTTGAATTCAAATGCGTCCCTTGTTTGAATTCAAATGGGCAAATCAACTGAGGAAGCACACGTACTGTAGACCGCAGACATCCACGATATATATTCACATATGCTTACATTTAAAATCCGCGATGGAGTGAAGCCGCGAAAGACGAAGCGCGATATAGCGAGGGATCACTATATTTACGAGTTGGTGAAGAAGTGGCGTAAGACTGGGTCAATTGCAAACGGCAAAAAGAATCAGGCCCTGTTGCTCGTTTCGTGTACGGGCTAAGAAACGTACGTTGACGTTGGAGTTGGAGATGGTTCGGTTTTTCGTGTGCCACCCTGTATAAGCCTCCCGAACAGCTGCCCCCTATAAAAGGGAAGCGTCCGGTGTGCCGTGTTGTTTTCAGTCTAATACTTTAGTCTTCAAGCCCTCAGCCTGTTAAGCGTAAGAGCACTGCTACTTATACCTCACCTCGTCACTCCACTGTCCTGCACCTCAACCCTGCTTCCCATTCCTCACAACCGTCCTTGTAGCCGCCAGACACATCACAATATTTTTCTAGTGCAAGACACCAGTGCCACAAACGGGACCCACACAGCAACATTGTCAAAGTGCATCATGCTTTGCAGAGGCACTACGATTAAGAAGAAATGTTCACCCAGTCCTGCTTTTCACGCTGAATGGAATGACTGAATATTGATAAAGAAAAAGTGTTAATAAGACTCTGCATATTCAGATTAGGGACAGCTACCCATCTTCTGGCCTTTCCCAATAATAAAAAATGAAGCGTTCCTATTTGAATTAGTCACAAATTGCACTATTACATAAAAGCCTAAAACAATGAAAGGAAGAGCTGAAATGGAGGGAAGTGCCTCCTTAGTTATAATGAGCCAGAGCCAAACCGCATGAATCATTGCAATGTGCTGACTCCACATTCTAATCTAAAACAATAACAATTCTAATAATAATGGGAGTGGCACAGTAGTTAGCACTTCAGCCTTGAGGATCCAGCAACGGGTTCAAATCCTGTGCCCAGTTGCCTGTGTGGAGCTTGCATACTCACTTCATCTCTGGATGGCTTCAAAGGTATGTGAGTGGACTGGCATCCTGCCTTGCATGTGATGGTACCAGGATGGATCACAGCCCCCGGGTTTATGCAGCTTTGAGAATGTTGAGCTATAATAATACAATTCAGTACCAGAATTTAGTACTCTGAAACAAAACTCAGCCCTTGATATTATAAATAAGCAGAAACAATAGGAACATTGCAATGGAAGTCTGTTTGAAAAACGACATGCAAGTGTAACTAGGAAATGCACAGACCTCTGGTCCTCAGATAAAGGTGGTTCATAAAGTGCAAGCCGAACATTTCCAATTTGGCCACATATTCTTTTGTTTTCAGTGTGAAAAAATACAAAGTATTGCTCCTCAACCAAACATTGATGCATAGGGTCAGAAATTGTCAGTATTTGACAGTCTCTTGCTTTGTCGACATACACTTCTCTGTCATTGTTTTTGCATTCTGTATCATGGAGTACGTGTGGCATGTCAGTGAGCCGCAGTATTCACCAGCTGCTCTCAGTGGCTCTACATTCAGGCTCACTTCTCGTCATTCTTTGTCATTGAAGTGCCCCCTGTGTTTGGCTTGATGCTGAGGAGATGTCACTGCTGGAGTTATTTTTTTGCGCCATCATGGCGTGTAGCAATCACTGTAGTGTAGCAATCACTTCGGTGTGAGGGCAGGAGCACAGGTCATTTTGAGCAGGCCTTTGTCTGTCTTTGTAATGCGCGCATTCTGTTTCCGATAATACCTGTCGTTGCTATAAACAGTCTCCGCAATGCACTTGACGTTTAGCAGATGTTGCTACAGTTCTTTTTCTTTCTGCCATGTCACTATCATGACTAGGGTTGGGTAATTTTATTTTGTAAATTCTAACATCTTGAATTCCCGGCCAATTTGACAGCCGTTGTTAGTGCTGCCTTCCGTGTTTCTAGGGGCGTTGGCTCATGAGATGTGACCCGTGGGTAATCGGTGCAAGGGGATAAAAGGTCAGCTGTTTTTGGTTCTTCTTTATTTTTATAAGCTTCTCCTGGTTAGCTCAGTATAAAATTGCCTGTCCATTTCTCGGCAGGACAGTCATCCAGTTTGCCATAAGAAAGACTTTTGCTGCCCAATTTATTTGCTTCACCTGCATGTACCATGTCATGAGCTTTCAATTAAGACCAAGGTCAATGTTCTAGCCCCAGTGGTTTGCCAGCAGTTATGTGACAGACACAATGCTTAGCATTTTATATATTTAGATATATTTATTTTAGCCAATGTGTGACTGATGGGTCTTCTCTAATTATAATTCTAAAACCATCTATCCACCCATTATCTGAGTCAACCTTACTCATTACAGGATCATTGGGAACTTATTCCATTCAACAGGAAGGCACCCCAGCTTGTGAATGCCGTCAAGAAAAGGCCCAAAATGTCCATGGTGACATGGGGGCCAGGTCTGGAGGGGCCGTAGACATAAAGACTGCCTCATAATAGGCCCTCTCTGCAATTTGGCTTTCTTGTATACCCCCAGGGTTAGTTGGTAATCTGACAGCTGTTTCAAATGAATACCAGAACAAACAAGCCTTGCCAGAGGTTTTGGCAGCCACCTTGTATATTATCTTATTTATGTGAAAGGTCAATCGAGCACATGTTTCTCTCTCTCACACACACACACACACACGCACACACATGCACACACACACTGAGCTATCTTTCAGCAGCACCCATCATGAGCTCCTTAAAAGTGACAGACTAGTCAGTTTGCACAGTTCAGCCCTGGTGTCATTTCTGTTTTAAAACTGAGAATTTTTAGGAAAGGTTTGCCACTGATGAATCCGCGTGGGCACACACACACACACATAACTTTTTAGAGTGCAAATCACCTGTGACCTTTAGCAGCTGACCTCCCTCTAAAAGATGTGCATCAGCCTTGAGGGGACAGAGGCCACCAGACTCCACATTTGATCCCAGTTGAGTCACCACCCTTGCAATTTGTTACTTACTTTGGAGAGACATGTCCATTGAATCAATAAATCACTCTCACCCTGCAAGCCACACCAAGAACATGACACCCCTGCAAGACTGTCTGTATTGCATAATAGCTGGAGAGATAGAGACTGAACCTTTGCTCCACTAAAATCCATGTTTATTGTGAAGGGAAGCACTTGTATGTGATATGTGCCTCATATTAGAGTATGAGACATGCTACCCCAAGACGCCCAGCTTTTCTGAATCCATACATATGGAGGGTCCTAACAATCCAACCTTGAGAGCCAACTATGAAATGTTAAACCTTGTGCTATGAGTGCTGATTCACAGTGAAATTTAAAAACATGCCTTGTACAAAAATCTGAGCCTGAATGCTTTTCCAATGATACACATCTGCACCACTCATTCCCTCCAGAGGACCACACAGCATCAGCTAGAATGTCTTCACAACTCACTGATATTGCAACCTGGATGAAGGAGCACCATCTCCTGCTCATGCTGACAAAGAAGTACCTTTATTGTTATTACAGCTCATCCTTCTATTCAGTATTCCATCTCTGTTCAGCATGGCTCATTATCACTAACACCTTCCAAGTCTGTATGCAGTCTTGGGGTGGTGATCAATGACCAGCTGATCTTCACTGTCCATGCTGCAATGATTTCTCTGTCTTGTAGATTCACTCTGTATAACATACAATTGGCTACAGGAAGTCTATATAGTGATCTGAAAAGATGAGTGACATGTGCCCAACTGAGCTGTTTGAACACCAGAAGTACTGCTGCTTTTTGAATCATCTGCAGCAGCTTGGTGACACGGCAGTACTTCTACCAGCAGAGAGTTGCAGTAGTCTAGACATGACAAGACCAAACCATGGACCAGGAGTTACGCAGTAGACTCCCATCAGATATGTTTGATCTTGTGGATGTTGCTCATTCAAACTTCTGACTTCATTAATGTGTTTAGGAAGAGTTTGAAGACTCTCGTTTGGTATATTTCTGGTGTGTTTCTTGTAACTAAAGTGTAACTTTCTTGCAGTTTTGTTCTGAGCCCTTAACTTGTGGTGATCAGTTTGTAACCTGCCCTGTAATATTTGTTCCCAAACAGTCTCTTTTATAAGTCACTCTGGCTAAAAGCATCTGCTAAGCAAATAAATGTAAATGCCCTGTAAGGCCTACAAACAAGGCCCTCAAATTCAAAAAGCAGGCTTTTGCTGCCTGCACATCCTGAAATGGACTGGACTAAAAAAAAAAATCACAGCAGAAGGGAAAGGGGAAGCATTAAACCCCTGGCCCCAACTAACAAAAACATGTTCCTTAACATTTTTAAAGAATTTCTCACAAAAAGAGCAAACCAAAATGAAACAAATCAAAATTGCTTGCTGGAAAAAAACAAGCCCAAGTTACTAAAGTTACGTCCACAATCCAAATCCCAATAACAAATGCAAACCAGAGTTGTAAAAACAAGAGCATCAAAAATCCAAAACTCAAAAACCTGAAAAAGCATGAGAAAGAGCTAACGTGTCAGAGTTAGGCCTGCGGCTCATTCTGGCCTATAAAGACCTGGGTCGTGGTCCTGCAGTGGCAGCAACAGAGGCCCGTCCCCTTAGTAAAGTGGTCAAGTGAATAAATCAAAGAACTAATAAATCATAAATATAATACAGTATAAAAATAATAAGTCAACAATACAATATGTTGTAATTCATGCTTTTAAGTTTTTGGGACTTTCCTGAAGCTTTAAAATGGTATTCTAAACAATGACTCTTGACTGGCACCTTGTGTTGCCTTCAGCACCCTCCACCTTCAGGAAGATTCAGTGTAGGTTAAAAAATACAGATGGCTGGCAGGTACTGCAGTGCATTGCTGGGGTTTTGTCTCATACTGTATATCCCATTTGGCTCTTCTTGTTTCTCAGGTGGGCACAGGTGTCTCCCCATCTACTCTATTTGCAGTAGCCAGCATTCTGGAAGGCTGTGCTTACATCAACGGCTCCCCACAGAACACCTTTGTCCCAGGGCTCGTTGAGTTGGCTATTCAGCATGGCGTCTTCATAGGCGGAGATGACTTCAAGTCTGGACAAACCAAAATCAAGTCTGTGCTTGTGGACTTCCTTGTGAGCGCTGGCTTGAAGGTAAGTGTGGTGTGTTGTTCATCACCTGAGTATTGCATAGAGATTTTGAAGTTTGTCGCAGTACGGTAACATTTGTTTTCTATGGAAAATTATTTGTGCCAATATTAAATGCAATCAAATGTGTTAACTATATTGAAATGCAATACACATGAAAATGGGACTTTTGATTTTGTCATGGTTTTATCATGTCATAACCATATCAACCAAATGATAGATTGCTGTTCACTACTGCACACAATTTTTTTTTGTAAATTTAACTTTTGCATTGCATTTTAATTCATGTTCGCAAATCTCATATCGTTACTAGGGCTGGGCAAGTTAATGCGTTATTATCGCATTAACGCATGTGGCAGACAGCTGGGACCCATGCCCGGCCGAGACGCACCTTTGACACTGGATCCGGGGGAGCAGTCATGGGGTGCACACTACATCCCTTGGAACACTTGGTGGCAGCCCCCCGGGTTACATCGGGGCCACAATCATGGAATACCAGAGCTCAACTCTGTTGGGCTCTGTGGATGTAGCCACACCTGGAAGTGCAGCCTGAATTAGGTTAATTATCACCTGAAGCGCTTCCAGGTGGGCTATAAGAAGAGCCTGCAGCCACTACTCGAGGCGTCAGAGTGGGGAGGAGGAGGAGGACAAAGCTGCCTGAGAGGAGTGGAGGAGAAGGAAGAGTGATTTTTGTGGGTGTTTTTCATTGGTTGTATGTTTTGGGACTGTGTAGGGCCTGAGGGACACGGGGAAGACGTGTCCCACAGCTGAAGACTATAAAATCTTTTTGTTTATTTTACCCATGTCTCCGCTGTCAGTCTGTGTTGGGTCGGCGCCAACAGAGCGCTTATTCCACAGCATTAATTAATTAATGCTGACAATTATTTTATCGTGCATTAACGCAGTTTTTGTTATTATTATTATTTTGAAAGCCTCAGTCTCGCTAGCAATTGATAGAGATCAGTGATCTTCTTGTTGCAGCGCTTTTTGATAGGCTTTTGCTATAATTAATCATGCGATTAATCGTGATTAAAAATTTTAATCGCTGCCCAGCACTAGTCATGACTAAAAGAAAAGAAGGCGTATTGCATTTTGCTTAGCAGCAGCTCCATGTGCATTGCATTTCAATTTGAGACCAAGCTTTAAATAAAACTAAAAGTAATCAAATGTCTAATGAGATTCAAGAAGTTTGAAAAGAGCTGTTCCACTTCTAAACACTTCTGTATTCTGGTGGCAAGCACAAGTTTAGTCAATATATGGACTGTAGAGTGGTTAAATGAAATGGCAAAATATTTTAGGTCTTGCTTAAAATGTTTACTCTTATGTTGTCTAAAGTTGTTTCCTTTTTACACATGTAAAGTTAAGCATTGTGGTTAAATTTTCAAGGTGTGCATTGTTAGCAATTTTAACTAAATACTAAATATAGTATAACACTTGTCAGCATCACTGAGCTTCCACCCATTCCATCCATGAGACAGCGACACCCTTGCCTTATTAACACTGCAGGTTCACCTTCTTTCCAATTACAACACACTTGATATTACAACATCTCTTTCCCCAACTGTTGATGCTCCCTTGCCCCCACATTTTGATGCTCATTGGTCATTTGATCACCTTTAGTTTTGGCACATTTAAACTGTGGTCCCAAATCAAACTCCTATACACACTGAGCTACTGCTATACATCATCACACCAAAGCAGGTCTGACCCTCGACTCGGACTTTAGTGGCATTCTTAACTGTAAATACAGACACTCTGGTTTGACTGGATCAAATCCAGGTAGACCAAATGTTTCAAACATGACACCACTTATTTATTTAAAGGTAGATGTAGTTTTTCCTACCATACTGTACGGCTGATTCTCATCCTGTGATATTTCACCCCCACTCCTCGATTCCTCATCTGAGAAACTCCTATACTCAGTGCTCTTATAGTGAGCACAGACAGGTCAGGGGTCAGCTTGTGTGTTACGTTACCATCGTGATTAGCATTACACAGACAATGAGTTAGGGGTTAGGATTGTAATGTACTTTCCATATGATGTCTAATGACATTGAAGGCTAAGTATTGGTGGCAAAAACTCCCAAAGAGCCAGCAATTTAGAGAGGATTTTCAAAAACAGATGATTTATAAGAAGACATAGTAGATCTTGGTTTGCTCTACGTAACCTTCTTTCACTTCAACATTTGTCAATGTGTTTGATTTTTGTCAGCCAACATCCATTGTCAGCTACAATCACCTTGGCAACAATGATGGAATGAACCTCTCAGCACCACAGCAGTTTCGCTCTAAGGAGATCTCCAAGAGCAACGTAGTTGATGACATGGTACAGAGCAACACAGTGCTGTATGGGCCAGATGAGAAGCCAGATCACACGGTCAGTACAAACTTTGGGGATTACTTCTAGTGTGATAAAGACATTTTTATTTTAACAAAGGTGTTACAGTTTGGTGAAAAGGTAACATTCACAAAGTGCCATGAGACTAAGATAGCTCAAAGTTTGAACTTGGACCAGAGAGGTTCTGGATTGGTGTTGTGTTATAGAAACAGTCTGATCTTGGAGTCTGGCCAAGTCCAGCTTTATTTTCCAAGTAGGTGATATCCTACTTGACCTAAACTGGATCTTCAGAGTAACAAGAAAATGTTTGTGGTCACAATTCACAAACTGGGCACTTCTGTAGACCCTGCAGTTTTGTAAGAGCATCCTGTGCCTGCCCACGAGAATGTGATCAATCTCCTTCACCGCACCACCAGTATTGGAGTACTAAGTCCAATGATGCGGCTCAGGGCACTGGAACCAGGAACCAGGATCCAGTGATCCGTAGCTCCTGACCTTTTGCAAAGTCAAGGAACATGGAGCCACTTTCATGAAGGTCGCCAGACCCATGGGGACAGATACAATCTTCATAGCCAGCTCTGTCAGTGCCAGTGGTCGCATTGAACTCACCCTTGACCAGAGGAGTGTCACTTCCCGGATACCCATGAACCACCTAGCAAAGTTGTGAATAAAATGTCTCTTTCACCGAGATGTCCATCACCACATACACTGAGACAACAGACAAGGCACCCAAAGAGTGCCTTAATCTGAGTCTCATAATACACTTGTTAAAAGGAGTGACATCAGACACCATTGGCAGGAGCCGATCTGCCACAGCAACAGCTACTCCATGAGTATAACAGCCATCAGAATGACCAGATCACAAAAAGGTGTACCTACCTACAGAGATCTGGCTAGTCGCAGGTGTGCGCACCTCAGAGTGTGCCACCACTGAAATGAGGAGTTTACAAAGCTCCTCCAACAGCAGAGGAAGATGATCATCATGCCGGAGAGACAAGATGTTCCATGTGCTTACTGGGATGGGCTGCCTCAAATTTAGACCCAAGTGCTGCTGTTAGCACAAAAAATTAAAACATATACATTTGTTCCTTCATCTCTCCATTATGTAAACCACTGTAAGGTCAACGGGAGAAAATATGTATCCTGGTAATGTTCAGTATAAGGCAAAAACAAGCACTGGATGGGAAGTCCAAGAAGGCACCCCATACTCACCAGCCCATTCCAATTTAAATTTACCAGGCATTGTAACTTACTTTAAATTAAATGAAAAAAAATGTCTTACTTATGTGGGGAAAACATTCAGAGTCCAGTTACCAGAGGACAGAAATTGAGTCAGGTCCTTGGAGTTTCACAATAGCTGTGCTAGCCACCAAGAAATCTACAGCACCAAAAGAGACAGAGGTTCTTCATGCCTTTCAAGTTCATCATATCAGAAATAGCCACACCAAAATTAAACACACACTTATCTCTTTATTTTGTCTTGTGTAAGCTTGAAAGCTGAAATCAGTTAGTGGATTAATGTAGCAAACAGTGGGAAAAACTCTGTGGATTGCAAATATTTCCTCAGAGAAGGTGGGGATGACTGCAAAAGAGAGAGAGAAATACAGGACAAGGTTGCAATTTGATCATCATAAGTGATGAGCTCAGAACAAAATACAAACTTGTTACAATTCCTAGGTTACAAAAACCGAACATCTTGTGTCAGTTAGACAGAAATTCACCCAACAAGAAGAGTCTGTGACGATGCGGGTTCACTCCATGCTCTCTTCTTGCTTCTGGGAGCTCTGAACCCGACACCATTGGTAATGTCACCGATGAGCCAGGCAGTGAGGCACAACATAGCAAGGGAATGGTGCAAAAAGTGCAAAGTGCTTTTATTTAAAATAAACAAACAAAAACAAAAGTCAAAGTGTTCAAATAACCAGTGCAGTGCATCAAAACACCTTCATTAAATAAATAATCCATAAAAACAAGTGAAAGGGTGGAGGTTAAAAAAACAATACATCCTTTAAAAACGAGGTTAAAACAATGGCTGGAAGCTGTCCCTTTAAAAACACAAAGCCCGGTGCCTTTCTACTACTGGTGACTCCCCTGCTTCTCCTGTCCAGGCTATGCACCAGGGGAGCCACCCTACCTGCAGCTGACCTTCTCTTTGTCTTCTCCTGCTGGTCCGTTCGCCTCACCGATCCCTGGCTCCGGTAGGCTTCACTAAACCATGACTTGGGCTCCCCAGCGACCAGGGCGCTCACGCTGGGGTTTTCACGTCCCAAGTCCCGACTCCCGCTGCCTTCCGCGGCGAGCCATCCTTCTTCCAGTCACTCCCGCTCTTCATAATGCTCAGCAAGAGCGACCACAATCGACTGCTTCTCAGGTGCCGGCCAAACACCCAGGCTCACTGCTCAGCTGCCCTCGAGCCTGTGCTTGCTCATTCGCTCTCTCCTGCACCGGCTTTTCTCTCCCTGCTTCCTGCCTTCGTCCTCACTCATAACCTCTGTTTCTTTCGTCCTTTTCTTCTTTCATTTCCCTCTTAGCCGCCTCGCGCTTCTATTTATCAGGGGGACATGGATCAGATGTGGCAATTAGCAGCTCCCGGGAACAATTACGAATGCGGAAGACTCCTCACCTGTGCACTTAAGCGAGGATCACTCACATCACGAATTCCCTGGAAACTGATCCACCACACTACCACGCCCCCTTTCTAGGCCGCAAAGGCGGCGATTATTTATTTAAAAAGTGGCCTTTTTGACATGAGCTGTGGACCTGCTACACTACACAGTCTTAAAATGCTTCTTAAACACATTGAGGGTGTCAGAATTTTGAATGAAGTGGGCAGCCTAATCTATCAAGTAGGAGCTACACATGAGAAGAGTCAGGACAGAGATTTGATCACCTGACGTCATTCATTAGCAGTACTGATTGGTCGAGAGGGAGAGCATAGGCTCTCGCAAGTGTCTCCATTATACAGGTGCTGACCAGTTGACAGCCCCAGATTAAGACCACCCACAGACCCCAGGGTGACCCTTTAGCTCCTTAACAGAGAGCTGATCATACAATGCAGGGCATGGACACCTAGTTGCTTACTTTTGGCAGACAGCACCTTGATGGTTTCATTGTGCATGATGAAAAGGTCTCTTGCTGTCATTGAAACCCGGGCGCATACACAGAACTCTCTGATGGTAGATCATCAGCAAGCATCAAGAATATGAACTTAATATGTGCTGCTACAGTAGGTCAATGTAGTGATCTAAGAAAAGGAGTGACATGTGAAGGTCTCAACTCGTTGAATACTAAATGTAACACTGCATTTTCATTTGCAGTGGGTTGCTGACACATGCCGGTACTTCTGCCAACAAAGAGTTAAACTAGCTTAGACATGACAAGACCAAAGCCTGGATAAGGTGTTTTGCTGTATACTCCGTCAATTATGGTCTGATCATGTAAATGCTCCATAATGTGAACCTGTAAGACAGAGAGTCCATTCCTAGTGCTAGTGATAATGAGCTAAGCTTAACAGAGATGGGCTGCTTAACAAGAAGGTTGCCAGGTTGTAGATAGTATTCCTTCCTTCAGTTGCAATATCAGTAAGACATGCAGAGATTTTAGCTGATACTGTGTGGTTTTCTGGAGAGAACAACAGGTACATAGGACCTAGTGAGGAGGAGTACAGAGAGAAAAAGAGACAGCCCAGAGCAGGAATGTACTGAAAACATAGAGTGAGCAACAAAGAGTGAAGAAATAGTGTACCTGATTTAATGACAGTATTCATAGCCTTGTTCGGTAGAAACAGAGAGAGAAAGTGAGAACGCCTACTCCTGCAACAGAGGCCTCTCTGCCGTGAGAAGCCTAATCGGTCACTTTACCCATGACAATCCTCTTTTAGTTCCACTGGCTAAAATGGTCATTCTGTAATCCAATGGCTCCAAACTCAAGTACTGCAGCACTGAGGGTGTATCACCCTAAGCAAATTCCAGAGCGGATACAAATGTAAACTTGTTCCAACAATTTTGTTTTATTTTGTAATTTGTGATCACATTTTTGTTAATAAAAATCAAAACCAACTCACCACACCCCTACACCGAATGAAGGGACTGACTGCATCAAAAGTATCTTCTCATAAAAGATTTAACTTTGGAAGCAGCAGCATCCCAGACATGAGTGCTGACACTGGATTCTCTATTCGTTCATGGTGCAGTCAATTCCAATAGAATCAGATTATAAAATGTAGGCGGCCAGTTCTCCAGTGTAATCTGATTGTGGGTTTTTTCCAGCTGGAGGCTTGGAGAGGTCAGAAGCTACTGCACTCAGACACAAGAATGCATGCTGATGCACTGGAAGCACAAGGCCTGAAAGGTCTTAAGAGTATAAGAATATAGTATATAGATACAGAGGAATAGGAACTGAAAGTGGTGAGAGTGAGATTAGAGACCAGAGAGCCTGGGCAATAGGACAAAACTAACACATGTGCATTATGTCTCTGGGACAGAAGTGACAGTTTGGATCTGGCCAGTGATCCATTAAATACAGCATACATAATGAAAGATATAAACTAGGGATACATTTAAATTAAATACATTCATAGTTATGGTTTCTTGATGGGAATTTAATATATTTAAAAATGGTATCCCAGCAAAGGGAGGGTAATACGAGGTCCTGAGACAACTGAGAAATGACCGATGGGGGTTTATAAAAAGATTTAAATACAAAAGAGTAAAAAATTGAGACTTTGTCGGAATCAGAAGAGGGGATGAAAGAGTAATGACCATGTGGTTCTTAAGGCTTGAAATGTCTAGGAGTATACAAAGAATATGTGGCAAGAGAGGAATGCAAACTGATAGCATCTGAAATAGAGATACTTTAACCTTCTCAGCTGACAGTTCTCAGGTGATAGGCCTTAGTCTGAAAGTCTTATCAAGCTGAATAGGTGTGCAGTGTATTCAGGGAAAGCTGAAAGTTGAAGCAGGATTCAGAGTGTTTTTACATAACTAGATTGTGCAGCTTTTGATTCCCTTAGGAGAATAACCTTGAGTATAGTGATAATGATTCTGTAACATTTTTTGTGAGGTTTGAGAAACTGTACACTTTATTAATAGATAGGAAAACAAGTAAGCCAGGTGGTTTGTGTGTGTGTGTGCTCATTTTTGACACGAAGGGAGTTAATTTTATTGTTTTTTGTTATTTGTAAAAAAAGGACAAATTGAAATGAGCTTTCTCTTAGGTAAATTTTGAGCACTTTGAGCTACTTTTTTGTATGAAAATGTGCTATATAAATAAATGCTGTTGTTGTTGTTGTAAATAATCATTTTTAGGCAAAAGCTTTAAAGCCAGGGTGTCTTTATCTGACTGCTACATTGTCAGGAGGTTAGATTAATCATTTCTCGTCTATCTATGGTACTTTAAGGACATGCAAGGATGCTCTTGTGAAACCCTCTATTGATGATAAACTGAGCTGAAGTAAAGAAGTGAAAGCAAGCAGCCCAGCATAGGGGGCTCTAGGCTGAAACATGTGGGGGTGTAATAAGATAAATGCAAGGTTACAAGAGAGGTTGCAGCCAACTGTATAGCTGGTATTGACATTTCTTCCTTTATCCATTTAGAAAAGAACCAAAGAGGACAGTAGGTATCTTTCATGTGAGTTGATCTGATAACACGATAAAACACCATTGAAAAAAGTGAGCAAGAAATTATAGACCAGAAAGCCATAGCAGGAGGACAAAACCAGTATATGTGCATAAAAGTCCCTGGGACATGATGAGACAAAAGTGACAGAGGAGATGTGAGCAGAGGCCAAATTAAATGAAGGGGAAAGATATTAGCAATGAACTCTTTAAAATGAATTACATTGGTGGGTATTTTTGTTATTACAAATTCAAAATGTGCATTGTGACTGGACGCTGGTGCTACATTAACACCACTGTTCACCACAATGATTCAAACGGATCCTTGAGCAACTGAATGTATACCTCCCAAATTTTTAGTGATGTGAGGACTTGAATTTCTTTGTCTCATGAATGGGTCTGAGTATTCTTGTGCATTTATATTCCAGTATGGTATTAGGGATTAACACATCTGTTCCACTTTGAATCCTGGTGTATTCACTGCCTGACTGAAAATCAACAATTATGTGAAATGGAAGAGTAAGCAGGTGGTATATGTGCTTTTTGAGCCTGTTTAGATTACATACGGTTTACAAAGTGAGGCACTCCATAAATAGGAACATTGACTCTGTCTTTATGTGCCATGGTCCTACATGTGTGGTACAAAGACCCCAACTCATCCTCTTGCTCTGTGTCTTTTATCTGCAGGTTGTGATTAAGTATGTGCAGAATGTGAAGGACAGCAAAAGAGCCATGGACGAGTACATTTCAGAGATCATGATGGGAGGGAGCAACACCATTGTGATGCACAACACTTGTGAGGTGGGCAGCTAGGCACTTGCTCTATAGAAAGGCCAATGGGTCCACTCTGTGATGGACAATTGCTCCTTGGAGTATCTATACCATAGTTGACAGAAATTCTTGTCATCTCAGGACTCTCTACTGGCTAGCCCAATCATTCTCGACCTGGTCATCCTGACGGAGCTTTGTCAGAGGATCACCTTCAAGACAGAGTCAGAGACGGAGTTTCAGACTTTCCACAGTGTGCTCTCAATACTCAGTTACCTGTGCAAAGCACCACTTGTCCCAGAAGGCACTCCTGTGGTGAATGCCCTCTTCAGACAGCGGGCGTGCATTGAGAACATCATGAGGTGAGTTGTGTCCTGCTTCTTTCCCATTGAAAATCATTTCCCCATTTTTTTGTATTGAGGCCCATTTATCATAAATAAATTTGCTTTGCAGTTCAGTATAACTTTATTATTCTATTACTTTACTTTTAAGCAGAATTGCCCACAATGTCCTCCAAATTAACTATTTTTGCTCTCCTTGACTGCATACTTGACAACTCGAAATCACTCGGTTTTTCATCACTCATTGTGATTTGTAAACAAGTCTTTACAAGCTTTCAAACTGAAAACTTTCACGCACAAGCTGCAGTGCTAACAGGTGCAAAGTCAAACTTATGACATATTAAAAAGCTCATGGAAATGTCTTTATGATGCTCAAGAAACTTTCAGACCAAGTAAAGCTGTAAGTGTTTTAAAGCCCCTTGTCTTTTTCCCTCTCCACTAACCTCTGCTCTGTCTTCTGGTTTGTTCTCTGCCTGAGTCTCCTCATCCTTCCTCCTCTTCACCTGTCTCCAAAGTCTTCTGAGAAAAAGACAGCAGGATATTGACCAAATTTCTTTTTATTTTATTGTTTGTTTTAGTATATATCTGCATAAATTACTTGATACTGTTAAACTTTGTATATGCATGCCACAATTCACTACAAATACAAATTTAAAAAAATTCACTGTCCTTTAACATCTTTTTAAACTATTGAATGAGTATTTTTAATAGCACCATCTGTAAAACTCAATGATTGACAATCTCTGACATAGTCAACTAATCCCCTAAACCCAGCCCAACAATGGTACCCCTTCCATTGCTTAATTGGTAAGGCAGTCAGACTAAGTAAGTGCAAAAGTTGAAATAAGATATTAAAACCTACGTTGTTTATGTGAATAATCAGTAAAAGAAATAAAATAAAGAGCTTAAGGGTCAATTACACAAATCAGTGGATGAGTTAAATGCTAGCCAGACCCAGTTAGCCATATTTACACAAGATGGAAGCAAAACTCTTATGTCATAAGACAGAAGCAATGTGATATCTGATGACTCCTTTCTACCAAACTTTTAAACATTAGTCACTCGCCATGCCAGAGAAAACTTTTTTTAACAATGCAGATTAAAGTCAAATATGCCAAATAAGGACAATTACAAGAAGTTCAACTAAAATTGAATGTGGTAGTGAAGGAGTTGAGAGCATGATGGCTAGAGAAAGAAACCTCTGTGGTGCCTCCCTTCCCTTGGTGCCCTAAAATGCGCTTCTTTTGCTTAATAGTTAATCCAGGATTGGTAATTAGTAGTCTTGTGGGCCCGGACGTGAATCTTAAATGAGAACACACATTTAGGGTCAGCCCATTAAAACATGTGTAATGAATGGCAGTGAACTCCAATGCTGCAAAGGCTACACTCAACAGGACTTCTCCTAAAACACCCTCCCCTAATTCCTTCAGTCTGTGCACTAAACTAAACCATCAAGGTTCAGCAAAAGAGACTGTATAAAAGATTTGATGCAAAAGGAAATTTAAAGCTAAAATGTCTGTTATCCATTCAGGAGCTCAGTAGCACAAGGTAACTGAAGATTATCGATTAATTTGTATGTTGTAATGACAGAAGAGATAGACGGACACAAACGTACACACACACGTGCAGACCACCACAGCCACAGTATATGCATTTCAGATGTGCTTCTGTTTTCTACAGTATCATTTTGACTGTCGCACATGGCATAAACAAGAGCAAACACTTTAGATAAGCATTGTGGTCTGTGGATACACAATGTGCTAAAATGCCACGGCAATATTCTAGCATGGCATGTTTGCATATTCAGTTAGACAGTAATATTAACTTTCTTTACTTACTTATTTGGATGTGCTGTCAGAAAGTGGGTGCTATACAGCCTTGTCTGTACTTTTACGGGTGTTGTTAGGCAGATTTGTTGCTTCACTATCAGCTCTCTTAATGGCACTCTTTTTGATGGGGAGTGACACACCATTTACTTCACAAGCATTACTGCAAATTTTTTCTAATTCGCATTGACTCCTACACCAACATCGTGACAACAGAGAGGAGACACAGCACCTGCGACAATGTATTGTTCACATTTAGCACTCATCTATTGATGGCATTGAATGCCAATGTACAATCTGATTTTACAGAAAGGCCTTTACTTGCAACAGGTTATGTTTATTATTAACATGTGCAATGTGCTCTGCGCACACACAACATAAATTTATATGTTGTAAAAGGCACTATATAGGTGCCTGACCTGACACAGAATCACACCAGAGGCACTTATAAAAACCAAGAAGTTTAATTTTTCTTCACCTGTGGGGCACGTCTTCCCCGTGATCCCCACAGGCACAACACAGTCCCACAAGTAGACAAACACAAGCACAAGCTCTCTTCTCTGGCACCACCACTCCTCCTCCAAGCTTCATCCTCCACCTCCCAACTCTGGCCATTGAGTGGTGGCTGCTGGTCCCTTTTATAGTCCACCTGGAAATGCTCTGGGTGGTTGACTGCCAAGTTCCGGCTGCACTTCTGGGTGTGGTGAATACGTTGCCCATAAGGGCTCAGGAGTCCCAGCTGCAGCACCCCCTGGTGGAGCCTGCAGGACCCAACAGGGCTGCATCCAACTCCAATTCCCATGGAGCCCTGCGGGAAACCGAGGCGCCGCTCCAACCCAGGGGGGTGGCCATCTAGCGTCCAGGGGGTGGTATTGCACAGTCCATGGCTGCTGCCCCTGAACATATAACGAAGGGGTGTCCCGACCGGGGTCTGCCACAATGTTTAATAGGGCTTTTTTAGGAGACTTTTCAACTGTAGACAGTTCTTTGTAATCAGAAGCTTGCTGTCTGTTGGGGAAGGTTAATTAGAGTACTGCTGCTTGTTGCATTTTGAAATCATCACCTCTACTTTGAGCACTGCCTTCATGTGGCGTTGGATTGGTTTAGAAATGTGACACTCAGTGTGAGCTGTCTAATTGTTCCCACCCACTTTTAAGCAAAACTCACTCATGGTTGTCTCCAGATATATATATTATACATCTGGGTTCAACAAGAATAGGCGATGGGTGTGCCTGTGCCATACCTAACTCTGCAGCTGGCACACCCAATTACAATCATAGAATTTCTAAATTACTGCAGTGGGTTGGCACCCTGCCCGGGATTGGTTCCTGCCTTGTGCCCTGTGTTGGCTGGGATTGGCTCCAGCAGACCCCCGTGACCCTGTGTTCGGATTCAGCGGGTTGGAAAATGGATGGATGGATGAATTTCTAAATTAATTGGCAATAAGGGATGAAATTGTTTTGACATATTGATGTTAATAATAGCCATTTACCATGATGCATCACAGTGAAAGTAATATTTTAGGAAAAGACAATCAAATAAAGTTAATGCATAATAAGCTTGTGAAATAAGCCTGGTGGTTACTGTTTTATTAGCACAAGCAGCTTAGCAAGGCTGGTAGCTAACAGACCAATGTTGAAGCCATGTGAGTTTTTTAGGTGGCTGAGCAAACTGCAGAAGACAAACAGACCTGACCAGCCAGCATAACTCAAGGGCTGTTTCTTCACCCTGTCACACAGTATGCATTCCTCAAGCCACAATGCCAGGATCTTTACATGGCATGTCAAATGCCTAACAGATGAACCCACAGATCGGAGAATGCATAGGCGTTGGCTTATATTAAATTTAAACAAATTGTTCTTTGCCATACTTTTTTTTAAATTTCTGACACACCATTTAACCTGTAGGCACACTCGAGATATATTTCTAGCAGTGCTTACTGGTGCCAGCTAAATTAGTGTCGTCAAGCTAAATAAACATCAATGATGTTTAACATCTTTAGGCTACAAACTGCATTAAAAAACATGACTATGGTGGTATGTCAGAATTAGAGAGCAGAACTAGCACCAACATACGAAATGGGAATATTGAAGGCAGAAAAAAATAATCTAGGTAGCAAAGTAAGTTTCTTATAACCTTGGGAAAAAAAAACTTTTTGTGAAAGAAATGCTAACCTACAAAAACTGAAACACCACAGCTTTCCAGCCTGAAACTTACCTTCTGAACATTTCACTTTAAGTACAATGTAAAAGTGGGGTAGGAAGAAAAACTAATTCCACATTCCCATAAAACTCCCCGATAACATGCATTTATAGTTTCATGTGTTGCCTGAAATTCAAAACAGAAGAAAAATACATTAATAAAGTTTGTCTGTTGGGGGACTGATAGAACTACTGGGAGTACAGGATGGCTGAATACTTTCTGCGACAGTGAGTGTTACGGATGTCCTGAACAGAGGGCAGCTACAAGCCATTGATACTGTGTGCTGTTCTTGCCACCCTCTGTAGTGCCTTGTAGCTTTGGGATGGGTAGATACCATACTAGGAAGTAAAGCTGGCAGTGAAAACAAATTTCATGGTTAACTTGTAGAATCTGATGAGTATAGCTGGAGACAACAGGACTTCATTCAGGCATCTAAGGAGGTACAATAAAAGCATTAATGAGCCTTCTTGGTGATAGCTGAGATGTACTGTGTCCATTTCAGATTATCAGAAATGGTGACTCTAAGAAATTTAAAGCTACTGACTTTCTTAACAGCATTCCTGCAGATACAGTCATATGAAAAAGTTTGGGAACCCCTCTTAATTCTTTGGATTTTTGTTTATCATTGGCTGAGCTTTCAAAGTAGCAACTTCGTTTTAATATATGTCATACCTTATGGAAACAGTAGTATTTCAGCAGTGACATTAAGTTTATTGGATTAACAGAAAATATGCAATATGCATCATAACAAAACTAGACAGGTGCATAAATTTGGGATATATATTACATTAATACTTAGTTGAGCCTCCTTTTGCTAATGTAACAGCCTCTAGACGCTGTCCTCCTATAGCCTTTGATGAGTGTCTGGATTCTGGATGGAGGTATTTTTGACCATTCTTCCATACTAAATCTCTCCAGTTCAGTTAAATATGATGGCTGCCGAGCATGGACAGCCTGCTTCAAATCATCCCATAGATTTTCGATGATATTCAAGTCAGGGGACTGTGACGGCCATTCCAGAACATTGTACTTCTCATTCTGCATGAATGCCTTTGTAGATTTCGAACTGTGTTTTGGGTCATTGTCTTGTTGTAATATCCAACCCCTGCGTAACTTCAACTTTGTGACTGGTGCTTGAACATTATCCTGAAGAATTTGTTGATATTGGGTTGAATTCATCCAACCCTCGACTTTAACAAGGACCCCAGTCCCTGAACTAGCCACACAGCATGATGGAACCTCTACCAAATTTGACAGTAGGTAGCAGGTGTTTTTTTTGCAATGCAGTGTTCTTTTTTCCGCCATGCAAAGCACTTTTTGCTATGACCAAATCACTCAATTTTTGTCTCATCAGTCTAAAGCACTTTGTTCCAAAATGAATCTAGCTTGTGAGCATTTGCAAACAACTAGCAACTGTTTGTGGCGTGAGTGCAGAAAGGGTTTCTTTCTCATCACCCTGCCATACAGATGTTCTTTGTGCAAATTGCACTGAATTGTAGAACGATGTACAGATACACCATCTGCTGCAAGATGTTCTTGCAGGTCTTTGGAGGTGATCTGTGGGTTGTCTGTAACCATTCTCACAATCCTGCACATATGCCGCTCCTGTATATTTTTTGGCCTGCCAGACCTGCTGGGTTTAACAGCAACTGTGCCTGTGGCCTTCCATTTCCTGATTACATTCTTTACAGTTGAAACTGACAGTTTAAACCTCTGAGATAGCTTTTTGTAGCCTTCCCCTAAACCATGAGACTGAACAATCTTTGTTTTCAGATCTTCTGAGCATTGCTTTGAGGATCCCATGCTGTCACTCTTCACAGGAGAGTCAAAGGGAAGCACAACTTGCAATTGACCAGTAAAAAAGTACCTTTTCTCATGATTGGACACACCTGTCTATGAAGTTCAAAGCTTAACAGGCTAATCCAACCAATTTGGTGTTGCAAGTAATCAGCATTGAGCAGTGACATGAATTCAAATCAGCAAAATTACAAGGAGACCCAAATTTTTGCACAGCCAGTTTTTCTCATTTGATTTAATTTCATACAACTAAATACTGCTTCACTAAAAATCTTTGTTCGGAAAACACCCCAGTACTCAGATGTTCCTAGGAAATGAAAGACATACCACTGTTATCTTTTTTGTTGAAAGTAGAGTAAATTATTATGCAAGCTGAGAGGGGTTCCCAAACTTTTTCATATGACTGTATAGATGGTACTGTGGTGTGTTTTCTGTTGTATATGACCAGCTCCTTCTTTCTGGTAACATTCAGGAAGAAACTGCTGTCCTGGTAGTGCTGTGTCATAACGCACATCTCTCCTCTGTATGTTGTCCATTATTTTTGGTGATCAGGCCTAGAAATGTAATGATCTTCATATCTACTTCATATCTTCATGTCTATTATGAAAACTGTGTATATTGTAGAAGTCTCTGAATATGTTTTTAAAACTGGGTTTGTGTGGAAATGCTTGTTTTCCACAGAGGAAAATGAAAATTGCATTTAAGATATTGCCTGACAGCTAGTAAATGTGGCCCACTTTGAGCTACATCATTTGTATGAAAATGCGCTATATAAATAAATATTGTTGTTGTTGATGGCAATGGAGCTGTGTTTGACACATTCAAAAGTGAACAAGGGGTACAGCAGGGGGGCTCAACACTTAACTTTATGGAGTATTACTGTTGAGGATCAGCATGGTGTAAAGTGATACCACCAGTGCACACATGCCTGGGTCTGCCAGTTAAGAAGTCCAAAATCCAGTTGAAGAGAGTGGCACGAAGTACCAAGCCTAAGAGCTGGTTGATCAGCTTTGATGATACAATAGTGCTGAATGCTGAGCTGTAGTCTATAAACAAGACTCTTGCAGAAAAGTTTCTGCTATCAAGGATGACTAGAAGTACAATTGATGTGAACCTCCAATATGTAAATTACCTGTGGACCAAACTATCTGGTATATTCTATGTTATGTGCCCTAGCATGACTCTGACAAAGCATTTTATCATAATGCAGTGAGTACCATGGTCTGTAGTCATGGAGACAAGCTCACTTTTGTTTCCTTGGGTACAAGGAAATTGCTGTTCTTTTTATTTTAAACTGGCAGAAACAATGTGAAAATGGCAAGTAACTGGTCAGTGTAGGTTTCTAAATCATAACTTGAAATTCCACCCAGACCAAATGCCTTACATGCACTGACTTGAGGAAGTAACCGCATTGGTGAGCTTCTACATGATAGCTAAGAAATATTGTGTCCACTTCAGGTCCCAGAAGCAGAGAAGACTAATCAGGTGGTGCTACAAAAAATCACACAAAGTTATATTTGTTATTGCAATCACAGTTAGATTAGCAAGTGTTATATTTATTGAGGAGACAAAAAGTGGAGGTGTTTGGATGCAAGTTTAATAATCCACGAACACCTGTATGCCCTGCCACTTCCTCCATGATTCACTAGTACTGCTGTCACTAGTACTCAGTCTCCAGCTTATCCTGATACAGTAGAACCTCTGGTCACAAACATTTTCGAACACGTACAGTATAAATCAGGCCAAAATTTTGAATCTGTTTACGACCACACGCTCTGGTGGCGAACAAAAACACTGGCGGCCAGGTTCCCTTCCGGTTCGTATGCGCCAATGATTTCCCATTCTCTGTTTCCCTGAAACCCCTGAAAAAGAAGAAATCACAAGAGAGAAAACACCTGAAGGAGAACGTCCCTCTGTTGCGGAGCCAGACTCTCCCTCAAAACTGTAACCTCGTCTCCACCCAGCTTCCTCCTCACTTCCTTCATGCCAGAACTTGACTCATGTAAGGTTAGCTTTCTTGGTTGTTTAGGGTTAGTTTTTTGTATAAATTAAGGATTTTTCAAACTTTCATTTTTTCCCTGTGCTTAAAACTCATAAAAAAAGTGTTTACAGCGAGCGGTTTGTAAGGATCTAGCGCGAACTTAGCCTAACACGAACTCTTGCAGTGTTAGTTTTCTCTGTTGTTCAAGGTTTTCTCAGTGTTTTTCAATTATTTTACATTTAGTGTACTATTACACTGTGCATACTATGGTATAATAAACTATTTTTGTGCTTAAAAATTGTAAAAAAAAAAAATTATATACAGTTTGTACGGTCTGGAATGGATTAATTGTATTTACATACAATCTTATGGGGAAATTATGTTCAGGTTGCGTCCAGAGTTTTGAAGTGAATTATGGTCGTGACCATAGGTACCACTGTAATTGACTTTTGGCATCATTTACTTTTTTCTGGCCTAATACCTGTATATCTTGAACATTTCCATACTGCCAACTTGAAATGCTTTACTGTGAGCCTCCAGTAAATTATAGATAGCATTGCTGATCCAGGCTTCTTTATTATGAAATACATTATGAACTATAAGGCTCAAGCTTGTCATACGTAATCTCAAAACTTCTTTTTTCTTGTTTGCAGAGTTACTTTCTACCCTGTGCCCAATGCCACCAGAATTTACTAAAGAACAGCTGGGCTCTTGCTTTAGGAAATAATTAGCTACTTTGCTGAATAATCAATTGTCTTATCAAATATTCTCTTTCTTGTTGGCCTGTTTGATTAATCAGTGGTTTTGCTGATTACGTAACTGATCAGTTAATTGAATAATGAATTAAAAAACAAATAAGTTAAGTGCTTTATTGCAAACCCCCTCCGGCTTCATGTAAAGGGCAGATCCTTGGGGTGTACATACCACTGATAAGCACCAGACTTTATACTGGCTCAGCTATGCACCTTCTAGTTCTTGGACATATTTTGGCAGCCCCTTGTCTCCTCTCTCAGTGGCTCCTTTGAAAGCTCCTTAGTCGTCATGATTGAGTCATTAGATGAAAATCCCTGTCCCCTGTCAGATTATGTTCTTATCCTGAGACCTTGACAACAGGCAGAGGTCATATTCCTATGACTGTGACTTATTGGGTAACTGTGTGTGTGCCTGAAAAAACTGTGATTTGCCATAAGAGGGAATATGAACACTTACGTAATGTTTGCATTTTTACTTCATATCTATTATGGAAACTGTGTATATTGTAGAAGTCTCTGAATATGTTTTTAAAATTGGGTTTGTGTGGAGATACTCATTTTCCACTGAGGAAAATGAAAATTACATTTAAGATAACCGACAGCTAGCAAATGTGACCCACATTGTGACTCTGATAACACAAAATAAATGATTTCATACACAAGACTCTGGGATGGGCTTTCAGAATTTTATCACACCCTGATGGGCACAGTTGAACTTGACATGACTTTGGGTCAAGATTCAGTGTCTGGACTCTGTCCTTTGTGATGTCAACCCATGTTGATTACTCCTGGTCTGCTGAGTCATGTGTGACAAGCAGAATTCATGCGTCTTCTACCAATGTCTACAAGTGTTCAACTGGATTCATTCTGGGGCACTGGCAAGTCACTCTGTGGTTGTAGTTTTCAAGGAGCTTTCTTAGTGATGGCGAAAATGTGTAGGAGCACATTATCATTTTGGAAAACTCCAAATTTAATGCAGCCCATAAAAGACAGCTGTACAAACTTGATCATCCTATTGGTGTACCATTAAGCAGTTGTGGTGCCCTCAGTGATAATCAACTATGATTTGCTGTCATATCCCGTAGCACCCTATCCCATGATGCCAGGTACAGAAGATTTAAGCCTCTTCTCAAGACATACCCAGTGTCACCCATTACTCTGACCCTCCATTGCTGGCTAGAGCAGTCATTTTTGATACTGTAAGTTTTTGCTGTGATTAGAGGAAGACATTGCATTGTAACTAAGGAATGAAGGTTAATGCCATGTGAATGGTGGCTAGGGGTCCCTTTTGTGAAACCTAATAGCATAGCATAACTGTTGACCTGAGGTCCAGCTTATGTGTTGATCCTCTGTCCTTCTGGATGGCTTGTCCATGTTGTGTGGTTGTGTGTCCTTTTAGCTGCCCACTGCTGTCACCTGACACATTTTGCAATATGTCAGATCATTGCCATTTGTGAGGGTGCTGCACCTATCTGATAATGGGGCTCAATAACAGCAGTGTTAACCTCTCCTCCACCTTAAATCTTATATGTGAATTACAATATATATACAGCATATAGTGGCATATAGAAGAAGTGCCATTTGAATATTAAATTAATAAAAAAAATCATCAGCTGAACAATTTAATGGTCATAAATATATAGATCTCCTGAGACTGGCAGTTATTTTCCATTTAAGATAACTAGGGGGCTTTGCCTCCTGCTTGGTTTGCTTGCCAACTCCTGGCCTGTGCTACACGCCAGCCACTATGCATCTCTGCCGCTCACGTATGTGGATTTCACTTCCACCAAACAACAAATCTTTTCATTCTCGTGGATAGACCCTTTCATTGAGAAGAAACACCAGTTTTCCCTGATCGACTTAATGTTTAAACCAAACAATATCTACACATTTCTGTCATATCACCTATGTCCATATATTCAGTCTCTTTTCGCTGTTCCATTAATTTCCGTTTGTTAGCACTAATGTAATCTTTACTATCAGTTTTTTGAGACTTTCGAATTTTAGTACTTTCATAATCTCTAACTTGCTCTACATATGTATCGCGCCAATGTTTTTGAACCTCTTTACGACTTCTACTTTGTCTTCTACTCTTTGTCTTTTACTTCCAACTCTGCTTGGAGCTGAGAACACAGGAACTGTGTCTGACAATACCATTCACACGAATGAGAAGTGATTGGACCGAGGGCATGGTTGTAAATGTTTGAGAGGAGGGCGGGACTTGTCAAAATCTCTTGGCAAAAAGTTTCGTCTTGCTGGACCAGAAATTTTCTCTCGCAGGAGTTGAAATTATCTCAGAGAAAGTCTCGTCCCAGGATTTCCTGTTATAATAAAGAGATTTATTTTTATTGAACATGTAAGGAAAGACTACCCTACAAACCAAGTAAGTATTGTGCAAAATAGTGTCTTGTGGCACATCTGCCCATGTACTGGCCTGTGGCTCCCATTTGGAGGCAAATGGCAGTGGAGGACATTGTTTCAGTTCAGGAATTCACTGATTTGGAACCCCTTTTGCATCCTCAGCAGGTATCTCATTTCACTTCTTGATCTGTACTGCCTCACCTGATGGGGGCATGTGAAAAACTTCAGCTTTCATCTGTAGAAAGGTTCAAACTATGAGTTCTTGTCAACTATAACCATCTTCAGCTGGTCACAGCTGCCATGGCAATCTCCCTAGTGGATTCCTTCAGCTGTTTAGGCTCAAACACAACATTCTGTAATTAAAAAAAAAACTGCACACTTATGTTGCTGGGAATCCATGGCAGCTAACTTTGATGGGGAATACTCTTATGCACCATCCCCTGACAAGAGCTTCATCAATAAAGTCCTGCTTTTTGGCTCTTTTCAACTGATGGGATATGGCCAATCTGTCCTCCCAGAGCACCATGAGTTCAACTACCAGGTTGTTTTAGAGTTCCTGAATAGCAGAATCAGATCTGGTTGAAGTGTAGTTACTGACACCTTTTCTGAAAAGACAAGTTTCTTTCTCTGTCCACTCACAATTACCAATCTGAAGGTTGTTGTAGAATGGAATGGTGATTCTTGGCACTTTTTCCTCCTTTAGGAGACTTATCTCCTTCCTTTAGGAACTTGATGTACTCTGATTGAAATGACTGATGTTTACTGGCCTTGACCCTCTGTAGTTTACCCAGTTATCAATTCATTGTAAGGACCTTGTTGTGCCTCCACCTTTAGCAGCCTTCCCCAAGTACTTTGATAACATCTTGCCAAAATGTGGTTTAAAGTGCAAATGGTTGCACCACACTGCCTACAGGATGGATCTTCCTCTTTACCCCAGATCCTTAGGTTTTTCAGGGTTGGCAAGAGGTCAGCAATGTCATGCAGGAGAAAGGTCAACCTGCCTTGGTTGATACCCCATAGTTCCTTCTAGAATAGCGGATGCTGAGATATCTCGTTCCACTGTGTTTACCATTCCTGGCTCAAGAGACTACCGCTTTCAGGCAGCGATCTTCTTCTCCTGCTTCTCTTACCCTCTGTAACACAAGTTTTCATTTACTTTTGGTGGTTGCCCTGCTCCATTGTTTACCATTGTAAACACCAAGTCCCAGCTGATCTTGACAGACTATCCCAAAATTCTCCTGATGTTTTCAGAATGCTTCTGCCTCTGTCACTGCCTTCTGTGTATTCCACTTTCTGTTACTCTTAATGAACTTGCTAGCATGCCAGACTTTCTTGTCCTCCGATAATAGCAGTGATGCCTTGGTGGCTTTGAATTCCTTCACCACCGATGAAACTGGTAACTTGAGCTTGGAGGTCTTGTAGGACTGACCATGCTAAATGCTGGGGGGTGGGGTGGTGGGTTTGGGGAGGGGTATGGCAGGTTTTGTCAAAACTTTTTCCAAGACATTTGATATCCTGATCTTAAACAGATGGAGTCAGGGCTGCTTGAATGAAGAAGATATTCTAACAAATATATAACATGTATAAATAATTAATGTGTCCATTCTAATTAATTATTCATCCATTAGTATGTATCAGCTTGTGGGCAGCATAGTTTTAACTGTCCCTTTATTATTATTCAGAATACACCAAATCCAACTTCTTTAGGGTCATAGGAGGTGAAGATCCTCCCAGCAGCTTCAGGCTCAAGATCAAAGCCAGCCTGAAAGGTATGCCAGGCCATTGAGAGGCACATTCATTTAGAGTTACCAGTTAATTGAACTCACACATATTTGACATGTGAAGGAAAACCCAAGAAGACATGCTGCTAACATGGTAATTATCAGTTGACAGTGACTAGCCTGGGATTTGAATCTCCTTTCATTCTTTTCCTCTGTTCTGAAGTGACATGCATCTGTCAGATTTCCCTGAGCTAAAATGGACTCTCCCAAATAATCCTTTCTGTATTTCTCAGGGCTTGCCTGGGACTGCCACCTCAAAACCACATGCTTCTGGAGCACAAGATGCAGAGGAGTTTCTTGAGCCGAGAGCCTGCAGCGAAACCTCTGATGTTGGTAACCTCTGGCATTGGCATCAATAAGGAGTCAGCGGCATTTGGTGTCAAAAATCACATGATGCACCTCAAAAATGGCTACACCCCCCAGGTGAATGGCCATTCATGAGAAGTCCATTTTAGTTCTAATTTTTACCATTATTTTTTAGCAACACATACATGGGCCTAATTCATATAAATAAATGGGGAGATGAAGGATGTTTTCCTGACTCTAAATTGTACTTTGATCATCTTAAATTTAGAATGCATGTTGCAGATTTCTGCACTAAGAAGACATTCATTACAATTCTTTAAAAACTGGTGTCACTCCCTAACTTTCAATAATGTTTACAATAGATCAGCACTTTACACAATAACTTGTATTTATTGCCTGGTTTTCTTTTTAATATTCTTGTAGACTGTGTTATTAGGTCAGATGCTGTGTTAAAGATTTCAGTTATTTCTGTAGTGTCACTCATTGAAAGGTTTCAAAACAAAGTGCTCCTGATTGTGGTCTCTTACGCCATCATGCCAGTGTTTTTCCCTTTCATTTTGGGAGTCAGAATTATAGAATTATTGTGGGAAAGACATGCTAATGACCCAAATGGTAAAACTTGGATTGATGTCCATGGAGTTTTATTAGAACATTAGAATAAGCGAGACGAGAACAGTCCATTCAGCCAAACAAAGACTGACAGTTTTATCCACTTACTGTAATTCTTCTAACATAACATCAGTTCAAGTTTTGAGGGGGGCTAAAGTCCTACTGTCTACCACATTATTTAGTGGCTTACTTCCATGTGTCTATGGTTCTTTGTGTGAAGAAAAACCTCCTAATATTTGTGCAAAATTTACCCGTTTAACAAGTTTCCAGCTGTGTCCCCTGAGTGTTGACTAAAGTATTTGCTCATAGCTATATACTTCAAATGTACAACAAGCCTTTTTAAAATCCAGAAAGTGCATTTATGTAAAAGGAAATTTATATCAGATTAACAAAGTAAGTTGCCAAATGAAAATTTTGATTCATCCATCCATCCATCCATATCTGAACCCACTTAAATCAGTTCAGGGTTGAGGAATTTAGAATCCACACAGGCAGTTTTAGGCACAAAGCAGGAACGAGGCGCCAATCTAGCACAGGATTGAAAATTTACAAACAGTAAAAAGTGCAAAGATCTTTGTGAAAATTCGTTTAAGAGGTAATTCTATATCAAAAGCACTGCACCCTGTAAAAAATCTAATTAAAGCACAATTGGGTTATTTACATTCAAGTCACCAAATGAAAATGTGCATATAGTTTAAAAAAAAAACTGCAAAGATCTTAGTGTAAATTTCAGTGAAATAGTCGATGATCTAATGTGGTTCCATTTACACCTGTGAGTTTTCATAATGAGATATTTATTTTTAATAAAATATCTGAAAAGAAAATGAAGAGCAAAAAATGGGGGACTAAGAAGTATCAATTAGCTCTGGACAACTCATTTTTTAGATGGTATCCAAAAAAGGAGAATACCGTATATAGTATAAGAATGACCCGACGTGGCAAAAGGAAAATACTAACAAGTCTTAAAATTAAAAAAGTTCTGTTATTGACAAGAATGGGCTTATAAATAAGTGACTAGGATATAACAAACACCACCTCTAGCCTCTGTGGTTTTAAATACATAATAAACTAATATGATAAAAAAGCCTTTAAAACAATTGCAAATGGCTGATGATATTTCAAATATAAATCAAATTCCAAGTTTTCCAGTGAAATCACAGTTCTAAAAATGCCCAGTGTGTGAAGAATTTGAATATTACAATCAAAATTTGATTCAGCTAGGGATGTAAATGTCTTCTGGATGGCAATTTGTGCCTCAATTTCACTGTATGCTACCCCACTCTTGTAGTGTTGGGTCCCAATGGTAATGGCCACCACATCTGAGCAAAATGACATTTAAAGTGCTGAGATTCTTTACTCCAGTGGTTCCCCAACTCAGTACTATGGCTGCAGGTTTTTGTTCTAACCAACTCTTGTTTTAAATTAGACTCTTAGCCTAATTAAGCAAAATGTTATTTCTCAGTATGATTTTTTTTTGGGGTCAAAATAGCAATTTCTAAACTAAGTTTAGTAATTTCTTATTAGAATGTACCACAAATGTATGCATGTTATATGGGGATAATTTAGTGTTTTTAATTGGTTTGTGAGATTTTCATTCTGTTTTCCAGGTATTCTGCTAATTTAATCTGTTATCTACTAATGAGCCCGTTCGTGGGTCAAATGCTGACGTAGTTGCAGGCTTTCCTCATTCTGTGTTGTTTGCCCTCAGGTCTGCTCTGCTTGTTGTTAATTATCATTAGGAAAAAAACAAAAAAAAGAGTTAAGCATTTAAAGGTATGGCGAAAAAAAATTTAATATTTCTAAATGTTTTTTTAAATGTAAAAATCACACTGCTGTTCTCTTCTGAATGTAAAATAAGAGAAGAGAAAGGACCAGCTATGTAAATGAGATCAATTAATTAGGAGCTAAATTACTCACTCATTGTCAAACTGGTTGGAACAAAAATCTGCAGCAGCAGCCATGGGTCCCCAGGACTGAGTGTGCTAATGGGTCTTGTTCAGAAAGCGGACGCCACTTGAGACGGCCCTTCCCCTCGCCCAAACACTAACCTTAAGGTCAATAAAATAGGTCCCTGATGTTAAGTCACTATTTTAGGGCTAAAATGATAACAGAAATGTGAAACCTATTTATATACCTAATCTTAATTATTGTGAAACAACTAAGTGGCGTCTGCTTTCTGAACAAGAGCCATGCTAACTACTGTATTGTGCATTATAGGCGTGCTTCATGATTTATTCTTCATAACAATTAGGCAACGCCCAACCTCTGTCCTCTTAAATGACTTCCCCAGCCACTAGAGGCCTTAGAAGAGTGCTCTGTCCAACTTTCTTGCAGATAATAACAACTTTTACTTTTATTCAATGACTTCTTGCTCTGCTCCTGGTTGCTTTTGTCCCTCGTAATTAGTGTGCACATGTAGAGCATTCAGATACAGCTTTCCGTCTACGTGTGATCCACTTTTAAAACCATCTTGACATCCACTGGGAGAGTTCTGTGTCGGCAAAAGGCAATCTTGCAGTTCCATGTGGCCCAGGATGCACACTGCTTCAGCTGCTGTTCTTTAAGGTGGAGGGTTTGTGTCAGACTATCAACTGAAATGTACGTATAGTAAATAAATGTGTTAATTGTATCTTGAAATTTGAAGCAATGTAAGGTGAAATGTTTAAATACCGAAGGTTTATACTTAATATTCAAATGTAATAAAGAAACTGAACTTCTTGCCAATGGTTGTTGCTGAGTGTTTATTCCAAAGAGGAAATGAAAAAGGAATATGGAATGGAGAGACATGTACAGAAAAAAGCTTTGGAAAGTTGGGAGTGATGATAAACAGCGGCATCTGCCGGACTATAGGAGGCAGCACTGACAGCGGTGTTCGGTAATATTATAAACATGATTAAAAATATTAAAAGGTAGTTTAGAATTGCTACAAATCACAACTATGGGCTGGCATCTAAGCCTAAAATCAGAGCTACATCATCATATTATAGACTTACTTCAATATTAAATGTCTAGCTACAAGAAACAATAAGTTACTAATTACTCAAAAATGTTGTCCTCTGCTGTTCTCTCTACCACATTCTGAGCAAGAACAATTGTGCATAAGTGTATTCTTGCCACTCAAAACAAATTATATATATACATGTAATATTATTTTGTCAAGATATTGCCTGCCATTGTCATCATGCTCCTGTGTGCTTTGGTTGTCTAGTGACAGCTACAGATGGAGAGATTAAGCATGCAGATGGCTTGCAATCTAGTGATAAAAAAATAAACAAAAGTTACAGGTATACATTTAGTTTTAATCAGGTTAAAGTTTAGTTAGTTTACTACAGATGTTTCAACATTGGCCAAGTGATAGCACAGAGGTGTCATTTCTGCCTCACAGTGCCAGGGTCTGCATGGTGTTTGCATGTTCTCTCTGTACTGTTGTGGACTGATTGGCAGCAATGAGTGTGCTTATCACTATGATTGCCTGTTTTAACGCTGAAATTTGCCATTAACGCCTCTCAATTATGAAAATAAGTTTAGTCCCTTGTTGTGCTGTGAAGTAAGTAACATCCAAACCTCTTTTCCATCCCTAACCCTAAGCTCCCAAAGATTTGAGGTGTAAACACTGCCTGCTGTGTCACCAGAATATCTCTTTGCAGATAATTAAATTAATACTAAACTGACATTTTTTTACAGGTTTCTGTTACTGAATTACATGTAGAACACTCTTTTCTGATTGTCTATGTCAGGGTTCTCAATGTCGGTCCTGGGGACTCCATGTGGCTGCAGGTTTAATTTCTAACCAGCTTCTGTTTTTAATTGAAATCCTGGGCTAAGTGAACTGTTCTACTGTTATTGCCCATATTCTATGTTTTGGGAACAATATAGAAATTAGAAAACTAGGTTTGGTTAAAAAAAAAATTAAAATCTACTATGCAGATATATATAAGAATAATATATATTTTTTTAACAATATTTTCATCTTGATGTTCATTCTATATTCCCAGGTGTTCTAATTGTTTAATTAATTCACTATTTTCCAATTAGTGGGTCTAACGCTAAAGTAGTTGCTGCCTATGATGATTCAGTGTTGTTTGCCTGGGTGTCTGTTCTGCTCGTTTTTAATTGTCCTTATTAACATACAATGAAGGGAGCAAACTGCACAGAGAAAGGTGAAAATATAATGAAAGCAACAAAAGTGAGTTAAGCATTTAAATCTTTAGCAAAAGCAGAACTATTTCTAAATATCTTATAAATGTAAAAATCATGCGGCTGTGCTTTCTTAATGTAGAATAAGAGAACAGGATAAAAAACAGCTAATTAATTGAGATCAGTGCTAGCAATTGTCAATCTGGTTGAAGCAAAAACCTGAAGTCACAGTGGCCCCCCAGGACCGACTTTGAGAACCCCTAGTTTATGTGATTGTGCCCCATTCTGCAGGCAGTATGGTGTAATGTTTAAGACCATGAACTTTAAATACTGAGGTTATGGGTTCAAATGCCGCTATGGACACTGTGATCATGAGCAAGTCTGTTCACCTGCCTGTGCTTCAACTGGAAAAAGAAAAGAAATGTAACCAATGGTTACTCAGATGAGGTAAGTTGCCTTGGATAAAGACATCAGCCAAATATATACTACTAATAATAAATAAAAAATGGCGTGTCATCTGCCACATTTGCTCCTTGCTTTCCAGCCAGTGTTGTTGTGAAAATCACTGGCTCCCTGTGCCCTAAACTGGGCGGATGAATTTACACTTCTGCACATGGAGGATTAAATGAATATGTCTATAATTTTTGTTTGATTTTTGTTACTTGATTGTATACTATACATGTGCTTAACCTTTACCTCACCAGCTGTCACAAGATGGTCAGAGCTTGTGTGTGCACAATGCTATTACTGATCCCTGCAGGTGATGTCATTGCAAAATAACTCAATTGAAATGCAATTATATATATACACTAGCCATCCTCCGCAGCTTTGCCCGCGTAGTAGTGAAACAGGACAGTGAGGAGGACCCTGCCCAGCACCCTACTCCTGACGTCACGCTTCCCCCTCCCCTCAGCAAACTATGATTCGTAACGCGATGAGAGAAGTTGCAAAATCAACCGGAATGTTCAAGCAAATTATAGAAAAAAAAAACAGATCGAAATCCTTTAAATAGTTTTCTCGTTCGCTAGCTAAGCGGAGGTAAGGAATGCACTGAGACTGGCACGTGAGTGAGTAGGCCCCCCTCCCTTCGGCCCGCTGCATGTCTCTCGGATTCACACAATTAAATCGGTACCACACACGAACTATGATATATAGCGCAATGAGAGAAGTCACAATTGGACCGTTCATGCAAATTATAGAAAAAATCCAGATCTAAACACGTTAAGTAGTTCTATCATGAAAAGCAGACAGACATAAGTTGGATATTATATATACACATATATATATATATATACTGTATATACACACATACATATATATATATATATATATATATATATATATATATATATATATATATATATATATATATATATATACATATATATATATATACTGGGGGTTTTGCCCCCTACTCGCTTCACTCACCCACCCCCCAATCCCCCCCTACACCTGGGGGAGCGCTTCACGCTCACCACTTCACGTCTCTGTCGCTCGCGTTGTGAAGGGGGGGGGCTGAACACATGCTAAGGAGATGTGGACGGATCAGCTGCTGCTACTGAGCTGTGTGTTCTGCATGTCGTGTTGCGCGTCGATCATTGAAAAGCCTGTACAGAAGCTGCTGCTGCCGTACTGCATGATCTGCATGTCACGCTGCGCGTCGATCATTTAAAAGTCTGTACAGAAGCTGCTGCTGCCGTACTGCGTGATCTGCATGTCACGCTGCGCGTCGATCATTTAAAAGCCTGTACAGAAGCTGCTGCTGCCGTGCTGTGTGATCTGCATGTCGTGTTGTGCGTCGATCATTTAAAAGCCTGTACAGAAGCTGCTGCTGCCGTACTGCATGATCTGCATGTCATGCTGCGCGTCGATCATTTAAAAGTCTGTACAGAAGCTGCTGCTGCCGTACTGCGTGATCTGCATGTCACGCTGCGCGTCGATCATTTAAAAGCCTGTACAGAAGCTGCTGCTGCCGTACTGCATGATCTGCATGTCATGCTGCGCGTCGATCATTTAAAAGTCTGTACAGAAGCTGCTGCTGCCGTACTGCGTGATCTGCATGTCACGCTGCGTGTCGATCATTTAAAAGTCTGTACAGAAGCTGCTGCTGCCATGCTGCGTGATCTGCATGTCGCGCTGCATGACGATCATTTAAAAACCTGTACAGCAGCTGCTGCCGTGCTGCATGATCTGCATGTCGCACTGCGGGTCGATCATTTAAAAGCCTGAACAGCAGCTGTCCTTTTGTCTCACTTCCTTGTCTCGTGGGACGTTAAAGTGTGTCCGAGAAATTGTTTGTAAGTAGGGCGTGACGTGCAAGTAGTCTCATGGGACTTCAAAGTGTCTCTCCGAGATGATCACGGCTCGGCCCAAGATTTTTTTTTTATAACAGATAGATATATTGCCATGGACCGGGACGCCACTTCATTGGAAGGACTGGGGAGCAAGTGTGGACAGAGCATTACCTCCCCCGGAACGCTAGATGGCAGCACCCCTGAATGGCAGCGGTGCCTCAGACTCCCGCAGGACTTCATAGGAGATGAAGTAGGATACAGTCCTGTTGAGCTCCAGGGGCGCAGACAGGGGGTGCTGCAGCTGCTCCAGAGCCTGTATGGGCAATCCTTTCACCACACCGTGAAGTGCGACTGGGAGCAGATCATCAAGCACCTGGAGCACTTCCAGGTAACATATAAAAGGAGCCAGCAGATAGAACTCAGTAAGCCACAGTTGGAAGGAGTGGAGGAAAGAATTGTGCAGTGTTTTGAGCTTTGGACTGTGTTATTGTGCTTTTGGGAGACCCGGAACACATTTCTCACAAGGGAAGAAAAGAAAATAAAGTCACGTGTGCTTTTATAAGTGTGCCTCCTCTGTCTGTCTGTTTCGGATTGGGAGGCTGGCACGCCCGGAGAGCTGTCAATATATACTGTGCATCCGGAAAGTATTCACAGCGCATCACTTTTTCCACATTTTGTTATGTTACAGCCTTATTCCAAAATGGATTAAATTCATTTTTTTCCTCAGAATTCTACACACAACACCCCATAATGACAACATGAAAAAAGTTTACTTGAGGTTTTTGCAAATTTATTAAAAATAAAAAAATTGAGAAAGCACATGTACATAAGTATTCACAGCCTTTGCCATGAAGCTCAAAATTGAGCTCAGGTGCATCCGGTTTCCCCTGATCATCCTTGAGATGTTTCTGCAGCTTAATTGGAGACCACCTGTGGTAGGGCGGAGTGGTGGCTCTGAGGCTAAGGATCTGTGCTGGTATCCCGAAGGTTGCCGGTTCGAATCCCTGTCACTGCCAAAAGACATCCTGCTCTGCTGGGCCCTTGAGCAAGACACTTAACCTGTAATTGCTCCAGGGGCGTTGTACTATGGCTGACCCTGCGCTTTGACCCCAAGGGGTATGTGAAAACTAACAAATTCCTAATACGAGAAATTGTACAAGGCGAAATAAAGAACAAAAAAAACAATTCAGTTGATTGGACATGATTTGGAAAGGCACACACCTGTCTATATAAGGTCCCACAGTTGACAGTTCATGTCAGAGCACAAACCAAGCATGAAGTCAAAGGAATTGTCTGTAGACATCCGAGACAGGATTGTCTCGAGGCACAAATCTGGGGAAGGTTACAGAAAAATTTCTGCTGCTTTGAAGGTCCCAATGAGCACAGTGGCCTCCATCATCCGTAAGTGGAAGAAGTTCGAAACCACCAGGACTCTTCCTAGAGCTGGCTGGCCATCTAAACTGAGCGATCGGGGGAGAAAGGCCTTAGTCAGGGAGGTGACCAAGAACCCGATGGTCACTCTGTCAGAGCTCCAGAGGTCCTCTGTGGAGAGAGGAGAACCTTCCAGAAGGAAGGACAACCATCTCTGCAGCAATCCGGAAGCCACTCCTTAGTAAAAGGCACATGGCAGCCCGCCTGGAGTTTGCCAAAAGGCACCTGAAGGACTCTCAGACCATAAGAAAGAAAAGATTGAACTCTTTGGTGTGAATGCCAGGCGTCACGTTTGGAGGAAAGCAGGCACCGCTCATCACCAGGCCAATACCATCCCTACAGTGAAGCATGGTGGTGGCAGCATCATGCTGTGGGGATGTTTTTCAGCGGCAGGGACTGGGAGACTAGTCAGGATAAAGGGAAAGATGATTTCAGCAATGTACCGAGACATCCTGGATGAAAACCTGCTCCAGAGCGCACTTGACCTCAGACTGGGGCGACGGTTCATTTTTCAGCAGGACAACGACCCTAAGCACAGAGCCAAGATATCAAAGGAGTGGCTTCAGGACAACTCTGTGAAGGTCCTTGAGTGGCCCAGCCAGAGCCCGCACTTGAATCCGATTGAACATCTCTGGAGAGATCTTAAAATGGCTGTGCACCGACGCTTCCCATCCAACCTGATGGACCTTGATAGGAGCTGTAAAGAGGAATGGGCGAAACTGGCCAAGGATAGGTGTGCCAAGCTTGTGGCATCATATTCAAAAAGACTTGCGGCTGTAATTGCTGCCAAAGGTGCATCGACAAAGTATTGAGCAAAGGCTGTGAATACTTATGTACATGGGATTTCTCAGTTTTTTTATTTTTAATAAATTTGCAAAAACCTCAAGAAAACTTTTTTCACGTTGTCATTATGGGGTGTTGTGTGTAGAATTCTGAGGAAAAAAATGAATTTAATCCATTTTGGAATAAGGCTGTAACATAACAAAATGTGGAAAAAGTGATGGGCTGTGAATACTTTCCGGATGCACTGTATACACATACACACACGCACGAGGGACGTTCAAAAACTTTCTGCACGTTTATATTTTTGTTGGAAACGGTGAGGGCGGGAGTAGTAATTGGGCATTAAAAAGTTTGTATGACGCTGGGAAAATTGCATCGCAAACGAAGGTGATTAAGTAGAAATGTGATGTCATTTGTTTTTGAAATCCTTAATAAATAGAGTTAAAAAAGTGCGTGCGCACACACACATACATACAGTATATATGTGGCAGGAATATGCTCTGCAATAGAGCAAGCACTATAAAAAAATAATTGCTTCATTTTATTCTGTTTAAGTGTGGCTTACTTCTATGGCATAAAGTGCATATTTTGTTTTTCAGTTTCCCCACTATTTTCATCATCTCAACACCGTTTAGAATCAAGAAAAAAAGATAAAAGATGAACGACATACAGTGGTATGCGCCAACTAACGACATGCAATGAAAGAATATCGGATACTTTCCACGACAGACTACAGGACATGCGGGACACGTATCCTACCTGTATAAGTAGCTGTCTGAGGAAAAATCCTCCGGATCCGAAAACATGGAACGCAGAGTGTCGGTAACGCGAACTTAACTGCATGACGGTGGACGATAGCGTTGGCTGTTTTTAACTCTTTGCTTTATTTCATGTTATTAATTTTATCCAAAATCCCTCTTGGTTATTTGTATTTAATTTACATTTTTTTATAAATTATTTGTTATTTTATCCTGTATTTTTTTAGTATTGTTGACCTTTGACCCAGTAGCGTTATTTGTATACTGTATTTTGCGCGCTTTCCCCTCAGTCGCGACGAGTTCGGCACTGGAGAGTCATTAGAATGACAGGAGGCTCACATCTTTAATTGTGTGTTTACCATCTTATTTAGGTATATTGTCAGCGAATAAAAGGAGCTTTAGAAATGCAATGCAAGTCAGTTTTCATCTTCGCACAGTGCTGAGTAGACTGCCGTATCGTGGACGCAGTGCCACGGAGTGCAGTAGAGACGGGCTACGTAATCTGCGCAGTTCAAATTCCTTGCATGGACCGCGATGCCGGGATATGTTTGGCGCCAGGGCTATTTTATGAGTTTTCCTTCAGTGTTTTTGTATTTGACGTAACTTGTGGAATGCCAGTCGTATCGGGATTGAGTGTGTTGGTTTAAGCGTTCAAATAAGACGCCCGTTCAATTCCGTACACTTGACAATAAAAGCGCCGTTGACAGTTAACCAGTGTTGAGTACCGCGCAAATTAACATGCGTTACCTAGTCAGACTACTTTTTAAAGTAACAACCTAACGCAATACTTGTTTTATTGAAGTGAAAATACTGTACCGGTTTTACTTAAGAAAACATGTATGTGTTGCTGTGTTAACTACGGAAACATATTTATGTCACTCGTTTAAAAAAGAAAGTTTCATGAATGTTAACATACGGGTTTAGGATTAATAAATGCAGTTTTTTCATAAAAAAAAGAAACCGTAGCACACGGTAAAGAGTTATATTTAAGTAACTATAAAACGTAGCTACTTTTTGTAATTAAAGAATAATATTACTTAAGTTACTTTTAAAATTAACGTTCCTCAGTAATGAAGTTGTTTGCAGGTGATCAGTCTTATCTCTGGCTTTGGGACATACCGGTCATCGGTCCGCAACACTTAACGAGAACCGCTCTGAGAGGGTATCGTCTTTTAACACATTACAGTTTTAAATCAACACAATAAACAGTGCGTTTATTTCTTACGTCTTCTTGTATCCTTCCCATCTGGTGACAGGGGTTCGTAGAGCCATCGCATTTCACTGCTTGTCTTTTGTGTCATGAAATCAACCGACGACTTTAACAAATGAAGCCCCTGATGAAGCGCAAAAATCTTAAGCACACCAGATGGAGTCCATTGCGTACCAGGCTCGTGTTTCCTTGGACTGGGTGACAGTGTTTTAGTGGGTACCGGGTGGGTGACCTGTTGAGGAGAGGTGAAGGCGGTGGTGGAGTGCGTTTAAAAATTGAGCATGTTTAGTACAAAGCGAGGAGGATAAAGTGGAGAATACAGCAGGGTTCGAAAGGCGCCACGCTTCAGCTCTGATGTCGTGACTGTAGTTGCTCCAGTCTCGTAAACAATGCGCCAGTGTTGACATCTGACCGGGCTTGCCCGGGGACAAACTCATCATGTGATGAGAGTTGAGAAATTGGACCAGCAGGCATCTACTAGGCGTGTGAGGGATGCCAGCATGTGGTGGCAGGCGACCGCCCACGCCAAGTCAGCTGAAGGCAGGCTCCCGCAGGGAATCAGCTGTACCGTAATTACTAAGGTGGGTCGCGTTGATAGAAAAGTAAAATCTGGAAGGCATGCAAATTACGGGCGACACGGTAGCGCACCGCTTAGGGCTGCGGTTTCACGTGCACCCAGCCTTACGATCCCAGCGGCTGACCTCGTGGAACCTGCAAATTCTCCCTGTGTGTCCCGCGTCACCAAAGACATTCTGGTTAGGTTACTCGGTAAGTCCACATTGACCTCTGTGTGCCCAAAGATGAACAGGCACCCCGTCCTGGGTTGGCACCTGTTGGAGTGCAGTGTTTCCGGGATAGACCCGAGCGAGAATGTTCTGTTATGCAGACTGAACGCTGGATTCACGCTGTAGTGCTTAACAGCCAGCAATCTGATCCACTCTGTCAGGCACACTGCCCGGCTGGGGTCTGCAACTTTCTCCCGTGCCCGTAGGCCTATACCCCTTTTTCTGTTTAGTCTGCTTTCTTCCACGTCCTGCTTTTGCAGCTATGAAAGGAGAAACCACTTAGTCCAGAATCCCATAGGTAACTGTCGGAAGAAGTCGAGCGAATTGGCGGTCGGTTGCGCTACAATAACAGGAACGACTTAGCAATTCTCTGCTGAGTGCAGTAGGGCCTCTAGTGGTGACGTGAAGTACTGCATCCTTGTTGCGGGTACATAAGAATTACTTGTGAACACTTTGTAGTACTAGAGTGTTTGTACCGTGTTAGGCATTATGAATGTACTGAGAAGTCAAGCAAAATTAATCATTTTATTGGCTAACTAAAAAGATTACAATATGCAAGCTTTCGAGGCAACTCAGGCCCCTTCTTCAGGCAAGATGTAATACAGAAACTGGAGTTTGCTGTGTTTATAGACACTAGCACAAATAACAACATTGGAAAACCTTTAAGTGAGACATCTTAGATTTAAAAAATTAATAGACCTCTTCAGGCTAAGATTCATTTAGCAAGAGAGGAGAACAATTTATGGTCAAGATCTTTGGATAAGATAACTGTCCAACAAAGTCTTTTGAAGTTTCTGCCGAGATTTTCAATACAATGTGGGTCTGTAGTCAGGTTGTCTGGGACAGTCGGAGAGATGCAAACAGTCCTCATATCTGGCCATAAAGCTCTTGTCTCTGTTCAAACTATGTTGTAATGTGTTAAATTTTAGCATGAGTTTAACTTTCCATTCTTTTCTCTCTTGCTGTGTTCTGATGCTGCCCATAATGGCGGAGTGGTGGCTCTAAGGCTAGGGATCTGCACTGACAATCAGAAGGTTGCCGGTTCAAATCCCGTTAATGCCAAAAGGGACTCTGCTCTGTTGGGCCCTTGAGCAGGGCCCTTAACCTGCAAACGCTAAGCGCTTTGAGTAGTGAGAAAAGTGCTATATAAATGCAAAGAATTATTATTATTATAAACACTGTGACTTTAAAGTCCCTCTCACAGTGTCCATGAAGTGAACTCATACAGGAACATCTGTGTTGCCATGCTTGATGTGGAACCTGTGGAAATTCATTCTCTGGCGGAGTGTTTGTCCAGTTTCTCCCACATCGGGTGCAGTGTCAGGATATTTCATGCTTAGAAGTAGGTAGACCACATTAGATGACCTGCAGGAAAATGATCCCTTTATGTGATGTCCTACTCAGCAGTGTGGTATAACTACATGGTCTGTATTATAAATGTTTTGCATCTTTTCTGTAGGCAGGGAGATGTGCCATTTTCTGTTGGTTCACTTAGGGAGCTTCAGACAATTAGTTGTAATGCTTTGAAATCACAGCAAACCCTAACAGTTTCCACACGGCCTCAACCACCTCTAAAAACAGAACTTTTATACATGCAAGTCACTGTCCTGCAAAGACGAGTGTGCATGGAGAAAAGAACTGAAAATCTCATACTGACCTTTTAAGTATTTTGACACTCTTGATATCCTCCTCCTGTGAAGCATTCTGACCTGTCATTGTTTACATGTCTTAAACAACTATTATCATACACTGATAATTTCTGTATTATCTATATCTATTATTTATTTTATTATATTATATATCTTACACATCAATATTGCTGCTACTTCTTTGTCTTGTCTTTGCACAATGTCTTGTCTTGTTTGTGTTTTAATTTTAAATTTTAATTCTATTTTTAATTTATTATTTGCACTTCATGTTGTTACACTGTGGACCCTGAGCGTCGCAATTTCATCTATCTGTATACTTGTATATGGTTGAGATGACAATAAAGTTCACTTTGACTTTGAACAGATGATATGCTACTTGACTCGCTTTGATGTCTAGTTATGCAAGACGTCAGGCTTTTTGAGATCCCTTCCTATTTTATGGGCCTCTATACCCTGAAATTCATCATTTTAAGGCCATTTTTGGTGCGATATTTTGTACAGGAAATTATACCCTTATGATAAAGAGTAAACCAATACGTGTCTCAGAAAAAATGATCAGCAGGACATGAAGTTGTGCATGCCACACGGAGCCCAGTGGTTCACCCCCTAATGGTATACAAGTGGTGAAAGTTGCTCCTTTTCACAAAAATGTGGGTTAGCAATAGAGCCATGTGGAGTGTTGTTTTATGCTACTTTGAGGTTGCTGATCAGGAAAATGTGATTCCCAGCCAGTGGTCCTAACCAACTAAGAGACACTTCTAGAAGGATAAAAGGGATACATTTCAAAACATGCACAAGTTGTTTTATGCTATTTCAAGGACAGTGACTATGAATGTGATGATAGTTTTGATGCTTTACTAAAGATTTAGCCCTCATTGGACCTCTATCGGGGTGAAACATGACAAATTTCTATTACAACCGAGAACATTTAGACTTTCCACATTTAATCTGAAGCATACATTTTGTGAATTTCCCATTGGGATTAATAAAGTATCTATCTATCTATCTATTATTTGAAATATCTGACTCTTGTTTATTACATGCTTCTACCTCATGAAGTAACTCATTATATTTTTTAGAAACACGGTTCAACACCCAAATATTATAAACACCCCAAAGTTGGGCAAATTATGCAAATTGTCTTTAACTCTAGTGAGATTAGCAAATCAAACATACGTTTCTTTATTGAGGGAGGGTCCACTTACTAAAGTGTAATTGTAAAGCAGGAAAAAGCCCTGCAAGGAGTGCCCATTTATCCATGGGTACAAATACCCACACTTGGTTCCACCTGATGTACTCGTTAAGTTTATTGATTGATTGGCAGCATTATCTACCCTGTGAGTCCGTATTCTTGTTTTTTTATGTTTCTGATGCTGTATGCGTTAAACTTTATTAATCCTAAAGGGAAATTCTATCTAATCTAATCTGAATTATGGACAAATATTTTCCCTACTTAGTTTATTTAGTTTAAGTATGTTTTTAATGGAATTTTATTAATTATAGAGTTATTTAAACAATAAGCTGACAGAATTTCATTTTGTTAATAAAAAGCGAACACCTGCAACTTCTCTGGTCTACAGTTTAATTATAAAAATACCAAAGTTAACACTTTAATATAAAACATGAGGTTTCTCCACATCTGGTCATGCAGAAGCTTAAATTTTTTTTAAAGGGGTAAAGTTAAAAATAAAAAAATATCGGAATCAGCCGATCCAGTGACCCGATGCTGGTGATTGATATCGACCCTAAAAATACCTGAGCGTTCCCACCTAACACACAGGTCTTTGGGATGTGGGAGGAAACTGGGAATAAAAAGACAAACGAATGTGGAGAGAACCTGCAAACACCACACAGAGACAATGACCAGGCTGGATTTCGGTGCCCATACTGTGGAGTTGAGATACTGCAGGGTTAACTGTTGGGCCGCTGTGCTACCCTAGCGCTAAATCTATCAAATGTCTAGTGTTACAGTACATAATAACTCACCCCTATTGCTACTACTAATAATATGTGAATAAACAGTTATAAATGTGTTGATTCTGCGGTGGGTTGGCACCCTGCCCAGGATTGTTTCCTGCCTTGTGCCCTGTGTTGGCTGGGATTGGCTCCAGCAGACCCCCCGTGACCCTGTGTTCGGATTCAGCGGGTTGGAAAATGGATGGATGAAATGTGTTGATTTACTACGTATTACAGCTGACAGCAGAAGTCGCCCTTTGACCCACCAACCTCTCTTAATTAGTAGGCCACACACCCTGCACGATGAATAAATAATATCTAATGGTGGAACAGCAGCCTTCACCCAGCTGGAGCTCTTCCCATGATAGCCCTGTCCTGGCGTGGCCCCAAGAGCACACACACACATAAACACATTTGCAGACCCAGAGGCGTGGGTGGCCTGTTACAGTAGCAACGACTTTACAGAGGGGCACATACTTACTTAGAATGGTGCCAGTTTATAGTTGCTAATCAATCTTAACACCTAAATAACTGGGAATGTAAGAGGAAAACTTGCACAGTCAAGCAACCAGGCTTGAGATTTGAACCAAGGACACCAGATGAATGAGACAGCAACTGAAACTACTTTGCCACCACACCACTCTGGTCCAGATGAGTGTGAGATTTCAAAGGGGTCTGTGGTCTGTAACATGTGTTGGTGAAATAAAGACAAGATGTTCAGCACGTTGGCACTGTACTTAGCACTGCTGCCCCACAACAAGGAGACCAGAATCCTGGATGCTCTGTGTGTGGAGTTTGCATGCTCTCCTTGTGTCCATTTTCCTTCCACAGTCCAAAGTTATGCAGATCAGGTGAGTTGGCGATGCTAAACTGGCTCAGCTTTGTGTTCACCCTGCGATGGACAGTGGTAAAGTAAGTTAGGGAGTGTGTTGTGGTGCAGAATTTTAGAAATAAAATCAGTACAGCTCAGGCTACAAGGATGTGGGCGGGTGGGTGTGTGGCATGGTGACACAGCCCCCCTAGAGCGATTAATTGAGAGAACATTGGCTAGTCGCAGTTGCACGTCCATCTATCCATTATCCAACCCACTTGGGTTTTATTGAACTACAGGGTCACGGGGGTCTGCTGGAGCCAATCCCAGCCAACACAGGGCGCAAGGCAGGAAACAAACCCTGGGCAGGGCGCCAGCCCACCGCAGGGCTCATACACACACACACACACACCCATACACACTAGGGACAATTTGGGATCACCAATGCACCTAACCTGCATGTCTTTGGACTGTGGGAGGAAACCCACGCAGACACAGGGAGAACATGCAAACTCCACGCAGGGAGGACCCGGGAAGTGAACACGAGTCTCCTAACTGCGAGGCAGCAGTGCTACCCACTGCACCACCGTGCCGCCCCGCATTTGCACGTGAATGTGTGATAAGTTCAACTGATTTCCTAATTGATGGCCCATAGGGTCATAATTATGACACCTGCACTCATGAGAGTATAGAAAGATGTATGATAAAGAGGAGAAAGTTCAGGAGCAATGGACGGGAGACTTGGCGGTCTGGAATCGGCCCTGTGGCGAACGAGAGGATTGACACTCTTCGGATAAAGTCACTCCTGCTGAGAATCCAGGGAGCAAAAGTAAACAAAAGGCTTTGGGAGATCATCTGAGAGAGGCCTAAGAGAGATGGTGGTGTAATGATGGAGTGTCCCAGTGGCGACCAGCCGAGGTGGCTGGGATGCACGCCAGTTTAAAAGGTTAGAAGGTGCTTGACAGTGTCTTGGCTCCTGCTGAATATACCTGATGGATGAACGGGAGCTGGAGAAGTGGAAGACAGACATTGAGGCCTAGAGTGAACTAAGAGAAACACCTGATCTTACTCATCTAATTTTATCCCTTGTGACCTGCAGACGCTCATCTCCCCAAACCCAAAACACAAGTTCAGCAACACACATTTTATTTTTTCCATGGGAAACGCTTCCCAATTCGTTTCCCACTGATGCAGCACAGTTACACAAGCGCAAATAAGTACTTTGTCTTTTCTTCTCTCTCTCTCTTTTTTCATCCATCTCCTCTCCTCCTCTAGCAAGCATTGTCCACCTCCTTCCGGCTCTGGCTCCTGGAGCAGTGGGTGCGGGATCCTTTTATGCTGCACCTGGGAGCACTTCCAGGGTGGGGCAGAAGTCCAACATAGCAGGGCTCTGCAGTCCCGGCAGCACCCACGGAACCAAACTCCAACTCCCATATTGCCCTGTGGGAGTCTGAGGCTCCATTGCAGCCTAGCATTCTGGGGGACATTATGCCTTGTGTATGTTCTGTCCCCTCCAGTCCTTCTCTTATAAAGGTGTCCCGGCCAGGTAAGGGTCCTGGCTGTCTGCCACAGTCTCTTTATATTCCTGTGGATTATTTACTGATTATGTAAGAGCCAGTCTTATAAAGTTAATATTTGATGTTAAATTCAAATATTATTTACCTGATTTGATAGAACATTAGTTTCGTATAACTACCTAGAATATGGTATAGCCTTTTAACCCCTTAAGGTAACATGAGATATGACTTTTTTTAGCTATATCTGTAGAGCAGCGTGTTAATTGCGCCAGTTAGGAAACAGTCTCACTGCTAGCATGGACTATTAGATATGATTGCAAATAGGAGATGGCATACAGTTTTCTGACTGTGTCTAACGTGCCTCAAGTACAACTGTTTGACCAAATGTAGAGAAATGAAACAATATTTATAAAACTTAAACAGAACTTTTTAAAAGAAGAACTTTTCTTTTCCTTGTTATATCAATTTTTTCTCTATTTTTGCAAGAACTGTTTTGCCTTGAACTATTACTAAAATTTTTTAAAGTGTAGCTATTTTGTCTGTGGAATTATTCTATCAGGTGTCACACTGGTACTTGAAACTTCCTATGAAGCAAACTTAAAGCTGAAGAACTGTGGTAATATTGGATACCAGTAACGGCGCACTGCACGAATACACTTGACTTGAGCACTCCTAGTCTTCATCCTCTTTCTCTGTACGTTTAGCATTCGTTTGCTCAGAGGCTGATGAGCTTGTTGGTTCCTGAGCAGATCTTCTTTTCTCTACCCTAGCGGCCCGCTTCTCCTCTTCTTTCGTCGGCATCTTTCTGCGTTAAATCTGATTAAGTCAGTGTTTGTGTTTTAATTACTTAGTACGTTTTTCTTAATTTTTCACTTAAGCCTGGCACTTAAGTCTTCAATCTGCCTCAAAATTAAGATGTGAAGAGGTCGGAGAAGTGACGGCAAAGGTGGTAAGGATGAGAACAGGCCCATACACATGCGCCACCCTGCTGGCTGCTGCAGAGAGTTGATTCTACAATAAAATAAAAATAAGAAGAGGAATAACCTTGGAGGTCAATCATCACCGAAAAGTGGATAGTAGACGTCACGTAATATATGTGTACCACATTTCAGGTCAATAGGTCAAATGGTTTGCGAGCTACAGGTGATTTAAAATTCTGGGCAGAGAAACGGACAGCCACGGTAGCGTATTTTATAAGAAAAAACACAGCTACAGACTGATTTTACTCCAACCGTGAGCACTTGTTTTTATTATGGATTATTTATGGCTTTATTTATTGAGAAGACTCTGACCTAGGTTAGGTTTAGGTTTAGGGTTCTTTATTCTACACTTGATTTATTTGTTGGACTCTTGATTGTTAAATAAATCTGCACAATAATACACTTTGGTTTGCACCAACTTCTGTTATGTGTCCTCACTGCATTAGTTCACCAATGTCCGGGTGCAAGAAGAGATGTTAGTAGGCGGGAGAATGCTCTGCAGCAAGAGATTTCTTGGTCTAAATGTCTGGTATATGAACTTCCACTAAGTATGGCTCTTTGTTCAAGCTGTTTTTAACATTTTACCAGGCCCCACAGACCTCCATATCTGGGTAGAGCCATAGAGCCAGGTTCTGAAAGCAGTGGCTGAGAGTGTTCCTGGAGCAATTAGTGCAAGCAGATACCAGCATCCCCTACAGACGTCCATTTCCTTTGTCAAAGCTGGAGATAAGTTCCAACTGAGCCAACAGCCAAAGGTGACAACTAGCAGTCTTCCCAAAGCTTCTGACTGGCAGCTAAAAGTAGACCTGGGAAGACAGCTGAGATTTCCAGACCACTTAGCATCAATAACTACGCAGCCGGACATGATCATCTTTTCAGATTCCACCAAGAAGGAGACCATGGAGGAGTTCACAGTGCCTTGGGAAGAGCGCATGCACAAAACTAGTGAAAGAAAGCGCGGCAAATACCAGGAACTGGTGGAGTGAGTGGAGGACTCACTGTGCGCCGATCGGATTGAGCTGTTGGGGCTTTGTAGGATGTTGAATCGTCAAAAAATTTTAAATGGTGGGTGTCTTGAGGGTCTGCCAAAAACAAGGCCATAAGATCCTTAGCAGAAGCTGCAGGGAGAGGCACTAGGTAGGTATGGATTAAGAGGGCTGATCAGTGGGTGGCTGCTGCTAGGATGCAAACCAAGGCAGGGTCTCCTGGGTGAGGGGGTCTGATATCGGAAGACCCGAAACTACCAATGCCCCCAGACACATACTGATGATGCATCCCAGCGAATCCTAAAGATGTATCTTGCTCATAAGATATTTGACTGATAGTGTTTTAAAAATATTGTGCACTTCCAAAATCTTACCACCAGAGGGCCCATTCATTCATTCTATCCATCCACCCATCCATTTTCCAACCCGCTGAATCCGAACACAGGGTCACGGGGGTCTGCTGGAGCCAATCCCAGCCAACACAGGGCACAAGGCAGAAACCAATCCCGGGCAGGGTGCCAACCCACCGCAGGACACACACAAACACACCCACACACCAAGCACACACTAGGGCCAATTTAGAATCGCCAATCCACCTAACCTGCATGTCTTTGGACTGTGGGAGGAAACCCACGCAGACACGGGGAGAACATGTAAACTCCACGCAGGGAGGACCCGGGAAACGAACCCAGGTCTCCAGATCTCCCAACTGCGAGGCAGCAGCGCTACCCACTGCGCCACCATGCCGCCAATTACAATCATAGAATTTCTAAATTAATTGGCAATAAGGAATGAAATTGTTTTGACATATTGATGTTAATAATAGCCATTTACCATGATGCATCACAGTGAAAGTAATATTTTAGGAAAAGACAATCAAATAAAGTTAATGCATAATAAGCTTGTGAAATAAGCCTGGTGGTTACTGTTTTATTAGCACAAGCGATTAATTGAGAGAACATTGGCTAGTCGCATTTGCACGTCCATCTATCCATTATCCAACCCGCTTGGGTTTTATTGAACTACAGGGTCACAGGGGTCTGCTGGAGCCAATCCCAGCCAACACAGGGAGCAAGGCAGGAAACAAACCCTGGGCGGGGCGCCAGCCAACCGCAGGGTGCATAGACACACACACACCCACACACCAAGCACACACTAGGGACAATTTAGGATCACCAATGCACCTAACCTGCATGTCTTTGGACTGTGGGAGGAAACCCACGCAGACACGGGGAGAACATGCAAACTCCACGCAGGGAGGACCCGGGAAGCAAACCCGGGTCTCCTAACTGCGAGGCAGCAGCGCTACCACTGCGCCACCATGCCGCCCTTCATTCATTCTTTCATTCAAGTAAAGCCGATGTTGCATTACGCAACTGTTTAGTCATCAGGCATGTCAGAGTTGCCAGCTGCAGTCACTGATCTCATTGGTGCTCCATGTCCAATTACAAGAAAGAAAACCAGAGCCCATGTCACATTTGCCATCCGAATGAATATATAAATAAATAGCTGGGTCTATCTCTGTGGGCATGGGTGGTCATGCAGCTGTAGGAGGCTGGTGGGATGGTTGAGACAGAGCACACCTGCACATGAAGGAGAGGTCTGTTTTGAATGCACCTCTGGCTTTCTGCGGTTCGTGATGGAGGTGCTGTGCCCATGGAGGCATAAAAGGGGAAGCCAGCATGACAGAAAGGGGAAGAAAATGAAAGGAAAGAAAGAACAGAGGTTAGAAGAAGAAGGCAGGAACACAGGAAAGCCAAAGCGAGAGAGAGAGAGCAAGTGAATAAGTGAGAGATGGCAGGCAATCCGGGGGGGAAAAGTCCCTTGTTGAGCGTGAGGCCGACACTCGGGGCAGAAGAGAGTCATTCCCACTGAACGTTTTGGTTGGAGTGGGGAGTGCCACGTGGCTCACTTCTGTGTAAGGCCGGGAAGGCAGCGGGAGGCGGTGAGGCTCAGATGGGGAGTCCTGTCGGGGGCCACGGGTGGCCACAGGGACCTGAGCATCAGCAAGATGATGTTCAGATAGGGTAACCTACAGGGAGCTGTGGAGCATTAGGGACCGGAAACTGGAAACAAAGGATGTCTGTGACTGTCACTTGGGCATCTCCTCCTCCTGCAAGGTCCGGTCTGGATATGGGAAGGAGATGCCAGGATAAAGGGATGTGCCAGGACTTTTAAACTTACAGTTTTCTGTCTGAATGATTTTAACCTTGATTTTAAAGGATTGTTTATTGGACTTGTTTTAACAGCCATGTTTCACTTTTTATTGGATTATTTATTGATTGAACTTTTGCACTCTACTATTTATTTGAACATTGTTTGTTTTTAGAGTTTTAATTAAAGCACTTTGTCACTTTTTGCACCTACCCCTTGCTCTGCGCGTGTCCTCATCTGTCCGGCTCATCTGACTGTGGTGGGTTCAAGAGGCTCCCAAAGAAGGGCGGGGGAGTAGAGCTAACCCGCACCACCACAACTGCCCCTTGAACTCTCATTGGTTCTTTTGCGTATAAAGAGCCCGTCCCTTCGACCAAAGAGAAAACGTTTGATTTTATCACAGCCAGTTGCAAACAAGTTGGTCTCAGTTTTTTTTTTTGTTCTTTATTTTGCCTTATACAATTTCTTGTATTAGGAATTTGTTAGTTTTCGCATACCCCTTGGGGTCAGAGCGCAGGGTCAGCCATTGTACAGCGCCCCTGGAGCAATTACAGGTTAAGGGTCTTGCTCAAGGGCCCAGCAGAGAAGGATCTCTTTTGGCAGTGGCGGGGATTCGAACCAGCAACCTTCTGGATGCCAGCACAGATCATTAGCCTCAGAGCTGAGCACAACAGATGACTGCTTAGGATTATCAAGCACCAGACAGAAATCAGCAATTTTTAGGCATTTCAATCCAAAATTTCGCTCTTCTCATAGTTTGTGAGCAGGTAGCAGTTACAGTCAGGTCCCTGAGTATTTGGACAGTGACACAACTTTCATAATTTTGGCTTTGAATGCCACCACAATGGACCTGAAATAAAGCAATCATTATGTGATTGAAGTGTAGACTTTCTTATTTAATGTAAGGGGTTTACCAAAAATACATATTTACATGGTCCCCCCTTCTATTTTCAGGGGCTCAAAAGTATTTGGACAAACTAACATAATTATAATAATTAATAATTCATTACATTTATATAGCGCTTTTCTCAGTACTCAAAGCACTATCCACACAGGGAGGTACCGGGAAGCGAACCCACAATCTTCCACAGTCTCCTTACTGCAAGTCTGGGTTCCCTGGTCATCTCACATTGCTGGCTTTCCACCCTAGTGATGCTTTACCAGGCCTTTACTGCAGTGGTCTTCAGGTGCTGCTTGTTTGTTGGGCTTTTCGCCTTCAGTTTTGTCTTTAGCAAGTGAAATGCATGTCCAGTTGGCTTGAGGTCAGTTGAGCAACTTGGCCAGTGTGGATCCTGCCACTAATTTGCATTGAAAATCACTTGGTTTGCTGTCACAGTGTGTTTTGGCTCATTGTCCATCTGTACTGTGAAGTGTCGTCCTTTCAGTTGTGCAGCATTTGTCTGAATCTGAGCAGACAGTAGAGCCCTGGACACTTCAGACATCATCCTGCTACTTCTGCCAGCAGTCATATCATCAATAAACACCGGTGACTGACTTCCACTGGCAGCCATGCATGATCACACCATAGCACAGCTTCCACCATGTTTCCCAAATGATGTGGAATTCATCGGATCATGAGCCATTTCTTCTCTTTTCCATACTCGTCTCTTTCCAATATTCTAGTACATATTGATCTTAGTTTCCTTTGTTCAAAGAAAATTGTTCCAAAACTGGACAGGATTAAAAAAAATGTTTCCTGGCAAACTCAAATCTGCCCTTCCAATGCTTGAGGTTACCAGTGGTTTGCATCTTGTGGTAAACCCTCTGTCTTTACTTTCTTGAAGTCTTCTTGATTGTAGACTTTGGCCATGATAGGCCTACCTTCCCGAGAGTGGTCTTGGTTTGGCTAAAAGAGTTTTACTTCACCAAGGACAGATGTCTTCTGTTGTTGTTCAGGCCTTCTGGTGTTGCTGAGCTCACCAGTGTGTTCCCCATCTTTAAGAATGTCCCAGATGGTTGATTTGACCACTCCTGGTGTTTCTGCTGTGTCTCTGAAGGGTTTGTTTTGTTTTCTCTGCCTAATGATGGCCTCTTTTTACCTGCATGGACAGCTCATATTGAGAGGTCACAGTGACAGCTTCCTAATGTTAATTGCACACTTGGAATCAACTGCACATCTTCTACCTGATAAATAATTAATGACATAATGAGGGGCCTGCTCCCACCTGGCTATGGAACAGCTTGTCAGCCAATTGTCCAAATACCTTTGAGCCCCTGAAAATGGGGGACTCTGTAAAAAAATGGCTCTCATGCCTAAAGGGCTCAGAAAATATTTTTGGTAAGCCCCTTAAATCAGAGATGAAAGTCCACACTTCAATCACATCTTGATTGCTTTATTTCAAATCCATTGTTGTGGCTTACAGAACCAAAATTATGAAAATTGTGTCATTGTCCAAAAACTTATGAACCTGACCGTATCCCTTTTTGGGCAAATTGTGGAAGCTCAATAAATGATCCTTCATATCATATATAGTGCATTTACAATGAGTGTTGTAAGGTCATTAACAAACTGCAATGAAGCATGAAATATCTCACTATGGGCTCGAAATGCCAAATGTTAAGGAAAAGAATCAATATAGTTTGGCAGATGGCTAGGACCCTTGGCCGGCTGGGACACCCCTGTGATGGAAGGACCAGGGGAAGAGGACAGGTATGCGGCCATACTTTCCCTGGAACATGAGAGGGCGACCTCCCTGGATTGCATTGGGGCCACAGGCTTGGAGATTGGAAGCTCAGCCCTGCTGGGGCCTGTGGCCTCCACTAGGGGGTGCCTGGATGATCCCGGAGCCCTGGACTGCCTTACTTAGCAGAAGCTGCCAGAAGAGGATCTGAATGCACCTAGAACACTTCTGGGTGCACATGCAGCACTTCCGCCACACCTGGGAGTGCTGCCGGAAGAAGATCACAGAGCATCTGGAGCACTTCCGGGTGCACAATAAAGCAGGCCGCCTCACTCTGCTCGAGGAGCCAGAGTCAGGAGGAGACAGAAGAGAAGAAAGAAATGAAGAAGAAGAGAAGTGACCGCAGTAATGTGTGCTACTTACTTGTGTACATTGCTCTGAAGTGGGGAGCTGGGGAATAGAGCTGCCCCATAAGAAAATAAAAAATGTGTGCTTGGACTTGTGTCTCTGTGCCCGTCTGTGTCCGAGTTTGGGGAGCGGTATGGCCACAATAGATATCCAGGGGTGTTATGGGATATAATGTGGAGTGGCATCCTTTGGTATTAAACTGGGGGTGGTGAGGTCGAGGTTAGGGATGCCTTTTACATTAAAGCATATTACAATATAAATAGCAATTCAATAAAACAAGAATTAATTAATTACAATTAAGCACACAAGTGCAGCCAGTTGTTTTAATTGTAATACTCACAAGTCACCACAAGAGGCCACTGTTTGCCTTATTCCCACACTTGCACTCCTCCGTCTGCTTTCTTAAGCTTCTTTTTCCCCTTACAAGAACCAGCACTGATAACACACCCCACGGGGCCACGGCTTCAGTTTACAGCTTGGTCACCACCTGTGTGGGGTCATGCATCTTGGATTAAAAATGGTGGATGGACTTTTTCCAGGAGTAGCACTCTGACAGCATTAGGTGCAAGGCAGGAATGAACCTACCGCACCCAGTCATTCATACAGGGGCTGGCATCTTCACCCGCAAATACATCCACTTAGGATCACAGCCTGTCCTTTCAGTGATTCTTTACATGAAGCTAGTGTATCCACTTCTGGCTGCTGTGGACCGGTGTGAAGAGGGATGGCCCACCGCCTTCAGCTATTCGTTCATTGCTGTCTGCTGAAACAATGAACAAATCATCAAGTTTTAGATGTGAGGCTGACACATTGGAATTCTTTGATGTCCATTTTGGGAGTTCTGGATGAACTGGATAGTCAATATTGGCATTCTGGCCAGCTTGGTGGCCCATCATCTGGTGAAGGAGCCTATCCATCCATTTACCAATTTTCATCTTAGGGTCAAGGGGGTCCAGAGACTATCCTGCCTGATTTTTGGAATAAGGCAGGAATCCATCCAGTCCACTACAGAGCACTATAAAAACCCAAAGAGCTGGAGAAAACAGGTGGGTGTGGAAATCAAACCACCATGAAGAAAAAGAAATGAATGAAAAGTGAGCACTAACAGAGTGAAGCACCATGATGGGAAAATTAAAGGAATTCAAGGAAAAAATAAGCTTTGTCTTGGACATTATGAAGTCACTTAGAAATCTAAGCAGCTGAAGATAAGCCTAATGCAGACTGGTCTGATGTAAACATGGAGAGACAAGGATAGCCTGATGTGGTCATCTTCACTGACTGTTCCTTTCCTCACCGCTCCTGATGGGTCACCTGGTCTGTGAAACACCACCAGAACACCAGAACTGAGGTGCTGAAGTGTTTCGTCATTTCAACAGCCCTGACATACACCAAACTACATGGCCGTTCTTTGCCTAGATTTTCCACAATATCTCACATGATGCTTATCAATAAAACTTAAACATAATTCACATCTCCATTTATGTCATTTAAACAGGTGAGAACTGGGCAGCATCTGGCATTTTTTATCAGGTGGCACTCCTACATTCATCAGTTCAGGTTGAGGAGCATGCACTGGTACAGCGCGTTGCCGCACCCACCACATGACTAAACAGCTCGGGATCCATGTTGGCAACCCAGACAGACATGTGGGTCCAGTCTCTCTTGCAAGAAATGACCCTCTATCTATCTAGTCTGGTGTTACGTGGGCGTCCCCTTGGCCTGGTCCAGCCACTCGGGTCCTCAACAATGAGGGTCCTGTGAGCCGGATCACCCTCGGGGAATCGCGCCACATGGCCATAGTTCTGTAACTGACGCTCCCTCACAATGCAGGTAATGTGCCTCATTCAGAACTCCATGAGCAACCACTCAGTTGACACAAAGTCAAACCAACGGTACCCAAGGATTTTCCAGAGAGACACAGTACCAAAGGAGTCCTGTCTTCATCTCAGGTCACTGGATAGCGTCCATGTCTCGCAACCATATAGCAGGACCAGAAGCACCAGGACTCCAAAGACTTGGACCTTCATCCTTTTGCATATAGATATTGTGAGCGCCACACACCCCTTTCCAGAAACCTCATGACCTGTCTACTGACTTCATAGGAAGAGTCACCAGAGACATGAATGTCACTGCCAATGTTAGTAAACCTCTCGATGAGGTCGACACTCTCTGCTCAGACAGACACACTCCTGATGGTTGTGACCAAGACATCATTAAAGGCCTGGATTTTGGTTTTTATCAGGACACTTGCAAGCCCAGACACTCAGACTCCTCACTCAGTCTCTCGAGCGCCCCGATCAGAGCCTCCATTGACTCATGTGTGGTTTTAAGTTATAGCATGGCTACCATAATTCTGCCTATGAGCTCCTGGTGTGCTCTTCTGGTTGAGGACACTTGAGAGAATCACAGTGATGGGACTCATGGAGACACAAAGTGACCATTGCATTCCTTCCTCAGACTGTGTGTTCTGAATGCCATTTTGTGTTCCTTTGTAAAGCACCTCTTATACTGTGAAAGGCGCTACATACATTAAATTAAAGGGCTTTCCCATGTTGGCTAGTGACCCTGCACTATAAATGTCTGCTGAGGTCTTCAGTGCCCTGGTCAGAGTGCAGGTGCTGTCCATGGCTGCTGCCACGGTTGAGGTGGCAGGCCTTTTATCCATGAGTGTGACAAATTGATTTTCTGCTTGAGACCCCCCCCCCCCCCCCCCATGTGGTAAATGGGTGACTGGATGGCATACCTCCCTGTGGAACCCATTGATCTTTTCTTCTTGCTGTGCAACTCTAAATGTTGTGTCTTAGCTGCTAGGGCATAGTGGAGGTTGGTGGCAGGTGGCACACTGCTCCTCAGATTCAAAAGAGGAAGAGCAGCAAAATTCAGGCTCAATCTGTTAACTAGGTGGTGGATAACGGGGGCCGGAGGTCAGAAAAGGACAAAGTGATAAAGAGACAATGTAATGTGACAGTGTAAGCATGAGAGGCTATTAAGGTGTGGAGGATGGCGTTGAGAAGTGTGGGTCTACCACAAATCAATGGAGTGGACTTCAGAAGGGGTCTTAAGTGTGGGGGTGCTGCTGGCCAGTAAGAGGATAGTACAAGTCATTCCACAATATTCATAATAGTGAACCTTTTTTAATTTTTTTAAGTAAGCTGAACATTGGTGGCAGACAATGTCCACAGGATTTAAATAATTCTAACCGGGCACCATCTCCAGCTCTTATGGTCCTTCCCTACTAGTGAGTAGCTGGTATGAAGACATAAATATGCAGAAGGGTGAAGTTAATGGGATTGTGATTGATATAAAGAGTTTTACAAAAGGGGCAAAGTACAAAATAGAGTGGTTCCACTGGGATGCCCTAATTAAACTTGTGGACCCCATTAAAGCCTGAAAATACAAAATGTCAGGGCTGGTCTCTGAAAATACATTTTTAAAATATGTTGTAGTGTTTGAGTCTCCAAAGTTCATGAGAAAGGACAATTTCTCCTCGGGGGTCAATATAGTGTACCAAATAATTTGCCCATTTCTGGGTTTGTGAGCAGACAGCTGTTCACAGGCAGGACGGGGCTAGGGGCTTGATTGACAGCTGCCTGTCCAGTAGGAGAGATGTGCACATCATTTGGCAAGCCACAAGACAATTGGAGGGCAGAGACTTTTAGAGATTAAACACAAAAAGGAGTCCAAGGCAGCCATTCTCAGTGAGGTTAAAGGTAAGTGAAGGTGATGGAGACTGCTGATACGACAACGGCAATGGTGTTCACATTGCAGAAAGACACTCAGAATGTTGTTCTTCAACCTTCTGTGCTCTCAACAAACTAGAGCTGCAGAGCTGGCCTCTGGTATGGTGGCAAATGGGCACAAGGCACACCATTACCTTAATCCAGTGTTTCTCAGCCTTTCTGTTCTTGCAATCCCATGTATGTATCTTCCATCAATGGAGATCATCAGAGAAGTGATGGGGGGGTCCCCTTGGATGAATCGCAACCCAGCGTGACCCACTTGTAATCTTTTGATGAGTTTTTCTCCAACATGGATACTGTAATGCGACTCGCTGGTGGCAGCACGTGACGACCCAGTGGTTGAAAAACCATTATCATGATGAAGAAGCCATTTTAGCACAACAGTGCAACAAGAGTAAGATGGTGAAGCTTTTGTTTTGCTGATTGCACATCCGTGTGATGAGATCTGTCTACTTAAAGGATAAGCTTAGTGTATTGCTGAGGACATAGCAGTACTAGAAAAAGTCCAGAGAAGAGCGATGAGGACGATTCTCATGAGTTATGAGGAAAGAGTAAGAGAGCTGTGCCTTTTCAGTTTAAGCAAAAGAAGATTAAGAGGTGACCTGACTGAAGTGTTTAAAATTATGAAGGGAATTAGTCCAGTGGATCAAGACTATCATTTTAAAATGAGTTCATCAAGAACACAGGGACACAGTTGGAAACTTAAGGATAATTTCGCAGAAACATTGTGTGAAGAAAAACTTCCTAGAGAACCACAGACATGTAGAATAAGCTACCAAGTAGTGTGGTGGACAGTAGGACTTTAAGGACTTTCAAAACTCGACTTGATGTTATTTTAGAAGAATTAAGTAGATAGGACTGGTGAGCTTTGTTGGGTTGAATGGCCTGATCTCATCTCAATTGTTCTAATATTAGTAAGTTTCACAGTTGGTAGACTGGTGATCAAGCCCATAATATGATATGGTAGTTCTGAGTTGTAATCAACTTTTAATTATTTTTATAACACAAAATGAACGGCTCGGAGTGACCGTCAGTGTCACCTGTCTTCAGTGATTATTGTCTAGTTGACAGCAATTCACCTCTGGGCATCAGCATTCAGTAACGTCAGTTGTAACAGTACTTAGGGACAACTTCTTGAGATGAAACCACAAATTTCTACAGAGGTTGAAGTGAACAGCCGATCTCCTTTTAAAACGACTAAATATCACAATAATTTTTTTCTGTTTGCTTTTTGTCTTCCTAAAATGACAAGAATCTTGACTTGAAAAATGGAGGTATTTGGTAAGTTTTAAGATTTTGACTTCACACTTGGACCCCAGTCCAATGTAAGAACAGGTGAAGTATTTTTAAAAATGATAAAAATTTTTGGGCGGCACAGTGGCGCAGTGGTAGCGCTGCTGCCTCACAGTTAGGAGACCTGGGTTTGCTTTTCGGGTCCTCCCTGCATGGAGTTTGCATGTTCTCCCCGTGTCTGCATGGGTTTCCTCCGGGTACTCCGGTTTCCTCCCACAGTCCAAAGACATGCAGGTTAGGTGCATTGGCATTTCTAACTTGTCCCTAGTGTGTGCTTGGTGTGTGTGTGTGTGTGTGCCCTGCCATGAGCTGGCGCCCTGCCCGGGGTTTGTTTCCTGCCTTGTGCCCTATGTTGGCTGGGATTGGCTCCAGCAGACTCCCGTGACCCTGTAGTTAGGATATAGCGGGTTGGATAATGGATGGATGGATGGATGGATAAAAATTCTTCAGCTGTGGAAAATAAATATATACCATGATTGTGAAGAAATAAATTGTCTTGAAACATACCAGACTTATTCTTTACAGATTGCTTTCTTCACAGTTAATTTATTGAATATTTCTTAGTGCCAGCGGTAGATTTCTGTGTTCAGCCAACACTGGAGCAGTAATGAGACCCCCTGACTACCACGGGCTATTTCACAAACTGGGGAGGAGAACTGGGTGGAGAGAGAATTAGAATTATACATATCGAGGTGCAGCCATGGGATGGAGAGAGCGCTGGGGTGTGTCCTATGCCTGATTAGGGGGCACTGTGAGGATGTAGGATTTTTTTAACTTTCAGTGGTAGGGAATAATAAATCACTGTGGTCAGGAACAGAGCGATGGCATGGGGTCTTAATGAATAGTGGGAGGGTGAGGTGATATGAGAAGTTAATGGAGAGAAGTCAAGTAGAGGAGAAGACTGGGTGGAGAGGCAAGTAAGATGGTTATGGGAGAGATTGCAGAATTGTTGGGAAAGAAGACATGAAGGGTTACTGGGGACCACGTTTAATCTGGATGGAGAATTAATCAGGATTAATTTGTGTGAAGGTGAAGTGATACATAGGATTATCAAGATAAGAGATATTTAGGATTATAGATGGAGAGTAGGGATGGGTAACGACACACCATATCTGGGGAATGGTGGGAAGATACTGAGATATGTGGGGTTACCAAAAGGGAGACTTCAGAACTGTTAGAGATGAAAACATCAGGACTATTGGGTGAGGGTGGGCAATATGTAGGGTCATCACAATGGACGCAGGATCATTTGGAGAGGAGACACATCAGATGATAAATGAGGGGAAGAGGACTGGGTGAAGAGTGATAAAGAACAAGGATAGGGATGGGTGGCTACCAAGATAAGTAGGATTATGTTGCATTCACGTTCTATGAGACCAATGCGAATTACTTTTCCTATTGTGACTTTTCATATCAACGCCATTCAAAGTGGTAACCAGTATAGGGATAATTAGGAGAAGACAATGGTACCGAAATAGCCATGTTTGGGAAGACAATATGAACTTCCCACATTTTTAATAATCCACCAATCCATCCAATTTTAAAACACATTTATCCAGAGAAGGGTTGAGGGGAAGCTGGAGTCTATCCCAGCAAGCACTGGGTGCAAGGCGGGTGAGCACACAGACACACACATCATCAGAGGCCATTTTATCATCGCCAATCCACCTAACCTTCATGTCTTTGGGCTGGAAACAGGCAGGAAACCCATGAGGACACTGGGAGAACACACAAAGTCCATGGAAGGAGAACCCAAAACATGAAGCCCAGTCTCTTGTTGCAAGGCAGCAACACTACCTGTCTACTACCGTGCCACATCTTTTATTCAATTAAAATAAAAAATAATTGCCAGATCAGTAAGAAATTGAAGAGATTGCATTGTAGGTGGAATGATGAGATACATTTTAAATGTACGTAGTTTGCTTTTTATTTTCAGTTTTCATTTTCATGAAAAAAATAATAAGAGGTACAGTGGAACCTCGGTTCACGAACGTCTCGGTACACGTACAAATCACGACCAAAAAGTTCGCCAAACTTTTGCCTCGGTTCACGACCACACACTCGGTATACGAACAAGCCAGTTTCCCTTTCGGTTTGTACATGTGCAGTCTCTCCCTGTGCATTTCCTGTGCAGCAAGCAAGAGAGAGAGACCGCGACACGCACGCACGCACGCACGCACACACGCACACACACACACACACACACACACACACACACACACACACACACACACACAGACAGCGCGAGAGAGAGCTGGACGCATAAGATAGAGAAGGCAGTTAAAGAATGCACTGGGCTTGATTTTGTTTTCACTTCTGTTTACAGCGATCGGTTCGTAGTGTGTATTGTTGCAATGTTACTTTTCTTGGTGGTTTATTAAATTATGGATTTTTTTCAAATGTTCATTTTTTTCCCTGTGCTTAAAACTCATTAAAAAAAAAAAAAAAAAAGTGTTTTTAGCCAGCGGTTGGTAGCACTATAGCCCGAACCATTGCAGTGTTAGTTTTCTCTGTTGTTCAAGGTTTTCTCTGTGTTATTCAATGTTTTTACATTTAGTTTACTATTACGCTGTGCATTCTATGGTTTAATTAACTATATTTGTGCTTAAAAACTTAACAAAATATATATTTACATACAGTTCGTATGGTCTGGAACGGATTAATTGAATTTACAGTACATACAATCCTATGGGGGAAACTGCTTTGGTTCACGACCAAATCGGTTTACGACCAGAGTTTTGGAACGAATTATGGCCGTGAACCGAAGGTTCCACTGTATGTTGATCAAGTGACAAATCCATTGTGACCTCGCGTTTCTCCCAAACACACCAACATGAAATTCTCACAAATACAGCAAATCACAAGCAGTAACCCAAACAAATTCCCAAAACTCATGAACACACCTGTCAAGACCACCAGGAGCATTCCACACAAGTCCAGATGGATTTAATAATTGAGCAGAAAAGTTTTTTGAGGGTTACAGAAGGAAGTCGGAATATTAAAGCTCAATAGATGGTGAGTGAGGCTCGAGGAGAGCTCCCTAAATTCAAAGCTGTTAATCAAGCCAGAGTCGTAACCAAAGTGTGCTTCATTTGTACGTTTCTTCACTAAGTTGTCCTTTTATTTGTACAACTGACAATACAACAACATCTACTGATACTACAATTAATACACCAAAGCTCAGACCTGTTTAACGCATGTATCGTTTATAACATGGCCGCCATGATGTCACTTGCGTCACATGGCTAGCGAGCAGGTCACATCATAGCAGCGAGACACACACACACACACACACACACACACACGCACACACACACACACACACACACAGTGGCGGTGCTCTTACCATCACATACACAAACTGGCAATGCTCATAAAAACATTTTGTTTTACAAAATAGAAACTAAATGATGTTACCAAAATAATAGTATAAATAAATTCTAAATCAAAAAAGGGATGTTATTTGAACATTTGTGACAGCAGCATTGTTGGGAATGTCACTGAAAGGGATGTCTGGATGTGGAATTGTTGGGGAGCGGAGGATCTTTGGATCACTTTGCAGAGGCCTGTTGTCACTGTGACATTAAAGGGTCTTTTTCTGTTGGCTTGTCAAAAAAAGCCAAATTCATTCCACTGGGATTCAATGTTGTATACCAAGAAAATATGAAAACTTCCACGAGGTGAATACTCTTTATAGGCACTGTATGCCATCTCCTAGCACAATTAAATCAATAACTGGTGCAAACAGTATACCATACAATCTAAACAATAAATAGACATATTAAATAAGTAGAAACTGGTGTTAATATAATGGGGTTTATATAATAATAACAAGTTAGACTATGTCGGCATGGCGTAACATTCAGGTGCATTCAGTGACTAAGTTAACTTTTTTATTTTCTTCATCCAAGAGTCAGTTATTACATTTTTTGTTATTAGATAGCTTTGTTACAATGAGTCATATTCAAAAGTAATTGTGATAGCAGAATGCAATTCCACATTAGTTGTCGACATTAAATCTGTGCTTTTTAACAGAACTTTGGAGTTAAAAACGAAGCACAGAGAGGCCTGTGGTGGCTCAGTGGCTTTCATACACAGCAGACTGCAATTCAGGGGATGTGAAAACAGCACCAACTGATGTGCGTTAGTGCTGGGGGGGGGGGGGGGGGCGGGCGGGGTTTGGTCTGACTAATTGCTACTCAATTTTCTTAAATGTAAATTTTTTGAAAAGATACCCAGTAGTGTAGTACAGTCATATGAAAAAGTTTGGGAACCCCTCTCAGCCTGCATAATAATTTACTTTCAACAAAAAAGATAACAGTGGTATGTCTTTCATTTCCTAGGAACATCGGAGTGCTGGTGTGTTTTCTGAACAAAGATTTTTAGTGACGCAGTATTTAGTTGTATGAAATTAAATCAAATGTGAAAAACTGGCTGTGCACAAATGTGGGTCCCCTTGTCATTTTGCTGATTTGAATGCCTGTCACTGCTCAATGCTGATTACTTACAACACCAAATTGGTTGGATGAGCTCATTAAGCCTTGAACTTCATAGACAGGTGTGTCCAATCATGAGAAAAGGTATTTAAGGTGGTCAATTACAAGTTGTGCTTCCATCCCTTTGACTCTCCTCTGAAGAGTGACAGCATGGGATCCTCACAGCAACTCTCAAAAGATCTGAAAACAAAGATTGTTCCGTCTCATGGTTTATGGGAAGGCTACAAAAAGCTATCTCAGAAGTTTAAACTGTCAGTTTCAACTGTAAGGAATGTATCAGGTAATGGAAGGCCACAGGCACAGTTGCTGTTAAACCCAACAGGTCTGGCAGGCCAAGAAAAATACAGGAGCGGCATATGTGCAGGATTGTGAGAATGGTTACAGACAACCCACAGATCACCTCCAAAGACCTGCAAGAACATCTTGCTGCAGATGGTGTATCTGTACATCGTTCTACAATTCAGCGCAATTTGCACAAAGAACATCTGTATGGCAAGGTGATGAGAAAGAAGCCCTTTCTGCACTCACACCACAAACAGAGTCGCTTGTTGTATCCAAATGCTCATTTAGACATGTCAGATTCATTTTGGAACAAAGTGCTTTGGACTGATGAGACAAAAATTGAGTTATTTGGTCATAACAAAAAGCGCTTTGCATGGTAGAAGACGAACACAGCATTCCAAGTAAAACACCTGCTACCTACTGTCAAATTTGGTGGAGGCTCCATCATGCTGTGGGGCTGTGTGGCTAGTTCAGGGACTGGGGCCCTTGTTAAAGTCAAGGGTCGGATGAATTCAACCCAATATCAACAAATTCTTCAGGATAATGTTCAAGCATCAGTCACAAAGTTGAAGTTACGCAGGGGTTGAATATTCCAACAAGACAATGACCCAAAAGATAGCTTGAAATCTACAAAGGCGTTCATTCAGAGGGAGAAGTACAATGTTCTGGAATGGCCGTCACAGTCCCCTGACTTGAATATCATCGAAAATCTATGGGATGATTTGAAGCAGGCTGTCCATGCTCGGCAGCCATCAAATTTAACAGAACTGGAGAGATTTAGTATGGAAAAATGGTCAAAAATACCTCCATCCAGAATCCAGACACTCATCAAAGGTTATAGGAGGACAGCGTCTAGAGGCTGTTATATTTGCAAAAGGAGGCTCAACTAAGTATTAATGTAATATCTCTGTTGGGGTGCCCAAATTTATGTACCTGTCTAATTTTGTTATGATGCATATTGCAAATTTTCTATTAATCCAATAAACTTAATGTCACTGCTGAAATCCTACTGTTTCCATAAGGCATGTCATATATTAAAAGGAAGTTACTACTTTGAAAGCTCAGCCAATGAAAAAACAAAAATCCAAAGAATTAAGAGGGGTTCCCAAACTTTTTCATAAGACTGTATCCAATAATTAGCAACTGAAAATATCTATTACTACAAAATGACCAATACTAGCATAAAATCAGTATCAATATTACCAAATGAAAGGGAAAAATGTAACTGAATTGCGTTTCCCATCTAGCTGTTAACATTAGTTAAAACACAGTAATTCGTTAAAATTGTATAAATAAGAATTTGAAAGGAACTGGGGCAGCACGGTGGCGCAGTGGTAGCGCTGCTGCCTCGCAGTTAGGAGACCTGGGTTCGCTTCCCAGGTTCTCCCTGCGTGGAGTTTGCATATTCTCCCCATATCTGCGTGGGTTTCCTCCTTCAGTCCAAAGACATGCAGGTTAGGTGCATTGGCGGTCCTAAATTGTTCCGTGTGTGTGTGTCCTGTGGTGGGCTGGTGTCCTGCCTGGGATTTGTTCCTGCCTTGCGGACTGTGCTGGGTGGGATTGGTTCCAGCAGACCCCCGTGACCTTGCGTTAGGATATAGCGGGTTGGAAAATGACTGACTGACTGAAAGGAACAGATTTATTGTATAACCGGAATACAAATGCTGCATGATGAGAAAGAAGACCAGGGACTTGCTGCCATTGTTCATGTATATGTGAGAGTGAAAGATCAGGGGATGGGCGCCAGAGATCAGGGCTTAACACACCGAAGCCCCCCACCTCCTGATGCCACTGTCTATTTTTATATATATCAGTTATTATTAATTAATGTTCTTAATGAGTTCAAACACCATTTAGCTGCAGGTTGATAACGTCAGTTCTTTACAATAATAATCAGCATATAATATTTGTTCAGTCAATGCACATACATAATTGCCTTCCTCTTCCATTAATTTTCAGAGAAGTGATTTTTTTGTCCTCTAGCAGCAGTACAGGGGCGCCGCTATGTGAACGGTTCGCCCGCGCGCTCTACCCAGAGTCCAACTCACTTGCTTGGGCATCAGAGCGGCCGTCAGACGAGTAAAATCTACTAAATATTCAAATTGAAGCAACTGCTCTCAAGGTGAAATTTGAAACGGTAAACTAATTCCTAGTTAAAGATGCACAGGAGGTTTCTCTGTTTTAAGATGGACAATTCCACAAATTCACTAATGCTTTTCAATGGGAAATTTCAAAACTTTAAGACTTCATACAGTGTGACCTGTTTCAAGATATTTGAATGAAAATGGAATTGTCTTGACAAATTTCATTGAAGAATAAGTGTGCCACATCTCAACAAAATTGGTCTACGGGAGGCCGAGTTGTTTCATGCAGATAGACAGATGGGCATTTGCAGTAGGTGCTTTGCCCATTATATGTAACTCACCTGAAAATAAAATTGTATATAATCTCTTAACTATTGAGATAACCGTAATGGATGGACTGGCATTACAACTGGCATACAGAGTGGTTCCTTACCTGGTTGAGAGTGGATGGTTCCTATTTCCTTTCTCAGTCAGGAAGAAGATATAATGGATGGCCTGAGATAAAACTGCCTGCCAAGAACAGCTGCTCCTCCAGTACAGTAAGTGACAGCGCTCCTCTGGCTGAGCTCCAGTTTGGAGGACTGCTTGGGATTTGTACTTCAGGGGCTGCCAGGGCTCCATTGTTCATTAGTCGTTCCTCCAGACTTGGAAGTGGTTCTTGGGTGCAATGTTCTGCCACTGGAAGTACTCCCAGGTCCGGCATTATCTTACTCAGGGAGTTGGAGTAGGTAGGTGAGGCTGGTCTGGGAAGAGTGGAGAAGGAATTGTGGTTATGTTTATTGTGCAAGAAAACCTGTAAAGGTATTCTTATGAATAAATGCCTTTTGAACCTGGGACTGCTGTATGTGTGGCTATGTCTGAGGTTTGGGCCTCTGAGATGCCCCCTAGAGGTCACACTGTAAATGAGGACAGCGGCTACACTTAAACTGCACACGGCTCACCTCCCCCATGCTAGACATTCAGTTTTGTTCTCCTCGCCCCACTCTGCTATGGTCAGACATGCATTGTGGGTAACAACTTCAGCACATTTACTTCTATGGAAGCAAACAAAAATGCTCAATGGTTTGTGGGGCTCCCCAGAGAATTTAAACTATTAAAGATGCAGTATTTACATTTTGCCCCCCTACTGTGCACATTGGTTGCAGGTATTTGAAGTTACTGAAAGCTTCCCTAACACCTATCCGTTCAGTGATCCACTTCAAGGTTGTTCCTCCCTAAAATTGATCTTATTAAACACGCAGAGGCAAGATGAAAACACAGGTCACATCCTCTAAGGTGCCATGCACATCGCCGCCTCCGCCAGCTCTCTCTCCTCTGAACCCAGCAGGAAAGCATTTAGAGACGTAGCCTTCAAAAGCTCTCATTGGCACGCCAGAGAGCAGAAAGTCAATGTTCTCCATGAATCGCTTGCTCCCCGCCCCCCGTCACCCATTTTCAAAAGGCCTGTGTCTCTGAACAACTGTAGAATGAGCTCTCACTGCATGCTGAGCATCCACATGCTCATCCCTTGTGACTGATGCCTTTATTAGTGACCACATCCTTTATGCAGACAAGATGATTGAAAGCAGGTGTAGCAGAGCTCAAGTGGCACGAGCCTGATTTAGACAAACAGTACCCTTGCTGTCAGATGTCAGATCAGTCTTACGCACCAAATGCAGGGTCCTGCTTTGACTCCATTAGCCAAGATGATAACGTTTTGCTTTCCATGGAATGACAACCCGAGTTCACATCCCAGGTGGGACATCTCATGATGGGAGCTCTGCTATACAGGTAGGCAGTCATTAATAAATTATGGGGGTGTGCAATTCAGTGGGAGAATGGTCAGGACAAAAGACTTTAGTAACGTTGAGAGCAGAAAGGGGATAGGGGGCGCTAGCCATGCCAGTGTGAGTATTTGTTGAGAGCAGAAGCCCTCCTGGGTATTCATGGATGTATCCAGAATGGACCAACATCAAGATAGATAGATAGATAGATATACATGAGTATATACTCTAAGTTGGGTCTTGAAACCTGAAAAATTGATCATAAAATCAGACACCGACTTATATGCCCGTTCAAAAATGCGAGACATTTTTTTATTTATTTATTTTTTTTACATCTTTTTGCCTCCTCCAATCTCACATCAATTTCTCACACATGTCGAATTTTGTTGCAGCTGCGCAGTTACCAATTTCTTTCGCCACTTCAACGACTTTTAATTTAAAACCAGCTTCATATTCTCTTCTGATTGAACGCTTCATCGTAGATAATGGATGCTCTAACGATAAAGGTGTATGAGGGTGTGAGACACAAAACAGTGCAAATGTCGCTTCGGAATAGTTTGGGTATTACTGTGTGGTCACGTAGGCACAGTACATAGAAAAAAAGGCCGTGTGCCCCAGTGATTACTCACTCAGGTGGGCGTTAGCATATCATAATCCCTTGTGCCAATAGCACGAGTTTTCCGCATTCGACTTATACGACCAGAAATTATACGGTAAAATCAAGCCCCAGCTTATCTGTCGGAGAATTTGAAAGAAAGAAAGAAAGAGCACGATAGATAGATAGATAGATAGATAGATAGATAGATAGATAGATAGATAGATAGATAGATAGATAGATAGATAGATAGATAGATAGATAGATAGATAGATAGATAGATAGATAGATAGATAGATAGATAGATAGATAGATAGATAGATAGATAGATAGATAGATAGATAGATAGATAGATAGATAGATAGATAGATAGATAGATAGATAGATAGATAGATAGATAGATAGATAGATAGAAACAGCTGTTGTTACAAACAGACCTAAAGATGAAATGGGCAGATAGATGATGTGCCTTGGATAAACTTCATCTGGTCTGATGAATTATACTTCTGATGATTGAGACCGACAAGAAAACCAGCATAAGACATTCTAACATCTGTGTGTCAAAAAGGCTGACTTGTGGTGATGATACAATGGCATGCATGGAGTGTATTTCCATGGCACATATGAATGCCTTTGTTTCCAACTGGGTGCATTCCCTTCATGAGCAGACCAGCACACAGACTTCTGTCGCATAGAAAATGCACATTGATGCCAGGTATAAAGAGGCTTTGCTGCATTTCTTTTCCACATTTCTTGGGGAGGGTTACAGTGCCGGACAGACCAGGTCATCCTATCCTCAGTAAAGTATTCCAAGTTCTGCTGGGGGAGCTGGAGATGCTGTCAGGCCTATGTGTACATATAATCCCACCAACACATCCTGGTTCTGTTTCATATGCTGTTTTCAGGGCGCACCAATTCCTTTATAAAACGGAGGAACACTGTATGCCTCTCCTATTGGCATTTAACTCCACTGAATTAAGGTAAAATCATGAAGATGTCCCCGTGACCCTGTAGTTAGGATATAGTGGGTTGGATAATGGATGGATGGATGGATTAAGATGTCAGGTCACAGTGAACGTCGCTATGTCGTGTCGCAGTTAAGTGGCTCACAACTTAGTGGTTGTAATACGACTTGTGTGAAAAAGGAGGTAATTCTGAAAGATTCCCCATTTGTTTGACTACATACAGTATAAAATTTCAGGGAGGGATCCTACATTTACTTGTATATTTGATACTTAAGTACACTTAATAATTTTAGATACTTTAAAACTTCTGCATGGGTAGTCTTCACTTTGGGCACATTTTACCTTGACTTGAGTTACTTTTCAGAAGTGATATCTCCACTTATACTCAAGTATGGCTGTTGTACTTTATGTGGTAATTTCTGTGGTGAGGTCAAAACCTTCTGCTTCATTCTTCACTATGTTCCTCAGTGCTGTCTTTTCTTTTCCCAGCAAATCCTGGTCCTCATCAGTATCGAGATGGCATTAACAATTTTCCTCCCACTTACATTTGTTCATTCTTTAACATTCTCCACTGCTTTATGAATCATCCAAAAAAGATTAATTTAGAGTAGTGACCATGATAGGCATCCTCATATTAGTCCATGTGTCCTCGTGTCTTCTCCTTTTCTTCTTATTTAAACTTTTCCACAGCCTTCCCTTACCTTGTCCAAGCACCTTCATCGGTATCTTTCAATTACTTGATCTAAATTATTCTCTTAATTGATGAAGCAAATATGCACATCTCCACAACATTCTTGTAAAATGTATAGACTGCTAATCATTTCTTTTCCCCCTTTGCCATTTCCAAAACCAAAGTGATCATCTCCAGTGAATCCAGGGTCTCATAAAATACACCAACTACACACTCCTATAGTTAAAACCCTCCAGACCACCACTGAAAACGTTCAAACTCAACCATATATAGTACCTTGAAGCCCTCATTCTACAGTAGATCTCTTCATATTTAGGTGAACAAGAGAAATCCTGTGTGGTGGTGCCCCCTACCAACTCCAGTGGTCATTATAACACACAAGTGCATCTAGGGGAGGCCCATCTACACCAAACACCAGGGATGTTTCTCAATAGCTTCTTGTTTTTGCTTACAGTGTCAGACACCATAAAAGATACGAAAGGAAGAGGTGCATGGAAGGTCTACTGAGACATCCTTTCAAAGAAGACTTGCCCAAGTATATTCACCTGGACCTGACATGTTTCAAGTAAGTGAATCTCTCATCGACAGAAGCCCGCTGATTAAGGCGGCCCAAATGGGCAAACTTCGATTGGTTAGACTTCTAGTGGAAGGGGGCGCACATGTGAATGAGTGCAATGAGAAAGGCGAGACTCCACTGATGCAGGTCTGCAAAGCTAGGCGTGATGACCCGCTCAGCCATACCCTGAAACTGACTAAGTACCTTCTAGATAACAACGCTGACCCCAATATTCAAGACAAGATGGGCAGGACGGCACTCATGCACGCCTGCATTGCACAGGTTGGAGCAGAAATTACGTCAGTCTTGCTCAGTCTGGGTGCAGACCCATGCATGGAGGACTACAATGGCGCATCTGCTCTTGTGTATGCTATTAATGCCAAAGATGATAAGACAGTCAAAGTTCTCCTTGATGCATGCAATGAACGAGGCAGGGACGTCATCATCATTTCTAAGGACATGACGTCCTCTGGGAGATCAATCACTAAACAGTACTTAAATGTGCCGCCATCTCCTGATTTCGAAGGGCGGACCTCCCCGGTCTCTTGCATGTCACCTTCGGAAATTGAACTCAAAACTGGCTCCCCTTGCTCAGATACTGATGGGGATAATATTTTTAACTTCAGAGTGGCCACTCATAAAGAATATAACATCCCCCTGACAAACGAAAGAGAGGAGGAACCACTAGAGTCCTTCAACAGGAACACAAGGACCCCCCACCAAGAGCGCCTGCATTCTGAGCCATGGCTGGCTATACGAAATCTATCAGAACTTCAGTTGACTTATGAACACCACCTAGATGAGAACACCCAAAAGGAAGAGAACCTCTTTTCTGGGCTCAAAAGTCTGAGTGCCTTGAGGCGGCCTTCACTTCGCAAGATCCACAGCATGGAATCTACTGAAAGCCTGTTGACTGAGACACCCAAAGCATCAATGGGTCCACCACAGTGGGCAAAGAGAAAATTTCCCTTTGAAAAGGTGCCATGCTCAGGCCAAATCCTCACTTCAGGGGGGAGAAGAAATACTCTCCCCACTGAACAGCATCAAGAGTTTCTCCAATTGCCTTCGCTAGCTGTAACAGGGGAACAGTGCCGCTCCGATTCATACCTTCCAGTCATAGGCAGTACATCATCCATCCCAGCAAAGCGAGAACTGGTCACCATGGGCCAAGGGCAAAAGTACCACACCTCCATATCAATCCACAGCTTACATTTGACCTCCACTGACATGCTTGAGGATGATCTTGGAAAAGAAACCAAGAGCCAATTAGAGAAGAAAGTCTTTGAAGTGTCATCTGAAGCTAAGCCCGTGCTGCCATCACAGTGTCGGTCAAATTTCTTGCCACCTCTTGCAGTTCCTTTACCTTTACAGAAGCCAAAATCATGTGTGAGCAAATGGGCTACCTCAAGCACATCCTCGGGGGAAGCTTTAAAAGTCCCTCGCTCTTCACTGTCCAATCTGGCCAAGAGCAGTGGAGCACGGATCAGGACGATGTTACGGCGACACTCCATTCAGGTTGAGCAGATGAAATCAACAGGCTACGAGGAGGAAGTGCCAATGCAGTGACCACGACGTCCTTCAAGACTGCAGTGGTCGCACACAAGGAGGCTTCTCTCAGCTTCTCTCTCTACAGGGTCTATCCAAAATGCCACTTGGATTTGCAACCTGCCTCTTCAGTCAGCCTGTAGCTCTCTTTTTTACAGGGTTCTTTGTTGTTGAGTACGTTTGCATTTTACAGTTACTCAGTGTGACGGTGTGGGTCCTGCTCCATGCTCCCTCTTCCAGATTTGGGCGCCTCTTGAATCCGTCACCATCAATAACATAACCGAATGAGCTGGCAGATGGGGACAAATCATACATGGAGTAAGGGGCTGGTGAAAAAGTGTTCAGTGCTTTTATTAAAAACAAAAAAGTGTCCAAATACATAGTGCGGTGCATCAAAACAGTATCAATAAATAAATAATTCCTTAAAAGTGAGGTGAAAAGTGGAGGTTACAAACCAAAAACAAATCCGTTAAAACGAGATTACAACCAACAGGTTGGAAACAGTCTCTTTTTAAAAACTCGGTGCCTTCTCCTTTTAACTGGCAGGCTCCCCTGCTTCTCCCATATGGGCCTTGCAACAGGGGAGTCCCCCTCTCCACAGGTGCAACTGACCTTCCACTGGTCTGGCAGCCTTCCATCCTTTGGCTACGTACAGTCCCCTCGCCAGACCGAGACTCGGGTCCCTAGCGACCAGGGCGCTCACACTGGGGCTCTTCCCTCCCAAGCCTCCTCGACTCCCGCTGTCTTTCACAGCGAGTCGTCCACACTTCTGGTCACTCTAGCTCCTGTGAACTGCTCAGCTGAGGTAACTGCTTCTTAATGCCATCCCCGAACCCACCTCTCGAGTGTCGGTCAAACACTCTCCTCCTCACTGCCTACCTTTACACTCATGAGCCTGCTCTTCCTGCTCGCTCACTCCCACACTGGCTCTTTTCTCCTCCTGCCTTCCTCTTCTCTCCACTAACCTCCATTCTGTGTTTTCTTTCTTTTTCTTTCAATCTCCCCTCTGCACTCGCACTTCTCCTTTTTATATTGGGATGTGACACAGGTGTGGTGATTAGCAGCTCCTGGCATCCATTACAGACACAGGTGACCTCATACCTGTGCATCCAACTGCTGAAAGGCCCGTGCCGCATCGCGCCCAGGAACTGCTCCCGTCACGCAATCATGCCCCCCCCCTCCTTAAGCTGTGAGTGTGGAGATTATTTATTTAAAAACTGGCCATCCGTTCAGAGCCCCAGACCCTCTATAATCACACTCAGAAGACGCTTTTATCCAAAGTGACTAACAAATAACAAAAGAGGTCAATATACTCGAGTAAACATCAGCCTGGGGGCAGTTCTGATTTCTAAACCAAACAGAGCAACACAAGACTAGCTAATCTTTCCTAAGTTACAAGAACCTATAAAAGCCATAATCATTTAAACGATATTCACAGAACAAGACAGTCTTCAAATGCTCCTTTCACATAGTGAAGGACTAAGCAGTTCAGACGGAAGTGGGCAGCTCATTCCAGAATTTGGGAGCAACACGTGTAGAGTCTGGATTGAGATTTGATGCATAGTAGAGAGGGTATGACCAGACGCCATTCACTTGCTGGCCTGAGTGGGCAAGAAGGAACATAGGACCTTATGAGTGCCTCCATATACTGTACATGGGCACTAACCCATTCACTACTAAGCATCAAGGATTTGATTTGATATGAAATAAATGTGTGCTACTACCGGGAGGCAGTGGAGTGACAGGTACCTGTCTTGGCTGGTTGAACGTAAGATATGCTGCTGCATTTTCAATCATCTACAGTGGCTTTTACTACTAATTGTTTAACTGCTTGTTATCTTACATCAAATCTATACCTTTCTTGATCAGCCTGGTTCATATGTCAGAGCACTATTTTTGGATTTTTCTTCAGCGTTCAATACTATACAGCCTCATATACTGATCGGGAAATTAAACAGTATGAATGTAAACCCATTTATCATACTATGGATTCAGAACTTTCTCTTAAATCGTTCACAGACAGTTAAAGTTCAGGACACTTTTTCAAAAGCTCTTCATTCAAACACAGGAAGTCCACAGGGGTGTGTCTTATCACCATTACTGTTTACTCTGTACACAAGTGACCTGAGACAGAACAATGACCACTGCTCCATTATTAAGTATGCAGATGACACCATGATCATAGGACGCATATCTGGGGAGGATGAAAGCCACTATCTAAATCAAGTGGACTGTATGGTAAAATGGTGCAATAAAAACTCTCTCACTCTGAATGTAAAAAAGACCAAAGAAATGATATTTGATTTTAAGAGACAGAAATGTGTATGTTCACCTATTGTAGTTCTGGGAGAGGAGGTAGAAATAGTGAATGAATATAAATACTTAGGAACTTACCTAGATAACAATCTTAACTGGAATACAAATACAAAAAAATTATTTTCTAAATGCAACCAGCGCTTATTTCTCCTCCATAAACTCAAACTATTTAAAGTAGACAAGGACCTCATGTTGTCCTTCTATCGTAGTATGATCCAGTCCGTGATCACTTTCAGTTTCATTGCCTGGTTTAATAGTCTGACAAACCAAAACTCAAAAAAGCTCCAGCAGATTACGAAGTATGCAGCTAAAGTTATTGGGGCTGATGTAGATGATTTGACTAGTGTGTGTCAGAAGGCAATGCTAAAGAAACTGGAAATCATCTCAACTGATGACAGACATCCATTACATGTAGAACTAAACTTCAGTAAATCAGGAAGGATAGTTGCTTTGAAAACCCACACAAATCGCTCCAGAAACTCCTTTCTTCCTAGTGCCATACGACTTTTCAATAAGAAATATCGGAGATAAGGTTTTTATATATATCCTGTAACCTTTTTTTTTTTTTTTTTGTTGGTATAAATATGTTTTATCTAACTGCCTTACCTTAACCTTTCTTATTTCTATTTGTCTGTTTTATTTCATTCTGTCTGTTACCCGTTATTAGATGCAACTGAGAAGGCAAATTTTATGTTTTCCTGTGTAAACATGACTAAATAAAGAAACCTAACCTAACCTAATTACTAATTCTATGTCTAAAATGGGGACTCCTAAGGCTTTTCTGGTTGTAGGCCAAAAATGCAAGACACGCCAAATTCTTCTTGAAAACACCAAATTACCTAAAAACACACTCTTTTCGCAAGGGTCTGCAAGTTTAAAACACCACCTGTGATGTATATATTAGTTTAAAAACTAACATAATAAGTAAATCAATCCGCTACTAAACCTGAATATCATTAAGGAGGGTCTGTGACTAACTGTAGTTCATATTTCTTAAGCTTATGGTAGAATTGTTGGCTGCTTCAGACCAATGTGGAGAGCAGGTCTTTAATTTATCAGTAAAGTGTTAGATAAATGCTGAACTATTATAATGTGCAGACAATGCAGCTGGGAGGAAGTTTTTAGTGCTGTGTACTGTATATGCTGAGGACATCTCTGTTTATTTTATTTACTCTTTATTTACAGAGGGACTGCGACACAGAGGGCCTCAGAGCACCTTACAGTCGGGTCTACGGACTGAACAGCTTTGGTAGCTCGCGAGTCCCCCTGTGAATAACAACAATATTTATTTCTATAGCACGTTTGATACAAGTGATGTAGCTCAAAGTGCTTTACAAGATGAAGAAAAAAGAAAAATATAAAAATATGATTAAGCAATACTAAATAACAAAGCAATGGCTTTGTTCATTTCAACATACAGCAAATGGAAAGTAAAATGTAAGAGTGCTTGCTTACCTGCTGGCATTCAGTGGGTGTCCCAGCCGCTTTCAGTCTGTGCAGCTTCTGAGCAGGGCGGCCAAGTCCTTAAAACAAAAAAGAAAAATTACACCCCAAAGACTTAAAACTAGCGTGACTGCCAAAACAAAAACCGGAAAGCCAGTGGGCTGTGTTGGTAACGAAGGATTAGGCTGTGTTCACGTGGGTTTGACGTTGATACCTTCCCACTTCTGTGCATTCATGTGGGTTTACGGTCAGAATATTCAGAAAAATGTGAGGTCACTGTTGATTTGTGACTTGGTCTGCAAAAAAAAAAGTAATTAAAGGTAAACTGCATTTTTTTGTAGAAATAAAGAAGAAAAAAAACATACGACATGTATATCACTTTACCTCAAATGCAAACCGACCAAAAAATGCCATTTCAGGCTGACCAGGTTATATGTTTTATTTTAAACAATTGCTTAAGGTTTAAGCTCAGCACTTACACCACAAATCACACAATTCGGATAGCATTGTTTTTAATGATTTGTAATTCAGAGCAGTGACGTGCAGTGAGGTTCATGGCTGGTGAGGCACTGACTCCATCAGAGTCAGATTTACAAATATATGAACCCTAAAGAGTAGCTTCTTCACTATTCAATTGGCACATTGACTACTGGTTATGTTTCATAGCTCGTCAGCATTCTTTACACGCACATAGGCGAGGCGCATATTTGGCTAAGAAAGAACGTTACATTTATAACGGCGAGAGAGAGAGCAGAGAGAGCGCTTTTGCTCCTCACCCTCCATGTGTTCTAAATTTGCTGTTGCAATTCCACAATTCATACTCATTCAACACAAATGAAAGTATAGAGTGGTGTACAAAAAAGAAACAGATTTCAATTTTGACCTTAATTTAAATATTTGGTTGTTTTTAAAAGTTTTTCATTCTGATGCTTTAATCAATTTTAATGCAGACTGTTCAACTAAAGGATAACAAGAAAAACAAAAGAATATTTTATTTAAGTTCAAAAATTAGTTTTTAAATATTGGATTGATTTTTTCTTAGTCTGATGCCATTGTTTATAAAATTGAAAACCATTTATGGTCTTACCTTTATTTGTAAATGATGTCCATGCACCTATTCTTTTCCGTCACTTTATTGTAAAAGACCCTCCTTATTTTCCTTTAGTTTTAAAAATCTTAAATTCCATTTTGGCAGTCAGTCGGAGCAAAAAATAAAAATAAACGGACCACTGCAGTGCACTTGACTTTCTGATATCACTAATTTGACACCCAGAGCCTCTGCGTAGAAGAACAGCAGCAACAAGCACCTGTTGGGCTCACATGCGCCCCCTTCAGTGTGCCACGGTCCTGTCTGCCTCACCTTGTGCATTCTTCACTGCGGTTTTACATCCAAACAGCAAGACTAAATATGTCACACACCTTCATTAAAGATATTAGCCAGACTGTGGAAAGTCAGAGTGTATAATAAACGTGTCTGCAAAACATTATATTGGTGACATACAGAGAGACAGCAAACAGGCACATGCCAATCGCATGCATCAACCCCGCATGTCAGGGAGAGCACAGTCCACGGTGAGGTGAGGCTCGTCACTGCCACACCTCGCGTTTCTCCCCTGTATTTGAACAGGAAATGCGCCAATTCAGTGATTTTTGACTATAAAAATTTATAGCACAGACCAGTAGACACATTTATTTTATTTTATCATTATTACTTTTTCTACTTTCATGATGGCAAATGAGGCTCTACCTCACCTGCCTCCCCTGACCACACGTCCCTGATTCAGAGTCCGTTGAGTGTTCTTGTGGCATTTCCAACACAACTTAGATTTACCATCTGCCGGAGAGCACAGCATTAGGTACTGTACATATCATTGAAGCCCAGGTTTGTGGTTGTGAAAGCCCCTCAGAGGCATGCAGGCATGATAGAACGGGTATATACCATCACACAATGGGTGGGAGGGCATCATCCCCTTGGAGATTTTACACTGATAAAGTGTGTAGACAAGTGCGAATAGCAAGGACAGTAGTTCCAGATGGATGAAAAACATGGTAATAATGCGGAGGAGGGCTGGGTGAAAAAATAGCCCAAAATATCTCACTGAGTTTTAAAAAGTAGCCCAAAATAAAAACAACCCGGGAAAGCCAATTGTTTTCCTCACGGTTGATGGAATTGGGTGGAAAAACTGTGGACCTGTCAACTCTGCTTCTAAATTTAAAGATGGATCCCTGGCCAAGGTGTCTGTGGGCCGATGGGCTGACAGACTCACCTGGATTGGCATGGGGGAAGCAAGTTAAAGAACGTCCCATTACAGTTTTGATTTTGGGTTAATAATCGTGTAGTCTGGCCTATTTTCATTTTGAGAATGGGTGTGTTTAGGGTGGGCTGAGTACTGCATGTTAGAGTATTGAGGGTTGCCGAGTTTGGTCAGTTTTCCCCTTGGAAGATTGAAGCCCCTGAATAAACACAGCGATCTTGTTAGTCAAAGCTGGTCAATCTAAAGAAGAGCCAGCCAGCCAGTGGAAAAAGCGGTGCGGTGGTGCAGCAATTGCTTGCAAAGTAGGAGCTCGGAGGGAAAGTTAGACTACTGATAATCTTGGCTATTAGCTTTATGAAATGAATGGTGGGCTGATGCAAGTCGTTCATTTTTTCTTTTTATTGGACGGCTGAACATTTATCCTAAATTTTTGTGGTTAGCCGTGTAAAAACCCTGGTACAGAGGAAAATTGCTTAGTTTGGTTTTATATTTCCTTTTTGAGTGAGTGTTTTCTGGGTGATTTTGGTTTTGTGTTACCCACTTGTGTGTATTCACAAGAACTGTACTTTTAAACACAATCATTTTTCATTCATCACTTGAGAGATGCCCTTGTGAACTGACTTGTTGTTGAATAAAACCAGCCTTTTACATTTTACCATCAGCTGCCACCTCTGTGCCATAGTTTACAGTTTTTCTTTCTGCCTCTCACTTTACCTTTGGTCCCCGTTGGCTCCACGCTACATGTAAGCTGGCTTGTGACGGCAACTTTTACATAATTTGTGTCTTCTTACATTCATTTTTAAATGTGACTTTTTTTGTTTTTTTACTTTCACTGTTAACTCAAGCATGTGCCTCTCATGGCATTTGAGCATTGGGGAAGTTGTTGGGCAAGTAAAAAGAAAATCATACAAGTTGAAGTGTCTCCTCTCAAAGCAGTAAACTAATCTGTTGATAATGTCACACCCAATGTTTCTATATTTTAAGACAGTTCTCAGATTTTATGATGCTTTTCAAAGGGAGGTTTTGGAATTTCAAAAATGTCCGCAATGCCTATTATTTGACATATCTCAATCATACATCCCCAATACATTTCCTTCAAGTTTAAGTGCGCTGAAGTTCAACAAAAGTGGTCCACTGGGAGCAGAGACTTCATGCGCACAGAAAGGCAGACGTGGCGACCACAAACATTATATGCAAACGCACCTAAACGTGCATGAAAGTAGTCAACAGTTTTTGAGGAAGGAGTCACATGGTTGGAAGATGACAACAGGTAGACATGCTTCATTTGAGTGAAGAAGAAAGCAACGTAGAACACTGCTCATTTTAGCAAGTTTGCTGTTAAAGACGCCAGGAAAACACCAACACATGAAGCAAGCCAGCTGGAAACATCTAGTACAGTGGTTCTTAAACTTTTTATTTTCATGACCCAATTTTGCCTTTTTGGGTCATTGAGATCCATAAACATCCCTGGGGATGAGAATCAGCGTCAACAGTCATCCCTGGCCCCCCCTTTGAGAAGCACCAACAAAAGTCATCCTGGGGGTCCCCCTTGGAGAATCCCTGAAACACAATAGAGTGGTGCATTAGGGTTTAAATAAACTAACTGTGGCGAACCATCACAACATTTAGCTAATCATACAAGACCCTTTACCATTGATTACAATTATGAATCAACACTCTGCACAACCCAAAACTTAAAAAAAACTACAAAGATCTAGTGATAATGAACCAATGACCGCAGTGTGATGTGCTTGTACATACTGTATGCTCTCCTTGAGAAGTGACCTCACCTCTCCAAGCAGTCATAGGTGAAGGACAGCTACGTGACGTCACAAAGACCACTAATGGGCCTGCAGTTTAGTGTGTCTACATTACAGCTTCAGGAAATGTGTCTTTGGCTTCAGTAGAGGTGTGGACCCTACAGAGTGAATGTTGCAATGCCGGGAATTCTTGGATTTTGCTTCAATTCCATTTTCACTTCACACCCTTCACTCCGTTGCTTAAGTTCTAGTAGTTCTTAACCATTATGGTACACTGGAAAAAGACCCTCCGATCAACTCTAGTAACGTAAACTAAAAAATAAAAAGAACTACCAAATTAATCTAGGCTTTCAAATAAGGGAAGACATTCAAGGTTCAAATTCCAAACAAAGGCTACTCATTCAAAAGATCCTCAATAAAGGAATAATCCAACCAAAAATGGCATTTTTATGTTACTTACCTCATGCAGTTTGTAGTGATGGCCAAGAAAAAATTTTAATCCTATGTTTTCATGCAGAATGGACAGAAAAATAAAAGGTTAAGACATTACAAAAGCCAACAGTGACCAATGCTGCACAACGGCAAGCGATGAGAAAAAAAAGTCCATGAGTCACATAATCCACATGTCGGTTATCCAGTTGTATGCTCAAAACATACAAAACGCATGTTTTTTTTTCCCCCCAAAATAATAATAGATACATCTGGTCTTATCAATAGACATCATAAACAGGAAAAAAAAGGCTCATGGGAATAACTTTTTGAATTGAAGACCCACCTCTCATTCCGCACGAACCCCCAAATCCTGCCTTCAGTTCAAAAGGCGACCCCCATGAGGCTCTAGTTTCCTGTTTATGATGTGTGCTGACTTCTCCTAGAGGTATGAATTTATTAATATTTTAGAAGAAAGAAAAAAAAAAAACTATTGTCGAAGGAAAATAAGGGAGAAGAGAACCAAATAAAATGTGGGGTGTTAACCAGGTCACCCCATTTACTGCCAGAGCCCAAAATAAAGAACAGAAATGAGTGTGTGCTGGCGCAACATAAAACGGGTCCAATGTCTGCCTCTTAAGCCTCAGTGGCTTCTCTAAATTCTTGGCTCTCCTGAGCAGGTCTGGGAGCTCTGTTGCAGTTCCTCTGAATGAGATGCAAATTCCAGGAGCTCTTGGATTTATGGTCACCCTGAGCAGAAGAGGTGTGGCTTAGTTGTGTGGGGGCGTGGCTGAGGTACCCTCCTTAGGCAGGCTCTCGGGAATACGGAGGAGAAAAAGATATTGTATTGTTAGTGTTGGTGCCCCCTCTGGTCCTGGCGGGTTATTGCATACCTTATCTGGGCCTGGAAGGTGATCCTCAGGCACCCACGTGTGACAACATACATTTAACACGTTTTGAGCACACAACTTGACATGTGGATTATCAGTCATGAGTGACACGAGATTCTTTTTATTTTTTATTTTAATATATGGATGTTTTCCGCATTGTTGGCTGTTGTTCAGCTGTTACTAATAGCTTCTATTTTTTTTTTTCAAAAATCACTACAAACTACTTGGGGTAAATAACAACTTAAAAAATATATACTTTTTGCTTTGGATTTCTTAAATTCTTAAGCCAGGACTCCGGCCTCTAGTGACTGCAGTGCAAATTGTCAATTACAGCAGTGTTTCTCATTGTGGGCGCTATGACCTACTAGGGGGCCCCAGAAAACCTCAAGGGGAGCCATGAGTTGACTGAAAAGAATTATAAAATATCAACAAAATGCTTACATCACTAAACAGACGTGTCAAACTTAATCTAGCCTGGGGTCTTTTTAAAGCTCATCAATATTCAAAACAGGTTATAAACAGCCCTCAGTGATATAGTAAGTGCCATTCATATACTGTAGAGGCTGTGTCCATATATAGGATACATTTACACCTGCCATTAAAATGCACCCCAGTGTCCACATCATTTCTGGCAAGAGGGTATACACACAAGCCTCAAAACATTGAAGCTCTCAAGGATGCTATTCACCACAAAATCACCGTTATTTCCATTGAAATGGCCAAACGAGTCATTCGAGCATTCAGAAATCGTCTTGAAGAGTGTATTACTAATGATGGCCACCACCTTAAAGACATCATTTTTAAAACTCAGCGAGAAAAATTTAGTTTGCATACCCTTTCTTGTGTCGTAACTAAATTTATTTTATCTTGTAGTGTTTTTGTAGAATACATTTGAAATGTGGTACTTTCTTTTTGCTCACCCTGTATAAGATACATTTATACCTGGCATTAAAATGCACCCTCAGTGTCCACATCACTTCTGGCAACAGATCTGATGGACATCCCACATACAGGTGTTCAGTGGCCCCTCACGTTTATCTGTAGAGCACAATGCAATGCACTAATAAACTGGAGCCAGAATGGGAATGTCTGCTCATAATAACAAGAAAATGTGAAAAGAAATTGCCATGCTTCACTGGCATAAAGAACATTAGTGGTGTAGCATGACGTCAAAGATGCGCTAGTCTCAGTAAGGATATGGCATCTCGACTTCACATGCCCCGCTGCCACCACTACATTTAATTTTTAAAGCTCAACAGGTGCCATAGCTGGCCACCCTCTTACAAATTACCTACCGGTCTACCGCCATCCCCTACACGACGCTTTTGTTCTTTCTGCTGACTTGATTGTTGCACGTGGAAAGAAAACACATCTGCATTTCAACTTCTGTTAATTGCAGCTATCACTGTGCTGAATTCGGAAGAGAACAAAGAGCTACGTTAGGACAATCCGGCCGGAAACGGGCCATTCAGCCCAACAAAGCTTGCCAGGCCCGTCTACCTAATTATTCTAAAATCACATCAAGTCAAGTGTTAAAAGATTTAATTAAGTTCTGAGAAAATGTCAGCAGCAACTCATTTCTGCTTTTTAAAAAATGACTAACTTTTCAGAAATACTTAATAATTTTGTGCTTAATTTAAACAATATTTAAGCCAAGTTTTTGCTGTTATCAAAAATATGCAGTGACAAATTCCATATTTTGGTAATTACTGGTTATTATTTATTCCTAAAACATATCTACTTGCTGTATAATTATGAAATCTGGCACCACATAAAAACAAAAACAAAAAAAAATCATTAATGCTGTTTCTGAAAGGGCCTATCAATATTACATTATGCTTTTAAAGCCACAGGCAGTGCAACAGCATTAGCAAAAGAAATGTACAATTGATAATAAAAATCAGTTCAAAAACAGACACCTCTATGAAGGCTGCAGCAAAGTACAAGAGGGCAAAAATCATAGTCTGTGTAGGGGGCTCTCAAATATTCAAGGTACACTGGGGGGCCCTGGAGGAATAAAGGTCGAGAATCAAAGACTGATGTCCTGCACTGGGAAACTGCTAAGTACATGCAATTCCAATCATTTTAGTCATAAGTGCACACCTACACTTTGTTAATATATCTTAGACTAGCTGAAATACCTAGTGTTGCCCGGGAGGAAAATACATTTTTTTAAATTGTTTGAGAAAAATATCATTTAAAAAAAACAAAAAAAAAACAACAACTTTAAAAATAAAAATAAATTAACAAACAATGAAGACTCACTAATGTACTTGTCTTGTATGTATGTTATCATCCAGTTGACGCTCAGAACCAGCCAACTCTATTTAATTTCAAAAGCAACAGGGGTGCGGTGGAGCTCGAACATAAGGAATGCTGGCAGTCACCCTCTGGTGGTCGTTCCGAGTGTCAACTGGATGACAACATGCTTATATGACTTCAAGATCAGGCCCCACCCTACCCAGAAGGGGGTGGGTTAGGGCTGATTTTTAATCGACCAAAGAGAAACGTGTACCAAGTTTCATGAAAATCGCTCCAGCCGTTCGGAAGTGATGCTGGAACATACATACATACATACATACATACGCACATATACACATACATACATACACACACACACACACATTGACACACACATATATATTATATATATATATATACAGTGGTGTGAAAAACTATTTGCCCCCTTCCTGATTTCTTATTCTTTTGCATGTTTGTCACACAAAATGTTTCTGATCATCAAACACATTTAACCATTAGTCCAATATAACACAAGTAAACACAAAATGCAGTTTTTAAATGATGGTTTTTATTATTTAGGGAGAAAAAAAATCCAAACCTACATGGCCCTGTGTGAAAAAGTAATTGCCCCCTTGTTAAAAAATAACCTAACTGTGGTGTATCACACCTGAGTTCAATTTCCGTAGCCACCCCCAGGCCTGATTACTGCCACACCTGTTTCAATCAAGAAATCACTTAAATAGGAGCTGCCTGACACAGAGAAGTAGACCAAAAGCACCTCAAAAGCTAGACATCATGCCAAGATCCAAAGAAATTCAGGAACAAATGAGAACAGAAGTAATTGAGATCTATCAGTCTGGTAAAGGTTATAAAGCCATTTCTAAAGCTTTGGGACTCCAGCGAACCACAGTGAGAGCCATTATCCACAAATGGCAAAAACATGGAACAGTGGTGAACCTTCCCAGGAGTGGCCGGCCGACCAAAATTACCCCAAGAGCGCAGAGACGACTCATCCGAGAGGTCATAAAAGACCCCAGGACAACGTCTAAAGAACTGCAGGCCTCACTTGCCTCAATTAAGGTCAGTGTTCACGACTCCACCATAAGAAAGAGACTGGGCAAAAACGGCCTGCATGGCAGATTTCCAAGACGCAAACCACTGTTAAGCAAAAAGAACATTAGGGCTCGTCTCAATTTTGCTAAGAAACATCTCAATGATTGCCAAGACTTTTGGGAAAATACCTTGTGGACTGATGAGTCAAAAGTTGAACTTTTTGGAAGGCGAATGTCCCGTTACATCTGGCGTAAAAGGAACACAGCATTTCAGAAAAAGAACATCATACCAACAGTAAAATATGGTGGTGGTAGTGTGATGGTCTGGGGTTGTTTTGCTGCTTCAGGACCTGGAAGGCTTGCTGTGATAGATGGAACCATGAATTTTACTGTCTACCAAAAAATCCTGAAGGAGAATGTCCGGCCATCTGTTCGTCAACTCAAGCTGAAGCGATCTTGGTTGCTGCAACAGGACAATGACCCAAAACACACCAGCAAATCCACCTCTGAATGGCTGAAGAAAAACAAAATGAAGACTTTGGAGTGGCCTAGTCAAAGTCCTGACCTGAATCCAATTGAGATGCTATGGCATGACCTTAAAAAGGCGGTTCATGCTAGAAAACCCTCAAATAAAGCTGAATTACAACAATTTTGCAAAGATGAGTGGGCCAAAATTCCTCCAGAGCGCTGTAAAAGACTCATTGCAAGTTATCGCAAACGCTTGATTGCAGTTATTGCTGCTAAGGGTGGCCCAACCAGTTATTAGGTTCAGGGGGTAATTACTTTTTCACACAGGGCCATGTAGGTTTGGATTTTTTTTTCTCCCTAAATAATAAAAACCACCATTTACAAACTGCATTTTGTGTTTACTTGTGTTATATTTGACTAATGGTTAAATATGTTTGATGATCAGAAACATTTTGTGTGACAAACATGCAAAAGAATAAGAAATCAGGAAGGGGGCAAATAGTTTTTCACACCACTGTATATATATATATATATATATATATATATATATATATATATATATATATATACACACACACACACACATACATATACACACACAGTTTATAATAGTTTCAGAAAAATATCATTTAAGAAAAAACAACTTTAAAAATAAATTAACAAACAATGAAGATTCACTATTGTGCTTGTCTTATATAGACAGTATGTTATCATCCAGTTGACGCTCAGAACCAGCCAACTCTATTTAATTTCAAAAGCAACAGGGGCGCGGTGGAGCTCAAACAAAGAATGCTGGCAGTCACCTGCAGTTCTCCCTCTGGTGGACGTGCGGAGTATCAACTGGATGATAACATGCATACAAGACTGCAAGATCACCCTCCACCGTACTCAGAAAGGGGTGGGTTAGGGTTGATTTCACCCTGCAGTATTTTAAGTCCATCAATGAGAAACGTGTACCAAGTGTCATGAAAATCGCTCTAGCCATTCAGAAGTGATACTGGAACATAAATACACACAATGACTTAACTAAACAGGACAAACTTTAAAAATCAATAGACGTTGGCACTGTATCTGATCGTGTTCAGCTCTGATGGGAGAGTGTTCCCCACATGGGGAGAAAAGCACATGGCCGTGATACCTCTGGCAATCAGTAGCTATCCTCTAAAACACATGGAGCTCTGATCTCTCTTTCTCAAAAACGTCAAACGTTACTCCTTAACAATCTGTAGATGATAATCTCTGTTGAACAAACAGGTATCGCTAGCTAAGCGGAGGCAAGGTGCACTCCAACACGTGGCGAGACGTAGACCGACTCGAACAGAGGCTGGCAAGTGAATGAGGAGGCCCCACCCTCCTGCTCTCGGCCCACAGCCACTCTCTTGGATTTGCATAAATACATCGGTACTGCAAGTGAACTATGGCACTTAGCGCGATGAGAGAAGTCATAAAATCAACCAGAAAGTTCAAGAAAATTATAGAAAACAACCAGATCTAAATCTGTTAAGTAATTCTTTCATGAAAAGCGGACAGACATACAGACAGAACATGCTTAGACCACAAAAATTTTTAAAATCGTTTCTTAGCGAGCACCTATGGGCCAAGGGTAACCTACATTCCAAATTTTAAGTCCCACAGCCTCATGTTCCGTGAGATTTCGTGATGAATGAGTCAGTGGTATTTGGCTTTTATATATACTGTACAGTACTGTGCAAAAGTTTTAGGCAGGTGTGAAAAAATGCTGTAAACAAAGAATGCTTTCAGAAATATAAATAATGATTGTTTATTGTTATCAATTTACAAAATGCAAAGTGAGCGAACAAAAGAAAAATCTAAATCAAATCAATATTTGGTGTTACTACCTTTTGCCTTCCAACCAGCATCAATTCTTTTAGGTCCACTTGCACAAAGTCAGAAATTTTGTAGGATTATAGTCAGGTGTGTGATCAACCAATTATACCAAACAGGTGCTAATGATCACCAATGTCACACGTAGGTTGAAACACAGTCATTAACTGAAACAGAAACAGCTGTGTAGGAGGCTTAAAACTGGTTGAGGAACAGCCAAACTCTGCTACCAAGGTGAGGTTGTGGAAGACAGTTTCATGTCATGGCAACATTGAGCACAGCAACAAGACACAAGGTAGTTATACTGTATCAGCAAGGTCTCTCCCAGACAAAGATTTCAAAGCAGACTGGGGTTTCAAGATGTGCTGTTCAAGCTCTTTTGAAGAAGCACAAAGAAACGGGCAACGTTGAAGATCGTAGACGCAGTGGTCGGCCAAGGAAACTTAGTGCAGCAGATGAAAGACACTTCAAGCTTATTACCCTTTGAAATCGGAAGATGTCCAGCAGTGCCATCATCTCAGAACTGGCATAAACCAGTGGGACCCATGTACACCCATCTACTGCCCGAAGAAGTCTGGCCAGAAGTGGTCTTCATGGAAGAGTCGCAGCCAAAAAGCCATACCTCCGATGTGGAAACAAGGCCAAGCGACTCAAGTATGCACGAAAACATAGGAACTGGGGTGCAGAAAAATGGCAGCAGGTGCTCTGGACTGATGAGTCAAAATTTGAAATATAAGGCTGTAGCAGAAGGCAGTTTGTTCGTCGAAGGACTGGAGAGCGGTACAATAATGAGTGTCTGCAGGCAACAGTGAAGCATGTTGGAGGTTCCTTGAAGGTTTGGGGCTGCATTTCTGCAAATGGAGTTGGAGATTTGGTCAGGATAAATGGTGTTCTCAATGCTGAGAAATACAGGCAGATACTTATCCATCATGCAATACCATCAGGGAGGTGTGTGATTGACCCCAAATTTATTCTGCAGCAGGACAACGACCCCAAACATTCAGCCAAAGTCATTAAGAACTATCTTCAGCGTAAAGAAGAACAAGAAGTCCTGGAAGTGATGGTATGGCCCCCACAGAGCCCTGATCTCAACATCATCGAGTGTGTCTGGGATTACATGAAGAGACAGAAGGATGTGAGGAAGCCAACATCCACAGAAGATCTGTGGTTAGTTCTCCAAGATGTTTGGAACAACCTACCAGCCGAGTTCCTTCAAAAACTGTGTGCAAGTGTACCTAGAAGAATTGATGCTGTTTTGAAGGCAAAGGGTGGTCACACCAAATATTGATTTGATTTAGATTTCTCTTTTGTTCATTCACTACATTTTGTTGATTGATGAACATAAATGATTAACACTTCCATTTTTGAAAGCATTCCTTGTTTACAGCATTTTTTCACACCTGCCTAAAACTTTTGCACAGTACTGTATATATATATATATATATATATATATATATACTGTATATATATATAAAAAATTGTGTAAGCCCGTGCTGTTAAAAGCATGGGATCCTAGAAGGTACTGATCTCTCCAAGGAGGATTCATGTTGCCAATGTGCTCGCATCGTTTGTGAATTAGCAGCTAAGCAACTGTCTTTCTTCGGAGGTTTCCTTTTGCCGGTGTGCTGGCCTCGCTTGCGTACCCTCGGAGCTGGAGCCCTTACCTTGACTCTACCTCTCACTTCCAGGCCGGACAGAGACACAGTTCCAAGTGTAGATGTTTATATATATGGCTGTTGGAGTCACAAAGACAGAATGAATCCCAAAAATAGTTGGGATGCCAACCCGGCAACTCCATTTAATTTCAAAAGCAACAGGGGCGTGGTGCTGCTCAAACAAAGAATACTGGCAGTCACCTCCAGTTCACCCTCTGGTGGTCGTTCTGAGTGTCAACTAGATGATAACATGCATACAAGACCACAAGATCACCCCCAACCCTACCCAGAGGGGGGTGGGTTAGGGCTGATTTCACCATGTAGTAATTTTAGTTGACTAATGAGGAACACGTGTACCAAGTTTCATGAAAATCGCTCCAGCCGTTCAGAAGTGATGCTGGAACATACAAACATACGCACATTGACTTTTATATATAATCATATATAAACATCTACACGTGGAAGTGTGTGTGTGCGTGTGTGTGTCCGTCTGGCCCAGAACTGAGAGGCGGAGTCGGGGTAAGGGCTCCACCTCCGAGGAAACAGAAAAAGTCTACACGTGGTAGTGTGTGCGTCTGTCTGTCCGGCCCAGAAGTGCGAGGCTACTACAGCATGAAGCTCTGAGAGACGGCAAGGCAACCCCAAGTTAACAAGTCAGAAGAAGAAAGCAACTCTGTTGCCAAAGTAAAACCGCTGAGAAAAGAGAGAAACTCTTATGCAAGTGAGATGAGCACATCAGCAAAACGGTATCCCCTTTTACTTTTCCTCCCGCCACTAATACACAAGTGTGGCAAGCCTGTCGGCAAAATGAAACCTAGGAGAGAGACGCCCAGAGTAGTAATTACCTGACATTTCTACATTTCAATTTTTTTCTGACGATTTCAATAGTTTCTAGGACCCCAGACTTTTTACTGCACAGGCTTACACAGCTAGTATAGATATAAACGTCTAAGTTTGGAAGTGTGTGTGTCTGTCCGTACCAGAAGTGAGAGGTGGAGTCGGGGTAAGGGCTCTACCTCCGAGTTAACAGAAAACTCGCTTAGCCGCTAATAACACAAGCGATGCGGAAACGTCAGCAAAACAAAATCTCAGAAGAAAGACAAAGACGCTTAGCCGCTAACATCGGCAAAACGGTATCCCTTTTACTTTTTTCCCGCCACTAATACACAAGCGAGGCGAGCACATCGGCAAAATGAATCCTCCTAGGAGAGAAATGCCCAGAGTAGTTCCTTTCAATTACCTGACATCTCTACATTTCAATTGTTTTTCTGACAATTTCAATAATTTCTAGGACACTGGGCTTTTTACAGCATGGGCTTACATGGTTAGTGTGTGTATATATATATATATATATATATATATATATATATATATATATATATATATATATATAATTATGTTCATGGTATTCGTAGTCTGAATCACAATCTGATTGTATGGGTGGTTACCTACCAGGTAATGCTTGTGGTTGGTCAGCAAGTCGGCTAACATTCGCCACGGTGCCCAAAACTATTTTCAACCATATATATATATATATATATATATATATATACACACACACACACACACAAACACTAGGGGGCTTTGCCCCCACTTGCCAAAACCCATTCTGGCATGCGCTATGCGCCAGCCACTTTGCATCTCTGTGGCTCGTGTTGTGAAGAGGGGGGCTGAACACAGCCCAAGGAGATGCAGTCGCTCCTCCGAAACCCCTTCTTAAACGGTGATACAATGGGAAACAAATAGTTTTTTTTCTTACTTCCTCTTTGCTCAATCAGCCACCGCCGCCTAGATCTGCATCTCGCGCAGCACACTTCTGTCATAGCACCTATGTCCATATATTTGATCTCTTTTCACTTTTACCTTTTCATCAATATCGCATTGAATTTTGATTCCATGTTTGGAATTACATCATGACAACGCAACGTATATCTGCCTGTGAGTGAATATCGTTGGTTGTGATTTCTCTTTCACCAAACAACAAATCTTTTAATTCTCGCGGATACGCCTCTTCATTGGGAAGAAACACTACTTTTTTTTTTTCCCTGATGGCAACATGAATTAGACGATCTACAAGTCTCCAAATCTCTTTTCGCTGTTCCGTTATTTCACAGAGTAATAATTTGTTTGTTTGCGCTAATGCGATCTTTCCTATCCTTTTTTTTGAGACTTTTGAATTTTTGTACTTCCATTATCTCTAACCTGCTCTGCATGTGTACCCCACCAACATTTTTGAATTTCTTTCGACATTCAAACCTTTGTTTTACTTTCGGCCCTGGGCATGGTTAATTCTCTTGGCACAAATCTCGTCTCGCGGGACATTAAAGTGTCTCTCTGAGAAAATCATGTCTTATCTCTCCTACCAAGATATTTATATATATTATATATTAATTTATTTATTTAGTTCTACTTACATGTGTATTTGTTCTTTAACAACATACTTAAGATTATGATAATTCTTGTTATAAGTATATTTGTGCCTTTTATGTCTTCTGATGTAATCTTGCAATCTCCTTTGGGATTAAACATGTTTACATCCATCCATCCATCCATCCGTCTGTCCGTCTATCATATAGTGCCTTTCATATCTATCTAATTGTGGAAACACCATCAGTGGTTCTCAGACTCATTTCCCTCAAGTCTCTTCAGGTTTTTTTCCAGCCAGTTTCACAATCACAGAGTCATCTCACCTCTGGTTGATCTAATTAATTTATTTTTGCATAGCAATCCTCACTGAGCGCAGGCATAGAGCACTGTGACAAGTTCACAGATTGATACAAACTTTAAAAATGACTTATTACATAATGAGTACACATAACACAGACACGCTTACAGTGACTAGAGTCAAAATTGACTTAAAACTGATAAGTGCAATCCAACAATGTCTGTCCATTAATTATTTGTTAAAACTTATTTAATTAGCTTGTCTGCTTTTCCTCCACTCTTATTGTGCAGTCAAAGGAACACAGCAGTGTGTCGGTGTGTGTGTATGTGTGTCCCCCCCATGTGTATTAGCAGGGGTCCCCATCTCTGCATTTGTAGTTATAAATAAATTCTCCAGTGGAAGAAAATTTTGGCCCCAAACCAAAATTTAACTGATTAAACCCACTGAAGGGAGCAACTTTGCATACCTGTGCGCCAAGTCCCAAAAATGCTTTCTTGGGACACCTCAGTAAAGCGCAGGGGCACTCACTAAATAAAGTGACCAAAGGGGACACACAATTCTGAACGAAACACAAGTTATGATCTTCTCCCACACAAATGGGAAATTTATGGAAAATACGGCAGAGAGAAGTTCAACAGGGTGGATCTGCATGGCAAATAAAATACACAGTCAGCCTTATACGGTATATTAGATTTAGAAATATTTGCTTTTAATGTTCAGCTCACTTTTGTTGTTTTCTTTTAAATGTTCCTTTCTTTCCAGATTCCTAATAATGTCAACTAATAAAAGGTGAAAAGGCACCCAACAAACACCTGCTGATAAGCTGCAGCTACTTCAGTATCAGACCCACCAACAAGTTCTTTAGTAGATAACGGATTAAATAGTCCAGGCACCTAGAAAAGTAGAACAAAAATCATGGTTAGAAAAATCTTAAACTTTAAAAACACAAAATGTTCCTCACGTTACATACATACTGTAAATGGCTACAATCCATCTGATACATAATAAAACACTAAGGTCTGTGTGTCCAGTTCCTCTGAGCACCTCGAAAATAATGACAGAGCCTGGAACACCGGCTTTACAGGAACGCGCCCGAGAGAGGAAGTGCCGGTTAAGAGTCGGTCACACATGCAAATTCAAAGTAAACAAATTATTCTGTTACCTGCCTTTGACGGGTTCCATGACTAGTATTCAAAAAACATTTTACCAAACTTAGAAATTAGAAAACTACATTGACGCAAAAGGCAGAAACTGGGAGTTCACAGCTTGCTTAAAAGGCTAGAAGTCCAATTAATAACCCAAGGTGGTTGAAACAAAAACCTGCAGCCACAGGTGGGTCCCAGGACTGAGTCGGAGAACCACCATCTTAGCCAGCATTCACACTACCACGTTTTCATTTCAAAATGCAGACTTTTCCAGAGCCGTACACTTCGAAAAATGGTGACACAGCGTTGCAATGTAAACGAGTGAAACGCGGAGTCTAATCGCACTTCGATTTATTCATACCTGTTACATGGCCCAATCCTGATTGGATCCTGCTCGTTACGACGTCTCAGTCCCCGACTGGTCACCATTCACATAAGACACCCACATTCCAACATAGTGGATATTGAAGAGTTGCTTACCTGTAGGCATCTGAATTGCGTTCTTCAATTTGAATGGTACATTTTTGTGCAGGAAAAAGCAAATCCATTTACCAGTCGCTACAGTTTTGTGATAAATCCCGTGGCTTGGTGCCATCACCTTCCCATAACAGATTTTTCTCCTGATGTGCGTGTGGTCATTTGCAGGTGACCCTCTATGTCAGGCATGTCAAACATGCGGCCCGCAACAGAAATCTGTGCGGCCCGCATGACAGATCCTAGTTAGCACTGAACTTGTACAAAATGATTACTATCGTTTGTGATTGAATCATTCTGCATCTTCGGTGTTACTTATTGACTTTTCTTTCTTCTGCCTTCTGACAAAAGAGCGTTTTCCCATGGCATTACAGTACCGGAAACGTCATCTGCTAGTATAGCCACGAGCCTTAACCAAAGTTAATGAGCCGCAGCGTCACAACTGAAGTGCTAGGCTGCAGCAGCGGGCAGCAGGGGCGGCCTTAGGCATGTGCAAACTCTGCACCTGCACAGCGCCGCCAAATCCCAGGGGCCGCCACGCCAATATATATTGAATATAAAACAGAGAAGATAACGACACAGCTGACGGCAATGTGGCCGAAAAACATTGTGTTTCTTGTTAATTAGTATGCTGTATTTACTAATATAGCTTACTGCTCCGACTCGAGCGACATGTAGTATTATAACGTTCTGCCGTAATGAGAATATCATGGGCCGCCACTTGGTTTTCAAGTTACGGACACGCGCATATAGAAGCGTGTCATGAGCACGAGGCAGTGTCCGCAATGGATGTGGCCATCTGCCGTGCATAAGATACCATATTGACATTGCCAGGCGAAGGGGCCATCGATTCTTTCTCTGCTCAGGGCCGCCACGAGCCTAGAGCCGCCCCTGCTAAGGCTACACTACTGACTGGGCTGCTGAGACTGGCCACTGAGCAGAACTGACCATCATGAGTAGTAATAGTTTGCATATTTTCACGTTTTTTTGCTCTAGTTTTATGTAATTTTATGCAAGTATTGTAACGAACAGTTAGTGCAGACTACAGCTGAAGATCTGAAGTGGACGAGAGAAGTTGGTGAGTTGTTAACATATTTTTGTGATTTTGAGTTTGTAAAATTATTGTAGGTCAGGTGGCTTTTTGCATATCAGCTTATTTTACAATATAAACTTTGAAGTAAACTTAGTAAAGTAAAATTTGATTTTTGGAGGATTTGTTTTCCAACTTAAATTACTGAGCAATGAATTCAGTGAGCATTTTCATGATTTCAGTTCACACAAACAGGGCACTGTGCTGTTCTCTTACAATGTTGAGAACGCGCCTGAGAATATCCAAATGGAATTGATTGAAGTGCAATCAGATTCTATTCTGAAGGCAAAATACAACGAAGTTGGTGTGCCAGGCTTGTATGCTTACCTACCACCCTCGTATGTGCAGATCCGTAAGTTGGCATCGAGAGTACTGTATGTTCTGAAGCACTTACCTTTGTGAGCAATTGTTTTTGTTAATGAAAGCTACCAAAACCCCACATCGCTCAAGACTTACCGTCGAGCACCTTTCATCCCTCATAAAAGTTGCAGTTGCACAAGATTTCAAGCCTGATATTGACAAACTGGTTACTAACAAGAGATGCCAAGTGTCGGGACAAAAGAAATAAATCTCACACTGTAAGGCTCCTATATAAGCAATGAATATAATATAATGAATATAATAAGGGCCTAGCTAAGAGGCTAAGACTCTAATTCTACACTGTTGTATGGAGACTGTATGGAAATAAATTGCTTTTCTTTAAACTTTAAGTGTTACATTTTTTGAAGTTTTCAGTATTGGAAAGAAAGCTACAGTAACTTTGTATAACAGTATAATAGTATTTGTTACAGTGCGGCCCGCTGATGCACGTATGGCAGTTGAAGCGGCCCACCAATGGTAGTGAGTTTGACATGCCTGCTCTATGTCATATGTATTTCCAGTCAATTTAGTGTGGAAGAAGATACTTTCACAAATAATGTCAAAACGCTAGTATGTATTTATGTTTAAAAATGCCATTTTTAAATTAAAACACAGTAGTGTGAACATAACTGTTGAGTAATAATTGTTGAAAGGCAGGGTTGGCATTTTCCATCAAGGTATTAATTTGGGGCCTATCTCACACACACATACACGATTCCAAAGCAGGAACTGAACCACGTAACTCTGCAGCCCAACATCCTAACCAGTGTACCCCACTGCCTCCCCGCAGTCACTTACTAAAGTTCAGTGTCATGAAGGCTGGAGTCTAACCCTGGCAGCCTCAAGTGCACGGTAAGCACCAACTCTGGTGGGGACACCAGCTGGGCACACCCCCACAGCAGCCTCATTTAAAGTTGTCTTTATGAGTATAATTTACAGATGACCCTAAAACTGGAGGAGTGGCATACTCTGAAGAGTCAGCAAAAACAGTTCAAGAAAACTTGGACAGGCTTCAGAACTGCGTGAACACCTGGGAGTTTAACAAAGAAAAGCTATCAATGTGGGCAAAAGGAATGTCTATTATAAATGCAAGATGGGAGACACTGTGCTATGGGGAGCAACCTGTGAAAAGAATTCTGGGGTTTATGTTGACAGAATGCTGTCATAATGTAAGCAACGTGCAGAGCACTTACATGCAAATATTAGGTTACCAGTAATGGCGCACTGCACGATAACATGCTGTGAATACACTTGACTTGAGCATTCATTGTTTTCGTCCTCTTTCTCTGTACATTTAACATTCGTTTGCTCAAAGGTTGATGCCCTTGCTGCTTCCTGAGCAGCTGTTCTTTTCTCCACCCTAGTGGCCCGCTTCTTCTCTTCTTTCGTCGGCATCTTTGCGTTAAAACTGATTAAATCAGTGCTTGTGTTGCAATTACTTAGTACGTTTTCTTTAATTTTTCATTTAAGTCTTCAATCTGGCTCAAAAGTGATTTAAGATATGAAGAGGTATGGGAAATAACGGCGAAGGTTAGGGAATGAGAACGGCGCCCGTACATGTGCGCTGCTGACCAATGCCAAGAGTTTATTCTACAATAAAATAAAATAAAAATAAAAAGAGGAATAACCTTGGAGGTCAAAGTGGATAGTAGACATCACGTAGTATATGTGTGCCAAATTTCAGGTCAATAGGTCAAACAGTTTGCTACAGACGATTTAAAATCCTGGACAGACAAACGGACAGCCACAGTAGCGTATTAAATAAGAAGATATCATAAAAGAACCTGAATATAAATTGAGGAATATTATTTTTAGACTATATAATGCACTAGTAAGACCCCATCTGCAGTACTGCGTACAGTTTAGGGGCCCCATGTATAATGCCGTGTGTAAAATTCACACTAAAACATGGTGTATGCACAAAAAAATCTAGATGCATAAATCTGTGCATACGCCAAGTTCCACGCAATTCACTCCACCCAGACTCCTCGCAGAATTTTGAATATTTTCAATATGCAAATCATAATAAATATCATCTTTCGTTCAGTGCTTGGTTAAAAAACAATGGAAAAGGCACAAGAAAAAAGAGAAGAATTTCAGCAAATGCAAGTGGAGGCAAGGAAAAACTTACTATTTGTTGGCTTATGTAGTGGTATAAGCAACAAATGTGTGGTAGAGACACTCAAAAGTTCATATTCAGAAAGTCGCACAGTGTCCAAAAGAAAAAAGTGATCAGATATCATGTCGACATGAAAAGGCGAGTCGCAGCCCCACCGTCTGTTTATTGTGTTTCAGACAATATTACAAAAACTGACCCCCGTGTGATGCTCAGGCGGTGATGGTGCTGCTGTGCCAAGAACGTCTTTGGGTGCTGGCTGCTTTATATTTACGTAAGCAAATTAATTCTCAGAAGGCGCCTTTATAATGTAGCGTCGACGCCAAGCGCCACAACGGACTGATTATCTGCCTTTTACTTTGAGGTCCCTCACTATCCTTAAAAGGACTGCTTGCCTTTTGCCGCACTAGTTGGCAAAACCATCTGCGAGTGTACAGAGCTGCAGTTTTTATAGGCTCTCTTACTATAGATGACGTAATGGCAGCTCATTCTTTTGGTGACTCATCCCTGGCTGATGTAACTTGTCCAGCTCCATTGCAATAATAATGTGACCGCTCCAATTACATGTGGAGAATGGGACGTTGCTGTGAATTGCACTTTTATGTTTTCCAGTTCAACTACAGTGTAAGGAAATCTTATCTAACTGGGTGACAAGCATATACCACCATCTCATGCTGCTGGCATGGCGCAACTCAGTGATGTTCACTCGGAAAAGCTGCTGCGGCTAAAAACCTGAGAGTGGACAGAACTTGCAAAGGAGCAGGTAGAGCACAATTCCTCAAAGTCTGCCTTTGTAAAGCCAGCGCCAGTTCAGCACACAGCTCTAGGAGAGCTCTTGGTAATCGAAATCGACTTAGAAGCCAGTCATCATCACCATCATCTGTAAATACGCACTCTTCTAATTCTTTGTGATGTCTTTTAACAACACTGTTACATTGTTACAGACCGATTACAATCAGGTGAATGAAATTTTTAAACGATATGCCATCAATTTCGGTACATTTGATAAAACCTGTATCATCGATGTGAATATAAAAAAGAAAAGCTGACCACAGAAACAGTAGCACTACTATGATGCTGGGTGCCACCAGTTTGCAAAACCGAGCAGAAAAGTGCGTACGCAAGAGGGGACCCTGCCGTGAAAATGTGAGGTACGCCTAGTTTAGTTTTCATACATTTAAAAGTGAGTATGGAAACGGGAGTACACAAAAGTTTTGTGTGTACGCACTGCTTATACACGAGGCCCCTGGTCACCACAGTACAAGACAGACATAGCAGCACTTGAAGCTATGCAGAGGTGGGCATTCAAGTGCTTCCCACACATGTCCTACTGTGACATACTCACAGAGAATTAAACCTATTGAATCTCAAGCAGAGGAGACCATGTGGGGATCGAATCCAGGTCTTCAAAATTCTCAGATTTCCCAGTGGAAATTACAGGGAAGAGCATTTAGGACTGACACCACTTCTTTACACAAAGCATGTAGGTGAAGAAACATTGACAGCCTTCAAAAAGTGTCTGGTAGGGGACAAGTTAGCTCTCAGCAAAACAAATAAGCCTGATGGACTGAATGGTGTCCTCTTGTTTGTGAGGTTTCTTATGTTTCTCTCACACACCTTCCTGAGACACAGAAGAAAATTCCCATGCAGATACGAAGAGCATACAAACATCATAGTTACTGGGTCAGGATTTGCATTCAGAATTCAAAGGCTATGTGGCACTCTTCCCAACTTGATGCTTTTAGTATTGGTCAATACCTTCCAAGATTTTAACAAGTGGATAAAGTCAGCTTGTGGGATCCATTATTGCTGGAAAAGTTTTAAATGGTGAACGTTGAGTTGAGCCAGGTGCCATCCAGTGTGCTGCCACCATGAATCTCGAGTGCCCAATTGGTGCCCAGTTTACACCATGACTCTGGGCGACCTCTTCACACAAGCAGGCAGTGAGCAGGGCAGGACTGATGAAGCAGGGGTCCCGTGCAGATACTGTGGTAAGCAGGAGGCAAAGACAGAGAAAGGGACCTGGAACATAAAGGGGTAGCAACCGCAAGAGGGGGAGCAAGCGGACAGTAAAAATGACAACAAGGAAAACATGAACCAAAACAATAGGAAAAAAAAATCAAATTACATTTATTATTGATGCAAGGTTTTCTTTTCTGATAAGCAACTTTTTTTTTTCTTCTTCAGTCTAAAGAAACTTTACAATATAAAGAGCGCTACAAATGACAGAATATTTATACTACACTGGACGACTAAACCCCTAAGACAGAATTCGCTAAGTCTACAATGAAGTACAAAGCTAACCCAGGAGACAGACCTGCTTCATATCCAATACTGTGGAATCATCTGAAAAGGACGGTGAACAGAACACAGATTGTTTCCTCAAAAATTGATCTCTAATGTTACAGTATTTTACATCACACTAGAAATACGCAAATGGCTGACACTGGTAATCGGTCGACGGAAGGACTTGGGGGGGCGGGGGGGGGGGGGCTGGGGAGGTGTGGTGGGATTGGCAAAAGGCTTAATAGCATCAAACTGTACAGAGCCATTTCAGGAGAAAATAGCAGAACACACAGACAAAGAATTTTATTTTCAGAAAATTGAGGTCCTTTATGTTTTTCTGTTTTGTATTATTCTTTTTCTTTAAATAGATAAAAATCCTTCATATTAACGAGAGTCACTGGAATGGTCCCTTGCTACTTTTAAAGATGGCAGCAGCCTTACTTTCATATTTTCAATCCACAGTTCAAAAAAAAAAAAAAAATAAAATAAAAATTGTGGACTTTTTTTTTTTTTATCCTGTTGAGTAAGCCAGTATGCAGACCCCGCTCCCTTAGTAGCAGCCATTTTAGTTATTACTTCATTAGTCACTGGAAAGCCAGATCTTGGCATTTGTGAACCCCAAGTCAAACTCCCCCTAGCTTCAGTAAACCTGTGCAGCCCACATAACTGGGAAGATTCAGGATTCAGAGGAGGTTGGGACGGCAGACAAACCATAGAAGAACGAGGCACTAAAGCCTCTAAAATCTGAATCTTAACAGATCACCCAAATGGAGTCCTGGAGCAAAATTTGAATGGCAAATGAAAAGGGGGGGTTTAAGATATTGGGAATCTACCACCACTTAAGGTTTTGTGCCTCAGGATTTAACTCTTGACAAGTTATAGAGTAACCCTAAAATATGAAACCTACAGAGAGGGAAAGATCAAACATTAATTAAAATAAACGAGCAGGGAGGTTTATAGAAGCCTCATCCACTTAATAAGGGGCAGGCACAAAACCCTAATCAGTCCTGGGTGTTAATGTCAAGCCACTAACCGCTGGGGCTAGTCTAAAGTTTGAGGCTGGGACCCTGGTCAGCAGCTTTGGGACCTCCCTTCACTTAGTAAGGGGAGGGGCTTTGTGCCTCACTTCTTGACCTCTAAAGTCTGAAGGGATAAAAGGAGGTGTGGTTATTTTGAGAACCACCCCCCATTTAATGATAGTTAGGCATAAACCCCACCCCTTAATCTCAATTTCTTCCAAAAAGGCCTCACCCTGTCCGCCTCCCTTTTATTTCTGGGGCTCACTATGAACAAATGTATGTGTGTGGTGTTGTTTTTTTTTTTCTTTTCTTTTCATTTTTGGTAAAATCTTGAAGTCAGTGGAAAAATTCATCCACATTTAGTCAGTGAAAACTCAGGCTGCTGTGAGCTGAACAAGGGAATCAGAGATCAAGAGAGATTGTGGCTTAAAAACCAAGGCCATCTGCTCAGGAGCCGAAAGTAACCAGGAAGCGTCCAGAGAATTAAATTTTTTTTTTTTTCCGTTATTTTAAAGCGTGACTTTCTGCAACATTCTAATTTCAAAACGCCTCTTTACTAGCGGGCAACTTTCTGTAATGTACAATATTTATATATATATTTAAAAAAAAAAAAAAAGTAACAAAGAAGGCGCACCGTCTCTTTAAATTACAACTTGCTTGCTTACCTCCTCGCTTTGAGACAGTGTTTGTATTTCTGATTGTGACTGACATCTTAAAACATGTCAATGATATCAAAATGCATTATACAGTATTTACAAAAAAAAAAAAAAATCTAAAAAATTAAAAACAAATAAAACGAGGCAGGGGGTCGGGAGCTCCAATGACCCCATAGCCTGTATCCTCCACCCCTCCCACTTCCCTTTCCCCACCTCGAGCTACACATCACTGGGCTGCACAAGTAAGAGGTGACCCTGCTGATCCAGCTGTGCCCATCGGAATGCCAATGTAGAGCCTGTGAAGGTAAAAGCGTCCCTGCTGACACCCTACTGGTTAATAAAAACAAAAAAAAACAAATCCAAAAACTGGGCAATCCAGCGGAATAGTTCCCAGTTCGCTCATAGTCAATGATGGCTTCGGCTTTGCCATCCTCATTCCATTTAACTTTTAAAATTAGCCACATCAGAACAGTAGGGAATGGAGTGACAGGGAAATTAACTCCATTAACATTGCAAAGGCTTTCCCCAAACCTCCAAGCCGATGCGTACCAACGCGGAAGACGAAGGCAGCCATTGATACATTGATTTTAAGAGTAGACTCTTACTTGGACAGCTAGACTCCTTTCATCACCTACCACTTGTGCCACTACCCAAGTGACAGACACCCAAGTTAGAGGTAACAGCTCTCGACCCCCATCCCCATATCACCCCCCCCCCCCCACTGTGGTTTCCAACAAGAGATACCCAAGAAAAGGTTGAATCAAGTCATTCCATTTGTGTGCAGATCCTACGGGCCCCTTAACATTTTATCACTGAACGGCTAAGATAACATGATGATTTGCAGGACAGACGGACAACAGTTTCCCATAAAAAGATCAACTTGCTGAGGCAGTTTTTGTTTTATTTTGTGAGTTTAACTAAAACTCTGCAAACAGAGAGTGTCCAGAAAAGGCCATCAGGCTGGTCAGACTAACCTGGGAGAGAAGTGTAAGCAAATTATTTACAGCCACCACAACTATTCAGGTCAGATGGCATGGCACCAAACAAATATTTGTCTTAACAAGGACATCAGGGTCAAAGTATCTGGTATTCTGTAGGCCAGCTGACAAAACATGGAATTTAACAATGGAGTGAGATATATGGGGATACAATAAAAAAGAAAAAGAAGCCATCAGGTTCAGAAACCTGACAGCTTTCAGGATCCACTGGAGAGTAGCGGGAAGCAATAAAAGGCTTTGAAAGAACTAGCCAGCCAGATTCCGAACAAGCAGCAAATAGTCCATGGACTCAAATGGCTTCAGCATTACAGGACAGTAGACACCAGGGCTAAAGGACTACAGGCCCTCTGGTCAGATTACTCAAATACGTAGACAGCTGTTGACCAACAAAGTGCCAGACTGAACGGATTCAAGATCAGGGAATAGTAAACATCAAAACAATAACATCTTTGGGAAGCTTCATAACTACTGGCCAACACATCGCAAACTTAAAAGACTTGGGAGGACAGGAGTGTACAGTTTCACGTTTGGACTACATCAGAACTAGTAGCCAACAGACCACAGGACTGAAGAGGTCAGACCTAGTCCACTCAACCGTAAAGATTGAATACCACTGCAAAGTAGTCTTCTAAAGCTGGGAAGCTTCCAAACCACAGACAGTGGCTAGTAGATGCAAAATACATGAACAATTTGATAGCGATGAGAAGTAAACTGCAAGTGACAGATACCTTCAGACACTGAATGGTTTAAATACCGCTATCTAGAAGCCCTTCAATTAGACAAGAATTTGGAACCACTGGAAAGCTGGTATTTGAAGGCTGTACAGCTCCAAAGCCAATCATCAATTCAGGGGAGTGCACAAAGGCTTTGGAGATTCAGTGAGTCATAGACAACAGGCAATGTGAACTTCTGGAGCAGTGGTCAATAGTTCATAGGATGAGATCAAGCTAACGACCAATGGACACTATGCTTACATAATATCTGGTGGTCACACCACCCTGACAAACCTTGGATTTGCACTAGAGATGCACCGACAACCAAAACAGCACACAGTTCAGAAGACTGTAAGGCTAAATTAATCAGTCATCCCTATGAATGACCTTGCAGCTGGCAATGATTAATGTCTGCCGCAATGTGACTGGCAAGATTTAGGTGACATAGAATAAGAAAGAGAAAGAGAAAGAGAGAGTGAGGAGACGATCCAGATGTTACTGCCGTGACATTTTCACCCTACCAAATTTCTGGGGTATCACCTTTATACTATGACGCATAAACAATGCGATTCCCAGCTCATGATACGTAAATATGTTGAGCCAGTTTCATTTTCCAGTCTGCATCAGTCTGACTTCTCCTCAGTCTGGTGGTCTTTACGGACAATCCTGCGCTAAGAATTCAGTCTATAAAAGGCAAACTCAACCAAAAAAGATCAGCCCACCCTGAGCCTGCCTACCACTCACCCCCCCCCACCCCCCTTCTGCTCGCCGACCCTGACCTCACCCATCGACCACCACCCCGACCTGCCGCCTTCTGTCCTTTTCTTGGTAGAAACTCAATGTAGTGACATGACAAGAGCATCCAAACACAACAAATAAAATACAAAGTCAGAAGATAATGTAAACAGAACAGTACTTGTGCATTTGTGTGTGCTTCACTGAAAGTCGATGTGCCCCTTAACAAACAAAGAGACCAAAAAAAAAACAAAAAAAAAAAAAAAACACAAAACTAAACAAAATTAAATATTGCTCAACTCAGGGCTCTAGAATCCATGAGGAACCCTCCAGATGACCGCTGCTCCGGTGCCACGCATCTGCCACTGTTCATTTCGAGCTCCCAGACCGGAATCAGGTTAGATTGGTGTTGTGTATTTGCTGTCATTGTCTTTGTTTTATTTAATGATTTATTTTTGTTACAGTTCCTGTTTAAAGTCGTGCACACGCCGGCTGACCTTCTCTTGAGTTCCCTGGTTGCGGTGTGCCCGGCAGGGTTCAATCTGCACGAGGTGCGCGGACTCCAAGGGAAGGTTGCGATGTATTTATTTGGACGGGAAGGGGATCACACACTCATTGTCATGCTAGGAGAATACTGGAAGGAAAAAAAAAAAGGAAAAATAAAAAAAATAGAATTAGGAATTCTGTACACAGGATTCACTAAATAAATAACATTCCTTAAGCCATCCTCCACAATTATGTGAATCAAACAAACTCCATCACAGTAAACAGAAAGGCCTTGAGAAAACCCAATCACAGATTTCTCCTCCTGTCATGTCCCCTGGCCAGCAGGAGTCACAGGGGTCCCATGTGCTCTTGGGCATCTTTGCCTTGTTAGTGACACTGTGTGACCATGAGCAGCTCTCTTCACCAGTGTGTGCTTCAGGCTGCCTTGGTTAAACCAAATAAATAAATGTAATGTCAATGTAAATGTCTCAGGCAGGCTATTTGCAATGAGGGTGGAAGCCAACCACTTATGGGGGAATCGCTACAACCAGACTTCCTCTCCCAATGTAGCATCTGCCTTCAGAGAAGGTGACTGCTCTCAAAAGGGGCAAAAATATCATCACTGTGGTCACCAACAGGCTGCGCTGCACCATAAACAAACATTAACTTTACTGCAAGAAAGTAACATCGCATACAATCAAATCGATAAAACAAGTCTCACCTGAACAATTAAATAAATAAATAATCTTGGCATGAAACAGGGTAAAGGAAGCAAATGCCTGGGTCTAAAAACATAGTAAGATACCAAGAGTCAAACAGCAACAGACTGACAGCTCCCAAAACATGTCACAGCTATTTTAGAATATTTATATCAGTTAATGAGTCTACCATTAACCAGTCTGAACAATGATCAACCTTTATGAGCTAATCAAGGCATCAATACGGAAAGCACAAATCAGTTGTGCACACCAGCACCTCCTCCACAACGGCTTACGAGTAACACCTCAGTCTTAAAGTCATTTGTGCTGACAATGGCTTAACCTTGCTTCTTAAACAACTACACCAAAGATAACTGCCTAGGCTTAGGTGTCAAGCTCTCCGGCCACCAAATTACTGAGTCATTCTGATAAAATCACTCAATGATGCCACAAGCTAACATATTCAGATGATGCAGCTACAAAGTCCAGAGGTCTTGTAGTCAAAAAGGAACAAATCCTAATGAGGACCAATATGTCACACCACTGACATGGGGCAATAATATGGAGAAGTAACACCATTCTATAGGCCTGAAACCTGGACTGTTAAATCACAGAGGACCCTTACAGTTTAAAATGTAGTCAATGATTGATTCAAGGCTTCCATGTCTCCAGGGTCCAGGAGGTTAAATACAGCATGACAGATACAGGCACTATAGTATGATTCCTTACCCTTGAAATAAATATTAGATTGGGGATAACTGCAACTTGAAGCCCAAGGAATGGGAAGTGGCAAAGGATGGCGACCCATTGGGAGGCACGATGAGGGGATTCTGAGCAGGAGGCAGTCTGATCAGCTGGTTAGCAGTCAGTGAAATGACCATACAACACATAGCACTCTATGTGGCCTCTGCCTTTGCAGTAAGGAAACAAACCTAAAGGACAGCAACTCCATACAGTACAGAATCAGGTCAGGTTGGGAAGCATGCCCTGCGGTCCAGCATGTTGCTGCTCCCACCACAGGATGGAACAGCTCAGAACATGCAGTCCAGTCCCACCCTATGGAAAAGACCATCTATCTGCCACAACCAGGTGTTACATGGGCATCCCCTTGGCCTGGTCCAGCCACTTGGGTCATCAACAAAGAAGATCCTGTGTGCCACGTCCCCCTTGGGAGATCGCGGCACATAGCAGTAGTGCCATAACTGACGCTCCTTCACAACGCAGGTAATGTGCCTTATTCGGAACTCCATGAGCAACTGCTCATTCGACACAAAGTCAAACCAACGGTACCCAAGGATTCTCTGAAGACAAGCAGTACCGAAGGAGTCCCATCTATCACTGGATAGATGGTTGCAAGACATGGAATCAGTCACACAAAATAAAAATTGGTCAAAAATGCCTAACACTGAGCCACCAACAGCTCTTCAGTCATTTAGGTAACAGATATCCTTACAATAACAGGCCACTTTTCAACCCAAGTTTCCAATACATTTATCAAATTATTATTTAATATAATAATTGAATTATATTATATTAAATTATTCCGACAGGTCAATAAGAGCACATCATATTCGTACACGGGTTTCCTTTCCTGTTCATCAATGGCTCTTCATTCAATCATCAGCCATCAAATCTTAACATGAATAGCACAGTGGCACAAAAAAGGGAATCTCAGACAATATCATGTGAATCAGCCATGTCATTGATATCATCCCAGAGGAGAAGCTACATCAACCATCCAACATTCAGTTATACCCTTAGCTATCAGGAACACGAGGATAATGAGATGAGCAATTCCAGTAAGAACATCCCTGCCACAAGTACCTGATCACCACATCTGCCACCACCCAAGCCAAACATTCAACAGGGGGTCATGCAGCCACTTCAACTACCAGCTTCTGTTAGAGTGGAGCAGGGTAATAAGAAGACTTACGCTTTCACTTTGGAACGGATTTAAGAAGTTGCCACCCATTTCCCCGTCATCCCGTGGAGTGCCAGGAGGATTATTCATCCCTGTCATGTTATTTGGAGAATTCTGTAGGTAAAAAAAGGACATGGAAGGGATTTATTATTACTGAAGTTAAATCAGGTATTTTATCTTATGTAGCAGTTAACATGTATTATGGCAACAAAATATATTTAAATGCCATTTATAAGGAACTCTTTCATAAAAATGAAAGTCATCTAGGATATCTACTTTATTTGCATGTTGTAAAGTCGAATAAGCCAACAGATGGATTTATTTCAGCCTTCATTTACTATATTAGATTTTCAGTAAGTCAAATGTTTATACAGTGGAACCTCGAGATACGATCACCTCTGTATACGAGAAATTCAAAATACGAGGAAAGTATGAGCGAAAAATTCAGATCTAAATACGAGCATTGGCTCACGTAACGAGCCACGAGCCAGGCTGTGGGTATAGCTCGCGGCTTAGGGAGGGGGCGTGGTAGCTGTAGCGAGCCGCAGGGCGATCTGCGGTGTCTGCGTTTCTCACCTAAGTGTACAGGTGGGAAACTGCCCACATCCATGATTTGTCCTGTGGCTGATGGGCTGGGCAGGGTTGCCACCCGTCCTTTAAAATACGGAATCGTCCCGTATTTGAGAATGAAATTGCGCGTCCCGTTTTGAATCAATACGTATGCGTCCCTTATTTTTTTGTATTAAAAGTGGTAACCCTAGCAGCTGCCATGTCTTCCCCACATATATAGAGAAGCGCGAGCCGGTTAAGGGGGAGAAGAAGTAAAAGAAAAGAGAGGAGAGAGAACGGAGGTTGCAGGAGGAGGCAGGAATCCGCAGCAGTAGGAAGTCGGTGCGAGAGAGCGAGCGAGTACAGGCTCGCGTGTAGCTGAACAGGCGAGCCAAACAGCTGAAGCAGGACAGTGTAGAGAAGGTCAGCTGCATTAAGTGTCTCGCCTATTGCAGAGCCCGCATGGGAGAAGCAGGTGAGACGCTAACAGAGAAGAAGCACCGGGGATTGTCATCTGTTTTTTGAAGACTGCTTCCTGTTGACGTTTTAACCTCGTGTTAAAGGATTGTTATTCTTATGTACTTTAAACCTCCACTTCACAACTGTTTTAAGGATTATTTATTTAAAGATTTATTGAATGCTCTACTGCACTTTGGACACCTGTTTTGATTCTTTTAATAATCAGTTATATTATTTACCAGTGTTATTTATTAAAGGTAGACTACAGTATATATAATTTATCAGTGTTATTTGTTAGGAAAATTGATTTTTATGTTAATATATTTGGGATGCGGAACGGATTAACTGGATTTCCATTATTTTCAATGGGGACGTTTGTTCTAGATACGAGAAATTCGCTATACAAGCTCAGTGCTGGAATGAATTAAACTCGTATCTAGAGGTTCCACTGTACACACTAAGTTGAAGGTTTGTTTGAACAACCTGAAAGATTACAGAAATAGAAATGACGACTTTTATGTCAGTTTCCGCCTTTTAAATTATCTAAATTGGGAGAGCTGGGAGTGCACCTACAGCTGTACTCAAGGGCCTACCTTTAGAGTCCATGCCTTGTTGCCCTTGATACCATGGGAAAATCCAAGCAACTCAACCAAGACCTCACAGAGGGGGAACCAAAAAACCTGTGGACCTCCACAAGTCTGGTTCCTCCATAGGACCAATTTCCAAACACCAAGTACCACGACGTTCTGTACGAAGAGCTGTACTCAAATACAAATATCTAGGAACCACACAGAGACTACATCATTCAGGAAGGAGACACAAATTAACTTCCAGGGCGGAATTAACTTTGTTGTGAAAGGTTCGACTGGACCCTAGGATAACAACAAAGGAACGGGCAATGGAGACGGAGGCATCAGAGAGCAAAGTATGTACATCCACCATTATAAAAGAGTCTGTTTTCATTATGGACTCAACAGCTCTCAAGCAAGGAGGAAAAACCTACTCCAAGACCAACACAAAAAAGTCCTAGTGAAGTTTGCAGCTGATCACCAGGACAAAGTCATGGCCTTTTGGAGGAGGGTTCTGTGGTCAGAAGAAACAAAAATTGAACTGTTTGGCCATAATATATGGCAGAATGGTGAGGCATTTAAGCCAAAGAACAGTATCCTACCTGTGAAGAACGAGTGGTGGCAGCGTCACATGGTGAGGATGTTTTGCTGGTATAGAGACTGTGCTACTTCAGAAAATAAATATCATCATGAGAGAGGAGGATTATCTAGAAATTCTGAAGCAACACCTCAAGACATCAGGCAGAAAGTTAAAGCCTGAACACATTTGTCTTCCAGTGGAATAATGATGCTAAGCATACCTCCAACGTTGTGGGTTGAACTGAAAAAACGTGTTCAAGCAGGAGGCCCACAAACCCAACTGATTTACAACAGTTCTGTCAGGAGGAATGGGGAAAATTTCCAGCCACATACCATGAGAAGCTTGTGGAAGGCAACTCTAAGCATTTGGATCAAGTTAAGCAATTAAAAGGCAATGCCACCAAATACTAATAAACTGTATGTTAATTTGTGACCCACTGAAAATCTGATATAGTAAATAATAGCTGAAATCAATCTTTTGCTTAGCTCTAATTTTGACATGACCACTTATAGAAATAAACAAAAATACCTTAATTGACAACACTAGCAATTAATGCTAACAAGACATGTGTTGAGCTGGAAAACAGTGATCTTGAAAATCTTTAGCCTAGGTGCATGGAAACACTTGGTCTCAACTGTATGTATACACTCATACATGAAGACATAAATGTTTTCTTCTTTAAATATACAAATATTATGTGGATAATAAGTTTGAAAAGCTCCTGATAAATGTAACATGTATATGGCTTACGTCCATAATTTAAGTGGAATATGCTAAAGCTCTGATGCTGGATCTTTAATGGTCTCTTTCACTTCAATTCCAAAGTAAGGAGAACTGAACTTGATTAAAGTGAAAGTGAAAACAACTATATAAAGAATTTGCTTACTGATACAAACACATTGATAATGGACAAACCAAAAATCCTCCAACAGTGTTTCCTAAACAAAACTATGCCCAGCCTAAAAAGGTTGCTTTTGTAAATAGAATTAAATGAGACAACCCGGTTGTTGTCCTAACATTTCTTTTGAACCCAGGTTTTTCTACTGCCCGACCATTATATTTTATATAAATTTTCTTTTTTTTGGGGACAGGCAGTATGGTCTAGTAACTAAACTGAAGGACTATAAAAGACACCAAATCAATCATCCCACTGTGTCAGCTTAAGTAAGCAACTTGACATGAACTCTAGAAATATAGAAACAATCCTAGGCACTTGTTATACCTGTGTGTGGATAAAACCTCCCATATTTACAAAAGTATAAAATATATTTTTATATTTGTTTACCTTTGGCAGCCCGTCCATATCCCCAGAGCCTAAAAGCAAAGAAAAAAAAATCTTAGACAAACAGTGAAATGTACCAAATTAGGAATGAAAAAGCAGACAAACACTAGAGGGCACTAGCATCCTACTTTTCTATAGCTAGGTTTTGTCATGTGCTACTCGGCCATGTTCATCCCGGCTGTTCAAGTCTGACTGGACTCACAGTTTGAAGTATATTGAATTTCAAAACCTAAAAATAAGGCTCCCAGGTCACTAAAGGTCATTTGGCAAAAGGAAAACAGAAGTTCAGCCAGAGCCGCAGTGACTTAAATTAGCAGGGCAAAGACTGCAGCAAAGAGGAGGAAATTTACAATTTACAGCTCAGATGTATTGTGAATCTACTAAATTAAGACAGTTTCCAAAGTGGAGAATAGTATGGTGAGGAGCACGCAACTAGCAAGAGAGAAGAGTTTGATGGTGACATTTTCGGGAGTCAGGAAGGTGGTGTTAATAAGATTTTGAAAATGAAAATTTAGACTTGGGAACATTAAAGATGTGGTGGAAAGAAAGTGCTAGATGTTGCGGTTATTTTTCAAGGGACTCTCACAAGTGGTGGAGCTTATATGGAGGTCAATGGGGATACGATGGACTTCAGCTTGGGTTAAATTACAGTTTGGGTCAGGGTATCAGGTGGTTGACCTTTAGGAGTGAAGCTGCAGGAATGCAAGGGACAGAAATGGACAAAAGCGATGTTCCTTTTCCATATTTACTCATGTCCTTTTATTGTTTCCTTGGCACTACTGTCCACCGTGCCAATGAAGAACAAATTCAACAGTACAGAAGATGATGTGGAAAGGCAGGCCTGGGAGCAAAGTGTTTTTTGCAGTCTTGTTAGTGAGCTGGCGAGTTGTCTGCTATATGCCAAGTCACTGAAGCACCAAATGTGGTAGTGATTCCAGGCCTCATTTTACTAGCAAAGGCCTAAACATAGAAAAAGAACTACGGTGTACCTAAAGAACCATTCATATGGTGAGGCTCCATTGCTCCTATTCCCCCCATAGGGCCATCGGGACCAGGTCCTATTGGGAACTGCAGAGAAAAGGGAAATTATAGGTCAGTTTAAGGAACGTACAACACCCAAGAAGAGAGTAAGTTGGCCAGTCATCACCCGATGGCTTCATGCAAGATCCACAAGGGCGACACTTGCTTGAAAGGATAAAGAACAATTGGGATTCCAAAGATAGTCTACTTACATTGGGTCTGTTGCCTCCAGGGCCTATAGGGTTCATCATTGTGTATATGTTCTCACTTGAGTTAGTGGAATCTGGGAGAGGAAAGAATGCAACAATAATGAAACACTTCGTTCAATAGTGACTGTGCTGTAAAGGAATCCAGCAAGAGCCAGGTATCCTAAGGACAATGCACACAAAAGCCACTCATCAGTAGATCTATCACACCATCCACCCAGTGCCATAAACAAAGGGAGGAAATAGCAGGCCAAGCCACGGGAGGAAATGATGGAAATAAAAAAAAAACAAAAAAAAAAAAAAACGCAGAGAGCCACTGTCATTTAGGGAGTCAGAGTGGGACATGAAGATGGGAGGTAGTGTCCCTTCTGCTTTGTACTCTGTTGCTAATGGTGGCCAAGGACAAAAACAGAGCACAGACTTCTAATCTGTCATCAGAGTTATTGTTTCTACTCCAGAGGGAACAAACACAAAAATTTCAGAAGCTCACTGCGACTTCTTTGTAAGATATTTTGTTGATGGTGATCAGGGGTGTGTGCTGCCTGCAAGTTGAACAGCAGCAGATAGCAGGAACATTCCTATGGATAACTAAGGGTGCTCACCTCCTGGACTTGGCATAATGGGCGTTCCTGGCGGACCACCTCCTCCTGGTGGACCCTTCAAAGAAGGCAGAGACGATAAGAACTAGTCAGTCCAGGCACAGTGCAAAATACCACATATGTTCACAAAGCAACCAGTGACAGCACAGTGCAAAGAACTTACCACATAATTTCCAGGAGAGGATGAGGAGTAAGCTATCTGCAAATGAAAGAAACAGACCGTTAAAAAGAAAATAACGGAAACACAATACAGAATGTTCCCCAGTGACGATGTCACATGACACATATCTGAATGACATTTAAGTTGATCAGCTGAACACCAGTTTTGAAATGATAAATTTGGCAACATAGCAGAAACAACTAATGGAAACAGTCTGGATAAACACAGCTATACCAGGCTGATGGCCTGCCACGTAAACAAACAAGAACTAGTTAATCAGACACAACAGCCACTTCCATATGAACTTACTGAATTAGCGTTAGGGTTTGGCCAAGGACCTCGTCCTCCAGGACCCCTGGAACAAGGAGAGAAAATAAATAAATAAACAACAAATTCATAAGTAACAGGTAGTGAGCAGAAACCATGACAATCCTTTAGGTACAATGCCACCCTAAGATCGACATGATAGCATAGTGGAAAAGTGAAAGCAAAACTTACATGTTCATTCCTGGCATTCCTGGCCCTCCTAAGGAGTTTGGAGGTGGTCTCATTCCCCCCACCATAGTTCTACAAAGAAGAACCCAAAAAAAGATCAGAATAGGAAACCGACAATCCGGGAGGTATGATCCTGCCTCCATGAGGATCTGCTTGTATGGCACTCAGCAGTACTCAGTGCCCTGCTCCCGCCTGGCAGGGACTACTGCTCTCGAGGAGAGTTTTGTTCAGCAGATGACAACATTTGTCGAGCAGATGTAGCAACAGATGTTCACTTGGAGGGTGCCAAGCGGCAGTGCCGGGGAAAAAAAAAAAAAAAAAGGAAGAGCAAGAGAAAGTAAGACAGGGAGGGTTTTGGTGATGACAGTCCAGAGTGGAAAAAAAGTGTGAGGGAGAAAAGCAAGACCAGGATGAGACAAAGACCATAGTGTCAAAGTAAACACGTACCTGCGGACCCATCCCTGCCATTCCCCGAGGGGGATTCATCCGTTGCATTGGGCCACCCATGTTTGGATGTCCTATAGGGGGAGTAATAGCAAACAATAAGAACAGAAGCCCAATAAGAAGATGCCCCAACCCACACCACACAACCTTCTAACCTCCTCCTTACCCTGCGGTCTTGTTGGGTCTAAACTGTTGGGCAGTAATGGCTGTGACCCTGGGACACCAACTGGGGGCTATGAAAGAGGATCAACAATTTAGAAAGGTGCAATTAGTGTGTACTGATTAAAACAAACAAAACAATCCAAAGAGCCACCCTCCTCTGGTAAATTACATCTGCTCACCTGATTTGGCATTCTAAGGGAAGGACGAGGTCCACCTGGGTATCTCGGAGACATGAAAGGCTGCAAAAGAAAACAAAGCTTTGCTCAGATTGGCAGATGATACAATGACAGGCACATCTGAGGCAGAGGCACCCCAAATTTCAGCCTGAATATATTCTTCACACCTACACTAAGCAAAAAATAATTCTGGCCTCAGAACCCTTATATAATAGCGGAATAGGAAGAGCTCACTATGGCAAGGCACTATATAGCATATTGCAATCAATGGCCAGAAATGACTGACTACAATGTTATCGAAAAGACAATGTAAAACTAAGACTATAGATCTAAAGTTAAAGCTACTGCTACTGACTAAGTTTAACAAGCTGAAATTTCAGATCACAATATAGTAAAGGTTAATAAATCAAACTGAGTTCAAGACCATGTATGTTAAGTCAACCTCAAAAATAATGAGATAAAACACACTTTCAACTTATGAAACCTTGCCATATGTAAATGAGATATCTCAATGGAAGAGCCAGGCCAGTAAATCAACCTTAGAGACTGAGATGTTGTATGTACTCACAAAGAGGAGACAAGAGTAGAGATCTGATATCACAATGCTGTCTGGAAATTCCAGAAACAGTGACAAAGACTTAGATGTGAAAATCATGCTGTCATGTACGTATGTAGTAAGAACCAGCAAAGGCTACAGAGTCAAACACAGTACTCACTATGTCAGCAGTGCGTTGTATTACTAAAAAGGCTTGTCAATTAAATTCAGAGAATATGATGATACCAATGAGAGTAGAGTAATAATCAGTTAAAGTTTGCAATTATTGTTATCACGTGTATGCCATACATAAAGAGAAGCACAAGCTTTCAAGAGCATGAGCACCTTCATTATAGAGAAAGGGCAAAGAGGCAAGCTCATAGTTAACGGTATGTGTGTATTTAGCAAAGTAAAAGATTAGGGAGTCAAACTTGGAGATTTAGGTGCCATGTATATGCCTTTCATAGAGAGAAAGCTTTCACTTTTACATCTGAGTTGATATTGTGCGTGCAAACAATAAAGCAACACACTAGTGAAGGATTACAGCATTTGTGTCCTCCATCATTCATGAGAAGGGCCAGTGACTTAAAATTTGAGTTACAAATGTCCCTTGTAAAGAGATAAGATAAGCAAGATAAACTTTGACATTAGGTTCAGTGTGCCTCTAACATTAACGCTGTAAAGTCATAACTAAATATTAAGCTGTCTTTGGGGCATTTCTAAATGGAAGGCAAGTGAATCAAACCCTAAGATCATGATAGTGAGTGGATAAAGACAAGTGGAGTACACTCTGGAAACAGAATGCCATCAGCATGCCCTAACAGAAATAGTAAAGATTAATAAAGTGCAAAAGGCTAACAAGTCAAACTCCGAAATATTCATTTTTACAAATGAAAAATGGACGCTCAAAAGAAAATAAGGTACTGGCACCAGGCATATAGATACTCAAACTCCAATGTTATCTACAGTGTTAAGACAATTCTATGATCATGATGTTCCAGTTAAAGAAAGTCTCTGAGAAAATGACAAGGCATCAGATTTGGAAATTAATTTTGTTAATACCCTTTAGTGCAATAAAGGCTAATGAATCAAACTTGTAAGAGCAGTGTAGCATATGGTAAGACAATAGATAGGTCTCCCTAGTAGAATGAAAAGGTGGTTGGGGTGAAGAAGCCTGAGCTATAGTACAATGAAGATGTTGCTCCAGCACAAACAGAGGAAGAAATGGAGACATGTTGACGTGGGTGCTACTAAAAGACACTAGTGAATCACAATGTTGCATGTGTGAGAAATATAGATATTAACTCAAATCTTCAAGACACACATTACCAAAGAAGTACAGAGAAAGGCAAGTAAATCTAACAAAGAGGTTAAGAGTTTGCAAGTGCTTGTACTGTGGAAAAAATAATATCCTGACTTCAGGTATCATGAAGGTGTGTGTGTCTCCAGTGTAAGGCAAATGAGGGAGGTCTTAGAGATTTTAGTAATAAATGTGATTCCAAAAAAGACAGACTTGTCCATCAACTTCAAAGATCATCAGGCACCTAACGAAAAAATGGCTAACAAGAACAGTAAATCTCCAAAATGATTAGTCAGTACAGAGAAAGGCAAGTAAATTAAACATGGAGATTGTGATTTTGGAAGTACTTCTTCCATGGATACTATAATGCATGCGTCTCCTGTAATGAGGATAGTGAAACAGGCATGGGGATCAAGTGGATGTGTGCGCCGTCGGAAAAGAAAAGAGCTAGCAAATCAAATTCACAGACCAGGATGCTGCATCTAACAGTAATGGCCATGGAGTTAAATTTTGAAATCGTCACATCACAAGCGCCCTCCTAACAAAGGAAGTCAAGTGAATTAAACACAGTGATTGCAATTTTGCAAATGCTACCATCATGGAGGTGAGACTGTAAATGGAATTCAGAATTCATTGGGAATGTGCCTCCAGAACTATAGGATTATGTTAATGTGTGCATTTCTAGAAATGTTAAAGCTTAGTTAATCAAACTCCAAGATCCCAATGTGACACGAGTTAAACTCTACCATCAATGTAATCAGAAAGGCTATACAGCATAAGTCCGGTAATATGATTCCAGGTTTGCACCTCTAATAAAGTTAATGCTTAACTATTTAACTACAGGTAGCGAGGGGGAGAGTGAGTATGCCTAAATGGTATTATCTTACCAAACTGATTTATATACCCCCCCCCCCCCACCACACACATACATACATACATACATACATACATACATACATACATACATACAAACAAACATGTTTTTGACATTTTCTTAGTTAAAATATGAGAAAAAGAACAAAATGCTTGAAAGCCATTCTGACAAGTTGCCTTCAGCCAAAAACATAAAAAGCTACCTAAGCCTTACACCTCTGTTCTCAGACATCAAGAAATTTCATTTTCTGTTTCAGATCCAAACTGCAATGAAGAGAAAAGACCACTGACCCCTATTAACGTTGAACCTGATGAGGAATGCAGGCACTCGCAATGTAAATGGAAAAGGAGCTGTTCTGTAGCCAATGAATGTTTCACATTTATGAACAAATGGCCAGGACCAGGGCTTTATCCTAACCCTCAACAACGCTCAAAAATAAGATCATAAAGAACTGAGACAAAGCATGCAGGGCGGATCCCAGCAGAATTTCACGCTGTTGTGTGTACAAGCAAAGTTTTATTCCGAGTTTCTCCCTGTACTCTCCGGAGCGGGTAGCAATGCAATATTAATTTGATATTGACCGCCTGCTGAGCTGCGGGAATAAGGGAGGCACTCAAAGCCAATGAGATGCACCTCTGCTTCTGCAAACTGGCCTAAAAACAAATTAATTATTTACTGCGCATCAAGGTCTGTCTGGGCTATTAAAAAAAAAAAAAAAAAAAAAAGTTCACAACAATCCGACTTGGTGGTTTCATTTGATGCTCTGCAGTTTCTCTAAGTAAATACAAGGCGGTTGTGGCGCCCAGCCCCATCGCCACCCACTACATACAGTATCCGGTCCCCACCCGCCTCCCCTCCTCCACAATACACTTAAATGTGGCCAGGAGCCAATAACCACACTCAAATATATTTGTATAAATAAAAAATAAAAAAAAAAAAAATCAGCAGACTTTAAAGGGTACAGCATAAGGTGTAAGAAACAAAATAAAATGAACTCCTATGCCACAGAAATTTGCTCCTTATAACCCGGTCATGATGTGTGCATCATTAAAATGGATTTATGCTACATTATTTATTTCATATTGATTGTTAATTTTGTGGGATGCTTGCCGCTCTGTTCATTGGGATGCCCCTATGTATGGCCTCCATGCTCTCACCACCTTCGACATAAAACATCTGGAAATGGTCCAGGGGCCAGGCTGGACTAGGCCAGAGCCTGACACACACACACACACACACTCTGGTGCACAAAAACACACACACACACACACACACATACATACACGCACACAGGATCCTGGCTGTATGCCTTAAGGCTAGAGAGTGAGCTGCCAGGGCAGAAAGCAGCTTCAAGAGATGCCCACCCCTACCCCATCAGATGCCCTTTACTGCCCTCTTGGCATATATCATGTTAAACATGTATTCAAGCATGTGCACAGTGTTGGGCAAGGAGGAAGTCTAAAGGGCTTGGATGACCATAGTGGTGTGCCTGTCCCACTATCTGATCTTACCTGGCTGTGAGGTCCCATCATTGGGTTGCTTGGATTGTGAGGGGGAGGCTGTGCGTGCGGTGACGGCTGTGAGCCAGGCGGTCCCTTTAAGAGAGAAGAGATATTTATATATATAGTCATATATAAATATACAGCAAAAATAAATGTAAAAAAAAAAAAATCAAGCCCAATACAGAAGGAACAAAGTAAATCAAGAAGGCCCATCCCTTGTCCTCCCTCCCTCCCAAATGACACCCAATATTCAGGCTGAGCAGTCACCGCAGGCAGCTTTATGGGGTCTGCTTTACTGGGAGCCCGCAATACCCAATCCACTCATCACCCAACTACAGTTAGGTGGCCAGAACCAAATTCGAAAGCAATGAATTTGGAGTGCATTTGGCAGTTCCAGTCAGCTAGGGTTCTGTATTTATCATCCAACTCACAGAAGATGCCAAACCATCCTCTCAAAATTATTTCAGTTGTCAAGCTGACAGAAATTATAGAAATGTGGCAGGGACCTCTGGAACCCTTGTTTAAGGTATCAGTAAAGATCACAGAGAATTGGGATACCAGCTGCCCCAACCACCTCCTCTTTTACCCAAAAGTTGTTTTTTTTTTGTTTTTTTTAATAGTAGGCAAGCTTTCCGAACTCAAAACACTGCACTCTCTCCTAGAGACCACAACTTTTTTTTTTTTATTAAAAAAGACAACTTCCATTGGTTGATATTCTGTACTTGAATGTTCATCTTGCAGAGGAACAGCACCAGCTGTACATCCACTGAAATCCCCCCAGAAAGCGGGTTGACAAAGTGTTCAGCAAACCCAAGAGTTAGAGGAGATGGGTACTATCTCCTGCCAAATTGACTCCCCTGCTTGAAAGTCTTTCTTTGTGCATCTCGTTTATGAGCCTGCATGTACCAAAGCTAACAGATGGGTGCACTCTCACCGCCTCCCTCCAGCTCCCAAAACCCACTGCAATGCCATCTCCAAATTTTAATAAAAGCACCCAGCACCACCTCAGCTTTCCCCCTGCTGCCATGCTATCTGGACAGGATGCGCCATATGGCTCGTAAAAGCTCTTATTTGGGTAGAGACTCCCTTTGGGAGAACGACCCCACCAATCAGGCACCGAGTGCCGGAAAACGAGGCAATTAATAAAATCATTTTCTATCCAGCAAAGGAGATAACTGCTTGGCACAGCGGTGCTTCATGTCAACAAGCCCATGTCGAGCACAGCAACGAAGAAGTTGGCTGCTGCCAGCCGAGAACCCAGCTGGGCCAACCGCTCGCCACAAGGGGGCAGCGCATGACTGTTAATGGAGCGCTGACATGCAAAAGCCACTTTGCCTGAAAGCCTTCCCACACACAAGTTGTCCCGCATAGTGGGCACCAGGGGTTAGATGGGTAGCTTTTGTTCAGCACTACTGGATGATTATGTCAATTACTGGTTACAAGCTAAAAAACACACGTGCACACAGTATGCACATAAATAATGGAACAGGCACACCGCCTATCACATCCTCCTTGGTGTCCTAACAGAAGTGCTCAATACAGGTGGGTGCCACACCCAGAATATGACATTTTAATTTTTTATGCTGATGACCTTATCCAAGGCTTAACTACTCAGTACAACTGTTTCCAAATTTCTACATCAGCAGAGACACCCAAATTGACAATGGCTGGGAATGAACTTTAAAATTTTTGCCAAAATCGCTTTTGGCCCACACTGCTGACATGCACGGGCACACACACACCCACCAGTCAGAGCTCTGTACACCAAGACCTGCATACACAAGTATGTAATACCTGTATGTGCCCAGGCCATTTTTGGGGCACACTTGTCACATGTGTGCACACACATACACGCAAACGGCAGATTATTGAGCATAAAGATCCACATACACCACAGAATTGGTGCATGTTATCCAACATGAAGAGCCTAAATTATGAACTTGGTTCATGTGACTCCTTGTGAAAGCCACTATATGAAAAGCCTCAGTTTTAATGTGAATTAAAAACAACGGGAATAGGAAAAATGGTAGAGTAGCATAATACATAATATGTAATGTGTGCTGCAAAAGCTGCCTATCCATTTTTTGAACCTCCTCAGTCCATTTAAGCAACATTAATAGCTGAAGACTATCCTAAGCAACCCTAACCACAAGGCAGGAAGCTAGTTCATTACATTGTGCCACCTGAAAGTCATCAATTGACCTAACATGCATGCCTTTGGGATGCGGTAGGAAAACAAAGTAGTTCGTCAAAGTTTTTGTTTGTGGACACAGAATGAATGTGTTGACTCCACACAGCTATGCCAGTTTCATGAAGTGAGGCAGTGGTAGTAAGCACTGTGTCAAAATGCAACAATGGTAAGAATTAGTACTAAAGCTCTAACTTTTTACAGAAAAGGGAATAAGAGCAATTGGATGGCAGGATATACCACAGGCCAACAGGGAGAAGTCAGTTGTGTTTTTGTAGAGCCTACTAGCTCTCCCTTGTGGGTTATAGTCAGACCCCAAAAATCAAAAGGCCATCTGATTAGGCTGTCCTTGAGCTTCTTCGTAGTTGGCTTCTGTTTCTGCAAAGAATTCCACACCCTCTGCAACCAGAATACAGGGGTATTGAAAACACCCACCCATGTGGTAAACTCAAGGGCTTAAAAAGATTGAATGTAAAAAATCATCTCACTGGGAGTTGTGAAAAAAAGTATGGACTAACTCATTAGAAGGGTGAGGGTATGTGGATGTGTGTCTACCTGGTCAGTTACAGAGGCTTGATGGCCTCCCTCGATGTTGAAGGGAGATGGAGATTGATTTTGTAAGCTGGTTAACACTGAAGAGTGTGGTCACTCTAAACATGTGCCCACAGAAACAGCATGAAGACACTGTTATGGGCAGCAGCACAGAAAATCAAAAAAGGGCCTTCTTAAAAAGGAATATTTATGCAAACATGTAGTAACCCCAATGTACCATATGATAGTGCTGTATTTGGTGCAGTTTCCACTTTATCATAGGCACGATTGCATTCAGATATCCTTGTGCAGTAATTATTTAGATCCTCTCTATTCAATTTTATTTACTATTAATGACAGAATGGTGGCATGGTGTTTAGCGCTTCCACCTCACAGATAAGAACATAAGAAATTTAACAAACAAAAAGAGACCATTCAGTCCATGAGACTCATTCGTTTAGCTAATTGCTAGGCTGTTCCAATATCTCATCTAGATTCTTCTTATAGGTTGTCAAGGTATCTGCTTCAACTCCATGTCTTGTCAGTTTGTTCCAGGGTCCCACATCTCTGCGTAAAGAAGCACTTCTTGGCTTCAGTTTTGAATGTACTTCCCATTAATTTTCTCTGATGTCTTTGAGTATGTGGTTCACCCTTAATCCAAAAGAATGTTGCCTGATCTACTTTATCAATGCCTTTGAGGATTTTAAATAGTGGGATTAGGCTCCCATGCAGTCTCCTCCTCAGATTTCATTCCCTTAGTCTGTCGAGGTGGGACATATCCTTAAGTCCTGAGATGCACTTATTTGCTCTCCTCTGCACAGCTTCAAGAGCCGCTATGTCCTTCTTGAACCTTGGTGAAAAGAACGGCACACAACACTCTGGATGTAGTCTTGCTAATGCATTATAAAGTCAAAACATAACATCCCTTGACTTAAATTCAACAGTTTTTACGATATAACCTAACATTTGAGTTGCCTTTTTAATTGCTTAGTCGAAGAAAATGTTGTGTCAACATAAACCCCTAAATCCATTTCAGAGGTTGCTTCCTGCATGACAGCATCTCCCATCTTGTATTTATAATTGATGTTCCTTTGGCCCAAGTGTAACACTTTGCACTTTCCTATATTAAACTCCATTTTCCAGGTGTCCGCCAGTTCTGAAGGATGTCCAGGTCATTTTGGATTCTTTTTGCTGCCTCCGCGGTGTCTGCCATCCCTACAATTTCAATGTCATCTGGGAATTTCACAAGTTTACTAACTACCAGAATCAATGTCATTAATATAAATCAGAAAAAGTAACGGTCCAAGGACAGACCCCTGAGGGACTCCACTGATGACCTTGCTCCATGTGGAGCATTCTCTTCTTATCTGCACTCTTTAATCCAGACCCAGTATCTTCGGTTTGAGTTCTGTTCTCTGTTGTCTAAATGGAATTTGAATGCCATCCCATGCCTCTGTGGCTTTTCCAATGAGTTTCACTTCACATCCCCAGCTCAGTGGAGATTCCAAACTGGCCTAGTGTGTGAACACAGCTGTGTACGTTTAAGTGTAGGATCATGCCCAGGACCGTTTCCTGCCCTGAACCCAATACTGCTGGAAGAGACTACAATCCCCAGCACCCCCAGATCATGTGAACTGGATTAAGCAGGTTTGGTAAAATTACATGAATTTTCTCTTCCAGCGTACCATACCACTCACACTTCAAAAAAAGGAAATCCACCTGAAGCCAGTTACTTGAATGGGAGACCACCTAGGAGAAGCATGGGTGGCTGCTGGAAGAGGTGTTGACGAGACCATCTTTGGGTGCTTACCCTGTGTCTTGTGTGTGGATCTTAAAGTCCCAGTGCAGCGACGGGGACACTGTGCCCAAAAAACAGTCCCTCATCCCATTAATGAGAAGTAAAACTGATTTTCTGTCTCTCTAGGATTGTAAAAGGTCCCTGGTCATCTTTCGACAAGTAGGGAGTTCCCCCAATGTCCTGGCTACACTGGCAACCCTGACCTGATTCGGTCTGGGCCCCTAATCATCCCCTTGTCTCTAATCAGCTCATTCTTTTTCACCCCTTCATCACCTAATGCATGGTGAGCGTACTAGTGCAAGAATGGCTGCCACTGCATCAACCAGGTGGATGCCACATAATGATGGTGGTTGAAATGGTTCCCTACTGTTCATGTAAAGCATTATGAGTAGGTTTAAAAAAAAAAAAGTAGATAAATGTAATTAATTTAAATAACACATTAGGCCATATATTATCTTTACCCATTAGACTACTCTGGTATGGTATAGGATGCCAGTTATAGATACATAACTTAAAAGAAATTATGCTTTAGTAAGAAATAAGACAACCTTCATTTTATATACGGTGGAATGTTTGCAGTGAGGAAGCAAACGCCGTTCCAATGAGCTTTATAAGTGCAGCATAGATCAAATGTTTCAATAGCTCTATGTGGGAGCACAGGCAGGCGGGTTGACTGACTCAGGGTCACGAAGCAAGTCAGAGATGGAACTGAAATCGACAACCTAGTAATCTTCAGTCCTACAGCCCATGCAGAAAGTTTATTATATGTTTTGTTTAATTACAAAAACACAAGAGAGGGGATGATTACAGAAAGCAAACAACATATTTTCTGTAGCACTTTACACATATAGTCAAATTCAGAGTACAAGACGTGTACAGGGAAAGTCTATAGCGTTGGGATTTCTACAGTTAGAAAATAAAAAGGCCAAATGACTTCCTCAGGGTCACAAAGTAAGTTTGTGATGGAGGCTTGACCATCTAGATGGTGCAACAATGTTAAAAATCTTAGACTAAGAGATGCTACACTTCTAAGATTGTCATATAATAATTCACTTAAAAAATACAAGGCAGGATGACTGTAGGGAACAAACGATTTCCTAGAGTACCATTCCACAGGAATGTCATCAGAGGATGGTCAAGTGATACAATTAAGTGCAAACATTCTGAATTCCAGGTAGGCTGACTCAGGGTCACACAACCAAGTTGGTGGTGTAAACTGAATAGGAACTCCTGCACTTTACAATTTTAGGCAATAGAGGTCAGTAGTCAGCAGCCATACCACCTGCGCCTCAGAACAGGTAAACCCACTGAAGCTTGAATGGAAAAACTACCAGGAAAGCTTGGATTGCTGCTGGAAGAGGCATTGGTGAAGCCAGACGGGGGCGCTTTCCCTGTGGTAAGTGTGTGGGTCTCAACACCGTACTGTAGTGACAGGGACACCATTATATTATATTATATTATTTTATATATATATATATATATATATATATATATATATATTCACGGCATTCGAAGTCTGTGTCACAATCTGATAGTGTGGGTGGTTACGTGTACTCTTTGCATTTATTTGACAGTAAACTATTTCAACCATATATATATATATATAAATATAAATATAAAAACACATAAAACTGATGTCCTAACACTCTGTGGCCATAAAAGATCACTGGGCATCTTTCGAAAAGAATAAGATGTTCCCTGATGTTCTGGCTAAATTGCCCATCACGGCCTTGTCCATTCTGCTCCCTAATCAAACCGTCTTTTATTGTTTCTCTCTCACTCTTTCACCACCTAATATCTAAAGAATGGTGAGTGAACTGGGGCAAGAATAGCTAGTGTTGCATCATCTATGTGGAAGGTACTCATTGGTAGTCGTTTTAGTGGTTCCTTACTAAGTAAATAGCTCTGAGTAACAAGAAGAGTGTTATATAGATGTTGTTAATTATTATTATTAATTAAGATTGTCATGTAAGGTATGTTTTAAATCTCAAAAGAAACAGCAATGTAAAGGGAGGGAACTAACCATTGAAAAATGGACAATACCCCATTGGGGCATTGCAAGCTCAGCAAATGCTTCCACAGTTCAACTGTATCATATCAACCTGAAGAGACTTGATCTAAGTCACAAATTAGGCTAACAGAGAGGGCTAATGTGGCTGATTTCAATACCATGGCCACATGACAACACAGCCCAGAAGGTACATTAAAATGGGGTTTAATCACAGTAAAGCTTCTTACTATGCCAATATGTTGGCTGTGAGCTGAACAACGGCATATCAAGTGCACTGCAATAACAAATGCATTGTAATGTGAGTGATACGATTTACTCAAACATGCTAAGTACGGTGAGGGTGTGTAGGAGCTTCCACAGTTAAAGCACCCAACACATATGCAGCTATGCATAAATTTGCTGGGTCCGTTCAGTCCACTATAGGGCTGATAAGAAGCTGGAGCTTATTCTGGCAGCACTTATTGCAATTCAGGAACAAAGCCTGGATGGTGCACTAGGCCCACTCATATAAATACACATGACAAATAAATCTGAACATCTTTGAAATATCTGGTGTAAGACCCATATGGACAAGAGGAAAACTGAAAAATGTCTGGACCAAATCTGAATGTAAATCACTGAAGGAAGAGTGTGGCTAACCTTTCAGCCACAAAAAAGAAAAAAATTAACAGCTCTACCACGATTAATAAGGCTTGGATATTGTGTTAGTCAATCGCAGATCATACACACAAACTTGAGTTGTTAATCAGCCTGACATCACATCCAGGGTTTGTTTCTAGGCTCCAAAAATGGTGCATTCTGACCATCCATTCAGCAGCCACATAAATGGACACTTTAGGGAGAGTCACTTCGTGTCCTATAAGGAGTGTTCAGGAATACATGTATGGAGACATCTGCACAGAACTCTGGGATGAGGTTCACCCTGAAGGCATTTTAAACACTAGTGATACACTAACAGATTGATTATAAACCAATCTAAACCAACAATAATTCCAATATAAGGTTACATCAAAGAAATATTTATGGCTAAATTCTCAAACTGCACATTCATTAGCTGTCTACCATCAAGAGTACACTAAAACAGGCTTACTATTTGATCCTAATTCACAGTAAAACAGTCAAACAAGAGCTGCTTATGGAGCCATCATGGTGGCGTCCTATCGCCCCACTTTACAGACCCCAGCCTGTCCCTTCTACATCTACAATTTGGCTGCCACACCAACCCTCAGGTAGAGACACCATATAAAGGCTTTACTGGGTTAGCCTCTGGGTCATTTTTAACCCACTCCACCACCCAGCTCAGTTTACCTTCAAAAGGGTATGATAAATCCATACAACGGCCGAATCTCCTGTCTGCTATCCTCTAACTTAAATACATCATTTACATTTTATTTATTTATTTATTTATTTTTGGAGGGTATTACAAACTCAAGTCCATCGCATCAGAACCCCTGGGCACAGAGCCAAACGGCAGGCTTTACAACACTCCAGCGGGCTCGACGCCACAGGCGCGCTCGGCCGGGCGCGGGCTGCACGGAGTAGATTAGGCCTACTCCGGGGAGCTTGCAGCCGCCGGCGCCGCAGCAGAGCTGAAAGCAGCGGCACCAAACGGCCGTTTGATCTTTGTTTTTCTTCCTTCTCGACTTTCAACACCCCTCCCCCAACAGACAGCCGAGCCCTACCCCGCAGCTCAGTGCCTGCTAGGTCTGCCTCAGGCCTAAGGGCTCACTCTCCCCCCTCTCTCTGTATTTGATACCTTGTGGAGGCAAGTTTAGGTGCACTTTAAAGAGAGAGAGAGAGAGGGGTTGAGTTGCCAGGTTACAGGGGTGCCACTGTCTCTAGGTGTCCCTACTGGAAAGAGAGCACCATTTTTGGATTCTAAGAACAAACTTTCTATGAACATGTTGACATACTCGCCACCTCTCCCATACCCCTGGAGCTGGATACCCCTAAACAGCTGAACAGCACCCCACTGCCTGCTGAACAGCAGAAACAGCAAACCCTCTGTAGGTAAAGACAAAAGAATCCCCTTACCTGAAAAAAACCTGGTGGCATGGGTCCACCTGGCATACCATCATTTGGGGGCATATTACCCATGACAGGGCTGGGGGCGGCTGCAGCACTCTGCAAAAGAAAGACAACGTCATCATATGAGGCAACAATGCAGAAGGAAAAGTGCCATATGCCAGCATGAATCCCAAAACAGCACTAGGTGTCCGACCTACTTTATGTTATCCTATCCCATTTGGAGTTTAGCTGAATGAAAACATCAAAATATACACATCACAAGATATAGTCATGTATTCCACATAGCATATATATGAAAAAAAAAATACAAAGATTATATACACATATGCTCAAATAACCATTTCCTCACAAACACACATGTACGTAATAAGGATAGAGAGTAATCCACAAACACAAGCATATATATTATACATATACGTCAATTTGTGTGAAGATGGGGGCACCAGATACCTTTTTGAAAAAACAAGCATCCTATGGCTTTCCCCTGTGCAAAATTTGGTGGAGAGAAAAAACAAGCATGGGGTAAATGGCATTGTCCAGATTAAGGGCACCAGCTAAATTGTGGAACGAAAGATATGCTATGGTCTTCCCCTGTAGAAATTCAATCTTTTCACACATTTTAGTTTTATATTTATTAGAAGATTAAACACACAGAGAATATAAACAGTGTATGGTATGTATACACACTCGACACATACTAATATAGTAAACCCTACAAATTACAACATGAGCAACCACAGCTACCCCTAAATATACCCACATACACATTTATGTATCTATACATGTGTATACAGAATTACCCATAAACACATGCATTCACACACATACACACATTACAACTGAACATACGTGTATATATATGTACATAACACATACACACACTCGCCACATTCAATTACCGATATTTACTGTATGTGAGAAAAAATGTGTGTACTGTATATATGCCTTTTTGCACAGATTGTATGTACAGTACATAGAGATTATATTACACATTTGCACACATTAAAACAAACACAATTAACTGTATAAATCTACATGCAAACACATAGATGTTAACATGTATGCAAATGCATACATAATATATGTAAATAATTAAAAAGTATACATGGTATATTTTATTGATTTATTTTACAAATATGGAAATATATGTGGCATCCAAGATGGACCCAAGAAAGCCTGACATATTTCCTCTGTTCACAAGCACTGTTTGGTGTAACCCAATCCAGAATCCCACCACAAGACAAATGGGACATCTGACCTTTGCTCTCTGGAAAACCTGCACAGTGTCAAGCCCCACTAACCTCTCAGTCTCTAGGGATGGGGAAGGGAGAATCACAGGAGGAAAGGGGGAAGGGTGACAGGCAGGGTTGGTGGAGGGGGTGGGCCGGAGATGGAGAGGCACACAGGAAGGTAGCAGGGACACAAAGCAAGCTTAGGGGAAATGGTTAGGGGGTGAAGGGCTGGGGCCCTTCTTTCTTTCTTTCTGCGGGTTGTGTTAAGGTAGCACTAACAGTAATGTTGTGTTGCCCCAAGGTACCAGTTTAAAATGATTACAATCCAACAGAGAAACTACTAATGAAATAAGCTGGCATCCATATGCTATGTTAAATTACAAACTGTAGCCTAATCTGGAACAGCAATAGGTTCCTTTGAGCTCTATGTTGAAAATGAAGGAAGGGGCCAAGTGTTCAAAAAAATTTATTCTGCTAAACCTTACACAGATCCCTAAATTGTACAGGGGACTGGACTTGGATAAGCTATCAGGCTGTTTTTTGAAGAAGCACCATTCCAAAGTTCATACAGTGATATTGCTCCCATATTATTGTTACGGTTATCATTTACTTAGATGACAACTTTATAAAAGGGTGACTGATCAAGATCAGTATTTGTTACAATTGTTTAAAGAAATTTGTTTTTAAACTACTGAAATACAAACAGTCTAAATGATTTACTCAGGGTCACACAGTAAGCTGGGGGGTGTGAGATGGAACCAGCAACCTTATGGTTTAAAGTCCAGTGCCTTAGCCACAAATTCATACTGCCTATATACAACAATAAGGCATCCTGGTCCTGATGTTACTTTGGCCAAATAAGTCTGCCAACCATATGAATATAATAAGAACAATGCTAATAATGTTTCTAAACTGTGAGAATTTGAAAGTAAGGCTCAGTGAGAGGAATTAGCCGGCAAACCCCCGACTTACAGTCAACTACCTTAGCCACTAGGTGGCCACACTGACTCTTCCATTGCAACTATATATTAAAAACCCTCTGGGATGTCTGGAAAAATGAAACTATGTAAGACATCATTTATTTTTTTTTCAGGGGAAGATGGTGAGTTAGCGGGATTCAAAATCAGAACATAATTGTAGTCAAAACAGACACAATATCATTTCTCTCATATGTTCACAGTCCATGGTTTGATCATCTGAGTGCCAATAAGCTGGACTGCAGTGAAAGGGTTAAGCCTGCCCGTATTGTTCTTTTTTTTTCTCGCTCTCACTCTCCCGCCCCAAGCAGATTCTGACCCCCAGACGGTGCTGATGCCGCCACCACCGAGAGCTTCTTCCCAGCACTTCTTCAAGGAGCCTGTTTAGCTGCAGCTCTGGTTGCTAACCTATTTTTTCTTTGCAGATTTTGTCTTCTGAACAATAATGAAATTGATCCCCCTCCCCCCCAAACTTCATACCAATAACACCACCAAAGGGGTCCACCTAGCATTATGGACATCAGACATCCATGACTATTTCTGCCCCTCTATATTTTCAAATAAAGTACAACCAGACACTGGTACTCATAGCATTGAAAAGAGTGTAACGTTTATAACAAACAGCCGTTATGAAATACATTACAATAAATATATGAGGGACACTACACACCAACACACCCCCCACAATCCCCAGCAGGAGTCTGCCAACCAAAACAATAACACAGGAATTTAGCATGTCAGTGAGAGACACAAGAAGCTCTATTTGGGGGGGGGGGGTGGGGGAAAAGTGAAAACAGAGCAACTATGGAAGATATTTTTTTGTAAATTTTAACAAATTAAAGTAATCTGGCAGTCAGAAGCAGTAGCTGTACCCAATGATTACTTCTAGTTGAGAGTGGCTGAACACAGTCTCTAGATGTTCATAGCTCCTTTTTGTACAGATCATCGTATCAAGGCACCAAAGTACTGAAATAGACCACAAATGGTTAAATGCAAGCACTCCAGTGTAGTGGCTAAGGCATTGGACTTTAAACTCCAAAGTTCCTGGTTCAATTCCTGCCTTCACTCATTGTGTGATCCTGAACAAATCCCTTAATCCTTGTGTGCCCCATGGTAGAAAATGCATGTAAACAATTGCTTTGTGGCTTGATCTTGTAAGTCACCTTCACTAAACCCATCCACCAAATACATAACAACAACAACAACAACAATAATAATAATGCATGGAGTTTAACATTAGGAGCTCAGAGCGGTCAAGTGTCCAGGGTCACATAATGAGTCGGTGGTGGGAGGTGAACTAGTAGCTTTACCTTTTACAGTTCAACACTTTAGCCATTAGGTCATCACACTGCATTAAACTGCAGGTTCAGTACACAGAGACTCGCTGTGTGAAATTTTCAAGTCACTCACTGCTCCAACAGTTTACTTTAAAAAAAAAAAAAAAAAAAAAATTATATGACAATTGATCTGTATGTGATAATACACTTGGGACAGTGTCCACAATGAAAAGGCACTATATTAAAAATGAGACCCAAACATGCTGGAGTAAATCATTTCAGCAGCCTGAGCTCCAATTCTAGAAATTCACCTGTAACTAAAGTATATTCAGACAGTGTTCACCATTGAAAGGCACTGTATAAAGCAGGTACTTAGTGGTCAGTCAGCAGCTAGATTTGTATGAAAGCAGAAGTCTCCATAAAATAAAGGGACCATCTCTAGTGAACTCATCCAATATGGGCAATCCACTGAGGCAGGGGGTGCCAACGTGTGTTTGCCACAAACTGTTTGATTTTCAAATGCCAGCACCCGGAGATTACTTCTGTGTTTGTATAGTTGCACAGTGCTTCCCATTCCTTCACAGCCCCCCTCCTTCTACCTTTCCCTAGTGGCTCATGTTTCCTTCCTGCTAACTAACCCCCCCCCCCCCCCACTGTCCCCCACTTGGCCACATTGCTGTATCTAGGTTAGCCTGTGATTAAAAATGGAAAAGTTCTGTGCAGCCAGCGAGACAGTACTGTACGTGCACGCCCAGACGCTTGCTCATGCACGCACATACTTTTGTGGGGGCGGGGGGGTAGAGGTTTCTCCTTCTACTCTCAGACGGGCTGCTCAGGTAAGCAAGGCCCCATTCCCAGCTGTTGCCATGGAAACCCAGACCTCAGCTCCCTCTCTAGTGCCCATTAAAACCCTCAGGCCGTCAATCATCCAGCAGCCCTTGGAGGAGGCTGTGCGGGCAAGCGCTTACAAGGAGCGCCCCCCCCCCCACCCCACCCCCCCTTAACTCTTTCAGCTCAGCACATTGGCTACTGAAGCGTGAACAGGAAAGAACAATGGGCATGTTGAGAGACACACATTGGGACCACTCAATTACAACTTTGCCCAATTTTTTTTTTTTTTTTTTAGAGGTGGTGGCATGAGGTTGGGCGGGGTGTCAGCCTTACTTACATGCACACACAAAGACCCACAACAAATAATTCTGTTTACTCACCAAAGCATCTCAGGACCCAAACACTCAAGGTCAAACAGAGCCCAAAATAAGGACGCCAACCCAACATTAACTAGGGTTGTCTGCCTCACAAATACAAAAATCATACAAAGTATGAGGAACAGGACCCCAAAAATGAACTTAAGCACACACACCATGAAGCCAAACAAAGCATTTATAGAAAACGTGCCTGCAGAACCCACTGGCACACAACTCTATACACACTTGGAGACTGTGTGGGCCTCCAGCACCAAGCAAAGGTGTCCTGTAGAACCAGGGACACATGCTAAAGTAGGGATAGACATGAACATATTTCAAAACAGGCAAGCATGGACTAATGTAAATGAGCAAAGATGTGGAAAATGGCATGGCCAAACTGACTCCCAAAAACTGGGGGAACTTCCGGAGGATTCCAGTTAATAAATGGGTTTTTGTTTATGGACGCTTTAGGTAAGGATCCTGCAGTTGGTGATTTTAGGCAAAGGGGGGTTGTTGTCACTACACAGGTTAGACCTTGTTACTTATCAGGATATCTCAAATTGACGCTTCCAGCATAACTTTGGGAACCTGTATGCCTACCAGTGGACAGTGACGATTGTCAGATTCATGTGGCTCAGATCAACAAAGCAGTAAAGTTGAAAAACTCCAAGCGACCCAGCAAAGTAGATACAGTAGGCCACAACAGAAGGTACACAGCACCCCCTAAAGGAAGAAACAACAATCCAATCATTTACTTGCAAGATACCTAGCCTTTTATGCATCAAGAGCAACTAACGTCTTCAGCCTGCTTAATGTGAGAGGAGGCAGGTTATGGTCATTTTGTAAGGAACTCTTAAGCCACACCAGGTGAAGGCGGCCTGCCAGTAACGTCGTGGCAGAGTACAGCCTTGGCACCAACTGTTCCAACACGCCCGGCACTGAAGTAGACTCCATAAAGATTAGCTGGAGAGCCTGCAAAGCGGTAATCAAGGCTGCCGGCTGACAGATGCGCCTTTTAATCAATCACAATGCCGTGCTGCGGGAACAAGCAGAAAACACAGGGAAACCCTCCAGCCCAAGTGTTTTGTTTTCTAACAGCTGTTGCGTCAATCAGGTAAATTAATTACGAGTAAACAAATCTGCCGGGGGGGGGGGAGGGGGGGGAGAATGAGGGAGGGTGGGGGCGCCCAATGTGTACCTCAGCAAGTGAGAGAACCGGGCACTATGCCCACCTACAGATCTGGGAAAGAGGAAAAACTCATTAAGAGTGCCGCCTTCCCAATTAAAAGGGATTTCTTAAACAATACAGGCACGTGTGTGCCAACGGTAAACACAGTTCAGTGGCGGCAAAGGCACAACTGCACACAGCCTAGGTCACAGGTGGGTGCCAGTGTTTATGCCTCCACGTAAGCATCCAAACGGGAGATTTTACGCAGACATGTTAGTGTGCACAAGCAGCACCATGATCATGATTTACGGCCTTTCATATTGAGCAGTCTCTAAGCCGGAGTTAAAACTTTGATACAGTGCCTTTATTAATAAGCTCACCTGAAACGTCAATTAGGATCATTAAACTAAATATACAGAATTTCTATACACTGCCACTGACAGAAAGTTACCTCAAGACACTTTTTTTTTTTTACTGCTCATGTATAATCAAATAAATCACTCAATCATTAGAATGCCTTTATAAGGAGTGATATAATACATATCCATAAAACATGTCTATACGGTACCTCACAAAACACTTAAGAGTAACTACATTACAGAGCTTAAATAGAAATTTAACAAGGACTTTATACAGTGCCTTGGTTAACAGGCTCACCTGCAAGGCACTTCAAACTGCAGTAATGAAGATTACAACACAGGACTATGACTGACTTTGTATGTTATAAGTGACCGTAGATCCCTCAATTTTGTTTCTCCAGGGATGCTGCTGACTGGAGTTTTTGTTTTCTTCTCCTCCACTGTCAACTGGCCATAGTTTAACAATTAATTAATGGACAGATAATTGCTGGGCTCCATTTGTTTTACTCAGTTGTGAAGCCTTTTAAAGGCCTGTCTGTTTAAACAAATCTGTGTCTTTGTGTACTCATTAGTCATTTGTAAAGTTTTTATTTGAGCTATACCTGCGATCTTCACAGCGACAAATCATGTTATACAAAATAAACAGAAAATTAAACTGCAGCAAATATAAAGTACTATATATAAGATACAGTATACAGGTTTAGAGGGTCATTATTATCATGTTTACAGAGTATAACAAAATTCTTACTTGCATTTGCGAATCAGCATGAACCTCAGTTTCCATATAGTGTTGCTGACAAAAAAACCACTTAATAATGGACACTTTGAAGAATGGCTATATTATATTGTTCACGTTTGCATTGTGCCTTAACTTAAAAAGTATATTTGACAGATGCTTTAATCTTCAGTTAGTAACACTGCAATATTGTGAAAGATGCTTATTCCAACCAAAGGTCTCCAAAACAACTGGGTAAATAGGAGGAGACATCCCTGGAAGGGATGCCAATTCGTACATATAAGAGCAATTTAAAGTCACAGATTAACCGAAGATATGCACCTTTTGAATTTGTGAAGTAAATCAGAGGACATGGAGAAAATATTTTTATTAAAATTATTATCTATCTCTGTATGCAATGCAGAAGATCTAAGAACAGGAGAAATTACCACAGAAGTGAGTGAACAGTGTGACTGTACCCATTTATAAGGAGAACAGAGATATGCAGGATTGTGGAAACTACTTAAGATATTGTGTTGTGTAGCACCAGAAAGGAGGAAATATAAAGAAAGTTGGAAAAATGGAGAAGCGTTTTGGAAGACAGAGGATTGAAGATAAAACATTAGAGGCTTAATTGTGACCAGGATTTAGAAGTTAACCTACAAGGAGAGCCATTGAGAAGTCAAGCAAAATGACACCTTGGGTATCAGGAGTTTATGCAATCAAGAAATCAACCTGAGTTTAAAGGTAAGGTGTTTAAGACAGTGGTAATACCACCAATGATGCACGGAGCTGAGAAATGGGCAATAAAGGGAGCCAAGGAGAAGATTTGGCAGAAATGAGAATGTTGAGATGAATGTATGAAGTTATAATAAAAGACAGAACAAGAATTGAGACAATTAGAGGTACAAGAAATGTGGAAGAGATATCTAAGAAAATACAGGACAGTAGGTTGAAGTGGTATGAACATGTAATGAGAAGACAATGAATATTAATGGGAATGGAAGAACAGGGGAAGAGAAAGCGAGGGAGGCCAAAGCAGAAGTTGACAGATAAAATAAAAGAGGATTTGAAGGAAAAGGGTCTGACTGAGGAGAAGTTGAAGGACTGGGTTGTATGAGAAGGTTGATCAGGCACAGCAACCCCACATAGAAGTGGGAAGAGATGAAAAGGGAGAAGATGATCTATCTATCTATATATACAGTAGACCCCCGCGAAGTCATGGTTCAGGGTTCGCGGACTCAGTCGTTTACGGATTTTTTCTTAGAACCTAACTATTAATCGTTAGTGGAAAGCGCAAATATCCTCCGCAATTTTTTATGGCTTTTTTCGTGGTAATTCTGTGCTGTAGAGAGAACAGGAAGCAACCGCTGAGGGAAACGCAGTTTGGGATGGTGAAAGTAGCCAAACCAAGAGTGTTATTCATTTCTCCTTGCTGCTGATTGACTGCTGCATTGTGACGCTTCTCCAGGTGAGTGGGTTTACCACCGCGGTTTGGGATGGTGAAAGTAGCCAATCCGAGAGCGTTATTCATTTCTCCTTGCTGATGATTGACTGCTGCTTTGTGACTCGTCTCCAGCTGAGTGTACTCGTGCTTTCCATTTTGTTATTGTTTTGTTATTCTTAAACGCACACAATGTCTTCGAATCGCACTGCACCTTCTAAGGCTTCTGAAACTGAGCCTAAGCGCCAGAAGAAGTTTAAAACACTCCAAGAAAAGGCTGAACTACTGGATTTGCTCCGGGAACTAAAAAGTTATGCTGCAGTAGCACGCCACTATGGCATTAATGAAAGCACCATACGCTACATAAAGACGAATGAAGCAGCGATTTGGAGTACCGTATCTGTAAGTTTCTGTGATAGTGCCAAAAAGGTAATGACCGTAAGGAATAAAAATATCGTCGGGATGGAATCTGCCTTGGCACTGTGGATCACCGACTGCAGGAAGAACATCCCCTTGGACGATAACATCATCCGTGAGAAAGCACGGAAATTGTACCAGCAGTTCGCTACAGGAGACAATGTAACAATTTCCCATCACAATGTTCCTGAAACCTATAAAGAAAAGCCAGCACGAAACCCCACCAGAAGAAAACCCGTACAAAGATACGACTCCTCCTGAAGCGCCAGAAGAAGAGGCACCACCCGAAGAGTTTTAAATCCTGTGCATCGTACTGCACAGCTCTTCTTCATGATCAATATCATTCATCATTGGTGAGTACCTGTACATTTTACTGTATTTTAATTAAATGAAATTATTATGTATTTACTCTACTTATAACAAAGAAAACTACAGTGCATACCAAAGAAAACTCGCTTGCATGAATTACAGTACGTATATATGGTATTTTACATTCTAGGACCGCGGGAGACATAACAGTACAGTACTGTACTGTATACAGGTTTACCTATACATTCTGTTTTAGGTAATGTATTAAGCTGAGTTTGCAACAAAATTAAAGTGCTTTGGGGGCATACTGTATTTAGGGTTGAAACTATAAAAATAGGCATTTAAAAGGCATTTTTTAACCACATCCAAAAGTCAGTTTTTCACAATTTGCGGGTGCTCTAGGAACGTAACCCCCGCAAATTTTGGGGGTGTACTATATATATATATATATATATATATCTATCATATATATCTATATATATCTATATCTCTATCTATATATCGATATATATATATGTGTGTGGTATAGCGGGTCCACGGCTTCAAAAAAAAAGGGGTCAGGGGAGTTAATGAGGTAGTTGGAGCAAGTCGCACCTGCATGTGTGGGTGCTATCATTCTCAACTGCTTCATTGGCTTCCTGCGTCGTGTGATTAAGGCGTGGGTGGAATATAAATATATTATATTGTGGTACCCGGCTGGGGTTCATGCCCGGCCGGGATGCCCAGGAGGAGGGCTTGTGCCTCCTCCAGAACACGAGGGGGCGCCCGCCCTGGTTGCTCAACCCTGTAGGGGCCCGTGGTCACCGCCAGGGGGCACCCCGATGCCTTGGGAGCCCTGGACCTCAGCACTTCCGCCACACCCGGAAGTGCTGGGGGGGGTAAAGAGGATTGGGGACACCCGGAGGACTTCCGGATACACCGCCAGAGCTTCCGCCACACAGGGGTGTGGCTACAGAAGCTCCTCAGGATGCACCTGAAGTCCATCCGGGGTGTATAAAAGGGGCCGCATCCCTCCAGTCATTGGCAAGAGTCGGGTGGAAGAAGGACGGAGCTCAGACGAGAGGAGTGGAGGCAGACCAAGAGACTGAAGGCATTGTGAGTGTGGCCAAGGACTTAAGGGGTGATTGGTGCTGTGGCACTGGGATTGTGCACTTAAACTAATGTATATAATGTACAATAAACGTGTGTGTGGTGAAAATATGACGTCTACCTGTCTGTGTCTGGGCTCTTCCCCACAATATATTTATATATTTATATATATATATATATATATATATATATATATATATATATATATATATATATATATATATATATACACACACACACACACACACACACACACATACATACACAGAGCACTGATGAGGAAGAACATTATGGCTATTCTCACACAAAGTGAATGATATTGACTATCTTGTAACAATGGCACATGTCAAGGTCAAGGTTATATTAGATAGATAGCAAGTTCACATTAGGCCTTTGTAGTCAACGTGTTGAATGCAAAATAAGACATGGGCAGGTGTAAACACCTGAGTGACTTTGATAAGGACAAATTGCTATGGCCAGGCGACTGTGACAGAGCATTTCTGAAACAGCAAGGGTTGTGCGGTGCTCACGGTCAGCTGTGCCGAGTACCTACTGAAGGTGGGCGGAAAAGAGTCATCAATGTAAGAGGTAAACAAAGGCTGTTCCATCTGAAATTAACCAATAAAAGGTCTACTGTAACTCAAACGGCAGATAAACTTTATGATCGTTATGAGAGTAATGTATAACAATACACATGCGTTGAACCCTACTGCATATGGGACTGCACAATGTCAGGACAATCAGAGTGCCCATGTTAATATGAGTCCACTGTTGAAAGTGCCTACAATGGACAAACAAGCACCTAATTGGACCAATGGAAGAAGGTTGTCTGGTTTATTAAATATTTTTTGTATTGTATCATATGGACAATTGGGTACATGTGTGCCATTTACCTGAGAAAAAGACGACAAGCCAGTAGAGGGAGTATGATGCTTTTTGAGTAATGTTCTCCTGGGAAAGCCTGGGTCTGTGCATTTATGTGGGTGGTAATTTGACACATACCACCCACCTGTCTAAACATCGTTGCAAACCAGGAACATTCCTTCATGGATTCTCTGGTGGAAGCAGAATTTTTCAGCAGGGTAATGCACCCTGTTACACTGTACAAATTATTTGGGAATAGTCAGCGGTCTTGTAGACTCCATGCCTTGGCCGATTAGAGCTGTTTAACAAGCACATGGAGCAGCAACAGCATATTTGGTAGAATGGTCATAATGTTTTGGCTAATCAATACAAAAATACATACACAAAAACAAACAGTATCTGTCTAGTTTGCTTCTTATAGAAAGAAGCTTTAAGGTCAAATAACCAGCAAATAAAAGAAAAATATATAAATTTCTAAATAATGCCCTAAAGAAAACCCTTCTTACACAGTACTGTTAACGTCAATTTTGTGTTTTAAACTACATTTGGTAAACTCATTCAAACCAACCTAGGATTGATCACAAGGGGCTGGAGCTTAAATCCACTGGCCACAAAGTGGGAAACAACTCAGGACAACATGCCACACTGGGGCAGATTACAGTCACCAATTAACCTAACAATACATTTTATTGTTAGGTTGATTTATATAGCGCATAAAACCAATGCCTTTGGAAAGTGGGAAGACCTGGGAAAGTCACAGATACAGGGAGAACATGTAAACCTCATACAGACAGCAGCCAGGCATGGGGCTATAGTGCTACCATGACACCTGTACATATACTTAATTTTCGCTAAAATCTTTATACAGTATCTTTATTACCAATCACTGTCAAATCACTAACTTTACAGCAAACATACAATTGTACCAACTACTCAGATCATTTCAAAATAGTTTTAACCAGTTATTAATAACATTAGAGAAAACACAATAATGTATTCATTTACATAAATTTCAGCAATTACCATATAGAGCACCTTACTGATCACAGGCTTCAAAAAGCAATTACCAATACCAGAGAGCACAGAAACTAAGTGGTTAATGATGCTGACTCAGCTCCAGAATCCTGAGTGGTGATGCGGTGTGGACTTTGCATGCTCTCCCTGTATTCATGTGCATTTTCCTTTCACATGCAAACAGCCTGAATGTTGTACTAACCACAGTCTTAGTGAGTCCTGCCTGAGTATGTACAGGTTTGTGGTCAGTGACGGACTACTTACTTATGTAATGTTTCTTTCCTTATGTCTAATGCTTACAAGTCTTTGATAGGACATAGGGAACCCAGAGAAAAATCTACTACTCCATTGTGCTGCTCCTGAAATACTGCAAATTAACATATTAAAATGTACATGTACAATAAACATACTCTAAATTGCAATTATGTATACATCAGTGTTAATTCGTATATAGTTTTTTTTTTATAGAATGCTATAAAAACAATTAAAACATAGGCTTATAAATATATAGAGTGATGACAAGCTTTAAAAGAACAACCCCATAATTACATTACAAATTTACAATCATCACTTAAAATTTATATAGTGCCTTTTACATCAAGCAGTTCCGCATAGAACCAGAAATAATAGTTTCCAATCAGAAACATATGATCAATCACTTTTTTTTCCCAGAGTGCCTTTTCTTTATGAACTCTCCAATAAGGTGCTTTAAAAGAGCAATTACCATCATTAGAGAACACATTTTAACATATCATCAATCGATCTCTGCGCCGAACCTTTCAAAGCAAGAGCTATCATAAGGCACTTCAAACAGCAGGTCAAGTTACAGCGGAGGATGACACGTGTAATGTGATATAAAATATGTGGTATATGCACTCGTAAACCACATCTTTCTAAAAATACAAATTTCCACAGCCTAGCCAAGTAGGAAATGACTGTAGACTGAAGACATGCATGGATTTGGATGAGACTGCAGTGCATACTGGGAAATGTCAGTTATTTTCTCTGCTGAATCAGTCTCCAGAAACATGAAGATCATCCTTTATAAATCTATAATAGTGTGTACTTCTCAAAAATTTAGAAATATAAAATTTGGCATTATTCTGGACATACTAACCCAACAAAACTTTTGACTTTAAATTTGCTAAAATCCTCCCAATAATCCCCCAAGCAAAATCTGTCCACAAACACAGAGAACTAATCAAACACTAGTGAAGACATAACCTTCACATTTTAGCTTTACAAGTAAACTGTCCCCAACCCAGGAGTGGAAGGGAATTTCTGTGCCCCCATTTCTTATGTGCATTTTTTATGTGTGTAGGGATGGGAAGTCTTCCCAAAACAGATAGATATATAAAAATGTGGGAAATGGATGTGCAGGGATGCTTAGTATTAAAAGGCTTCATTTATAGCACTTAATTGAACAACTTTAAGCAATTTAAAAATACTTTTACACCAGAAACGAATCCTCTTAATAGCCGGCAGTCCTTTAATTGAGTTGGTTAATGGCTTAATTAATGAATAACAACACTTGCTAGAGATAATTAATTAAGAGCGGGTAATTTCTGGTGACCAACAAGACTTTCTAAAGACTGAGGAGCAGAGGGAAGCCCAAAGTAAATGTACAGTATTCTTTGTAAATCAGTCAAACAAACATTGATCTAATATAGCACTCTCCACAGAGAGAAACCCACAAAAGACACAAAACACACATGTACAAATAGTAAAATATATCAAATAACAAGACAGCACTAGCACCAAACTGCTGCTTTTAGTCTGCTGTGTCTCCTGTCCCTGAGTTCAGACTGCGTGGGCTATGTTTCAGCTCCTGTACATACATAGGATAGTGAGGCCCCCTAGTGGCTCAGGCTCTAAAGTACAAGGCTGATGTTTAATACTCCTTATTGATATAGTCTGAGACCCGGTGTAAACCACTTAGTCAGGCAGAGTAACATCATGTTTAAAATTTAAGGTATTCCCATGTGACTTATACTTAGGTTAGCTCTGAAGAAAAAAAAAACTCATATTTTTATCTATATTGTGTGTACATATATACACATACATGTATACATGAATATAAGTATGGGTACACTGTATACTGTGGTGGGCTGGCGTCCTGCCTGGAGTTTGTTTCCTGCCTTGCGCCCTGTGTTGGCTGGGATTGGCTCCAGCAGACCCCCGTGACCCTGTAGTTAGAATATAGCGGGTTGGATGATGGATGGATGGTACACTGTATATGCTCATATTGTATATAATTACCCACACACAGACATTTAACTTTGTCCAGTACTGACACCACACTTCAGACTTTAAGATAATTTCAGACATCTCACACACGACACATACAGTACAATGACAATATCATACAGCTTGTAGCAATTTAAACAAAACAATGGCACCCACTTCAAATTATAAAACAAAGGACCACGATCAGTTTGTAAAATGTTTTGCAGTAGGTATTTGAGCCATTTTGAGATGTGCTTGACACACCTATTTTCATCAGCCATAGGTAAATTTTACAGGAAGAACTGACATTCAATTTATTGATTTTCTGCCTGTGTAAAGCGTCAACGTATCGATTTATAAAGACATGTGTTAAACTCATTCCTAGTCTAAATCTCACAGGTGGCCATGAATGTTCATCTCAACAAATCTCATCCTCTTTCTTTGAAGATGAAACAAATCTCAATGTGAGCTGCTTTGAAGGATTTTACACTGCATGAATTTGAACAAATCTGTAAAATGTTCAATAAATAAAACAATGTACAGTATCTATACATATATAAAATCCAAGGTCTATCTGTCTGTATGTCTGTCCGCTTTCACGAGAGAACTAATTAACAAATTTCAATGTTTTTTTTCTATAATTTGCTTGAACATTCTGGTTAATTTTGTGACTTTTCTCATTGCGCTATGTCTCATTGTTTGCTTGCGGTACCGATTTATTTGCGCAAATCTAAAAGAGACGCAGCAGGCTAAAGGGAGGTGAGAGGGGCCCTTCTCACTCATGTGCCATCGTCGGAGTGTTTTATACCTCCACTTAGCTAGCGAACAAGAGAACTACTTAACGGATTTAGATCTGTTTTTTTTCCCTACAATTTGCTTGAACATTTGCAACTTCTTGCGCTAATAATCATAGCTCGCTTGCAGGAGCAATATATTTGTGCCAATCTGAGACAGAGGCTGCAGGCCGAGGGGAGAGGGAAGTGTGACATCAGGTGTGGGGAGCCGGGCAGGGTTCTCCTCAATGTCCTGTTTCACTATATTGGAGGTGGAGCCACAGGGCATGGCTAGTCTTTTAATATAAATACACTGTATACATTTATTTACACATTTAAGGCTAGAAATACCATTTTAACCTTCTAGCATGTGGTATGCAGACTATACGGTGCAGGTAAAAACAGAAGAAAAATGTGAAAATCCACAATGGCTACATCTGCCCAGAGTAACAGTAGTTAAACAAGAAACAGGACCCCTGGTAAGAATCAATTTATACTAGTCTGTTTATTTAAAGGAATGGCTGCGTCATCATCCTCCTTCCTTTATTCATACTGTAAAGCACTTGTAAAGTTTAATCACACACGGTCCCGGATAGCATTTTTCATATTTATTTCCTTTCAGTTCCATCACGATGCCCCCTCAATCTCCATTTGCTTAGGCCAAAAGCACTGAACACCTTTTATTGTGCCTTGTAGCTCATAACATACACACTGGAATTAGTTGAAAGTTCTTCTAACACAAGTGCCCACACATATACTTTATATAATAATTTATAGAAGTATGTGTATATTATATATATATATATATATATATATATATATATATATATATATATATATATACACACACACTGTATAAAAATAAAATACAGTATATACAGTGCATCCGGAAAGTATTCACAGCGTATCACTTTTTCCACATTTTGTTATGTTACAGCCTTATTCCAAAATGGATTAAATTCATTTTTTTCCTCAGAATTCTACACACAACACCCCATAATGACAACATGAAAAAAGTTTACTTGAGGTTTTTGCAAATTTATTAAAAATAAAAAAATTGAGAAAGCACATGTACATAAGTATTCACAGCCTTTGCCGTGAAGCTCGAAATTGAGCTCAGGTGCATCCTGTTTCCCCTGATCATCCTTGAGATGTTTCTGCAGCTTAACTGGAGTCCACCTGTGGTAAATTCAGTTGATTGGACATGATTTGGAAAGGCACAACCCGTCTATATAAGGTCCCACAGTTGACAGTTCATGACAGAGCACAAACCAAGCATGAAGTCAAAGGAATTGTCTGTAGACCTCCGAGACAGGATTGTCTCGAGGCACATATCTGGGGAAGGTTACAGAAAAATTTCTGCTGCTTTGAAGGTCCCAATGAGCACAGTGGCCTCCATCATCCGTAAGTGGAAGAAGTTCGAAACCACCAGGACTGTTTCCTAGAGCTGGTCGGCCATCTAAACTGAGCGATCGGGGGAGAAGGACCTTAGTCAGGGAGATGACCAAGAACCTAATGGTCACCCTGTTACAGCTCCAGAGGTCCTCTGTGGAGAGAGGAGAACCTTCCAGGCGGACAACTATCTCTGCAGCAATCCACCAATCAGGCCTGTATGGTAGAGTGGCCAGACGGAAGCCACTCCTTAGTAAAAGGCACATGGCAGCCTGCCTGGAGTTTGCCAAAAGGCACCTGAAGGACTCTCAGACCATGAGAAAGAAAATTCTCTGGTCTGATGAGACAAAGATTGAACTCTTTGGCGTGAATGCCAGGCGTCACGTTTGGAGGAAACCTGGCACCATCCCTACAGTGAAGCATGGTGGTGGCAGCATCATGCTGTGGGGATGTTTCTCAGCGGCAGGAACTAGGAGACTAGTCAGGATAAAGGGAAAGATGACTGCAGCAATGTACAGAGACATCCTGGATGAAAACCTGCTCCAGAGCGCTCTTGATCTCAGACTGGGGCGACGGTTCACCTTTCAGCAGGACAACGACCCTAAGCACACAGCCAAGATATCAAAGGAGTAGCTTCAGGACAACTCTGTGAATGTCCTTGAGTGGCCCAGCCAGAGCCCAGACTTGAATCCGATTGAACATCTCTGGAGAGATCTTAAAATGGCCGTGCACCGACGCTTCCCATCCAACCTGATGGAGCTTGAGAGGTGCTGCAAAGAGGAATGGGCGAAACTGGCCAAGGATAGGTGCGCCAAGCTTGTGGCATCATATTCAACAAGACTTGAGGCTGTAATTGCTGCCAAAGGTGCATCAACAAAGTATTGAGCAAAGGCTGTGATTACTTATGTACATGTGATTTCTCAGTTTGTTTATTTTTAATAAATTTGCAAATATTAATGACAGAAGCTTTCTAACAATTATATTCAAATAAATTAAAAATGATGAGTATTACCGCATCCACCCACTTCCTGATCACTCCCTTTCTTTAACAGGGTCCCAGTATACAAGATAATACGAAATCAATAACAAAGAAGTGCATGCCTATTAGTGTATTTAAAAGGCAAGCTGTATGTTTTAAGATTATGTTTAAATATATAAGTAGAATGACAACCTGTGATCACATGGCTGACAAGACCAGAATAGCCACACACATCAAAATCATGCCATTGCTGCTTCTTTATCCATAAAACAACTGAAAGGCCCAAGTAAGAGGGCCCAATGGATCAGACAGAATAGAGATCAGAGTTGGCTGGTGTTGGATCAGTACTAAAATTTTGACTTTGACCTTGATATCAGCTTTCAGACCTCAGTACCAGTAACAAAGCAGTTCCAAAGCAAATAAGGTACAACTCCAAACTCTCCATTCTTGCTCAAGCCTCTCTGGTGTGCCACACTATGTACAGCAAAGCAAAGCAAAGGGTGTGTGTGTGTGTGTGTGACCTGTGAAATCTCAATTCCACCTCTGGTTTTGTTTCATCAAGCGTACAGAATGCTTGTTTTTCTACTTATACACTACTACTTTTGAGGCTGGCTGGTTAGAAGGAGGGATTGAGAGAAAAGTTATCATTTACTTCTGGTTCCAAAAATCCTGAAAATGCTGGTTTCCATACCATTTTAAAATATGTTTTTTTGTACTTTTCCAGTACTGGTATACTGTACAACACTACATTGGTCCAAGTTAGTGCTGCAAATCTAACCTGAACGTCTGACATGTGGGAAGAAATATCCCATGCAGACATGGGGACAACATGTAAATTCTAACCAGAATCTGAAGTATGGACGTGCAGTACTAATCACTATACCACAATATTAAATTGTTACCGTCACAATATTTTGGTCAATATTTTAACATTTGTTACCATGTATTGCAATCAGTATACTCAATATTAAGAGTTAGTGATCTGGCCTTTGGAAATGGTTAACAGTGCTGGACCAGGTGACACAGCACAGGGTGGATATAGCGCATCAAATCCATCAAGGTGGACCCCATTTAGCACCATGATACAAGTCCGCTAAGCACCTGGACGTAAGTGAAAGGGACTTCTGCAGACTATTTTATATCATCCATCCATCCATCCATCCATCCATTTTTTCAGCCCATCTAACCAGTTTAAGACTGGGGAGAGCAGGTGCCTATCATGGCAGCACCAATCAGAAGACAGAAACCAGTCCTGAACTCAACCAAATGATGAACTGGTGACAACCCACACACACACATATTCTGTCAAACTGGGCCAATTTTAAGTTAATGAATCTGTATTATATAAAGCACCTTTCACTGCAAATTACACTGTCTTAAGGACAAATAGAAATAAGTGAGTGAAAAATAATCAGCATAATATTTACAATGAGACTGCCATTCAACACAGTAATCTGTAGCTTCCCCCCCCACGCTACTTGTTCTCAAGGTAACATTATGGATTATGGCGCAGATTATTAGGATTATATTCATACATCTAATCCATCCATCTGTAGCATTTGTGATGTGTGCATTCACAGCTTTGTGGTCAAGAGTGGTGGGTAGTGGGAAAGCACACATGGAAACAAAAGTCCTCCTCCAATCTGCCTCAGGAACACATGAGGTGCGAGTTACAGGTCAAACGTCACGCTCCCCCCTCCCATATTTATGGCAGCAGCAGGTGGCATTTACACTGTGAACGATGCACCCCCATCCCACCCCATCCTTCCTTTCCCTGTTAATACTTAACTACAGTTGCAGATGCAGTCCCCTTGCCACCAGCCCAAACTGCCTTCTGCACCAGTAACGCACAGCAGGACTTGGTCAGATTCTACCCTGTTACACTCATTAACAACTCCAAAGGACAGATCTACATATAAAGATCACACAGTGATTTCAACAAAAGGAGTGGAGGCTAGTCAATGTCAGCTCCACCCGAATGGCTGATTAAAGACAATTAACCGTGTTAAATTAACACAATGCAGGGGCATTAGAAGCATGGTGCTCAGACATCCTGAAAGGTAGAAGTCATCCACCCCTCTCGCTAAATTTAACCAGTCACATAAGATTTTAACAAATCTGGGCTTTGGTGGTTTCCCCTTGGCAAATGGAGGTAAATGTTCAGTTTTGTGGCTGCAGCTTCATAAAGTACTACTACTGTGCAATGCATCAAGAATCCTTATATAATGCCTTTTCCATAGCAACTTACAGTGGTGTGAAAAACTATTTGCCCCCTTCCTGATTTCTTATTCTTTTGCATGTTTGTCACACAAAATGTTTCTGATCATCAAACACATTTAACCATTAGTCAAATATAACACAAGTAAACACAAAATGCAGTTTTTAAATGATGGTTTTTATTATTTAGGGAGAAAAAAAATCCAAACCTACATGGCCCTGTGTGAAAAAGTAATCGCCCCCTTGTTAAAAAATAACCTAACTGTGGTGTATCACACCTGAGTTCAATTTCCGTAGCCACCCCCAGGCCTGATTACTGCCACACCTGTTTCAATCAAGAAATCACTTAAATAGGAGCTGCCTGACACAGAGAAGTAGACCAAAAGCACCTCAAAAGCTAGACATCATGCCAAGATCCATAGAAATTCAGGAACAAATGAGAACAGAAGTAATTGAGATCTATCAGTCTGGTAAAGGTTATAAAGCCATTTCTAAAGCTTTGGGACTCCAGCGAACCACAGTGAGAGCCATTATCCACAAATGGCAAAAACATGGAACAGTGGTGAACCTTCCCAGGAGTGGCCGGCCGACCAAAATTACCCCAAAAGCGCAGAGACGACTCATCCGAGAGGTCACAAAAGACCCCAGGACAACGTCTAAAGAACTGCAGGCCTCACTTGCCTCAATTAAGGTCAGTGTTCACGACTGCACCATAAGAAAGAGACTGGGCAAAAACGGCCTGCATGGCAGATTTCCAAGACGCAAACCACTGTTAAGCAAAAAGAACATTAGGGCTCGTCTCAATTTTGCTAAGAAACATCTCAATGATTGCCAAGACTTTTGGGAAAATACCTTGTGGACTGATGAGACAAAAGTTTAACTTTTTGGAAGGCAAATGTCCCGTTACATCTGGCGTAAAAGGAACACAGCATTTCAGAAAAAGAACATCATACCAACAGTAAAATATGGTGGTGGTAGTGTGATGGTCTGGGGTTGTTTTGCTGCTTCAGGACCTGGAAGGCTTGCTGTGATAGATGGAACCATGAATTCTACTGTCTACCAAAAAATCCTGAAGGAGAATGTCCGGCCATCTGTTCGTCAACTCAAGCTGAAGCGATCTTGGGTGCTGCAACAGGACAATGACCCAATGACCCACCAGCAAATCCACCTCTGAATGGCTGAAGAAAAACAAAATGAAGACTTTGGAGTGGCCTAGTCAAAGTCCTGACCTGAATCCAATTGAGATGCTATGGCATGACCTTAAAAAGGCTGTTCATGCTAGAAAACCCTCAAATAAAGCTGAATTACAACAATTTTGCAAAGATGAGTGGGCCAAAATTCCTCCAGAGCGCTGTAAAAGACTCATTGCAAGTTATCGCAAACGCTTGATTGCAGTTATTGCTGCTAAGGGTGGCCCAACCAGTTATTAGGTTCAGGGGGCAATTACTTTTTCACACAGGGCCATGTAGGTTTGGATTTTTTTTTCTCCCTAAATAATAAAAACCACCATTTACAAACTGCATTTTGTGTTTACTTGTGTTATATTTGATTAATAGTTAAATGTGTTTGATGATCAGAAACATTTTGTGTGACAAACATGCAAAAGAATAAGAAATCAGGAAGGGGGCAAATAGTTTTTCACACCACTGTACATGCAGAAGAAAGGTCAAAATGCACCGGATTGATTCTGGCTACAAATAATGTCATTCCTTAAACTGAACAGTGCTTTGAATTCAAAATCACTCTAAGTGGACTAGAAACAATTTACACTGTATGCACAAATGAAATCTTCATTGCCATATGTAAATGTCATACAGACCCCTGCAGGAATTGGTCTGTGGCTGGCCAAACCTGTTCACCATGGACCACTGATAAAGGGTGTAATGTTTAGTAAAAGACACTATAGTGAGAAGTCAAGCAAAATGACACCTTTAATTGGCTAACTACAAAGATTACAATATGCAGGCTTTCAAGGCAACTCGGGGCCCTTCTTCAGGCAAGAAGTATCTGATAAAAGTTTATATGAGATTCATTTTAATCAATATGTACTACATCCAAGTTCTACAATATAACAATACAGTGCCAACTGGACAATATTAAGGCTATACAATATTAAAATTCTCAAGACCCTTTAATATAATTGTTACATATGAGGAATAATTTTCTAACGTTCAGACTCCTTCTAAATTATTTATTTTGTAAAGTTTTACTTTATTTTCATTTGTGTCATGCTATTTCCCAGAAATAATTCCTGTCATGCTGGTGCTGTGGCAGTCACCATATTGTTTAATAATGAGGAATGGTAGACACTACCTAGTCTGAAATAAAAATTTAATTGAGAAAAACTCTCAAGAAACAATTTCTAAGAAATTCAGCAATTTAGTTTCATCATGGTTGTGGCATTGATTCTGCCTCTTTAAAGAAAGTTTGCATGACCAATCCACCATTGCCTTCTCATTCAATCACCCGAACTAAAAGAATAAATAAATGTGCATATCAGCAAACAAATATCTCTATTTCTTTAAACCAGAAAAGCTACACAATATTCAAATATGGTGCTCAGTGTCGGGCTATATGATTTTGCAATATGTTTTTTAGTTTTTACCAGTACTGTTTATAAAAAGGCTAAACAATGTTCAAAAGTGGTGTTCAGTTTTTATTAGTATCAATTACATTAAGGCTACATGATAGTCAAATATGATGTGCAGTTTTACCAGTGTCACCTGTATCAAGGCAATGCTAATTGAAAATTGAGATTTACCATTATTTATTATATAAAGGCTAAATGGTATTCAAATCTGCTACTCAGTTTCAAAAGTGCCTACTATAAAAGGGATACATAATATCATAATATGGTGCTTAGTTTTTCTTAGTATTGATTATAGTAAATCTACTTGATAGTCAAATATGGGGCTCAGTTTTATCATTATTATATTAAAGCTATACAATATTCAAGCATATTCTATTGGGCTCAGCTCTACCGGTGCATCAAGGATACATAGTATACTTGAATACGGTACTTTTACTAGTATTTAATTTATAAAGGCTATGATAAACTAATATGGTGGTCAGTTCTACAAATATTTACTTTATAATCTCTCCACAAAAGGCAATTAAGAGCTAATTTAGGCATATGAATCATTTTCAGTCAGGCAACACTTAAATACAGTAGTGCCCATCACAATGAATTGCAAAAAGGGAACTTAATGCGGTTTCTTTCAACTTCAACATAACTTAACCTAATGATGGGCATAAAATGGATGGTAACTCAAAAAAGCAAAAATAAAAGCAACTGTCAGCCGCTCATCCCATGGCTTACCCATAAAGAAGTATGTTTATATGCACGCACAAAACCAGATTAAGGTGAATAACCTGGTTAAAAATCCGCGTTTACATGGGCAAGTAATCGTCCAGAGTTCTCTTTGTCAAAAAGACTTTGACTGCATTAAACTGCAAAAAAAAAAAAATTTTTAAATATTATCATCTTCTACCTTGAATCCAAAAATAAGCATGAGGCCTGTGATAATTTTCTTGTGTTTAATTAATATGTTTGGTCAAACTGAAGCTTTATTTATAGATTTCTATTTCCGGATTGCACGCAGCACACTCTTTTCTGCATAGCTATGCATTTTAGCCCTGCAATGGACTAAAGTACCAGTACATCCCGTGCTGCTGGAATAACAACAATGAAGGTTTTTTTTGTTTTTTTTACTGCAATAGGATATGTGTTATGTTACTCTTTACTTTAAAAAGTAATACGGCTACATAATGTACAATACTTTTAACACACTACCCCCAACACTGCTCTTGAGATTGTGATGCTCAGATTAGCACTGTATTTTCAGCTCATCAACATACATTACTATAAATTAGCGATTTCTGAAATATCAAGACAGATTATTTCAACTAGGAGAATGTAATGCCATCGACTGAATAGTTCCATCTGGAAATTTATTTTGTGGAAGCTTTTACCCATGGCTGCAGAAAGGTGCAGGTGGACAGAGTGCAAATGACAGGCTACGACTACAAAATCCTTAACAGTAACCTGGCTAAGGGTTTAAATAGCCATATAATCAGGTTATTTGTGAAGAAATCTACCTCAGATAACCTGGTTTCTATAACCAATATGAGGGTGTACATGGCATTTTAGAAAAAAGGTTTATGTGACTAACTGGGTTATTGAGGTACATGGAAATGCACCCAAGGTGTGAAGGAAGGGCTCTGCTTTTCTTACCACTTAACTGCACATCCGCTTCTCACACAGATTACACTTGCCCTGTGTCCTCCCTGACAATTAAAACAACGGTCTCCTGCCATTACAAAGCAAGAGACCGAGAGTCTAGGGTTCTCAACAGACCAGCTGATGTTGCAATTTGGTGTTGCCATCTGGTCAAACATGGCTGCCCCCAAAACGACTCTTAACTCCAGGACCAGGAGCCGTAGGCACTTAACACCTGACCACAGTTTGAATATCACACAGAGAGGAGCTTGCATGAGCTTTGATCCACCCCGCTAACTCCAGCCCCCTGGGGTGGCCTCTTGAATGCAGGCAATCTTTAAAGGTGGCTGGTTTCATGTTACTCATATAATGTCCTTCATGGGAATGGAAAGACAGAGCCACATCTATACAACAAAAAAAAAATGGAAGGATAAAATAAACTGATTATGAATTGGGAGTTTAAGTGTAGGACAGTGCATAATCATGAAGAGACTTCTAATGGTAACAAAGTTTTAGCAAACTAATTAGGAAATGTCAGGTTGCTTGCTGAAGACTGTTCATAATGTTCATTAATCAGACTAGAGCATCCTTTGCATCAGATGTTCGTTTTTTCTTCTTCTGTGAAGATGGAAGTTCTGTATTTGAGTAAAAAAAGGGTGTGGGAGGACAGGGCACTTAAGGTAACATGAAACAGCAGGGTCACAATGATCACAGCCTCCCAGGAATGCTGTAGGGTCAGGGGTCCTGGTTCAATATTAATTATAGCTGCACAACTTTTTCCAGTGAAAGATGAAGATTCAGTTAAAGAAAAAGGAGTATCTACGGTGGTTGCCTCATGGGCACCTTTGTAGGAGATGTAACAGGCACAGGTCAATGAGAGGTGACCTCAGAACAGAGCCAGGACACGGTGGCTAGGGAGTTCCTCACAGCTCCTGAGGAGATGGGATTGGCTAATGGAGAAAAAGAAGTCTGTTGTACTGTCCTCAGCTTATGGCCATGCACTCCTAGAATGTCAAAAATATTCAGTAGTTAAAGGATCTCAAGGCACAGTCGCATTTCCTCACAGTAGCACCCTAATTACCCAACCATAAGCCCATCAAAACAAACAAAGTATCCAGAAGTTCAGCCCCTACATTCTAGAAATGCGGAATCGTCCACTTTGCAACACATTTTAGCAACCAGTGCACATCGGCTAGATAGGTCGTTTATATACGCCAGTCCATTTTTAATAGGATTGGTTTATCAACCACTTACAGAAATTGACTTGCAGGCCGCCATCTCACCCGCATGCTGCGGAAGAAACTCCAGCGTCACGGCTGTTAGCGGCTCACCGCAGATTCCACCGCCAGCAATTTCTGCATGAATATGCCAAATTGAGATTTATTTATTTATTTATTTATTGCATTCCCGGGTCCCTCAAACCTCAATGTGACCCCCCCACCACCACAATATCACCCTCCCCATCCCAGATAAGTGGCTGCAGCGGAAAGATGTAAGAAGTTATTATTCATTTGAGCCGAGGGTGGCCCTTCTGCCAACATAAATTATTGAGAGAACGGGGGAAATTGGGGAAGAGGGCTGAATTCTGCTGGATTAATGTTCTGCTTTGCTGCATCTGTTAATCACAGATGAGCCTGGGGTTCAAGAACTTGTACGAGGCAGAACTGTGATATGCAAAAATAAATAAATAAAAGTAAACAAAATCTTCATTTTGAGGACAAAAAATATATCTATCTAATTTGTGATTGGTGTCTATTTTCAGGACCTGGTTTCTAACTTATAGGGATAGGCTGCAGGAGCCAGACCCTATCACAGCAGGATCAAGCATAAGGCAGAACAGAACTATGGATGAGGTGCCATTCCATCACAGAAATCCACCTATTTTCCAACGTTACGGATTTTAGTTAAGATCACAGGGATGCTCAGCCTTATCCCAGAAGTATCAGACACCATTTAACAAACCAACCTTTGACAAGGTGCCAATCCACTAATATTCATTTACTCAGGCTCTCCAATTCATATTAAACAAACATTCTCACACCTACTTAATATAATTCAGGGTCCTGGGAGCGTACCTCATTACAAGATCGAAGCCAACTCTGTGATTCCAAATTATCCTGGTGTGTGCTGCTCAAATTAACCTACAATGAAAGTGAGTGAGGGAGGAAAAACCCACAGAGACACGGGGAGAACTTATAAATGTCATACGGACAACCACTGGGCATGGGATTCCAACCCATGGCACTGGCTCCATGAGGCAGCAGCAGTAAATACGTCATTACAATGATGTCTATTAATATCCAACCTGCTTATTCCAATAAAAGGTTAGGAGATCACACCTTTTCTGGCGGCACTAGGCGAACAGCAGGAACCTGCTGTGGACAAGACATGCGTAGACACAATTTTTCATTTGCCCCTTCTCCCCAAAGAAAACTGATGCACAGAGTAAGTAGACCATCATGGGATAGATACGATGTAAAAAGAAGTTTCTCGGGCACTAGAAAAGATATATAATATTGGCACCTGGGGACCTTTTTTGAGGCGTACTGAATGCTAAAACGCCTGCCAATGTACAGTAGAATAGCTGTTACTTCCTCCTGCAAAAATTTCTCTCAGCCACAAAGAATACGCCTCCACAAATGAGTTTATTCCAGCAACAGGTAAAAAGGCAAAAAACGGTCAAATGCAGGATACAGTCATACATGGACAAATAGTGGCTTACCTAAATTACCTGCCTCTGAAATGTGCCTGGAAACTGCAGGATCCAAAAAGAGAAGTAAATAAACAAGAGCCCAGGCTGTTTAACCAATGAAGACATCATGCTGGCCATTAATAATAATCAAAATAATGGAGTGATGATTACAAGGAGAACATCCACCTGTTAATTCCCTGAACAGGGCCATGGCTAGATGAATCCCACCAAGCATGATCAAACAAGAGGTGAGAGCTAACCTTGGGTGAGGTGCTAGGAGACTGCTGGACACAATTGATGGACCAATTAAAACTCAGCAAACAGTCACATATGAACATTTTGAATATTTGAGGAAACAAGTATACAAAGAAAACCAGTCTTCAGACACTAACCAGGCCAAGGCTGGAACCCTTGCTGCTGGTAATGCGAGATAGGAGCAATAACCACCATGGAAATATGCTGGCCAATAATAATCATATTCCCAGCAGATGATTAAAAAGAGAACATTAAAAAGGATAAAAAGAATGCAGTGTTGCGCAGAATTTTATACCCCCCCTTCACCCCCCTCACTTCTCTCTCTAACCTTTTATGCAAATTATTCATCTGGGATGCAGATATGAAATTAGAGACACAGACAGACTAACAAAGGTCTTGGGTTTTGTCGCCTTGAAAAGAAGCTGCAGGATGCAAATTAAACTCTTTAGAGAGCCGCACAGATTTCTCTGCCAACGTCACTGTTAATTATCGGCGTTCCACAGGAAATGGCGATCCCAAAATATGATCATTTCTGAAACTGTCAATCTGTTTACATGACTCAGGGTCAAGGCTGCTGGATATTCCAGCAACAGTAGAATTACAAACCGAATGATTGGTCAGTGAGAAACAGACCAGCAGAACAACCAAACTGAAGCAATTTCCCATCCAAGTGGTGATAAGTCTTTATGCTGTTAAGGTGTCCACAAAAATTCAAAGAAAGCCATTTAAAATATGACCCTTAACTACACCTAAAGGAGTAGGAAACAAAGGGGGCAGCTTTTCAAGTGGAGATTCAAGAGGCAGGAATGAAGCAAGAAGTTGGCCTATTCAATTTAAACAGCAGCAAACGAGTGGTAAGCTAATACGAGATTTACGATGGACAACAAACATGAAGAAACATGGAAGTGATTCACTCCCATAATGAGCAGGCCTGAAAATGTGAAGATGACAAGTACCAATGTGCTTAATAGAGAGAGGTTTTGCTCGCAGGTTCTACAAGTCTTCCTAAATCTGTTACCAACTTTAGCTTGATATGAATGGTTGTAGCATCTCTCCTTCAGAGGTCAGTGAACCTGGTGATGTTCTTGACTGTATTTTGTCCTCTGAGACTCGTATTAAGAATGTAACCAGATTTGTCTTCTTTCAGCCAGGAATATTTCATGAATCAGGTCCCATCCACACTACTACATTTAAGAATGCATACATTTGTCCACATTTTCACCTTTCTTTCAAACTATTGCTTCATTTTTATCCCCCTGAAAATGAAGACTTTTTAAAATGCTCCCTAGATCTGGATACTTCCGTGAACGCAGAGTTAGCATTGTGACGAGGACAGGCAAAACAGGATTTATCCGAAAATGACACACCAAATAGTGTTCTGATTGGTTCATGCTTATTTCATGGCTCTTGCCTGATCGGATTCTGCCCATTACTACATCTCATTCACTGATTGGTCACCTACCCTTCATGGAAGAACATTTCTCAACATAGCAGGCACAGAAGAGTTTCTTTTTAAGACACGATGTGCTGCTTATGTGCATGAATCTAAATTGTGTTTTGTAAAGTTTGAATGTTGGTATACAAATTATTAACCAGTCACTACAGTTTTGCAATAAGTCCAGGAGCTGGCAGCGCTAATACTTTAGTGAAAAATTTGGAGCAGTGTGAAAATCAGATTGTAAATAACTCAGTTGACAGCCTCTAATCAACATTTATTACTTAAGCTTAATCTGTTCAGAGGAGTGTCAGTAATAACAAGGCGATTAACGAAGTGTACGGGTGTAGAATGCAGCCGAGCTCACAATATTACTGGACAGAGAGAAGCACGAAAGCATAATACATTAAATGAAAAGATAGAGACACATATTTATATATTTTTCAGCTATTTTAACAAATGTTGTTTGGTCCAAGATGTTCTCCAATTGCTGTGGGCTGCTTTTAATCAATCCTCTCCCGAATTAACCTAGAGCTAAACACAATTATTTTTTTAGCATTGTTTTAATATTTGCTGTAATTTTATTTTATGACAAGTCAACTCTCACCAGTTCTAAGTGTCACTTTCAACTGTCATCAGCATATTAATATGACACGGGGGCAATAACCTGCGGCTCTTAACAAGAACTTCTGTCTTTTCCTGTGCTTTGTCCGGTGTGCAATGAAACTTTTGAAAGCACATAAAGGGTACGGGAATCTGATTTTCCCAGGGCTCTGAATTTTTCACAACATAGACCCTTCATAGAGTTTGCAGCCGCTGCACGCATGACCAATGTGGGAGAAGGTCCAAGTCATGTTTGTCTTCTGGTGGTTTCAGTATGGACAGGGATCCTTTTGTAAATGATGTGAAAACTCCAGTGTGGGTAGAGATTGTACTTGAAAACATGATAGTTTTTGTGACGTTTCAACTTTTTGGTACTTCAAAAAAGTACAAAACAGATTACAGTTGGTTTCAGATTTTGCAACTGCAATTTTTAACTTGCTCTCAATTTTGGAAATGTATGTCTCTGTACAGGTTACATGTTAAAAATCCTATCTTATAAGCTTCTTTTGATTTCTTGAAGTTCTTTGTGATGGAAACCCTGACTGTAATTGTAACAGGTTACTAATACCATATGCAATCTGCAGTCTTCAAATAATGAACTACTTTTGTCACTCACAACACAAATCAATGGGTGATTGATCATACTGACATCGTGTGACCATGAGCAAGTCACTTGACTTGCCTGTGCTCCAACTGGAAACCAAAAGAAACACAACATTTATGATACAATTAGTTACAAGTCGCCTTGAATAAAAGCTTCGGCTAAATAAGTAAATGTAATTTTAATTTTGTAACTCCCAGGTTACGGAACTCGCTAAACTTGTACATTCAAACTTCCTGAACTGGTGCTTTTAAAACTAACTACAAGTTATTGTTTTAAACACATTTTACAGTGTTATTTTTATCCAAATGCAATTTGTTTAATTCTTGTACTACATAGATAAGCTTAAAAGAGAGACAATGTCTTGAGTGTCATGAAAAGCAGTTGTAAATAAAAATATCATAATTTCTATTTCTACTTCTACTACTACTGAAATGGATGACAAATCTAGACACTGGGAGGAAAAGAAAGTCCTCATAGTTAACATATTAAAGCTTGCAGAAAAGATATCAACTTCTCACCCAAGCTAAACAGTGATTAAATAAAAGGTCATAGCAAAGGTGATCAAGAATGACTCAGAAAATTACATGACACAAATTAAAACCAGGCTCATGAACCACACTAACTAACTGAGTAAGATATGACCAACAAAAATGGAACAACCACACTTCTCAAGCACACATATTCAAGTGACAAATAAAACTAAGATACAAAAACGACCAAATGGGATTCCCTTAAACAAAAATGTAGAAACTGATTGAAAAAGACTGAAATAGCATATGCCTCACTAATTTAAGGTAATCATAAGACATGAGGTAAAAATATATAACAAACAAGAACAGTTGTGTCAGATATTTGAAACATTCAAATGTGAACCTTAGAGTTGAATTGGTACCAAAATTCTGACTTTGGTACTGATCCCACGTTTCGGACCTCAGTACTGGTACCAAAATGGTCCAAAAGTCCAAAACACCCCGTCTTACTTCAGCCTCCCTGATGTACTGCACCGCTTCCTACTTAATAGCGTGAAGTGTGCAATCAACAAAGCAATACATGGGTTTACCCCAAGAAGTCTCAATTGCCTCAAAGCAATGTATTTAAATCAAACCCTGTGAAGAATTGATTGTGTCAAAGCCTGTGTGTTTGTTTTGCGAAAGCTACAGAATGGACATTTTTCCACATCTACACTATGTTATCTAGCTATCTACATTTACTTCTGAAATGCTGGTACCATACCATTTTAAAAATTCGTTTTTTTTAACACTTACCAATACATCTAACCCTGGTGTGCTCCAATTTAAATGTTTAAAGTCTAAATATTTTCAGCTATAATAAATATCAAGCAGTTTTCTATCCTACTGATAGTGGTCCATAGAGTGCTAAATACCTACCAAAGGATCAAAAATAACATCATATTCATAATCAGTGACCTTGGAACAGTCAAAACATAACCTCACATGCTTGTTATTTTATACCTTGTGGGAGTAACCCTTAGAGGGCTAGGACCACCAGTAAAGAATCACATATCAAAAATATTTGTGATCAGCAATGTGTCAAAATAGCATAAAATGACACTCCACATGCCTCTACTACTAATACCCACTTTTCCAAAGTTTTGTCAAAAAGAGTAACTTTGACCCATCGTATTCCATTGGGGGGGGGGGGGGTGAACGCCTGGGGTCAGTTGATGTGGCATGTACAACTGCAAGTCCTTCTGATTATTGCTGCTGAAGACACCTATTACTTTACTGTTAATCATAGGGTTTTTTCCTACGCAAATTAAGGTTAAAAATGTCCTAGAAATTACGTTTTTTGGGCCTAGAAGGGCAGAAATTAGGGTGGGGGGTACCGACAACAAGATAACCCAGCATCTTACATAACTAGACATCAAGACAAGATTATTGGTATAAACCATATATGGGGGTTTTCTCATACTGGTGAATCAGGAGACGAGAGACCAAAAGCAAAAAAAAAAAAAAATGAAGCAATTTCAAAGTGTTAGTAATTCTTATGAATGGAAAAAGAGAGTCATGTGATGTTATCACCGTAACAATTTCCAGACAAATACTAGATAAAGAAAAAAATGTCTACATATGATGAAAATGACTAGAAGAGTACAATGATATGATGGCATTACCAGTGAGGAAGAAAATTTAGAGTTAACTTGTCAATAAGACAGTTGAGATGCATCATCTTAGGAATGTGAACAGAACATCAACTAAAGGATGCATTGCTCTGCATAGTTTCCAGGGTTTTTCAGTTGCAGACTTCATTTACTTAATCTTAGTACATCATCACATGCTGCCATAATGAACAGTCGTGTAGTTTGACATGGTGTGCAACTCAACTACAATTTAATGTGATTCTAGTATAAGCAAAATAGGATCTTCTAAAGTCGTTTCAAATCGCAACTGGAAGGACACAACTATAACAGCAAATGTATTGTGTGTGTTCAAGAGTGGAAAAGCAAAGGGTGCACATCCAGAAGTACAATGCATGCAATACAACCAAAAGGAAAAAAGGGAAGCACATATGGGCCTTGCAAACAGAAGAGAGGCTCATCTGTTGTCTCATGTTTTAATTGCAACTGAACTTGCCATACTTGGATAGTATTTATACAGCAGTTGCATGGTCAGGCTGTCAGAAAAAGGGGAATGCTTGCGATACACTTTGGAAATGTGCTTGAAAGTCACCGAGTTGCACAGTCTGTCATTCCTTGCAACTCCTGGTCATATAATTTGACATCTTCACGCAATTAAAAAAAACTGCAGTCATCAAGTTTGACATACCTTCTAGTAGAAGCCATATAATGTGATGCCAGCTTAAGGTGAAGAAAAAAAGATTTTCAGCCAAAATGAAACAAACATGAGCAGCCAGAAGGCATATGAAGGTGTACCAAACAGCAGACAGGACTGACCACTGAAGAAGTAAAATGGCAGCAGGAAGTCACTTAGATGTGCCACTGCTTTTATCTAACAGATCAATCTGCGCTCCTGCATCTTGGTGAAACTACTGTACAATTTCCTAAAAAAGTGAAGAAATGATGAAGCACTTTTGCTGAACCTTGAACAGTTAATAAAGTTAGATCTCTTTTAAAATGTTGATGTGAGGATCACAGAGTTTTGACTGAAAAAGACCGGATGATGTACATTGCAACCACTGCCCTTCTGGACACAATTTATCAGGGGGGGAAAAAACATCAAACAAAGAATGTCAGGTAAGTTAAGAGATTATGCCTGTTTGCTTGGTAATGCAATAAATTGGGTTGTCATAACTGTTTTTCTCCACTGTGGGGAGGGCATCAAACCATTATGCAAAAAATACAAGCACGATTACTCAGAAGTGTGAACTTATTTTAAAAGAAAAAAAAAACACCATTAATAATGGCAACATAGAAAACTACCATTAAAATGAAATCACCAAGCAACTGAGCCAGTATGGTAAACGTATGTACAAAACCGAAACAATGAGGGATGTTTGTTTTTTTTGTTTTTTTCCTAACAGTTAAAAAAGCCAATGCACGGTGTTTCCGAGATATTACTAATCACATAACCAGTGACACCCGATGCCTTTTTTTAAGCTAGTACTGAACATTAATAAATCTGGTAAGGTAAGGTAGGGCATGTGTTACTCCTAAAAATTAATTCAGCTTCTAAGAGCATGCCTTTCCATTTCTTTCAATTAAAAATCTTAGCGGTGCACTGCATATAGTAATTTAACGTGATACTTGCAAATGCATTATCAGATTTTCCAAAGGGATTGGACAGTCACTTGTCCCCTTTAGTTGAAGATTTTCATGAGAAAACTGGAATTTAATTTGCACCAAGAAAAAAAAATCCAAGGGGTCTTGTACAGAGATAAATTTGTTCTGTGTATATTTAAATAAAATCAACACATTGCTCTCACTTGAATCCCTTCAATTTTTACTAACATGCACAAGATGGAGTGCGGTTTCCGAGTGCCTGTACTCAACTGCTGCTCTAAGTACCGTAAGAGATGGAGCTCCATCACAACAGAAATGCACCTCATATCACTACTGCTATTTACTCGCTTCTCTGTACTCACTGGCAAGATAAAACAACCCACTGCTTTATTCATAAGGCCTCGTCAGTGGCAGACTTCATTTGGGTAATCATGCCAAGTCAGAGGCAGTAGTGTCACAGTCTCGTGTAGTCTGGCACACCAGCAACTCAGTCCAACCAGTCTGAAACTCTGGTTTAATTTTGTCTTAAGACGTAGGGGGTGGGTTCTGAACCAATGAGCCCCAAGCTGCATATAATGAAGATACAGAAAATAAGGAACACGGATGTTTCGGAGACCTCACATGAAGAAGATTGACTCATCTGTCCAATGTCTCGAGTTTCATGCACCATGACAGAATGGGAAAAAAAGAAAGTGCGGAGCTTTTAGCTGATCTCGCCATCCTGGAAATAATTCTTTCAGCATTGGTTCTGTCAGATTACATGTTATTGGCGGTCATAAAAAGGGGTGGGGCATGTGATTTTTTTTCAGAAACATTAAACTATACTGGAAAGTTATCACAGAGTCAGGTAATTATCAACTATGTGGCACATTCTTTAAGACAGTCCAAAAAAGTAAAATCCTCAAAATGTCACAACTTAGTAAGTTACGAAAAACCAGAACCAGTACAATTCACTCAAAAAGCATAATAAAAAAAAATCCTCATCTACGTTTTAGTCAAGGAATTCAAGGTAAAGAAAAAAACATTTACTCTGAAGCAAACGTAAGTGAAGAAAGTGAACATTTTCAAGTTAAAAAAAAAAAAGTGGAATAATCAAAATTCACAAGCGCAAATATTCCAGGAATAAATGATGAGAAGCCCTAACCCTAATTTGGAAGCAAGTAATGCAGAAATCTCTCTAAAAATTGTCAAGAATCTGTTAGATGATGACTTTGGTTATAAAATGTTTTGTTACCGGAGCTGCCATTTGTTATGTAAATGGGTCAGTTGTATAATATGTAATAATAATTAAAAATGAAAATAGCATACACTTAATTGGGATATATACAGATATACAGTATATATTCACTCTGAAAATCAAAACTTTCTGAACCTGGAAATACAGGATGCAAAAAATGGAGGATAAAAATGCTCTTTGAAAAGTTATAAAATTCAGTCAACACACGATAGGGATGGAGTTTGTATTGGAAAAAAAGCAAAACATGGAAAGGTGAATATGTGAAATACATAAAACTTATTTCTCATAGGATTCTCCTGTTTTTCCACAAGGATTTTGTTTTCTGAGGGAAAAAAAGACAGGGGTTACAAAAATAATGAATCACTAAAAAAATAAAAATAAATAATAATAATAAATTCATGTGATAATTAATTAAAGAAACAAAAAAATCAGGGTCACTCCCAAATGGGTAGCATGTTAATTGAAAGAGGAGCAGTGTTGTAGAGACAGAGGTGCACTTAGAAAAACACTCTCAAAAAAAATAAAGAAATAATTTAGCAAATTAACAACAATCAAACGTTTGAGATTACATGATGATGCAAAAAAAGCGGGTTATATTTAAAATATGAAGCATTACAAACGCAGGCTGTTATAAGAGAGACCGCAGTGTTTAAACAAAAATGAACAAGTTCCAAACATTATTCAACCATGCTTCGATGCCAATATACTGAAGATGCCCCCTTAGCTTCTGCCAAAAGGAGAGAATGTGTAGTGATAAAGAATAAAAATGAAGACACAACTAGAGACTGAAGATAAAAAGTAAGTGTGACAAACAGTGGTGGTAATCAGAGTCAGAACGTACTCCCGAAAAATAAGACAAAAAATATTTGGTTGGTAAAGGAAGAGAGATTTATACCACAAAAGTGATAAATGAACATGTCCTACCATTTAAGGAGTTATTCAAATTTCTTTCAGGATTTCCAAATCTGAAAATATTATCAAGTGTATATTAAAAATCCCCAAGATTGGTTCATAATAGGAAAAGTACAAGGCAGCAATGGGGAAAGTATAATTCTTATATTTCTGATAAAAAAAGAATTGGCAAGAGAATCGAGGTAAAGCAGGTTCTACTAAAGCCCATTAGGAATGCCGCAGTGTTTGGAAGTTAAGCAAAATAAAAGTTTACTGTAACTAAGTCTGAAATTCAAAATAGAAAAGATAGATAGAGAAAAGACACTATTCAGTATTGGAAGCCAAAAAAGCCTATAAAGACCTGAAGTCCCATGAGTTACCACCAATTTCATGTAGTGAATCAGAAATGCAATTCCTTTCTATGAATTTCAGTCAAAAAAGAAACAAAACAAATTGTGTTTCCAGGAAGCGGTCCATCAGATAAAGGGGATCTCAAACAAACTGTTTAGCCACATACTTGCTGCAAAACCTTTCACACTCTTCAAGAACTAATGGGCTGAAGAGCCTCCTTTTGTTTACAACCCTTCTGGTGTCGTCATGGTAGAACATAAACTGTGACCTCAACCTGCCAGCATCTTGAAAAGTGCTGCTCAGAAACCAAGTTTTGATCGGCAATCTTTGAAGTCTTCAATTTAGAACATCCTATCAATGACGTGGCTTTAATTTTTAAAACTTGTCCAAGCTTTACGTACAAACCTGATAATGCATCTGTGGGCGGTAAAGTTAGTTCATTTCACAAAGACTCTACATAGGCGACTCACCCACAACCCTTCATCACTTTACGCCCCAGCTTCGAAAGCCCTGGTTTCCTTTCACAAAAGCAAAGCTATAAAAAGACTACAGAAGGAAAAATAAAGCCTTTAAATGAGAGAATTTATAAGGAGCTAAATCACTTGAGTGTGTTTGTTACTCATTGAGAAAACTCATAAAAAGAAAAAAAAATGGGATTGGCAAAACATACTTTGCTTGCCTTCTATAACTGACTGGAGGGGCTGCTCCCTCTTCAAGTTCACAACTTTTGATAATCAAGTGTTTACAAAATAAAGCACGGATGATTTTAAAGTGCCTTGTGACAGTCTGCCAAGAGCACGCTTAATAACCGCCAGGGGCTCAATTATCTGGGTGCATTCTCCAGGCTGAATGTTCGTTCATTAAATGGATCTTTGTGTGCGTGTATGCATAACGGTGCACTTATCTCACTCACACACACAATCCCATCCTTCCATTCACTCATTCATTCATTAAACCAAAAGGGCTTCATCCTGTGGCAGGCCAAACTTGAAAGATGCATCTTGGGTGAGATGTCATTGAAGGACACACTCACCCTGGCTTTGGTTCTGCCAGCTGAAACAGCTCACCCATTGACTATCTTCAGAAAAAAAAAAAAAAAAAAAAGTACAATCATATGCAGGGAAGAACTAAGTGAGGACAATGACCAAGGAGAGTGGAGAACTGTTCAAGCATCATAATGCCTGCCAAAACCAAATGAGGGAATGCAAAAATAAATAGATAAATGGAAAAGCCAGGACGGGATGAAGAACATAGAGCAGTGTAAGTCAAAGTTTGTCAAACATCTGCTAAACATAGCAGACTATGAAGTCCAAGACTAAGCACTTACGAGCTCTCTAGAGTCCATGCACTATTGACTCTATGAACTCCCAAAGATGGTCCATCTGAAAAGCAGCTCTTCTTGTCTTGAGCTTCATGTGGTTTGCAGAAAAAATTATGAGAATGTAAAGATAAAAATCAGACAGAAATGACACGGGTCTGTGCAATACAAAAATTAGCAGTAATTTCCCCAAAACACAGCCTTCTATTCCAACTTCTTACATGTAGGCTGCCAAGCTCATCGAGAGAATGGGGTTTTCTTTACTGTCTGCATTGACCCCCCCACCCCCACCCCAATGACCAATCAAGACTCACTGAACTACCCTCAGGGAAAACTATCACCATAACAACGGGTCAGGTCGCTACATCACTCCCTTGATCGGCAGTGGGGGTGAATTTGGGGGTGGGGTGTGAGTGTAAAGACTGCTCCACTATTAAAGAGCCATAATCCTGAAGAAAGTCCTACATGCCAAGGGGGGCCCAAATAAGGGTGCCCCAGAGTGAACATCAAAGCTTCACAGTGAGCGCTCCCTTTCCTCGGGTGGAACACAATCGCTTCCTACTGTGCTGCAAAGTCATCTTAAATCTGGCTCTGTGCAAGGGTGTGTAGGAGAGAGCATGGATGGAGAATGTATGGCTCAAGCACAACGGCCTGCCACATACTGAAAGGTCTTCCTTGCTATGCAGTGGAACTTCTTTTAAGTTTTTCTGCAACATAGGGGTACAGCAATGGGGGCTAATTTTAACTTGGCATTGCAAACCTTTATGTTGCACAGTCTGAAGCATTATTGATCTTTTCTCCTTCAAAGAAGTTCTCAGATTTTAAACCTTTATGGGCTGCCTAGTATGGATGAACTGTTTCTATATCACTCACTCATGCATTAATGAACGTGGTAACAATCTATAATTTTCCCATGATTAGAGCACCTCTGAAATACATTTTTTGTGTTATTTCCAATAATATACAAATGTTCTTCAGATCAAAATAAATACCCATTTATGTGAATTAGCACTTTGCTTATACAGGACTGAGCAGTAAAAGTGCCTTTGCATGACTGCCTCAAGTACTTCCCTAATTCACTTTTGTGGGGAAAAAGCAGCTGTAGCTGCTGCTCCAATGCTCCCAGGGGCAATTCCTTAAATATTAGGGTGCTAGTGATTAACTTTTAGAAATCGGTTGGAAAGTAACACCAAATACATTGTTTCAAGTTTACTGTTGTGTGTACAGTACATAGGACAATGTAGTTCTTACATTCATGTCTCCTCAGACTAGTAATAGTGATAAAATACCAAACAAAAACAAAAAACACACACACATGTAGCACATTTTTCCCCTACACACCAATATATATATAATTTTACAACACAAGAGCAATATGTAAACAAAATGTGAAAGAAAGTCAGTCACACTCACTAGTTTAGCCTACACTAAGATTCTAAAACACCACTTCCAACACACCAAGGACCCTCTGAGACTAGTCACTGTCAAGGGCAAGGACGTGGAAGTGGTGGAGAGCTACGAGTACCTAGAGGTTCACATCAACAAAAAACTGGACTGGTCTGACAAACACAGTAGCTCTGTACAAGCAGGGCCAGAGCAGAATGTATATCCTAAGGAGACTCTGATCTTTTGACGATTGCAGTAAGCGGCTGGAAATGTTCTACCAGTCCATAGCAGCCTGTGTGGTGTTCTATGCGGACGTCTCCTGGGGTAGCAACTTGAGCACAAAAGAAGAACAATGGAGAGACTGCTCCATCACAGAGCAAACCTTGGACACACTGTAAGCTGTTGTGGAAAAGAGGATGGTGGCAAAATTGGATGCTTCCACCCAAAGCACTCTTAATTAAATAAAAATAAACTTATTTATCAATTGATTGATTGATTGATTGATTGGCTGTATGATCTGTCCTGTGAGTCAGTATCCTTGTTTTTTATGTTTCTTCTGCTGCTGCATGCATCCGATTTTCCACTTGGGATTAATAAAGTTTTATCTAATCTAATTCTAATGGTGGAACATTACAAAACTCCTTAAAACATGAAGCTTCGTCTATTTACAAATGGAATACTGTGCCTCTAGGTGGGCTTAACGATCTGTTCTGCTTCTAATAAAATGTATCCTGCTGTTGTTAGGGCAGGGACTGGAGCAGTGGGCCAACTGTCCATATGATCTTCCAGCATTATTCTCGAGTACTCTGTCGAGTTTGGTCATTATTATTATTATTTTTTAATATTCCTAATTATTTTTTTCTTTACTGAAGTGTTTTTGTAGATGACCCATGTAGATGAATGTTGGGGTGAAATCTGTTATTTCTTTGTAATTGTTTCCTTCTGGCACAATATGTTGATACAATTCCATTTGTAAGTATGATGTTACCTATAAATATCACTGTTTATTAACAGCATTAATATATCGTTCACAGAGAAGATTCTGATATGATTGAACCACAGACTGTTACACTTTATCACAACTTCACTTTAAACTACTTTAAGCTGCTTCATCTATGTGTTTTTTGATAAAACAAAATAACACCATTAAATCGTTTTTGTCTTAATGGTGCTATGTAGAGATATATATGGTCTGTCATTTTCTGTAGGGTGTGCGGACATCGCTGGATCTTTGATGAACTTTGGTTGCAGGTCTTTGTTATTTATTATTTACTTATTTGGCTTTTGCCTTTATCCAAGGTGACTTACAACAATATTTATGATCCAATTTGTTACACTTCTTTTGGTTTTCCAGTTGGAGCTTAGGCAGGTCAAGTGACTTGCGCAGGGTCATGCAGTGTCAGTAGTGGGATTTGAACCCACAACCTTAGGGTTTGAAGTCCAAGCCTTAACCACTACACCACACTGCCTTATTATTCAATATCACCACTGGACTTTTATAAACTCTTTTTTACAATTTGTCATTTGCTAACTCCTGCTAATCCTGTTATCTTTAGCACTGGATTATCTACTTGAAGACACAGCAAGATGCTGAACTTTACATCACAACTGTTTTGATTATTTTAAGTATTTGTTGGTACTAATTGTTGCCTTTGTATTTTATTTTGGTTCATAACCGTTTTCACTATTTTATTTGTTTTCACACATTAAGTATGTAATATTTGCTCATCATCATTTTTCAATATTTTTGTATTATTATTTTTGTTTTTTCATTTCTTTTTGTTATATATTTTTACAACTGCTACTTTATCACACTGTACTAAAGGATCAGCCCAAAAGCGAACTACACCAGCAGCTATGACTGGGTTCAAATCCCAGTCAGGTTGCCGTCTGTGTGTAATCTGAGATGAAGAAGCTTATGTGACCACACCCGTCTATCCTAATGTCCATGCCCACTTTCTTAGCTTGCCCATGAACTGGAAACAAGGAGCTTGGCATCTCACAATTTTTTAATTTCTTTCTCAGTTTTATAATAATAATAATAATAATAATTCATTACATTTATATAGCGCTTTTCTCAGTACTCAAAGCGCTATCCACACAGGGAGGAACCGGGAAGCGAACCCACAATCTTCCACAGTCTCCTTACTGCAAAGCAGCAGCACTACCACTGCGCCACCTGTGAGGTATTAAGAATGGATGCCCTGAAATATAAACCATTTAACTCTGGCATGACTGGCTGCCAAGTTTCACAATGAGGACAAATGGTGGGCATCATTACAAAGAAAATCGCTCAAACTTGCAATAAATCCTGATGCGCAATACCAACTGCAAGAGCTACGAACAGGAAGAGGAAAGTAAGGCTTTACTTTCATAGCGCCTTTCACAGAATTTACATATAAAATAAACGTCATCCGAAGCGGTCAGCAGAGGAGATTAGAAATTAAATGGATAATCTCTGGAATCATTTCCGCGTCTCCCTAAAAAGACAGCAAGCTACTACAAAGCATTTTAAAACATCCAGCTGCAGTAAGCATGTGTGTGACTGGCATGGCACCCAGACGATACAGGCAAGGGTTTCTGAACACCAGACAGGCCGGCATCCAAGTCCAAAACACAGCCGGGTCGTTTGTTTGCAATTAAGCAAGCCATTCTGCAAATGACAGCCAGCTCTGTGCCACCTGAGGTGGGCAGAGCAAAGGGGGCAACAAAAGCAGTGTCAAGCATAGCCAAAAATGAACTGCCTGCCTTACTCAAGTACTCAAAAGACAAAAAAGTTGATGAAAGGCAGCAATGACCTATAACACGGGAATCTGTCATTTAATCACTGCAGGAGGGGTGGCACCATGGCCAAACTTCTTCAAAAAGTTATGTGAGGAAGCAAGGAAAAAGCCCATCTCCTGGTGGTACTCATTCAAATGTCATTAGTGAAACATAAAATCAGACAGACAATGAAAGGGCACTTGTGGGTGGCGTTTTTGTGGGCAACTGTATGAGTGCTTGTCCAATTTTACATCATGCTTGAGTGCATGCCTGACGGCATATTCACATGTGTTTAGTGTTGGTTTTGTATCCCTTGCACTAGGACTAGATGGCATAAAGGCACGTCTCTCGGTAGTGGATGAGGTAACTCTACTTTAAGGAAGGTTGCACTGGATAACATAGAAAAAGGTGCCATGAACCAACATAGTCCCAGAGAAGGAAAACTGTAATCCTTAACCTGTATTGACCGAGTGTGTTAGCCCTACATCACAGGGTCCTCAGGAAAAATAACATCCCCCAAAAACTGCTGGTGTCCTTCTATCGCTGCTCTATTGAGAGTATCCTGTGCTACTACCTCTGCGTGTGGTTTTCCAGCTGCACAACAGCGCAGAGGTAAACACTTCAGCGGATCATAAAGACTACCCAGCAGATCATTGGCTGTTCTTTACCTTCTTTGGATGAACTGCACAGCTCTCGATGCCTTAGGAAAGCAGAAAACATCTTAAAAGACTCCTCACACCCCGCTCATGACATCAGGCCCATCAATAGAAACATTAAAACAAAGACTAATAGACTGAAAAACAGTTTCTACCCTGTTGCTATTAGGGCAATGAATGCCACCTAAGCATCTCCAATGCAGCAGTGCAATACTGTATATGACATCTTGTGCAATAGTGTTCATGTGCAATTAAGGTCTTATGTTGAATGTTTGTGTTCTACCTTATTTCTTCTCATCCTTTTTTTAATTATACTTTATTTATATTTTGACACTGTAGGGACTGCACTTCATTTCATTGTATTTGTTACAATGACAATAAAGATATTCTGATTCTGAGGTGATCATTTCAGAAAACTCTCATTTCAAACCTGGAAAAATGGAGCTTGTAAACCTTGGTAATCTACCAAGGAGAAGGAAAACTCATGAAGGGGAAGAGGGCCCCAAGGTCAATACCCCACACTTGTGAGATAACCAGACCCCAATGGCAGAGCAAGTATAAGAGGAAAATGTTTCTTCCAAAAGGTTGCAAAGGCGAAAGACAGCTATGGATAACTAGATGGCTAAATTTGAAAGCTCAGTAAGGCAGTTATCCTTGGGGAGGTAAAAAAACTCTGTTGCCTGAGATGGAAGACAACAGCCAGTTTGGCATGGGAAGAAACTTGGCTATCTACACTTCCCCGATAAAACTGTTGTGATCGAACACAAAAGAAGAAGAAGAAGTTAAAGCATTAGTGCGCCTCACACAAATGCTTGCCTAGAGATATAGCAGCATACATAATTACACATATATATACACATTATCTACATATACACAAACCTAGTTGTATATTACAACTACACAAAGGGTCCCCAATCACAGCAGTAGTGGCTGAAAGTTTTCATTAGTCAAACATTCACGATAATGAAAACGTCAAATTTAATTATATGGCTTTGTTAGTGCTTTCATTTTACCAAGTCAAATCTCTTTATTACACTGTAGATTTTCCTTTTCTGAAAACATTATTCATATTTTTTGTGGACCGGAACCAGTTGTATGTTTAGATCCTTCACTTTTTTCACTCATTTATTAATCAACATTATATGAACATATCTAACTTCGTGATGCATATACACAGGCTTAAATGGGACCAAGTTAGTGTTAGAGCTGGTGGATCCTTTGTCATTTGCATCTCTTTATTAACTGGTGGCTAGTTTTGAAAATAGGAAACAATTAAATCTTGAATACAGCTATATAAAACTAAAACAAGCAGGATTCTGATGTTGTGTTCCATTTACCTTGGAAGTCAGTCCTGGGAATAATGTCACACCCAGGTTGACCATATTCCAGTAACCAATACAGACACCTCCAGGAAAACTTTTGCACTGTTTGCTCTTTCCGAACACAGACTACTGAACAATGTATTATGTGGTACTTTGCACATTCAAACACCTTAGCAACACGTGTGCAGAAGAAAGTTGGACAGAACTGTGTGTACGACTGATTTAAAGAGACACAAATAGACAGAAGTGCTAACAAACAGTATAATATGACAGCTCACACTTCTGTTGATGTATGGTGCAACCATCTTGGATTTTGAAGTGGCAGTTGGTGAGGCTCTCCTGACTTTCAAGTAGGAAATCCAGCTTCTGGGGTGTTCCAGTTGAAACCACCTACTGGGTACTCGCAGTTAAACAAGTTAATTAAAATGAAGCCCAAAAGGTGCATTTCTTTAGAAGCAAACAAATGGTTTCCAATTAAGAAATTGGCCGAAACAAAAACCTGTGGCCACTGCAGCCCTCCAGGACCCCTGGCATACAATTTTTCCCTATGTTGGCTTTCAATTGTACATGTGCATTTGTATAAATTCCTGCATATCTCCATTCATATTTTTAATCACATTCTCTCTGTCCACATATGTAGTTAAGTTTGTACACTTTTGAGATGCATGCAACTAGGAAGCATCTTCAGGGCATTGGTAAGGTAGGAAAGTCAGATCCTGAGGGTGGTACGACACAGCTGCTGACTCCTTTCTTTTTTACCTCCTTCAACTCCCAATGGGAATACCTCTGACATCACTTCCATTCTTGGCTCAGAACCCTACTGCCTTGCTTGGTATTTTAAGAGGCCGTAAGTTGCTGTTCATTGTTGAACCTGTGACTGTTGAGGTTAGAGCTTCCTCAACAGAAGTGCTCTAAAGAATTGCTTGGCTAGTACCATGTCCCATTATTTTGGTCACTTTGCTTTTTTTTTTTTTTCTTCACCCTCATCATCCTCAAATCGTCACCTTATTTTGTCTGTATTTATAACATATATGTAATTTTTTATACATGCATCTCCTTGATCTATAAGCCTGTATCTGTACCCATGTTAAATGATTTTATATATACGTTTCAATAGATGAACAAGCAAATATACAAGTATCTGTGGGTTAGAACCGCAGTAAACCTGACAACAACTGCCTTTGTGAATGAAAAGACCAGGCGGGGATTGGCAGCTGATTCAGGATTGGGGAGCTTTGGGCTAATGCCCAGGCCAGAAGCCTCCCCTTCCATCTCTCTTAAATTGTTCCACTCCGCTCTCCGCTTTTCTCGGTGTAGAGCTGGCTGGCTGGCTGGCTGCCTCGTTCCCCCGAGACAGGCCCAGGATCTGCACTCAGCTCTAATAAAATTATTCATGTGCTGCGAGGGTCCCAGAGGGGGGGGCCGCACACATATACACAAGCACATGCTAGTGTGCGTGTGCGCGCTCACACACACACACACACACACACACACACACACGCACTCTGCTCAAAGCTCAAATCAAATATTAATGATGCCACTGCAATCTGCTGCGCATGTACATAAGCAGCTCCCAAGCGGCCAAGACCTTGGGGGTGGGGGGGGGGTGGTTTGACAAGGTGGAGGGGTTAACACTTTCCCATCCTGCTCCTGCCTACACAACACACCATTTCCTCCAGGACCACTGATGACTTCACCTGTTCTGGCTCACTAGTAACCACCCCCTCTTTCTCCAAATCCCCCCTCCCCCTTCTTCATCTTTCAGAACAAGATTTATTTTTTGGAGCTGACCGACCCAACTATCAGAGGAGAGTGATTGCCACACAGCAGGTGTCTGCCCTATCTGCCACACCCCCAGAACCCCCTGCTCCTGGTTCTTGTTTTCCTTATTTTATGCAGCTCCTCCCCCAACACACACACACACACACACACACACAGCACTGGGCATGGATGGCAGGGAGCCAGAAAAACCAATCAATACAAAAACGAGAGGGAGACAAGAGCATATGGCGCGAGGGTGACACGCGTTGCGTCAAATCAGAGAAGTAAAGAGAAAGGAGAAGCACATAAAAAAGGCAAAGATTGGACAGATGGGAGAGCCTGCCCCTTGTAGCAGAACAGCTTTGTCACTTCCTGCCATTTCTATAGTGCCTTTCATTCATACAACTTCCATAACATCTCAACTCCACATAACAAACCCAAATGCCCTCACCATCAGCAATACACATGAATTTGACATCCCAAGGATGAGGGTCCAGTTTGCTACTTGTTTAAAAAAAATGCATTTATTATAGCTCAGATATACAGTGGTAGCAAACAGGCGAATTTGGGAATCAAAAACTGGGCAAACACAGATTTTAAGGTCTCGATTGGGTGACAACTTCAGGACATTCCAGGGGTTTGAATAGGATTCACACTTGAGATTTGGGGGACTGAACTCTGATATATTGAAAAGTATGGGAAAATAGAGATATAAGAACAAGTGGGAGTCAAGGATTTAATTAGAAGATTACTTGGACACCCTGGTATAACAACTGGACATGCATAAGGAGTAAGGAGACAAAAATGAAACACTGAGAATTACGGGCTGAACTGAATTAGGGACACACGAATAGTCTAAACTGGTGACAATTTGAGAATATTCTGGGATATGAAGACAAAAACACTCTTCGTAGTCTGGGCTGAACTGTGCCAGATTAAGAATAAAATGGCTAAACTGGGATGTTAACTAGGCACAACATCTTTATTTGGTAAGAAATCTGAAACTGATCTGGAACACACAGAGAATGAGGAGCTGAACTGGCATGCACACTGGTGATACAGAAGGAGCCCAAGTTTTAACTGGAAGACAAACCTCTGCAAAATGATTACAAGACACCAAAGGGATAGGATTAATATATGATAAGAGACACACTGGGAGTTAGGGGCTGCCCTGGGACTTTGATTTTGGGTGGAAAACTGATATACTAAGGAAAAAAAAAAAATGACGATTGGGGGTAAAGAGTACACTGGAAGTCATAAGTAGAATCTGGAATGATTTGGGGAAAGCTTCGGATTGGGATATCAGCAAAGAGAACATTGTTCATCCATTCAGTTTTCTATATTCCAATCAACGACAAACACACAGTGCTAATAATGACATAATGACAAGGGCAACTCTCACCCAGGTCACATAGCACTGCACCATGTGAATTTCAGCTGTGTGACGGTGAAGCTTCCGAGGCAGACGACAAAACGCTAAGCGCTTCTAAATGTGTGAATCAGATTCAAGCAGAATTATACAAGGGATTAATGTGGGGGCCTGACAGCCAAGCCATTAATCCGCCCTCCATCCCCAAAGAATTCCTGAAGCTGGTTGCAGGGCTGAAAAGCTGCATTGGTCAGGGATTGCCTCGACTCAACTTAGTTCCATTCCACCCCCCTCACACTTTTTAAATAAATAAATAAATAAATAAAGCACAATGAGAAAATAGGTCAGATTGAGCTGGCTGGCCGCTCGTCCTGCAGGGCACTGGTTTGTCATAGATTAATTTAACCCTTTTCCTCGCATGATGTCATGAAATCCCTTGGGTGCACAGGTCTGAAATGAAGTGCTCCTCTAGTACCTTGTCTAGCATAAAGCAGGTGGGAATGAAGAAGAGATAAGGCACTATATATTATATAATATATATATATATATAAAGAATCTAACAATCCTTCTAGACATCCAAGCAATTTCCAAACACTGAAATTATGTCATGAAAGGCTAAACTAAATCGGCATCCCTAAATCAAAGGACTGTACTGTATTGCCCAATGCACTATAAGGTCTGATTCGTCCTCCTGTACAATTATGAGGGGAGCCTTTCCAGAAAGAAAAAGTCAACACTTAACCTTAGTGTAAGATTATTAAGAAGAGTGAGGTGTGAATACTCTGACCAAAACTGAGAAGATCAAGTCTTCAGATAGCCTACTATCATAACAAATACATTCCTCAAATTACAATGCAAACCCACAATTTTGCCGTTAGTCAGTCAGAAATCACTATTTTACTGACAAACTGAACAGCCAATCAAAGTGCCAAACTTATCCACAAAGAGAATGTTGTGGGGAAAGGTAGCTACTCCCATTGCTCTCCCTCCAAATGCTTTTCAAAAGAGCTGTGCCCACATGCATACCCCAAGCACTCGGTCCACTGGGTACTCACATAGTCATGGAAAGCCTTGGCTTCACTTGAATGTTCGCATGTCTCCCTTCTGTCTGGTGCTGCACAGTATAGATCCCAAAATACACTGTAGAATGACAAAAGAAAGAGAAATGATGTAGCATCTTTCATAAGAACATCAATAAGACAAAAGCATAACATTAAATGCAGTGGTACGTGCACAAAAGAAGGAACAAAAGAACACAATCTTAAAAAGACTGCATTAAACTTGGGATGATGTTTAACAGCTTTCATTTGAATGAACTGTTCAAAAAAGGGGGCACCACAAAGGCAAAGGAGCATTCTGCATGAAACATTTAGAGACAATAAGATGACCAGAAGATCCCACGTGTCTCAAAATGACCATCACAACTGCTGGAGATGAATGCACTTATCAGCATGAGAAAGACCCAGTTCTTATCAAAAGCCATGGAGGCTGGGGACTCAAATAAAACCATTGCATTTGCACACCCCAAATCCCAGGGGGCCAGTGTGACGTTATCATAGTTGGCATCTATAGTCCAATAAGCATCACCCACACGCAGTGATCTTTAAAGGACCATGAAGTTTAATGCTAAAGTACTGACCAAGGGCAGCTGACATATTTCTGCCTTATAAGATGGCAAGCAAGAGCTTTAACTCTCCTTACATCAAAGTAGGCAATGTATGACCAGCATCGGGTGAAGCAGGCATAAATACTTCAACATCCACATAAATCTAACTGAATCAAAAAGTTTCATTTCCCATGTCATAAGACATTCAGTAGAGTCAGAAACCTCACTTCTCACATTCTGTTTAGCAGGGATAGGACCTTCATGCCACCACACAAATTTCTAGGGGCTCAGCAGTCTCACCTTTTAAATAGTGTTAAATGTGACCAGCACTTTCATCTAGAAGCACAATGGAAACAGGAGCTTTAGACTGACCATGTTCAATATCCTGCATCACATTAGACTTCGTGGGGTAAGGAGCTTCACCTCCACATACTGCTTGGAGAGACAAACTTAAAATGCATTGCTAAGGATGCCCAGTAACCTCTTCACTTATTTCTATCTCTGTGGCACCATCACCTTCACTGGCCTCATCAGAAACAGCACAAGTAACCCAACAGCTTCTGTCTTAACATGGAGCTCAACTTCATAATTAACACCAGAAGAGGTTCAGTGATTTCCTTCTAGTGGTACCTATAACCCTCCCCATGAATCTTTGTACAACCGGGTGCTTCAGCCCTCAGTGCGCAATGGCATTCGGGATACTACGCAAGTCATTATAAACAACACAGTGAGCCCAAGAACTTCAGTGTCAACATTAAGCCAAGTTCTATGCCCCACTTTACCTGATGCTCAGTAAAATTGGCAGCGTTACCCCTCACACAGACTGACAAGGAACCTAATTGCTCATATAATACTTCAACTAAGTATTTTTCAGTGGGTTCAGGTATTTGATGTCTCCATACAGATTTGTATGGTACCTGGAAACTTGCCCCTTCCAATGGGGCAGCACCTTTAATTCACATGCAATGGTACAGCAAGTCCAAAATGTCAGGGGAGCTCTGTTCTGTTATTTCAAGGTGTGCACTTACTGACAAGAATTTAAACCCCTTAATCGCGCAAGAATCAGTGGGACATGAAACAAGCCATGCTGAACCAAAACCATTATCTACCACATTTCAAAGGGCTCAGTGTGGCCAAGACCTTCTGTCCTCAGATGGGGCAGCATGTGGAGAGCCAAAACAGCCTGCATTAGAAGATACTCTAAATGACCAAGGCTTTAACCCCTCACCTAACACAATACCCCTAGGACCAGGATATTTACACAACACATCACAAGTGGCTCAGAAGATAAGGAGATCTCACTAGCAGCACATCCAAATTAATTTCACTTTTATACCATCTTGCTTTCCCTGGTATTAACAACTCTGTGCTTTACAAATATTCTGTCTCACTGACTGATTGGGCCTGCATTTCTGTCAAGTGGCCAAGAAAAACAACTGAACTTAGACATCTGAGTTTCTGAGATTTAACACTATACTGGACAAACTATATCTCTGGAACTACACAGAAAACACGAGCAACGATGTTTAGGGTGTGCCACTGTTCAGCATAAAAGACATCTTGTCAGATCACCCACTCTTGTACAGTGACACAGCATTCAACTCTGCCACTTAGAGACAGGTAATGGCAATTGACAGGACATGTGGCTGCTCCCACACACCATGCCAATAGTTCTACAACAGAGTAAGGAAGCATTATCACATTTATCAGGTGGCACTAAAGAGATTTCAGACGCATCAGACTAAAACCTGAGGGACACCAATCACAGTCTCAAAGCAAATCTGTCTGCCACTCAATGAAATGAGACGTGAGGTTGCCGGCACTCACCAGCCACAGAGGGACTGAGGTTGGGTCACAAATGAGAGACACAGGGCTCCATGGCAAGCATAATGTCCCAAGTGGACCACAGTGACAAAGGAGAAAGGACAGTGATCACCAAGGAATGTACCATGTTTTGATCAGATTATACTATTAAAGATGCCATCACTTATTCCACAGTCCCAAATTTGTGAAGGAACTGTGACCTGCTGGAACAATTATGTAACATTCAGAGTAAGACTGATAAAAGTCAAACCTACAATACGCACGATAAACGGCAGAAGAAAGATCAAACCTTATCTCAGAAACTGCTTAATATGACTAAGGAATGTGTTAGGGTCATGGGGGGCTAGAAACCATTACAAAACACTTAAAAGTATATAATGTATTATTTGTCAAATAGATATATTAACAAATTAAACAGGAAGTTTTCTCTCATAATGTGATAAACAGCAAACTCTGCCAATAAAACAAGCCACATGGGTGCCGCAATTCAGCAAATGTGCAGTTGAACTCTTATGACACCCAGCCGGCCATTCAACTGCCGACTTGCCACAAAACAAAAGGGGACGAGCAGGATTTGGGCGCGACTCATAATGGAGAACGGAATGCAACGAGTTAATCCTTGTGGCTTTCTCCACAGACAAAAGCCAGTTTTGGAGACAAAGGGTGCTGAGGGAAACCTCCTCACGCCATCTGGACCCTGGGCCCCCTTTGTCTAAGGGCAGGGGTGGGGGTGGGGGTGGCCTCCCACAGATAATCGCACACGTGCGCCTGGCCCCGGAGGTGTCTGTTCTATGACAGATCCCGGCGCCTAATCCCTCGACAGAACGTTCACCAGGGAGAGTTTTATGAGAAAAGGGCTTTCTTTTAAAAAAAAAGAAGAAGAAAATGCTTATTTTATTATTATTTGTATATAACACATATAACACGGATGGCTACCCAACACTTTTACATGAGGATGATGATTGATGATGATGCAATGAATTATTTATTAAATGATGTGAAATAATGTATCCATTTCTGATAAAATTTCAAATTGCATATATAATAAGAATATTTTAATTTTGACTTGCAGCAACTTTACAGCTTTTGTTGGACTGACACCCTGTCTCTTCCAGGGACACCTTCTACCTTGTACCTCCCTCAGCTACCCCAAAGTAGCCGGGATAGGTTCCAGGTACTCACATGTCAACCTCCCTCATACATGAATCTTATTAAAAGTGTTTGCGAATATTATGGATGTTATGATACAGCTTTACTCCCACTTGAAAAATGTAATACTTATATCCAGCCCATTATATTAAAGTTATTATTCACCCACTCTGTGGGCACATCATCATCTTTTGACTTGTTAGAAGTTTTTTTTTCCAGTTCTTTAACAAGCTAACCCGATTGTCCTGCAATGAACTGCTGGTTGGTTCCCACCAGCCCCCAGTACTCCCTGAATAGGCACCATCTCCCTAAGACCATAAAATCAATATCGGGATTAAAAAAAAAAAACACATAGGGAGATCATGTCCTACAGAATGCATAGTACCCTATACAGTATGTGGTGGATTTTGAACTAGTTATGCTTTATAGTTTGGCACCTCTGCCGTGCCAAACATATACTTAACTTCTTCTTTGATACTGTATATAAACTGTGCTGCAATCCATCTTCTCCACGTGTGAAGCATTTCATTTCAATTGTGTTGTAATCTCAGTATGTGCTTTGTAAAACATCTTCAGGAAAGAAGCTATAAAACCGACTGAAGACTGGAAAAGGTCCAGAGTGGCTTAGTGGCTAGGACTTCAGAGATTAAAAGCACAAGTCTAGCAGTTCCACATTCACTTCTGACACAACATGTGACTATACAGGTTATTCAAAAAAAAGTAAATGCAGTACTACAGATCAGTACTTGTAAAGTGCCTCATTTAAGAATGGTGCTACTGTATGTAAATTGAAAATAATTTGCTTGTTTGTTGTCCATTATGGATTTTATATATAAAAATAACATGGAAAGATTTATACTGTGATTTGTAGTTTTATGTAGCGTCTTATATGGCAGCATATAATGCAATTTCTAATTGGAGCTTTAGGAAAATTAAAACTGATTTACTGTTTGACCCTTCTATCCATCCATCCATTTCCTAAACCCGATTATCAGGGCAGGGTCACAGAGAAGCTGATGCCTCTCCCAGTAAGCAGCAAGCACAAGGCAGGACCACCACCTGGACAGAACTCCAGTCAACTGCAAGATCAAAACACACACACACACACACACACACAAAAAGCCACTCAAACGGCATGTGCCAGACTTTTACAAAAAAGCAATTTAGGATTTGCTACCATTTGCTTTTCTATGAAAATAAAAAGCAAGGCAAACACACTAAGCAAATTCAAGCCGAATTTTCTTGCTGAGCTTTTTTTCTTATTTTATATAAAGAAATGCAGTGACAGCCCTGGCCAGAAGGTGGTGTAGTAGTTAACGTGCTAGACTTTAAACCTCAAGCCTGCTTTACTATGTGACAATAAGCAAGTCGCTTAATCTGCTCTTGTTCAAAATACCTGTAAAGAGTTGTAGCATTTTCATATCGTGTGACTTCCATTAGAAAAATGTGTCAGCCAAACAAACAATAATAATAATAATAATAATAATAATAATAATAATACAACAATCTAAAAAGTCTTGAGTAACAAAGTTGCTTTCTGAACTTGCCTATTGGTAGCTACCATCTGGAAGAGCATTCATATACAAGGATACTCAAATTTCTCAACAGTATACACGAGATTCACAACCTTTTGTGTTTGCAGTACTTTTCTTTCAGCAGATTTTCAAAATCTAATTAATTCTTTTGTCTCTTCTTGGCTTGACCACTGCAACTCACTGTACACTGGGGTTAACCACTCATCCTTTATTTATCTTCAACTAGTCCAGAACACCGCGGCCAGGCTTCTTACGGGCACATGAAAAAAATAACCACGTCACAACAATTCTAGCTTCTCTTCACTGGCTTCCTGTTTGCTACAGGAATGAATTTAAATTTTTGTTGGTTTTTAAGCCACTAACTGGTTTAGCCCCCTCTTGTCTTAATGATCTCTTACATCCTTACTATCCAAAACAATCACTTAGGTCCTCTGACCAGAAGTTACTGATGGTTGCCGAGATCTAGACTTAAGTTCAGAGAGGGCTGTGCCTTTGCAGTAGCTGCCCCTAAACTTTAGAATAGTCCACTCTTTTATATCTGGTCTGAACCAACTTAGGTCAATTTTGAATCCAACCTGAAAAACAAAATCTTTTTGCCTTAGCTTTTTAAACTTGCATGAAAATACTGTGTGTGTGTGTGTGTGTGTGTGTGTGTGTGTGTGTTTTCTTTTACTTATATATTTTGGTGTACTTTTTTATCTATATATGTATTGATGCATTTATGGAAATTGTACAGCACTTTGGTCAACAGGTGTCATATATGTGCTCTATAAATAAAACTGACTTGACTTGTAGTTTATATATTATGAATATAGCACATTTTAATCATTTATTCAAAAAATGGCTCAAATAAAAATGTTATGTAGCAAGCTAGTAATGATCATCTTCAATAATCTTAGCCAATTATTTTCAATTTAAATGTCATATTGAAGTGATCATTCATTAAGATATCTACAACACATTGTTTGATACACAGTGAACTACAATTTATCTTCTCCACTTACAGTCTACTTTGCTGATCTCAAATTTGTTTATTAAGCTCTTGGGGCAGTGAGTGAGTAGGGGGGCCTATACAAAAGCTTGTATCATTTAAATTCTAACACAGTACCAGATACATTATATTTGATTAACAGCTTTATAAGAAATAATTATACGCAATACTCGTACTATAAAACTTACAAAATACATTTATGCCGGTTGTGTATTTTACCTAAGGAACCAAAAGTGGGAACCAGCCATGGACAGAATGCCAGTCCATTACAAGGGTTTCACACAACAAGTAACAAAAAAAGAAACTTCTAAAATATTGGAAGGCACAGTTGTGCATTAGATCTCAACTTCTGTTCTCGAGCTTGGCCACTGTATGAGGAAAGTCTGTGCATTTAACTGTCCATTAGCTCCAGATAATTTATAATTCTGCTATAATGTACTGCATGAGGCAGCTGTTATTTTGAAATAATCCACACGCGTGACGGACGTGTTCTGTTAGGCTACTGTATGAAGACAGGCGCCTACTTGGTAGTGTATACTGTAAAGGTAATCTAGTCAAGAAGGGCATCCTTTGCATCCCCTTGTTTGCAACATTACTGAAAGAAAACACTGTTGTGGCATCATTTGACCTACCACAACTCACAGAAGCAAATGTAACAATTTGAAACTTCGAAGTGGCCCTGGATGACTGAGGAGTGAACACAGTGATAAGACTGGTGTTGACATCTACTGATAGTCTAATACTGCTAGGACAGAATCTACGTCTAAAAGTCTAAAATGGACCTGTGGAAATGAGAAATCTGGACAGAAGAATAGAAATGAAACTAAGTACTCATATATATATATTTTTTTTTTTTTACATACAAGGGGAGAAAAATGACTCCGCAATTAGTTTTCTCTCAGCTGTGAGGCAGAAACAGTATGACGTCTGTGTGTTCTCCACGTATCTCCAGGACTTTTTTTGTCCAAGTCCATTGTCACGTAAAGTGGCAATTCTACGTTGACTTTATGTGCATGACCAGATACGATATGTGCCAGTGGAAGGGTAAAGGTGGGTAAACAAACTTTACACTTTTTTTTTTTTTTTTAAACATTCAAGTATGAACTTACCACACTGATCATCATTTCAAGGCAAAGAACAGAGGCAGAATGATTATTGTGGAATTTCTAAAACTAGTGCTTCAAGGCTAAATGTTGAATTGCTTATGGAACTAGACGTCCCAAAACTTTAATCACTGGACTACACTGACTGCGACCTTCGTTACTACATGCATGTGCAGCAAGCTTGCCAAGCTCTTAGAATTTTAATTTTTCTCCAGGATTACACACATTATTAATTTCCTAGTCATACATTATTGGAAAAATCATTCTAACCACAACCATAACCAGTAAGATGCCAATATTAAAAAACAGGCAATTGGATACATTAATATTATACAGTTAATGTTTCTGTACACTCGCCAAAGACATGCGGCTAGCTGACTGGCAGCTCTAAAACTGATCTGGCACAATGGCACAGTTAGTCCTACTGGCTTGCAGTCTCCTGGGTTCAACCCAAAGACCAATCATCATGTAAGTAGGGGTTTTCATTCTTCCCATATTGTTCCTGTTTGGTTGATATCTCCTTCCAACTTTCCAGGGATGTGTTTGGAATCTTTAAATGGGCCAACATGACAAGGTATGACCTGTGATGGATTGGCATCTTACATTCTATGCTGCCAAAGCAAATGGATGGATGAGTGGGTAAGGGTGTGCACGAATGTACCCCATGATTAACTGGCCCCAATTAAGAAATAGTGCACACCTTGCCAACAGTGCTGCTTGTATGCAAGGGTGCACAGAAGGTTAACATGTAATAAGTATTAGTATCATCATTCTATTTGCAGCATTACTATCAATGCTATTGCTCACATTTGATAATTATTTTTTTCTGATGTATTCAATTTCAGATATTCTACATTTATATAGAAAAAACATCTAAAATAATTACATAAGTCCTATTCTAGATCAGAGATCCACTCTAACACCCCTTTACATAGTTCGTGTAACTGACACACCTGCAGCACTTCCATTATTGAGACAACGTATCATGTATTTAAGAACATACACTTAAGTGCATTTTAACATTGTTTCTCCCCAAGCAACAATAAATCTGACCACCAAGCAAATGAAAACAATTCTTTAAAAGCATACAGTTTTCAGGAGAATGCAACAACCCTTTATGCCACAAAGTATTTTTTATAATGAATATTATTAAACATGTCAAAAACAACTGATTTATTAAAAAAAAAAAAAAGCAACACGAGTTTAAAGTTGATAACCAATGACAAAAAAAAAAAAAAAAAAAAACCATCAGGAGTGGCACAATGTACAGGACTCAAATTTAAAAAGCATGCCCCACTGCTAACAGCAATTCGCAAATCCCAGCATAGAAATCAGTGCTTTTGATGCAAGAGGTGTAAGTGGGTCAGCTTACCACCACCAAGAATGTAGAAACCCCGGGGGCTCGCCTAATGTGATATTCTTCTCCCATCGAATCTGCAAGAAAACAGAGGAAGAAGTCAGTCAGAGTAATGGCACTATCCTACCAGACACAGCACTGAAAACAAGGAACAGCTCACAAATATTAAGGGAAATAATAGCCCTTCTATAATAAAAAGGCCCACTGGTGTGCTTTTCCACCCTCAAACTTTCTGGAGTAGTGAGATTGAAAAAGGGGACGCCTCTCCTCTCCCTGTGGTGAAATTAGGAAGCATTTCCTCTTCTGTTTTCATAAAATGTCACAGAGAAGCTTCTTCCTAAAGCTCAGCTGGAAAGGTCAGCTGGGGCGTAACTTGGAGTGGCTTCCTCTCCTCTTGTTCCCTACAGTCAAGCTTGCTGGCACATAAGCTTTACAGTCACGGTCTGCAGCCATCATGCCAGACCACCATGACCCATAGAAAACCCTTCCTCTACTTCTGTGTTACTCCTGTACATAGTACAAATACAGTACATTTCTACCCATCCACCCCTTCCAAACAAAGTCTTACAGCGACCTCTGCATCCCTGGGAAAGTAGGGCAGCCCAATGTCCTTTCTAAGTCTCAAATGCAGGGAGCCTGCATGATTGGCTTGGGCCTATTCCAGACTCTACTCATCTAGGAAGCTCTGGACAGGAAGTTGCAAGTCATTGACTTTGCTGAGACTGTCACTAGAGCATCTAGCACCATTCCTAGGGTCACAAGAGATTCAGAATAAACCAAAAGACTGATGTGCTTTAGCCTACAAAATAAATTAGAAAAAGCATTTTCCCAAATTAAATACTTGGAAAAAGGAAAACTGGAACACCAACAAAAATAAAATAAATCATGCTGACTCCCTGGTGGCTATGAAAATGAACAGCTACTCCAGAACTATATGGCATATGAAAGAGGAGGACAGGAGGAGTGGATGTGGGGTATAGGTTGATGCCCCCATCAGCTCTCCTCATTATAAAGCACTCCACACTTGTTTCCCAATTAAACTGTGACCCAGAACTGTGGTAACTACACTGGCACGATGCTTCATTACCCCTTTTAATACTCTCTATTTGCTTACAAAGATTATTATTAGGACAGTAACATTATCATCACCTCAATGACAAAATGTTTCAGCTAGAGAAGTTTACCCAACATACCAATAATCACATTAGCATTAGGGACACATGTCCATACACTCTCATTCTTATTGCCCCCTCCAAGTAAGCACTGACAGCAGGTAACTTAAGGCTGTAAATTGCCCCCCTCTTTGCCCTTAGTCAATATTCCCCCATGGTGTGCTGGAACAAAACCACTTAATAATTGCAAGGAGAACTGCTCTTACCTCTGACAGGAATGTCTGTGCCGATTTCTGTGCCCCAACATGGAGTAAATATTCATACACATATAAAGCTAACCTGCAAACGACAAAAGGAGAGATGTCAGATCACAAACCACCTAGTGCCCCACTCACTACCCTGCAATCTGGACAATTCAATACCGCCAGCAGGTTTCTCATTTTTATGACAAGAAACACGTTTTGCAACTTTTATCAAACCTGGCACTTCAAATAAAGGTGCCCACCCATTAATAGACCATGGATCCTACAAGACTCTTAGAGAGTGAGTACCAGGCTTAACTGCCATGCCCACAGATTTTATGGAGTTTCACCATCAAAGTTATAATGACATCAATAGAGGCCTATATCCTCTACTCAGGTCAGGTTGCCTGTTAGTAGAAAGGCTTGGAAAACTATATGTGGCCATACACAGGTTTTGGGGTGGATGTGTGACCACCCTGAGCTAATATTTAAATTAATAAAATAAAAAAAAAGCCTGGAGGCTATTTTAATTAGTTTCAAAAGACTCTTTAGGTTTGATGAATGCCAAAGCACTAGTGCAAGAGGAAGAGCAAAGGAAGGCTTGCAAAGTTTCAACACTTCTGATGTTGTACAACACTAAATCGAACATAGAGTACCCAGTGGTGGGAACGTGTCTGATCAGCCACACCACCTACAGACACTGCTGAGCCCAGATTAATTCTTGCACTTTCCAATGTGCCTTATTATTTTTGTACAAAAAAAAAAATTACTCTTCATTTCCCTGACAGAGAAAAGCATCCAATGTTCAAGTTTAAATATTCAATAAACAAATCTTCTGTTTTTCTGAATTCCCTTTTTCTATGATAAACCTGTTGGGGAACTGGATCATCACCTGGCATGAATAGGACCAAGGTAGAAATTACGTTAACTCTGGACAGGGTGCCAGTTGAGCACATGGCACAGCCAGACCAACACTCACTCATACAGCAATTAACTCGGCACACATTCATTGAGATTTGAAATAAAACAGATAACCTGAGGGGAAAAAAGCACCCACACATGAGGAGAACATGCAAACAGAGTAGGGATTCATAGGTCTAGGGAGCTACAAGGCAACATTGCCCTTAATGCTAGTCATCTTTGTGCCTTATTAATATTCTATATTAGCTCAGTGTTAATAAGAGCATTGGCATGGACATGTGTTTTAAGTAGGCCCAGTGATGAACTGGCACCTTGCCCTGGCTAGATTCTGCCTTGTGCCTGATGGTGCTGAGAGAGGTTCCAGCCAACTGTAGTCCTATACTGGAACAAAATAGCCCCCATGGCTCTTAATTAGATTAAACAGACTTTCATAGAACAGTTTGGCCATTCAGGTTAGTGAAGAGCCTCAGCACCAGTGATCAGGTTCACCACTGTACCTCTTTATTTCTCTCCGATATTGATTGCGGACATCATAGTGCCACGCTGGTGCATGCTACTGACTCACAGCTCCGGAGACCTGATCCCCATAACGCTAGTTTTGGTACATTCTCCTCACGTGCGTGTAGATTTTCATGTTCCCTCCCATATCTCAAACACTTACATATTAGTTTCATTAATGTCTCTAAATTGTGGGTCTCTGGTGCCCCAGCTCGGTGTCCTCCATTCCTGTAACTGGCTTCAGATCCTAAACTCTGTTAAGTAATGTATGTGTAACTAACATTCATCATCAAGATGAAGTTAGAACTTGGCAGCTCTTGTAAAGCCGGGCATACAGAGCTGTGCAGGCAGTATGGTGTAGTGGCCAAGTCATTGCACGTAATCTACAAGGTTGCAAATTCAATTCCCACCTGTGTCTCACTGTGTGACCCTAAGCAAGTTACTTAACTCGCCTGTGCTCCAGTTGAAAAAAAAGAACTGTAAACAAGTGTAATGTATCATGTTCTTGCAAGTCGCCTTAGAAGAAAGCGTCAGCAAAATAGAACAACAGTAACAGAAAGCATTAAAAGTAGACACAAAAACCGACACAGAAAAAAAAAAAACATTAAGGACGTCAAATCAACATAAATGGCAGTTCAATGGTGCATGTGACCAGGTCACAACCTCACAAGGTGCAAAAGGGGTTACAAACTGGTTCAAACGCAACAATCAACAATTGTTGGCCACTTTCACAAGACAGACCCCCCCCCACCCCAACCCTAAAAACACCCATTACTCCAGGATGTTGATGACACTCCCGATCAATAATCATCTCCTCTCATCAGGCGCTGCAGTGACTCAGCAGTGGAAGTCATTGACGCTAAAGGGTCATGAACTCTCACCCCCCACCACCACCATACCATTATCCCCTGCAGCCAGAGCCAGCCAATTTGATTTCTTTCTAATTAACAAGATCTTGTTTCCACAAATGATGACACAGCATTGCCAAGGCACCACTTGGTTTTTATCTAATGGGTAAACTACAGAAATACGCAAAAAGTGTCAAACAGCATTCAAATGTTCATCTGGACTGAACTGCAGAAGCCCATCTCATACTTCTCATAACTAACAAATGAAATTGCAGCCAGAAAAACAAAATGCAGCTATACTGCCAACCTTCATATGAAACAAATGAAAACACAATCAAAATAATTTCAGCATTCAAGCCTGAAATGCTAATAACTTGGCTTAAGGATAAGTAAACTATTAAAACATAAATACGTTATATTTCATGGAGGAGTGGGTGAGAGACACAGTCAGAATACATTCGGTTGCACACATTTATTATATTCAGTGCCAAATGTGTCAGTTCTTTCAAGTTACTGACCACAGATTTAAGAGACACCCACTAGGTGGCAGCACCACACTCACACGCCATTATAATCACAAAGCAATTTGGGGAGCAAATGTTCTTAAACCTACCTAAGAGTTGACTGGCCAGTTATTTATTAAAACTGTGGTATTTAGCCTTGTGGACAGGGAAGTCTGGGCAAGATTCTTATGCACCTCATTTTCTGTTTTTCTGGTTACACAATGTATCGACATAGGCTAAAAAGCTAAAAAAAAAAAAAATAAACAGTTCATGTATAGTCGCCACTGTGAACATGTTTCACACTTCATTTTAATTAATGGCTTGTTGACACTGCCGAAAGGCAGTAATCCAATAAATCAATTCCTCCCATAAAAGTGATATGTGGTTGTCCTAGGGATGTCCAAAAATGGATGTGACAGGTGGCTTCAGTATAGTCAGTGTTTTTCAAAAGGATTGTGTGGTGGGATGCAAAGCTGTCTGAAAGGACACATCGTGCACAAGGTTGCAATCAATTGGGGAGATTTACCGTCATTTTCAACATCTAATAAGAAAGCTCAACGGCAATATAAACAACAAAATTTTCAGTGGAGTATTTAGAATTTGATGCCACTCATCTATTTAATCAACACCCTGAACTCATTTTTAAATACCGTCCATCAGAGAAGAAGAGCAATAGTAGCTACCTTAACTACAAATTTAGGAGGGTTGTGAAGCATAAGGTGGTGGATTTTAGTTATGGAGGAGTGGCAGTGTGAACTTGTACATTAATTATGGAATACTGTCAAGCCCATTTAGGGTGAAGACAGTGGGGGCTATTTTAGTAGCTTTAGGGACCAGACAAGAAGCAAACCTCGACAATGCACCAGCCCATCACTGGGCCGACTCAATTAGTGATTTAGCCCAACATGCATGTGTATTTGGGATGTGGAGGGAAAATCCATAGAGACAACAAAGAGAATGGGAAAAATTGGCACATACAGTGACCCTTTTTGGTGGAAAATGATGAATGGGGGCCATTACCTGCCATGCGCTTTAAGAGAGCATCAGTCATTTGTAAATTTAAGCCCTGTGCAGAACATCTAATTCATAATTAATTAATTTTCTAACCCACATATGAAGTTTTGGCTCACGAGGAACTGGTGCCCATCTTGGTAGCATTGTACAGAATAACGGGGTCAGCTCATTGTCTGGTACACTCATGCAATAAATTATTTCATACCTTGTCTTTCATGATGTTCACCATCACAAAAACTCTGTAAAATGCAACTCAGTAAATTTAAAATTAGGCTTTATATAAAGAAGCATTACTGTCAACTTTTTATGTACCATACATGTATAAATTGTCTAATTTGTTTGTTGTCAAGTGATTTTCACAAAATTTTGAATGTGCCTCGTGGGTCCAAAAAACATGCTATATATGTTATATTGGCAAGAGCGGTTATAATGGGATTGGGGATCCTTAAGGCTAGTGACAAGGAGTGTACTGGGGCCGATTTGAGGATATCACCATCACCACACACAGTTTTGTACCAGCCAAAGCGAAATCTCATAGACCACAGGCACATGCAGCATTTTCGTCTCAATCTGGATAACAATTCAGTTGTCTTGCAGGATCACAGCTTCTTTCTAAGAGCACATCTATTTGTCCGATAGTAGACAGTGTTCAGCCAAGTTGAATTTGTAAAACAGTTTTTTCCAACAGCAGGTGCTTCGGCTAGTTCACTACATAGCACTAAGTACAGTGTGAGAAAGTGTGCTAAGAATGAGGATAACATTACAGTTAATATCCATTTAATACCTCATATTAAGGAAACCAAAAAAAACTTTAAACCAGACTTTGTGGTGCCTTTTACAAACAAAACACATTGCCCTACAATGAACTGGAGGCCCAGGCTCCAACTTCCCAAGAACTTCAAAACTAGATTAAGAAAACTGAGTAAATGGATGAACTTACTAAAGCAATTGTCACGCATGCATGTCTCGGGACCAACTTCCTGACTCTGGTAAGCTAAACAGTTCCACCCCAGGATGAGAGTGGCACTGACACTAACATTATCGTCTCCTCCTTCCTCTGCAGCCAAAAAAAACCATGCCCAAGAAGGACGACTGACCTCGGACCACCACCCAGAGAAAACTTCGGCCCTTCCAGTCTCTTGCCTCAAAGTCAGCCCGTTCCTGGAAGGTGGCATCAGACACCAGACTGTCTCTAGAAGAGGACAAAACTTCTGCCAATCTTATCTGAGAGCTAAAAGTCCGAATTTGTTATTTTGTACTTGCTTGAGCCATTAGCGGCTGTCTTTTCTGCTGCAACTAAAAGGGGTTACCATGGTCATACCCCAACATTTCTTTTGACTCCTCGACTTGTCTGCTTGCCCACTAACCCTTAAACAGTTTAATTCAACTTTAGTATCATCAGGGTGCCAGTCAATCCTGGATGAGGCACAAAACTATCAGAGTGCACAGCATCAATTTAAAATTCACCACTAATACTGTATAAGAGACTGATCTGTAAGGTAAGCAATAATAAAGTCACACAAGAAAAACAAAACACACAGACAAGGAAAAATGGTGCAAAGTCCACATAGGCTGACCAAGCCGGAACTTGAAAATAAACAATTCTATTATGTACAGAAAGGAAAGCAGCAATGCTCAGGTGGAATAAGAGGGCAAGTGGCTATGAGTATGCACTAGTAGTAGCCTCCGCAGCATTGCCATGTGTACAGATTTTTTTACATGCACATCTGAGGTGCATGCAACACATTGCCACTACTCTTCAGGACCAGGATAAACAAGAATGTGTTAAAACAATCACTTCTCTGTCTTCATAAACACAAACAATGAGCCTAGATACAGTAATCCCTCCTCCATCGCGGGGGTTGCGTTCCACAGCCACCCGCGAAATAAGAAAATCCGTGAAGTAGAAACCATATGTTTATATGGTTATTTTTATATTGTCATGCTTGGGTCACAGATTTGCGCAGAAACACAGGAGGTTGTAGAGAGACAGGAACGTTATTCAAACACTGCAAACAAACATTTGTCTCTTTTTCAAAAGTTTAAACTGTGCTCCATGACAAGACAGAGATGACAGTTCTGTCTCACAATTAAAAGAATGCAAACATATCTTCCTCTTCAAAGGAGTGCGTGTCAGGAGCACAGAATGTCACATAGATAGAGAAAACAATCTCTAGCAAACAAATCAATAGGGCTGTTTGGCTTTTAAGTATGCGAAGCACCGCGGCACAAAGCTGTTGAAGGCGGCAGCTCACACCCCCTCTGTCAGGAGCAGGGAAAGAGAGAGAGAGAGAGAGACAGAGTTTGTTTTTCACTCAAAAATCAATACGTGCCCTTCGAGCTTTTAAGTATGCGAAGCACTGTGCAGCATGTCGTTTCAGGAAGCAGCTGCACAAAAGATAGCAACGTGAAGATAATCTTTCAGCATTTTTAGACAAGCGTCCGTATTGTCTAGGTGTGCGAACAGCCCCCCTGCTCAATCCCCATACGTCAGGATCACAGATAGTCAGCGCAAGAGAGAGAGAGAGAGAAAAGTAAGCAATCTAGCTTCTCAGCCATCTGCCAATAGCGTCCCTTGTATGAAATCAACTGGGCAAACCAACTGAGGAAGCATGTACCAAAAATTAAAAGACCCATTGTCCGCAGAAATCCGCGAACCAGCAAAAAATCCGCGATATATATTTAAATATTCTTACATATAAAATCCGCGATGGAGTGAAGCCGCGAAAGGCGAAGCGCGATATAGCGAGGGATCACTGTACTTGCATTCCTCTTTACACTTGTGTAAAATAGGCTTTGAACACCTTAAATATCTGAATATAGACATGTAAAAATTAACCTGTTAAACATAAAAAAAAAAAAATTAAAAATGCCCAGGATTAGAAAAAGAAGAACAGCTATTTCTAATTTGGAGACTACTTTAACCAATTCATTGAGTTATCCAAGACAAGAAATGGGCGAAGCAAAAAACTATTTGCTGAACCATGTAGAGAGCTGTACAGCACCATCTGGTGTCATGCCAAGGAACTGCACGCTACTAATTATGGTGTGTATGAAGCAGGTTCAAAGAAATTCACCAACAAATACATGAAATACACAAATGAATGAGAAAAGCAACAGACCGAATCTTTTAAGGCTGGTAATTACCTACAGCTTTATTTTACTATCAACTTTCAAGACTAGGCAATAAAAATCAATATGAAGACAAATGTGAACTGGTCATTACACACATAGCCACCTAAAAGCACAATATACACAATTAAAAAAACACCCATCAGATTATGGGGTATATAGTGCCTTACTGAATTTAAAAAGTAATCCCACTGTAAACCAAAAAACAGGACTGGATTTTGTTTTACAATAATCGAGTTCATTTTCCCTAAAAAGCCCTGAAGTATAGTCAGCAGCAGATTTTTAATTCCCAAATTCATTCTCTGGCACACCTCATAGTTTCTGGTCTGCAGACACCAGACCTTTCAGGATCCTTTCTCTTTCCTCTAAATTAGCATTCATCTTGGCACACCCCAATGTTTGGAAGTCTTAGGGATGGGTGGTAGAAAACGTTTGTCAGGATTCCCATGTGCCACAGCACCTGGGCAATGACTAGACAGAGAGCAGACATCTCAAAATATTTTATTTTCCACAAATGCACCAAGGCATGCAAGCTTTTTTTCTGATTTGAGGAGTAAGTGACAGAAGCTTCTGACGCATCTTGCACTTAACCGGAATACTGAATGGCTTCCTCAAGGGGGAAAAAAAAAAAAGTGCAATCAGGCAATATTAAAAAAAAAAACAAAAGTCCCTGCACTTATAATACCTCAGCATTAGACTGCTCTTTAAGAATTACATGACACTCAAACTGCTCATCCATCATCATGTCCAAGGCAAGCCCCCCAGCAAGAGAAGTTTGCCGGCCTCCATTTAGTAACCACAGTTAGGAGGCATTCTGTTGTGTGGTGCCTTTCCACAAGCTTCTAACATCCATTGCTGAATTTCTAGGAGCATGGACAAGGGAAGGAACAGAAAATAGTTCACCAGCAACTGCAACAGAAATTCACTTCCCATCTGCATCATCTTCTTTAACCTATCCCATAAAAATGACTGGCTACACCCCCACCAAAAACTCAATCCCCTACACATTTACCAGATAAACCAAGCTATAAAGCACTAAATAAACCAAAAAATGCTACATGTCAAGATCAACCAATCTTGCACTTTATATAGCAGCTTTCCAACCAAACTACTTTCCGAAGCACTTGACCCCGCATTTCTGAACTGAACAGAACTGAACTGCAGGGAAGGAAGTTAACTAACTTGCTCAGGGAAGCAGAAGAATCCAACTTTTTAACCCGTAAAATTCAGCTGCTGCCTCAGGATACAGACATGTTAACAGGATTAGGGAGAAAACTGCTGGACACCAACAAGTAGCAGTATAAGGCACACATGTGCAAAAGCTGCAGAAAATTAAGATGAGAAAGAAAAAGGCACTGGCTTTACAGCTACATTGTAATTGTGGTCTCTATCAATATATCTAACATGGCACCCGGCTCAGGTTTGGTTTCTGCCTCATATTGAAAGCTTCTGGAGAAGGCTGAACTGTGAACAGAATTAAGTAGACCTGGTAATTAATGGATGGATGGATAGATGGATGGATAGATACTTTATTAATCCCAAGGGGAAATTCACATATGGATGGATGGATGCATATTCATATCTAGCAACATGTACAAATAGAAAGACATTATACAAATTCATATAAAAATACATACAAAATCACTTGCCGACACATAAACTTAGAAAAAAACAGTCGCACAAGTGCAAGGGAGCATCCACGGGACACCACTAAGGTATTTTTCACAGGGGATGCATAGTCACGAACAGCTTCTTTACTTTCGCCCACAGCCCAGACGACAAAGCCTGTTGATGTCACTTCCGGATCAGCCCTGGAGGTCCTGCCTCTTAAGCTGTGTGGGCGAACTATAAAACAAAACTGCCAGAAGCCGACCTTCTTTCCCCAGACCTGATTCTGAAAAGAACACAGCTCCACGAATTCTTCACAAAAACACCCAAGGAAAGAGGCACCAGAACGTCTATGATCATTATCTAATTTACTTGGATTGTTTTTTTTTTTCTATTTAGTTTCCCAGCATTAAATGGGATACCAGCTGGTCCCCAACCCTTTACCATCTCCCTCTTATTCTTTCACATATTATGATATTTATACATACTGTACACTTACAAACCAAACACATACAGTATAAACACATATACAGTACATACACACACACGCAGATATACTGTAAACACACCCAAGCACATGCACACACACACACATATACATACATATATACATATTGTATATGCATACACACACACACAAATAAAAAAAAAAAAACACACATACAGGAACAGATACACAATCATGTACGCACATTACATATTAATGACACTGCTTCCATAGTGCCTTTAGAATGGAGGAGAAGCACCCAGAAGATTCCTGACATCACTTCCATTTCAAGCCCGGTCTCTTCCGCTCTGCTGACTATATAATTGGCTGTCATCCTAGTAGTTGGCTTTCATTTGTGAACATGGTTCTAAGGAGGATGGATCTCACTCATTGAGAAGCATAATAACCCGACGCTCATCAGAGTTACAACGCTGGCATTAGGCATCATTTCTTTTCATTTCGTCATCTGTACATTAAATGGGGTGTCCCCTGAAGCCTCAAACCTTTTCCAGACAGTCTTTTATTCAAAAATGTGTACATACATAAACACACAAAAGTACATATGCAAATATAAACTAGTGTAAATATAAATATACTGTATATAAACATATACAACTCTATCGATTTGTTTGTATGCCTGTTTACCATATACCATTTACAAATTGTATAAATATTCTTGGCACTTTGCACCAGTCTTTCACCACAATGGCTCATCAGGCTCCATGCCAAGCTGACCTCTACACTATTAACTTCTCTTCCTGTACTGTGCCATTGTTTTAAACTCTTTGGGCTCAATGAATCAGCCTAAAATGTTCCACAATTAAGTGTTGAACATGGCACAAGCACACAACACAGCCCTACTCGCTGCAAGGGGTACACTGGGCCCCCTGTCCTCACTTCCACCCTTTTCCCACCATCCTCCAAAACAGAACTTAGCCAGCCTTTTTCTGAAAACATCCCCCTGCTTTGTTGTTGAGCGGATTAGTGACCAACAGCTTGCGTTTGGACAGCCATTCAGAGAAGTGAAGTGGGCTTTCTTTTCAAACAAAAAGAGGATTCAGTCCTGTGGGTAAGCAGGGCTGGACTTCTGGAGGACCAGCTCCTCCCTCACATTCACAGTCCCAGCGCTTCTGACAAACATTTTAGTAATTACGCCTTGACTAAATAGTTAAACGTCCCTTGGCAATGGCGAACGAGTGCTAAGGGAGTTCCCTGTCTATATGCAGAAGCAAATGACAACTAGTGCTGGGGAGCACGATAGGAGGTCCCATGAAGTCTGACAGGAGGATGCACCCTCAAATGACGATAAGGGAGTGACCCCACCAGATGTGTGACTTGAGGAGCAATCACATGAGAGAGAGAGAGAGAGAATCTGAAATAAGGCACTCCAGGCTACCCTTTCAGCTTCAGGCTAAAGGCAAAAAAATCTTGCTGCTTGAACAGCTAACAAAACATTAGGAAAGGACACCATACTGCCCACGGACATGAGCAATGAAGGAGAAAGGACGACTGTTTAATAAGAGATGGACAGACTTAAATTCATATAATACCTTTCTACAGTACATAATTTTACAAGGCAAAACAGAATTGGTCCAACTGTAAATGTATTTTTTCAGCTGCAGAATGGGTAGGTTAAGTGACTCGTTCAAGATCACAATGAGTCAGAGTTGGGAGACTGAACAAGCATTCTTGTGGTTTAAAGCCTTAGCCACTAGGTCACAATGCCAATTTAATAAAGGAGCACAAAGGGGAGCTTCTCAACTAACATGACATGCAAAACAGAGGGGAATACTGGTTTAAAAAAAAAAAAAATGGTACCATTAGGAAAGGTGTCCTCATCTGTATCAAAAAGTCAGACGCTCACCATTCATTAAGCTAATTAAAGAAAGTGAGAACTCCAAAATGGACTCACCCAGTGACAGAATGCGTCTGTCACTTTGATGAAAATTACCAATCAATATGAAAGGTAACATCCTCTATAGAAATGCCCATCAAAACAAATGTGGGGACGTGCCGCTGGCATACATAGTGGAGCAAGTCAAAAACTTCTTAATAGATGTCTATTAAAGGTTACAAACCCCTGGAATGCCAAAATCATAAAATGTACCACCAACTTTTACAGTGACGACCCCACTCTGCAAGAACAATATATGTTAAATGGGATGAAGGCACTCACAATCAGCAAAGTTCTTACATTTTTAGTGGGATACCTCCTCCCCAAAAATGATTAGAATGAGAGACCATCATTCAAAGTGAATGTCCTGAACACACTCGTCAGGATAAATGGAACAGCGGCTTAACTGCTGATTTTACTACAAAATTAAAACAGAAATGGGGGGAGTGGAAATTGCCCATTGCTTTAATTATTAAAAAATTACAAAGGTGCGGACCTCTTCAAGACATTTATTAAGAAATAGAAACAGAATCCCCAACAAAAGTAGACCTTAACCTACTTTACAACTAGCTAAATAGGTCTTTTGGAAAAAAAAAAATTACAAAAGGGGGCATACTTGTTCAATATGATAAATGAGGAAGAAAGTGTCCCGTATAATAATTAAGGCTGGGCTTCAACCACCTTTAACTTCATGTTACAAAAAAAAAAAAAATCCCCTACCGCCTTCAAAACAGAAAGGCTTAACAAGTGACCTGGAAAGTCTTCTGTCATGAATACCAATGAGAAATCAGGAAAGAGAACACCCCTCAAAAGACATTACTATAAATAAAGAGTAATTTGAAGTTACTACTGGTATTTAAACTACAAGCGTTAAGGCCTCAGACATGCTTTTTGTTGTTTAAAAACAGTTTACACCTTTTGTTCACACTACCCCAGTATTTTTAAGCCCTCAAAAATGGATACTTTTAGAAATGATCTTCGGCTCGGCACTGAAATGTAGATTGGTCAAAATACAGACTTAAAAATGTGACTCTAATTGCACTGTGAATTGCTTGTGCATATTAAGAAGCCCTTTCCTGATTGGATCTGGCTCATTACAATGTCTCATTCCCCGACTGGTCACCCTTCACAGAGAAAAACTATATCCCAATATGGCAGACACAGAAGAGTTGTGCTACATGGTGCTCGTGTTGCTTACTTGTATGTAGCTAAATTGCATTTTGTATAGTTTGAATACTGCATTCATGTGGAAAAGAAATCACTTACTGGTCGCTGCAGTTTTGTGATAAACCCCATGGCTGACAGTGATACCACTCCATTTTCACCGACGAGTGCATGCCTAGTGGAGGCGAAAGACCACATTGTATCTACGTTTGGTTATGTTAGTGTGAACAGGGACGTTTTCGTAAATGATAAGAAAACTGGATGGAGATTACTTTTGTTAAAAAAAAAAAAAAAAAAATGCCATTTTTAAATGAAACCGCAGTAGTGTGGACATAGCCTAAATTAGTAAAGAACCTTACAAGGAGGATATCCAAAAAAAAAAAAAAATGAAAAGGGACCCACTTTAACAATGGCAAAAATATTAAATCAATACGAAAGGGTACTTTCTCTCTAGACATGACTGGGGGATATTCTTCATTGGCATAAGTAGTCTTGCAACACAAGCACAAGAGTCATCCTCACAGAAATGATTTAGCAATTATATACGGGAGCCCTCAATATTAAAATAGCTACCAAAGTAACTTCCTTAAAAATAACCATCAAACCTTAAAAAGGGGACCCTTAGAATTTTAATATCTACCTTAAATAATGACTTTCACTCTTAATCTGTAGCAACTGAGTTGTGGTGGGGGGGGGGGGGGGGGGGGGGGGGGGGTGTTACATAGTTGGTGGTTTGGTGGCACTAAATCATTAGTAAAAGGGACAACCGCCATTAGCAAGTGACTGAAGGCGAAACCGGTCCCTGACCATTTGTAGAACTAACTAGGTACTGCCAACTTTCCAGTAATGAAGACAAACACATGAACTCTTCTACAGGCATGACATGTAATATTTGGGTTGGGTGTCATTGTTGGTAAAAGTAAGAAATCATTAGGAAAGAGAAACCTCCTCCACAAACTTTATTTATGAGGCAGAAATGCAGCCTCTTTCCATTGGCTCAGCAAACAAAAATAACACAAAAACAAAGTATTTCACTGACACTACATTTAAAATTTCAAAGAGGATGCTTCATCATTTAAAAAAAAACAAATGAATCATTAGAAAAGAGGACCACCTCCTCCGCAGACATGACTAGAAGATGGAGAAATGACGACAAATTAATAAAACAAGGGGAACTTCCTTACTGACATTACATTAAATACAAAATATTGGTGTGAGAAGGCTTTAACAGTTTACTATTAAAAAAAAAAAAAAAGGAAGAACACACTTGACTTCACACAAGAGAGGACCGTTTCAAATGGATTTAAACTGGTTATTTACCTGGAAGCAAGTGCAAGGACAAAGGAGAAAGTTCCATATTGGGTGTAGTCTATGCATGGTTTACTATTTGTAAGTTATGTGTAAAATGACTGACTAAAGGGGTCTTAACTTGATTAAGGTGAAACATTGCACAACACATTTTTCAGTGTGAAATCAATACTGTTAAAGTAATGCTTAAAATTTGTACATATTGAAATACTGTCTTCTAATATAAAGTTAAAAACTAACTCTTTTTCAGTGTGGGAAAGGGGACCTCCACTGAAGTAAACAGTAATAAAGGAATAAAATAATGTAGTAAATGAGGAAAGGGAAAACCCCACGACTGGCTTAGCGAGAAGTACCTCCATGAACAAGATGTGCAAAAACTAGAGGCGGAGGCTGCTTCAGCATTATTAAGCAAGTAAATCTTAAGAAAGTTAAAAGTCTTCTGCAATAAGCAATGCAAAAATGATCTGGTGGGGACACTTGGTACTCAAAGTACCTACTGTTACAATATACACCCGGGCCACTGCAGTGAGAAAGAAAACAGCAGTCAAGGAGATGAGCCACACACTGACCTGAAAAGTGAAAGCAAGTTTACAGCAAGGCACATTATTAATTAAAAATCAAGATGGGTGTTAACTTTCTTTAAAAGGGTCTGGTAAACTCCAATGCAGAAACTAATCAGTCTCAATTCCACACTTTCACTAGTTTTGAATTAAAAAGGGAAAGAAAGAAAGAACAAGATAGCTAAAATAAGCGAATCTGCTATGAAGCATGAATGCAGATTTAGGACTGCACAGGCAAGTGCAACATCCGGAGAAAGCAGGACTATAAGTCCTCTGAGAGAACAGGCCAAACCCGACCCAGGAGGTCACACAGGAAATGACAAAAATAGACGCAAGTCATCACTGAAGTCACTAGAGGCAGAAGCGGCGGTGGATCCAGATGTGCCGAGGTTAAAGACTCGACGTTAGCATCAACGACAGCACGTGTAGGACAGTGACTGCCAAGGGAACAAGCTGTTCCAGAACAGAAACTATTCAGGAGCTGCAATGAAGAGTCGAGTGATGCTCGAGTGTGTAAGTCGCTCAGACAATTACCTACAGAGAAAGAGAGTTACTGCTCTCTCAGTGAGTGAGCCCTTCCAATACTCAGTGGATCCTACCCTTCAAATTAAAAGGGTCTGCTGAAGTCTAATTCGAAAAGGACACCAAAAAGTTGGAACAGAAAGCACAAAATACACTGGTTAAAATTTGACACTGCTACGGACATTGTCCCAACTATTAGAACACAGGTGAGGAAAAGAATTCAAGCTGGGTGGGTGGCCGGTGAAGCATCCTAGGAAAAATACAAAGGGACATGCATAAAGAAAAAGGTAACATTCTCACCCACCAAATAAACAACAAGTGCAGACTGAGATACATGAACGACGAAAAAGGAGGAATGTAAACAAACATTTAAATAAAGTGGTAAGCAACTCCCATGGAAAAATAAGGCAGATTAAAAGATCAAGGTAGGGCCAAATTGTTCCATTTGGAGGACATGCAGATTAAGCAACTTGTTTAGTGTTGCACAGTAAACAGAGGGAACTGAACTGGTTTAAGGTCCAATAATCCACCTATCAGGCCCAAGTGTGAGAAGGGAGGAGATAATAGTATTAGAATTGAACAAAAATGAGGTTATGTCCACACTACTATGTTTTCATTTACGAAAACTCTCTGTCCACATTATTTACAAAAGTATCTTCTAACATGTACCTACACTGGGGCATGTGAGAATCACCAGAAAAATCCTTGAGGAGGTGTTAACGCTGCTGGCCAGGGGATTTATTACAAAACTGTAGTGACCGGTAAATTATTTGCCTTTACAGCATATATGAAGTATTCAAAGTACAGAAAATGTAATTTGGGTGCATACAGGTTTCTATATGGTTCTAGAGATCGTTTTTCAAAGTCTCCAATTTTTGGGGGTCACAAATGCTAGGGTAGTATGGATAAAAGGGCAAAAACAGAGACTAATGTCTGCTTTTTTCAAATGAAAATGTAGTAGTGTGGACATAGAGTCTAATTCAGTGCTCCGCAACCGGTGTGCCACGGCACACTGGTGTGCCTTGAGCCGATACAGGTGTGACGCGGTCAAATAAGACAATTTTCTAACTAAATAATATTTCAACGGTCCTCCTTAGAAACACAATAACGAGAATACGTGCAATGAAATATTCGCGTAAATAGCCTTTTAAAGGTTTAATAATTTTATGTGTCATTTCTCTGAAATAATAAATCCCATCGCCTGTCGCCTACGACGTAGGCCCTACGTAGTCGCCAGACAACTCAGTAGTATGCTTTGATAGCCAGAGCGCTCCGTGCCCTCACCTAGATTCAATTCAAGCCGACGTATTAGTCGTGCTACGTCGCATTCACTCGTCTTGCTACAGTAGTTATCATTCATTACTATTAGTTGTGTTGCTGAATTGTGTATGGTTAACATTCTTCGTGTGATTCATATTTAGTTTTATACCCCTTTAAATATGGATAAATTTTTACGTGGAAAAGATTCGTCTTCACGTACAGATGATGAAGAACCCAGCACAAATGTTGCAAAAAAACAAAGAAGATTGTGAAAAGGAAGTACAACGAAGACTACATTCGATATGGATTCTCGTGGTGTGGTGACGAAACGGCTCCAAAGCCACAATGCATCATTTGCGGCGATCAGCTATCAAACGAGGCAATGGCACCCAGTAAATTAAATCCGTCATCTAAATTCAAACCATCCCAATTACGCCAAAAAAGACAAACAACTCTTGTGTTAATTAAAAATGATAAGCGGTCATGCTTAAAAGATCTTGACCAAGAACTTCGGGTTGCGCTGTCAAATACTGAGCCGAATATAAAACTTTTGTGTTCATTGAAACAAGCGCAGGTATCACATTAATCAGTCATTATGTTATAATAATTATTAAGATTGCATAAAAGTAAATATAGTATAGTTTTTATGTATGTATACTTATAATAAATGTATACTTATAATAAAAAATGAAAATTTATTGTAAAATTTGTGTATTAAATTAATATCTATATATCAGTGGCGTAGCTGGGGATCATGTTGACCGGGGCGGTGAAAAATTTGACGCCCCAAAGCTTAAAGAAATTTTTTTTTGCGCCTCCTCAAGGAACAAAAAAAAAGGAAACTACCGTAGTTTGGACGCCCCTAAATAGCTGCCGCTCGGAGCGGACCGCCCCCAAACACCGCCCCCCCCCCCCCAAAGCTATGCCACTACTATATATTTTAGCTTTTGACGTGCCGCGGAAATTCTAGGAAGAACTTTGGTGTGTCGTAGGTGAGAAAAGGTTGCGGAGCACTGGTCTAATTGACCGTTTTTCAGGCGAACTTCTAAATCAAAATGAGCAAAAAGTGGGGGATAAAACATGAAAACAAAAAAATTCAGCACCACTCCCCTACTCCAAAAAGTAAAAATAAAAATGAGCAAAGGGACCCCAGAACATGCTCCGAGATGTCCAGCAGAAGGCGGAATAAGGAAGAAAAAATAAATTCAGCACCCCAAAAATGAATAAATGAATGGCACACATAAACCCTAAAAATAGAAATAAGCAGAAAGGGAAGCAGGCTAAAGAAGAGGATCGCTTTTAAATGACCTTAATGGCGTATGTGCAGATATTAAAAGTCCCCAAAAACTCAAAACAGAATGAAAATGAAAATTAGACTGGAATCCTAAACTAAAATAGCACAAAAAATTAACAGAAAGGGAATAAGCATGAATCAAAAGGGACAAAAAAAAAAAACAACAAAAAGCTTGGCAAAAAAGTTTTAAAAATGACAGTCTCAAACTAGAAAAAGATGCACAGAGTTCACCACCCTCATCCACACCCTAAGCAATAAGCAGATATTAGTAAAAAGGGAAACACCCAGCAAAAGAATGAACAAACACAAAACAAAAACCATGCAGCTCACACATCAACAATAAATGAATAAAGGACACAGACACCTGAACTTAAAATGGAAAATAAAAATATGCAGAAAGGGAACACCCAGGAAGTGGGGCGCTGATTTTAGGAACCCTGCTGTGTCATGAACAGATTAATAAGTGTGTCCCTAAAATACACACCTGGAAATGAAAAGAAGAATGGGGCTCTCAAACTAAATTACTGATAAAATGAACCAAAAAGAAAGAAGCAATCAGAATGGGGTGTAGAAATTTTAGCCTAAAACAACTTACAGCATGGAACATAAGGGAGAACTCTAACTGCAAACGAAGATGGAAAGTAGGAATCGAAACCACCAAGCCCATCAGCTATTTCTGCCAATTACATCAATAGGGAGAAATTCTCAGAGGTTGGGGCAGCAAAAAACACAAAAAGAAACACAGCACTCAATTCCTTTAATTCAAAACAAAAAAAGAGGAATATAGCAACACCAAACAGGCACTCAGCATAATTAATGAAACAATTAATGGGAAGCTACGAAGATATCAGAAAGGTATCACCCATCCATTACCAAACAACTTAATCCAGGTCCAAATTACAGGGAGTCAGAGGCTAGCACTGGGTTCAAAGGAGAAACCATCCTTGGATAAGGTGCCAGTACATCACAGAGCATACTGAAAAGAAAATGGGACCCCAACTAACTAGTAAATGATTAAATGAAAGAGGATGAAAGTAAACATGAAAGAGAAACAAGAGCTGTGTCTCAGAATGACTCCTAGGAACTGCACTAAGAGCCGGACTAGGCAAGAATCAGTCCTACCCCAGAGTAGGGCATCAGAAGTATTTATGAAATGTTTGGCATGCAGTCCCAGAGAGGAGTAGGAGTTTACGTTTCAGAATGAAGGACGTCACCACAAAATGGCACTCATGAAGGCATTGTGTAGTTTACCTGGAAATCATCATGACACATTACAGCTTTCAAGTACTAATGCTAAGGATTCACCACAAATATTATAATAATAAAATATTTAAATTGATAGCAGTAAGAGAAGAAAAGAAGGAAAACATAATAAGGTAGGATATATCACAGTAACCTGCATGCAATTGTTGCCACTTCGCAACAACAAGAATAAAACAATTTTCCATCAAAGGGTCTACCTGTGTGTGTTGATAATGCGTTATTGCTTGTGATTCACATATGTATGCTCAATCATACTTGGAGCAAAGATCTTTATGACAATCACATCAACAAATTTCAGGAAAAACCAGTGATTTACATGTATGCAGCTTACTTTAATAGTACATCACGTGGAGTCAAAATGTACAGTATAAATCTGCTTATTCGCACGTTTAAAGGACTTTTAAGGTTTGGTGCAAAATTCAAGAAATGGCTGGTTGTGATATACCCAAATCATCCCTACTGCAGAGCTGTACTTTTCCCAATTGCTGAAACATGGAACCTTACCAACCCTTTCATTTCAGCTGACAGAAGATGGCTTCTTGTTTTACATGAAGTAATCAGGTGATGCACAACCTTTGTTACGATTATTATTCCAATTCTGTCAAAATGCTATCTTTTTACAAGTTCATGGTTGTCCCGTTTATCCAAAATAACTCTGCCTTTCCCCGAATATGCTACACGGTAGGATTCAAAAGTAATGAGCCTCATTTTGTTCTGACGCGAACGTACCTCGCCGCACGCCCCACTTGCCAGCGACGGCGACGGTGGGTGTTGGCTTCACAACGCAACGGAGCTCCTACCGTAGGATCGGCCTTGACGGGAACCCCTGTGCGGTAGTGCGTTACACGGCGGAATGGAAAGTTCGTTAGAGCAACGGTACGCGTTGAAGACGAAGACCATGCTCATTGCCTTCTTCGGAGTGAAGGGGATCATCCACTACGAGTTTGTCCCGCAAGGACAGACCGTGAATGCTGCTTACTACTTGGAAGTCCTGAAAAGGCTGAAAAGAAGCATCGCGCGCAAGCAAAGGGACATCAAGGACAGCTGGAAGCTTCACCACGATAACGCGCCCAGCCACACCGCCTTCATCGTGAGCGCCTACCTGGCCCGGGTGAACGTTCCGGTGGTCCCCCAGCCTCCCTACAGTCCGGACGTGTCGCCTTCTGACTTCTTCTTGTTTCCGCGCTTAAAATCAGCGCTGAAAGGAAAACGCTTCGACTCGATCAAGGACTTCCAAGCAAATGTCAAGGCAGCCCTTGCAGCCATCCCGGAACAGGCCTACGTGGACGCCTTCGAGTCATGGAAAAGCCGCCTACAAAAGTGTATTGATGCAGGAGGTGCCTATTTTGAAGACTATTAATTAGTTGTACCGATTTGCTCAATAAATTTGTCTTTTTGAACAAAGGCTCATTACTTTTGAATCCTACCCTGTATGCCGACCTCTGCCTTGACGACACCTTCTGGTGTCTACTAGCATATTAGAACACCTCAGGAGCTCACCTAAATCCTGGTGAAGTTACAAGTGGTCTCATAAATTAGTAAAACATAAAATGCTATTACCTCTACTCCTAAGAGCAGGACAATGAAAAGTCAAACAAAATGAAACCGTTTATTGGCTAACTGAACAGTGGCTCAGGCCCCTTCTTCAGGAAAGTTGCATCCATAATGGTAAACATGGTACAATACCCTACTACTAAGAGCAGGTCCAAACTAAAGTCACTCTGAGATTTTTCAGCCAGTTAGGACCGTTTTCCTACTTGAAGATGGTAGATAAATACGGCCACTGATGTTGTCTATCAGAAGGAGCACACATTAAAAACAAATGTATGCAAGTCCTTCAAAAAATTAATGAAGGGAAATGACATGGCACTTTGGAACAGGTCTGAAGTCTTTGTTTTGTTGAAAGGAGATCACCATAAGACCACCTCCATCCATTTTCAAAATCTATTATCACACACACTAACATACCAAAAATCAGAACTCCCTTCTTATCCCAAAAGATGGGTCTCTTCCAGTGGCTGTTGAGAATGGAGTAAAGCAGAGGTGAATGTTCACATGCACCTCCATTACCCTTGGCTGCTTCCCTTCCTCCAATGACATACGTGAACGGTTAGGGAAGGAATGGGGGATTTAAGCGAGTAGGTGTGCAGGGACGAGGGGCCTAACTAGACCACTGTGCTGCCTCCAAGTATCAGTCAGACAGATGCGTTTTCATTACAGCAATGCCCACATGTGCGCAAAGGCAATCACTGTCACTCGCCCTGATCAACGACTGCAAAGCAGGCGATTACTGGGAGGCGTAGCTCACGCAATTCATTCCCTCACAGAGTGAAAGCAACACACACTTTAACCTGAAAAGAAATCAAACTAATCTCTTGACTAACCCCGCTTTCTGCTGGGTGACTGTCCCCCTTCTCCTAGGCTGTCTTAAGCATTCAAGCCTGCTCTAAAAAAGATAAGGTACGGTCATGTTAGAGCCCCTGCTGGGGGAGCTGACCCACCTGGATCACAAGACAGGCAGCTGCTAATCTGCACAGGAGGCACAGGGAGTGTTCTGTGCAAACATGTTACCACCATATTTTCCTGAAAGAATCTGAAGACATGCTATATGGCCAACTGCAGCAAATGCCTTTTTTTGAAACTTCACACAGAATACAGACGTCATACATTTTCACCCTGTAATTGTTTTTCAAGCACCTACTAAAAAAAAAAAGACACTATATAAGAGTGGGCTATTCTAAGAAAATAAATCGGCAAAGGATTTTCTTATTCAGTGTTCTCCACTACTGCAAACTCTCACCTCTCATGCCTCCCTTATGAATCCTCTTCCTTGTTCTCGCCTGCTCATTCCTACGCGGACTCTAGAAAGGCTAATGCGGGCTTTCAAAGGTACTCATCTCACACAGCTACATCTTACAGCCATACAGGTGTAGAATGACTCTTAAAGCTTGGGGACTCCTCCCAATACTGGCATTGCTAGCTGGTTAAAAAGGGTTAATCTGCTCTGAGAAAGAGATCATCAAGGTGAAGAAGATACGGGAGTGTGGGGAGGGGGAATAAAACATATTTAAAGCCTTTCACACAAACAAACAACAATGCAGAGTTAAAATCGTGACGCAAAAGACTCCCATTACATGAACAAACTTGAATGCAGGACAAATTATTTAAACTCAAGAAAAATGAATGGAATTTGCCAGCACTAAACAGTAAAAGGTCAGATTGAGAATATGGGGGTTTGGTGCCCAATTTCAGATGCTGAAGGACTTTGTTGATATAGAGGATGTACGCCCTTCTTATTTGCTAACCCCACAAAAACAACAAGGACAAAAAGTCTACACATGGAACAAAAAAACGTCTGCTAAAGACAGACAAACGGGCACTACATTAGACACAAATGGACATGAAAAACATTAGACAGACAGACAGATACAAAAGGCATTGTAAAAGATGTAGACATAAAAGGCGCTAGCTTAGAAAAAAAAAAAAAAAAAAACAGATAAAAAGGCACTATAGCAGACAAATATGAAAGGCAAGATATTAAAACAGACTGACCAACATGAAAGCCACAATATTAGACAGATACAAAAGGCACTGCATTAGATCCAGACATATGAAAAGCACTATATTAGACATACAGACAGATATGAAAGACACTATGCTACAGAAAGAGAGCTATGAAAGGCACTATATTAAAACAGACATACTGGTAAAGTCTGAGAAGTATTTTTTTTATTCCACTTTCAGAATACTGAAATATCAAAATTGCACAGTCAAATCTGTAGGCTTTAGATTGCTTTAGTCATCTGCAATATCTTTCAAATCAAGTACATGAAATTTCTTTGCAAAGCATGGAAACCAGGGAGAAAGGAGGGAAGAGAAACTGGGAAGACTTCTGACACTGGTAGAATAAGCAGGAAGCCCCCAAAACACAATCTCATAACTCCATTCTACTTCCCCTGGCTAAATCGGTTCATCCAACGGATTAGATCTAAATTAGAGCAAAAGCGTAAAAGAGCACCTGAATAAATAACTTACAGTGGACTGTTCTAGGGGGTGGAGGGGGTATAAGGTGTTCACTAAAGGGGGAAAAAAAGAAGAAGAAAAACGTTGTTTTCAAAATTACCCAAGATGCAACATTTGTGAAATCTTGAGACAGAAACAGATTAGTCTGATCCAACCCTACTAGTAAAAACTGGGGAACCCTTAGAATCTGTCCTTTTTTAACCATTTAGAAAAAGAATTACAAATTGGCCTTTACTAGATGGGGGTGGGGGGCTGTATTCAGGACATTCAGAAGCCTCTGTGGAAAAGCAGACAGATGGAAAAAAAAAAGCCAACAAAGCAGGAACCAGCCCCTCCTCTGTGGCCAAGGGAAACGTGACAAAGGAGAGGTCACAAGCAGCCTGAAGGCTGGGCGTGTGATGACCCAAACACACCCCCTGCCCCCCCCACTGCTTCATGACCCTATTTTTTAAGATAGACAGAAAAAGAAAAAAAGGGTGGAATTCTTGTTAATGCAATAGGAGAAATAAACGTTTAATAAAGCCACTAACTGCAGCACAACTCGAAAGAAAACCTGGAAATTCAGAGTAAGAAGTCAACAAGATCACACCAGCAACGTCATAAAAGAGCTGGAGGGCATTTGGATTGAATCCTACTTTAGGAACAAACTGCCCCATCACTCCAAAGCCAGCTAAATAAGAAATTAGCGTGTCCCTCACAACACTGTGGCGGGGGAGAGTGCTCGACCAGATGGGCAGAGGGAAAGGCTGTATAGGCCATCAGACTGATTGAATTTGGAACGTCATCAGTGTGTAAACTTGAAATAGGGATGTAAGGTTTACTGCTTAGGGAGGGGGCTGTGTGGCATAATCGGCAAGACTTTGAACCCTCAGGTTGTAGGTTCAAATCCTGCTATTGACACTGTGTGACCACGAGCAAGTCACTATCTGCCTGTGCTCCAACTGGAAAAACAAAAGAAAAATAACCTATTGTATCTAAGATGATGTTGGGGTTACAACACAGATTGAACAAGCTGGGGTCACAACTGACCCACCACCAGCCGAGCTAAGAATGTTGGGGCACAGCTTTGAAGTTAAAGCTTGGATTTGCATCAGAAAGTATGGGGGTTTCTCAAAATTTAAATCAATGACCGGATTGTATGCATTAATTAATTTCAAAGGGTGGTAATGGAAAGGACTGTCATTCTAATTTTGACCTGTGAGTGCAATATGATGGGTCACAATTTAGAAGCATTTGGGGCCCATTTCATTTTTTTATTCATTGTAAGGATTTCTATATAAAAATGGCATTACACCTTTTCATTTTACTGCAGAGCAGACACTTTTTTTTTTTTTTTTGCATACCAGGCCCACAGACAGGAGACAGTTGACACCCCCACCCCTCACATTTATATAGGGTGGGGGAGCGGTGTGTCTTTTGGGTACTCTTGCAGCTTTTGTTCTTTGGTATTGGCCTCTTTAAACTCTTTTATTAGTTAAGTGAGAATGATGCAATAAAGTTTTTTGAAGTGTTCTTTTGTTAAGGTCTTTCCCCTCCCACCCCTATGCAGCCCACCTTTCATAATACGATGGGTCATGGAAATAACACAGCGGCATCTAACAGGAGGAGGACAATTTACTGTTTTGAAATGAGCGTTTTTAGGGGAGACAGCTTCCTCACAGCACATAAGGAATCTGGGTTTGAATTCCAGCCTTATCATTGACCAGCGGAATTCTTTTAGTTTATAAGAGAATAACATACTCAATTTCACCAGTGGAAATGTTGGGGATCGGGTGGGGGTGGTGTTGGTGGGGGGTGTGTAAGTCCATTTAGGACTGAAGCAAGGAAGCACTTCTTTATTCAAATAATTGTGAGAATCTGGAATAAACTATTGAGCCATGGAGTTGAAGCAGAAACCTTGACAACCTTTAAGAAGTTTCTGGATGACATACTCGGACAGCTTAGCTATTAGCTAAACAAACAGGCTTGATGGACTGAATGGACTCCTCTCATTTGTCAAGTTTCCCGTGTATTGGTGTTCATGTTTTCCTGGTTGTGTTTATTCGGATCACCTGACTTGTCTAATGTTTGCGCACGTTAGATTAAATGGCAGCTCTGCACTGTCACAGTAGGACAGACTGGCCTTCTAGCTGTGTTTATTTCCTGATGCATGCTTGCCCCACCCCATCCTTGAACTGAAATAAAATGGATGGATGCATCTTTAACCAAAACATTACTTACAAATCACAAGGGCTGAGTACAACTGCTTTCATATTTCAGCAGCTGGGTTGTTGGCACACAAAGCAACACCCCAAAAGTCGTACAAGAGCCTGGAAAAAGTGGCAACTTAAGTTTAGAATCCAACAAGCTCAGCTACTGAGTCACACGTGAAAAGAGCATTATAAGGCACAATCTTCATTTTTATCAACATCTTCTTACTCAAGAAGGCTCAGTATCTACTTTTCTATGGACGATTTCTGGCAAGGCAGCTGGGCAAAATCATCACCACATGATGACATTAACATTGTGCCCACAATGCCCTACAGACCCAGATGGAAACCTCTGGCAGGTCGTTGACTGCAGGGTTCAGCAGGAGGGGATGCTGGGAGAGGAGTGTTGCATGACTGGAAGCCCTCAGACTACACACCCACACACAGAGAGAGAGAGAGAGAGAGAGAGAGAGAGAGAGAGAGAGAGAGAGAGAGATGCCAATCTCTGCAGTGCCGGGAGCCGGGTCCTGCCAACACAGCCTGACTCACAGCAGTGACATGGCGCTCCGTCAGGACTCCATGAGTCATCTTGCTTGCTAAATAAGCGGTGGCGGCATGCTAATAGGAGGCGCTGTGATTGTGATGCCTCACCACAGGCGGGCAGCATACCCCATTCGACTCCATGAACACACCCCCATTTTAAAATGCTGAATGGCCTACCAAAAACAGCCAGGCCTGGTCTCCTCATGTTTGCTGACCAGCATGCTGTTGGTAGAGCCGAAGCAAAAGAACCCAAAGTAACCTCCACAAATATTTAACCTCCTCATTTGTTTTTTAACCTACTAAAATAGATCCCCCCCCCCCCCACCAAAAACCAAAAAGGAGCCCAAAATCAGGCATGCGGGTGGCTTGGAGAGGGGAATGCTTGACTTTCCGGAAGCCAAGGCAGACGGCTGTGATTGGCTGTGGAGAGTGAATTCCAAGAGCCTGTTAAAAATAATCAGCACTGGGGGGGAGGGGTGCAAATGAAATTCAATCCCGAGAGACACAAGGTTGGGGGGGGGGGGGGCAGACAAGGAAGGGGGGGACAGCGGTGAGAGAGAAAAAAGAAGGGAAAGGAGAGTGGCAAAGAAGAGGGAGAAAACAAGATTTATACCCAGCTCAGGGAGCAAAAAAAGAAAAGAAAAAAAAAAATCTGCTCTTGCCACTCGGCTGCACTGCTCATAGTGTGCACACGCGCACACACACACACACACACACACACACACACACACACACTCACTCACTCACTCACTCACTCACTCTGCCCATTTCCCAGAGGGATCGGGTCGCAGCACAGAGGGCAGCATAAAGAGAGACAGTTGGGAAAGGAAGGAAAAAAAATAAAATAAATAAAAATGTCTGACAAATACAAATCTAAAAAAAAAATGAATCAGAATAAACAAGTTTAAGACAACTATGACTCTTCCAAAACCAAAGCAGAAAGAGAAAGGCAGAGAGAAGAAAAAAAAAAAAAAAAGAATTGGAGGCGGGTGGTGGTGTTGTTGAGAACAGGGGAGATCGGTAAGAGGAGCTGCAGAAAGAAAAAGGAAAAAAAAGGAAGAACCAGCCAACGGAAGAAGGAAAGAGAGAAAGGAAGAGGATTGAACAAAAGAAGGAAAAGACAGGAAGAGTGAGGAGGAGGAGGAGGAGCGGGAGTGAGCAAGGAAACTGTAGAACGAGGAGTCAGGGAAAATAAAAGAGTGTAGGGAAATGGACTGGAAAGGAAATGGAAGACGAGGAAAGTGTGGGAAAGAATTAAGAGAAACATGGCACAATTCTGCTAAGAGCTGAAGGCAGAAAGGAAAGGCATGAAGAGAGAGAAGTATTAAACTAACAAACAAATAAATAAAAAAAAAGGAGCATGAACGGGGCCAAAAGACAAGAGAGGAAGGAAGAAGCGTGGGGGGGGGGGGGGCACTGAGGGAGGGGGCGGAGCAGAGGGCAGTTAACTGAGCAGCCGCAACGCAGCAGCTTCCCGCTCAAGCTCAGCCCTCAGAGGCTTCAGCCAGAGGCTGAGAAATCAGAAGAGACAGAGCTGCTCCCGACTGGACTCCCTCACAGGCCACTGAGCATTTGTGCCAAGATGAGTTTTTTTGGGGTGGGGGGGGGGGAGATGCTTGCTTGGTCTGTGGGGGGGGGGGAAGAGTAGGGTACACACCCCCCACCCCCAACTATCTAGGCTTAGGCACTTTCATTCAAACCTGAGACACGGATGCCCAGGGACACCCTAACCCAACAGATCTCCTGCATCAAATTTGCCTTTTCCCATTTGGCTCCAGTCTTCCTGTCGAGGGGATACAATTAAACCCGGAAATCCATCATAGCAAGATAAAAAGTAAAGGGTTATATTTCAGTTATACCCACAAATCATACCCACACAAAACTATACAAAAAGCACATATGGCCAACAATATCAAATAGAAGCAGAAACGGAACAAAATACACAAGCCAAGTGGGGCACAAATGGGATCTGAACACAACAATCACCAACAGATACACTCGGACAGGCTCAAAGGCTTGTGTCACACACACGACTATCACACACTCACATAGCTGTATTACCTAAACAGTATAGCGCACTGCAATGCCAAGACCCTGGAGACAAAAAACAAAAATCACACGTGGATAACGACAACAATAACATTTATTTCTATAGCACATTTTCATACAAATACTGTAGCCCAAAGTGCTTTACAAGATGTCAAAGAGAAGGTTAAAGGAAAAGAAAAACCAAGTAAGATTAGGTAAGAATAATAATGAATATGTAACAAAGAAAAACACAATGTTATAAAATAGATATATAACTAGTAGAATAGTAGCGTCCCTATATACAATATCATGATGAGAAGCTCTAAACAGGAGTCCGGTGATAGGGATAGACAAACACACACACACACACACTAATTATTATTACACAAACAAGACAGACTAACCCAATCTTAGCTACACAGTCAGGCTGCACATAATAATTTGTTTATATAGCACCTTTCTCAACCCCAAGGAAACTGTACACAATATTTAAAAACATATGAACCTAGAAGTTAAAAAAAAAAAAAAAACATCAGGTAGTGTGCCACAGTGATTAAGGCTGTAAACTTCAAATCCTAAAGCTGCGGGTTCAAATCCTGAAACTGACTCTGTATGACCCTGACACTCCAGCTGTCTGTGCTTCAATTAGGAAAACAAAAGAAATGGAACCAATGGTGTCTCTCATGTATTGTAAGTTGTTAAAGATGTAAATGTAAAATACAACAAACAGAACATGTACAAACGTAAGACAACCATTTACTTAGAATCACAGCATAAAACCCATTACTGCTACACAAACCACCACTGTCAAGCAGACTGGGAGATCAACTTTGTGTTACATTTTTTTTTTTTTTGTGTTTTCCATTCAGTTTTGTGAAGTTATCTAACACTAGCAATAATTAATACACAACAGCAGAATGACACACAAATGACAAGGAAAATGACAGAGATGCACAAATAACACCATACAGTAAACGTGTGAATATATGAGAGAGAGATCCTCACAAACAAAATTAAACAAACAATTGTTGATTCCTATATCATGAGTCATAGTATAATATATTTAATATAAAGACAGCATGGTGGGGCAAATCCAGCATCCTACTCCTGGCCAAGTTGCCTGTGTAGAGTTGCTACGTTTGCCCGGTCTCTGCCTACGTTTCAGGTCGCTCAAAGATGAGCATGTCAGAAGAACATGGTTTTGTGTTTGAGTGAAGCCTGTGACGGCCTGACATGCTATCCAGGGTAACGTGTGCTGTGGTCCAGTTGAGCCAGCAACTGAAGTGGATTAAGCAGGCTGGGGACATGTTAAAATTAGTGTAATACTACTACATTACATATTATGACAAGGAATTTATAATAATTATACATTTCATAAAAATCTATTACATTTTAGTATCTTTATACCCACTTTTCAGTAGTATATGAATACAAGTGATTCTAAATTGACCCCATGTATGTACGTGTGTGTACATTCACCCAGTCCTTGTCCAGAGGTTTTTTTGCCCAATGACTGCTGGGATAGGCTTCAACTGCTGTGCGAACCTTCCCTGGATAAGCAGGTAAAGGAAATGGATGGATTGTCATATCAGTAGTTGTTATTCATGTTTCTATATTATAATCAAAATATTTTATTGTCAGACAAGTCTGAAATTTTTCTTGCATCACAGCAACTCCACCCAAATGACTGAAATTAAAACAAAAAAATACATACATTTTCACACAACACATACCATCACAAAACACAAGCACTGATGCACAATAATGTTGTGATAGTTGTGAATATGTGCAAAACATTAGCAGGAAAAAACAAATCAACCAAAAAAAAAACAAAAAAACAAAAAAAAACAAACACACCTCAGAGACCCACAATTGTGGTCACAAATTCGCATACACACAAAGCAAAACAAATTGGCCTAAAAAAAATTTAAAAAAATTCTTGTCCAAACCATACCAATATTTACACGTGTCTACAAACAGATTGATGCAGAAACTCAATCATTTCACACGCAGAACCCAAAAGAAGCTGAAGTAATTCTACAGCAAAAACAGAATTACACACATATCCACTTGTCAGACACATGCAAACAAAACCTCACTCAGCAAAGGCATCACTGTCTCACACAAAATATTTATTGCACTTTTTATACAAGCGACCGTCGCCAGTACACATTATATTGTAACACACGCACACAAAGATATTGTTGAGACTGTCACACAATGTATGCAAACAGAAGCGCATCACTCACACTTAGGTTACTGTGTGTGTCTCTGCTCTTCGATATGTTTATGTCCATCTTCAGCACCCCACACAAGCCAAACCAAAAAATGAAATGTGTGCACTCTGTTAGCATCGTACATGCTCAAACACACACACCACAAAACCCAAAGTCACACCTCCCTAAATGATGTGTGTCCCTAAAATATATTTATTTGCTGTGTTCACAACTCAGGGAACTGTAATGTACCTGGTCATCACAAGTGGCCACTGGCCTATGGATATTCAGCCATTTGGTTTTGCACCATGAGGTCATATATAACAGCCACCAGTGGCAGCAGTAGAAGCTCCCTCATCCACCCAAAAAAAAAAAAAAAGAGCATATTCAAGAGGATACTGCAGGTGTGTAGCACCAATAACTTTGGTTGAGACCTCACAGCAGGTTTCTTCATTTTGATTTTAGCACATAGTCCCTGCGGAAGGAGGAGGAGGAGTACAGGTAAGCAGCCCCTTTAGAATAGCTAAGTTTGGCAGCTATTACTCCAAGCAGGCAGATGTCATACAGGCCTCCAAGTGAACAACCCTTTAGCTTCGATCGCTAGAAAGAATAAGTAGGAGATGGCGACACCAAAGGGCCTGGGCACCAATCATGTATCACATGACAAACTGGACAGTGCAATGGTAAGATCATTACTTCTTAGAACAAAGTGGTCTGGCAGCTCACCCACTCACATGGGGGCCACACTTTAGTTGCCAAGTTAAAATGCTGTTTTACTACAAACGACCTGACACGCAGCCCCTGGCAATGACACCACACACCGCAGAAAGATGAAAGAGCACAGAGAAGAAAGTAACATCATTTTACATGCCAACTGTCATCTTTCTTTACTGCTCTTCATTGTGGAACGTGTTTCAAAGCGAATACGGAAGAGAGATGAGAAGGGCTAGGGTGGTGTGAGACTGGGCGGAGACGGTGGGAGCACATAGACCAGGGACAGTCAAAATGCACAGCAGCTGGTTCGGATGGGCTTGGAGCTTATCGGCACATGTTGTACAAGATCCACTATTTATACACACAGGCTGAGGGCATGCAAGCCCAAAATGTGAATCTGAAGGCTAAGCTAAAAATGACAGAAACTCACACAAATGGTGCACACATGTCTCTAGGAACTACACGGTTATTACTGTACGACAACTGGTAACACATAATTAACAAAGAACATGCAATTAATAGACAATCAGCTATTCAGCTCACTAATGATTTACCTTGTCGACACATTTAATATCCATTACTCGATTTAACTCCTATCGATTAAAGGACTCTGTACTATTATCTACTCTTCATTGTCTAATAACCCAAACTACCAGTTTAATTGTAGAACCCATATAAAGCAGATGCCTCATTACACAACTTCTAGTCATCAGAGATGTCAAACTTGACGTCTGCATTTGCTGTTCTCGTCACCTGAGCATGTCATATTACACAAACAGAAAATAGCTGGGGAAGTCAAATTACGGGACTTCATGAAGACTTTTTGGCACAATTTCACATTTCCAAAAGCGTCATCGGCTCACCTCTTTTTCTGACAGCCAATAACGTGTGGCCTGATGGATCTGGTGGTCATGCAAACAGCTCACAGGTACAGCGAGTTCAGCCACAATTTCAGTTATTTTTTTAAATTTTTTTCCATTCTGTCACTGTACATAAAAACACAGCGTCAGAAAGATGAGCCTTTCTTCTGCTTTTGAGTGCCATAATACTTAACGTTCCTTATTCCTCACATGTGTATTATTTGAACTGTACTACTGGATGAGCACTCATTTGTTCTCAGATCTCACTAACGCACATAGGCTGTCCCAATGACTTTAGACAAAATTTAATGGGTTTGACTTTTATCAGGGCTGGTTGAACCGAGTCGCTGGTGGTGTCATATTATAAGAATGGCAGTCACATTAGCACTGCCCCTTATTCACGAAGATTACATAAATGAAGTCTACAACTGGAACGCACTGGAAACACCGTGAAACGTGACAGCGCCTTAAAAAGCATAACAATATCCAACCCACATAGTCCAACACAGTTCCATGGTGGGCCTCTCTCATTAGCATCAAGAACAAAGCAGGAACCAATCCTGAACAGGACTCCTCTCCATCACAGGGCCTAATCACACATTCACAATTCTAGATTTTTCCTCATGTGGGTGTATCAAACTGTCTCATGTTTTTGGGATATGGGAAGAAAACCGAAACAAACGATGGGAGAACAAGCAAATTCCACACAATAACTAAGTCAGGTTTCGGTTTTGCAACACCAAGGTACCAGGGCGAAAAACTTCAAGCTTAAATATTCAGTTAGGCACTTAAAAATGTTGGTAAAGAACTGGACTTAAACTACTGTACATAGGCTGTTGGTTCAGTTGCTTCCCCTACTCACCGTGTGGCTCTTAGAACACCATGTTACCTTCTTGTACTCCAAATGCAATATATGAAAACAGCTCTCACACATCTCGATTGTGTAAATTATTTAGGTAAGGGCATCAGTCAAATAAATACAATTAATCCATAAACTACTATTCACTATACAACAGAACAGCAGCTGTTTAACAACTGTGATGTAGAGTTACTAAACTGCTTAACAGCCATAACAATGTATCAACTATTATTAGATGCATACAACCATTAACATGTATGATAAATAGATATTAGTCATTAATTTAAGGGCAAAAAAACATGATGAGTTATTTGAAAACTAACACTATCAATAACATAAGCCATTATAAGCTATTAATAACATGAATTACCTAATAACTATATACACACACACACACACACACACAAACACATTCTTAAATTGCTCAATCCAATGCAGGGTGTTGGGGGACCACCGGAACGCACCCAGACAGCACATGAAGGAAAACAACCCAGGACATAGTGCCAGCTTATTATAAAGGCACAGACTGTCACTTACACTGCGGCCAATTTAGCATCTCCAGGTGTACTAACAGGACATTAAGATATTTGTAGGAATTACACATTCACCACAGATGCAGGATTTGAACACAGAAACCTGCATTCCTGAGGCTGGAACACTATGCCATGATGTAGTCCTGATAAATATATAAAAATCACATGACATTCTGAAATCTGCAATTCAGTGTCATGAGATACTAGAGCCAAACCAGACAGCAGAGTGTTGCAAAGCAGGAGTTAATCCTGGACAAGGAACCAATCTATTGCATGGCACAGTCACGCACACCACCACTCACATTAACAAAGGGCTAACATGGAATCATTAATTAACCTAAACACATACGTCTTTAGGGATGTGGGAGGATAACCCAGGGAGACACTATTAATTCCAAGTTATTAATTATTTAATACAAATTACAAGTTATTATTAAAAATTTCACTTAGTTCATTTAACTGCTGATAAAGTATTATTAGCCACTGCATTTTGTACAGCACTTGTAAAGTTTTTGGTGCAAGTATCAGCGTGGGCGGGAAGAGGGTTTACACAAAGCAATACTTGTAACAACACTGTACCTAACAAAATCTAATTGTATCTACCTTAAGTGATGTGGTCTAATAATTCTAAATAGCATTAAATATATGGATATAATTCTTTGTTAAGGATGTATTAATTTTTTGACCTAAATGAATAATTTAGCACTATTTAACTGTCCATTTGCCTAAACTACATGTCCTTAGTTGTAGGCAGTGATGAGTCGGTGCTTTCCCAGCTACACCACGCACAAGGCAGGAATCGACAGCCCACTGTAGAGCATGCTCACACATACACCATCACACTTATCCGTGAGTATGTGCGGTAATTGTGAGCAAGTTCTCCTGCGTATAAATCTGGACTTGATTTTACCATATAACTTCTGGTATTTTAAAATGTTGGTCGTATAATTCGAATGCGGAAAACTCACGCCATTGGTCCAAGAGATTATGACATGCTAATTCCCACCTGAGAGAGTAACCACGGGGCACACTTTCTTTTTTTTTTTTTTTCTATGTATTGTGCTTATGTGACCTCATGGTAATACCCAAACTATTCCAAAGCGACGTTTGCACTGTTTTGTGTATCTCACACCCTCACACACTTTTATCATAAGAGCATCCTCCTTATCTACGATGGAGCGTTCAATCAGAAGAAAATATGAAGCTGGTTTTAAATTAAACATTGTTGAAGTAGCGAAAGAAATTTGGTAACTGCGCTGCTGCAACAAAATTCAATGCATCCAAAAAACTGATGTGAGATTGGAGGAGGCAAGAAGTGTTGCATTTTTAAACGGGCGAGTAAGTCAGGGTATGATTTTATGATCGATTTTTCGGGTTTCAAGACCCGACTTATACGTGAGCATATATGGTACACCACTTGAAGACTTCCAAAAAGCTCTTTAATTGTAAACATCTTCTACTAGCTAGTCAAAATATACCCATCTCTGCAATACCAAGTAGATATTTTATATTAAATACGATGAAAATGAAAGGAGCTAAATTGAAAAAGCATTAAAGAGCACATAAAGGAATGCATCAGAATTTTTTTTGTTTTTTTAATTTGTTACCTATCCCATGTACCTTTTAGTGATGTTCAAGAAAAGAGTTTTAATCTCATATTGTCATACAAAACAGAGAAAAAATAAAGTTTGATATAATTAGGATCTATGGTAACCAATGCTGTAGAATAGCAAAAGAGGTGAAAAACATTCATGGAAAAAAAAGGAAAAAAAAGCCACATTACTGATGTAAAAAATCCAAATATCAGTTATCCAGTCGTATGCTTAAAACATGCAAAAACACATGCTTTTTTGCTAAAATATTGCTAAATATGCATTTCAGAAAAAAATCTGTACTCTTTAGAAACAGGAAACTATAGCCTCATGGGATTGTCTTTTTAAATTGAAGAGTGGACTCTTGACCAACAAATGAGGGGAAAGGCAGATCTTCAATTCAAAAAGTGTTTTGTACATTTTCAGCATACAACTGAATAGCTGACAAGTGGATTATGTGACACAAGTATGTGAGATTTTTTTTTTCTTTTACCCCCACAGACACTTCTTATCATTTGTATGCAACATTGCTCATTATTGGCTTGTTTTATATCATAACCTTATTTCTCTCCAATCTGCAAGAAAACATGACTTTTTTTTTCTCAGCCATTACTATAAACTTTGGGTATTGGGCTTTTTTTTTTTGGTTCTAACCAAGGCAAATTATCAAATATACAAACACCAGTTTCTCTCTGCGTGGGCTGTTCATCTTCCCATCTTACTTGCATGCTCCCCCCCCACTAGGTCTCAATCCGAGTTTCTATAACAACAATTTTCTTCTTCTTTATTAGATGGGCTTTTAAAACACCCAGCAATCCCTCCCAACACTTTGCAAAAACCCATGTCTGCCACCCACTGCAAAGAGTGCCTCCGTTGTCTCCTCCACAACCACATGACATGATGGTGGGGCAGCTCTATTGTTAAAGCAAGCTCCTTGACTGGTAGCATTAGCTGCTCCCTCTTATAGATCGGGGTTCACAAGGGAGAGATGAACAAGGTATGCATGGGGAGTAAAACAAAGTGATTGTAAACACAAATTCTATTTCCAGTAGGGGGAAGTGGATTCTGTAAACTCAAATTTTGAGATAGAAAAAGACCAGAGTCAACTCAGGGAAATTAGAGATGGGAGGCCCTGGACATGGAAGGGAGTGGGAAAGTAATATTAGTAAATTCCAATCCATTCCTTTACCATCAACCAGCAGCCATTACTACAGTGCCATTCTGACTGTGAATGCCAAGGGTGTCATGCCCTGATCTTACTTGAATGTGTCATTCCAGTGTCACTTAACACAGCATTTTGTTCCTAGTGTGGAACAGTACACAAGAAGCAGGTTAAAACAAAAACTCTCAAACATTCTAAATACAGTATGTAGGTCCTTTCATGTTGCACAGCAATGGGATTCTTTCATTAGGATCTCTCACTTGCATTAAAGTCCATTCATTGATATTCCGAAACCCACTTAATTCAGTTCAGGTCCAAGTATAAGTCAGGCACCGATTTTGAAAGCGGTCAGTCCATCACACAAACATTGCAGACCCAGAGAAAATTTATAATTATCCATTAACATAAAATGTCTTTGCGTTATTGGACAAAGATCTGCGTGAATAAAGGACAAACGTGCAGTGACCCGGCCAATAATAAAACACAGGTGTCTGGAGCTTTGAGGTCACTGCTCTATTCATGCCGCCTAAGCTTTAATCAGGAAGCGTTAGGATGAAAGGCAAAAAATAAATAAATAAAAAATTGCTAAGGTCAAACCAAAGTAATGCAATGGTGCTTTAGCATTACATATCACATGAGGTTTCACCTACCCTGGCCAGCTTAAACCCTCAATGCTATTAATGCCTACTGCCCCAGCATTTCTCTCAGTAGTGCACGGTGTTGCCAATTACAGCTGCATATAGCATCTTACATCACGTCACGTTATTGTGTAGTTCTACCATACAACATCGAAACACGCGACTGCCCAGCCCAGTAGGCAATAAAGGCACACCAGTAGATACCAGCAATCCTCACTTTCCACTCTAGTCTATTCGGAAGGAGGACACAATTAAAGAACCATTCCACATATGGCAAGCCTTCCTCACATACGAAGTTTTCACCAGTTAGGTGCTGTCAAAATGCATGAAATACGTGCAGGCAAAGAGAATCACCACACTGAATTAGGTTGGTTCTACCTTCAAAAATATCTTAACTTTGTACAACTAAAAAAATAAATAAATAAATAAAAAAAAAAAAAAAAAAAAAAAAGACAAAATATTGGTCCAAGTAATCAAAAAAGAGGACTTCTTATCCAATTTCTACTTTTTCTATATGATAAAAAAAAAGTCCTAAATTGCAACAGGTTCTCTTTTTTTTGCCAATTCAGAAGTTTATCTCAACTTCAAGGGGGACTCTCATCACAATGCATCTAACAGCAATATCACTGCATGTATACTCCACTTGTCTTAATTCTGCTGCCACACTTGGACTCAACTGATGTTCTACCAAAGATAATTTGAGTATTCAGGTGTGCACCACAAATCGGGGGCAGCTGGTCTGCTTATAAGAACATGTAAAGGGCAACAGGTAACAGTGCAACTGATGTCACACATGGCTTGAGGGCTACACAGACACATGTCTTAAGCACAGTATACAGACTGGGCCCCATGCATGTATTTGATAGATCTGAGCCATTGCTAAAGAGGGGAAAACAAAGCCTGCGACTGCTAGCTCTTCATCTAACTGCCAACTTATCCGGCCTATAAAGAGGTAAGGGCTGGTCAACACCAATGACTCGAGAATCGCGGCAAGTGAGACTGACACCTTTCATGAATACGCGGAATGAACAGACCCCGATGTATAATTGTACAACAAGCAAATATACATGGAGATAAACATATATAGACACACATACTGTATATTATACATACATACATACATACATACATACATATACTCACAAACATCTAAACAAGGTGGTAAAATTTAAAACATGTCTATAAAGTTCTCTTTTTCCGCTTATCACTTTTACTTATTTCTTCTGGAGAGACATATCAACAAAGTCCTGTATCTACTTATATACTGTACAATAAACTATATGTTTAGAAAATTATTAAAACCTGAGATAGATAATGTGCATTAATAGAAAAGCCTAAGTTTATATTATATATATATATATATATATATATATATATATATATATATATATATATATACATACACACATACATATACATATACACACACACACACACAGTGCATCCGGAAAGTATTCTCACCACATCACTTTTTCCACATTTTGTTATGTTACAGCCTTATTCCAAAATGGATTAAATTCATTTTTTTCCTCAGAATTCTACACACAACACCCCATAATGACAATGTGAAAAAAGTTTACTTAAAGTTTTTGCAAATTTATTAAAAATAAAAAAACTGAGAAAATCACATGTACATAAGTATTCACAGCCTTTGCCATGAAGCTCAAAATTGAGCTCAGGTGCATCCTGTTTCCCCTGATCATCCTTGAGATGTTTCTGCAGCTTAATTGGAGTCCACCTGTGGTAAATTCAATTGATTGGACATGATTTGGAAAGGTACACACCTGTCTATATAAGGTCCCACAGTTGACAGTTTATGTCACAGCACAAACCACGCATGAAGTCAAAGGAATTGTCTGTAGACCTCCGAGACAGGATTGTCTAGAGGCACAAATCTGGGGAAGGTTACAGAAAAATTTCTGCTGCTTTGAAGGTCCCAATGAGCACAGTGGCCTCCATCATCCGTAAGTGGAAGAAGTTCGAAACCACCAGGACTCTTCCTAGAGCTGGCCGGCCATCTAAACTGAGTGATCGGGGGAGAAGGGCCTTAGTCAGGGAGGTGACCAAGAACCCGATGGTCACTCTGTCAGAGCTCCAGAGGTCCTCTGTGGAGAAAGGAGAACCTTCCAGAAGGACAAACATCTCTGCAGCAATCCACCAATCAGGCCTGTATGGTAGAGTGGCCAGACGGAAGCCACTCCTAAGTAAAAGGCACATGGCAGCCCGCCTGGAGTTTGCCAAAAGGCACCTGAAGGACTCTCAGACCATGAGAAAGAAAATTCTCTGGTCTGAGGAGACAAAGACTGAACTCTTTGGTGTGAATGCCAGGTGTCACATTTGGAGGAAACCAGGCACCGCTCATCACCAGGCCAATACCATCCCTACAGTGAAGCATGGTGGGGGCAGCATCATGCTGTGGGGATGTTTTTTAACGGCAGGAACTGGGAGACTAGTCAGGATAAAGGGAAAGATGACTGCAGCAATGTACAGAGACATCCTATATGAAAACCTGCTCCAGAGCGCTCTTGACCTCAGACTGGGGCGACGGTTCAACTTTCAGCAGGACAGCGACCCTACGCACACAGCCAAGATATCAAAGGAGTGGCTTCAGGACAACTCTGTGAATGTCCTTGAGTGGCCCAGCCAGAGCCCAGACTTGAATCCGATTGAACATCTCTGGAGAGATCTTAAAATGGCTGTGCACCGACGCTTCCCATCCAGCCTGATGGAGCTTGAGAGGTGCTGCAAAGAGGAATGGGTGAAACTGGCCAAGCATAGGTGTGCCAAGCTTGTGGCATCATATTCAAAAAGACTTGAGGCTGTAAAATTGCTGCCAAAGGTGCATCGACAAAGTATTGTGCAAAGGCTGTGAATACTTATGTACATGGGATTTCTCAGTTTGTTTATGTTTAATAAATTTACAAAAATCTCAAGTAAACTTTTTTCACGCTGTCATTATGGGGTGTTGTGTGTAGAATTCTGAGGAAAAAAATGAATTTAATCCATTTTGGAATAAGGCTGTAACATAACAAAATGTGGAAAAAGTGATGCGCTGTGAATACTTTCCGGATGCACTAATATATTATATTATATATATATATATATATATATATATATATATATATATATATATATATATATAGAGAGAGAGAGAGAGAGAGAGAGAGAGAGAGAGAGAGATAGAGTGACGGATGGCCAAGGCCCATGCCTGGCCGGGACACCCCTTTACCACATCTGCCAGGGGGACACAGGTGGGAAGCCCAGTATCTCCCCCTGGACGCTAGATGGCAGCCTCCCTCCCTGCCTCGGTCTCCCCCAGGGCTTCATGGGGGTTGGAGTTCTGTGCAGCTCTGTGGGGTTCCGCAGGCGCCGCCAGGGGGTGCTACAGCAGGAGCTGCTGGCCACTTTAGGGCACTGGTTTCGCCTTACCCGGAAGTGCAGCCGGATGTTGCCAATCAAGCACCTGGAGCACTTCCGGGTACCCAATAAAAGGGAGCCAGTGTCCACCACTCAGCGGCCAGAATTGGGAGGAAGAGGAGTGGTGGTGCCAGAGAGAGGAGTGTAAGTGTTTTGCATTACTTGTGTGCTGTGCTTGGGACTGTGTTGTGGCTGGAGGGATTACGGGGAAGACGTGCCTTCCAGCTGAAGAAAAATAAACATACAGTTTATTTTACATGTGCCTCCCGTGTCCAATATGTGTCGGGTTGGGCGCTATACAGCGTCCATCTTATATATTATATATATATATGACAGTACTGCTTCTTCTACAATATTCACATATAAACACAGATGCAACAAGTTATGCAAGTACACACTATGCGCATATGATGTGTTTTATGTAATGGCACAGAAGAACATGAACATATATGGTCTATTGTTTATAGGCACACAGCATGTATGACTGAATTGGGCAGCACTGTCAGTGTGCAGAAGTACTCGAAGGGTCATCAGAAAAGAACTGGGATTATATCATTTTATACCTGTACTGACAGGTTTGATATCAGAATGCTGAAAACACTCTGTTTTTATCATCAAATTTCCCCAATCCAGGCTAGCGATTATTACCGAGTATTGTATGCTGTACAGAGGCATTCACAGCGTGTACGACCTGACCAAGCAAGAGACTAGGTGAAACCCATGGACAAACCTGGTACTGTACTTAACACACTAAAATGTTATTTTACACGGCATTACAAAGTGTTAACACTTTACCTGCCAACACTTTACTTGCAGATGGAATTTTTTTTCTTGGGGGAGATGGAGTTTCGGGATATGGACTTCCCACCTTTACCCATTCATCTATTTGCAGAAGTCCTCTTAATCCAGTTCAGGATTCTAAGCAGCCCATCCCTTCAGCATTAGGTGTAAGGCAGACAACAGGGGCGCCATCATCAGAGCGGGTAGCCACAATTACCTGGCACATGTAGCGATATGATTGCTGTATAAATGAACAGAACAGGCCATGTGAAAAAGGTTCACATGTTCACATACAGGTTCAGCGACTTACCTCACCAACAAGCCAGCCACCACATACAGCACTATCATGTCTGTTCAACCTACTTTGCCTCAAAAAAAATGAATCACTGGTTAACCCAGGTCACTGAGACACAATTATCTCATCTTGGCGTCACAGATGATGACTTCTGTGTTAATGGAATGTTACTGCTTACGGTTAACAAAAGCAGGTTTATTTGCGCTAGACGCCCTTACTGTAATATGAGTACAGTAAATCAATTACTTTCAGAGAACTGTACACTCATGCAAATTGCCTTTTAATGTTAGCAAAAAAACATGTTTTATGTATGTGCACCCACACCATATGAAAACTGGATACAGTGCCTCACCAGGCAGTTAATGCCTTCCAGCCCAGCATGCATGATGGAGTGAAGCTTGGCTGAGGTATTCTCGACTTGTTGGCCAGTTTCCTGAAAAGTGATAACAGGTAGCTAACATAAACTGACAAAAAACTAAAAAAGTTCTTCAGTGCAAATAGACAGCATTGGCCATCCTAAAAGGGAACTAAAATACAGCAAAACCACGATTATCCATCAGGGGTCAGGAATAAGGCCGTGACGGATAAGACAGAAGACGGGGAAGACAACAGCTACTTTAAAAACGATATACAGTAGATTAGTTTAGCGAATATTTCTTCTTTGGACTTTCCCTTTTACTGCTTACATCCTGGTCCATAAACTCCATTAGCCAGCAGGTTATTTCATTGGAGTCCACTGGACTCTAATGGCCCTCTAGTGTTTTATCATTCAGGTAGTTCATAATAAAACATCAGAAAAATTCAGGCAAGTCTCTTCCTTACATTAAAAGCCGTCTCCTTTAAGAATTACTGATAAAGAAACAGCCGAGTCTAAATAGTCTTCGATCACCTGCGGAAAATTATTTAAATGTACCTCATTAACTGGAAATATTTATTCCACCCAAATAAGGTAAATTTATGATGGAAATTCAAAACAGAGCTTAAAAAATGTGCAGCGTTTGTTTGAAATAAAGTGTGGAAGATATATTGTTGTAGGGAGATAAAAAAACAAACAAAAAGTAAATCAAGTTTACCGGATTTTGAATGCTAATTGAGTTAAGCTTGAGGTCACTGGTTGGGTGCTCAGAGATGTGTCTCAACACTACTGTAGACTTGTCCAGATTAGGGTGCTGGAGCCCATCCTAGCAAAACGGATCTCCAGGCAGGAACCATTCCTGGGTAGGATGTCAGTTTATTATGGGATACGCACAACATTCTCCCATACGCAGGTCCAAATAACAAATATCAGTCAACCTGAACAAGGCAGGGGAGCAAGTCCATTGCAGAATACACACGCCGCCTAAAATAAAGTTGTCCATGATGGAGGATCGCAGGAATCATCGGGTAGAGGGGTCCTTTCATTGGAATGGCTGTCCCAGCTGTTGAATGGCCAATTGGGGGAGGCAGCTTGATGGCTGAGGTCTCCAGGATTCTAAACAAATCTAAATTATATTATGTGATATCATCTACTGTTAAATTCTGCTTCATACTTGTAATATTTTTATTTTTTTATTGTATTGAGGTTTACTTTTGTTCTGTTCTGTGTACTGTCCTGTATTGACCCACTTCATTTTGACACCCACTGCACGCCCAACCTACCTGGAAAGGGGTCTCTCTTTGAATGGCCTTTCCCGAGGTTTCTTCCATTTTTCCCTAGAAGGGTTTTTTGGGAGTTTTCCTAGTCTTCTTAGAGAGTCAAGGCTGGGGGGCTGTCAAGAGGCAGGGCCTGCTAAAGCCCATTGCGGCACTTCTTGTGTGATTTTTGAGTTATACAAAAATAAATTGTATTCACATTCTCACAAGGCCAATTTATAATTTTTTTTTATTGATTTTTTTAGGAAAGCCCCCTACCCACTTCGTTTGCCAACCCCCCGGGGTGTCTCTGCCGCTTGCGTATGTGGATTTCGGTTTCAGTCAGTCAGTATCCAGCCCGCTGTGTCCTAGCTGCGGGGTCGCGGGGGTCTGCTGGGGCCGGTCCCGGCCGGCACGGGGCACAATGCGGGAAACAAATCCCTGGCAGGACACACACACCAGGCACACACTATGGACAATGCACCTGGCCTGCGTGTCTTTGGACTGTGGGGGGGGGGGGCCATGCGGGCTCCACAAAGTACACAGGGGGGGCCCGGGAGGCGAGCCCGGGTCTCCTTACTGCGGGGCAGCGGTGCTGCCATTGTGCCACCGTGCCGCCCATTTCACTTTCACCAAACAACAAATCTTTTAATTCTCGTGGATATGCCTCTTCATTGGGAAGAAACACTACTTTTCCCTGATGGCAACATGAATTTGATGATCTATTCTATGTTAACTAATGTTGCCTTATTTTAATTTCTTATTTTGTCTTTTATTTTTCTTTTCTTCATTATGTAAAGCACTTTGAGCTACTTTTTGTATGAAAATGTGCTATATAAATAAATGTCGTTGTTGAATAGTTGTATTTATTCACAACACAAAATTATATATTAACAAAATTCATATAATACTGCAACGACCAGCGCAACAAGCAAATACAACTCAGAGGTACTGGAGTTTTCGGTTTTAATTGTAGTCTTTGTTCCATAACAATCAGTGCCCTGTCTTATACACCATTATCTGGGTTATGGAGCAGACCTCCAAAACAATAAAAGAAAGTGTTCCCTACCAATCAGTTTATCTCCTGCCACTTACATTCTTTTTTATTTCTCTACAGGGTGCGCACAAAGTCCATTTACCCCTATCTTTGGGAGCATTTTGAAAGCTAAAGGTTACATCTTAGGAATCCAAAACATTTGTATGGGTCCCTCCATGATCTCTGCATAGCCGAATGCCGAACCAGGTTCTCCTGCTCATGTTCTGCAACATTTGCAGGGTGACTTTCTGGAACGCTGCGCGAACCACATGTTTCAGTTCATCGTTCGATGAAGAACAGTGCTTCCGCACGTCTTGTTTGATAAACCCCCAGAGTGCATTATCTGGAGTTGTGAGATCAGGGCTTCTCGGAGGCCACGGAAGAGGAGCGGGATTGTTGTTTGATCCTCGTCCGATCCAACGATTCCCAAAAACATCATTGAGGCGATCACGCATGGTGATTGCGAAATGGGCATGTGCCCCGTCTTGTTGAAACCAAACACTGTCAAGGATGCCCTGGTTTCTCAGTTGCGGGATAAGCCAGCCATTCAGCATTTCCAGATAACTGATTTGTTTAACAGAACCATCAAAAAAATAATGGCCAAACAAATGCTGTGCTGTCATTCCGGCCCAGATCATCACGTGTGGTGGGCTATGCTCAATTTCTTCAAAGAAATGTGGATTTTCTTTTCCCCAGAAAAACACGTTTCGATTGCGGGAGCTGCGATAAATCGCGCACTCGTCAGAGAACATAACCTTTTCCTTCTCAGCATTTGTTGGAAATTGGTGCAGCATCAGATCACAAGCTTCCTGACTTGTGTCACCCATTGCTTCGTCTTGGAACAACCGCCACGTTGTTACTATTTCTTGAGCAGCAGCAGGTGGCAGCACCAGACAGGATGTCGGAAACGCACCTCGAAATACCGGGAAGACTTGGGCTGATGTCCACAGGAACCAAATTGTCATGGTTATTCCTGTAAATGCTCCTAAAGATAGGGGTGTACGGACTTTGTGCGCACCCTGTATATCACAAATATTCCTGCTTACTGTTTCCTGACTCCCTACCCTTACACTGCACCTTCCATTTTCTCCTAACTTCTCCTACCACTCATCTCCTAAGAGTCGTGTCTGCCCCTTACATCCAGTCCCATCTCTTACAGCATTCATTCCACCCTTTCTGCTCCCATACAGCATATCACAACTGCCTGCATGTTACAATATATTAACAAAACATAATAAAAGAATTTAAAAAAGAAAATTACAATACAGAAGAACATTAACATTAATACAGAATAACATTACTGTCAGTGTTTTCCATTTTCAACACATTTTTCAATTTTGTCTGCATCATGCTTTATATCGTTCATAAATTGAAGCTGTACTTGAAATACTTTCGCCATTTTGTAAATGCTTAATAATTTCTTTTTTTGTGACAAAACAAAATACGTTTATCAGCCATAACATTGTATATTAGATTAATTATAACAAAAGATAAAATTTACAAAATGGTATTAAAATTGAAGGTACGTAACCGACACTGTGGTGCTGAGGAAGAACACTGTGCACTAGCAAAAAGTAAAGTTGTTTCGATGTGCAAAGCTCGCAGCGTATTGCACGACAGTAGTAGTACAGTAATAGGTAGGCGCTGGTGTGTGAATGGTTTGGTTTTTGTTTTGGCCCTGACGGTTAATGGAGACCACCAGTTAAATCGAGTGACGGATAATGGAGAATTTACTGTACAGTCTGTCCATCATTCATCATTTGAGGTTTAATATGTTAGTCACATCAATGCACATTAGAATAACGACTTGGCAATATGGCATAGCTCACGCACGGTGAAAATACAAGCTTCATATAGAAGGCACCTGGCAGGCATTCTAGAGCTGTAAGGCCTTAAATCTGCATAAAATGTTGGACACAGGAAAGGAGAAACAGAGGGCACCTAAATTTTATTTGTGGGACTCAAAACACACACAGATGTCAGCACTGAACATTTGGAACAACATGGACAACATCTAAACCAGTAAACTCCCATTTGCCACTAGTCACTCTTGTTCTTGGATGCACTGGGGGCACAGACCTTCTTGAAAGCCTCTCCCTTCTTAAGGGTGCATCAGGAGTCACCTAAACCTGTTTTAGCGAAACTGTACTGAGCCAACACTACATGCCCAATTCACAAAATTTAAAATTGGGCTGGGGTGTAAATTGAACACTCAAGCTCTCTATTTCATGGTTTGGCCAGAAGGCAACACTAGTGGATTGGTTTACTGGAAACAAAACATTATGGGACAAAGAAGTGGCCATATTTATTTAATACTGAAAATGCACCCAGCCCACAACACCTCTTAACTGCACAAATAATCAGTATGGGCCACACACGGAGTCTTCATTTTTATGACAAGTCCCAAGACTTCAGCTCAGATACTGTCTCTGTTGGGGCCTCACATATCACACTTTCACTCAAGGTCCAAAAAGCTCTGCTGATGCATTCAGGGTCTCCCAAAAGCAAACAAATTCCTTCTCTCACCTTATCAGTATTACACAATAGAGTGCAAGGACTTCCGTCACAAATAACCAGTTTGCTCCACATGAATGAATTCAATGGCTAACTACATCAGAACTGACATTTATCACTAAATTGGAAGCTAAAGAAACCCTAGGAGGGCAGCCAGTATCTCAAAATGAGTTTCCCCTGAACTTGCTGGGTCACCTTTGCTTGTTAGAGTTGAGTCTAGTCAATCATGTACAGTAACTATCAACACACTAGCCAGAGAAGAAAAGGAGGCAGGGAGCACTTTCATGTTGAATAACATTAGAGTGGCAAGATTAAATATCACCACCATCACATCCACCCAACCATCTTCATCTCCAAAAACTAAGAATCTGGAGATGCCATGTATGAAATTACAGTAAGTGAATATCTCAATGGATTTTCATAATAATATGTAACAGTGCAATCCATATGCAGAGTGTACATGATCTAATAGACAACCCCTGAAAAATTGTTTTTACGCCCTAGGGTGTGGCCAAGAGATTGGAACCCATGAGGCTGCAAATGAAACCTCCACTATGGACTTATGAGGTCAAGCCACTTTAACTAAGTGGGCTCAATCTAAACTAGACATTGTTCCTAGCTTTGCACTATGGGTCTTAATAGAATCTTCAACTCTAGTTCAAGGAGGATGGAGCTACAAAAACGTGGATATATGAAGCCAGAAGGACGTGGAGGTTTGGAACAAACAGAAAAGTTTGTGGGAGTCTCCTCTGGTGGGCCAGAAGGGTATAACCTGCTGGCTGACAGTAGTGAAGAAGAAGAAGAGAAGAATGAGGAGCCTGCATTTATGACACTAAACAAGTCAAAGCATACACTGGGGCTGCCATTGAGAACTACTGGCTGAACATCTACTTGCCGGACAGGGAGGTCACATCAGATGAATGAGTGGCTGTTAAAACCAGACAGGATAACGGACACTTTGTCTGGTTACATTTATTTATTTTGTGCATTGGTCAGTTATCGCAGCAAGAATATTTACGATTTCAACCCAAGCCTCACAGCATTCTTCCAGTGCAGTAAAACCCAACGCTTGGACAGAGGCAATAGCAAAGCGTACTTTTGTTTTAACCAACGAGAAGTACTAACACACAAATGTGTGACACATTGTGTCCACAGTACCTTTTCCGGTTATTTACCAAAACACACCTTCACCCATCTTTATACAGCCCAAAACCTCACACTGGGCAAGTTATGTAGCCATGCCAAAGCCTGCCAGGATAGATCGGTGGTGAGAAGCTGTGGTAGAAGCAAATAAATGAAGCAAACAAACAAGCACCCTTGCTTCATTGAGACAAAGGCTTCGAAGCACTTTCATATCTTGATCACTAAATAAATAAAACTTATTACATATTAATGAATTAGAGAAATGGGTTGGTGTGCAATCAATATGTGTGTACATAAATATGCACATGCAAGCTTACATATACATGGAAAAATTTGCGCAAGTGAAAGTGAGAGCAAGAAATGAATACAGCTGCATCTACACTACCTTTTAAGAGACAGCAGTATGTATTATATATACACAGACACACACACACATATACAGTATGTACTCAAACATATTATATACAAAACATGCACTGCATAAATGTATACCCCAAACACAGGTACTTACTTACATTCATCCACAGATGTAACACATGCAAACTTACACACTCTATATGTAAAGCATTTTGAGTAGCTAGAAAAGCTCAATATAAAACAATTATAATTTACACGCACCAACATGCATATAGACACACACAATATACATACTCAGATATACATATGCATCAAGGGAGGTCTCTCATTTAAAATTTTGTATACCCAATGTTTAAGAGAACATGCCAGTAATAGTTTCACATATTTAGATACAGTAAACAAATGTTACAAGATGCATACTTCTGTGTTGCATGTAACTCTGCATAAGCATAAAATAAAGAAAAGAGCAAATGATTCGATTTTCTGAACTCGCATGTTCCTTTACAGGGTCACAGAAAGCGGAGACCACTTCCAGCAGTGTAGCAGCAATCTGAGCTAACCCTGACTGGCACAAAGAATACACTCCCACACGCTCACGGGTGAATCGGTTTCCCCAATTAACTGTAGAGCATAACTTTGAACTTATAGACCAGAGGTCCTGCAAGAAAAGGCTACACAAAAACAGTAGGAACACAGAAACTGCACACAAAAGGACACCCCAGATGTGGACTGAACCAGAATTCAAGCCATGCAAGGTGGTAAGGTTAGCTGTGGTGTGACAGGTGTTAACTGATATACCTACCCATATGTGTATATTTACACACAAAGACTATTTAAACTAATTTGTATTGTAACATCCACAGTGAGCACACATTTTCTCCTTTACGCAAACACATTCCCCCTAAACACTAAAGGGGGAGCTTAAACAAAAGACGATCACCAATACAAGCAGTCAGAGGACAGCTAAGCAGAGGGTCTTCACCCACAGAGACACAGGAGACGGAGGCCAGCTTTCGACAGTGCAGGGTGTGAATGTCACCGGGTTTATGGAGGGGCTCTCTGACAATCACAAATAACAAATAAATATTTGTTGAGATGGGTAGAAAGAGACAGGCAGGGAGGAAAAAATTTTTTTTAAATTGGCACTGCAATTTTTAAAACAGTGGCAAGGGGGCCCACCATCTCGCTTTGTGCATATTCTTTTATGAGATCTGGGCCTACAAACTTAAGATCTTTGTAAATTATTGAAAAGACAACAAGTAGTCAAAAACTTTGAAAAGTATTTTCTCTTTCAGAAGGTACACTACTTAGGGCCTTCAGTGCATTGATGTTTCATGTAACAGATATAAAAATGTTAACATTCAAAAAAAGAAAAAAAACATAATAAAGCACTTCAACTCTTAACCATTATCAAAAGCTGGAGGAGGATGTAAGGTGCAAGTCCTGGCCAATTTCACCAATCTGTACCCCACACTTTTTGACTCCAACTTCCAGGAAAAGACAACATACAAGGCAAAACACATTGTTAATATAAATATTCTGGTTGCTCTTAATTATTTTAAAAATAGTTCTTGGTACACCTGGAAAATATTTAACACAGACAAAAAGAAAAATACATACATGTCTGCCATTACGCACACACACACACACACACACACACAGACGGATGTACATTTCTTTTTCCATACCCCAAAGTATTTCTGGCTGTTTGTTGTTTTGCATTTCAATGGGATGTTATTTTGTTTTAACTGTTTCATAATTACAAATGTATATGAAGCTTACTAATGGGCAGCATGTTGCATTATAATTTGTTAAATTGGATATAAACAAAAGCACGTGTGTGCCATAGACACATGAACATATGTAGGAGGTATAAATATTATTGTGTTACTTATGTCCACAATTGCATATCATATACAACACACACACATACAGACATAAACACCTCATAGGCTCTGGCCTCCTGCAACCCAAAACTAGATTAAGTAGCTTTGAAAATATGTTGTACTTACATACACAAAAACACAATTACAGACAAACAGTAGGATTATGTATATGTCCATAATGATGTACAATGAAATGCACACATAAAAATACAAAAACATCAGCACACATAAACACGCCTAAAATACATTTGAGCACATTCAATTATGAGAATACACACAAACACATAGCTACTTTATGAACACAGAAATAAACACACTCATATCTCCACAAACATATATTGAAAGACACATTCTGTGTGCTCATGATGTACAAATAAAATCTGCACAAGGCAACTGGTCCCCTCCAGCTCTAAACTGGATTAAGCAGGTTTGAGATTATATTTACACACACTAACACAAATGCAAAGGCACATATTGATACTGTACATCCACAACAACATAGCAATACACACACGCAGACACACACACACATTTTTGTATGTTCAAAATGACATAGCAACACATACCCCCGTGTTCACAATGATATAAATGTCTATATTTCCATACATAAATATTGAAGCACGTAGGCACATGTGTTGTATATTCTAGTTAAGGCTCTGGACTTCAAACCCTGGGTTCAGATCCCATCAGTGACTTCACCTGCCTCTGCTGCCATTGGAAATGGAACCAAGTGTACCTCAAATGCTGTTAGATGCCTTGGATAAAGACATCAGCCAAAAAAGAAAAAAATAATGTGCAAATACATACCTGCAAAAGAGGACATATGCAAACACAAAACAATACTCAGAAAGTACATATAAATTCACCACATTTTTATATAATATGCAAAATTTCAGACCCAAATAAAAAAAAAAAATGCAGACCAATGCAAGGTATATACCGTATACACACACACATACACGAACTACACAAACCCATTCATAAAACAAAAGTACACATACGCTTACAGATACATTGTAGAGAGTGTACACACACACTTTTTTATTTTTATTCATATACACGCATTTTTTTTTCTGTTGATGCATTAAAACATACATTACACCAAACTTTAACTTCCTGAAGTCGTCCGGCTTATCAGCTATTCTGACATTGTTATTCTCTCTCTCTCTCTGCCCTCAAAGTTTCTTAAGTCAGATGAGTGCACTCGTCAAAAAGAGATCTGCTGTAAAACAAAACCTAAAAGGGGTTTCATTCCCCAGCCCTGCGACCGTTACCCCCTTATACTCGCACAAAGCGTAAAAAGAACTGCGCGCCGAGCCATCGAAAGACACAGCCGATCTCGAATGCACCAAACCTTCGCCCTCCACCCCATCATGAAGTCTGCTCATCTGGCTAAACAATAAATAAAAAATAAATAAATAAACACGATTCTGCCCTGTCAGTTTTTTTTTCCCATCGGCGCAGTTTAGTCTGATGTGGCGAATGGTAAAGCGCTCACACCATGGGCCGTATACGTTTACAGAAATACACGGCGGCGCATTTCAGAATTCTTACTCTCCTAACTTCTTGCCGTTCGAGTATACTGTACATGTGAATTGTCCAGGCCGGGACTTTGGCCATGCATATACAGTACTAGGATGTCCCTGTAATTTTGTTCGCGCGTAATGCAAGTCCACAAAAAGTAGAAGGACAAACCTGTCCTCCTCCTACAGATAGTTAACCACATTCTAAAGAAAATTAAACGTACACGTTGACGCCAGATCCACACATTTCTGCGTTCACGATTCCACTTTACTGGTGAGCTTTTGTTCGAATTTACTTATTTCTACTCATGCGCGCTCCCTCCCTCTTCGTCCATAAGTGCTATATATTACATATTATATATAAGCACACATACGCTGATATTCAACAGTAGTGCCTACTGTAGACCGTAGAAGCGAATACGGAAAGGGATCACACACTCGTTGTAAGAAATAACAAAAAAGGGCGTCCATTCTTGGCTTAACCCTCGACCTCGCACCCTCATGCTAAACCCTTGCCTGCTTGCTTTATTATTATTAATAATAATAATTTTTCCCCTGCAAAGGCACGGACTCCTCGCGTATCAATAAGTAACAAATCATTTCTTTTTTTACATTGCAATACCGTCGGATCCCTGGAGCAGAATACGCGCACACGGGGAAACCGTGAAATAATTAGGCGTCTGGTTTGTTTTCTCACACGCACGTGTCTGTACCTCAATGCCTGAATACATTTCACCAAAGTTATACTCCCCGAAGAGGGGGGTACTCTCCGCTCCAGTGCACAAAGGGCAGAGAATCGGAATTGGTTTTAAAGTAAGCCCGATTCATCCATCTTTTTAGACCCGCTTCTTGTTTTCCTTTTTTCTTTTCTTAAAGTGCAGGGTCTCGGGGAGCCTCAGTCCATCCCGTCAGCAAAGGGCGGAAGGCAGAAACCAGTTCCGGAAAGGGCAATAGCCCATCGGTTGGCAGTATGCGTAAAATAACACAATAGTAGCAACGTTAATAATAATTTGCAGACAAAGGAAGAAAAATAAAAGTTATCTTTCTCTCGGTTTTATTGGTATCCCCTTTTGCTCTTTAGTCTCGAACGCTATGCACCCCTCCTCCCCCTCCCTAAAAAAATACCAACAAACAGACATACAAACAAGAACGGGACACAAAGTCGTGAACGAGGGGAAAAGTTGTACGAGGCAGCGGGGCGCACCGAGCTCTACGGACGCGGCGATCGAGGAAAAAAGAGCGAGGATCTCGGAGTCACTTCTCCTGCCTCAAACTCCATGAAGTCGGCGAGCCGAAACAAAAGCGCAGCTTGCAAACACGCATCAGCCGCGGCAACAGAAAGTCACAGCCGGCGCTGTCCGAGAAAGAGAACGCGAGACTAAAAAAAACGAAGCGCGCCGGAGAATGAAATGGAAGAAGAGGGAGCGCACACGAAGAAAAGGGCACACCGGGGAGAAAGAATCAGACAGATAAAGAAAGAAAGTTGATAGCCCGTACACTTCCATTTCCACGCCGCACTCCCCCTTTTTGAGAATAAGGCTGTACTTCGCTCCGTGTGTGGTACTGCAGGTAATACGAGAGCGCATTTTAACTTACTTTTCCCGTGCTTGGCTATCAGAGGGTACGGTGGATCCTTTCCCTTTGGCATACATCCTTATTTCTCTTTTCCGACTTTTTTCCCCACTCAACACCTGTCAAAGAAAGCAGCGAGGATAGCGCTCTATCTCCATAGCTACCCCCTTTTAGGTTTTTTTTTTCATCCCAAAGCATTGGCCACAAATCAGGCACAGTTTCTATTGGGGGGACTTGAAACAGACCAGTGCTGTTTTTTTTTTTCTCCCGCTGTTCCAAGAATAACACATCACCCCCTCCGGCATAAGAGATGGTGGGGGTTTCTTAAAGGAGAACGCGCGAGTTTCGGCTCGGCTGCCGATAGAAACATCGCAAACTTTGTAGATATTTTCTCTTTTTTTTATGTAGTTGACTTTTTCATTTGCACACCAATGTTATTATGATTATTATTTAAAAAAAAGCTTTAGCACAACATATAAATAAACAATTGAGAAAATTAATAGATTATGAAGCAGAGTCTGCGAGTTCTGTTGTGTAGCAAAAGGGCTGTTTACCAGGATTGTCCCCCATGCACTCACAAAGCGAGGAACTCGCGAAAAAAAAAGAGCCATTCCCGAAAACAATGCCATTTATTTTACATACATAAGGAGCACGCACAACAGGCAGTGTGTGTGGGTGGCACAAGTTGTCATTCAATTAATCGTACGGATGAAAAGTGAACAAATCTGGAGAAAAGAACAGAAGGGCTATGGCATCCCCGGACGCACACACATCCCACTCATTGTGATATTTGTATTTTCTACATTTGAAAAATCCATTAGCAAATTTTTTTATTTTTTCCTGTGACCCATCAACACGCTCAATTGTTGGACAAAGGAAAATCCCTGAGTTCACAAAAAAGAACTCAGTTCTATCTATCTATCTATCTATCTATCTATCTATCTATCTATCTATCTATCTATCTATCATGTATGTGTCTGTCTGTCCAACTATGTTTAGTAGGAAACCAGAATAACGCAATGAAGCCACATCAATATGAGGAAAAGTACATAACAATGGCAGCCTAGCAAGGAATTTAAACAAGGGTTCATTGCACTGAGTATCTATCTATCTATCTATCTATCTATCTATCTATCTATCTATCTATCTATCTATCTATCTATCTATCTATCATGCCTTTAACATGTATCATATCTTTATTGCAGGCTCAGTACCAGGAGGTCATTCATACATTCATTCGTAAGTCCCACCATTTCAACCCCACTCACACTGTTGGGTATGCTGTTACTTGGTGCCTTTGTGAGAGTTTATCATGCTTTGCCTGCCCCTAGTATTCTGGGATGCAATTCTTTACCATCATGCTATGGAGCCTGGGCTGCTTTATTGTATAAACTGTGACTTTCAGATGTGGACTGCTCAGTTCAAGGAGTTAGCAGTGCTGCTTCACGGAGAGTCCTTGTTTCCAATCATTGCCTGTGGGGAGCGCAAATTCTCCCCATGTCTGCAGGGGAAGAACTCAGTACTCTATCTATCTATCTATCTATCATGTATCTGTCTCTCTGTCCAACTGGTCAACCTATGTTTAGTAGGAAACCAGAATAACCCAATGAAGCCACATCAATATGAGGAAAAGTACATAACAATGGCAGCCTAGCAAGGAATTTAAACAAGGGTTCATTGCATTGAGTATCTATCTATCTATCTATCTATCTATCTATCTATCTATCTATCTATCTATCTATCTATCTATCTATCTATCTATCTATTATATAGTGCCTTTCATATCTATCTATCTATCTATCTATCTATCTATCTATCTATCTATCTATCTATCTATCTATCTATCTATTATATAGTGCCTTTCATATCTATCTATCTATCTATCTATCTATCTATCTATCTATCTATCTATCTATCTATCTAATCTATCTATTATATAGTGCCTTTCATATCTATCTATCTATCTATCTATCTATCTATCTATCTATCTATCTATCTATCTATCTATTATATAGTGCCTTTCATATCTATCTATCTATCTATCTATCTATCTATCTATCTATCTATCTATCTATCTATCTATTATATAGTGCCTTTCATATCTATCTATCTATCTATCTATCTATCTATCTATCTATCTATCTATCTATCTATCTATCCTTTAACATGAATAATATCTACTGTATCTTGTATAAACTGTGTGTGATTTTCACATATGGGCATCACAGTGCGAGGAGTTAGCAATTCTGCTTCATGGACAGTCCTTGTTCTTGAGCTTTGCCTCTGGTGAATCTGCACATTCTTCCCATGTCGGCAGAGTTTGGGCAGGGAAACGAGATGGAGGTTTCATTTCTTGGGTACTCCAGTTGTCCTCCCAAATCCCAGTGGGTTTTTTTCTTATAGTGCTCTGGTTTTCCTACCACAGTGGAAAGATGTGCATGCTAGATTGGTGACTGTAAATTGTTCAGGTAGGAGTGAGACAGAGTATGTGAATGGGTCAGTGTGTTCAGTGATGGACTGGTGCCTCATCCAAGGTTATCCGCTATTACACTGAAGGGATAGGCACTGGCTGTCTCTGACCCTGCATTTATACTAAGCAGGTTAATATAATATAATATAATACAATGAAACACTAAGGTCTGTATGTGTCCAGCATCTTAAAGCAATATGATTGGTCAGTTTGGATTTGGTGATGTGATCGAAAGATGAAGTGCAAGTATGAGACACTTGAGGAGGAGTAAAGACATAGGGGCTCTCACTACCCGATCTGCACTACCTGCCTGATCTGCACCTGAGGCAAGCAAGGTGTCTTGAAATGGTGCAGTCTGAGAAGCAGGCTTCATAGGAACATACTTGATAAAGAAAGCACTGGTCAAGAGAGGTTCTGACACAGGATACAGAGGTAGATCACTGAAGGTACACAGAAAGCATGAGATTTCAAATATTTTTACATTTATACACTTACCTGTCTTCAACATGTAACATGGTAGTATCATATAATTTATTATAGAGCACAGTTATGTGGCTATGTCACAGATCTAGTGTACCAAGTTTGAGTCACATGCCTGGTTGCTGTATGTGTGGCCTTTGAACGTTCTTCTTGTGTCTGCTCTTTGTGTGGACGTTTCCTTTATAAATACAGTATATTCATGTTAGTTTATCTGGTGATTTTTCTATGCCTCCCAGTGGCTGTGGGTGTGTGTCAGTGAGAATGTAATGGATTGGCTCCCTGTCCAGGGTTGGCCTGATACTACCGGCACAGGCTTTGGCTTCTTTGTGGTCCTGAAGAGAATGCTTCAACCTATGCATGGTTGTGGGGCACTGGAAATTTCCCAAGCTAATGACAAACAGATGATGAGTCTTGATTGAGTTCATTACCATTTCCTCTTCATATTTGGTGGATTATTCTTTCTTTCTTTCTTTCTTTCTTTCTTTCTTTCTTTCTTTCTTTCTTTCTTTCTTTCTTTCTTTCCAGTATTTAAAAGACATTTGCTTTTCATTTCTGTTCAAGATGAAGAAAAATGGAAGAACCTTCAGGCTGCGTTTACTTGGGGATGATCATGATGATCAAGTGATGATAAAAAAAGAACAAAACGATAAAAACAAGGATGAATCGGATGAGACAGAGAATGACAATTTTGCCCAAAGTGTCGGTGATGTGGAGGGCTGACACTTAAGTTGTAGATCAAAGAATAAGAAATTATTCAGCAGACAACTGGCAAGTGATTGTGTTGGTATTTGGGGGTGGGGTGGGAGGCACTGGGGCATTAGAAACTTCCAAGTGGTGGTGACAGAAAGAAAACATCAACTAAAGATTAGAAAAAAAAATTACCTAGAACAAAATTTTCAAAACTTTTATGTAATAATAATAATAATAATAATTCTTTGCATTTATATAGCGCTTTTCTCACTACTCAAAGCACTCAGCAATTGCAGGTTAAGAGCCTTGCTCAAGGGCCCAACAGAGCAGAGTCCCTATTGGCATTTACGGGATTCGAACCGGCAACCTTCCGATTGCCAGTGCAGATCCCTAGCCTCAGAGTAATGTAGAAATTTCTTATACTGCAGTTAGCTGCAGGTTTGTACTGCATTTACCACAGGTCAACCATCACATACCCACACCTTTGTGCCAACAGTCCATTAGTGGCGAAGTATCCTTTTGCCACTAGGGGGCATAATCTGCCCCCAAACTCCTGACACTGACTACTCAAAATCCAATTCAGGTGCAAAAAATACTTTTTACTTAAATGGAAAACATCTCAACAGATGATCTCTCTTCCAGAGCACACACAATGCACAATTGTTTGTCTTTTTTACATCTTTCACTACTCCTAGGCAAGCATTTTCCACCGATTCCTACTCCATGACCCAGGAGTACTTCCGGTACCACAACATTGCATGGAGGAAGCACCTTTGGGCCAGGCAGAAGTCTCTCAAAGTAGGATTACCTGCTCTTGTCAGCTCCATCTGGCTGGATCCATGGCACCACCCCGCAGGGCCGCTCCACAGGACTACAATTCTCAGGTTGTGCCTGGGCAAAGGGACACTGCCTCGTAGCACATTGAGGGAGCCCATAGCGCTGAAAGATGGTCCCCCCTGATCTTTCATGCATGCAAAGGTCCATCCATCTCATGCGGGAAGCCCGTCCAACCCCAGCAACTATTACAATCCATATAGATTTTGAAGTTGTGGAGCAGCTCCTGTGATGAACACTATATTTCTGTTAATTTTTGCTCATGCTCAGCATTTCTAAGAGAATGGCATTGCACCCTGAAAGAGCAAATAAATAAACATTAGAAATGGTTGAAATCAGATACTTAATGAGGGGGAAATGAGAACCTTAATTAATTTCAAAAGTCTTTTCATAATTACTGTAGAAATTAATTGACTATTTTGACTTAATTGAAATCAATCAGTTGATTAAAACCAACAGATTCTTTTTCTAAATATCACCCCATTAAACCAACTAATTCCCTTTATAGTCTTACTTGGGTCAATGAACCCCATCAATGTCTAACATAGCACCTTTCATAAGTCTACAAGACAGTTAATGAAACAATTTCTGAGTAATCAGACAAACATTTGGTGGTTACACAGAAAGCAGGAAACGGGCCAACATGTTCGACCGTCATTATTTCATGTAGTTTCTTTCATCAGTTTTTCAAGGCAGTTAATATACCTGAAGGGTCAAGCAAAGCGCTGAATGTACATGGATGAAGATTGAATGGAGGCATTACAGCAGAGATGCTTGCTTATTTAGCTTTATTTTATATACTACCTTACATCAAATTTACAAAACATCTTTTCTTCAGTCCATCCATTTTAGGAGTCTGCTTTCTCCAGTACAGAGTGAGGCATACTGTGTGTAGGAACTATGTTGGTAGCACTGGGGGGTTGACAAGAATCATCCCAAGCAGGATGCCAGTATAAGGCACACACAGTCATACCAATTAGGGTGGGCATGTGCATCTTTGTTTATGTGGAGAAGAAACTGGAATACCTGGGGGAAACCCATGCAGATACTGGATGGTAGGCAAAGACTGAACATCAGCCGATGAAGCAGTGAGGCAGCCATGCTAACCACTGTGCTGCTGACAATAAGTAACAAATTCTTTAACATTGAAAAAATGCTTTAGGTTTATGAAAGTAAGTTAATACAGAATGTTGAATAAAGCAAACTGAACATCTTGTTCTTTCGTGTTTATTTTATTGCTTAGTTTTAAACTGAAGTTAATAAGCATCTATCTATTACGATTAATGATGAACCAAAAGTGCATTGAATCTGCAGAGAAAGATCAACAGAGTCGTCCTTTAAAAAATATACTGACTAGCAACTAATTGCAAGGAAAAAGAAAACAAATCAAGAAGTTTCTTGTTTTTCAAAAATGTTATGTACAGATTGCTAGTCCATCTTTATTTTTATATATTAATTGATTAGTTGTTAAATGAATGTATAATTTCTGAAATACATTGACTGTTTGTAGAAAGAATAAACATAGGCAGTACAGCAGAATATGCAGACCAATAAGGATTCATCCTTATTTTATACAGGATGTTTCTAAATTTTGCAATATAGTTAATTTAACCATTTATGATGGATCTGAAAATCCATTGAATGAGTATTTATAGGCAGTACAGGGAAATACACTAGCATGGCAGTTCATGTTTATTTTATAAAGTGCGCATGCACCCCACCTTATAAATTGCCCTTACAGAGTTTGCATAGCAGTAAACACGCAAATTTATGTTAAATCAAAAATGCTTTCACTGTAGATAGAAGTTAAAACAAGTGATAGAGTCAAGTACAGTGGCAAGAAAAAGTTTGTAAAAACTATGGAAATAACGGCATTTATGTGTACGTTTGTCATAATATATGGTCTGCACTTCATCAACTGTAAGTTGCAATAATCAACAAATACAATCTGTTTTTACTAATAACACACACATCATTGTATTGTTCTTATGCATATTGAGTACATTATTCAAGCATTCACAGATGTTGGTTGGAAAAGTATGTGAACCCCTAATTGGTGTCAGGAGTTAGCAAACCTGGAGTCCAACCAATGAAATTATATTGGAGGTGTGGCTTAGGGATACTTTTACCAATAGAAAAGACTCATCAAGTTCGCTATTCACAAGAAGCATCTGCCATCAAGAATTGTTGATTTTCATGATGCTGGAAAAGGTTATAAAGTAAATTCAAAGTGTTCAGATATTCGTCAGTCCACGGTTAGACAAGTTGTGTATAAAAGAAGACAATTTAATACTGTGGCTACATTCCCTAGAAGAGGGCGTCCCGCCAAGATTACTCAAACAGCACAATGCAGAATGGTCAATGAGGTAGTGCCTACTCACTCACTCACTCACACACTCACTCACGTCCGTCCAAAGCCACATGCACAGTCGCCTTCTGCGCAGCTTCCCGAAAAACCTTACGAGACCGACATCGTGGCAGGCGGCGGATTTACAGCCGCGAAAATTCAAAGAGAATGGCGACTTCGACCAACATCCAACCCCAACATCACGGCAGGCGGCGGATTTACAGCCGCAAAAATTCAAAGAGAAAGGCGACTTCGATTAAAGCTCTAGAGGCCTGAAAGGCGATTTCGACTACAGCTCGAGGCCTAATTACGCATTCATTCAATACACCTATATCAGGTTTGTGGTTCTTATACTTATTACTATTCCACTTGTGCCCGTTTCATCTCACGTTGTCGAAAAAGGGCTCTTTGTCTAGTGAGATAATAAAAAGAACCCTAGAGTAACAGCTAACTACTTGATGGAATCATTGGAGCAGGTGAACAACTCTGTTTGTGAGTCTACCGTACAAAAAACATTGAACAGGCATAGTGTCCATAACAGGACATCAAGGAGAAGTCAAGGCTCTCTACAAAAAAAACATCAGTGCATGTCTAAAGTTTGCAAAAGACCACCTTGACACTCCAGATTACCACTGGGAAAATGTTTGGTGGGCCAATGAAACTAAGGTTGAATTTGTCAGGAAGAATACACAGCAGCACATATGATACAAAAAGGGGATGGTATACCAACATGAAAACATCAGTCCAATGATGAAGTATACTGGAGGCTGCTTTACTGACTTGGGGCCTGGATAGCATGCCATCATCAAGGAGTTAATGAATTCTGAAGCCCACCATCTGAAGCTCAGCAGAAGTTGGGTGATGCAGCATAACAATGAACCTAAACATCATAGTAAAGCTACTACAGAATTTCTTCAAATAAAGAAAATCTGCCTTTTGGAGTGACCCAGTGAGAGCCCAGACCTTAATCCAATGGAGATGCTGTGGAATGACATCAGAAGTGCTGTTCACACCAGTATGGCTGAGCTGTAGCTTGTCTGTAATGAGTAATGGGTTGAAAATTCCTGCTGAATGTTGTGCAGGTCTGTTCCTTGACTACTGGAGGTGCTTGTTAAAGGTTATTGCTGCCAAAAGAGTTCCAACCAGTTATTAAATACCGAGGAGTCATTTACCTTTTCCACAGCACACTTTGAATGTTTGATGGGTGTATTCAATAAAGACATACAAGATTATAATTGTTTGCGAATTATTAGCTTAAGCATATTGTATTTGTCAATGCATGTGACTTAGATGAAGATCAGTTTGCATTTTATGACCAATTAATTCAGAAAACTAGATCATTCCAAAGGGTTCAAATACTTTTTTTTTGCTACCTTACTTATGGCGTATCCATTTATATTTCATAAATTGCCTTTTCCCGTTTTACAAAGTGGTTTATGTAACAGTTTAGGTGAATCAAAATAACATTGGTTGTTAATAGAGCAAATAAATGCAGACAGTCCACTAAAATACACACAAGAGCATGCCAATCTACTGATATTTTATTGGGTACCTTCCACAGCTCTACAAGACAATTTAATTTTAAATGTCCCCAAAATTTCAAAAGTTTCAGCTGTGGAGCCTCATAGGTCCAGGGTCCTGGGTTAGACCCTCAGCTCAGCCACCGTCTGTGTAATTTTTGCACATCCTCCCCATTTTCCGATGAGCTTGCTTCTCATCCTCCAGCTTCCTCCCACATCCCAAAGACATTCATGTTGGGTTAACTGATGACCCAAAATGGGCCTGCTATGTACAGTATGTGTGTGTGTGTCTCTGTGTGTGGATGTGAGTATACCCAGCACTGCAATTGTGTGCCATTCAATGTTGCTTTATGCCCTATGCCAAACAAAGGCAGAAAATAGATGACATGATAGATTTTATTGAAGCCTATTTTGAATTTGGTGAACATTTTACTGTAAAGCAAACTGAACTAAATATTTGAAACATTAAATGCATTTGGAGGAATGATGGTAAAAATGAGAGACCACAAAACTAACAGTTACTGCCACAATGGAGAACTATGAGGATTAGCCAGACAAGCTACATATAGTGGCCCCAAATGGCTTGGCACTGCACAGAAGCTAGTGTCAGAGTGCATCTGGGTACCCGAGAAAGCAGAACATGTGGTAGTTACCATTTGTTTCTTTAATTATACTTTACTGCCTTTTTATTTAAAGAATTGTACTTCTTACCATTCATTTTGTTTATTTAAAGCAATGTTTTTTATTCACAATTTAATTTCCTATTCTTTTCTGTATCTAAGCTTTTCAAAAATACATTTATTTATTAGTTTTTAATCTAACCAATATTTTGTAGCACTGTTAAAATATATAGGTAACACTTTAGTTTATGTACTGCAAAAATGCAAATATTACTTATTTACTCCACGGTAACAAGACCTTAACAAAGGTCTTCATAAGGCTTATAAAACATCAGTAAATCGGTTAATCATGTCCGTGCTGTCCAGCATATTGACATGATGGTAAAATTACTTATTAATATAAAGGATTCACAGGTCTAGTACTAAATATGTAATATCAAGAGAAACATGTCTCAGTTAAGCCACCTCAGACCCCTCCAAAATAATGTTTTGTTAGTCGGTCACATTACAGAGATGAACAAACACTTCACTGATGCTTTGTAAGTGTCACCAGGACCCAAAGAAGTATGTGTTAAGGTCTGGTTACATATGAGTAAATGAGTAATTGATGCCTTTTTGCAATACCTAAACTAAATTGTTACCAATGCATAAACATTCATATATAAACATATATACCAGTGCTCTACGCATATAAACATCTTATATACAGTATAAACGTCTACACGTGGAAGTATGTGTGTCTGTCCGGCCTGGAAGTGAGAGGTGGAGTCGGGGTAAGGGCTCCGCCTCTGAGGAAACAAAAAACTCGCTTAGCCACTAATAACTCAAGCGGGGCGAGCACGTCAGCAAAATGAAACCTCAGAAGAAAGACAAAGTCACTTAGCCACTAACATCAGCAAAACGGTATCCTTTTTACTTTTCCTCCCGCCGCTAATACACAAGCGAGGTGAGCATGTCGGCAGAATGAATCCTCCTAAGAAAGAGACACCCAGAGTAGTTCCTTTCAAGTACCTGACATCTCTACATTTCAATTTTTTTCTGACGATTTCAAAAGTTTCTAGGACCCCGGGCTTTTTACAGCACGGGCTTACACAGATAGTATTATATATAAACATATATACCAGTGCTCTACACATACTGAAACAGGCACCTTCTTCTTGACACCCTGACCTGGATATGGAGGTCAAACAAATTGAAGGATGTGTGAGTGCTTGATTGTTTGTACTTCTTCTTCTCCCACCCCTTATGTGAGTTTAAATAGCCTAGTGATGGACAGACGTCCTATCCAGGATGGGATTATGAATCAATTCAGTGCCTTAGCCTATGTTTAGGATGTTGGGCAAAACCTGGAATACCTGAAGAAAACTGACAAAAGACAGGCCAGGCAGGAAATTGAACCCGGGTCCCTGGAGCTTTGAAGCAACTGCACTAATCACTATGTCAGTTATCTTGGCTTGGCTTGTTTAGACTGACACAGAGCCAGCTGTTTATTTGCTGTTGTTATTAACAACAACAACAACAACAACATTTATTTATATAGCACATTTTCATACAAAAAGTAGCTCAAAGTGCTTTACATAACGAAGAAAAGAAGAATAAAAGACAAATAAGAAATTAAAATAAGACAACATTAGTTAACATAGAAAGGAGTAAGGTCCGATGGCCAGGGTGGACAGAAAAAACAAAAAAAAACTCCAGAAGGCTGGAGAAAAAAATAAAATCAAAAATAAAAGTTGCTGCTTTTGAAAATATATGAATACATTTTAAACTGGGTAGTTGTAGCATTTGTAGGCATCTGCATATACTTTATTTAATGAATTATTCTGCTTTTATTTGCTTTTAGTCATCCTACCATCCATTCATTTTTTTAACCTGCCTATTAAGTTCAGGATCACAGGTTGCCAGTGTCTAAACCAGCAACACTGAGCATGAAGTGAAAACCATCCCTGTCCTTTATGTAACTTCACTTAATTATATTGTATTATAGTGCTTTGTAAATGTTAGATCTGCTACAGTAAAATTTATAATTGTCATTTGTATGTTTTACTTAGGGTGGCATGGTGGCGCAGTGGTAGCACTGCTGCCTCGCAGTTAGGAGACCTAGGTTCACTTCCCGGATCCTCCCTGCATGGAGTTTGCATGTTCTCCCTGTGTCTGCATGGGTTTCCTCCGGGTGCTCTGGTGTCCTCCCACAGTCCAAAAACATGCAGCTTAGGTGGATTGGCAATTCTAAATTGTCCCTAGTGCATGCTTGGTGTGTGTGTGGGTGTGGTGTGCCCTGCGGTGGGCTGGCGCCCTGCCCAGGGATTGTTTCCTGCCTTGCACCTGCGTTGGCTGGGATTGGCTCCAGCAGACCCCTGTGACCCTGTAGTTAGGATATAGCGGGTTGGATAATGGATGGATGGATGTTTTACTTATTCCACTTGTCTTTGCTAAAATGAACACTTCTCAGTAAAGTAGAAGGCTAAACTATGGAACTGTTTAGATAGATAGATAGATAGATAGATAGATAGATAGATAGATAGATAGATAGATAGATAGATAGATAGATAGATAGATAGATAGATAGATAGATAGATAGATAGATAGATAGTACTGAGTTCTTTTTTGTGAACTCAGGGATTTTCCTTTGTCCAACAATTGAGCGTGTTGATGGGTCACAGGAAAAAATAAAACAATTTGCTAATGGATTTTTCAAATGTACAAAATAGATAGATACCCGTATATACATACATACTTACATAAATACATACACACACAGATAGATAGCTGTAGATGTATATAGCACTTTTCCAGGCACTTAAAGTGCTTTACATAGGCAGTGTAGAGCTATTTTAATCACCCCCGACATTCAGCACCCCCTTGGATGATGTTAATGGCAGTCATTTTGGAACCAGTATGCTCACCACACTTCTCGCAAAGTGGGTTGACCTTTAAACAAATGGACAGGCAAGCAAAAAGCTGTTCTTTGGGTTTGGGGGGACCTTGAAGTTTTTTGCAGCTAATGACGATCAAACTAAGGTATAGGTTGGGAATCCCCCTTGAATTTTTGTATGGCTTAGTTTATTGACGATTGAAGTAAGGACCCAGATAATAACAGCATGTGAAAGGGCCTTGCTTCTGAATGGGGGTTCCCATACCTTCATCCCTGCATCACTATTAGCTATTAGGTAGTGAAAGGGTGAGAGAGAAAGTTAGGCAATAAGGGAGAGGAGATGATTAAGGGGCCCAAATTGATGAAGCCGTGAGGGACATCTGGGTGCATGCTATTCTTTTTGAAAGATGCCTAGGCATCATTTGTGACCTCAGAGAGTCAAGACCTCAATCAGATTCAGATCAGAATCAGATTCTGTCCTACACATAGCAGATGTAAAGCAAGAACAAGCCTGATTGGAATGCCATTAAGATTCTGTGAATTTGTATCTGCTTCTCCAATTCAGGTGCCACAGAAGCTGTAGTGACACCATTGGGACCAGGCAGAATTTCCTGTAATCAGTCCGCAGTGGAAAGAAAGAAAGGAAAAGCACATTCCACCACCCCCTGGCCTGGCGTGGAATTACCCTCATTCAGGCCCTTTAGCTGCCTCCCATGCGCACGTGTGTGACATATCCCAACCCCTGAGCATTTAAGTAACCATACAGGCCCACATTACCAAGGTCCACCATATAATGTTCGTGATATACAGCTCTCCTGCTATGGAGACTTTGCCCTATCTCACCTCAATGTCAATGTCAATGTCAATGTATTTATATAGCACATTTAAAACATAGTAATGCTGTGGCCAAAGTGCTTTACAATGATAGAATAAAAGAAAAACAAAACAGTTAACATAAAACATAAATAGAAATAAAATATATGAACATAAAATAAAATACATAATAAATAGAAGTAATGTTATATACATAAAAAATAGAAGTAATGTTATATAATCACAAAGAGGAAACCATCAGTATTACTGAAGGTCATGGAATGCAAGTGAATAGAAATGAGTCTTTAGTCTTGTTTTGAACAGTTCAATTGTAGACGACTTCTTTATATGATGAGCAGCTGTAAAAGCCCTGTCCCCCTTGGTTTTACACTTGGTACGAGGGACAACCAGAGACAGCTGACCAGAAGATTATAGCACTCTAGATGGCTGGTGTAAAGCACACAATTCAGATATATAGGCAGGAGCAAGCCCATGTAAAGATTTAAAAACTAGCAGCAAGATTTTAAAATCAATTTGAAAACTGACAGGCAGCCAGTGTAAAGAAGCTAAAATAGGAGAAACAGAGTCATACTTTCTTGCCCCAACCAGAAAGCGAGCGGCAGCATTTTGGACCAACTGTAATCTGTGTATCAGGGATTTGCTAATCCCAGAATACAGCGAGTTGCAGTAATCGAGGCGAGAAAAAATAAACGCATAAGTAGCTATCTCAAGATCCCTAGAAGATAAAAAAGGCTTTATCCTACCTAATAGACGAAGTTGGAAAAAGCAACTCCTGACTACAGAATTTACTTGTTTCTCAAAAGAGAGGTTACTATCAAAGGTAACACCAAGATTGCGGACTTGAGGTTTGGAAAAGACAGAGAAAGAGCTGAGAAGTCCAAGACCAATTTGGGCTTTAGCTGATGGACCTACTATAAGCACCTCCGTTTTATTTTGATTTAGATCAAGAAAATTATTAGCCATCCAGGATCTTAGTTCAGACAGACAGTTGTGGAGTTGATTTGTTGTAGAGTTGCAGACAGGAATATAAACCTGAGTATCATCAGCATAGCAGTGAAAAGAAATGTTAAATTTCCTAAAAATCGCTCCAATAGGGTGAAGGTATATGGAGAATAAAATAGGACCCAAAATGGATCCCTGAGGAACACCATATTTAAGAGGAGCAGTAGATGAAGAAGAGGAATTAAAAGTCACTGAAAAGTGTCTACCAGTTAAATATGACCTGAACCAGTTAAGAGCAGCCCCTTTAAGCCCAACAAGATGTTCAAGCCACAACAGCAATATCTCATGGTCAATAGTGTCAAAGGCAGCGGACAGGTCAAGGAGGACAAGGACTGCCGCATCACCTGAGTCAGTAATAAGAGAGATGTCGTTGAACACTTTTAGGAGTGCACCTCCTAATTAACAGGTAGCAGCTACATGGCCTTGGATCACTACTTGGGTTAGGCCTAAATCAATTCTAGGACAAGCTGTTGTCCTAAAAAGTTCATAATTCAGCTGGGCTATGCTGTCCTTTAATGGCCACAGGGGAAACCTTGTACAAATTAATTGTGGTTTATCTTAAAACACAGGTCCTCAGTTACAGTCCTGGATGGTCACGGTGTCTGTGAGATTTTGTTTGAATCAATTTATATGATACTAAAGCAACATGCTTTTTTGGATTTAACTTAAGATAACTCACTAGTTCACAATTCAGAACACTTAAATGCTGTGAGTGCCATGGAAGATGGACAGGAGTCCCAGTGGGTGATTCCTTGCCCTTATGGGACGGCATGATCAAAGAATATGAAAGGACAGGCTCTATGACCAGATGGGAACAAGAATCCTTACAGGGAGGCCAGTATGTTGGGAAGACCAGGAGAGACACCAGTATCCAGGTACAATGTCCCCAGAAACAGGAGGGCAGCTTCCCTGGGATTTGGATCCTCTTGAAATACACACAGGGCATCATGGGAATTAGAGTTTCGGAATACAGCCCTATTGGATTCCGTGGGTGCCACCAGGGGATGCTGTAGGGAGATACGGTCCCTACTTTGTAGAACTCCTGTCTGCCCTGAAGTGCTTCTGGTGGGGCATGTCCTAGCCCCGGAAGTACTGCTGGGTAAAAGATAAATGGAGCCACATCATCTTGACCAAACAGTCAGTGTCGGGAGGAGGTGGATGAGACTTGACAAGAGGAGTGCAGAGCACGAGGATTGTATTCTGGACTGTTTGTATTTTGGTTGTATTATTCTGTCTATGAAGATAACATTTGTTTATAAAAGGGACTATATTTGAACCCATGAGTGGTTTGGATGGATATGTCTAGGATTTGGAGCTCAGCAACTCCCCTGCTGGTTACAATACTTATTTTAATTTTAAACAGTTACCTTCAAATTTTAATTGTTTCTTATCCTTGTAATCATCCACTAGTTGATCATTTTTGGAACACTGTATTAATCCCTGAGGGCAAATTGTCTTTTCACATGACCTTCGTGGGTCAGAAAACAGGGAGATACAACTGACAAAAGAGCCATTAGCTTTCCGTATAACTTGGTCCTATTTACACCTGTGTATGAGCATCCTGGTTTTACTTGTATTAATATGTTTAGAAATAAATGAGAGAGAAAAGGGAAGGACCAAGAGGGATAAATCTCTTTTCCAGTCCAGAAAACATATGAATAATGTTCTCATTAAAGGAAACCTATGATGGGATAAAGAGAGATTTGACTTGGCAGAATGAAAGCAATAACAAGCCATATCATTAAATATGAAATTTCCTTATCCTCAAGAACTAGCTTCAAATTATTGATCAGAGAACCCCTGTGATTGAAACCCTGTCTGAAAAATTCAGGTCACCTGCCTATACCATGGTCAACAAATGCTCTGTATTACCTGCATGATCCAGAGAAGAAGAACGGTAGCTTCGGCTAAATGCCAGTTTCTTAGTGTATTTTCCTTTAACTGGTGCTAATTTCTAGGATATGTAAATGGTCGGCACTGTTGCTTCAATGCTACAGCAGAGTGAAGTCTGATCCTGGTCCGGTCACTTACTGTCTACATGGACCTTGCATGTTCTTCTTAACAGGGTATGTCTGCCGTATGATGGACTAACACCTTGTCCAGGAATGATTCTTGCTTTGCACATGATGTCTCTGGTTACCAGCAATCCTTACTTGGACAATGCAGACTCAGTAATTGTATGGATGGACTTCTATATAAGAGGCCATTTTTTCTCATGCCTATATTAGGTTATGGAGAGCTTCTGCTTTCAGTGATGTGGGTCCTTGTTGAATCCAGCTCATTTTGAACCTCTCAACTCTTTGTGTGACAATCTTTTGCTAAATGGGCAGCCAGTCACAAAATGATTTATGTCCATCAGTCCTTTTATTGTACTAAGTTTTAAACCTGAAGGGTCCATGGATGGGTTTCAGGGGGTCCGTAAGGGTCAGATAAAAATTAATATTTATATTCACTATACAGACCGGTACTGTTGATTTAGAGTAGATGTAGTAGCAGCAGTAGTATCTGTTTTAAACTGCACAAGAGGATTGTATTTCATAATTATAATGAGTGGCCATTACATTTTGTATTACAAAATGAATTTTTTTTAGATTGTTTGCTTTAAAGTTTAATAATACTTTGTGTACGTCATATATGTATGAGACACTCAAATCTCAATAAATAAAGTAAATACTATATTCATTGCATGCAAATCTGTGTTTATGTAAATATTTCTGGGGAAGGGGGTCCATCGCTTTCATCAGATTCCCAAAGGGATCTGTGACTCAAAAAAGGTTAAGAATCACTGTACTAGCTTAATCCCATTTTCAGGTCACGGAGTGCCTTTATACTTTCGTAGTGTATATGTGAAAGCATTTAGGGCAGCACATTGGCACAGCAGGTAGCCACCTCACAGCTCCTGGATCCCAGATTGTTTGCTTCCTGGTTGGGATGGCTTACATGCAGTCTCAGGGGGCCAGACGTGAAAACACATCTGGGGACAACGTGTTAAAAAGTGTGTAGTGAATGGCGGTGCAAAGGCCACACCCACCGGACTGCGTTTTAAACCACTGCTCGGGTATTGAGGGATAGAGCAAAAGATACTGAACAAAAGACTTGATGATGAGAGAAAATAAAACACAAAAATTTCTGTTGTCAGTTCAGGAGTTCAGTAACACAAGATAACTGAAGCTTAATGATTAATTTGCACGTTTGTAATGAGCTCTGAGACATTGGAGACAGACTGACAGACACATAGACCACCAAAGCTATTGGGCTGTACACATTTGAGAAGTGTCTCTGTCTGCTGTAATATTTTTCTGTCATTTTAACTATTGCATCACTATATGACATAACAACAGCATATAGAGATAAGCATTGTGGTCTATGACTATACAACATGTTAAAACGCTGTGGCTATTTTGTCATGGCATGTTTGCACTTCCAATTAGACTGTGATGTTAAATTTGTTTAGTTATTTGTTCAGACGTGCAGACAGAAGGTGGATCTTGCGCATCCTCATCTGTGCATCTACTGGTGTCATTAGACAAAAGTCTTGATTTGGGTGTTTTGAGTTTTGAAATGTACATCTCCTGTGGCTCTTCATTATCAGATCTCTTAACAGTGGTCCTTTTGATGCAATGTGACACACTGTTTATTTGAAATGCATATTTTACAGTTCCTGAATATAGCCTACATTGACTCTGACACAATCTTAACGCTGAACAGCAGAGAGTAAACAAAGCACCAGCAACAACATTATGCCAATATATATAATTTGATTCTACAGAAAGGTTTTCTACAGAAGCCGAGAGATGACGTGCAATATCGTTATTTTTTTAATTGTTTCCTCGAGATAACAGAATACTTTTATCGAGATCTCGATAAAACAAAAGATCTTTTTTCTCAAAATTATGAAATAATTGTATCTAACGTTTAATGTTTAGCTTATTAAAGCCATGTCCTGTTTGAAATGGCAGAAGAGTAGAACTGTCCATCATTTAAGAAGACGGTTAGCAAGGCTTCAGCTGTCTAGGCGTCACAATCTAAGCAAGCCGGGAACAAAGGTTAAGTTTCGTTTTCTCGAGATCGCGATAAAATTATTCCGTTACCTCAAGAAAACAAATTTTTGGTTTCTCGACATCTCGATAAAATTTTTCCATTATCTCGAGAAAACAAAGTTCATTTTCTTGAGATCTCAATAAAATTAGTTTGTTATCTTGAGGAAAAACTTTAAAAAATAACTATATTGCATGTCCTCTTTTGGCTTCCATAGTTTTCTCTTGCATCAGGTTATGTTTATTTTTAAAAGCATGCAATATGGTCTCTGCACATGTAACACAAATTTATCTGTCTAGTAGAGTTTTGGCTTTTTGACTGTAAACAGAAGCTTGCTGTCTGTCGGACCAGATTAATGAGAGCATCTCAGATCTTTAAGGCTCAAAGTCACCACCCCTACTTTGAGTGCCACCTTTATGAGGTGTTGGATCACTATAGAAATGTGACACATTAATAGAACCGTCTAATTGTTCCCACCCAGTTTTGGGAGAAATTCTCTCATGCCATATGTATCTTATATATAAATGTCTACACGTGGAAGTGTGTGTGTCTGTCCGGCCCGGAAGTGAGAGGTGGAGTCGGGGTAAGGGCTTCACCTCAGAGGAAACAGAAAACTAAACATCTACACGTGGAAGTGTGTGTGTCTGAAGTGCGAGGCTACTACAGCATGAAGGTCAGAGAGCCGGCAAGGTGGCCTCAAGTTAACGAGTCGAAAGAAGAAAGTGACTCAAAGTAAAACCACAGAGAAAAGAGAGAAACTCTTACACAAGCGAGACGAGCACATCGGCAAAACGGTATCCCTTTTACTTTTCCTCCTGCTGCTAATGCACAAGAGATGCAGGCATGTCAGCAAAACAAATTCTCTTAGGAGTGAGATGTCCAGAGTAGTTCCTTTCAATTGCCTGACATCTCTACATTTCAATTTTTTTTCTGACGATTTCAATAGTTTCTAGGACCCCGGGTTATTTACAGCACCTTCTTACACAGCTGGTATTATATATCTGGCTTCAGTGAGACCAGCTTACATGTGAAGTTTCCATCTTTTGCCATGTTCATATGAATTTTATCTGGGAATTCTGTTTGTTTTTCATAGTCCGAAGGCACATTATCAAGTTAATTAAATTAGACTGGCCTAGTGTTGATGCTTGGGTAGAATTCTGTTCAATAGTAAAAGCTTGAGAAAATGGGGGAATGGATGGTTTAGTACCTGACATCTCACCATCTATCGGGCCAGTCTATTCCAATTTTTTTTTAAGTGAATTTCCTAGGAGGAACCAACCCAATACTTTTGCAAAGTCATTTTAAAACTCTTAATTTTAGAAACATATAACTGTCTCCTTTAACATACCAACCTTTACTTGATTAACCCACAGATTGTGCTCCCCATACACCTGGCATTACGTATTGCTGCCCGCTGTTTTTTTGCTGCCCATAAACTCTGCTCCTCTTAAATACAAGGCTAATTACCTAAACAAAAACATATGCTTCAATCAAAAAAAATGGCATTTCAATGGCTGAAGCAGTATTTCCTGTTGTAGTTCCCGTCTGGCCTACGGCATAAACCTAAAGCTGAATGGCCTGCTCAAGCCCTGCAAAAATCCAGCATTATGTCGGCTCTGTGGTGAGGCTTGTACTGTATATGGCAGTATAAAAGAAAATGAAGCCCATTTCAGTCATGATCTGCATACTGTTCAAAAAGCTAGACATAAGTGGGATACTAAAAGTGATTCAGTGAGGGGGACCCCTTCTCAAAACACCAATTTGCTGAGCTGCATGAAATTTCTGCAGAGCTAATGAGCTCAGGATATCTTGGAGCGCATACAACTAGCTGGAGGATGAAATGGGAGGAGTAATGGACGTCATCGATTCGTGCCCATTCCACTAACATCACCACCACAGGCACCACCTTTACAAGCAGTTAAAATAGGCTGGGGCCTCAAATCAACAGAATGACTTGGAGGGGCTGGGGCAGGAAGGGAGGCAGCATTCCCTAGGAGCCTCTTCTTATGGGGGCCAGGTGGAAAACTATCAGGTCAAAAGACCTCAAAAGAACAGAAAAAACAGAGGAGGCATACAAGAGAGGAGCCAGAAGACGTTACACAGGCCAAAAAAGCCAGAAAGACTATTAAACAACAAGTGACTAAACCAAATGTTGAAGACAAAATAAACATTGCAAAACTGTCCTAACCATTCTTGAGAATTCCTAACCCATAATTAGAACTAATTTGCACGTCTTTTTGTTTGTTTTTGTGGTTTAGTCCAAAATTTGGACGTCAGATAATATGTGTCACAATATGAAATAGCCTTTGCAAGGCGATGTAAGGTGCAGTTTGGACACCCGTTGACATTCTGGACAACAAACTGTTATGACTTATAGATTTAGTACCCAAAAAAGTTCCTAGTACTACTGTATCATTCTGTTTATCGTTATGTCAGTTATGTCTTTGCAATGCCATTTTGTATAGTTTTGCTGTGATCACTGCTACTGCATGGTATTATGTTATGTTCATTTTAAATTAATTAGTTGTCTCGTGGAGCTATTTTTATTACATTATGTATTTGAATATAGGATTTTCGAGTTTCAGAACTAAATTAGTTTTTGGATGAGACCTCGTTTTACTAACAGTTTCACATTTTTTCTGCCTTCTTCCGGTAACATATTAGTTTTCTGTGGTGCTTTTATTTTTTGCTATGCAATGACGATTACAGATGCGTTTTTATGATGTATCATAGGTGGGAGCTTCAAAACAATCCCATCAAGGCAAAACCACATACCACAGGGCAGGGGCGAAAGCGATCACTAATCACCACTTCTGTCTTCCCCATAGAATACAGGATGAGTCCTGGGATGACCATAATGTCACTTCTAGGGGCGTCATGATGGAACCAGCCCTTCCAAACCAGGAGCTACTTAAACAACTGGAAATTGCCCGAAATCGCTGCCTATTTTGGACTCTACTCATGTCAAAAAGAGAATTCCGCAAAGGAGAAACCTTTAAGCAAGAAGCTTACAAGGACCCCAAACGTCCTACCTTTTTGATTCTTTTATTTTCAATTTCGTTATTAAACCACATACCCAGTCTGTCCCCAGCCTTTTGCTGTTTTCTGTCGGTTTTTGTTTACAGAATTACAGACATTGCCACTGCAACAAGAAAAATAGTCAATAGTCGCCTTGTTCTTTCTCGTTATCCGAGTTTGCGGATAAATCGAAAGTACGTGTTTGTTAGTATTCTTTATTACTGTTGCAGATTTTTCACTTAGCAGTTTGGTTCAGACAATGTTCTGATTTTGATTATTTTTTTGTGGTTTCCCTTGAACTTATACAAGAAACGCATACTTCTATCTAGGCATTTTGAATATTAAGGATTCTAAATTTAACTTTAGATTTTTGCTTTATTTATGATCTGAACAAGTGAAAAATATTTACCATTATGCTGAAATGTCATCTTTATTTTGGTATGGGTGCCACCATTTAAGAGCTATGTGCTGGGTATTTCCTTGTCAATTGCTTCCCACAATCCCTAGGGCAATGCAACACCTATGATGTCATTGGCGTCACCACATATACAGTAATTGTCATGTGCACATTTCCTCAGTGCTCAAGATTGATGGATAAAACCTTGATTTGATGCAGACTCCCACCTCTAATTATTGTCTTACTAGTGTTTAGACATTTTCATAACTACATTTTAGTTGTACACTTAATAATCTATTTATGCATACAATTATCATACTCTTCCATCTTTTTTAAAGATCTGCATTCTTTATTAATCTCTACTTTTCTCTGTTTTTGTTTGCGGTTCCTCTGTGGTGGCATTGTACCCCATGACCATCTGATCAAAGTCCTGTGCAGTTGCCTGTAATGTTTCAATGTCTGGATACCCAATGTGCCTTCAGACCCATTACATTGAATCCTCTAAGACAAAACCTTAAAAAAGCCAGTAAAGAACTATTTAGGGTCTTTGGCCTGGAACAAGTACAGATTTTTTTTTAGCTTAATTTAAATTTTTTTTAATTTTTATTTTTACTGTTCACCCCGGTCAACAGACCTTATTACTGTATTAGACCATCATTTAATAAAGCAATTCTATATTAAATGACTCTGTTTCTCTTCATTATATATCTATCTTATGTAAGTGTACATTATTTTTTGTAAACTATTTATTCATTTTTATTTTTATCTAATTTTAATGTGTTTTTCTTTGCATGTAACTACTTCTTTTTCATCTTGTAAAGCACTTTGAGCTACATTGTTTGTATGAAAATGTACTATAGAAATAAATGGTGTTGTTGTTGTTGTTGTTTTATTATACAAAGACAAAGACCTTCTTAACCTTTGTTAACAATTCACAATCCTACTCTTTCTTTTCCCTTCTCCTCTACTGCACCCCAGGCAAGCTTTGTCCTCCTCCGCTCTCGACTCCAACTTGCGTGGGTGAGGTGGAGCAGTTTCTTTTATGCCAGACCCAGGAGTATCTCCAGTGCCAGAACCTCCTTAATCAAATAAGTCCTCTCCCAGCAGCTCCCCTGGCAACACCCAAGGAACCCTTCAGGGTGGCCCAGCAGGCCTACAACTCCCATGCAGCCCTGTGGGTGTGCCCATGGGAGTTCCAACAGGGGGAGGCTGCCACCAGGCATACTCAGGGAGTAAATGGCCTTGTAAAGCAGTCTCCCTCTGTCCTATTCGGACCGGGAAAGGGAACATCAACCACCCCAGCCAGGATGCTAAGCCATCCTTGCCTTCCATTACAACACTGATAACTGTTTAAATCATAATAGAGAGAGAGACAGGTTGGGAGCATGCGCCCGTTGTCGCACCCACCACACAACTAACCACCTGGTTTGGGACCCGAGTGCAGCGAGTGACACCTCAGCACCACACTGAAACAGTGTGAGTATGAGTGCCAATCCTGCCACCAATCATAATAATAATGTAATGATTAAAACATGAACGCTGATGCTCCCAAACATCCATTCATAACACTTCTTCACGCAGAGATGCCATTTCTCTAACTGTTTATCTATGTTCTCTGTAGTCAGTGCTGCCTTACAAATATTCATTTGAGTTGATTCAATGGACTTTCAGTGTCAGGGACCACCAGGGTGATAACATCCAAGAGTTTCAATGTAAGGGCCTCCAAAATGTGGACCCCATGGTGAGATATACAGCCAGGCCACCTAAAACTTTCCACTGCCTTGTCACGATGTGCTCACTCCATCTTTATAAGTGCAGACGAGTACATTGGTTGGTGCCATCTTTTGAAATAATGGGAAGCAACGAGAAGAAAGAGCACTGTGAAGAGATTTGAGGACTCAATGACTAAAGCCCGAGTTATGGTTGTGCTATCCAAATTAAAAGGAGCGATGTGGCCAAACTGAATGTGTGAAGTGTGGCCAGAGACACTGATTGGGGGTCAGAGGAAACTACGTGTGGGAGGCAGAGAGCCAGAAATAAACTGTTTACAGTATACAAGGGGGGCATGAGCAGAAATTATCAGCACCTGGGGGCAAAGGTATAAAGGAAGCCTAGACAATGGACCTGTCCACACTACTGCATTTTCATTTAAAAAGCAGACCCCTGAAAATGGAGACTATCCAGAGTTGTACTCGTCTGAAAACACAGCCTCAGTGTTGCAATGTGGATGGGTGAAAATGCAGATTTTTGAAAACACAGATTCTAACCCCACTCTGATTGGTCTGTGCTTATTATGTGGCCCTTCCCTGATTGGATCCTGCTTATTACAATGTCTCATTCCCTGATTGGTCACCCTTCTCGGAAGAATATCATATTCTAACATAGCGGGTACAGAAAAGTTGCTTTCCATGGCGCTTGTTGCATTGATGATCTGTATACAGTACATCTAAGCTGTGTCTTGTACAGTTTGAGTGCTGCCTGCATACATACACAAAAGGCAAATCTGTTACTGTTTGCTACAATTTTGTGATAAACCCTGTGGCTGGTGGCGTTACAGTCCCTTCAAGGATTTTTCCCCTGATTTACGCATGTCCAGTGTAGGCAAATCCTTACATCATATGCATTTTGGTCATTTTAGTGTGGACGGGGATTCACACTTTCGTAAATGATTTGAAAGCGCTAGTATGGACAGAAATTTTTTTCATTTACAAGTGGCTTTTTTAAATGAAAATGTAGAAGTGTGGATGTATTCAAACACACACTGCAGTTAGGACACATTGACAGAGACAGACTGCATGTATGAGGTGTGCCTGGAACACTGCATGTTAAGGAGGGTCTTAAGGACACACCAAGCAAAGGAGGTGCGGCCGCAGAGAATCTGTGTATAAAGACCTGGAAATAGGTGCATGGACACAGCGTTAGAAATACAATAAATGTGGGACATACAGCAGAAACAAATTTCATGTCAAGAAACTGCGCATGGGGGAATGTCAGAGCTTCCTGAAGGAAACTCGTACCCTGAAACAAAACAGAAGAGGAAGGGATGGTCAGAGATACAGTAAATGTTTTAGCAACAGTTGTGTTTCCTTTTCTATGTATTTGTTGTTTAATTACTAATTAGTGTTTATTAATGTACTGTATTTATGTATTCTTTGATGTTATTGTCCTCTTTATTTATTTAATATCTGATGCCCAAGGGCGTGTACAGCCACCCTAACCCCAACACAGACAGGCAAGACACTAATTCTAGTCCACATAGCACACGGTTTATTTACATTTGCATTCCACAGCACAAGGTAAAGCACAGCCCCTTCTTTCGGCCTGTCCTTCCACCTTCAGTCCTCCTGACGAGCTCCATCCACTTCCTCCCAACTCAGCCATTGAGTGGTGCTGACCGGCTCCTTTTATAGGGCACCCGGAAGGAGTCCAGGTGCCCAATAAGCTTCTTCCGGCAGCATTTCTGGGTGTGGCGGAAGTGCTTCCAAATAGGGCCCTGCAAGCATTCAGACGCCCCCGGCAGTGGCCACGGGCTCCAGCAGGGTTGAGCTTACATGCTCAAAACCTCCAAGGGGGCTGCTCTCTGCCGGTCCGGGAAGGGGAAGAAACGGTGTTGAAAATACTCCCTCCCCTGGTCCTTCCATAGTTGGGGCGTCCCGGTCAGGTATCTAGGTAGCATGTGTTCTCATGTGTGCCATGTATTTAGTGGGTGAAACACCAAAGGGGCGGGGTCATGGTGATGTCACTACTGAAGGGCCGCCCTCAGCCCAGTGTTTTGTCTGGTTTAATTTCATGTTATGTCATCTTTGTTCATTTTTGATTCCTTTATATGTATTCATTTCATCTGCGTTTATTTCCCATTGATTGTGGTTGATGTTTCGGCTATTTCCCATGTGTTCTGTGGTGATCCTCCAAGAGGTGGGGCAACATGCCAGTCACTGCCAGGTGATTGTTCCTCAGCGGAGGGTGTTCCTCAGTTCCTGGCAGTTCATTGTGAATGTGCTCTGAAAGTTTTTTGGTGAGTTCCTCTACCTTCACTATGTTTTGTGAATTATTGGGATTTTTGAACCTTTTTGCTCAGTTTTTTTACTTTGTTTCTGGATTATGCTTTGGGATTCTGCTCACCTGGATTGCCTTGTGTTATTGGACAATTCCATTTTGCCTATTGTGCTTCATGGAGGTTTTGTTTGATTAAGAGTACTGTATTTTGTAAAAAAATTTTTTTATTCTATAAAGATTCTTCAAAGCCCTTTTTGTGTATAGCCGGTGATTTTGATGGCATTTCCCTCTCCAGTGGTCATTATTATGTGCTTTAGGACTCATAGTACATGACACTGAGTTTAGGATCGGGTCCTTCAGGGGTTCTTTGGGGCCGAGAGAAATGCATATTCATAAATTTTTATATTTTCTTGCTTCTGTCTTGGGTTTATGATTGCAGGATTTTGGATATGATTTGTTTGTTGTGGTCTGACTTTTAGGCTGGCTTTTTGCCATTTTTCTGGCATTTCTGCTATTATTTTGATTAACTTAAAATAAGTCCTTGTTTTTAATAAAGATTCCTTGTTGACTGATTTCTCAAGCCAAAGGTTTCACTGTCCTCCTTTCTCTTGATGAATATATTTTTGTTCATTTAAAGTATTTGGAAGCCAAAAACTCCCTTTAACTCCTGTGTAGGCCAAAGCAGGCCAGTAAAGTTTGGAATCAGGCTGCCTGAGATAAGGCTTATTTCAGGGCAAGCTAGGGGGAGCTCTGACATGGTTTATGGGTCTTTTTTGAGGCCTAACACCATTTTGCTATTTTCTGTGCACACAATCATAATAAAACCAACATGTTGGATGCATAGAACCAGGAACAAGCTGGATACAATAAGTGTGGCTAACTGGCATTTTTGGCATGAAAATTCTGAAGGGGCTCATGCGGATATGGAAGAGAGATGTTGTCAGAAGGAGTGGCGCTATACTGAGAAGTCATGAGTGTGTGTGTGTGAGAGAGAAAGTTGGAGACATGCTGAAGCACTTAAAATCCAAAACCTATGAGGCTTAATTAAATCCGTTGGCTTAGGCATGTGACCACCAGTGAAGAATCCTGGCTTGGGTCAGCTCATGGAGTAGTAGAAATGAGTGCAGATGATGTCGCCTCTGACCCCAAGTGACTGGTGTGAGGTGGAGTTGGTGACATAATTGTGCAAACCAGGGATAGAACAAAAAAAGAAGATCATTGGAGCCACGTGGTAGGAGCTATGGAAGACTGGAAGTGGTGGCAGCGGCATTGCAGGGTGACCAAGGAAGGAGGTGGCCTTTAGTAAACCTCTCATAAGGATGTGAGGGGGAGACACTGCGATTCACAGGGTACTGTGTTAGGCATCCAGCACCAGTGATGATAAATGACAGTTGAATAATGCCATAAAAATCACATAAAATAAAGATCTAGCAACATATTTTATCATACAGTACAACCATCAAAGGACGGCATTCAAAGATACAGTATGTCAATATCGACAGCAAATACTTAACACAGAAAACTGAAATGCTAATGAATATTCATAAACTGTTTCTCAGTTTTATGAGAAGTTGACATGATTCATGAAATTGATGATAACTACTCCAAAACAGCAGGCCGTACAAGTTCACACACCCTTTGTCACACACGTGCGAGTAGGAGGACATTGTATGGACCAAGCGATGGTAATTCCACTCCAGGCCAGGGGGAGGCGGGTTGCACTAAACCTTCTCCTGTTATCTCTGTAGACCAGCCACTGGAAAACCTGTCTGATGCAGCGCTGATGATGTCACTTCCAGTTCTGGCACCCAGCATGAGGTCACTTCCAGCTCTGGCACCCAGCAGAACATCACTTCTGGTTGCCGGTGCCCAGATGAACGTCACTTCCGGTTCTGATGTACAGACTGATGTCATCAGAACGTCAGTTCTGGTTCCCCTAGGTCACTTCCGGTTCCTGCACATCACTTCTGGTTTGATCCTGTAAAGCCGGCATCTTTGCAAACCTTCAGCAGTTCAATTCTGGACTCCAACAGAGAAACATCTCTTGCTCAAAAATCAACCCATTGCAGCCAGGGATAATATACGGGTTTCTGCTCCAAACCTTTTTAAGTGTGTTGAGTCTGATCATTTTTCCATCTTTAAACTGCATCATAAAAAAATCAAGCAATGTGTTTCTCTAAAGTGGTCAGCCTTCTGGCCTCAAGGTGATTCCGAAAAGCTCAGACTGCCAATGTGCCCACCTGAGCAAAAGTATGAAGAAGAACACTGCAGGGCCAAATGGACGGCCCAAGCAACCTAGAAAATATCACATAGTTAAAAGAATAACTTTTTTCTTCATAAGCAATTGCTTTGAACATATCACGGAAAATTGGAAAACTTTAAAAGTGATGACTATGTTGAGTTTGTTATATACATTTTAGTAATATGTTGAATTATTGAGATGAATTTACTACTTAGATAGGCAGGAGATACACTGTACCTGGGAGACATACTAGCTGGAGATCAACTACTGTTTATGTCAAACCTTTGTTTAAATTGACATTAAATATGGGAGGTGCGACCAGAGACCACCTGCATACAGGATTGCCAGATACAAACTACACATGCATTGGATTCAGGAAGTATTCAGACCCCTTTAATGTCTCCACACTTTATTGTGTTGTAGATTTAATTTTACAGTGACAAATTTTCCATTTTTGTCCATCAATCTGCACTCAATAACCCATAATCTCAAAGTGAAAATTTGTGTTCAAAAAGGTTTGCTAATTTACTAAAAGTCAAAAACTGAAATCTCTCATTCATAAAAGTAATTCAGACCCTTTGTTGTGGCACTCCAAACTGTAGCCAGGTTTGCTTTAATTCTCCTTGAGATGTGTCTAGACTGGAGCCCATCTGTGGAAAAATGAATTGATTGGACATTAGACAGACACAAACCTGTATATATGAGGTCCACAATTCACACTGCATGTCAGGACAAAAATCAAGCCATGAAGCCCACAATCAAATTGTGATCAGGCATAGATCCGAAGCAAGGGGATTAGACCATTTCTGAAGCTTTGAGTGTTCCCATGAGCACAGTGGCCTCGATAATTGTGAAATGGAAATTCATTTGGAACCACCAGGGCTTTTCTCAAAGTGGGCCATCCTGCCAAACTGAATATAAAGGGCCTTGGTAAGGGTGGTGACCAAGAACTCAATGGTCATTTTAGCAGAGCTTCAGAAGTCCTCTACTGAGATGAGAGAACCATTGTAACAGCACTCCATCAATCAAAACAGAAGCCACTTCTGAGTAAAAGGCATATGGAAGCATACTTGGAAGTTGCCAGACTGCACTTAGAGGACTCCAAGATCATAAGGAAAAAGATTCTTTAGTCTGATGAGACAACAATTGAACTCTTTGGGCAGAACTCCAGGCACTATATCTGGCAAAGACCAGGCACTGCTCATTACCTACCAAATACCGTTCCCTATGGTGAAGCATGGTGGTGGCAGTGTCATGCCTTGGGCGTTCTTCTTAGTGGAAGAGGCAGGGAGACTGGTCAGAATTGAGGGAAGGATGAAACACAGAGAGGTTCTTGAAGAAAATCTGCTGCAGAGTGCACTCAGCATCAGACTAGGGTGACGGTTCACCTTTCAGCATGACAACGACCTGAAGAATTCAGCTAAACAACGCTGGAGTGGCTTCAGGGTGAGTCTGTGACTCTCTCAGACTTAAACCACATAGAACACATGTGGAGAGTCCTGAAGATGGCAGCTTACAGATGCTTCACATCCAGTCCAACAGAGTTTGAGAGGATCTGCAAAGAAGGATGGGATAAACTGCCCAAAATCCAGGCGCGCAAAGTTTGTAGAGACGACTCAAACTAGAACTGCTGCCAAAGGGTCTTCTACAAAGTAATAAATTAAGGGTCTGTATGCTTAAATGAATGAGAGATTTCAGTTTTTGACTTTTAATATATTTGCAAACCTTTCTGAAAACATTACTCTGTCATTATTCAGTGTAGAATGATGGGCAAATATGGCAAATTTATCCATTTAAAATGCAACCTACAACACAATGAAGTGTGCAGAAAGTGAAGAAGTCCAATCCTGTCTGAGACAGTGAACATAAGGTAAGGCCAGAGACAAATATAAGTGGGAGGAGCAGCTGAAGAAAAGTCGACATGTGGAATGCATAGCTGGAGATAAGAAGGTGTGGCTAAATATACACAAAAAATGGGAGGTGTGGCCAGAAACCGTAGGCACGTAGGGCACAGCAGCAGAGACAAACAACAGGACATCTAAGAGGCCCACAGACGATGCTGCTAAAGATACAGTAAATGTGGCACATGTGGTCAGAGACAACTTATTCAAGGCAGGCAGAGCTAAAGAAATAAAATTGTAGGAGGGAGTCATGGAAAAACATAACACAGCATAACATTCCCACAAACGCATAGTCCAATTCAGAGGCAGTGGGGCATATCATTGGGCCTGGTTCAAGGAAAACTGCATGTAGGAGACTTGGCCAGAAACACTCAACTGTATATACGTCTGTCATAGTCAAGGCAAACAGAACTTGTGGGCATGCTGATGGGTGACGTGCCATTCCCCTAGACCTGGAACCAATTTCCTTGGACAATCTCAGTCATTTATGCTGGCAAAAGGTAAATTATTCCACGCTCCACATCTCCCACCTCGAACACAAAATTATTTATGAAACATGGTCCGACACGAGCCATGTGGCTTCCGTCTCTCACAGGAGCTGACACCAGGATAGTGAGGGAAATTTCCAGGGGAAGTGGGCAGCCGGAATCTGTAAATCTCTTCCAGAACTGCCTTACAGGTCCATGACGTCTTTAAAATAACCTTTTTTTGCCAGTCTTTGAGGTCTGTGTGTGTGTGAGTGTGTGTGTGCATGAGGGGTGTGTGGGTTTGTGTGTGAGTGTGTGTGGGTTTCTGTGCATGCTCTTCTTCTTCTTCTTCCATTGTCACGTAGTTTTCTGATTCATCCTAGGACTGCTATTCACTCTTCAGCAGGTGTCAAATTAATTTTATTCAAGAGTTGTTTCATTTTTTTTTTCAGGCATTCAGGTGTGAAAAGCCTCCTTTGCATGTCTCTCCAATTTACGTTCAATTTATTTTTCTTTCTTTCATTCTTTCTATTTTTTTTTTTGTATTGCGCCTGAGTTGTGTATGCATTGCACATATTCTGTACAGGCCCCCAAGTGGAGAGATTAGACCGTGAATGACAGTCCTGATTTCTCCAGCCACTTTATTCCTTAGCACATTTACAGTACCTTCATTAATAGATATTAAAGTCTGCTCTGCCGCATTCTTGCTCAGCGTTAAGGGGTCCACAGAAGGCAAAGAATGCACTGGTGTTGGTGCCCGTTGACCTGATTTGGGCACTAGTCACTGGTGGCTACTGATATAAAAGCTGGTCCAGTTATCCTTATTTCATGACAACACTTCTTTCTATATAAACTTTCTCCGGTCCTGTTCAGCCTATATACATCGGACTTCCAATACAACTCGGAGTCCTGCCATGTGCAAAAGTTCGCTGATGACACTGCTATCGTGGGCTGCATCAGGAATGGGCTGGAGGAGGAGTATAGGGACCTAATCAATGACTTTGTTAAATGGTGCGACTCAAACCACCTACACCTGAACACCAGCAAAACCAAAGAGCTGGTGGTGGATTTTAGGAGGCCCAGACCCCTCATAGACCCCGTGATCATCAAAGGTGACTGTGTGCAGATGGTGCAGACCTATAAATATCTGGGAATGCAGCTGGATGATAAATTAGACTGGACTGCCAATACTGATGCGCTGTGCAAGAAAGGACAGAGCCAGTTATACTACCTTAGAAGGCTGGTGTCCTTCAACATCTGCAATAAGATGCTGCAGATGTTCTATCAAACAGTTGTGGCGAGCGCCCTCTTCTACGCAGTGGTGTGCTGGGGAGGCAGCATTAAGAGGAAAGACGCCTCACGCCTGGACAAACTGGTGAGGAAGGCAGGCTCTATTGTTGGCATGGAGCTGGACAGTTTAACATCTGTGGCAGAGCGAAGGGCGCTCAGCAGGCTCCTATCAATTATGGAGAATCCACTGCATCCACTAAACAGTGTCATCTCCAGACAGAAGAGCAGCTTCAGCGACAGACTGCTGTCACTGTCCTGCTCCACAGACAGATTGAGGAGATCGTTCCTCCCCCAAACTATGCGACTCTTTAATTCCACCCGGGGGGTAAATGTTAACATTTAACATTATACATAGTTATTGTCTGTTTTTCACCTGCATTATTATCATTCTTTAATTTAATATTATTTATTGTATCAGTATGCTGCTGCTGAAGAATGTGAATTTCCCATTGGGATTAATAAAGTATCTATCTATCTATCTATCTATCTATCTATCTATCTATCTATCTATCTATCTATCTATCTATCTATCTATCTATCTATCTATCTATCTATCTATCTATCTATCTATCTATCTATCTATCTATCTATCTATCTATCTAAATGAGTTCTAAATAAATGAGTGGTATGGTGGGAGATGTGTCAGCTCCAAGGCCCTGAGCTAACAGACCTGAAACCTTGATGAGAAGTCATCCCATGCTCATTCCTTGGTGCCCAGCCAGTTAATTGGCAGCATTGTATATTATGCATGGCAATGTATATCATGCATGTGGAAGTGCTAATGTGCTTTGTGTGACAGGCTGGTGCTTACTTCAGGATGAACTTCTGGATCCATGAATGGATAAGTCAACCACAGTGAAATGTTCTAAAAGTGACAATGGCTTTTGGAGTGAATCATTTGGGAGACTTGCACATGTGGCCGTATTTCAAATTAAACTTTTACTAAACTATGTGCCATAAACCAAACTTTATCAGAAACTTCAGCCGTAAGACGTTGGAAATATGTGGGGCATGTGTTGAGAATGGCACCATCGAGAATTCCTAATGCCTGTTTCTTCTTGGAACTTGAATCTGGATTGGAAAGCCCTAGAGGGGGAATTAGCCTAACAATGAAGCAGCAACTTCAAACATCAGGCAAAAATGTTATTATGGTCCCATTTGGTGTGAGCAGAAAGAACTATGACAATAGCATCTCCCAAGCCTGGCAAGGGTTCAGTGGTGTGAGCTGTTCTATAATGTCGTTGAATGATCAAAGGATGGTCGAACTTGACAAAGGTACAAGTAAGTACAAGTACTTGCATCGAGTGGCGGTCAAAGCCCATTTGGAGCCCTAGGCAGTGCATGGTGGTGACGCCCTTCCGTGTCCATAACATGGATGGAGGGGAAGAAGTAGAAAAGACTGGAATGCACAACGCTTGAGTGACATCAACGGTGCCCCTTGGTGTCTGTAGCATGCTTTCAGTATTGTGGTAAGGCTGAGGGGGTCAGGGGGTGTCCCCCTCGCCATCTGTAGAGCACCAAAATGCTGCTCTTTGCTGTCCATAGTGCTGATGTATCGGGAAGGTACAGGACTTGCACTGATCGAGTTACTAAAATGGCGTCCCTTGTCTTTCATATGTTGACTAATGGATTGGACCCACATACGCATATAGTGCCTTCACAAAGTATTCAGACCCCTTCACTTTTTACATATATTGTTATATTGCAATCATTTAAATTAATTTTTTCAATCATCAAGCAACACTCAATGCCCAAGAATGACAAAGCAAAAGCAGCATTTTAGACATTTCTGCACATTCCTTAAAAATAAACAAATGTGGCGTAACATTCAGGTGTGTTCAGCGACTAAGCTAACTGACATGAAAGTGAAAATATTTCACATTTTTATTTACTTTATCCAAGAGTCAGTTATTACATTCTTTGTTATTAAGTAGTTTTGTAACAATGAGTCATATTCAGAAGTAATTGCGATAATAGAATGCAGTTCCATGTGTGACTAGCAGTACTATTTAACAGAACTTTACAATGGAGTTAAAAACGGAGGCCTGCGGTGGCTCAATGGCTTTCATACACAGCAGACTGCAACTCAAGGGATGTGAAAACGGCATCGACTGATGTGTGTTTGTGCTGCAGGGTCTGCGCTGGGACGGTCTTAGGCATACGTGAACTACGCATCCGCGTAGGGCCCCCAGCCCGGCCCTGACTTTCAATTTTTTTTTTTTTTTTTTTTTTTTGTTGTTGGGCTGTGGGCCTGGGGTCCCTGTCATGCCCCTGGCACTGCAGCCATCTGTGCCAGTCCCAAGAAATTCAGTTCAGTGCATCTCTTAGTCTTATTAAAAATGGTAATTTAGATAGATAGATAGATAGATAGATAGATAGATAGATAGATAGATAGATAGATAGATAGATAGATAGATAGATAGATACTTTATTAATATTGTCCAAAGTGCAATCTTCACCTAAATCCCTAATAATATTGTCACACCGTCGTAACTTTGCCAAATGCACTATAGCAAACGTTAATTTTAGAGATTCGTTTCGGATTCATTCAGAGAGATCCCCATAAAAATCATGAAATATCCCTATATTACCGGCCTTTACCAGATCCAGAACAAAATCAATATTTTACCACTCTGCATACACACAAGCGTACATGTAGGCCTACTGGTCATCTAAGGCCTTTTCCGGATGTTTTCCTGAGCTTCGGGAGGACTCTGCCCCCCTGGACCCCTCCCTCCCCTTCCGGGGCCTGCACATCAGGGGCCTGCACATTTATGAACCGCGTAGGGACCCCAAACTGCTATGAACGGCCCTGGTCTGCGACTATTTGTTGTTCAATTTTCTTAAACATAACATTTTTGATAGAATACCCAACAGTGCAGTATCCAATAATTAGCAATTGAAAAATATCTAATAATACAAAATGAGCAATACTAGCATAATATCAGAATTACACTATGAAAGGAGAAAAAGAGCTGAAATACTTTCCCCATCTAGGGAATGTTCGTTAGTCAGTCAGTCATTTTCCAACCCACTATATCCTAACACAGGGTCATGGGGGTCTGCAGGAGCCAACCCAGCCAGCATAGGGTGCAAGGCAGGAACAAATCCCGGGCAGGGTGCCAGCCCACCAGAGGACAAACACACACACACACACACACCAAACACACACTAGGGACAATTTTAGGACCACCAATGCACCTAACCTGCATGTCTTTGGACTGTGGGAGGAAACCCATATAGACACGTGGAGAACATGCAAACTCCATGCAGGGAAGACCCAGAAAGCAAGCCCAGGTCTCCTTACTGCGAGGCAGCAGTGCTACCACTGCACCACCATGCCACCCACCTTAATGTTAGTTAAAACACAGTAATTCATTAAAGTTATCTAAATAAGAACTTGGAAAGGAACTGAGTTATTGTTTAACAGGAGTGGTGCACAATGCGCAAGAAGATAAGGGGCTTGCCACGATTGTTTGTGTATATCTGGAACTGAAAGATCAGGGGCTGGGCTTCAGAGATGAGGGGCTTAAGCCACTGAAGCCCCCCCACCTCCTGACACCACTGCCATTTGTAAACCCATCCTGTGTTTATATCAGTTATGGCAGCTGCAACACTTAACTGCAGGTTGATATCGTTGGTTCTTTACAATGATAATCTGCATATAACGTTGTTCAATCAATTCACTCTTATATGTGTTTACTTATTTACTTTCCTCTTCCATTTATTTCCAGAGAAGTGATTTATTTGTCCTCTATTAGTTTACTTATGTAAAGCAACAGGAGAAGGCACCGTTGTATGAGCGGTTTGCATGCTCGCTTTGCCCATCGCTTGACTGACTTGCATTGGGCAACAGAGTGGCCGTCAGATGAGTAAAAGAGGAAAATCTACAAAATGTTCAAGTTCAACCAACTGCTCTCAAGGTGAAATAGAAACAGTAAACGAATTCCTAGTTGAAGTCGCACAGAACGTTTCTCTCTTTTAAGATGGAGGAGTCTGCAAATTCGTTAATGCTTTTCAATGGGAAATTTTGAAATTTAACAACTTCTTTGAAGAATAAGTGTACCATATATCAACAAAATTGGCCCATATAGGGGGCCAAGTTGCTTCATCCAGAAAGGCAGACAGACAGACAGACATGGGCTTTCGCAATGGGTGCATCACGCATTATATACAGATGCACCTAAAAATTGAAATATCACATTGACGCAGGTGTTCAGAGGCTTTACTCAGTACTAATTTAAAGCGCCTTTGGCAGCGATTCCAGCATGGGGTCTTCTTGGGTCTAACGCAGCAAGCTTCACACATCTTAACGTCCTGCTGGTCCTCTCAAGCTCTGTCAGGAGATGGTGAGTGGACAGCGGTTTTCATGGTTTGATATAGTTGAAGACTGGGCTCTGGCTGGAACTTTCAAGGATGTCCCTAAGCAGCTCTTGTGTTGTCCTTGTTTTGTCCTTAGTGTCATTGTCCTGTTGGAAGGAAAACCTTGGGCCCACTCTGAGGTCTAGAGTGCTCTAAAGCAGATTGTTTTTCTGTACTTTGCTCTGTTCAGCTCTCCCTCAACCTGGGGAGTCCCAATCTCTGCTGCTAAAAAACAACCTCAGAGCTTGATGTTGCCACCACCGCAGGTGATGAGTGGTGCCTGGTTTTCTCCAAGTTTGACACATAGAACTGAGGTCAAAGAGTTCAATTTTGGTTTCCTCAGATCAGAGAATCTTTTTTCTCATCATCTGAGAGTGTTTTAGGTGCCTTTATGCAAACTCCAAGAGGGCTTTCATGTGTTGTCTGTCAAATCTGCCATAAAGCCCCAGTTAGAGGAGTGTTGCGATGGTAGGTGTCCTTCTGGAGGGTTCTCTCATGTCCACAGGTTTTCTGGTGTGACCACTGAGTTCTTGGCCTCCTCTCTAACCAAGACCCTCCTCGCTGATTGTACAGTTTGGCTGGGAAACCAGCCCTAGGGAGAATCATGGTTGTTAAAAAACTTGTTCCTTTTAATAATCATGGAGACCACTGGGCTCTTGGGAACCTTCAGTCTGGTGAAATGTTTTTTGTAGCCTTCCCCATATCTGAGCCTCAACACAACCCTTTCTGTAAGCTCTGCAGGCAATTCCTTTGACCTCATGGTTTGGTTTTTCTTGAACTGTAGGACCTTCTATGGACAGATGTGTGCCCTTCCTAATCATGTCCAATCAATCAAACAGAATGTGAGGTTATATAGCGCCTTGATGTATGGAGTACAAGTCCAAGGTGGTTCTGCTCAAGCTTTATAACACACTGGTGAGGCCTCATCTGGAGTCCTGTGTGCATTTTGGGTCTCCAGGCTACAAAAAGGACATAACAGTGCTAGAAAAGGTCCAGAGAAGAGCGACAGGGCTGAGTCCAGGGCTACAGGGGATGAATTATAAAAGAAGATTAAAAGAGCTGAGCCTTTTCAGTTTAAGCAAAAGAAGATTAAGAGGTGACATGATTGTTTAAAGTGTTTAAAATTATAAGGAGAATTAGTCCAGTGGATCGAGACTGTTATTTTAAAAAGAGTTCAACAAGTTGGAAACTTGTTAAGGGTAAATTTCACACAAACATTGGGATGCTTTTCTTCAAACAGAGAACCACAGACACTTGGAATAAGCTACCAAGTAGTGTTGTAGACACTACATCAACTTGATGTTTTTTAGAAGAATTAAGTGGATAGGACTTGTGAGCTTTTTTCGGCTGAATAGTCTGTTCTTGTCTTGATTGTTCTGTTTTAATGTTCTAACATTGACTCGAAACAAGGTGTAGAAACATCTTAGTGATAAGCAATAGAATGAGATGAACCTGAGCCAGATTTCAAGAGTCATAACAAATGGTCTAAATTCTTCTGTCAATGGGACATTTCAGTTTTTTGTTTTGAATAATTTTGCAAGAATTCCTACAATTTGTTTTTATTAAATCTTTTTGGGTTGTTGAGTGTTGGTTGCTGAAGGAAAAAAATCAATCTAAATGATTTCAGCACATGGATGCACCATAACAAATTGTGAAAAAATGACCGGGTCCTATTAGTTTTGAAAGGCGCTGTATATACCACCCTTATAAACGAGCATGGTTATCCCTAAAGGACACACTTCAGATTAATTCGATTGAATATATTAATTTACTACAAATTTTCTAACTTGTTTGGAGGAATGGAAAATCCTACCAGCCTATAAAGAAGCCCGAGATTTTAAATAATATGATGGTGAAATGAAGAGATTTCTAAGGAATAAAGAAAAGAATAGTTGTAAAAAAGTCAATGTTAAATTTTACCAAACCAAATGAATCCAAACTTTAAATCTAGAAGAAAACAAATCAAACAATCCTAAATCCTCTCTTTTAACATAGTCCTTATAGATTTCTCTGATTCTTCTATCCAAATGTCAGGGGAGAAATTCAATGTGCTGCCATTTTTTTATAAATTGTAACATGATAAGTTTGTGCATTGCATTTTTGTGGGGCTACACATTAGCAATGGACATCATAACCAACAAAAATTTGGCAGCGCCCATGAAAATAAAACTCAGAAAACAATAAAATGATGGTATGATGGCATCACAAACATAATGATAAATATTAATAGCACAAAATACTACATGGTAAATGTCAAAACTTTATCAGGGTGATCCTAAATTAATTCTTAACAGAATTCCCCTAAGAAAGATGCCAGTTCTGAATATGTCCATTCTTGTCAAAATGCAAGTTGGGCAACCCTAAGCCCTATTTGCTCCATTTTTAGAATATTTATACATTAATTTTTATATATTTACATAATATATTAATATTGGGGGGCGGCACGGTGGCGCAGTGGGTAGCGCTGCTGCCTCGCAGTTGGGAGATCTGAGGACCTGGGTTCGATTCCCGGGTCCTCCCTGCGTGGAGTTTGCATGTTCTCCCCGTGTCTGCGTGGGTTTCCTCCGGGCGCTCCGGTTTCCTCCCACAGTCCAAAGACATGCAGGTTAGGTGGATTGGCGATTCTAAATTGGCCCTAGTGTGTGCTTGGTGTGTGGGTGTGTTTGTGTGTGTCCTGCGGTGGGTTGGCACCCTGCCCAGGATTGTTTCCTGCCTTGTGCCCTGTGTTGGCTGGGATTGGCTCCAGCAGACCCCCGTGACCCTGTGTTCGGATTCAGCGGGTTGGAAAATGGATGGATGGATATTAATATTGAGGCAATACTATTTTGTATCTTATTTATTATAATGTTGCCCCCATTTTTTATTTATCTTTACATACTGTAGCTGTAGTCATGTTTTGTATAGTTGCTATTTCCATTGCCAGTCACATGACAATGAGATCATGTGATGTCGTCATGTTTCACCTATAAAAGATGGCGGCACCCAGCAGCATGCATCGGAGTATTGCATTCAGAAAACACAAGAGAGAAGGGTCAAGGAAATTAAGCCAGTGTTAGGATCTTTTCAATAATTACTTTGACTACAATTTATTAGTTCTGTATTTTACATTTTGGTATACTATTAGGAAAATGTATTTTGGTTCTGGTTCACCTCCTGCATATAACTTTGTTTGCTCCTAAAACTTTTTTGGGGTCACTAGCAACTTTAAAACCTGTGCCCATATTTACCAAGTGCCACAGAATTCCTTGTAGGAATGGCATTAAGAATCTGACTAGGATAAGAGCTTGTCCTACCCCAGAGTGGGAGATGAGATGTAGTTATGAAGCATCTTACAGCAACTCCACCATATCTCACTTCTGTGTATAATTATGGAGTACTGTCAGCACATTTCTGTACGTATTGGAATCGATTTGATAAATAAGAACTAAACCAAGCGAGTACATTGCCTGTAAGCCCAATGTCATTTTCCAGCCTGTGCAGTAAAGTAGAATGGTCAATGGTGTCAAATGCTGCACTTAAGTCTAACAACATAATTACAGTGGAGTTTACTTCATCAGAGGATATCAGAATGTCATTTACAACACATGTTAGTGCCGTTTCTGTACTATGACTAGTGAGGAAACCAGACTGGAATTTCTCAAATAAATTGTATTGCATAAGGTGTGACTGAAGCTGAATGGTGAATACTTTTTCAAGTATTTTGGAGAGAAAGGTTAAATTTGAAATGGGTCTATAGTTATTAAGCATATGTGGGTCTAGGTCTGAATAATGGTTTGATGACTGACACTTTTAGTGCCTCAGGTACTGTGCCATACAATAATGAACTATTAATAATGTTAAGAATTGGTGCTGCAAGAACATCCATTGCACTTTGTAACTAGTTTTGTTGGCACTAGGTCTAGGGAACAAGTAGTAGGTTGCATTTTAGAAGTTAAAGTTAAGACTTCCTGCTCAGTTACAGGATTAAAATTTCTAAAGAGTTGAATGCAATGTGAGACCAGGGTCAACCAAGCTAGTATGTGGTTTGCACTGTGATGCTGAGATCTGAGATATTTTTAATTTTCTCATAAAAAGTTCATAAAGGCTGTACTGCTAATTTCTGGTGGTATTTTGCACTGTAGATCTGAATTCCCATTTGTTAATTTAGCCACTGTTCTAAACAGTACCTGAGGATTTTTATTATTGCTATCTATTATTGTAGAATACTAGTCTGAGTGAGCTTTAAAGAGACCTTTTTTAATATTTTTAATAGGAGAAGAAGAACAAGGAGAACATAATTGGGTAGGATATTATGCTAAGCTCCAAGTAATTGTTGGCACTTCCCAACAACATTAAGATTGATACTATAGAAAGACCAAACATAACAGGCTCATTTATTTTACAATAAATTGTCCACATATGTGCTTTCCTAAGAATGACCTCTCTGCTATTATGACTATATAAAAATGTCTCAGAGTTATTGAAACTACTGAAGGCTATTTCAGCCTTGTTTCTGGAGACTCCTCCAGTGTTCGATTTCAGGAGATTCATGATATGTCCATCTATCTCTGTGATTTCTCACCTTATCTTCTGCAAGGTCGTATTTATTCAAATGTCCCGTCTGCTTTTTTTAACCTTCCTGGGCTTGTAAAGTGTAACAAAAATATTCCAGGGGTTCATGGAATGCAAAGCTGTGACCTGAGACATTTCCTTCTCAATCACCCATCCTGCCCCTGATCTGCAGCATAATATGCTGGCTGCTACGGTACAGTTTGCAACCATGACTGCTTTTGTGGTGATACTGTGATATTGTTTATGATTCCCATATGTGTGCTCATCCACACTTGAGGCAGTGATCTTTATGTGCATGCCATCTATTACACCAACAGCTCCAGGAAAACCAATGATTTGCATGAATGCAGCTTCCTTTAACATTACCTCATGTAGAGTGGTAATGAAATGTATACCAATTGTTTCACGTGTTGCAAGGGTGTTCAAAGTCTGATGCAAAATTCGACAATTCAGTTATTCAAAATTGTCAAATACCCAAATCATAACTATTGCAAAGCTGTGTTTTTTGCCATAGCCTAAAAAATTTAACGTTATCAATGTTTATATTTTGGCTGACAGAGCATGACTTCTTCACATTGATGGAGAGATCACATGATATACAAGATTTGTTACTAACATCATTCCATGTCATGATGTCAAATCGATATTTTTTTACAAGTTTATTTTTGTCTAAAAAATATTTTTGAAACATTCCAGTTTTACCAGAATATGAATGACAATTCCGGTCTGAATGCCATCTTCTTCCAGCTCCTGATGAGTCAAGACAACTCGCCTGAATCTTGGTGATGTTAGGAGTAATTTCACAAATTAGAAAAACTGATAAAATGCTATTTCTCCTACTCCTAAAAATAGGAACAAATTTAAGTAACTCTGAGATTTACGAGCCAGTTAGGACTGTTTTCGCATTCTGAGATGCCTGATAAATACAGGCACTGTTTTTTTTCCCCAAGGCACTCATTACGCCCATATGGTCTATTCAGAAACATATGAAATTGATGCAACAAGCTTGGAGTGTGGATGTCCTTCATGTTGTATAATGAAGTTCCAAACATGACAAACAAGTGGTATGAGGCCTCCAAAATGACTTTTACTGGCCTGTTTTCATGTAGCCTCACCCCTTGGCACCCTGTCCCCAAACTACTTCCTGTAGGTTTCAGCCTGTTCAGCTTTAAATTGGGAAACTGACTTTAAAAGTTCAAAATACAATCAAAGTCCCAAAAATATACATAAAAGTCTTATGAGGTTGAGAAACGCATAAGACAGTCCAAACAGTAATCTTTAAAAATTCCAGCTTTATTAACAAAAAAATAAGAAAAAAGACACAAAAAAGGAAAAAGATGTGCTTATAAAGGCAACCTGAAGGCTAACAGTAAACGTAAAATCTGAGGACAGAACCAAACAAATTACAAATAATCTGAAGAATCCAAAGTCAAACTCAAAAAACAACTTAATGATCTCCTGCTGAGTCCGTCTCTGTCTATAAAGCCAGAGGGAGGAGCCAGCAGCAGTGACATCAGGATGACCCACCTCCTGGGGCTCCACCCACAAAGTACAAGGAACGAATGAGCATTTAAAAAGATTAAAAAATAACAACAACAACAATTCGACATAAAATAAATACAAGCCTGCATAACATTTCACAGGAGCCCAAATTGCCCTTCCAGAGTATCAATTACGTACATGAGAACCCCAACTACTAATATTGGTTGGCCTGGAGCTACAGCTGGATGAGAGGAAGGACACTAATGCACTGGTTTCAAATGAGACACATGAGAATTTGAATGTATCCTTAAGTTTGTCAAATGTTTCTCATATCACCCGTTATAACAGCCAGCTAGCAAAAACATTTGAAAGAGTAACTGGGAGAAAACACATAATCAAAAACAAGAAAAAGGACAGAGAACTGAAAAATCAGCTCCACCATTACCAAAGGAAAAATGAGAGGCAACAATTAAGGTAAATAAAATATGAATTTATAGTCTACAGCCTTCAAAAACCCAAATAAAGATGTTAAAAGACAACAGTTGAACTACAAAAGGACAGAATAATTATGAATAAGAGGTTGCCTGATCTTTTTTAATTATTGTATATGAACTAATATATCAAAGAACAACTCCGTCGGGGGATTCCTCAGGGGGAAGTCACACATAGAGAGCCATACTCTCTGCCCTATATGATAATACCATAAACAAGATCTCCACCACTATCTAATGTCTTTAAATCTTGCAAGATGGGAGGAAGTCTCAAATGAAAAGGATATGGGGAAGGGAGAGGTTAAAACCTTTCACTCAAAACAGGTCCGACATGTAGAGGTGGGCCTCTAAATGTTTCAAGCAAATTCAGCTAATGGGAACATTTTCCTCCAGTCTGGCTGAAAGGAATTTACTGTAAATCAGAGGTATTTCTCTAAATCTTGATTACACGCTTGGTCTGCTCATTACTTTTGGGATGACTGCCAGGCGTCAAATTAACCCTTGTTCTGACTTTGTGTTCAAAAATATCTCCAAAAATGAGAAATAAACTTTTGAGCTTTGGTTGGAAATCATTGTCGTAGATAAACTATGCACTTGAAACACTCCCCTAAAAATATCTCTGTGAGTTCTTGTACCTTGGCTAGGCTTTTGTGGGAAATAAAGTACGCCTGTTAGAAAACTAATCCATTATTATCAGGATTACCATGATACCGTGAGTAGAAGGCAAATCCACAGTAAAATGCATGGGAATATCCTCCCATGGACATGAGTAACACAAGGGAGGTGGAATGTGGTACAACAACTTAGAACAGCCACCTGAGGAAGACTTGTCCTGATTGATGATTTCATAGGTCTGTACATAGTATAGAATCACAAGAAAGCATAGGAGGAAGGGTTGGGTTACGGTGAGGGTAATACAGATGACAGTCAGTGACTATACAGGACATCATAATCACAATGTAACACAATTATTCGCTTTGAACTAGTCGTAGTGTAGCTTTGGATACAAGTTCCTCAACTGAACACATATGTTCAGTACCATCGATCTTTTATCCTGTCTCAGAATTAAGGACGGGACTTCCGTTATGTTGGTGAAGGACATTATGGTAATATTCTGACAGCTAGTCTGTCCTGGAGGTCAAAGAGGAGACAGAGATACCATCAGCGATCTCTTACACTCGGGTGTAACATTACCAATATTATTGAAGCCTTGTGGTTGCTCTTTATATTCTGCGAATATTCAATAATATCAATGTCTAAACTTGACCACCAAATTAATCAGAGATGAATGCTCAAGTCTTGGTTATGCATGGATATCCTGTCTGAACTGAAAAACTTTACTCCCTTGCTTTCCTTTGGAAAAAACAAATCTATTCCATTAGGAACCGTTGCTGGAATAGATCGCTCCTCTCTATACTTGTTAACCGCTTCCAAAATATCCATTAGCTCATTTATGTTCATAGTGGCTACAAAAAGGTTCTTAGTAGTGAACAAAATTGAATTTGCAGCAAAACTTTGTGTTTCGCTTTCACAAAAAAATAAACGCAAAATAAATTCTGTTTTGCTTCAGTGAAATTTGTGCCATTCACACAACAAGAACGGTGTTTAGCTCGTGCCTGGAAGCGTTTTCCGGCTTTATTTCCACATGCGTCTGCCTGTTATTTAGTACGTAACCCTCTGAAATAGGCAGGCCTGCCGTAAAGCGGTATATACCTGAAAGGTTGGTGTAATGGCCCAAGTCTCTACCATCATAGCCCAGCTGGCCTGAATAATAGCCTAAGTATATCTATTACACTGTGCTACTGTTAGGCTACTTTATTCTCTAAATCTTGCACTCAGCTGCTGAAGAGATGTATTACTGAATGGCCACTACACCTCACCACCATCATAATATGGCTGGCTGGAATATTAGACTAAATATATGATACAATTGGTAGTCAAGTTACATGGCTTACACAAGTTGAGCTACTGTTTTTTAGCGGCAAGCAAGTTTTGTTTAATCTCACAGGTTTCAAGAAGAAAACAGAAAAGATTTCAGTTGTAACTTAGCATGAGAGCAACTCAAAACAACAGATGCTTAGTGTGTGTAGAGAAGTACAAGCAGGGAAAGCGAGCTTTTGCCCTTCTGCTCAATGACAGGTTTCTTTCCTCCTTGTGCTTGCCTAAGGACATCTGCGTTACGGTGTGACAGGTGTACTGCCCCAGTCAAACTCCCCTGCCACTGTCCTCGGAGCGGGTAGCACCGAGCCCGAGGAAGTTTGTGTGCTTAATGCGATAAGCGAAAGCCCCCGTGGAGAAGGGGAGATGCAGGGCGATTTGTCAGAAGACAGTGAAAACCATGAGAAGTCTTCTTGTGCGGCCTGCAAAAATAAGAACTGAGTGCTTCGTATCGTCTAGCTGTTGGTGCCATTCTTCTACTTTTATGACTGAGACTTCCACATCAAAATTTTGTTCTTCTTCAAGGATGAAGCTGCTAAGTATTAAAGATTTTTTTTAGATAGTATTGCTTTCATCTCAATATTTGATACATCTCCACTAAACTCAAATCCAAACTGTCCAGATGATGTAAAATTGGTGCTGATACAAATAGTCGTTTTGATTTTCAAATGCTTCTTGAGCATCTGATGTCCAGAAGAACATTTGTACATTTATCTTTATTAAAGCAGTAATGGGAACAATTACTGAGCTAAATTCTGTAATAAATCTTTGATAGTATTGACAAACCCCACAAATCACTATGCAGTTATATTACAGCCAGGGTTTATCCCCTGGCTTATGTTTATTTTCTGTTTTATTGTTGTTTTTGTTATGTCTGAAATATCATTTTTCCTTGTTTAATGCAATTTCTAGTTTTTATTCTTTTACATGTGTTTATGTATTTTATTGTTGTTTTTGAGTTATTATGTGTTTAATTTTTATGTATTTTCTGTTTTGTGTTTTATGTTCTTATGATCTATGTCCATTGCGGCTGGAGCCCCAAGGGGTGGGGCCACCCTGACATCACTACTGGTGAACTCTCCATTTCGCTATATAACTGAGCTGAAATAGTTTAACTATTGGAATCATTTGTCGCTATGCAAGTTTCTGTAAGTATTGCTGTTTCTGTGGTTGGATTTTCTGATTTTTCAATTTGCTTTCTCTTTGTTTCAAGGATTCTGAATACTGGACTGCATTTTGGACTTTGCTGAGGAATGACTTTTATTTGTTTAAAAGTAAAAGAAGCAAAAAAAAAAATTGGCTGCTTAAAAAGTAATCCTCAACAAAGTCTAAAACACAGTCCACTAATCAGAATTCTTTAAAGAAAGCAAAAAATAAAGGAAATGGTAGAAAATCCAAACACAAAAACACAACCCACAATGACAAATGATTCCCAACTCCTGAGCCTTCTCATCCAGTTTAACTAGCCAGAGTGTGGACACAAGAGTTGGGGTGTCAGGGGGATCCGGTCTTTTGATACTCCAGAATATAAGAACATTTAAAGGGACAGAAAAAAATTATAAACATAACAGAAAATACATAAAAATAAAACACATAGTAACTCAAAGACATAACTCAAAAAATTCTTATGTAACTCATGTTGCATAATTCGACAAAATACATAAAAGCATGCAGTACCATGACACTGTTAATATTGCTATATTTAGTTAGTATTTATGTATTATGTATTCAAGTGTCTGTATATTCCTTGTTTTTTATGGGAGGGACCCCAAAAGGCAGTTTCACTTTGATGTCACTGCTAAAGGACTACACTCAGTCTTTATATTTGAGACTGGGGAGCTGAGCCTTCAGAGTTTCATTGACATTTGTAGAGTGCATTCATAGTAAATATTGATTTTCTAGTTTCTAGATTATTTTGCTTATGCCTCTGGTTTTTTTTTGGCCTTTGGTCTTATTTTACTCTGGGATCCCTTTTTAGGAAAACACTTTTTTCCTCTTTTGCCATTTTTTGTTGATATTTTTCTTTATTTCTAAAGATTTTTGTGATGGACTTGTCTCTTAAGCTAAAGGTGTGTTGGTTCTTCTGGGAATTTAAAACTATATTTTGATCCTTAAAAAGTAGGCTTAGATTTTAGGCATGTGTAGGCCAAAGCCAGGCTGTTGAGTTTTGAGGCCAGGCTGCCCGGAGTAAGGCCATCTCTAGGCAAGCTAGTGAAGGTAAAGGAGTCCCACAACACCAGACCGAGGAAATGAACTCCACTGGCCTGCCTAAAGATACGCCTCAGGTGACAGGTAGGTTTCTCTGGCTTGCAAACACCCAAGATCAGCTCGGCTTTTACAGTTTGACTTAACATGTCCACTATATCTGTAAAGAGCTGAGAGAAACAAACAGAAAAATTCTCTGGCCAACAAAACTACAGTTATCCTTTGCGAATCACAGGGGTTAGGGATGCAGGACCCCAGCGAATGCGAAAATCTGCAAATACATTTTGGGCCCCTCACTTCACTTCCGTGATCGTCAGAGGTGACTGTGTGCAGAGGGTGCAGACCTATAAATACCTGGGAGTGCAGCTGGATGATAAATTGGACTGGACTGCCAATACTGATTCTCTGTGCAAGAGAGGACAGAGCTGGCTATACTTCCTTAGAAGGCTGGCGTCCTTCAAACATCTGCAATAAGATGCTGCAGATGTTCTATCAGACGGTTGTGGTGAGCACCCTCTTCTACACGGTGGTGTCCTGGGGAGGCAGCATTAAGAAGAAGGATGCCTCACACCTGGACAAACTGGTGAGGAAAGCAGGCTCTATTGTAGGCATGGAGCTGGACAATTTAACATCTGTGGCGGAGCGACGGGCACTGAGCAGGCTCCTGTCAATCATGGAGAATCCACTGCATCCACTAAACAGTGTCATCTCCAGACAGAGGAGCAGCTTCAGTGACAGACTGCTGTCACTGTCCTGCGCCACTGACAGACTGAGAAGATCGTTCCTCCCCCAAACTATGCGACTCTTCAATTCTACCCGGAGGGGTAAACGTTAACATTATTCAAAGTTATTGTCTGTTTTTACCTGCATTTTTATTACTCTTTAATTTAATATTGTATTTTGTATCAGTATGCTGCTGCTGGAGTATGTGAATTTACATCTTGAATATTCAAACTCAATGGCACCTGGTGGTAACTAATTCTGGATGACAGCAAACAATGTGAAAAAAGTCAGTGGAAAGAAGAAAAAAAAAGAACTCATGTTACATAATCCACATGTCCGATATCCATACACATGGTGAAAATGTGTAAAATTGGTGCCCTTTTTTTGATAAAATATTATTAACAGTTACTTCCTGGAAATTCTAGGGTGGGGGGTTCAAAATTGAAAAATGACATAGACTCATGAGGAAGACATCTGTGACAAGTAAACCTCTTTCACAGGATTCTCCATTGATTGTATACATTTTTAAAATTAACAGCATTTTAATTATTGATAGATTACTATACAAGATCAGAACTAATCAAAAAGAGTTTTTAATACCATAACAGGAACTATAAAACTTTTATTATTATGGGATTATCTATTTTTGCCCACTATGTCAACCCCACTTACATTTTTCTGCAGCAACCATATTTCCTGACTCTTCACAACAGCAGCTCAAGTGTGAGAATCTTTTGATTTAGAAGATGCTTTTAGAACAACTGGTTTAATATCCCTTTCTTGTCTACCACACCAACTGTCTTTAATATGACAACGCATCATCAAACCACGAACACCCCAGAGTGAGTTACGTGACAGCAACTGGTGAACAGCAGCTAGAAAACACCCATAATGGCAGAAACGGATGACACAGTGATGTCCAGAAAATAATGACAAAAATATTAACACATCAAAAATACAATAATGGCTCAGAAAGATAGCACAAATGAAACAATAGATAATCACCAATCACCACATAAGAATGATGAGTATCTTAACTTGTTTATAGATTCATAGGGTTATTATTGTCATGTGAACAGAGTCAGTGAAATATTCTAATCAACACAAGCACATTGCCACTCTCTGGCACCATGACTAGTGTGTGTAAAAGCCTTACCTTGAAACTTCTGCCTTTCTTATCTGAAATTCCTACTATACCTCAAAGTTAGATTTATAATAGAACATGATTATTTACAATCAATTTAAACAATCAATTTAAGACCATTCTAAATGGGGCCAAAAAAGTAAAAATACAATTAACGCCAAGCCACACAAAATGCCAAGAAATTCAAAGCTCAAAATAGGAAATATGCAATAAAGAAGAAGTAATATAATTCCAAAAAATCAATAATGAAGATAAGATAAAACAATATAAAATTCCAAAATACAATAATGCAGATAAGATCAATAAATGTAACGACCAAAACAGCAAAATTCAAGTGTGAAGAAAGCGCAAAGTGTACTGTTTGGGAAGGGAGACAACAAGGTAACCTGTGAATGAAATCAGAAGATGGCACAGACTGGTAAGAATTCAAGCAGGGAAAATAAAATCTAATAACCAAGGCTTAAGGGTGTGTAGTCGGAATGGTGGTCAAAGAAAAGAGTAATACGTCATATAACATAAAGGGTTCATATAACCAAAATCAAGCTGTAATTTCTAGTCCGAGAGCATTAAAAAGTTGCTGTAACCAGTAAATTCAAAAGTAACAATAAGAAATTACCAAGAGGGTTGCTTGTTTTGTGAATCTAATCTACGGTGACCAGTAAGTGCAGAAGGCTGACGTTTATGTCATTGTGGTAAGCGTGTCATGCCTTGCACACTCCTGGTTGTCAGGCCCAGCAATGACATATCAGCAAGTCAAAGAGGATGATGTCACAGGAGAAAGGGAGACATTTTTAATACTGTTGAAAACTCAGGAAAACAAAGAAATAAATATAACCAATAGATACCTTGACCTTCAAAACTGCAGAAATGATTTCTGAATAATTTTAATGTCAAGGAACTTTCGTATTTCAGCCAGGGTTCCTCCTCTGGCTGCGATTGAAGTTCATGTGTAATGTCTCTTTTGTTCATTTTTTATTCATTAGTTTATGTACCTAATGCTTCTTCTTTATTTTTGGTTTTGTCTATATTTCTATGTAGCCTGTGTTCTGTACCATGTGTTTAAGGGGTGGTTCCCCAAGAGGTGGAGCCACCTGCCAATCACTGCCAGGCACTGCCCTCCACCCTATAAATTGGAGGACCTTCTATAGGTCCTGGCAGTTCATTTTGAATGCTCTGTGGAGTGGAGGGTTTACTTCTGCTCTGCCATGCTTTGTGCTTATCGTGACTTCTTGGATCTGTGACCCTGTTCTCTGATTTTGACTTTGTCATTCAGATTCTGTATTGTAACTGCATTTGCTGTGGATTGCTTTGCCTTGCCTTCTCTGATAGTTCCTTTCTACTATAAGAAGCTTCTGGTGCTACAGAGCGTTTTTTATAAAAATAAATCTTTTATTTTAAAAAGCTTCTTATGGCTCCTTTTGTTTCTAGTCAGGGTTTTGATGGTTTCCCCACTACACGTCAATTTTTGGAAGTGCTCTTAGAAATGATGTGCTTTTGGGCCTCCCAGTTTATGACAGTGTAACCAAAGGCAGTATATTGGGACCTGACCCGACACACTCACACCGGAGGCACGTATAAAAACAAGGAACTTTTATTTTTCTTCACCTGTGGGCCACGACTTCCCCGTGTCCCACAGGCATAACACAGTCCCAAAGCAGACCACAATAAAATACACACAGTATGCTTCTTGCACCACCACTCCTCCTGGCAAGTGTAGTCCTCATCATCCCAACTCAGGCTCCTTGAGTAGTGGCTGCTGGCCCCTTTTATAGTCCAGCCGGAAGTGCTCCAGGTAGTTGATTGCTGAGTTCCGGCTGCACTTCCAGGTGTGGCGAATACACTGCCCATAAGGGCTCAGGAGTCCCAACTGCAGCACCCCCTGGCGGCACCTACAGGACCCAACAGGGCTGCACCCAACTCCAATTCCCATGGAGCCTTGCAGGAAACCGAGGCACCGCTTCAACCCAGGGGGGCTGCAATCTAGCATCCAGGGGGAGGTATTGCTGCTCCCCCTGAACATATAATGAAGGGGCGTCCTGGCCAGGCATGGACCCCGGCCGTCCACCACAACAGGAACAGTTGGAAAAAAAACTAAAATCATAAGCCTGATCATGACACTAAGCAATATATAGGCCATAAATTAAAAATGGTAAACTACAAAAAATACTTTAAATTGGGAAAGACATACCAGTGCAAACAGCCAAAATTAAAAATTCCAAATCAAAGCTTCAATAACTAAACAAATAAACTTTTGGATAATGTAATCCACCTTTGGGAATGGAGAATTCAGAATTCTTCACAGACTTTTTCCTAATCCCTGTAAGCAGCATCTGATGGGCCTCACTGCCGATCCTCTCTGTCAATTATGTTCCCTTAGTTTACCTGCCACTTTCTGCCACATGTTCTGACACTGTCCTCCTGTCTTTTCTTTTTGGGCACATGTTTCTCACCTTCTGTCTTCCTTTCTATCATGCTGTATTCCCCTGCTGCCTCAAGTCTTTTTCTTAAGACCTTTCTATGCATCCACTTAATATCTCTGAACATAAGCTGTTTTGTTTGGGTACCTTGGCAGTCAAATTAATTATTGCCTCCTGCCAGAAGGCACCTGAATGTGTTACAGTTGACAACTGGCAGGCCTCCTTCTATAACTTAATTCATTTTGGAATAGCTCGGATTAATGGTGCTTCCAGTAATGTAATCGAATCTTGGTCTGCTGCTGCTCAGTTGTTTAAATCAGGTTTGTAACGCCTCGACTTTGTCTTTCTGTGACACGATTCTTTACCTCTTTGCTCAGGCTGGGAGGATGAGGGTGGGTTGTGTTCTTATATAGGCCTATTATATGTTTTCCCCTGTTCATTTCTTGTCAATTTGTCTTTATTTAATAGAAAGTGTGAAAATGTTATAACTGGGAGTTTCAAAGTCCCAAAAGAATTTCCAAAAATGCCCACTAGAGAGAAAAATCCCGTCAAAAAATGCCAGCTAGATACAAAAGGGCCATGAAGAATCTTTATAAAATAAAAGATTTACTTTTAAAGTCTCTGTTAAACAGTGAAGCTTTGCAGAACACAAAAAGACAAAACAACAGGCAATCCAAGGTGAATAAAAGTCCCAATACAAAATTCCAAGAATAGCCAAAATCCAGAGCGAAATTTCAAATATCCAGAAAATCATTAAGCACACTAAATGCACAAGAACTCACCCATCCTGAGTACATTCGAAATGAAATAAACTGCCAGGAACTATAGGGGAGCCTCTGGTTTTATAGGGTGGAGGGCAGTTCTTGGTGGTGATTGGCAGGTGGCTCCGCCTCTTGGGGGAACCACCCACAAACGACATGCATATGTCACAAAAGCAGCTTACATACTGTACATGAATAAAATGAAACATATAGGATGATGAACATACTCAACATAAATAAAAGAATTAAGAATGAACAAAAGAGACATAAAATATGAATTTGAACCCCAGCCAGGAGAGGAATCCCAGCTGAAACATAACATTTAAAGCACAATGAATTGACATTTCATCTTTAAGTTCTTGCAGAAAACAGAAATTAAAGTTAATTCGTTTCACTCCACATCTGCTCCTGATGTTTTGTGAAGACATATTATACCCCCTATTGATTTATTCTCTTGATGTGTTTAGCAATGTATTGGCATCCAGAGTCTAATTTGTGTAAAAACACTCTGAAATTGCTATAGCAAGTCTAATTAGAAACATGAGGAGCAGATGCCCATTCAAATGGTTTCCCCACTAACAAGGAAGTAATAAAAGTTATTTTTTCACCCATCCATGGAGTAGGTATTTGGTTGTTGATCAAAGTCTGAACAGCACTAATTTTAGGCTCCCCTACAAAAGCCGGGATCCCCTGAAAAAGTTTTCTGGATGGAGTATCTATAGGCTGCAGTTGGTGAAGTGATGCAGTGACTTCTAATTTGTTCTGCAGCACACTGTCCTCTCTAAGCGGCTGCTGCACAATGGCGGCTTGATTGTTGACTTGTCTTTACAGCCCACTGTCCTCATTTTGTTGCTGTTTCTTCTTAGGCTACTTCCACGCTGCTATGTTTTCATTTTGAAACGTCATTTATAAATGAAAAGTAACTGCTTCCATGCTAGCGTTGTCACATTATTTACAAAACAATGGGAAATGTATATGACATAGATGTTTGCCTACACTGGGACTGCGCAAATCAGCAAAGAAAATCCTTGAAGACAGGGTAATTCCTGCCTGCCATGTGATCATCGGAAACTGTAGCGATCGGCAAAAACAGTTCAAACAGTACAAAACACAATTTCGATGCATACAGGTAAACAACACAACTAGTGCAAGAGTAGTTAGACAGTGAAAGGCAGAATATGATAGACAGACAGATAGATTTTACACCTGAAGCTAAGCATGTTGGGGCCTGACCAGTACTTGGGTGGGAAAACCTTGGGTTACTGCTGGGAGAGGTGTTGGTGAGGCCAGCAGGGGGGATTTACCTTGTGATCTGACTGTGGATCCCAATGTCCCTGTGCAGTGACAGGGACACAGTGCTGTAAAAATAGCGCTGTCCTTTGGATAAGATGTAAAACAGAGATCCTGACTCTATGTGGTCATAAAAGATCCCTGGGCATCCTTTGTAAACAGTAGGGTGTATCCTGATGTTCTGGCTAAATTGCCCAGCACGGCCTAGTCATTCTGGCCCCCTAATCATCAACTCTTCACAATTTAAAAGCTAAAGTGTGGTGAGTGTACTGGCATAAAAATGGCTGCCGTCGCATCATCCAGTTGGGTGCTGTACATTAGTGGTGAGTGAAGTGGCCCACCACTCACTGAAGCACTTGGACTAGTGAGAAAAGTGCTATATAAATGTAAAAAATTATTATTATTAGATAGATCATGAAAGACACTATATAATAGATAGACAGATAGACAGACAGAGTCATACTTGTAAATGTAGGGGACGGCTTAAGGACTTTGGTGATTGCAATAACCTGCTGCTCCAGGAGTTGGCGCTGTGCTCTAATGCCTTTTCACTTCCTCACTCTGCAGACTGGATGATTGACAGTTGTAGCATCTCTGATATCACTTCTGTTGTATGTCTGCCTGGACCCGCCTCTTCCTGCCTGAAGGACTTATGACTGGAAGTTCAGCCATTTTGGAAGCAGTTCACTTTGGAACTCGTGACTGAAAAGATGTTTTTGCAATTACTGCTTATTTTTATTTGCATTGCTGCATTCCAGTTATACGGGTACCCCAATTCTGTCTATTCTCTTACAGTAGATAGTTAGGAAAGGCACTATATGATTGACAGGCAGATAGATAGATATGAAAGGTACTATTAGATAGATAGATTGTGTTTTATCTAGCTTATTACAGAAACTGAAGAAATATTATAACAAACAACGACAACAACCCTTCGCAGAAACACACTAGAATTACAAAAAAAAAAAAAAACCCTGTTGCTTGGCTAATGACAAGAGAGCAGTCACAGGGAGCCATTATTATGGTGTATTCATTATAGGTCAATTAACCTTCTTGACACATCTCTGCAAGTGAGAAATCTCAAAGGTCAGAGTTCTGCAGATCAGCCTTTCAGTTTCCAAAAGTTCATACATGATATTACCACTTGATAGGTTTTTCACTTACAGTAGATTTATGTTATATGAGAGAATAAAAAAATGAAGGTTTACTTAGTAAACATCAAGTAGAAATTAGTATGGTGTGATGCATCCTTCTAGCCATAGTCTGACCCTGCTTAATCCAATTAAGGGTCACATGGAGTCAAGGACTATCCTGATGGCCTTTGGCTTAACATTAGATCAAGCCCCCAAGATGAGACATCAGCCCGTCATTGGACCTTGTCTTGCACAGCTAGTTGACCCAACATGCACTTCTTTGAGATGTAAAATGCGGTACTCAGAGGAAGCTCCATATACACAAAAAAAGAACACGACAACTTCATGCCGACAATTTTGAAGCTGATGTTTCTGACCCTCTGTGATCAGTCATACCACCTGCTCTTCATCTTAAGCTAAGCATGTTTAGGCTCAGCCAGTATTTGGATGTGAGACCATCTAGGAAAACTTTCATAGTTGCTAGAAGAGGTGATGGTGAGGCCATCAGAGTGTGCTTAACCTGTGGTCTGTGTGTTGATCCCAATGCCTCAATGTAGTGCCAGGGACATGGTGCTATAAACATTGGTGCCATCCTTCGGATGAGATGCAAAACGTGACTTTTTGTGGTCATAAAAGATCTCTGAGCATCTTTCAAAAAGAGTTGGGTGTATTCCAATGTGCTTGCCCCCCTAATCAACCCCTGTCCCTTATTGCCTAACTCTCTCTTGCCCTTCACCACCTAATAGCTAATGTATAATGAGAGTACTGGTGCATAAATGGCTGCCATCACCTCATCCAGATGGATGCTGCACATTGGTGGTGGTTGAAGTGGTTTCAAACTGTCAATGTAAAGCGCTTTGAGCAGTTTAGAAAAGTTCTAAATAAATGAAATAAATTATTTTTATTATTATTGTTGTCTTGGAGCTGTTAAGAAACAGGACTAACTGCCCTATCATCACGCTATGTGGTGAAATGAGCAAAAACCATTCATTACTGAAATCAAATTCAGAGTCACAGAGGCTGGAGGCCTTTATAGGATGAGAGTCAATAGCTGTTTCTACTTGGTCGCACCCCACCTTCCCACCTGGCCATTTTACTTAACAGATGCTAATCCGCCTAGCATATACATCCTTAGGTCATAAAAACCCGAGCAGACATAAGGGAGAACATGCCGACTCTGCAGAGAGAGTGCCTGGGTCAGGGTTCATACCCAGGTGGCTCACTATCCACTGTGCCATCTTCCTGCACTTCTTCATTGGATTAACAATTTAAATTATCCCCATGTGAGTGTGATGTGAGGATATCAGGCTACGATAGACAAGTTTGGAAAAAGGTGACTGATTCTGTGTTTCCACACCTCTATATATGAACCTCCATTTACAAAATCAAACCATTTTCCACTACCACGAAATTAAAAATATTTCATCAGCTTTGGTCTGTTCTTTCTATTCAGCTTAGATAAAAATTATTTTGGAAAATTATATGAAACTATTGGGTGATGTATGTGTTTATGCACTAAATGTTTCCCAAGTGTGCAGATATATATTTTCACTGAATCAACTCACCAGGGTACAGTATGGTGCAAACTCTCTTTTTTAATTGTAATTCTTGAAAAAAAAATGCTCCTGTGGAAATGGCTGTACTCTTCACCTACTGTATATGGATCTCACTTCTCAGCATCCCTATCAGCCTACGTGACTAAGTCTCTAAGACGTGCCCACATCTTGCAGTTGTCCTCAAAGCCAAGAAATGATGATTCACTCTTGAGTCACCATAGGACAGAGGCTTGCAATTGCTTGACTATTCATCCTCATGCAAATTTCTTCCAGACAGATTTGAATCCTCATCGTCCATCCGCACTTCATTTATTTGAGGTCATGGTAGGGAACGCTTGTGCCCAAAGCTGAAAAAGATAGTCCTTCAAAAGTGAATTTGTTGGATTTTCATTTGGAAGGTGAGAAAGGAAAAGGCGAGGGAAGGCCATGCATAGCAGAAGGCCACATGTAATGCTTCCCTGGTCAATCTGCGAAGGAATAAAATCCTGTGGTGGGCAAGCATCTCATTTAGGGTTTGTTCCTGCTATCTACCTAATGCCTCCAGAACTGGATTTAATAATGAAAAAAAATTGACAAACTATTAAAAGTAATTGAGGGAAAAACCTAGTCCTCCTTGCTTGGGACAGCTAAGCCACTTACCCTGTATCTAATTGTATTCGGTATCAATGTGAATCTGTGTGTATTAAATGTTTTATTGTTGTTATTGTTAATTTTGAGTGGCTATTTTGTCAGTTGGTTTATATGATAATTCTGTAATGATGTACTGTCCCTTTATATTCCTTTATGTTCTGTATGTTTTCACTCTGATGTCACAGCACCTGAGCCCTTCTTCTGGACATTTAAGTCTACTTGTTGTGGTGTGAAAGTTTGCATATATGTTGATAAATATTTTGTATGTCTTTATTTGTAACTCAGACAAAGCAATGTAATATTAATGTTACATTATTGATAAGAACAACGATGGTTTGATGGTTAATAACCTCTTCTCCCCTTTTAGGAATGAGTCTTTGTAATTTTACATCAGGATTAGGGGAAGTGCCTCAAACAAGTTTGGCCATTGATTCTCTGGTGGACTCTCTCAGTCAACCCCCACAGGAAAGCCAGTCTGCCCAGCTGGCAAGCTTCACCTTAACAAATGGTTTTGGGGGGTGGCAGGTGTGAAGGTATTCTATGCCCCATTGGTCTGAAGTATCTCAGTATTATTCCTAGGAATTGCACCAAAAGTCTGACTAGGATAAGAATTTGTCGTACCCAGAGGCGTGACCATGGGGGGGCTGGGGTGGGCACTGCCCCCCCTAGAAACAAGCCGTGCCCCCCCTGCGAAATGCTCTGTCTGTCCAATGAAAACTCTGGAGAAGAATAACATTTGATTTTCAAAACTGAGTTGCTTTCCAATCGGCCCGTTTGAATTTGGGACGTATCCATCAGTGTCTCCTCCACTAGACAGGCACCGTGCTGCTCACAGTTCACTTCGCCACACATTTTGCAGCATGTTTTGAACCTGTTCACCACATTCTTTAATTAAAACAGCGTATACGTTCCATTCTTCTTTTATTTTCTGGTTGATAACATCAAAGGCTATGCATAGGTGGCTTATTAAAAAGCAGACATCTTCAGCCTCTGTCCCTCCGCAAGCTGCTGGGTCCACGGTTGAGCCCAGCACCGCTGCTACCAACACGGAGCACAGCGCACCCACGTCGGGAACTGAAACTCCAAAAGATGTAGATAACCCTACACAATCCTCCAGCTCTGCGCCCGTGTTGGGTACTCCAAACCTCTGCCTTCAACAAAATATACAGTCCGGTCTGTCTGACTTAAATATGGATAACCCATCCCAGCCCATTTTAATTAATTATCCCAAGCGCGCATTCGGAAAGACACTCAGATGTTTTAGTGCAAGCTGGTATCAGTCTCGACCATGGCTTGAATATTCTGTTGTCCGTGATGGCAGCTTTTGCTTTGCCTACCACAAATTTATTGTTTCCAATTCGGACTGCAAGGACATATTCACCAAACACGGCTACACTAATTGGAAAAAAGCTCTAGAAAAAGACGGTGGCGGCTTCCACAAACACGCATCTAGTATCCCGCACGTCAGAGCCATATCTGCATCACAGCACTCATCATTGGTGTTTCTTCAGCTGCATGTGAAAGCTCTTTCTCTACTTTGAACCACATTCTCACTCCTCTCTGCTGAACAATGCTGCATTCAAGGAAGAGAAATTTAGTCATTCTGGCACATGAGAAAAACATCACAGAAAATCTAGACATGAATGAATTTATTTCAGAATTTGCCAAGAGTAACCGCAGACTGGTTCTGCAGATAACATCCAGGTTAAACACTGGAAACTGATGTCCTATAGCCTCCCATGATTACAATAAGCCAACGTTTCTGTTCTTGCTCTCATATGTTGTATACATTTGACTTTATTGATATTTACCTTGTAGATGTAGTTCTACATTTGTTCACAAAAAATAATAATACAAGTTCCATTGCCTCTGTTAATTTTATTGAACAATAGGTTATGATTTATGCCACAATTTTTGCTTTTATATGTTATATAAAACTATGTTGTTATTATTATTTGACCCCCCCTACAAAAATGGGGATGGATGGATATTTTTTGCCCCGCCAGACAACCCAAATGCCCTCCCACACATGATGTTCTGGTCACACCTCTGGTCGTACCCCAGAGTAGGACATGAGAAGAATCTGTGAAGCATCCTACACCCACTCTCAGTGAGGAGTTCACGTTTTAGAATGAATGACACCAGGACTTTATGAAACCTCGAACTGCAAAACAGAGGCTTTTTGTAGTTTCCTTGGAAATCATGATATTGTTTTGTTATTTTTCTGATAATAACACTAGGCCTTCCTTCTGGCTGTATAAGTCTGCTTCAGGAACCATCATCGTTTGTTTATAGTGAAGTTTTAGTAAGTATTGTATTTCTTTTTTGGATTTGTTTGTATTTATGATTTTTCTTGTTCTGGTTTAAGGATTCTGCTTTCTATGAAGTATTTATTATTAATGTCAGAAATACTTCTAGGTTGGGAGCATGTGCTGATAGCACGTTGCCACACTCCCAGGAATTTTACTAAAAGTCTGACGAGGATAAGAATTTTCCCTACTCAAGAAGTTAGTTATGAAGTTCACATTTGAGAATAAATGACGTCAAAACTTTATGGCACCCTGAGCCACAAAATGGCACTCATGAAGGCCACTTGTAGTTTCCTTGGAAATCATGATGATGTTTTGAAATTCTCTCATACTAATGCTAAGCCTTCTCCAAGAATAAGAAAAAAACTAATAATAATATTCAAATGGATGTGATTACATTCAAATAAAGCTCATGAAGTATTCTAGAGTTATATGTTTAACTGGGCCACTTCACAATATCAAGAATAAAACTGTAATGAGATAGAAAAAGTGAGACTCACACCTCAAACCTAAATCATTGTTATTGTAAAACTGCATTTTCTCCATCTGTTAAAAATATAACGTTACTGACACTTTAATTTCTGCTGACATCATATGGCTTCTCCACGTAGATAACTAAGGGACACACAAGATTTGTTACTAATATTATTCCATCCCTGTCAAATTAATATATTTTTATGAGTTCATTGTTGTTCCCAAACATCCCGCCTTTCTCTGCCTGAATGCCATTGTCTGGCAGTTCCTACTGAGTTTGCTAGCTTTCCTAAATCCTGGTGAAGCTAGGAGTTGTTTCTTAAATTAGAAAGATTATCAAAATACTGTTACTCCTACCTCTGAAAGTAGGACTAAATTTGAGTCACTCATAGATTTTTGAGCCAGCTAGGACCACTTTCCTACTCTGAGATGCTTGATATATATGGACACTGGACTTTGTACTGGGACTTGGTTGCTGTGGATTGCCTTCTTTTTTCTTAATGTGTGCCCTTTTGAGCCTTTTGTTTCAGCTTTTCTATATTTACACAAATGTTACATTTATAAAAATTCTGTGTTTATTCCTTTTATACAAGCCAAGGATTTATGGTCATCCCTCCTCTTTTTGGGGCTTTCTATGATTTTTTGGAGCAATTAAGTTATTTTTGAGACTTAAATCTCTTTTGGGCCTGTGAAGCCTGAGCCTGGCCATGGAGCTGGGTTAAGCCCATTGGAGTGAGACCTTTTTCAGGCTGCCTTTTTGAGCCCTCACACTTCTTTCACCATGTCATTACAAAACAACAACAACGATATTTATTCTGTAGCACATTTTCATACAAATGGTGTAGCTCAAAGTGCTTTACAGGATGAAGAAAGAGGAAAAAAAGACAAAATATAAAAATAAAACTAGGCAATACTAATTAACATAGAATAAAAGTAAGGTCCGATGACCAGGGAGGACAGAAAAACAAACAAACTCCAGATGGCTGGAGGAAAAAAAAAATCTGCAGGGGTTCCATGGCCACAAGACCACGCAGCCCCCTCTGGGCATTCTACCTAACATAAATATTCTCAATCAGTCCTCATGGTTTTCAGGCTTCACATGGAAAAGTTGGAACAAAATCATCCAATACATTAAGAGACATATTCATGTAGTATATAAAGTGTCACGCTCACTGAAAGATTTCCTGTAATGTGCAGATTCATTTTTATAAAGTCATTACATTTTAGTTAGGAAGAGGCAGAAGGACAGTCCTATTGCTTCTCTTTTTTAAATTCAAAATTTAACTTGGGAGGATGTGCTGGTTGTAGAAAAATTTCAAATGTAGCATCTGTAATGTCTAATATATGTGCCACAATTTGAGGATTTTTAATTGCTGTTATTTATCTGATCACTTTAACATTGAATCACATCACTATGATGACTCAGGGGTATTACTTGGCAAATTCATTCCTTTTCGGGTTCATCTGACTTCTACATTAGTGAAGACTTTTTTTGAGGCCACACAACCTTTGAGCACAATATTACCCCCAGGGTGATAGGACTTGTGCTATTTTCTGTCATGTTCCAAGTGCATTCCCAATAACAAAGGGGCTTGAAGCCTCCTAGAAACCCATTCACCAGGCCTCACTCTAAACTCCACTAGCAGGCCTTGTCCTACACAGGCCCATAATGGGACCCTGCCTTTGAAATTTAAAAATATCCTTTCATTTCCCGAAAATGTCAGGGGAAAGAGTAAACCCTGAAGGCTTAAGAATAAGGCCAATGCATAATTTTTATAAATAATAATGAAATATATATATATATCCATCCATCCATTATCCTACCTGCTATATCCTAACTACAGGGTCATGGGGATCTGCTGGAGCCAAACCCAGCCAACACAGGGCGCAAGGCAGGAAACAAACCCTGGGCAGGGTACCAGCCCACCGCAGATATATATATATATTGTCACACACGTGTGAATAGGAGGCAGCTGAAGGGCTTGGAGATGAATGGTAATACATCTGCCCACGGGGTGTCGGGGTGCACTAACACTCTTTCTAAGTTCCCTGCAGACCTTTCCCGGAAAATCCCACCAGGAGCCACTGCTGTGACTCGGGACACCCCACTTCCTGTCACGACCCTGAGGACGACATCACTTCCGGCCCTGTCCCCGAGGATGACATCACTTCCCCCAGACTTTCTATAAAGCCTCACTCCTTTTCCCTGGAATTCAGTTCTGTTTTGGACTCTGTCTTGTAAACTTGACTCAATCTTAAAACTTACTTTTTGCAGCCAGGATACCAAATTATACGGGTGGCTGCCCCAAACCTTGCCATGTCTCTTGTCTCTTCGTATCACAATATATATAAATATGTCAAATATATCAAAATATAAAAAAGTAAACTATCAAAAATATCCTTCAAAGGAGAGAAAAAACCCTTAGGGCTAAAGGTCAATGCCAGTGCAGAATTTTTATAAATAAAAATATTTATTTGAAAATTACAAAAAACAACCTTAGAAGGATAAAGGCAATTCAGACCAAACAAGTGCCAATCCCTGAAACAAAAACAGAGGCAAAACAATCTAAGAAACCAGAAAAATGAAATACTTACAAATGCATGTCAATGGACCACTGAAGGATCGTCTACTCAGCCTCCCAGTATATAGACTGAGGGCGGTCCTTCAGCCAGGTCATCAGAGTGACTCCGCCTCCTAGCACTCCACCCACACAACACAGAGAATGCACTCAAAGTGACATCAATTCTACATAATTAAACAATGTTTATATTATACAATAATAACAGAAATACATAAAAACAATAAACACATAAGAAAGAATATACTTTTCCAAAGGAAAACAAATATCCAACAAATAAGAAATAAAGTTATGCCAAAGCAGTAACCCTGGCTAAACCATAAATCCTTCTCCTTCAGAGGTCAAGATTTAAGGTTCAGAAGATCCCAAACCAAGAGAGCCCACTTTATAGTGCAAAGTGCTAAAATGAAAATGTGAACACAATTCGAGTGTGACAGGATTCTGAATGATCCTAAGCACCCAATCACTCACTACCCCTTACGTAACCCAGAAGGCTACAGTGGCAATAGAGTCTTCTAATATGTGTAGAATGTCTGTGTCATGAGTCTTACTCTTGGAAAATTATTGCGGTTTTAATTAATTTTATTCAGTGACGCTTATATGTACATTTATTCATAGCTTTTTACACTTTTGGAATAATGTATATTTTATTTCCATTAATGTCTAGATTTAAACACAGTCACTTTGTTAGGTTTTTGGGTTCCACCATTTTGTATAACAGTTTGAACTGGTTGAGCTTATGCTTATTATTTAGTAATTAATTGAGTAAGTTAATTGGCACCTTAGACAGGCAACATATTAGTGATTTTTGAATGTGTCCTGCAATTGACCAACATTCAATTTGAGGGTGGTTTCTGCTTTTTGACTCTCACCCTCGAAACCTGAATGGACTGGACTGTTTCAGTCATTGATGGATAAGTTAAGTCAAAATTAGTAGAAGATTAAATACAAATTACAGTGGCCATTACAGTCCTATCCATTTATTTCTTCCAAAAAAACATGAAGTCGAGTTTTGAAAGTCCCTAAAGTCCTACTGTCTGCCACACTACTTGGTAGCTTATTCCAAGTGTCTATCATTCTTTGTGTAAAGTAAAACATCCTAATGTTTGTGCGAAATTTACCCTTAACAAGTTTCCAACTGTGTCCCCGTGTTCTTGATGAACGCATTTTAAAGTCACAGTCTCGATCCACTGGACTAATTCCCTTTGTAATTTTAAACACTTCAGTCATGTCACCTCTTAATCTTCTTTTGCTTAAACTGAAAAGGCTCAGCTCTTTTAATCTTTCCTCATAATTCAACCCCTGTAGCCCTGGAATCAGCCCTGTTGCTCTTCTCTGGACCTATTCTTGTGCTGCTATGTCCTTCTTGTAGCCTGGAGACCAAAACTGCACACAGGACTCCAGATGAGGCCTCACCAGTGCATTATAAAGGTTGAACAGAACCTCCTTGGACTTGTACTCCACACATCAAGGCGCTATATAACCTGACATGCTGTTAGCCTTCTTAATGGCTTCTGAACACTGGAAGTCGATAGCTTAGAGTCCACTGTTTTATTCAGTGACGCTTATATGTACATTTATTCATAGCTTTTTACACTTTTGGAATAATGTATATTTTATTTCCATTAATGTCTAGATCTAAACACCGCCACTTTGTTTTGTTTTTGGGTGCCACCATTTTGTATAACCCTTGGTTGGGGGTGTGGTCTCGAATAACTCAGCATCTGACGTCATTGACGCAACGCTTTAAATACTGGTGTGATGGGCCATTTATCATCCATGATTGTGGATATAAATAAAGAGCTTTTCTTTCTGATTTCATGTTTTTTAAATCCCCCATTTTGCTGTGAACACAGTGGCACAAAACCAGAAAAAGTGTATTAAGGCTTCAAAACACACAGGCCTGACCAGGAACTCACCGAGTGTGATGCTCAACCCCAGGCCTAACCCCAGGCAGCCAACAGATTTAACGTCTCTTTGGTTACTGACGTGTGTCTGACTTGTGAATTGGATTTATCTTCTGTTCTGTGGTATTCATTTTTTCTTTTGTCAGCCTACAGGTAAAACAGTTTGAACAGGTTGAGCTTATGCTTATTATTTAGTAATTAATTGAGTAATGATTGGCTAAGTTAATTGGCACCTTAGACAGACAACATATTAGTGATTTTTGAATGTGTCCTGCAATTGACCAACATTCAATTTGAGGGTGGTTTCTGCTTTTTGACTCTCACCCTCGAAACCTGAATGGACTGGACTGTTTCAGTCATTGATGGATAAGTTAAGTCAAAATTAGTAGATGATTAAATACAAATTACAGTGGCCATCTTGTGTTACAGAACTCTTAAATTAACCATAATGATCAGAGAGTGTAGCCAAGTCCAATCACTCCTTGTGCTGGGCAGATGATCCCTTGTCCATTTAGACGTCATTTGTACTGAGGAAATAACATGCTGCTATGATTTGCAGAAAGAATATGTCCAACATGGAGCAATTAACCCCATAAATGAACAAGGTCCAGTGCTGGAAAAAGCATTGTAAAAAATAATCGTATTTTAGGCATGGCTTCAAATCCACAGTGGTGGCGAAATAACAACAAAAACTAATCACAACAAATAATCATTATGTATTTATCTTGTATGAAATAATTATTCAGTGTACAATCCACATCAGGCTCTGCCTGGAAAAACCCCATTAGATTTAGACATGATGGGTGCAGCCACTGTAGTTTGGTCGCTCGCTCTCTCTTTTTCATTCTCTCTCATTCTCTCTTACTTTCTTTGTCAGCTGAGGTGCCCTTAATGCTCCAGCCACCATCTTCTCCAGGTGCTGTCAGAGTGTGCAAAGGTTTGAAAGGTGGAAGATTACAAAGGGCAGCCATTCAAAACTCCCAGGGTTGAGCAGATCTAAAGGTCATGTCACATTAGATGACTTTTCCAGTGATTATCAGTCATAGCCTTCATTTACATAATTTTAGCAAGTCGGATACAGTCACGTAATGTGACATGCTCAGTGGCTCAGTCCAGCTAGTCCACAACTCGCTCTGCCAAAATTGAACAGGTAGGAGTGACTCTGTGTATCTGAGAGCTGACAACCAATGAATGATCATCCAGAAGTACAATTCATATAATGCAGCAACAAGGAACATTAGAACACTCTAGACGACAACAGGCTGTTCAGCCCAACAAAGCTCGCCAGTCCTATCCATTTATTTCTTCTAAAAAAACATCAAGTCGAGTTTTGAAAGTCCCTAAAGTCCTACTGTCTGCCACACTACTTGGTAGCTCATTCCAAGTGTCTATCGTTCTTTGTGTAAAGTAAAACTTCCTAATGTTTGTGCGAAATTACCCTTAACAAGTTTCCAACTGTGTCCCCGTGTTCTCGATGAACGCATTTTAAAGTCACTGTCTCGATCCACTGGACTAATTCCCTTTGTAATTTTAAACACTTCAGTCATGTCACCTCTTAATCTTCTTTTGCTTAAACTGAAACTTAATCTTTCCTCATAATTCAACCCCTGTAGCCCTGGACTCAGCCCTGTTGCTCTTCTCTGGACCTTTTCTTGTGCTGCTATGTCCTTTTTGTAGCCTGGAGACCAAACCTGCACACAGTACTCCAGATGAGGCCTCACCAGTGCATTATAAAGGTTGAGCAGAACCTCCTTGGACTTGAACTCCACACATCAAGGCACTATATAACCTGACATTCTGTTAGCATTCTTAATGGCTTCTGAACACTGGAATTCGATAGCTTAGAGTCCACTATGACTCCTAAATTCTTCTCATAAGGTGTACTCTCGATTTTCCGACCGCCCATCGTGTATTCAAACCTAACATTTTTACTTCGTATGTGTAATTTGTGTAATTTACTGACATTAAATTTCATCTGCCACAAATCTGCCCAAGCATGTATGCTATCCAAGTTCTTCTGTAATGATATAATGGATTCCAAATTATCCTATCCTAATCCACCTATATTGGTATCATCTGCAAACTTAACCAGCTTGTTACTTATATTCCTATCTAAATCATTTATATATATATATATATATATATATATATATATGTTAAAAATAGCAGGAGCCCTAACACTGATCCCTGTGGAACGCCACTTTTAACATCCGCCAATTCTTATGAGGTTCCTCACACCATCACCCTCTTCTTCCTGTGTCTGAGCCAATTCTGCACTCATCTAAAAACATCACCCTGAACTCCCACTTCTTTTAATTTGATGCCCAACCTATCATGTGTATGTGTATAGGAATAAGGAACATGAGTGTGTTGGACCTCACCAATGGTAGAGAAACTCGTCTGTTTGATGTCTTGAGGTTTTTGTGCCATAACAGAATAGAGAAAAGAAAAAAATGGCCAAGATTAAGTCTGAACTCGCTGTAGCTGCATCACAGTATTGGCTGTCACAGAGATTAGTACAGATGTCCTGAAAGGTTGGAGCGCAGCCACTTAAAGTGACATGGCCAGAGATGTTTAGTCATATGAACTGACATGGTCCGGCAATGAGATCAGCAATACAAGTCTGACATGCCCCACAACTAGACGTCACGTAATGTGACATTGGCTTCAGTGGATGTGGTGCTCCAGTGTGTCCAAGGTCCAGTGTTGTGGGTATCTGTTTTATAATTTTAAATTAATACTGTTTTGGAAAAATAAACTGATCAGTATTTAACAGGAACTTTGACACATTTTTCAAGAGATGTCTGGAAACAAAGAACTTTCTTAGAGCTTCTCCTGGCAGACCTGAAAAAATATTTTACTCATGGACAGCCATATAGAGAAAACAAAAAGTGGCATAATAATAATAATAATGAAATATATGTTGTATACAGTATAACAGAATACAATTTCATAAGCAGGCTATGGATATCTTGTTGAATTCCGCAGACCACAGTGATGTATTGACTATTGATTGAACTTCATGGCCGCCCACAGAGTCGGACTGTGAGATTAGTCATCCTCTAGATATGTATGCGGGGTCTCCTTGTAAACGGACCACTTCCTCAATGAGGAAATGACTACTCTTGAGTAAATGAGTACTCATAATATTAATAATATTACATAGTCAAGTGACACAGACACTTGAAGGGGTCACCTAAATCATTAGAGGCCAAGGTTCTCAATAATAATCCTTAAAGAAAGCGTGTTAATAAAGAAAACTTTAATGCCAGCAAGCCTCCTCCTCTGCCACATGTGCCCTTGCAATGATGTTTAGGTCATATTTGAAAAATTTTGGCCTCGGGCATCTGAACCCATTTCCTTTTCTTCCAAAAGCTTAACCAGAGCAATGCAACTATGAGTGAAAAACGAAGAGGAAGCACAAAAATTATGGAACACGCCAGGCACACTTGCTTCACAGCACCAGTTTAATGCTTCACGTTTGCTAATGAGCTTCACCGAAGCCACAAGCAAGCGGCTGTCAAACCGGCATCATTAGAGTCCTTTTGCCAGATAATTTACACCCGTTTGAAAATACAAACGTCAAGTGACAGCACAGTTTACAACCTAGCAGAAGGGCTCCTCGTACTGTATGAAAAGGTAGAAAGAACAGCGATTAATGTTTAATGTAATGTTTTGTCTCTGTGATTTTCCTGTTTTGGATTTTGTAGAAGTGCTGTATATTTTCATTTAAATATTTAATGTACTAATGCAACATGTCAGATCTTCAGTAATAACTGTTGAACAATAAAGCGGAATTGCATATCAAAGACCCAGATGAGTACAGACGCCACATGGGCAGTGTTTCTGTGCTTTACTCTCCTTGCCAAAATCATATTCTGAATGCAATTTTACTCATCAAAAATAACAACATGATCGTGATGTTTGGATTAAAAAAAATATTCACACCAAAATAAAAATATCAATTTTATTATGCACATAATTCAGAGTTGCAGAAGGCCTGAGCCTAACCTGGCAGCATTTGGCACAAGGCAGGTTAGAGTCCTGGACAGGAGTCCAGTCCATCACAGGGCCCACTCACTCTCTCCTGGGGCCAAGATAACAACCTAATTCTACTGTAAGTTAACCAGTTAACATAACACATGTGTATTTGGGGATATGGGATAAGAGCCCACCCAGAAACAAAGAGAATGGCCAGTCGCCGATGGAAAAGGACTGAGCACAGGATTTGAATCCAGAATGCTGTATTCATGTGGACAGCAGCACTGACCATTCAGTCACTTCAATGTTTCATTATATTATCTTCTTCTTCTCCTCCTTTTGACTGCTCCTGTTAGGGTTCGCCACAGTGGATCATCTTCTTCCATATTTTTCTGTCGTCCTCATCTTGTTCTGTCACACCCATCACCTGCATGTCCTCTCTCACCACATCCATAAACCTCTTCTTAGGCCTTCCTCTTGTCCTCTTGCCTGGCAGCTCTATCTTTAACATCCTTTTCTCAAAATACCCAGCATCTCTCCTCTACACATATCCAAACCAACGCCATCTCGCCTCTCTGAGTGGACCCTCTAATATACTAATTTCTAATCCTGTCCATCCTCATCTTGTATTATATTACATTATATTATATTATATGGGCGGCACGGTGACGCAGTGGGTAGCGCTTCTGCCACGCAGTTGGGAGATCTGGGGACCTGGGTTCGCTCCCCGGGTCCTCCCTGCGTGGAGTTTGAATGTTCTCCCCGTGTCTGCGTGGGTTTCCTCCGGGCACTCCGGTTTCCTCCCACAGTCCAAAGACATGCAGGTTAGGTGGATTGGTTATTCTAAATTGGCCCTAGTGTGTGCTTGGTGTGTGGGTGTTTGTGTGTGTCCTGCGGTGGGTTGGCACCCTGCCCAGGATTGGTTCCTGCCTTGTGCCCTGTGTTGGCTGGGATTGGCTCCAGCAGACCCCTGTGACCCTGTGTTCGGATTCAGCGGGTTGGAAAATGGATGGATGGATGGATATTATATTATATTATATTATATTATATTATATTATATTATATTATATTATATTATATTATATTATATTATATTATATTATCAATTTTCTAAACATATTAAATCCATTCATGATCTGGAATAAATTAGAGTACTCAAAGAAACACCCACACAGACACAGAGAGAATATGCTAAAGTCATACAGAGGCAGTGCACATTCCCATTCCAAACCCACTACCCAGTAGCTGTGTGGCTCCAGCGCTAACTGTTGTGCCACTGTATTATATTATATTATACTAGGGGGTTCCCCCCTGCTCACTTTGCTCGCCAACCACTCCCCCCCCCCGGCCTGCGCTACGCACCAGCCATTTTGAACGCACCCCAAGGAGACGCGGTCACTCCTCTGAAACCCCCTCTTAAACGGTGATACAATGGGAAACAAATACAGTTTTATTTTCACCTCCTCTTTGCTCGATCAGCTGCTGGCTTGCTGCTGCTGCTGTGCTGTGTGATCTGCATCTCGCGCTGCGCTTCAAACATTTAAAAGCCTGTACAGCAGCTGTACTACTCTTTGTCTTTAATTTCTGGCCCTGGCCATGGTTAAATCTGTTGGCGCAAAGTCTCATCTCGCGGAACGTGAGTTCTTGATATTTTTTAGTTTATAATTTAAAAACAGAATAAGAATCTGAAAATCTGACAACATCACATTAACGTTCGATAAATTCTGAAAAGAATGATACCAAACATATATATGTAGGTTTTAAAATAAACCTGACTTAAAGCGTCACAAAAAACGTGACATAAAAACATCATATAAAATCGTTGCATTTTTAGGCTTAGAATTATATTATATTATATTATATTTTATTATATTATATTATATTATATTATATTATATTATATTATATTATTCATGGTTTCTGTCAAAGATTGGTAATAGAACAATTTAAAATTATTTGCTATTTCTTGCCCTACAGTTTCTCTGTAGTCACGTGTGTCTGAACATCTCTTGCCATAAAGCCTGCTTCTCAGACTCGAGGTGCCTTTCACTCCACCTGTGTAATTTTACATTTTCCATCTTTGAAGGTGAATCTCTCAGCGTACTCCTTTACTCTTTTTCATGCATCTCACATTTGCACTTCCTCTTTCATGACAGCACGAAACCTAAACTGACCAATCACACCAAAGTGAAACTGACCAATCAGATTGCTCTGAGGAACTGGAGATACAGACAGTGGCGTAGCGTAGTGGGGGTGGCAGGGGCGGCCCGCCCCGGGCTGCACTTTTAGGGGGAGGCAAAATTTCACAATAAATAATAATAATATCTTGTAAAAATTTGAACCATACCTAAATAAGGGGGCGGCGGAATTTTCCTCCGCCCGGGCGGCTGACACCCACGCTACGCTACTGGATACAGACCTTAGTTTTTTATTATGCAGTAGATTTTACAGTTAGTAAGTCATTTTCTAACCCACTTAGTCCTGAACGGAGTATTAAGGCCAGACCAGGCACTGACTAAGTCTCTCTCCCAATTAATGTTACTATAACACATAGAATTCTCAAACTGGATCTTGACACTTTTGCATGCAAGGCAGAAATGAGTCCTGGATATAATAATAATAATAATAATAATAATAATTCATTACGATATGACACCAGTCCATTCCTGGGCCCACCCCAGTCTCCTTACTGCAAGCCGTCAGTGTTACCACTGCGCCACTGTGCCTCCCTATTTTATATTATTATACTGCATGAGGCACAGAGGCATTATTGTTTCTTGTCCAGGGACACGGGGAAACAGAACATTATGCTGGCTATACAGCGGACTAATAAGTCAACTTGGGATTAAATCAGAAGAAAATACACACCAGAGTTATCTCTAGTCAAGGTGAAGCTCCGATATGTTGGTCACATCAGGAAAAAAGAAGACTTACTAGAGAAGGCCTTTGTGTTTAAAAATGTCAAGAAGATAAGACATGAAGTGGGGGGCCAGAAAACCTAGTGGATTAATCTCATTATGGAAGAGAGTGAAAAGCAACTAAAACCTTAAAAGACATTGTCCATCGGTTCTCCAAGAGTGGGGCGTGACTAGTAAATGGGCCTTGTACACACATTCTCGTGGATTTCTCTCAGGTTTCATTCAATTTTTGTGATTCCATTTCTAAGTAGTTGGTGCCTTCAGAATGTCCATATTGTGATTTTGCATGTCAAATTCAGCGTGCTGACGCCCCACTCCTGCCAGCAGAGCCCCTAGATCTTGCAGACCTGCATCTCTTTGGCCTCACATATTGGCTGAGTACACTGGGCAGGTGGCTGTCTTTATTGTTCAGCAAATTCCGCTTCAAAGTGACCATTCCATGTCACGTTGTCAGTTTGCCCTGACTGAGGTGCCAGTCACTCACAGCTCAGTAGTCACGTTAGCAGTCTGCACCCATAGCAAAGAAAGCTGAAGATTCTGTGCCCTTTTGGGTCTTCATTGGGGTCTCTATTTTTTTTTCCCCATCCTAGATGCTTGCTGTAGTGTGTATGTGTTGGGGGGTCATAAGTTGGAGCAGATTGTGGTCCTCCTTTGAGCCCACCCGGGTTTATCATCTACAGAAATTGACACGTACTTGAATTCTGTGATGATGCAGACATTGAGTCAAGAAGTGCTTTAACTTTCATGGGAAAAGATGATTTAAGTTGTGACTTCAAATCCGTTTGTCAAATAAATTTGTCACAGCAGCTAAGAGCGAGGATCAGATGGACCCCTAAAGCAGGGTTTGAAGCCGGCTGAACCCCGCCTCTGGTGGAAGCTTGACTCCGGGCCTTTACAGCAGCAGGCGAGAGGAGCCCCAGTTAGCGGCGTGTTAATTAAAAAATAGCTGGGGGTGAGAAGTGGAGGGGCGGGGTTTGGATAATTAGGGTTTAACCAGAGCTTGATATGTGGCTTCTTTTTGATGGGATTATTTGCTGTCTTCTTAATTACTGGTGTCCAGATGTCATTGAAAACATAACCTCCATTTGCTTTTTATTGTGGATTCCATCTTCTCTCTTCACGTTTTTGCCATATTAATGAGCGGGCAGCATGCCCTCTGACAACAGCGTGGCTGTTCTGTGTTTTGCATGTCTTTCTTGCTGGCATAATACTGGGATGAACAGGAAGGAGCGGGAGAGCAGATCCAGTGTACAGGTGTACCCCCAGGATCGAGTAAAACTTGCTGAAAGAGATGCTGGACTTCACCATTTGAATAGAAGTGACTCAGATAGGACAGGAAGGGAAGACAAAAAGTGGAATTGGAGTCAGTGTCACAATTGGGATGGGGCACAAGGGGCAAACAAAACAGTCACGCAAAGGGGAAACAAGGACACTCTTAGTGTCGATGGGGTAACTGGGATTTGCTTCCAAGAAACACATAGAGACGCAGATGAGGTGACTCAGTGTCATAACTGGGAGGTCACGGAAAAGGCACCTGCCTTCACCTATCTTGTAAAAGCCCCTGGACTGATGTTTATGTCACCGGGAGTGGGTGCCACAAATGGAAAATGACAAATGCAATTGGGAGCAGGGCTGTCGTAACAGAATTATGGGCCCCCGGACAAAGCAGTGCACTGGTGCCCCTACCACTCAGCAAGTCACAGCATACACAGATTAGCATGGGGCCCCCAGGCAACTTCCCAGCATGCCCATGCGTTAAGTTAGCCCTGATTGGGAGATGCCTAAGCGACACTAGTGATGTTACTTGGAAGTGACTCTGAGCATATACTAGAAATAGGAAACCTGAATATTAACTCAAAAACCCATTTGGGGGGCAGTGAGGCACCCTGGGAGTCAAGGGAAGGGAACCATTCAGTGAGGGGCCATCTGAGCAGAGGTGAGCAGGCAAAAGTGGAAGAAGTAAAGGAAGAAAGAATTAGGGGCACAGAGCAAGGTAGCGGTGCTATGGGAGGGGAATGAAGGACACTCTGTGTCGGTAACTGGGATTTGACTCGGGGGGACATACTGGGAGTCGGTATCACACTTGGGAGGTGACATGGGTATTCGCTGCAAGATGGAAGGTAACCTGGGAAGCATGTAAGGAGCAGGACGTCTGACTGGGTGGTGACTCAGAAACATGCTGGCAGCCACTGACACAGGAGTGATGGCTCTGGGACTAAGGGTCTGTGGCACTATCCGGAAGGTTGACGGTTCAAATCCAATTACGGCCACAGGGGGTTCTACTATGTTAGGCCCTTAAACTGCAATCGCTCCAGGGGTTGTTGTGCAATAGCAAACCCTGTGTTCTGACCCCAAGGGTATGCGATAACTTCATTTCATAGTACCTGTACAGTGTCCATAAAGTTGAATCGTCATGACTTACATTTCCTTTTACTCCTCTGGCTGACGCCTTTATCAATGATGACTTACAACATCTGAGATACCGCTGGTTATAATCCTCTTGTTTTATCCATTTGAAGCACTGGCAGGTGAAGTAACTTGTTCATGGTCATTCACTGCCAGTAGTGAGATTTGAACCCACAGCTTCCGAGTTTGAAGTCCAAACCGCTACACCAACACTTATACCTACAGGGGGATATCAAACGTGATGACTTCAGTTGCAGATTTCACTGCCTGTGGATGATATTTTACACACCTAGGAATCACAAAGGATGACAGACTACACAACGTTTCGGTAGAGTTTCCCATTTCCAAAATATCACATGCTCACCTGTTTTCCTGACAGCCAATAAAAATGTTCTGCCTGATCGCGCCGGTGTGGTACAAATACTCTTCAGGTATGGAGATTTTATCCACAATCTCTGCCCTTTTTCATTTTTTTTCCATTCTTTTGTGGTATGAAAACAAGCCTCTTCTGTTTTTGAGGTGTGAGTCATGTTCTTCCCGTTTCCCTGTGGCTGCATTGCATGTATTGTACATTCCAGCTGGGCGCTCGTTGGTTTTCAGCACTTGCACACACGGAGCCCACCCATACAACCTAAGACCAAATCAAACCTATTTCATTTTGTAGGTCTGAGTCACAGACTGGTTGAACTGAGTTGCTGTTGATGTCAAACTCCATGACTAGTATGCCGTGGGAGTCCGCCATGACTGTTCCCGACTTGCTAAGATTATGATAATGAAGTCTATAACACATCTTCTTCTTCTTCTTCTTTTGGCTGTTCCCATTAGGAGTTGTGACATCGGATCATCTTCTTCCATATCTTCCTGTCATCTACATCTTGCTCTGTCACACCCATCACCTGCATGTCCTCACTCTCCACATCCATAAACCTTCTCTTAGGTCTTCCTCTTTTCCTCTTGCCTGACAGCTCTATCTTTAACATCCTTTTCTCAATATACCCAGCATCTCTCCTCTGCACATGTCCAAATCAACGCCATCTGGCCTCTCTGACTTTGTCTCCAGACCATCTAACCTTCTAACCTGAGCTGAGCCTAATAATCACTGGAAAAATCATGGAATGTGACATGGCCTTTAGGTCATGGAGTCAGTTAGGTCATGGAGTCAGTTATGGAATTGGATGGTGACAAAGGGACACACTTGAAGTAAGTGTCATGGTTGGGAGGTGACTCGGAGACATTCTGTGTCTCAATGGCACAAAGTGGTCAGCGTCACAAACAGGTGGCGTCTAAGGTGTTAATTGAAAACCATTCGTGTAACTGAAGCGTTCATCGACTGACATTTCAGTGCAAGTGACTCAAGGACATGTGTATCCAGCAGGGGGCATTAGCTCCTTTGTTGGAATGAGTTCTTTTGTAATTGCAGCGTGTTACATAAACCGAATCTATATAATATAAAAAGGCAATACCCCTCCCTTAGTGATACGGTGGTAAGAAATCACATAGGAGAAATAACTTAGCTTTGTTTAATGACGGCAACAGACGAAGGAAGCCAATGGCAAGAACCCAGTTCAGAAGTGGGGGCCGGATGTGTAGAGTCTGCCATTTTTGCCACTGTGGTGGAAGGATTTTTCAGGATCAGATAACATCATCTCCCATCCGTCCATCGGCTTCAAAGGTGTGCCGGGCAATGTTCCAAGGCTTTATACTCTTTCTTCATGTGCAGGCCCCCACTTAGGTGAATCATGCCATTCCAAACAAGGCTACTAAGGAGGTACTGAGGGATTTGGAAATTGTAGAGGGAGAAGTGCTGCTCAGATTAAATAAGATGAAATCAAACAAATCACCAGGACCAGATAGTATTTACCCTCAAGTTCTTAAGGAGGCTAGTGAGTGCAGACATAAACCCTTGACACATATTTTAAGGAAGTCATTGCACACTGGAGAGATTCCGAAGGACTGGAAAATGGGCAAATATCATCCCATTATATAAAAAGGGTGACAGGGCAGATCCCAGCTTAACATGCATCACAGGAAAATTAATGGAAGGAATTATTAAAGACTAGACAAAGAGCTCGTTTCGACAACGTAAGATGAAACGGGCACGAGTTTGTGTCAGCAGTGTATGAAGAACAAATGATAAGTAACAAAGAAGTTGTTTTGTAATGATTGTAGTCCGCTTTACTCATTACTGTACAGGCTTGTACTGTTAGTTGATGAATTTTCCAGGCCTATAGTATAATATTGAATGATGAATGTTCTAGTACAATATGGAATAGTAATAAGTATAAGCACCACAAACCTGATATAGGTGTATTGAATGAATGCGTAATTGAATCAGAATGCGTAATTAGGCCTCGAGCTGTAGTCGAAATCGCCTTTCAGGCCTCTAGAGTTTTAATCGAAGTCGCCGTTCTCTTTGAATTTTTGCGGCCATAAATCCGCCGCCTGCCGCAATGTTGGGGTTGGATGTCGGTCTCATAAGGTTTTTCGGGCAGCTACGCAGAAGGCGACTGCGCATTCGGCTTCGGACGGACGTGAGTGAGTGAGTGAGTGAGTGAGGAGGCAGGCAAATTATGTATTAAGATAAGATTGAGCAACACCTGGCAAGGACAGAAGTTATTCTGAACAGTCAGCATGGGGTCAGAAGAGAGAGGTCATGTTTTACTAACATGCTGGAATTCAATGAGGAGGTAACAAAAGGATATGATCAAAGTGGAGCAGATGATATTATTTATCTTGACTTTCAGAAAGCATTTGATAAGGTGCCACATGAGAGGTTGGGCATCAAATTAAAAAAGTGGGAGTTCAGGGTGATGTTTTTAGATGGGTGCAGAACTGGCTCAGACACAGGAAGCAGAGGGTGATGGTGCGAGGAACCTTATAAGAATTGGCTGATGTTAAGAGTGGTGTTCCACAGGGGTCAGTGTTAGGGCCGCTGCTATTTTTAATATATATAAATGATTTAGATAGGAATATAAGTGACAAGCTGGTTAAGTTTGCAGATGATACCAAGATAGGTGGATTAGCAGACTAATTTGGAATCTGTTATATCATCACAGAAGGACTTGGATAGCATACAGGCTTGGGCAGATTTGTGGCAGATGAAATTTAATGTCAGTAAATGTAAAGTATTACACATAGGAAGTAAAAATGTTAGATTTGAATACACAATGGGCGGTCGGAAAATCGAGAGTACACCTTATGAGAAGGATTTAGGAGTCATAGTGGTTTTTAAGCTATCGACTTCCAGACAGTGTTCAGAAGTCATTAAGAAGGCTAACAGAATGTTAGGTTATATAGCGCCTTGATGTGTGGAGTACAAGTCAAAGGAGGTTCTGCTCAAGCTTTATAACACAGTGGTGAGGCCTCATCTGGAGTCCTGTGTGCAGTTTTGGTCTCCAGGTTACAAAAAGGACATAGCAGCTCAAGAAATGGTCCAGAGAAGAGCAGCAGGGCTGATTCCAGGGCTACAGGGGTTGTATTATGAGGAAAGATTAAAAGAGCTGAGCCTTTTCAGTTTAAGCAAAATAAGATTAAGAGGTGACATGATTGAAGTGTTTAAAATTATGAAGGGAATCAGTACAGTGGATCGAGACTGTGACTTTAAAATGAGTTCATCAAGAACACGGGGACACAAGGAACGATAGATAGACACTTGGAATAAGTGACCAAGTAGTGTTGTAGACAGTAAGACTTTAGGGACTTTCAAAACTTGACTTGATGTTTTTTTGGAAGAAATAAGTGGACAGGATTGGAGAGCTTTGTTGGGCTGAATGGCCTGTTCTCGTCTAGAGTGTTCTAATGTTCTAATGTTCTAAAGGCTAAAGAGGATACAGTTTCATGATGAGTTTGACACACAGAAATAGTATACAATGGTCATCAGTCTGACTGCCCGTTTCCCAGTTGTCTCTATCTGTCTTGTCTTCTATTATAATGCTTGCCTAGCAGTTCTATATGGTGAACCCTGGTGCTAAATCTGACTCTGTGTCAAATGTGCACGTGAGCAGAAAATGGCAGATTTATAAAATATATTTATACAGAGTACAGTGACATATTAAACTTATACTCTTATTACAACACGGTAAGTGGACACATGACTAAAAGGAAACTCAAGGACACACTTGGGAGTCAGTTGTGCTTCTGAGAGGTGAGATGGAGGGCATGCTGGGAAGAGGGGGCCTGACTGAGAGGTGACATAGGGGCACTCTAGGAGTCAGTGGTGTCTCATTGTCACGGAGTGAGTCATTGTCACAAATAGCGACGTAAGTCAGTTTGGAAGTTCACTATAGAGGCTTGGGTCTCACCTGTTCATTATCTTCTGTTAAGTGGAGGTGACAAGGGACGCTGTGAGTGGGGGACATTACTGAAAGCCAACTCAAGAACATACAAAGAGTCAAGAGAGTCACTGATAGGCACATGTGAGGACTGAGAGGCCTAACTGGGTGGTGAATCAGAGACACACTTGGAGTCAGTGGTGTAACTGGAACAAATGAATGGGAGGTGAAACTGTAAGGTAATGGTGTAACACACCAAACAGATCCTTGGCTCCAGAACTTACAGTGAGGGTCATTTGGACAGAGATGATTCAGGGAGGATGGGAGTGGAAGAAATGAAAGGGAGACAGCTCTGGGACACACCGGGAGGCAGTCACGTCACTGGGAAAAGAAACGAGGATATTCTCAACGTCAGCACTGTAACCAGGATTCAATACAGAGATATGCTGGATGTTACCGTCACAATGGGGAGGTGACTCATAAGAACATAAGAAGTTTGACAAATGAGAGGAGACCATTCAATCCATCCAGCTCGTTTATTTAGCTAATAGCTAAGCTGTCCCAATATCTTATCTAAATACTTCTTAAAGGTTGTCAAGGTTTCTGCTTCACGTACATGACTCAGTAGTTTGTTGCAGAGACATTCTGGCAGTTAGTGGCACAAAGGGAGAACAGCAGGTAACTAAAGCATCTGGTGAAAGACAGTGGTGTTATAAACTGTGGAGAGACATGTGGTTTCACCCTCTCATCGATTGCCATTTACGTGGAAAGGACACATGGCTGAAAAGCAACTCAAGGACTGGTAGGAGAGGTGACACATGGAATGAGTGTCACAATTGAAATCAGACTTAGAGACACACTGAGTGTCAGCAGTGTTAGAGAGCGGTGACTCAAGAGTGTCACAAGTGGGAGGAGAATTATGTGACACACTAGTGGGGGGGTCTTTGCTGTAATAGGGAGATCACTAAGGAGTACATTTAGTGGTCAGAAGCATTACTAGGAGGTGACACAAGGACATCCTGTTAGTCACTGTCACAAATGCAGGTAGGATGTGACATGCAGAACACACTTGGAAGGAGACTTAGAGACACACTGAGTGTCAGTAGTGTTACTGAGAGGTGACTCAAGAATGTTACAAATGGCAGGAGTCTTAGGTGCCACACTAGGGCTCTCTGTTGTAATAGAGAAATGGCTAAGGAGCACATTGGGGTCAGAAGTGATATTGGGAGGTGAGATGGGGACATACTGGGAGTCAGTGTCACAACTGCAGGTACGACGTGACACGCAGAACACACTTGGAAGAGGACTTAGAGACACACTGAGTGTCAGTAGTGTTACTGAGAGGTGCCTCAACAGTGTCACAAATGGGTGACTTAGGTGGCACACTTGGGGGGGGGGGGTCTTTGCTGTAATAATGAGATCACTAAGGAGCACTTTATTGGTCAGAAGCATTACTAGGAGGTGACACAAGGACTTCCTCTGAGTCAGTGTCACCTATGCAGGTAGGATGTGACAAACAGAACATACTTGGAAGGAGAGTTAGAGCCACACTGAGTGTCAGTAGTGTTATTGAGAAGTGACTCAAGAGTGACACAAATGGGAGGTGACTTAAGTGACACATTAAGGGTCAGAAGTGTTATTGGGAAGTGACACTGAGACAAACTGAAAGTCAGTGTCATGAAGAGAGGGTAGAAGTCAGTGGTGTAATTCACTGAAGAGGCACCCAGCTCCATACATTCTTTAGATGCCTTTTAAGTGGAAGTGACTCATGGATGCTATAAGTGGGACATGTGACTTAAAAATCAACTTTAGGACTTTGCGGAAGTCAATTGTGTAATTGGGACATGAATCAGAGATACTCTGGGAATTGGTGGTGTAACTTCAGGTTGAATCAGGGACACAATGGGAGTCAGGATTTGATTCATGGGCACACAGAGTGCCAGAGGCATAACTTGAAAGTAACTGGCAATCAGTCCCAGCATTACGCAGTATCACAATGGTCGATTTAAATAAGTATCATTGTCTTCATGCCCATTAATCCTTGCTTTGCTCCAGATAGCATTAATGCCCCATGCCCGCTATATGCCATTCACTTTTGCAAAGACAGTAGGCTGCCTGTTCCTTTCCCAATGGTTTGCTCTTCACTTTGCCCTCTCTTGTTGAACTGGCATCTGGTGTGGAATGTGGAACTCGACTGGTCTCCTGTCCAACCCCTTGGTAATGTGCCCAGAGGACTGGTTTGAGGCCATTCTTTTACAAAGTGGACATGTAGCAGGAATCAGGATGCCCCCCTTCACTCCCCTCACAATAAGTTCTGATGACCACCCCCTCCCACCCCCCAGCTGCATTCTTTTATTTTTGCTTAGTGAAATGCAGGGACTGGACTGGCAAGCGGCAAGTGGGCACATCACACAAGTGCCCACAGATGCAGGGACGACAAGCGACTCCCACAATTTCTCATTTTAATTTTTTTTCTTTTCTTTTTTTTTTTTTTATAGCAGCTCCCATTAGCTGCCCCCAGACGCAACTGTTTGTCAATATTTGCGATTTGGTGTTGCACTTTACCATATGTGTCAATAATATGCTAATCCTGTAAGTAATTTCTCCTGTTTTGTTTGGGCTCTAATTTCATTGCAGTTAGAAAATTACCCATAATTACAGCCTATATATGCTAATGCTCTATTCTCCAACAGAACCCCCGGCACTCAACCCCTCCTCCAGTTCATGCCAATCCCCCGGCACTGCGCTCCAGCAATCCAGCACTGTGTGTGCGTGCCGCTGTGCAGAGCAGAGGACACACACACACACACACAAACGCACGCACACACAAACGTGTACATGATGTCACACACAAATAAATGTTTGCAGACTGGCAAGCACTGGCTCATGCGCCGGCATGCAGACATATGCAGAAACTCAGTTTTACTGAACATGTATGCATACGTATGCTGGTATATCATAACACAGGCACGGGAATGCTACATTTGGACATACATTCATACAATCAAACCTATGGGTACCAACCAACATATTCACACTGGCATGCAAGGAGAAGCATTGGCACATGCACTTGACAACACATTGGCACATGTAGGCATATGCAGGAACTCAGCTGCATATGTTCTGTCTCACTGAGACATGGGCACACTGGCACATACACAGACACGCTGACATGTGCACTGGCACAAGCATAAGCAATAACACATTGGAGGCCATCATAACATGGAGAGATTCCTGATACATGGCTGACTATGCTGGTACACAATGGCACATGTGCACATATATATATATATATATATATATATATATATATATATATATATATATATATATATATATTCAGTATATATACACACACACATATATTATGACGGCCGGGCTGCCCCTTCTCTATATGTTCCAGGTGAGCAAGTGTGGGCTGTGCAGTACCTCCCCCAGACCACGTGGTGGCAGTCCCCCTGAGAGACTGTGGTGCCTCAAATACCCGCAGGGCTTCATGGGAGATGGAGTTCTCCACAGCCCTATTGGGATCCGGGGTGGCCACCAGGAGGTGCTGCAGGGGTTCCTGGGCCTGGCTGGGCCGTAGTTCAGGCACAACCGGAGGTGGTCAAGCACCTGGAGCACTTCTGGGTGAACTATAAAAGGGGCCAGCAGCCACCACTCCGAGAGCCTGAGTCGGGAGGAGGAGGAGGACAACGTTTTAGCTGGGAGGAGTGGTGGTAAAGAGAGTAGTGCGCCTATTTTGGTTTTGTGCTTTTGGGACTGTGCTGTGGCTGAGGAGCATGGGGAAGACAAATCCCCCAGCTGAAGAAAAATAAATCCTTTTGGTTTAATTTTAACGTGCCTCTGTTGTCAGTCTGTGTCGGGTTGGGCACATATATAGCGCCTTTCTTACTATATATATATATATATATATATATATATATTTATATACTTGAACATACAAGACAGTCCGGGGTTCAAATAAATGTGTGCCATTTTACAAAATACCGGTATGCACAAATACAAGTCGTCTCTCCTTCAATCACCTCTCCTCTCTCCACCACACTGCCCTCCTCCAGTTGAGTGTTGCTTTCCTTCCTCCCAGCTCCAACTCGCCTGGACAAGGGAATGCAGTCCCTTTTACTGAGGACTAGAATTACCTCCGATTCCAGGGCTTTGCCCATTGGAAGCAGTTTCGGGTCATATGGAAGTCCCAAATAGTAGGGAGTGTAACTCCCTGCAGCACCCCCTGGCAGCACTTCCAGACCTCAGTATGGCTGCAATTCCAGACTACAATTCCCTGCATTCCCTGCTGGTGTCCAGATGGGTACCGATATATAGGGGTGCTGCCATCTTGTACATGGGGGGAGACAATAGGCAGGAATCATTGATTCCCCTGTCCTTCTATATTATGGGTGTCCCATCCAGGTATGGACCCCGGCACAGTTCTGGCTTCTGCCTGTCCTTCCATTATCTTTCTGGCATTTTAACATTTATTCCATCCTGGATTTCCTCCCAGGTAGTAAACCATACCCTTCCCGGCTGGGATGCCCATCCTTCTCCTACTATATAAACATATATAGGAACTCACTTTTAAATGCAGAGGCTCCTAGCACATGCACAAATATGTAAGAATGCAATCCCACCTTCATAGATGCATATGTTGATACTCATTTGAATGTGCACTCATACATGAGCACATGACAACAACTGTGTACTGGTACACACTGGTACATGCAGGCATAGGCAAGAATTCAGTTGGATATGTTCTGTCTCTCTAAGACATGGCCATACTGGCACACACACAAACACACTGACATGTGCACTGGCACATGCTTACAAAATAACACACTGGCAGCCATCATAATATGCAGAGATTCCTGATACATGGTCAACTGTTCTGGTATACAATGGCACATGTCATATATATATATATATATATATATATATATATATCACTTTTAAATGTGGAGACATCTGGCACAACCTGGGTTTGCTTCCCGGGTCCTCCCTGCGTGGAGTTTGCATGTTCTCCCCGTGTCTGCGTGGGTTTCCTCCGGGCGCTCCAGTTTCCTCCCACAGTCCAAAGACATGCAGGTTAGGTGGATTGGCGATCCTAAATTGGCCCTAGTGTGTGCTTGGTGTGTGGGTGTGTTTGTGTGTGTCCTGCGGTGGGTTGGCACCCTGCCCGGGATTGGTTCCTGCCTTGTGCCCTGTGTTGGCTGGGATTGGCTCCAGCAGACCCCCGTGACCCTGTGTTCGGATTCAGTGGGTTGGAAAATGGATGGATGGATGGACATCTGGCACATGTACAAATATGCAAGCATGCAATGGCAGCTACTATATACAAATGCATATATGAAAACTCCTGATACATGGACAGTATACTGGCACACATCGGCACATGTACGAATACATGGAAATATGCAGGTATAGTCAGAAACACTTTTCCAAATTTCAAACACACTGACACAAAACAGAATACACAAAGGCACGCTGGCACATGCACAAACATGCTGGTGCACATTACCACATGAAAGGCTACACTGGCACAAATAGAGGCATTCTGGCACATGCAGCTATAAGCAGACATTCACTTGAGTATGCATTGATACATTGGCACATGAAAAGAATGCTGGCACACATTGACGCATGTACAGATACATTTTAGCATGCAGGTATCTTAAGCAACTCTGCTCTGATGTGCTGAAATATAACAGATTGAGCCAGCGTAAATTGGCTTATGAAAAGACACACTGGCACATGTGCAGATTTGCTGGTGCACTCTGGTACATGAAAAGATACACTGGCATAAGGACAGGTATTCTGTCACACTGAAGCAGCTGTTTGGTGAAATGCAACTCAACTAGTCTTCTTTCCATGCATTTGCCTTGTGCACCCCTTTATAAAGTGCCCAGAGGACTGGGTTTAGATTTACATTATTTGTATTGACACAACAGGCATGGTATATATGTTGGTGCACACTGAAACAATTATGTTTAGACACTCTGTTGAAAACAGTATTTTCTGACACACAGCAATATGAGAAAAGCCACAGAAAGCTTGTGCACACTAGAACTGGACACAATGGCACAAGAAATGGAACTGTGGCACATGTAGGTATATTCTGTGCCATATACACTGGCACAACTGCACACTATCACAAGCACTAACACATTGTCATATGTAAAAATATACTAGCATTGTTACAGTTGTGCTGGCAAATGCAGTAGATTCTGAAATGCCTGGTGCATGTGCAAATGAGCCAACACACAATGGCACAGGTATTGATATGCTGGCACAAAGTAATATACACCTAAACTCACTTTCATTTGCACTTTCACACTGGCAACAGCATCATATGCACCGGCACACTGCCACATGCTCAGAAGCTCTAATACACTGTGACATATGGAAATGTTCAGTTGCACTACCACATGCAGAAAGGCACATGGAGAGAAAACACAAGACCACCAACATGCAGTGTCCATTATTACAAAATGACACACACATTGACACACTGGCATAGGCTCAAATGCATTTATACACATATTGGCAAACACGCTGGCAAATGCAGAGATGCACTGATGCACACTGGCACATGCAGAAAATGCGCTTATGCTTTTATGGTCTCATTGGCTCACGTGAAGGCACTCACTTGCATGTACCCGGGCACATCTCCTAGCAGAGGGAGTTGGGAGGCTGGAGCAAGCTGCTCAGTCATGTTTGCATAGCAGACACCCTGGCATCCTTCAAGATTAGCCTGGATGAGATCACCCAGCTATTAGTGATGGTTTAGGCCCCCTCTCATGTCTCGACTTGTTCTCTGGCGTGCGCATGTGTCAGGGACGCAGGAGATGCCAAGTCTGAGAGAGAGAGAAATAGAGAAAGAAAGAGAGAGAGAAAGAGAAAGAAAGAAAAGGTTAGAGCATGAAGGCAGACAGGAGGCATATTTGGGGTCTGTCTGGGGGTTGTGTCACTCAAATGAGCCCCTGTCCTGGTTAAGGTGGGAGCGAGTTTGGATAGATGGACTCACCGGGTCAGGAAACAGCCTTGTCCAAAGGGAGAGACTCACCAGAAGTACATCTCCTTGTTCTTGGGTTCCTCTTGAGCTGCCTTTGAAAATTCCATTAAAATCATGAATAACAAACTTGATTTAGATGTATTTGTGTTTTCTCTTTAATTATTGATTCATTTTATTATAATTTAAATTTCTGCATCCAGTGATCAGTTTGCTAAGGCACTTGCCTTGTAATTCCTGCCCAAACCACAAGGCACTGAACCCTTCTTGCTCCTCCTGCAGGTGGTGGGCCCACTGGAGGAGGTTTCCTTGTTGTTCATTCAGACTGTGCCCATAGATTCTATGAGTAAAGGTCCAACTGTCAGGCACTCTGCAATGAGTCCCCATCTTCCCTTCCAGACCTGACTCCACCTAGTTTCCCTTTTCTGGGTGAGGTTACTGGGTCTGCGCTAATCATTATCATTATGGTCAGGTGAACTCCACTTAGTCTGATCCCTCACCTCGGACCAATTTGCCTTGGATGACCTTGTCATGGGCATATCTCCTAGGATGAGTGGAACACACAAACCCCTCCACCTCTATAAGGTGGCGATTCATTGACTGCTTTGGTGTCCCCTCAGTGAAGTTGGAGGAGGTGGCAGAAAAAAGGAAAGTCTGGGCATCTTGGCTTAGACTTCTGCCACCACAATCCATAATCCGAATTGGATAAGTGGAAGAAAATGGATGGATGGATGGATTTTTTTAGCTGTGTGCAGGAGTGTGTCCTATGATGATCTGCTAGGATCTTGTCATGAACCTGGTGCTGCCAGAATAAGATCTAGTTCTTTGCAAAGTGAAGGAGCAGTCTGAAAAAATTGCTGGATGGATGAATGAATGGTTGGATATCTTTATCATTGGGTGAACGGTGGTGAACTTGCTCCCCTTGTTCTGTTCTTGACCTGGACAAATTCTGATTACACATTTTTCTTAGGTTTGCTCTGAATGCTCCGTTTTTCTTCCAGTATCCTAAAAACATGCAGATTAGATTCAGAGATGACTAGTGAGGGGGAATGTGAACTTTACGCTACCATAAATCCATCTATCCTTGACCCCAGTGGTGCCAGGATGAGATTTGACTCCTTGAAACCTTGTAAGTGAAAAATCTGGCTAAGAAAATAGATGAATGAACAAAGAGCAAAGCAGCGGGTCCAGATGGAGTATCACCACGACTGCTGAAGGTCTGTGCGCTGGAGCTGGGGAGTCCTCTACAGTGCATCTTCAACCTGAGCCTGGAACAGGGGAGAGTCCCAAGGCTTTGCAAAACATCTTGTATCACCCCAGTCCCAAAGGTATCACGTCCTAGTGAGCTGAACGACTTCTGGCCTGTCGTTCTGACGTAACATGTGATGAAGACTATGGAGTGGCTGCTGCTTCACCACCTGATGCCACAGGTACGCCACGCCCTCGACCCACTGCAGTTCGCATACCAGGAGAAGGTGGGAGCGGAGGATGCCATCATCTATATGCTACACCGATCCCTCTCCCACTTGGACAGAGGCAGTGGTGCTGTAAGAATTATGTTTCTAGACTTCTCCAGCTCCTTCAGCACCATCCAACCTCTGCTCCTTAGGGGCAAGCTGACAGAGATGGGAGTAGATTCATACCTGGTGGTATGGATCGTGGACTATCTTACAAACAGACCTCAGTATGTGCGTCTCGGGAACTGCAGGTCTGACATTGTGGTCAGCAGCACAGGAGCGCCGCAGGGGACTGTACTTTCTCCGGTCCTGTTCAGCCTATATACATCGGACTTCCAATACAACTCGGAGTCCTGCCACATGCAATAGTTCGCTGACGACACTGCTATCGTGGGCTGCATCAGGAGTGGGCAGGAGGAGGAGTATAGGATCCTCATTAAGGACTTTGTTAAATGGTGCGACTCAAACCACCTACACCTGAACACCAGCAAAACCAAAGAGCTGGTGGAGGATTTTAGGAGGCCCAGGCCCCTCATGGACCCCGTGATAGTCAGAGGTGACTGTGTGCAAAGGGTGCAGACCTATAAATATCTGGGAGTGCAGCTGGATGATAAATTGGACTGGACTGCCAATACTGATGCTCTGTACAAGAGAGGACAGAGCCGACTATACTTCCTTTGGCTGGCGTCCTTCAACATCTGCAATAAGATGCTGCAGATGTTCTATCAGACGGTTGTGGCGAGCGCCCTCTTCTACGCGGTGGTGTGCTGGGGAGGCAGCATAAAGAAGAAGGACGCCTCACGCCTGGACAAACTGGTGAGGAAGGCAGGCTCTATTGTAGTCATGGAGCTGGACAGTTTGACATCCGTGGCAGAGCGACTGGCACTGAGCAGACTCCTATCAATTATGGAGAATCCAGTGCATCCACTAAACAGTATCATCTCCAGACAGAAGAGCAGCTTCAGCGACAGACTGCTGTCACTGTCCTGCTCCACTGACAGACTGAGGAGATCGTTCCTCCCCTAAACTATTCGAATCTTCAATTCCACCCCCTTTAAATGTTAACATTATTCAAAGTTATAGTCTGTTTTTACCTACATTTGTATTACTGTTTAATTTAATATTGTTTTTTTTTGTATTAGTATGCTGCTGCTGGAGTATGTGAATTTCCCCTTGGGATTAATAAAGTATCTATCTATCTATCTATCTATCTATCTATCTATCTATCTATCTATCTATCTATCTATCTATCTATCTATCTATCTATCTATCTATCTATCTATCTATCTATCTATCTATCTATCTATCTATCTAAGAGATTAGTACTAAAGGGTGGCATGCTGATGCAGGGGTCACCACTGCTGCCTCACAGATCCAAAGACCCTGGTTCTGTTCCTGGCTTGACCACTGTCTGTGTGGAGTTTGAAACATTTCCCCATTTGATGTTCTCCCACATCCCAAACACGTGCAGGTTATGCTCAGTGGTGACTCTAAATGCACTTAGTGTGTGTGTGATGTGTACTGGCGCTGCCCTCAATGCTTCTGGAATTAGCTATGGGTCCCAATGTTCCTGGAACAGAGAAATCAGGTTTAGAAAACTGATAAATTAACATCATTGTTATAGTTCAAAATGTGTTCTTGGATAGTCCTGTTGAGACCACCTATATCGGGCCTAAGCCTAGACAATGTCGGTGGTGTGTATGCGTGAGTGTTTATGGGATTGTGCTTGTGTTATGGAGTTTCCTCTCTATGTTCTGTAGTTTGATCTTTGTGTATTGATTTGGATGGAATGACTGAAGGCTTTTGCGTAGTGTATGTCGGAGGACACTGGCGGTGGATATAGCAATGGGCACAATGGTCACCTTATCCATAAGTGATGTATTTCTTCTGTCAGTTCTACATTTTATTTTCTGTGTGTTTTGTACAGCCATGTCAACATTATCTGTCTTTTCTTTGTTTGTCTACCAGTGTTTTTTTTAAATTTTATTTTATTCTTTATTTCGCCTTATACAATTTCTTGTATTAGGAATTTGTTAGTTTTCGCATACCCCTTGGGGTCAGAGCGCAGGGTCAGCCATTGTACAGCGCCCCTGGAGCAATTGAAGGTTAAGGGTCTCTGCTCAAGGGCCCAGCAGAGTAGGATCTCTTTTGGCAGTGATTGGGATTCGAACCGGCAACCTTCGGGATACCAGCACAGATCCTTAGCCTCAGAGCCACCACTCCACCCTAAAGTGTTATGAGTAATCAGGGCCAGTGCCACCACTAAGGCGAATTAGGCATTCACCTCGGGCGCAGCTCATAAGGGCTGGAAAAACCCAGCCGCACAGGTTAGCTGCCAAACAGCACTAATAAGCTTGGCCTAGGCTGCAATATAACCGAGCACTGGCACTGAGAGTGGTCTTTTATGGTGGACACTTTGTCTGTCAGTATAGTTCTGTCCCAGTCTAGTTAATGTGTGCCATTTCCTAGAATTTCTTCTCTAGTTTGTATGTGTCGACTAGCTGGTGTTGTGCCGCCAGTTCTTGATGTCTGATGTTTGCTGTCTATGTAGATCGTCCGTCAGTGTCAGTAGTTGACAACCTGAGACGATGTGTTGGATTGTGTCTTATCGCAGTCTCTGCATGTTCTGTTTGTAATGTCAGCATCCTTAAGAATATATTTTCTGTGGTTTCTCATATCTTGTATGGCCAGCATAAACCCTTCCAAACAGATCACCACAGCTTATCCAGCTATTTGACGCCATCTTATCCACACTAGGCTGATCAAGTTTGCAAGGATGTCTGCCAGGCAGTGTCTTCTGGGTCCATGCTTGTGTCTGAAGTTGTGTGCTTGTCATGTCCTCTGTGACGCTGTCTGTGCTATGGAGGTTATGTGGTGTGTAGTCTGTGTCTGCATGAACTGTTTGTTGCTTTGTGTAGTGCTGATGTCTGCTGTTTTGAGTGAAAGAATTGTCTTCAAATATGAATCTGTGTGTTGTGTAAATTAATTACATCTCTGAGACCCCTTCCTCCCTCAGCACGTGTTAGAGTGAGTCGTGCTATGGCTGCTTTGTGGCGGTGCGGTTTGTGTTTTGTGAGTAGCGTTCGTGTTTTCCATTGGAGCTGTTGTAGGACCGTTTGAGTCCATTGTTGTTATTATGATGAAACTTCCATTACTGAAACATCCTTGTTTGATTTTAGGTGGCAAGGGGCACAATGTTGCAAATAACCGTGAATGGGACATCAATCCATCATAATGCACACACACATCTACCATCATTCACACCTGCTCAGCATGGAGTCGCCAACCACTGCTATGGACCTCCATTTTCCTGTATTGGTGAAATCTGGTTTGGAAGAATGGATGGACATGTGGGTATTATTATTATTATTATTTATATTATCTTTTTTAACCCTTCACTTATACTGGTGCTCATTACACTGGGATTCAACCAATACCTTTAGGTTTTATTTTTCGATGTCCAGACTTGTTGCAGTATGTGTGCAATGCCTAAGAATTTCGTCTTTGGTGTTTGTGCTTTGTTCACTTTGCCTGGGACCATTTTAAAATACACTATGTGGACAAAATTATTGGGACGCCTGACCATTACACCAACAGGGACTTTAATGACATTGCATTCAAATGTATAAACTTTAATATGGAGTTGGTCTGCCCTTTGCAGCTATAACAGCTTCACTCTTCTTGGAAGGCTTTTAACAATACTTTGGAGTGTTTCTGTGGGAATTTGTGCCCATTCACTCTGTAGAGCATTTATGAGGTCAGGCACTGATGTTGGACAAGAAGGCCTGACTCCCTATCTCCATTCCAGTTCATTCCAAAGGTGTTTAATGGGGTTGAGGTCAGGGCTCTGTGTGGGCCAGTCAAGTACTTCTACAGCAAACTCATCCCACCATGTCTTCATGGACCTTGCTATGTACACTGGGACATAGTCATGCTGGAATAGAAAAGGGCCTTCCCCAAATTGTTTCCACAAAGTTGGAAGCACAGCATTGTCCAAAATGTCTTGGTATGCTGAAGCATTAAGATCGCCCTTTACTGGAAGTAAGGGGTCTTGACCAAACTCTGAAAAACAGCCCCACGCCATTATCCCTCCTCCACCAAACTTCACAGTTGGCACAATGCAGTCAGGCAGGTAACGTTCTCCAGGCATCCTCCAAGCTCAGAATCACTCATCTGACTGTCAAACAGAGAAGTGTAATTTGTCACTCCATAGAACAAATTTCTACCACTCCATCTGACACTTGGCATTGGACTTGATAATGTGAGGCTTGCATGCAGCTGCTCCACCATGGAAAGTCATTCCATGAATTCTCCCAGCGCACAGTTAATGCCAGTGGAAGTTTGGAACTCTTCAGCTCTGGAATCAGCAGAGCGTCAGCGACTTTTACACACCATGCACCTTAGCAGTCGTGGACCCCACTTAGTGACTTTACGTGGTCTTCTGCTTTGTGGCTGAGTTGCTGTTGTCCCTAAATGCTTCCACTTTCCAATAATACCACTGAACTGTAGAATATCCAGCAGGGATGAAGTTTCACGAACCATGTTATTGCAAAGGTGGTGTCCTCTCACAGTACCACGCTTGAAGTCACTGAGCTCTTCAGAACGACCCATTTTGTTTCACAGATGTTTGTAAACAGAGACTGCATGGCCAGGTGTTTGATTTTATACCCCTATGGCAATGGGTCTGATTGAAACACCTGAATTCAGTCATTAAGAGCTGTGTTAGTCCATATAGTGTACTTCTTGAACCCAATTTTGATGGTTCTCAAAAATCCAACTACTGCTACTACTACAATTATTATCATTTTAATCTCTTCATTATTGAAACATCTTAAACCAATTTTAGGTAGCAGAGGCACAATGCAGAAAACAAACCTGGAGGGGACATCAGTCTATTGCAGGGTCTGCTCACACACCCACCACCACTGCCCTAGCCCTCCATGTTCCTGTTTGGGGGAAATCTGGGATGGAAGAAAGGAAGGACAGATGAATATGTGTGTTTTGCTCAATTTGGGATTATTTCCAAATACTTCTTGAGCTTGACTTTGAAGGTTCCAAACAATCCAACTACCAGTAGCAACTGCTATTATTATAGAGTTGGCTAAGCCTCTGTCATCAGGAAAGGACAAGGGTGTGTGTGAAAGACGTCGCACACACTTTTAAAACTTCTCGGTGTTGTGGGCCCTAAAGCTAAAGAAACATCAGATGAGAGAAGGTGGCCCACCTGATGACCTCGGTGATTCCCCTGTAAGGCAGATGGCCAGCCAAGTCGCAAAGCCGTTGTAAGCAATAGCAGTATGGAAGGCTTAGTACACTTGTAGTTCCGTTAGGATATGGTGGGGAGGGGTTCCTCTGAGTGATTAAATGGTTATAATTATCATCCCTCCATTATTCAAACATCTTAATCCAATTTTAGGTAGCAGGGGCCCACAATGTAGAATGTTTCTGATGTCCAGAAGTTTTTGCAGCAATTCTGTGATGCCTAATAAGGTTATCTCTGCTTTCTGTGCTTTGTTTATTTTGCCTGGGATGATTTCCAAGTACTTTTTAAACCTGATTTTGATAGTCCCCAATCCTCCAAGTATTATTTTAATTATTATTATTATTATTATTATTTTATTTGTTCATCTCGGCAATTTGCTGGTGGCTGCCATGGATGATTTCCATGCTGAGTCCAGAGTCCTTAGACTCAACCCAGTATTTTTGCCGAGCATGTGTGTGGTTCCCATCAGGTCTGATCTTCTGCACCTCTTGGGTTGCTTGGTGTCCTGGCAGCTCCTGCAGATTCTTTCCTGAAGGTGCCAAGTGCCGCAATCTCCACTGTCATAACTCTAGTCTTGCCGCTCCACATCCTGCTGATCTCGATCGCCAGATCTTTAGATTTGCTTTAATAATAATAATAATTCTTTGAATTTATATAGCGTTTTTCTCACAGCGCTCAGCAATTGCAGGTTAAGGGCCTTGCTCAAGGGCCCAACAGAGCAGAGTCCCTGTTGGCATTTACGGGATTTGAACCGGCAACCTTCCGATTGCCACTGTAGATCCCTAGCCTCAGAGCCACCCCTCCACTGCTTTGCTTTTCAGCCCCTGTCAGAGTGATGTTGTTGTCATCTGGCACTGCTGCGTCGATCAGCGGACATTGCTTCTCCTTCTTGTGATGGACCACCGTGTCATGATGGTTACCTGAAAATGGAATGATTGGTTTTCATTGCCATCTTGCACTTGATGGCAGTGTCCAGAAGCTTTTGCAGAGAGTGTCTGATGCCTAATAATATTCTCTTTGCTTTCTGTGCTCTATTTATTTTGTCTGGGATGATTTCCAAATATTTGGTAAATCCAATTTTGATAGGTCCCAAAGCTCCTTATATTATTATTTTTATTATTATCATCATTATCACCATCCCTCCATTTATTGAAATATCTTAATCCAATTGTAGGTTGCAGAGGTGCTTTGTAGGAAATGACCCAGGACATACTGACCCACCCAGAGTCATTCACAACAGCCCCCTGTACCACCTTGCTTTTCTGGACCCTCCTCAGAAATCATGGCTGGGAGAATGGACAGACAGATGGTTATTATTATTACTATTAGCTGTTGCAGTATTAGTAGGAAATTCACCATAAATTACATTTTTTATTTGAACCGAGAGGCAACTGAGTTTCACAGAGAGATCGAAGGAGAAAGTGACAGGGGCAAGAAGCAGGAGAAGCTGAAGACAAAGAAAGAGGAATGGGAAACAAGCAGGAGGCGGAGAAGGAATAAAGGAAAGAGGAAAAAAAAAAAGTCATCCATGAGGTAATGTGCAGAATGGAAAGCGAGAAAACGCTCAAGTCAGTAGAGGAGTTTACGAGTGTGTGATGCTCACTCGCTCGCTCTAATCAGATGCAGAGCTTTTGGCTCGTGCTCACTCTGCTGTTAGGCCCAGAGGGGAAAGCTTGCCCACCCCGCCTCCCCTCCCCTCCCCCTCCTCTGCTAGTCAATCAGAAAATCAGATTATATGTACATGGCACTTTCCAAAAGTGAGAAGACCCCTGCCAAAAGAGTTAGGCTGGTGAGTCCTGAAAACACACGTACCCTTGTCCCCACCACATCACGGAGGAGAACTGCTCCTTACACGTGAATTTAAATGCCTGTCATAGTGGATCAGTGAAGTCAAACACATGTCACTCTGGCAAAATGAAGGGACCTCCAAACGCAATAGAATGCCAGTCAATGACAAACCATCTCCACCAAAAAAAAAAACCCAACAAATGTCTGTTAATAACATCTGAGTCAAACCAGAGGGGCAGCCCCAGCAGTATTTTGGAAGACAAACATCTCCATGATGAAGGATCACCACACCCCACTAGAGCTCAACATAATAATAATAAAAATAATAATAATACATTTATATAAAAGTGGGAAGTCACTTCAACTACCAGCAATGTGTAGTACCCATCTACGTTATATGATGGCAGCCATTATCAGGCTAGTAACTCACCGCACATTAGCTGTCAGGAGGTGAAGGGGTGAGAGAGAGAGAGACAATTACAGAAAGGGGATGATTAGGGGGCTGGAATGGACGAGGCCATGACATTGTGATACATTCTACTCTTTTCGACAGATGCCCAGGGATCTTTTATAACACAGAGAGTCAGGACCACAAGTTTTTGCAGCATGGTGTCCCCATCATTGCCATGGGGCATTGGGATTCACATTCAGTTCACCAGGGCACGCGCCCCCTGCTGGTCTCGCCAATGCCTCTTCCAGCAGCAACCCAAGCTTTTCCTAGATGGTCTCCTATCCAAATCCTGAACATGCTTAGCTTCAGGTGGATGACCTCTCCTGAAATGCAGGTGGTATGGCTACTGGCTTATTTCCTAGTAGGGAATTTAGCATAAACCACAGCTTCCATCCTGGAAAGGAGAAGGACTCCAGGGAAATTGTGACCCTCTGGGACACCAGAAAAGGTGACTGTCCCAGCCCCAAAATGAACCCAGGCTGGTTTAAATACATTCCACCAGGAATGGCACACTCACCCAGGGCTTTGCCGGGTTACCATTTTAGCAGAGAACACACTCATGCTCTCTTATACCAGGCCAATTTATAACCATTGGCACAACATTGGCACATGAGACCACACAGGGAGCGATTAGGTCAGTGTTAGACCTTAGGACTCTGCCACTATAAGGCAGCAGAACTAACAAATGTCCAACCTTGAAATGAATTAGAATATCTGCCAAGGTAAACGCCAACCTCAGAGTAAAATGTTTGCCCCCCACCCCCACCCCATGCCACCCCAGTGTCTTTTTCTCTGTGTCTGCACTGGAGTGTTTTCATTATTCTCATTGCGAAAACAGGATGCTTGAAATAATCCCACTGCGTGCTGGAGGCTAATCTGGATTTCTGATTTAATCTCCGCAAAATCCACTGCAGTGGCCAATCTCAGGGAATTCAGAATATGGTGAATACCACCACACAGAGAAATCAGGGAGGTGGGGAATAATCCTTTGTGAGTGATCAAGTGAAATCAAGGACTTTTAATTACTCATGGCGGCCATGTCTCAACTCACTTTCCTCGACGCTGCAGTGAAATCCAGAATTGGGTTTCATTTTGGTGAGCAGTGTAGTGAAATGAGAGGATTTCTGTTCTGTCAACACTAGAATGAAACTGAGATCTTAAATAACTGTAGTTTATAGTACAGGACCTAGAAAAAGCATTCACCCCTTGAAAGTTTTCCCATTTTATTTTTATAAAGTGAAAACTGAATTAAATACAAATATCAAGCCAAAAATACATTGATTTCATAAGTATTCATCTCCTTCAGGTCACTATTTAGTAGATGGCAGTCATTATAGCCTTGATTGAGTCTGTGCTCAGGTCTCTTTCTCTATCAGCTTTCTCTCCATTCTTCTTTGCAGAACTGCTCAAGCTTTGTCAAGCTGTATGAAGATCATAAGTGAACAGCCTTTTTCATGTCCAGCCACAAATTCTCAATTAGCTTGACATCTGGCCACTCTGGGACATTCACATTATTGTTTTCAAGCCATTTCTGCGTAGCTTTGGCTTTATGCTGGGGGTAACCATGCCGAGGAACAGATTACTTGCAGACTGCGCCAGGATTTCTCTGTATTTTTCCACATTTGTTTTATTTTCTACTCTCAAAAGACTTCCAGGACCTGATGCAGAGAAGCATCCTCACATTCTGATGCTGACACCACCATGCTTGAGATAATGTGCAGTGTTCAAACATGACATTTAGTCTGATGGTCTCATCAAACCATGGAACCTCCCTCCATCTGCCTTCAAGAGTCTCCCATGTGCTTTCTAATAAACTCTCACCGAGATGTTGTGCATATTTTTTTAGGTAAAGCTGTGACTGGTGAAGCACCTGGGTACATTTGTTGTCTGCACAGTCTCTCCAGTCTCAGCAATTGCAGCTTGCAACTCCCTCTTAGTTCTCACAGGTCTCTTGTTCTTCTTGCTCCATCACTCACTTCTTATGGATGATTTTTGACTCGGCCATACTCTTTCCATTTCTTCATGGTTGATTTAATTCAATATTCAGTCACTTGGATGTTTTCTTGTCCCCGTCCCTCAGCTCAAGCTTTTCAATCTCCTTTTCACAGAGTTGCTTAGAGCAGCGCTTCTTAAACTTTTCTTTCTTGCAACCCAATCTTGCCCTTCTGAGTGCCTAGAAGATCAGAACTTGGGGGCGAGTTCACCCCTGGAGAATCGCCGCCGACAGTATTGGTGGCGCAAAGTCGATTGCTTAAATTGCGAGACACTTTGCCGACCGTTAGCGACCATTTCATATTAAATACAATGGTGAGTCACGACTCTGAACGACCCAAAAGCCGGCAACCCGTGACCCATGGTTTAAGAAACTACAGCTTAGAGTGCTCTTTTGTCTTCATTGTGCAGGTTAGACCACCATACTGACTCACTACAAGTTTTCCCTTCCAGATACATTGACATTTATATTACAATCAAGTGGCACTCCAGATAGGTGACCTCCATTGAACCAACTATAGGACTTCTGAAACCTATCGGCTACACCAGTGATGATTTGGGGGCATCATGTTAATAGGGGATGAATGCTTACAAGATCAATTATTTTGTGTTTTATATTTGTAATTAAGGATCAAGCGGGTTGGAAAATGGATGGATGGATATTTGTAATTATGTTAGACCACTTCACAGAGATCTCTTTTCACTTTGAAATTGAATGGGGGTCAAAAAAGCCCAATTAACTCCACTGGGATTCCATGACGTATAACAAGAAAATGTGAAATCTTCCATAGATGAATACTTTCTATAGGCACCTTAGGGTGTTTTAATCACATGTGGTAAATTCTGAAATCACTGCTTTCCTGTAAATCCATCCATTCATTTTGTTCTCATATTTACAGTCTCATGAGTGCTGGGGCCAATCCTGGTAAGATTTACAGTGGTACAAGGCTGCAATCAGCCCTGGATGGGATGCCAGTCCATCACACACTGACACACAAAGTGACACGTGTACCTGTAGGCTGGAGTACTACGAGAAAACTATGGGCACTGGGAAAGTCGTCTGACTCCACAGAGAAAGGCTGCTGAATGAATCAAAGCCTCTCGAGCTGTAATGCAACAGTGCTAAGAACTTAATCTCCAAACCATCCATCAACTTTCTGGACCTAATAGAGTTCAGACAACCAGAGTCTATCAGGTTCAAGGTAAGCAATGTGGCGTAGTGGTTAAGGCTTTGGATTTCATACCTTGAGGCAGTCGGTTCAAGTTCCACCACTGACACTGCATGCCCATTACAAATGCCACCAGCCGGTTACCGAATTGTATCTTTGTAGGAGGGTACAGACACACCCTCACATATTCTCTGGGCCAATTCAGAGAAGCAAACATACGTCATTGGGATGAGGGAGCATTATCTTCTATAAACGTTCAATGTTTTGATTATCCTCTCTGGAAAAATGAATTCCAAATGGATAGGAAGAGCAAATCACACAGTCTGACACAATAATGAGTTATCTGCCCACACATACGTTCATTTTCAAACCTACTTAGGGTATCAAGGAACCAACAATGGATGGGATGGCAGTTCATGGCAGGCGGCAGGGCACACTTACAGGCACTCACTCTCACACTCACTCACACCAAACCATTCAAACTGTAACATACTGTGAATGGGTGGTACGGTGGCACTGCTGCTTCACAATGAGGAGGTCATTGTTCACGAGCAAGGTTCTTCTTGTATGAAGTTTGCATTCCATCCCTGTGTCCATGTGTTGGTGCTCTGGGTTCCTCCCACAGTCCAAAGGTGGACTGGAGATGCCAAATTGGCCCTAGTGTGCCTGTGTGTTCACCCTGTGATGAGCTGGCACTCTACCCAAGTAATATTCCTACCTTGTGCCCTGTGCTTGCTGGGATAGGCTTCAGCTCTCCCGTGATCCTGCTCAGAATAAAGCGGGTTTAGAAGGTAGATGAATATATTGTGAGCAAACAAAGAAATCTGTCAGCGTCTCTGACCTGAGATCAACTGAAAACAAAAGTGTTTCACTTTATTAAACGCTAAAGTGAAATCTTAGTGCCATGAGGAGACCTGAGAGTTTCCATTATTTTCTATGAACAACTGCTGGTTTGACTTTGTGTTGAATGAGCAGTTGCTCACGGAGTCCCAAATGAGGCACATTACCTGCATTGTGAGGGGGCGTCAGTTATGGCACCATGGGGTGATCCGGCTCACAGGCTCCTCATTGTTGAGGACCTGAATGGTTGGACCAGGCCAAGGGGACACTCACATAACACTTGGCTGCGGCAGGTAGAGGGTAATTTCTGGAAGGTGGGACTGGACTGTGTGTCTACCTGGGGGGCGCTGCCAACCAGGATCCTGAGCTGTTTCATCGTGTGGTGGGTGCAGCAACACGCTGTACCAGTGCATGCTTCCCCATCTGATCTGATCTGACCTGACCTATGATCAATGCAGTGAAATCATGATGGCACAGTGCAACCAACACCTTGGATTCAGATCCTGGCGTGGAGTGTGTACATTCTCCTTCTTCTCAGGCAGTTTTCTTCCTGGTACTCCAGTTTTCCTCTCACATCCCAAAGATGAGGTTATCTGGTCATTTAAAGTTGAGTATGCTAGGTGAAGGTCTGATACATTGCACAGGGATTTGTTCCTGCCTTTCACCAAATTTAGGATACAGTACATCCACCCTTCTAAGTTTTCATTTGAAAATGACATTTTTAAGGAAAAATTATCTCCAGCCACACTAGTCTTTTTACATCATTTACTAGAATATCACCATCAGAACTAAAATGACAGGAAATGCATATGATTTAGACATTCGCGTACTGGACATACAAGCATTGGCAGAAAAATCCATGAAGGGAACAGTAATCCTGTCGGCCATGAAATTTATCACAAAATTGTAATGACCAGTAAATTATTTGCCTTTTGCTGATGTCCATGTTCAAACTGAACAAGTGCAATTTACATGCATAAAGGTAAGCAACACAACAAGCTCCATGGAAAGCAGCTCTTCTCTCTGCGGTGTTGAAGGCTGACCAATCAGAGATTGAGATGCTGTAATGAGCAGGATCCAATCAGGAAGGGGCCACATAATACGAGTGAGCAAATCAGAGCGCAACTAGAGCCTGCGTTTTCAAAAGTCTTCGTTTTCACCTATCCACACTGCAAGGCCGAGTCTGCACTTTCAGAAATACATGGCTCTGAAGAGCATTTTGAAAAGTCACCATTATCAGGGGTAGTGTGGACGAAAGGTGAAAACGGAGACTAATGTCTGCATTTTTAACACAAATACAGAATTCAGAATAAATTGAGTGTTTAAAAGAATGAAGGCCTTCAGTGGTGGATTTTGGTATGAGTGACAGGAGGTGCCCACAATAAAAAATTCAGAATGGGATTTACAGCCTGAGTGGGTCAATCCATCAGGGAGCCTCGTTTCTGAATGTTAAAGGGGGGGGTCTCTCCAGACATCAAGTCTAGTAATTCTGTTTGAGCACCATCACCCGAGGGGCGACATTTACTGTATGATAGCTAAGATGGCACGCTGTGTGTAAATTCTGTGATATGTACACAGCAGGGAGGCATTTATGTAACTACATGGGATGCTTGCTCTGGACAACAAGAAGGACCCAGTGTTGTCAAAGTCTAATGCTGCTGACTTCCAGGGTTGCCAGGTTCCTAAAAATATATAGCCCAATAACACCTTAAAATAGCCCAATGCCTGAGGTGAACAAAATGACACAATGGAAAGCGGGGGACAGCATCAGAGCAAGAGGGTTAGGTACATACCATCAAAGCCTGAGTAGAGCAAGAGGGTCAGGTACATACTATCAAAGCCTGAGTTGGGGGGGAGTGACAAAATGGTATATACCATCACACAAAGGGGGGGCTTCCTGAGGGAGGAGATTTGACAACAGTAAAGAACATATACAAGTGTGAATAGCAGGGAAAGGGGTGACAGATGGATGAAAATCAGGTCAAAAAAAATCACCGTAGAGGGTTGTAAAATTGCCCGAAATATTGCGTTGATTTTTCAAAAGTAGCCCAAAACCATGAAACCCACGAAAGCCCATTTATTCCTGTGGATGACAATCAAAAATAGCCCAACTGGGAGAGAAAACCGCAGAGCTGGCAACACTGCTGACTTCCCACTATGGACACTGAGGGGCACCTCAAATGGCCCCAAATGAACTTCTACTGGCACTGAATGCCTGAATAATCTGATATTGGGTCCTTGCTTAGATGAAGAGCCCGTCCATTGCAGGGCACATTCATGCACAAACCTGCACAAGGCCAGTCTGTCCAGAGTTGTGATACTGGGATAGGCTTTGGCCACCCAGTGACACTGAACTGAATTTAGCTGATTTGAGAATGTATTGTTAATTAATTTACCATGCATTTTTATAAGGGATGGTGGGGGGGGGGGGGGGTCATACCTCCACAAAATCCCACTTAGACACAAAGAGAAAGTGCCAACTCGACCTGAACTGGATTTGAAATCATGTCCCTAAACTGATGAGGCAGCCGTACTTACTATCACGCCACCACTGATTGAAATCAGGGACTTTTAATGATTTGTGTTGAGCACCGCAGTTTGTCTGAATTCGCTCCTCCGAGTGCTGCAGTGAAAGCGGGAGGCAGGATTTCATCTCTGCGAGCTCCTAGTGGCAAACTCTGCAGTGAAATCGGGGAGTTTAAGTTATTACCAGCATTCATTTATTTTTCATTTCAAGCCATCTAAGGTGTCTTCTCCCAATTATTTTGTAATAGCAAGGTGCGTGGTTATTTATACCAGTCGCTGTTGATGCTTGAAGCTCCCAGAGTCTTCCAGGGAAAAAAAAAAATTGCTTTCATCCATGCCATCGCTGGAACTTATTTAGCCCGTCTTTCACTGAAAATCAGGTAAGTCTCTTCGGCTGGAGATGTTCTCACCAAAAATGGGCAGCCAGGCAGGGCACAGCACCAGCACCTCCTGCCAATGGGGGGAGGGGTCTGGTCTGCCACATTACCTGCGCGTTTTGTTTTTCATTTTATTAAAACTCCAAATTTGCACTGACTAGTGCTACGAGACATTGTGAAGCAAGCGTTACACACGATCGGCATGACATCTTTTTGGAAATCTGCTAATTGGCTTCGCAGCCTCCACACATGTGCACACACACACACATACACACACACACACACACACACACACTCATATACTCTCCCTTCCCCCAATTGTAAAACCTCAAGGAAAGGAGGTGGTGGTGGTGATGGTGGTTGGTGGAGGTGGTGGGGGGTGCATACATTGCAGAAATGCTCCAAATAAGCAGAGAAAGAATTCAGCTACACTTAGATTCCTGGGTTTTTCTAAAATTCATCTTACCTGCAGTCTTTCAGAGGTGACATGGTGGCTATCTGCGGCAGGCTCACGGATCCCACATCCCTGGGTTCAAATTTGAAATTGTTGTCTGTGTGGAATTTGCAAGGGATTTTTCCCTCCTGTTACTTTGATTTACTTCCCACATCCCAAAGATGTCCACAGTAGTTAATTGTAAATGAGTGTGGGAGTGTGCATGAGGGGGTACTGTGCACCCCATCGACGGTTACACCCTAACTTGCACCCAAAGATGCCAAGGTAGGCACTGACCCATACGTTAAGTGGGTTTGAGAGTGTCATGCAGTGTTTCACCAACAGCTGGTGATGACAATCTCTCTGAAAACAATAAAAAGAAATAAGAAGACTTCATTTAACACGAAATGTTTATTATTTCTTGTGTAAAGTTAAGAAGGGACAGCATGGCAACACAGTGCTTAGAACATCCACAATAATAAAGGGAGAAGTGTCTGTGTATCTGTGTGTCCATCTGGTTACTAAGGTTAGAAAAAATATGTATATGAAGGGTCAAAAAAATGAAAAATGCTAATAAAAATGGCAAATAAAGGTCTAAAAATAAGACAATTTGGCTTATTGGCCTATCCTGTTGTCCGACATTATATGCTGACAATGCCAGCATGGTAGTGACTTTCTTGCACTCTCTCGGGCCACATGAATGAGATTTATAGCTGTAATTTCACACAGGTGGCGCAGCAGTAGCACTGTTGCCTCTCAGTAAGGAAATCATGGGTTCATGTCCTGGGTCCTCCATGCATGGAGAGCACTTTGAATAGTGAGAAAAGCTCTGTAATTATTATTATTAATGCTGATAACTGATAACTTTTCAAGGTGGCTAATGGATGAGTGAAAATAACGATAAATTGATGTGTACATTGGTAAGCCAAAACCCTGACACAACTAGGCTGGAGTTGCTAAACCGGGCTAAGAATTATGTTTCTGGACTTTTCTAGCGCCTTCAACACCATCCAACCTCTACTCCTTAGGGACAAGCTGACAGAGATGGGAGTAGATTCATACCTACCGGTAGTAGCATGGATCGTGGACTATCTTACAGACAGACCTCAGTATGTGCGTCTCGGGAACTGCAGATCTGACATTGTGGTCAGCAACACAGGAGCGCCACAGGGGACTGTACTTTCTCCGGTCCTGTTCAGCCTATATACTGTACATCAGACTTCCAATACAACTCGGAATCCTGCCATGTGCAAAGGTTCGCTGACGACACTGCTATCGTGGGCTGCATCAGGAGTGGGCAGGAGGAGGAGTATAGGAACCTAATCAAGGACTTGGGTGCGACTCAAACCACCTACACCTGAACACCAGCAAAACCAAGGAGCTGGTGGTGGATTTTAGGAGACCCAGGCCCCTCATGGACCCCGTGATCATCAGAGGTGACTGTGTTCAGAGGGTGCAGACCTATACCTACCTGGGAGTGCAGCTGGATGATAAATTGGACTGGACTGCCAATACTGATTCTCTGTGCAAGGGAGGACAGTGCTGACTATACTTTCTTAGAAGGCTGGCATCCTTCAACATCTGCAATAAGATGCTGCAGATGTTCTATCAGACGGTTGTGGCGCGCACCCTTTTCTACACGGTGGTGTGCTGGGGAAGCAGCATAAAGAAGAGGGATGCCACACACCTGGACAAACTGGTGAGGAAGGCAGGCTCTATTGTAGGCATGGAGCTGGACAGTTTGACATCCGTGGCAGAGCGACGGGCACTCAGCAGGCTCCTGTTAATTATGGAGAATCCACTGCATCCACTAAACAGTGTCATCTCCAGACAGAGGAGCAGCTTCAGCGACAGACTGCTGTCAATGTCCTGCTCCACTGACAGACTGAGGAGATCATTCCTCCCCCACACTATGTGACTCTTCAATTCCACCCGGGGGGGGGGGCGGGGGGGTAAACGTTAATATTTTAATATTATACAAAGTTATTGTCTGTTTTACATGCATTTTTTATCACTCTTTAATTTAATATTGTTTTTTGTATTAGTATGCTACTGCTGGAGTATGTGAATTTCCCCTTGGGATTAATAAGGTATCTATCTATCTATCTATCTATCTATCTATCTATCTATCTATCTATCTATCTATCTATCTATCTATCTATCTATCTATCTATCTATCTATCTATCTATCTATCTATCTATCCACCACTGCATTTTCCCAGCAAAACACTTTGACTATAAGAGCAGTTGGCTTGACGAGTGACACCAAGAGGAAGTGATGAAAACAGAGGGCTGCATCTGAAAAGGAGAAGGCCTTAAGTGAAATGGATTGGGTGCAAGTCACTATAGCAGACCAAATGGACAACCCTTGCATGAAACAAAGAACATGATGTCTTGCTTAGATTTCAACCCATTTTAGACAGGGAGCAGAGCTAGAAATAACAAAAAAAATTAACAAATGAGGGGAGACCATTCAGTCCATCATGCCCATTTGTTTAGCTAAGCTGTCCCAACATCTCATCCAGATTCTTCTTAAAGCTTGTGAAGTTTTCTGTTTAAACTCCATGTCTCAGATGTTTGTTCCAGATTTCCACAAATCTTTGTGTAAAGAAGTGCTTCCTGGCTTCAGTCCTAAATGCTCTATCCCTTAATTTCCACTGGTGTTCTTGAGTATGTGATTCACCGTTAAGCTGAAAGAATTTGGCTGGATCTACTTTATCTATGCCTTTGAGGATTTTGAAGATCTTCATTACAGTCACAGTCTCCTCTGCTGCAGCTTCAGGGATTTAGCATCTTGGGGTTTGAATTCCAGGCCAAGTCATTGTGCATGTGGAGTGTGCACATTTTTATTAATAAAATTGCAATCTGCTTGTTTGTCTGTTTGCTTGTTTGCCAATTACACAAAAATAGCTGAACCGATTTTTGCAAAATTTTGCATTTGTGTTGTCATTGCCCCATCTTAAAATGTAGGTAATATGATGTACTGGGGAGAGGGGTGGTAATCGAAGATTGAGCAACAACAACTAGTGCCGACACAGGGACTACAATTCCCATCAGGCAATAGGAGTGTGCTGGGGCTGATGGGAGTACACCATTACCAGCATGCACAATCCTTTGTACTGGTCAAAGTGGGAACTCACTTAAGACCGCTGGTACAGAGTTGTCTTCTCAATTAATTTGGATAAGAAATTTCTTTGTACACAGGTTTATAGCGTTTTATCTAAGAGTGTCATTTTGTCTCATAATTGGTTGTGTCCAGCAATATTGAATTTTCAGAAGACAACTTTTCCCTGTTTGCTTTCATCTGGACCCTTTTCTAGAATGTTAGAACAATCTAGACAAGAACAGGCCATTCAGCCCAACAACGCTTGCCAGTTCTATCCACTTATTTCTTCCAAAATAACATCAAGTCCAGTTTTGAAAGTCCCTAAAGTCTTACTGTCCACCACACTACTTGGTTGCTTATTCCAATTCTCTATCATTTTTTGTGTAAAGAAAAACTTCCTAATGTTTGTGTGATATTTACCCTTTACAAGTTTCAAACTGTGTCCCCGTGTTCTTGATGAACTCATTTTAAAGTCACAGTCTCGATCCACTGGATTAATTCCCTTCATAATTTTAAACACTGCAATCATGTCACCTCTTAATCTTCTTTTGCTTAAACTGTAAAGGCTCAGCTTTTTTAATGTTTCCTCATAACTCACCCCCTGTAGCCCTGGACTCAGCCCCGTCGCTCTTCTCTGGACCTTTTCTTGTGCTGCTGTGTCCTTTTTGTAGCCTGGAGACCAAAACTGCACAAAGGACTCCAGATGAGGCCTCACCAGTGTGCTATAAAGCTTGAGCAGAACCTCCTTGGTCTTGTACTCCACACATCGTGTTATATAACCTGACATTCTGTTAGCCTTCTTAATGGCTTCTGAACACTGGCTGGAAGTTGATAGCTTAGAGTCCACTATGACTCCTAAATCCTTCTCATAAGGTGTACTCTCGATTTTCAGACCTCTCATTGTGTAATACTTTACATTTGCTGACTTTAAATTTCATCTGCCACAAATCTTCCCAAGCCTGTATGCTATCCAAGTCCTTCTGTGATGATATAACAGATTCCAAATTATCTGCTAATCCACCTATCTTGGTATCATCTGCAAACTTAACCAGCTTGTTACTTATATTCCTATCTAAATCATTTATATATTTATTAAAAACAGCAGCAGCCCTAGCACTGACCCCTGCTGGACAACACTCTTAACATCGGCCAATTCTGATGCGGTTCCTCACACCATCACCCTCTGCTTCCTGTATCTGAGCCAATTCTGTACCCATCTACAAACATCACCCTGAACTCTCACTTCTTTTTGTTTGATGCCTACCCTCTCATGTGGCACCTTATCAATATTTCTAAGAAATATTTGGGTTCAAAAGGGGTGTACAATGGTGCCAAACCCTTACAGAGCAATGTTTCTTTCTTCAAATGCTCCAAAAAAACAATTAAAACTACAAAACACCTTCTTTGGGAAGTTTAGTGGTTGCGAAATCTCATGTGAAACAAAGTTTCGTGTCAGTTTCACCTTTTATTATGATGTTGCATTTTACAATAGGTGGGTTTAGAAAATGGATGGATGGATTGATTTTATACAATACATAACCAACAGAACGAGATTCAGACAGGCAGACAAAGACAGAGACGGCGTGGGTCAGCCATGCGGATAGGAATTTCATTGCATTTCATACATCTGACAATAACATTGATACGAATCGATGACATGGCATTTTTTGTCACAGCAAAGCCTAACGTATTTGAACAAGCCGACACCATCACACACACCTGCACAGCGTTACTCAGTGTGATAGAGATAAGCCACAATGAAACAGAATGAAACACCATGTCGAGTTGCTGTTCAGAATACGGTAGAAAGAGAACGACTAAGGACATTGTTGGTAAAATTCACTGTTTCTTGATGGTAAACACTTACTCAAGTCCATTTGCAGATGAGGCAATTTTAAACCAACATTAAATTTTCTTTATAACATTATCGAAAACCACTACTGCTTCTGTCTCCTGTAATAACACAGAGACTTCCATTGATGTCTGTGAACCTCAATTCTTGTAGGTGCTTTCTGTGGTCCATGTATACAGTTATTTAACATGCCATTCAGTTTACTATTGTAGATTTAAAAAATCTATTCACGAGAGCACAATAACCCAAGAAATACAAAGATATATCATTCATGGTTCTTTCCCAGTAAGGAGTTACAGCAATTATGGAATCCAATCAAACACAACAAGAAGAAATACTCAACTCATTAGAGCAGACAAACTTAGACAGAGGTAGTGTGGATGACAGATGGGACACCTTTCAGCCAGCAATGACAAAAGGTCAACACATCAATATTAGCTTTCCTGATTTAACCCATCATACAAATACACCTGGACAACACTGGCTACTTCTGCTCCTTATGTCTGTATGGACTTTTCTACAGTTTTCCTCTCCCACCCCCAGAGGTGTGCAGGTTAAATTCATTTGTGACTCAAGATTGGACCCTGTGAGCGTGGACTGGCTTTTGTCCTGGAGTCAGGGCTGCCAGACCCACCATCCTGAATGTCATGCTATGTACAATTAAACAGCTTTTATGTCTTTGTACAGTGACTGTCACCCCATGGCACTTTATAAGAATAAACCTTTAGAACCAGATAGCGAAGTGACTCACTCAGTGTCACGCAGTGTCAGAGGCAATCAAGAACATTTATAAACTTTAACATCACATAAGCCCACGGTTTTCAAACTTTTTTGAACAAGTACCACTCCGCGAGGACCAGTAAACTGAAGTACCACTGTCAGTGAATCGTTAATTTACGCCCGTGTTGTTTTGAAGAAAAAGTCACTATAATCACTATAATGACTATAATTATGACGTTAAAGTGATATTAAACTAATTAAAGAATCGTTTTAAAAAAGTGTGAGGTGTATCAACAGGTAAAACGACTGAAAAGTCATATGCACACATCGATTCGTGGAAAATAAAGGACCACACGAGTACCACTTGGCATGACTTGAAGTACCACAGTTTGAAAACCGTGGACATAAGCACCCAGTGTTTGGCTACCTAAACATACAGAAAAGGTTGAGGTCTAGATGGAGCTTTTTCAAGTTATCAATGTATCTTGATAGAACCACCAAAAACTCAAGAGAAACGTCTTGAATGAGGGGGGTCTGGCCGCAATAGAAGCTGGACGGTATGGTGGTCTCTTAATAGATTGGGGTTATAAAATGTCAATCTAATCTAGGAAAATGGAGCCTTCTAATAATATCAACCCAACGCAAATGTAGATAGTGTGAAAGAAACGAGCACAACAAACGTTTGGGGCAGCCGCCTGTATAGTTTCCCGGTCTGCAAAAGGCTTTAAAGTATCGTAAAATGTATACAGGTTAGAGTCTAAAACAGAACTGTTTAAGTATGGAAGATGAAGGGTTTTTATAGGTGGTTCATAGGAAGAGATGTCCTCGGGGCCAGGACAGGAAGTGACATCCTTGGGGCTGGGACAGGAAGTGATGTCCTCGGGGTCAGGACAGGAAGGTTTTCTTGTGTTTGGTCTGCGGAGAGAAAAGAGAGAAGTTTAGTGCACCCCCACCACCCCTTGGCCTGGTGTGGATGGCTTTTCCTGGTCCCTTTGGTTGACTCCCAAGAGCATGTGTGTGACAATAGATAGATAGATAGATAGATAGATAGATAGATAGATAGATAGATAGATAGATAGATAGATAGATAGATAGATAGATAGATAGATAGATAGATAGATAGAACTTTATTTGTCCACAGGGGAATATTTCTGAAAAACAAACACCACCTGCCTGTATCAATGCCCATCATGTCTTACCAGCTTCACAATGTATGACCTGAGAACGACTAATTGTAATGTAATTAACATAGCTTAAAATTTACACAGAACTTGTATGTTGTAAGTGACATGTGTATTCTTGTGTTCCTCTAAATTTATACATACTCTTCTTTTATAGTCTTCGGTAAGTATATTTTTAGACTACAATTTAACCTGCAATGAGTTTGATTTTATTGATATTTCTGTAATCTGGTCTTATGGGTATTTTCGATATGAGAAATAAAATAAGTAACAGAGATGACTTTTGAACCTCAGACCTTGTGGTTTACAGTCAAAGCCTTACCTACTAAGCCTCACTTTCTTTATTTTCAGTAGTCAGATATCATGTTCCTGTCTTTGAGTTTTTACAATTTAACAAACTCAGACAAACCTCCTTTATTTTCTTGTAGCACCTTTGTACTGTAAACACAACTTTATGGGGTTATAATAAGTGCAGGATTGTGAAACAGTTGTTTTCATATTTCCACTATGTAAGTACAGAGGACTTGCTCAGGATCATGCACTGAGATGTAGGTGGGAATTGAACCTGCAGCCTTGTGGTTTACAGGTAGGTGGCGTAGGATTCCAGGCAGGTGCAATGACCAATGAAGGGTCGCACTGTGAGACCGAGATGGGGATTGAACTGGCAGCCTTTTATGGTTTTCAGCCAGTGCCTTTGCTTCTAAGCCATGCTTCCTGCATTTAAACTAAATGTCCTTGAGTTTCTACAATTTTACAAGCTCAGACAGAAACAGAAATCCATTATTTTATATAACACCCATCACATAACCACACATCTTCCACAGTGTGAGCATGATTTGGATTGTACTGACAATCTTTTGGTCTGCAGCCTGTTCCTCCACCAGTAAGCCACACACAGCAGCACTCCCTAGGCTTGTTAGAATCTATCAAGCTTAGACAGACAGACATTGTACCTTTGTTCTGTAAATACGTTCCATGAGAAGGTGCTGTAATTACAGTTGTTGCCATACTTATTGAATATGAACACAAGAAGATGAACTGACGTACTCAAGGTCACACAACAACAGCAGTGAAGACTGAACCCCCAGCATTACCATTTACAGTTATGTCTTAGCTGTTATGCCATACTACCTTCATATAGAGTCCATAGGGTGTGCCTGTCTCTAGACATTTACAATTCAACAGGCTTAGACAGAAACAATCCCCCTTTCATTTATGTAGCACAATTGTATTATAAATTCCAAGCTTTGCAAATGCAGGGATATAAAGCAGTTGTGTTTGTATTTCCACAATCTAAGTAAAGGTGTGTAATGAGACTCGCTCAGGGTCACACAGTGATACACAGGTGGGGATTGAACATGCAGCTTTGTGGTTTACAGCCAGTGCCTCAGCTGTGTTTTCAACCTTATTAGCATCTAACGCATTTCGATAGTGTGGAAACAAGATGGGTAAACATAAAGAAGGGTTGAGGTACAAGCCTGGAAAGCCTCGTTTAATGGCCATAAAGCCAAATACAAAAAGGATAATGAAACAGTAACAGAAACCACGACTGGAGGTCTGAGGCAGAGAGATGGTGATGGCAAACTCAAAGCAGTAATTTGAAAAGCTCTGAAGCCTTTGCAACACTAGAAGTCATATGACTACACCTGTGTAATTCTGCTAGCAGTCCAGATATCGGGGGTCCCATAGGTGCCTTCTTCTTATTAGTTATAAGGCAGTGAGTCACTAACATCATTATGTCTTCAGTAGACAGTTTTGTTCAATTACCCAGGGTGGTGTCATCCTTTAGGTTCATTAGTAACGTATTTGAAATGTAAGGATGTAAATAGGAACGCCATGCCAAAAGAAAACATTGAAGAACCACTCATGTAAGCCATCTCAGAATTGTGCATGGAAAAGTCTGAGTTATTCGTTGAATGTTTTAGAGTAGGAATAAAAGTTTAAATAGATTGTACGTAGGGCCACCTTGTAAGCCAATGATTGGACACTGGCACACACACAGGACAAGCGTCTAAGAAACTGGGCATGTGTATCCATGGCCATCAAAATGCTAAGAAGACAAAAGATCCAAAATCAATACCATTCAGCCACATTGACTCATCCAGATATAACTTTAATCGGAACACGGTTTGAGTTAAGACATGAGGAAACTCGAAAAGAGAATGAAAGGTTGGTGAGGTTTCATTCACGCTGAGAACCCAATAAACACTTGTATTGCCCTGAATCCTCAAACTAAAGCCCCTACAGCATCAGTGACTCCAAACTCCTTCCACAAGAAATGCTGTTCTCTCCTTATGTCTAATATTGAGTCCTCTGATGAAGATACTTGATAGGAAAGGAAGGTCCGGAATAAAAAGTACTTTGAAATGTTCTTGTCTTTTATCTACAAGAGATATATATACATATATATCTCTCTATTATAAAAAAAATCTATCTTGGAAGAAGACGACATGTGATTTTCTCAGAGAGACACTTTCATGTCCCACGAGATGAGACTTTGCGCCAAGAGATTTAACCACACCCGGGACCGGAAATAAAAAACAAAGAGTAGATGACAATGTAGAACGTCGTAAAGAATTCAAAAATGTTGGCGCGATACACATGCAGAGCAGGTTAGAGATAATGGAAGTACGAAAATTCAAAAGTCTCAAAAAAAGGATGGTAAAGATCACATTAGCGCAAACAAACGGAAATTATAACTTGGTGAAACAACAGAACTGCGAAAAGAGATTGAATATATTGTTTGGATTTAAACTTTAAGTCGGAGACTTGTAGATCATCTAATTCCACAATTTTCAAACTGTGGTACGCGTACCACTGGTGGTACTTCATGTCATGCCAAGTGGTACTCGTGTGGTCCTTTATTTTCCACGAATCGATGTTGCTAGAATGCCAATATGTTGCATATAATAATATATAGTATAAGTATACTACTGTAAATGCGTGGAAGACTCCAAGCCGGCTTTTATTAGCACGGGCACCCATATCCTTAATTAGTTTAATATCACTTTAACATCATAATTATAGTCATTATAGTGATTATAGTGACTTTTTCTTCAAAACAACACGGGCGTAAATTAACGATTCATTGACAGTGGTACTTCAGTTTACTGGTCCTCATGGAGTGGTACTTGTTCAAAAAAGTTTGAAAACCGTGGGTCTAATTTGTGTTGCCATCAGGGAAAAGTAGTGTTTCTTCCCAATGAAGAGGCGTATCCACAAGAATTATAAGATTTGTTGTTCGATGAAGGTGATTTTTGGTGAAAATTTCAAACCCAGTGAGACAAGAGCTTATGCCAGCAGTTCTCAAACTGTGGGGCGTGCCCCCCTAAAGGGGGCGCGAATGTTGCCATATGTGGTGTAATTTCGCTATTCGTAGGGAAATTTTAAACTTGTAGCAGTGTATCAGCAGCAAAAATATATAGGAATAAATTTTATTAGGGTTTGAAAAAAACGTTAGGGGGGCATGATTAAAACTGTTATGAAAACTCGGGTCGCAAATACTTAAAGGCTGAGAAACGCTGGCTTATACAAAGAAATTTGGAAAAGTCCTGCCCACATAACCACATACACATTTCAATCATTTCTCATTTGTGTGAATGCTATTGTCAGACATATTTCTTGTAGAGAGAAAGAAACGATATTCACTCACGGGCAGTTAGATTTTGCGTTGTCATGATGTAATTCCAAACAAGGAATTAAAATTCAATGCGATATTGATGAAAAGGTAAAAGCGAAAAGAGATCAAATATAGGGATATAGGTGATATGACAGAAGTATGTAGATATTGTTTGGCTTTAAACTTTAAGTCGGAGACTTGTAGATCGTCTAATTTGTGTTGCCATCAGGGAAAAGTTGTGTTTCTTCCCAGTGAAGAAGTCTACCCACGAAAATTAAAAGTTTTGTTGTTTTGTGAAAGTGAAATCCACATACGTGTGTGGCAGAGACAAGGGCTGTCGAGCAAAGCGAGCAGGGGGAGAAGCCCCCCAGTATATATATATATATATATATATATATATATATATATATATATATATATATATATATATATATTTATATATATATATATATATATATATATATATATATATATATTGTGATGGACGTCCGGCGGTTCAGTCTGGATGGGACGTCCCTGAAAGACAAGAATGGAAGAAGGCAGCCTTTTCAGGATACTGCCTCCCCCGGGATGCTAGGTGGCAGCTCCCCTGGACAGCAACGGTTCCCCGGATTCCCTCAGGGCATCCTGTGACATGGAGTTTATTTTCTCAGCCCTGTTGTGTGCCGTGGGTGCTGCCAGGGGGAGCTCACAAAGAACCTGGGGACTCCTACTGTTACTACAACCCGGAAGTACTTCGTAGTCACGAGGACGGAAGCCCGCAGTACTTCCGGGCTACTTGAGGATGGCTGATGTGGCATTTGAGGAATACTTCTAGGTCATGGACTATTTAAAGGACTGCTGAAGACCCAGCAAAGAGAGCCGGAGTTGGGTGGTAGTGTGACGGAGCTGCTGGGAGTGGAGGATTGATTTATTGTATTATTATTATTGATTATTGAGTATTGGAGAATTGTGGAGTGTGTGGTGCTTTGTGCACTGTATTAGAAGAAAAATATTAAAGAATTCTTCTTGGTGCTTTTACAAGTGTGTCCTGGACGTCTGTCTGGTGGGTTTCACAGGGCAAAAGCGACCCCTACCGTCCACAAAATATAAATATATATATATATATATATATATATATATTGTTATGGACGACCGGCTATGGACTCCGGTCGCCACCCCCAGGCCGCTAGGAGGAGCCCTCCGGACAGCATATTAGTGCCCTGAGTTCCAGCAGGGCCTCATGGACTTTGTAGTGTGGTGACACAGCCCTGCTGGATACCTTGGGGGCCGCCAGGAGTCGCTGTAGGGGGGCTAGTGGGCTCTTGCATGCCCTATAACCCGGGAATGCATCAGTCATGTGACTGGAGGAAGCGACGTGCTCCCGGGATGAAAAAGACTGTTTACCCTGACCCGGAAGGGATAAGGACTTGGGGGTTTGGCCAGGAAGCACTTCCGGGACAGGGGCTATAAAAGGACTCTGGGTAAGCCCAGACATTTGAGCTGAGCTGGGAGGAAGGGTGGCAAAGTGTCTGGGAGTGTGGAGGATTATTGTTGTTGTTATTATTATTATTATTATTATTGAGTATTGTGGAGAGGAGGGTGCTTTGTGCACAATTATTATTATTAATAAATCATTATTTGGACTTTTACCTGGTGTCTGACGTCTAGTCTGAGGGTTCAAGGGGTCACGGAGACCTCTATCTTTCACAACATATAGAGTATATATATATGGTTGAAATAGTTTACTGTCAAATAATGCAAAGAGTACGCGACACGTGTTTCACCCTAATTCTGGGCTCATCAGGCGTACACACTCTACTGCACTCCCTCTCGGGAATCGAACCTCGGACGTCAGCGCTAGAGGCGTCCATCCATCCTTCTATTATCCAACCCACTATATCCTAACTACAGTCACGGGGGTCTGCTGGAACCAATCCCAACCAACACAGGGCGCAAGGCAGGAAAGATGCAGACAAATATATTGTAAGTATACAGACTTAATAGTGGACAACTGATCACGAGGATGTGATGGCTTCATAATGCTTATTGACGACTTTCTGCCATTTGAGGTGACTGTTATACGATACTTCAAAAGTTGTGAAAGATCAAATCTTTTCATGAATCAGTCATTTCAGTTGAGTCAGTCTTTCAAACTTTTCATCACTACAGATAGCTGAATATGGTGTGATCAACAAGCTGCTCCACATAGGCCCAAACCACAGACACACAATTCCAGGTTCAAAAAACAAATGTTTATTTAACAGAAGACCTCAGCACAGCAATATATTTCTCTCTTCTTCTTCTTTCTCTTTGCTAATCCTCCCAGACAAGTATTGCCTGTCTCCTCTCCTGGCACGCATTTGCCAAGATAAGGCAATGCAGTTCCTTTATTGAAGGACTACTTCAGGTGCCAGGGCATTGCCCATTGGAAGCACTTCCGGGTCATAAGGAAGTCCAATAAAGTACGGGGTGCAACCCCTTGGCAGAAACCTTGGATCCCACAGTTCCCAGCATACCCTGCAGGTGTCCGAATGGGTACTGAAAGGCCAGGAATGCTGCCATTTAGTGAGTTGGAGGAGCACATAGCCTTGACATGGAGCCTCTCCTGATCTCTCCATTGTATTGGCCTCCCGGCAGGTTAAGGGAAAGGAACCAATCACCGTTGGGATGCTAGGCCATGCATGCTGTCCATTACTATGCGTTTTCAACTTTCTGTGACGCAATCAGTTGTCTTTACAGGAGGTCTTCTCTCATTTGGAACAGGGTCCAGAATGAACATTGACTTCCAGCTGTTAATGCTCTTAAATTGGGGCGGAGCTTCTGGCTGTCTGACGAAAGTGACATCACATGTCCCAGGCTTTCTCCTCCTCCAAAGGCAGATGCAGTTACTGGCTGTGTTAAAAGCCTTCCCCATCATTTTTCCACTGATCGGAGCCACTGCTGAGCTCCCAAGGCTTGCAGGTGTGACAACAGAAATGAAGTGACTTTGTCATATACAGCACTGTAAATACTGTTTCATCCTAAGGCACTTTACAACCTCAGAGTTATTTGCATGGAGAGTGCAGGCAGATGAAATGACCCACTGGGGGCACACAGTGTGCCCATCACGTGGACTGAACTGGGAAGCCTATGGTTTGCAGCCACTGGTCACTACTGCCTACACATACAGTAGATGGACATTTCTGTAGCTGTCTCCAGATTTGTTAGAATCTATCAAGTTTAGATTGAAGCAAACCACCTTTACTTCATATAGTGCCTTGTTATGTCTATTTCAGCTATATAATACGAGAACAAGCAGGTAAAAGGTCACACAGTGAGACTGATAACCCCGTGTCTTTCAGCCATTATCTTAACCATTAAGCCACACTGCTTCTCTATACACAGATACTTCTCCAGTTGTCTCTGGGTTTGTTAGAATCTATCAGGCTTACATGGAACTTTTTAAAGAACACCTTTGTACTGTAAATACCATCCCAAAGTTCTAATTAGAATTGTTTCCATATTTCCACAGAGGCAGGTGAAGCCATTCTGACAAATTCACAGAGCTGAGACAGTGACAGGGATTGAACCCACAACCTCGAGGTCACAGCTCCACTGCTCAGCCACTTGGCCACCCTGCTTAATACGTAGTAAGTGAAAACCAAAGGGAATGTTGTCTCATAAGGAACATTACAGGATATCCTCATCAACGAACTTCTCAGCACAAAGCTGATTTTGTAGCTGTTGCCCACTTTTTGTTTGGCTCGATATTTTCTTCTTTTTTCAAAGACACCCTGTCGCCACCCAGCATCCGGCTTTGAAACGAGACTTATACTGTTTTTAGCAAGCGTGGCATATCTTTACCATCAAAAGCTGAGATCAACAAGGCTGAGGTCATTTGTGTGCCACTAGATCCACCAGAATGATGCCTTGTTGCCCAGCATGGGGAATAGTTTACTGGATAAATTATGAACTCATCCTATTCCTCCCACTGGGCAAAGGAGCGGGTTCCCGTTGCTAGAGCACATCCCGCCAAGTTAAGACAGAGCTAAAATCCCTGTAACATTACACGACTAGTGCAGCGATTTTCATTCACTGACTTAATTTACATAATCTTAGTGATACGCCGCTGCTGGGGGGCTTGTTTTGTTTTGGACATGATCTGTCTCTAAGTATGTCAGAAGACTGGGACTTTGGGAAGTGGGGTCCAGCCTCAAGTGGAAAGGGAAAATACTAGGGTGGGAGAGAAAGAGAGCAAGCTACCTCTAATTTCTCCTTTTAATCCTAATAAGTGCCAACGTAACAATAGGATTTATGGCAATACACTCCTGGGAAAATTGGAAATTAAGGTCAAAGCTGTCTTATTTTCAGTTAAGACTACAAAATGACTACATAATAGTCATTAGTGACCAGGGGGCAGTTGCAGTGTGACCACCAGTCATGTAGTTTGACATACCCAGCGACTCAGTCCATCCAGTCTGTGACTGGCCCACACAAAATCAAACAGTAGTATGGGTGGGCTCTATGTGCATAAGAGATGACAACCAATGAGTGCCCATCTGGAAGTGCAATGCATAGAATGCAGCTCCGAGGAATAAGGAACGAGGGTGTTTTGGACCCTGCAAATAGAAAAAACACTTGTCTGTCTGATGTCTCGTGTTTTACATACCACAACAAAATGTAAAACTGAAAAAACAAACAAGGCAGCAATTCTGAATGAATCTGACGTACCCATAAAGCCTTCACACGGGCACCAGCGCCGTCAAGTAGCACTTTATTGGCTGTCAGAAAAAGGGGTGAGCTTGTATTGTTTAGAAAATGTGAAACTGCACAACAAAGTCATCACAGATTTTACTAACTTGTCATCCATTAAGACTTGAAGTCGTGTAATTTGACATCCTCAGGAGACGAGATCAGCAACTGAATTCGCCAAGTTTCAAACAAGCAGAACCCTTTCCATAATGAACTCACTGTCAAGACACTTTACATGTTAAATATAAATGTCACTTTATTTCTATGGTGTCTGTCATAGCAAGTAAACGGACCTGTATGGTGGACTTGAGGAAACAAACCTGAAGCCTTGCAATTTACAGCCCAAAGCCATAGCCACTCTAGGCCTCACAAACTCCCCCACATTTAAAAAAAGTTTAAGTCTAATAAAGCAATATAAAGAATTAATAATTTTTGACATTTTGTAATCGTGAACACAAATAAAGCAACATTTGCCAAAATCATCATTAATATACCTGCTCATCCATGTGGATGTTCAGTCAGAGAGCTCCAGGCAGACACCGAGACCTCCAGACTGGGTTTGCAGCATCTCACATCAGCTGCTGTTGAAAAATCACAGCCATGTCCTCCTATGGGCCAAATATCTTTAGGATACAAGCCCTGCCAGCCAGTGACCCAGCAGAGTTACTGTGCCAAGTCCAGAGGAGGGCATTACCAACATGTCCTCATAGAACTAAGAGTAATGTCAATTAGTAGGACAGGGCAGGACTGTGGCCATGGCTGAAACCTAAAGGGGGTGGAGGAGGAGGAGGAGGCACTCAAATGCTGAGGCTCACACACTGAATTCTTGCACACCCAGGCAAGTTCAGGAGATAAGCTTTTGGCGTTGGGAGAGAGAGACCACTTGGAGACTAATAAACATATGGAATAAATTACCAGGACATGCAATTCAACGGGGAAATAAGGAGAGACAGAGAGTGAGAGGAAGGAAAAAGAATAAAAGAGCAAAGCAAGAAAAGGGAGAGCGCAAGAACACAGGGGGTGGAGTGGCGGCAGAAAGAGCTGCGCATTCTTTTTAAACCACCGCCGCATATCTGAAAGCAGCTGTAAAGCAGGTTCTGCAATGGCCTCACCGGACGTATCCCCACCCCCCACCCCAGTCAAAACAATGCCAGTCCAGAGGTGAAGAATGTGGCCAATGCTCGGTAACAGTCCCACCCTCTGTCAAAAAGGAAAGAGGGCCTGTGGGAGGATAGGACAACACCTGCTGATCCGTCAGGCCCCCTCTGTTCTCAGTGTCAACTAAACTCCTGGTCACTTCACCAATACTGTATATATTAATCAAGAGTGCTACGTGACTTCTATCTATCTATCTATCTATCTATCTATCTATCTATCTATCTATCTATCTATCTATCTATCTATCTATCTATCTATCTATCTATCTATCTATCTATCTATCATGCATGTGTGCTTGAAGGATATCTTCAGGGCTCCCATAAAAGTAACAATGTCACCCAGATCGGATTGCAGATACTGTCGCTGCAGTGGCTAATCGCATCTTCCTTTAGACCCACAGTTCCAAGGCTTGAACAGCAGAGGACTCATCGCAAAGTTCCACTTTCTGCAGTAAGCCCCGCCCCTTCTGGGACAATTGACATATAAGGCAAAGGAAGTCAGTATTAAGTTTGAAACCGCAGTGGAGGAAGGCAGAGTTCAACTCAACAACTTCAACATTTATCTTGACATAAAGCCATTTTGCACCGTTGTGTGCCCTTTCTTTTCTGTATTTTGAAACAACAATTAAAAGAGGCAACAAGCCCTTAATCCCAACTTTTTTTGCATCTAACATTTCTTCCTTTTGTACATATCTATCTATCTATCTATCTATCTATCTATCTATCTATCTATCTATCTATCTATCTATCTATCTATCTATCTATCTATCTATCTATCTATCTATCTATCTATCCTTTAACATGAATAATATCTACTGTATCTTGTATAAACTGTGTGTGATTTTCACATATGGGCATCACAGTGCGAGGAGTTAGCAATTCTGCTTCATGGACAGTCCTTGTTCTTGAGCTTTGCCTCTGGTGAATCTGCACATTCTTCCCATGTCGGCAGAGTTTGGGCAGGGAAACGAGATGGAGGTTTCATTTCTTGGGTACTCCGGTTGTCCTCCCAAATCCCAGTGGAGCCTATCTATCTATCTATCTATCTATCTATCTATCTATCTATCTATCTATCTATCTATCTATCTATCTATCTATCTATCTATCTATCATACTGTCAGGGTCTCCTATTTTGAATATTTCTTCTGCATCTTGCCCAGGGGTTGTCTATGTAAACTTTCCTCTCTATTGTTTTTTTTTTTTAACCCCAAGAACTCCATTGGCTTAATTTATTATTGAATAACACTTCTGATTTTGATTTTGATTTGGACCATTTTATTGCTACAATTTTAACGATGCTATTATTGACTACTTTTGCCAGGACAGTCCAAGAGTGAGCATGTCCTCAGAGGGTCTTGGCCCAGTTAATCATGATGTCCCCATCTGAATACACAGATTCCAAAACCCTTCCAACCTTTCAAAAAAAAAAAGTCTTTGTTTTGTTTCTCTTGTTTTTGAACTCTCCGCAGTCCTTCTGATTCTGTTTAGCAATTCTTGGCTTTGGTTGCTGATCCCTCACTTTTGTTTGTTGATGACAGTCATTCTATGAAGCCCCGTGCCCATTTGACATAACACACACAGAACACTATATAAATGTATTTATTACACTTTGTGAATCTCTCTGTCTAGATGGACTTGTTAGTGAAGGCTTTAGAGATCTGCTTTTCTATATCCCTGTGTGTGAGTTTGTGAGAGGAGACTACTAGACTCTTGCTATGATCATTGAAGTAAATAATACAAAACATGTACTGTATTTTAAAAATTTCTGCAGTTAGTCTCTTCTAACATAAAAAGAAGGAAATAGAGATGGACAAGGTGAAAGCAAAGCCTCAGAGTACTGGGGGCCCCTTAAAGGTTTACACATTGGGCTTCTAAGTTCATGGGCACCAAATGGCTGGCTCTAACCAATCTGTTTGGTTTGAAGAGGAAAGATACCACAGTGTAGTCCTCATTACTGGAGCTGGGCATCTGGTGACATGTGAGGTCAGTGCCAGCTCTAGCATTTTGCTACCCTAGACATATGATACTTCCAAACTAGTAGACATCTTGGAGTTTTGAAATCATTGTTATATGTGTTTTACACTGAAGAGAGGATGGGGTTTAGGGTTTTATAATGGGGGGAACCCCCTTAGTGTTGCAATGAGTCCAAATGTTTGAATGAGCCTTAAAAAGGCAGTAAAAGAGACATTGAACCTGAAAAAAGCAGATATTTGGTTTTAGCTCTCCTCCACACCTGTTGACTACCTGATACTTGACAGTCAAATACACTGGGGGCCATTCAAGTTGTCCAGGCCAGTTCTTCAAATCTGTGTCAATAAAGACTCTCGACATGGCCGGCGTCTAATGATTTACTTATAGAAACTGGTGTAGACTTTAAACAACTCCCCATTGTTTTCAGTGAAATGAGTCTTCTCGTTTTTATCTGTCTTTTCATGGATTTTCACGACATTATTCTGTTTCTTTGTCATAGTTTTTCTTGCCTATAAAGCCCTTAGGAATATTGCTGACAATGAAAGGCACTATTATTTTTATTATTTACTTCTTTGGCTAATGCCTTTATCTAAGGCAGCTTACAATATTTTTGATACTATTGGTTAGATTTCATTTTGTTTAATTATTTTTTTCAGTTGGAGCACAGGCAGATGAAGTGGCTTGCTCATGGTCACAGAATGATAGTAGCAGGACTATGAAAAAATAATTACTGTCTATAACAAGGAAATACTGTGTGTATGTATATATATATATATAGTAAAGGATGGCAAGCATGGGCTGGCGGCCCTGCCTCTGCCAAGAGATGGGCAGAAGGTGCTAACAACACAGTGGAGATGAAAAGGGCCCATTTGATGACCATTGCCCATCTGGGAGGCTATTATACCGGAAGGAGAAGGAGAGATAAAATACACAAACTATCTGCTCCCCCAAGACAGCAGCATCCTTGGTTTATGGCACACGCACGGACACTTGCAGGGCATGCTGGAATCTGTAGTCCTGCAGGACTGCTGCAGGGATCTGTGAACTTTACTTTGTGGAACTTCCTCATGATCCGGAAGTGCTTTCAATGGACCATGTCCTAATACCAAACGTAGTCCTGGGTCCTAGATAAAAGGAGTCACTCCGCCTCACCTCAGTGAATGGGTGGCGGGAGGCAGAGGGCAACACTTGCTTGGAGGAAGAGGAGTAGGATGGAGAAGAAGGACGATCTTTATTCTTATTGTTGTGGTGTTCCGTGTAGGAGGATCCTAGAATCTGTTTGTCTATATCTGATGAAGACCAGGCTTTGTGCATCATCTGTCTGATGTCATCCTTACAGTGAAGCATGCGGGTAGCAGCATCACACCATGGGGGTGCTTCTCAGCAGCAGGGACTGCAAGACTAGTCATAATTAGGGGAAAGGATGAATGCATCCAAATACCAAGAGGACTTTGAAGAAAACCTGCTCCAGAGAGCACATAACCTCAGACTGAAGTGATTGTTCACCTTTGAGTGTGTCAATGACAACCAAGACAACACTATAGTGGCTTTGGGACAAGTCTTTGAGTGTCCTTCAGTGGCCCAGACTTAAACTCCATACAGTAGAATGTCTGTCAGTTTCTAGAAGCTTCCCATCCAGTCTAACTGAGTTTGAGAGGATCTGGCAACACGGACAAATTTGCAGAAATTGAAGGGTTTGGAATCATTTCTGAATCCACTGTATGTCCATGGTTGCAGACAGCCATGTTCTGTTTTGGATGTTAATAGATGTAGGGAAACTATACACTTCTATTGTATTTGTTTTTAACCCTGACATTCCCTAATGATTTACATTATTGAATGGGGACCACACATCACCCTGACCCGGTGAGTCAGTGACACATGTTGCACTCAAATTAAACATGAAAATAAGGTCCTTACCTTTTGGAACAAAAATTATAAATGAAGGTTATAAACTCGATGTCCATTTCTTCCAGCCTGAACGCCTTACCCAAGAAGACTAGAAGTTGGAATTGCTGCCAAAGGGGTTTCTACAAAGTACTGAACTGAGGGTCTGAATACTTCTATGAAGGAGAGATTTCAGTTTTTGATTTTTAAAACTAGAACAAGTCAAGTCAAGTCAAGTTGGGGAGCATGCACTGGTACAGTGCATTGCTGCACCCACTACATGACGAAACAACTCGGGATCCCAGTTGGCAACCCCCCAGGCAGACACACGGTCCAGTCCCACCCTCCAGAAATGACCCTCTATCTGCTGCAGACAGGTGTTATGTGGACGACCCCTTTCCCTGGTCCAGCCACTCGGGTCCCCAACAATGAAGATCTTACGAGCTGGATCACCTTCGGAGAAACGCGTCACATGGCCATAGTGCCGTAACTGATGCTCCCTCACAAAGCAGGTAATGTGCCTCATTCGGGACTCCGTGAGCAACACAAAGTCAAACCAATGGTACCCAAGGATTTTCTGGAGAGACACAGTGCCAAAGGAGTCCAGTCTTCGTCTCAGGTCACTGGAGAGCGTCCATTTCTCGTAACTATAGAGCAAGACAGGAAGCACCAGGACTCTAAAGACTTAGACCATCGTCCTTTTGCATAGATATCGGGAGCGCCACACACCCCTTTCCAGCGACCTCATGACCCCCCATGCTCTCCCAATCTGTCTACTGACTTCATAAGAAGAGTCACCAGAGACATGAATGTCACTGCCACTGAGATAAATAAAGTTATACACAATACACAATAAAGTAATTAGATAGTGATCAGGTCTGAATACTTTTTGAATCCACTGTAGTTTCTTATCTATCTATCTATCTATCTATCTATCTATCTATCTATCTATCTATCTATCTATCTATCTATCTATCTATCTATCTATCTATCTATCTTATATAGTGTCTTACATAACTATCTAATCTAGTGCCTTTTACATCTGTCTCTCTATTGATCTACATATAAAGTATGCTGATAATTCACATGCAGTTCACCCCTTATTCTACTGTTGATGTCCAGATCATATATCTCTCCGTTATTTATTTAATATTTGTTAAATTAACATATTTATATGATTTTGTTAAGGCCAGCCACGGAAATCTACCTATCTACCTTGGTTTATATTATAGATATCACTATTATAATTGTACACACACATTTATTTCAACAAACACTCAATTATTTTTTCAGTTTTTTTAGTAATCTGAAGAACGTGCCATCTTTCTGTCCGTCTACGTTATAATATCCGTCTATCTATCTATCTTGTACCCAAAGAGGATGCACGGCCTTTTAGTTCTTTCTTGGTTTCTTTTTTCTTGTGCGCTATTGTTACCCATGCATGAAAACTGCAAATATGCCGTCACCCAGGTCACTGGCGGCCAGCATAATGCCCTCGTTTAGCAAGCCGCCTGCCGCACTCGTACTTCAGCGCTCCAGCCGGACTGTCCGAGTGCACGGCTGGGGGGAGGCTGCCCCGCAAAAGTCGCTCCGAGCGCATCCTTCTTATTGTTTACACGTCCACACACTGACAGATCGCTGTGTGTGTGTGTGTGTGTGCGTGCTTGTGCGTGTGTTTGTATGTGTGTGTGTTTTCAGGGCAGCTGCCTGACTCGACGTGAGCCTTATTCCCGCTATACAATCTGGATCGGCCACTACGCTATAATCTCCTTTCCCCCCATATAAGCGAAAGGGACTTTAGTTATTTACTTTAAAATGGACTCATTTCTTATTCGAGCCGAGGGGGGACAGCCCGCTGACTTCAACAGCTGCTTCATGACCCAAAAAACTGTCAGTCTTCCTTGGAATAAATTGTGGAAGAATCCATTTTACGAGAGGGGGGTGTGGCAGTTTATGAAGCGCGGCGTCCAAGCGCGACTAGAGTCTGTAGATAGGCGATTCGAAGAGCAGAATTAAATAAAATTATTTAAGAAATACACGTCACTGTCAAATGTGGCAGAATACGATGGGTATTGCCCGTTTGGTGGGCACAGGAACAGACATGCACCCCTTCGCCAGCAGGCTGCGAATCGAGCAGGTCCATAGTAGAATCAATTCATACTGAGGGGAGCTTGAAACCGTCGGCTCCTGCCTGCTCTGCGAGTTTGGAGAGGCGCAGCGCTGGACGGTTTGGGTTTAATTGTGATTGTACAATCTGCTTCGTGTGGCCGGCAGCGATCCCCCCCTGGCCAGTGGGGCCAGAAAGGAGACAGGCTACTGCTGGGGTGGTGTTGGCGGCGCAGAGAGAAGGAGGAGGATGAAGTGTTTTGGGGGGGGTCGGGGGTTGGTGGTCTTCGTCATTTAGGGAGCTATGGACTGCAGCGTACTGGTCAGGAAGTAGAAGCTCCTGTTTTGGTCTGAGAGATAAAATAAACCTTCTGTGGGGTGTAAAGAATTGAGGATCAGCTTAATTGACCACTTATTAAGTCTTCAGGGGAAACCCCCACTGCAGTCCAGTACAAGCTCGTAGAAATGCCCATTTTAACAGCAGTTTAGAATGAGCAGGGGTAAACTAGATTCCTGCAGTTGTCTCTAACAAACTATAAATACATTTCTTGTCCTTAGCTGACAAATGTGACAAGAGGTTTTGGTGGACCCCAATTCACACAGTTACACTTCAATTCATTTACTTCACAGATCCTTGTATCTGAAGTGACTTACAAATCCCAGGTGCATGAAGATCAACAACAGCAGCTCTCAAATCTAGGGATGGGTGCCTGTTTTTTAATAAGTAAGGTCTCGGTCAGTACTCATGTCAAACATTGCCTGGACTAATGTACACTGATGGTGCCAAAGTGCTAAAAAATGAACATTTAGAGATGTACTGGGATTAAGTTCAGGGATGGCTTCTATCTAAACCTGGGCTACCTGAAAGTCTAAATTAGATTAAACAGGTTAACAAAAAAGGGCAAACATGTCACAGCACATACAAGTAGGTGACGGTAAAGTGGAGTCATGGTGTTGTGTCTCTGGATGCCTGCCAGGCTTGGAGTTCTGATGTCAGAACGATGAATTCCCCTATGGCAGCTCCACCGTAAACTCGGACTATGGGTTAAACACCAGGCAGCTGGGGAGAATAACAAAATGTCTGGAAAAGGCAAAGGCAAAGTGCGCCTCTGTTATCTCCCAGACTAACACCAGTCCATGTCCATGTCAGCCATTCTTCTAAGCCAGGTTATGTAACTGATCAGTGTTTGGGCCTTCACCTGGACAATACGGTCTGGTGTGGCACAGCCTTTGTTTAGGGGTCTCCTTTAACTAACCCCTCTTATTGATCAGGAACAGTACAAGTACAAAGAAAGCTGCAACTGTTCACCCTCCTGGGATTTTGGTCATTTTTAAAAGCTGAAAATGCAGTATGGTGGTTACCACCTTCTGACAATGCTGTATATACACTGTTTAACTTAAATGGCATACATCTACGTGAAAAAGTATGTACACCCCATGAAATGTTTATTCTTTTTTAGCATATGTGAACATCTATCTATCTATCTATCTATCTATCTATCTATCTATCTATCTATCTATCTATCTATCTATCTATCTATCTATCTATCTATCTATCTATCTATCTATCTATCTATCTATCTATCTATTGTAAAAGATACAAAGGAATACAAAAGAAGTGGGGTACCAACGGATAATGTTGTTTATTGTCCATTGTAGATTTTTAAGAAAAAAAAATGAACCTAAACCATGTCACTGTTTAGATAATTCTTCTTAGAGTAGCACTTTCATTGAAGCTTTGGCTGTGTCTGATGATGCCTTCCTGGTGTCATTGGTATTTATGGTGGAGCAGAAGTGGAAGCAGAAAAGGTGGACTGGCTGTTGTCTTGGGCGGAAATGTCCTCATCAGTCCTCTGGATCGTTCTCCTCCAGGCAAATGGAAACTTGGTTAGTTGTGGCGTCTCACACTCAACCCCTCTTTCATAATAGTAGCCAACCAAACATCTGTGCAACACGCTCTATGCACTCATGCTTGACTCTATCTATCTATCTATCTATCTATCTATCTATCTATCTATCTATCTATCTATCTATCTATCTATCTATCTATCTATCTATCTATCTATCTATCTATCTAATGAGTGTTACTGAGTGTGATGAACTGGCACCCCATCCAGTGTTGCCTCCTGCTATGTGTCCAGTGTCACTAGAATACACTGAACTGGATTAAAGGGTAGCTAATGAATGGCTAGGTTTTGTCCAATCATTGTCATTTCTGCTCTCCATTTTCATTTCTGGACATGCAGGTGATGGGTGTAACAGAGCAAGATGCAGAGGACAGGAAGATATGGAACAAGATGATCCGCTGTGGCAACCACTAATTGGAGTAGTCGAAAGAAGAACAAGAACAAGAAGAAGACTTTCCATAGAGTGCATTTCTGATGTTTGGCAGTTTGCATTGCTTCCTTCACAGCTCCAGGAGCCGAGGACAGTTAGACTGTCCCTTCATGCTGCATTGGAAGGAAGTTCAGTCAGTGTCTTCCAAGTGCAGTTTATGTATTTTTCTCAGCTGGTAGTAGTGGACTGGCCATTTGAAATTTGAGAACAATTCAATTATTATGTGTATTTATGCCCAGTCTGTGTTTTCCAACTATGTGTGTTTGTGATATGTTCTTTAATTGAGAATGTCATCTGTTCAATATAATGTGACGCACCATGATGTTCTTGAACCAGAAGCTATCTGAACAGAATGTCAGGTTATATAGCGCTCTGATGTGTGAAGTACCAAGGAGGTTCTGCTCAAGCTTTATAACACACTGGTGAGGACTCATCTAGAGTCCTGTGTGCAGTTTTGGTCTCCAGGCTACAAAAAGGACATAGCAGCACTAGAAAAGGTCCAGAGAAGAGCAACAGGGCTGATTCTTGGGCTACAGGGGATGAATTATAAGGAAAGATTAAAAGACAGACAGTGTTCAAAAGTCATTAAGAAGGCTAACAGAATGTCAGGTTATATAGCACCTTAAAGTGTGGAGTATCAAGGAGGTTCTGCTTAAGCTTTATAACACACTGGTGAGGCCTCATCTGGAGTCCTGTGTGCAGTTTTAGTGTGCAGGCTACAAAAAGGACATAGCAGCACAAGAAAAGGTCCAGAGAAGAGCAACAGGGCTGATTCCAGGGCTACATGGGATGAATTATGAGGAAAAAGTAAAAGAGCTGAGCCTTTACAGTTTAAGCAAAAGAAGATTAAGAGGTGACATGATTGAAATGTTTAAAATTATAAAGGGAATTAGTCCAGTGGATCAAGAATGTTATTTTAAAATGAGTTCATCAAAAACACGAGGACACAGTTGGAAACTTGTTAAGCGTAAATTTCACCAAAACATTAGGAAGTTTTTTTTCACATAGAAAACCACAGACACTTGGAATAAGTGACCAAGTAGTGTGGTGGACAGTAGGACTTTAGGGACTCTCAAAACTCGATTCTATTTTAGAACAATTATATGGATAAGACTGGTGAGCTTTTTTGGGCTGAATGGCCGTTTCTCCTTCTATATTGTTCTAACATTGTAATGTTTTAACCCACTTAAGGGTCACGGGGGATTGGACAGCAGCACTGGATATGAGGCAGGCAGGGTGCCAATCCACCACAGGGCCAATTAATCAAACTAACTTAACGTCTCTGGTGATGTGGTTAGAAAACTGGAGGACTTGGAGGAGAAGCAACACAGAAATGGGCCAACCTGCAAAGTGAACACAGACAGCGAGTGGAAGCAGCAGTCAGACCCAGCATGCTGAGTGTATGAGGCAGCGGCCCTAATCTTTCTGCTACCGTGCTCTGTATAGTTCTGTGTTGTTTGGCTGTCCAGTCAGAAATTTCATTTTAGTCCAGTCAGTGTTTTTGTTTTGTCCACTCTGTCCAGTGTTAACAGTTCATTCAGTGCTTTTAACTGTCGGTCCACATTTATTCATCTGTTAATCCGGTTTCAGGGTCATGAGGGGCCACAGTCTATTAGGGTAGCATCAGGTACAAGACAGCAGAACCATCTCTGAACGGGGAGCCAGCCCATGGCCACGGCCCACTCACACTCACTCATTTCAGGCCAACATCCTGAACAGACCTGGGATTTGAACCCGGGATTCTGGAGCTGTGATGTAGCAGTGCTATCACTATGCCATCACTATGCATGTACTGCTTAGTCACATGTTCAGTCAACATTCACATTCTGGATTGTTTGCTTTTTTGTCCAACTTGACTGTTTAAACATGTCCATTATAAGCTGACCTTTTATCTAGCCCACCTTTTGATGATTAGTTGTGTTCTGTGTATTGCATTGTATTGTATTGTATTGTATTGTATTGTATTGACCCCCTTTTTTTGACAACACTGCACGCCCAACCTACCTGGAAAGGCGTCTCTCTTTGAACCGCCTTTCCCAAGGTTTCTTCCATTTTTTTCCCTATAAGGGTTTTTTTGGGGGGGGGTTTCCTTGTCTTCTTAGAGAGTTAAGGCTTGGGGGGCTGTCAAAAGGCAGGGCCTGTTAAAGCCCATTGCGGCACTTCTTGTGTGATTTTGGGCTATACAATAATAAATGGTATTGTATTGTATTGTATCTGTTTTTCAATTTTTAACCTCTGTTTGCAGACTTGCTAATTAGAATCTGTGGACTGCCCAATCAGGCCTTTTACCCAGCATGCATTTCCATACTGCCTGGGAGGCATTTGGTGACAGTCCAATCACTGCCTGTGTTTTGTGATTCAGTGGTCATTACCTGTGCCACAGTGTGGGTGTCACACAGAACTGTGCTTTGGCTGGCCTGGTATGCCTCGAGCGTCTCAGATTTTGTCCACTCTGGGTCAGTGTAATGTCGATTGTGCTTCCTCTGGCAAGACAGTGACCATAAAAAGTGTTCACCCCCTTGGGCGTTTTCACATTTTCTTGTTATGTGACATTGAGTCACAATGGATTCAATTTGACCTTTTTGTCACTGATCAACAGCAAACGACTTTTTAATGTCAAAGTGAAAAGAGACCTCTGCAAAGTGGTCTAAACTAATTACAAAAATTAAAATCACAAAATAATTGATACTTGTATAGTAATTGTACTTTTGACACTTTAGCACACTTACTGTCAGATCATTTAAAACTTCTACTTGAGTAGTTGTTCTCATGGGCAAAGTTTACTTTTAGTTGGGTGTCTTTCCAAAAAATGGTAACTCTACTGTTGTGGTGGTCAAGAACTTCGCTGTTGAGAAGCATGAATGTTAAGAAACAGCTGTAAGACTGAGAAGTAACCCAGATAAAGAGTTAGGTAACCACAGTGATCCCCGTTGTAACACTAGAGGGCGCTGCCAGCTCCTCAAACAAATGCCCAAGACACCAGGTAAAATGCACCAAAAGGATCTTTTATTCCTTCTCTTCTAATAGTGGTGCCTTGAAGCACCTCCGCCACCATACAAAGACAATAATAACAACACAATAATTCTCCTCCTCTCCTCCCAGCAGCTCCGTCATACTCCCTCCCAACTCCGGCTCTCTTGCTGGGTCTCAACTAGTCCTTTATATAGTCCTTGACCCAGAAGTGCTTCTGTCCTTCTGACCACATGACTGGCTGGCACTTACGGGTCTAATACAGAACAAGAATTTTCTTCAGCCCGGAAGTACTTTAGGGCATACATCCTCGTGATTACCTTGTACTTCCGGGCTATACTGAAAGAATATGTCCCCAGGTCCTTTGATAGCTCCTCCTGGTGGCATCCACGGCACCCAGCAGGGCTGTGTATCCGAACTCCATGTCCCATAGTGCCTTACAGGAATCCGGGGTACCACAGCACTCCAGGGAAGCTGCAATCTCGCATCTTGGGGGAAGCAGTGTTGGCAAGTAGCTGCCTTCCCCCATCCTTCTATTCCAGGGTCGTTCCGGCCAGTTTCAGCTGCCGGCCGTCCATCACACCGTATAAGTGAATAAGTCACACAAAGAAATAAAGTTTAGTCTTTGCAGATGATTGGCTCCAAGATGGTGACGGAACCAGTTTTCACATGGGAGAACAGGAAGAGGCTGATTCAGATGGTTGGGAACCGGAAGTGATGTCATTAGGGACACTACTGTCAATCACTGCTTCTGCAGAGAGAGGAAGAGAAAAGGCATTAGGCCACAGCGCCAACCCCTGGTTGAGAGTGTAATTACATTACTTATATTCTGTGTATTGTATTGTATTTACCCCCTTTTTTGACACCCACTGCACGACCAACCTACCTGGAAAGGGGTCTCTCTCTTTAAACTGCCTTTACATTTTTTACCTCCTAAGGTTTTTTGGGAGTTTATCCTTGTCTTCTTAGAGAGTCAAAGCTGGGGGGCTGTCAAAAGGCAGGGCCTGTTAAAGGCCATTGTGGCACTTATTGTGTGATTTTGGGCTATACAAAAATAAATTGTATTATATTGTATTTATATGAGCCTTGAAGTTGTCTCCTAAGTGCACGTGTGTGATATAACAGTCTGACAATATACAGACAAAATATACAGTAAATGGCAGACATTTGAACGGTACACACACTAGTGTCACATAACCAGTAGGCACATCATGTAGAGGCGCAAACTTCATAAGACACACACACACACACCTCAAGTGTACAAAACACACAAGAAAAAATCTCGAGGTATACACACTAAAGGTTAATGACAGGCCAAACATCAGGCACACATGACTCTTACATGACACACTCCCAAAATGTCTGTGGAGATAATCGGTGTAAAACACACACACTCAGCATACGCACACCTACCAGAGTTTCATAAGTACTCATCAACAGCAGACTCGCAACTCATAAACAGTTTATTTTATATAGCGCTCTTAGTTAGAATGCAAATAAACAAACTTTACAAATGACATAATCAATATAAACCAATCAGCCACAACGTTAAAACCACCTGCCTGATATTGTGTAGGTCCCCCTCTGACCTGTCGAGGCATGGAAGATGTCCTGTGTATCTGACACCAGCAGATCCTTTAAGTACTGTAAGTTGCGAGGTAGGCCTCCATGGATTGGACTTGTTTTTCCAGCACATCTAACAGACGCTCGATCGGACTGAGGTCTGGGGGATCTGGAGGCCAACACCTTGAAGTCAACATCTTGAACTCTTTGTCATGTTCCTCAAACTACACTGAACATTTTTTTTTTCAGTGTGGCAGGGGGCATTATCCTACTGAAAGGGGCCACTGCCATCAGGGTATATAATGTTGCCATGAAGGAGTGGTCTGCAACAGTAAGTGCTACATGTCAAAGTAAGATCGACATGAATGCCAGGACCTAATGTTTCCCAGCAGAACATTGCGATAGACAGATTGAACAGCAGCACTAACCAATAGGGCAGACAGGTGTTACAAGGAGGTGTTGTGTCATGGACAGGAAAAAAGACACATAATCACATTTGGGATGTAAAGTGAGGTCTAAAATGGAAGGGAAAAGTTCTACAAAGCTCAAGGAAGATGTGAATCTCAATAGTTAACAAGCGTGTTATAAACCTTGTGTGCTGTTGGCAGGTGCTGTGGCTGTGAGTGTAGGGATTGCTTCACTAGAAGCAAAAAGGGAGTGAGAGAGAAGAAGAGACAGACGTGGTGTCCTCGGATCCAAGAGAAAATAAAATTGTTCAGTTCATTACATGGGTAACCTGTAAATGTCATTGCTGCTTGCAGTAAGTTAAAGTAAAACACGATTAGCTGGTAGAACTTTATTGTCTGCTTATGGTTATGGAAAAAGAAATACATACAACATACGATGAACATGAAATACTTGAGTAAACAAGTGAAAATTGTAAACAGCTAATAATGATAATAATATATACTAAAATTTCACATTATTCATATAGAGAAACGCCAAGCAAAATGACACCTTTTATTGGCTAACTAAAAAGATTAGTTATCCAATAAAAGGTGTCATTTTGCTTGGCTTTTCTCTACATTCATAAATGGCTAACACGGTACAACACCCTAGTACTACAGACATTACTCATACTAATCACTCATTTCAGCTTAAATGAATACACTTCCCTATAAACTTGTGTTTTGCAATGACCATCAACAAAAGCCAGTCAGATTGTGGAGCTTGCACTGGTACAGCGCGTTGCTGCACCCACCACATGACGAAACAACTCAGGATCCTGGTTGGCAACCCCTTAGGCAAACACGCAGTTCAGTCCCACTCATCGCAATTGACCTTCTATCTACCACAGCCAGGAGTTATGTGGGCGTCCCATTGGCCTGTCCAGCCGCTCGGGTCCTCAACAATGAGGATAAAAGCCAAGTCACCAGAAAATGCAGGAATTGGTCTAATCCAGGAAAGTTTGACTCATGGACAAATGCACGTTCAGCAGTAAGCTCTGAAAACCTAACAACATTATTATTACTTATTATCTAACTGATGCCTTTTATCCAGGGTGACTTACAACATTTTTGATACAACTGGTTCCATTTCTTTTGTTTTTCCATTTTGAACACAGGCAGGTGAAGTGACTTCCTCATAGTTACACAGGTGTCAGTGGTGGGATTTCGAACCCGCCAGTAATATTAGCTCTTGGTATATTAAAAAAAAAACTACAAATCTTGTATACAGAAAAGCACTTAGTTACATAGCACTTCTGATACACCTGGTTAACTGATAATGGAGGCTTATGAAATTTCCCAGAAGAAGACAAGTAACACGATGAGAAAAGGCACAAAGGAATTTGAAAGTAACTTAAATGGAGCCCAGCAATATTTGTTCATTAATTCACTGTTAATTCAAGGGTGGAGATAAAAATAAAAATTCTGGTTAGCAGCATCCATTGAGAAGATAAACCTCATTCATAAAATGGTCACAAATAATAGACAAGCAACCCACACATCATACAGGCACTCACTAGAGGCACCTAAAAACAAACAAAAACAAAAAAGTGAATAAGTGTAAGCTATCCCAATCTGGGGTTTTCATTAGAAATGTATTGATTTTTACTTTGGAGGTAGAATAAACAGGAATAGTTGCAGTAAATATCTGAAATATTAACATGTGTGCTGCAACATAAATATTTAAATTATAGACAATGATGTCAATCGAGGGAATGTGCCGCCCACAAAATCTAAATGTTGGTCACCCCTTTTAATATATACGGTGTCAAAATAAACAAACATGCAATGGTGCACCAAGGTATAAGGAAAGAAAGAGCAGGAAAGCCAAGCAATATTTAACGTTCTCTCGAGCAGTCAGTGTTTAGATGTAAGCTTGGTTCTGCAGTCGACTCTCTCCAGAATGAGCTTCTTGACTTTATAGCAGAGGGACAGGAAGGGGCGGAGTCAGTTTCCCTTTGTGGCTGGTTCATCAGGGTTGTTGGAGGAAAAAAGAGATGAGCTCATCAGTGTCAGCGCCCCCTCGTGTCCCAATGTAGTACAGTGATCCCTCGCTATATCGCGCTTCGCCTTTCGCGGCTTCACTCCATCGCGGATTTTATATGTAAGCATGTTTAAATATATATCGCGGATTTTTTGCTGGTTCGCGGATTTCTGCGGACAATGGGTCTTTTAATTTCTGGTACATGCTTCCTCAGTTGGTTTGCCCAGTTGATTTCATACAAGGGACGCTATTGGCAGATGGCTGAGAAGCTAGATTGCTTACTTTTCTCTCTCTCTTGCGCTGACTATCTGTGATCCTGACGTATGGAGATTGAGCAGGGGGGCTGTTCGCACACCTAGACAATACGGACGCTCATCTAAAAATGCTGAAAGATTATCTTCACGTTGCTATCTTTTGTGCAGCTGCTTCCTGAAACGACATGCTGCACAGTGCTTCGCATACTTAAAAGCTCGAAGGGCACGTATTGATTTTTGACTGAAAAACAAACTCTGTCTCTCTCTCTCTCTCTCTCTCTCTCTCTCTCTCTATCTCTCTCTATCTCTCTCTCTCTCTCTCTCCCTGCTCCTGACGGAGGGGGTGTGAGCTGCCGCCTTCAACAGCTTTGTGCCGCGGTGCTTCGCATATTTAAAAGCCAAACAGCCCTATTGATTTGTTTGCTAGAGATTGTTTTCTCTATCTATGTGACATTCTGTGCTCCTGACACGCACTCCTTTTGAAGAGGAAGATATGTTTGCATTCTTTTAATTGTGAGACAGAACTGTCATCTCTGTCTTGTCATGGAGCACAGTTTAAACTTTTGAAAAAGAGACAAATGTTTGTTTGCAGTGTTTGAATAACGTTCCTGTCTCTCTACAACCTCCTGTGTTTCTGCGCAAATCTGTGACCCAAGCATGACAATATAAAAATAACCATATAAACATATGGTTTCTACTTCGCGGATTTTCTTATTTCGCGGGTGGCTCTGGAACGCAATCCCCGCGATGGAGGAGGGATTACTGTATTACTTACCTCGTATGAACCCAGAAGACAAACCTTAGATGTGCATGCATGACATGTTTCTTGATTGTAATAGGAATTTATCATTTGTCACCTTCTGATTTAGGTCCAAAGAGGGCTAAATCCTTAGTTAAGGATAAAAAAAATTAAAACTAACATCATATTCATCATCACTGACCTTGAAATAGTCTAAAATGATAACCCACATTCATATGTTTGAAATTTGTCATTTGTATCCTTCTGAGAGTGGCTATTAGAGGACTAGGACCACCAGTAAAGAATCGAATATTCATGATCAGCAACTTCAAACGAGCATAAAACAACCAATCCAAATTTTTTTGAAGTTTTTTTGACCCCTCATATCATTTTTTCTGAAGACGCCTATTGGTTTATTCTTTATCAGAATAGTATAATTTCCTGTATGGTCCAAAAATAGTCTAAAATTGAGGGTTTTTTGTGTCTACATGACCAAAATTAAGAGGGTACTCCAGAACTTTTGAGGTTTTGCGTAACGGGACATCAAGGCAAATCAAACAGTATGTTGTATGTGAGGGTTTTCTCATACCAGTGAGTCAGGAGCTGCCAGATTAAAAAAAATCTGAAGTGGTTTCAAAGCATTCAGAAGTCATTTTTATGAACACAATTAACAATATCCGTACCAAACACACGTATGGAGACGCACATCCGAATGAAACGCCATACTCACAATATAACTACTTTGACCAGTAATCACAGACCCACAAACACACAAAATAGATTAACTGCACACATGCACAAAATAATTCAAACAGAGACACACAGCAGACGCAAACAGCACCTCCATCACATGAAAACTTTCTCCTTAAATACACAACCTCTGTCAGGCTACAAACATACAACATGCACACGTTCTTTGGAGCTTTGCGGCTTGCATAGTTTTATTTTTATCAAGATTCGTTTCAGCCAGGTTATTTTGAAGCTGTTTTCCCCCTTTAGTGGGCAACTTTGAAAGAGTTTCAGGTACCTGTGCTTTCGGGACTCCCCAGATCACAACAGCATGCACACCTAAAGATCACATTTTTGGCTTTGATCAGGTATGTGGTACCACCCTGGGACAAGAGGGGGCGCTATCGCTAACTGTCTTGTCTCTTCTCTCTGCAGCTCAAAGAAGATGCCCCAGGTGGCTGACTGACCATGTCCCCAAAACTTCAAAAAGCCCCACCCCTTCCGTTCTGGAGCATATAAAACTGGCCATCCCTGAAAAGAGGCGTGTCATTTGTGACCTGATCCTTTGACAGGATGGAGCTCCCCTGTCAGACCAACTGAAATAGAACTGGATTTGCTGTTCATTCATTTTATGTTACTGTGCCCCCAAACAACTGTTTATTTCTTTAAACTTTTATTGCTTTTTGTGTTACCTCAGAGTTAAACAGCGTGACAGGGTTGACACCCCAACTGTTTTTGGCACTGCGCAAGTCACTCTGTCCCACAATGCGCACATGCAAAGAAGAGACCTACTGTATATTACACTGTATGTTATACTCAACCACACAGACACAGAGAGCACACATAGACATTAACTGCAGCACACCACCAGTCCCTCTAAGGGTACAACATGCATTCAATGCACAAATTCACAGAAAGAAGATACACACACACACACACCCATCTCGTTCAGTCTTTCCAAACTCTCACACACACACACACACACACACACACACACACGCACGCACACACACACACACACACACACTCCAGGCTCATTAAACGTATGCACACTCTCTAAGCAGGCACGCCCTCAGTAGGTCCACACCTACACACCATGCACATGGGCCAAGTGACCTCGTTTCGCCGAGGCTCCATGTGTTTAAACAGCCTCGAGGCCTGGGCGCTGTTCTAAACAGCAGCCTCACCCCCTCCCATACTACCCCTCTTGGCAGGCTGGCGCTGAGGGTGACATTACTGGTCCGGTATCATTTTAAAGCTATTCTACAATTCTCCTAATCCTGAGTGTATTGCAGAGGTGGCTCCAACTTGGTTACTCTGACCACACACAAAGAAGGATTGACAGATGTACATTTAACAAAATGAATGAATTGTCTTCTTAGAATCTGAAGAAGTCCTAGATGTTTTCAAACTTAATTATAGCATGGAATGCACCATTGACACAAAGGCTGATGTTGTTGCTTGTTCTCAGCTCCAGAGTCCTGGTTTTGAGTTTCAGTTTGGACATTGTCTTCATGCAGTGTGTCCACATGGACTTGTTTCTTGACATCCAGCTTTTTGATCCATATAGGTGAAGGTTAGGGTGATTAGTGACTCTTAATTAGGCCTAAGTGAGTCCTTAGATGGACAGGTGTCCCATCCAGGGTTAGTCAGTTATGTTTATGTAGTGCTTCTTCTATATGCTCAAAGCACTTTATATAGACAATGGGGAGCCACTTTAATCACCACCAATGTGTAGCAACCATCTGGATGATGTGACGGCAGCCATTTACAGTATGTGCTCACCACACATTAGCTATTAGGTAGTGAAGGGCTGAGAGAGATAGTTAGACAATTAGAAACAGGGGATTATTAAGTCCAGAATGGTTAGGCCAAGATGAACAATTTAGTAAGGTCGGAGTATACCTGACTCTTTTTGAAAGATGGCCAGGTATCTTTTATGACTCCAGGGAGTCAGGATCTTGGTTTGACTTTTCATCCAAAGGATGGCACTAATTTTTACAGAACAGTGTCCCCGTCACTGCACTAGGGCTTTGGGATCCACACACAGACCACAGAGTAGGTACCCTATGATGGCCTCTTCCAGCAGCAACCCAAGCTTTTCTTGGTTGGTCTCCCATCCAAGTACTGGCCAGGCCCAAACATTGTTAGCTTCAGGTGGAGGACTTGTTCTGAAGTGCAGGAGGTATGGCTGCTGGTTCTCACCTTGCACCTAGTAGGTCCAGGGAAGGCATCAGCTACTTGCAACTCTGAATCGAATAAGTTGGTTAGAAGACAGATTCATTTTTTATATCTATACTAGCAGAAATAGAGGAAACCAGCTTTCCAGCTGTTCTCTCACCTTTCAGGGATGAGCTCTCCCAACATTCACTTCTCTCTATTTAGGCCCTGGTGTCCCATACATGCCAATATGTGTCCTTAAAAAAGCTGAAGAAAGTCCCAGTCTGGAGATAATTTCATCCATAAGAATTACAACAATTTTCAAAATAATAGGCCAGAAGAGGAAGGTGTGTGATAGGGAGTGCGGAGCTCTGTGAAGGTATTTATAGTAATACGCCCTATGAATATTTGATTACTTTCCAGTTGCACCCTGATCTATTATTAATACGGTAAATATGAACAGTGGAATGATTTATGAAATGCTTGTTTTGCCATTTGTAAATTGGGAAACCATTAGCAGAAACGGCACTGGAAGACAACATGCAGGAGTTACATTTGCTTTACCTTAAGGCATCTCCAGCAGGGGCATGTGGGTGATGTCCAGGTGGGCATCTTAAGGATGTCACATAACTGAAGAGAACAGCACACTTTGGTCTTACTAATGGTGACAAGACACAGAGTTAGTGTGTGGTGATGCCTTCAGTGCTAACACTTACATTACATGTACTCCAGTTTAGTGACATCACTGCGTTAATTTTATGGTTTGTAGGTTTATCGGGAGAAATTTTTACTTGCATGCTCTAATCAGATTACTTACTGGTGTCATTAAAAGTGATCTGAATGGCAAATGTCTGAATCATCTCATCTCTTGGAGGGCACGTGACTTCATCACTTATTGGACCAATGTACACTCAACATCACAAACTCAATAATAATCCCTAAACACCAACATAGTGACGTCAACTATCGCACAATATGTAGGATTAGTGGGCATAAGATTGGCACTTTTTGACATTGCTGTGCTAGTCATCACCTGGATCTTAAGTCAAGAAAGTAAGATCTTGGTGTACTGATCTTTGAAAAAATGTGCACAGAATTTTTTAGAGGTAAAATAATTACAGTGGGTAAGGATGACAGCATGTTTGAGGTAAAGTATACCACATGGGCAAAGGTTTGTGGACACCTGACTGTAACACCTATATGATGAGCTTGATGGTAATCCCATTCCAAACCCATGGGCATTAATAATGCTGGAGCTGGTTCAATTTTTGTGGCTGTAAAAACCTCCACTCTTCCTGGAAAGCTTTCCACAAGATTTTGGATTGAATTGTGAGAATTTGTGCCTATTCAGCTGAAAAAGCATTTGTGAGGGTAGGTATGATGTTGGACGAAAAGACCTGGCTCACATTTGCTATTCCAATTAGATATTCAGTAGGGCTGACCACTCAAGTTCCTCTATGCCTTTATGGACCTGACTTTGTCTACAGTGGCACACTCATGCTGGAACAGAAATGGGCCTTCCCTTAACTGGTGTCACAATTTTGGAAAAGAACAATTGTCTGTTTGGAAGAGAATAATATATCTGGGTCCACAGTTCTTGAGGCTGATACTACAATTAGCTGTGAACCACACAGTCTCACTGAGATTGCACAGGTGGTGAATCAGATGAGGTTAGGGAAGGCTGCAGGGATCTGTGGTATCCGGGGTGAACTTCTCCAAACTGGTGGTAAGGCTCTCCTCCTGGCATTGCAAACAATCTTTGCTTCCATTTGGGAGACAGGCGTTATCCCAACTGACTAGAAAACAGGAACTGTCTGGAAAAAGAAAAGTAATCACCTGGATTGCGGCAACTACAGGAGGATAACACTGCTCTCGGTGCCGGGTAAGGTCCTTGCTAGGGTCATCATCAATAGGATCCATGATCACTTGCTCACCTACCAGTGTTTGGTGCAGTCTGGTTTTACGCCTAAGAAGTCTACCATCGACCGCATCCTGACACTGAGGGTTCTCATGGAGTACAAATGCGGATATCGGCAGATTTTCTTTGCAGCCTTTGTTGATTTTCGTAAAGCGTTCAACTCAGCTGATCCAGCTGCCATCTAGGACATCCTGAGACTTCACAGGATACCCTCAAGGTTGCTGGCTTGTACACTGGTACTGTGAGTGCTATGCGGAATGGAGGCAGAACCTCTGCATTTTCCCCAGTTGATTCTGGAGTTCATCACTGGTGTGTTTTTGCTCCTAATCTGTTCAATGCTTGCATGGACTGGGTGTTGGATGAGGTTGTGGGTCCAGCGGCTGTGGGGCATCTGTTGGTGAAGAAAGATTCACTGATCTTGACTTTGCTGACGATGCTGTCAATGGAGTCAATGGAGGCTCCGAATTGGGGCTCTCGAGAGACTAAGTGAGGTGTCTGAGTGTCTGGGCTTGTGCGTGTCCTGAATAAAAACCAAGATTCAGGCCTTTAATGACCTCTTAGGCACATCCATCAGCACAGTGTGTCTGTCTGCGGAGGGAATGTTGACCTTGTCAAGAGGTTTACTTACCTTGGCAGTGACTTTCATGTCTCTGGTGACTCTTCCTGTGAAGTCAGTAGACTGTGAGGGCATGGGAGGTCATGAGGTCGCTGGAAAGGGGTGTGTGGTGCTCCTATGCAAAAGGACTAAGGACCAAGTCTTTAGAGACCTGATGCTTCCTGTCTTGGTATATGGTTGTGAGACATCAATGCTATCCAGTGACCTGAGATGAAGACTGGACTCCTTTGGTACTGTGTCTCATCAGAGAATCCTTGGGTGCCATTGGTTTGACTTTGTATTGAGCGAGTGATTGGTCACGGAGTCTCAAAATGAGGCACATTACCTGCATTGTAAGGGAGCATCAGTTACAGCACTACAGCCATGTGTTGCAACTCCCCAAGAGTGATCTGGCTTGCAGGATCCTCATTGTTGAGGGCCTGAGTGGCTGGACCAGGCCAAGGGGACACCCACGTAACACCTGGCTGTGGCAGATAGAGGGTCATTTCCAGAGGGTGGGACTGAGCCGTGTATCTGCCCTGGGGGATTGCCAACCAGGATCCCGAGTTGTTTCGTCATGAGGTGGGTGTGGCAACATGCTATACCAGTGCATGTTTCCCAACCTGACCTGATAATTATCTAAAAAGTCTTTGTATGCTGTAGCATTAACAGTACCCTGCACTGGAACCCAGGGGCTAAGCACAAACCCTGAAAAACAGCCCTAGACCATTATCTAGAGTTCACCAAACTATACAGTCCAAAAGGTTCTACTGGCATGTGCCAAATCCTTTACGGTAGACACTGTACAGTCCAGAAGGTTCTACTGGCATTGTTAGACTGCCAGGTAGTGAAGTTGTGAGTCATCACTTCACATGTCCGCTGCTCCAGAGTCCAATGGTGGTGTGGTTAACACCAATCCTGCTGTGGCTTGGCATTACTCATAGTGATCCTAGGGTTGAGTGCAGCCATTGAAAACCATTTCATGTTGCTTCTAGAGGCAGTTTGAAACAGTTGTGAGTGATGCCCCACACGATAGGTGATTTTTATGCACTATGCACTTAAGCACTCAGTGGTCCTGCTCTGTGACTTTGTATGGTCTACCACTTCATGACTGAGCTGTTGGTACTCCTCAACACTTCCTCTTCACAATAAAAGCACTTACAGTTAACTGAGGCAGACCTAGCAGAGCAGAAATTTCATGTACTGACTTGTGGCAAAGGTGGCATTCTAGGACACATTTAAAGTCACTGAGCTCTTCTGTATGACCCATTCTAATGCCAGTGTCTGTCAATGGAGACTGATAGGCTATGTGCTTGATTTGATGCACCAATTAACAATGAAACACCTAATCTCAATGATTTGGACAGGTCTCCACACACTTCTGGCCATATAGCGTAGTTCTACTTACTGATCATAGCATTGGAGAGTGGTGACATGTTGCATGTTAATTAGGGTACAATATGCAAGTAAGTATTTCATTGTTCTCAGTTCACATAACTATAATGACCCTATACTTTTGGACTGAGATAACATTTTCAACAGTGCAAAATGGGTACATTTAGATAAAAGGTCCACTTTAACCAGAATGATGGTATAACCGATTAAAGGAAGATACACAATAAAATCAATAGCAATTTCTTCCCAAGGTCTGGTTAGTAGAGTAATAGGCTGAAGGAATTCAATTGGTGGTCTTGTAAATCTTGCAGAATCTTGTAGGCTTGATCAAGTTATTTACTATGTACACCAAAGATACCTTTTGATCAGCCCTGTCATCTTAACAGTCATGGGTGACCAGCTATGATAGAACTGTAACCTCACTGTAAGTTTTCTCAAAAAAGGCTTTGGTACCAATTTCAAGCTCATGGGGATATAGAACTGTAAAAGTTGTCCAAAACAAGCACTTTTAATATGGTTCATTAGATTCATAGATTCATTCACATAAGTTCTGGATACAGACATTTCCTGAGGGATAATATATTCTGGAACTGGAGACACTTTACCTTCTTTGAACTGTCTTTTATCATCTGGTCAGGAGGATATCATAAAATGTAAAACAATAGGGACTATCTAGCTTGTCTAGTATGGAACCTTCTAACAGTTTTTAAATACATTACTTTTTGTGATCAGTACAGATAACAAATGGATGATCGGCCATTCTAATCAACATCTTCATTCTTCTACAGCCAATTTGATAGCTAACGACTCATAGTTTCCCACATCATAATTTGGTTCGGTTGGTGTAAGCTTTTCAGAAAAATAAGAACAAGAATGGACTTTCATGGTGTCAGTAAAATTTTGATGTTATGCTAGATATGAGTACTCAAAATACCTCATCTGGACTTCAGCAGAGACACAACCCGCATCCCTTTTAGTTTCCAGCCACCCTCTTTGAATAGCCTGCTGACAAAATGAAAGAGAGAGCAGCTGCTAGCTGTTATAAGTGACAGACCAGGAGAAGTGTGTGGTTTATGAGACAGAAACCTAAATTAGTTTCTAAATAGACTGTCAAAAACAGAGGGCTTAACAGTTATTGCAATCAAGCAAAAACTGCCAGGAGCCAATAATATGAGCACAGAAATTCAACCAGAGCCAAAATGCTAAACTGAGAATGGAATTGAGACAAAGAAAGCTATGAGACATTACCAGAAAGCCAAAGCATGAAACACTTATTAACAGTTAAATCCGTAATCTCGGACAAAGACTAATAGTCCTAGGCTAGAATTTATAAGCTAACCTTTGTAACATGGTAGGCCATTCCTTAGCAGCCATACAGTACTTCCTAGTAACCCATTAACTGCCCACAGAAATTCCAAACAGATTGCTTGACACTCTGCAGATCTTTCTCAATCAAAGGTGTTAAATAAAAAGACACGCATGAAAATTAATCTTTTAAATTTGGCATTCACAATAATAAAGTTTGACAAACAGAAAAAAATATATTTAAGGCAAAGAAAAAAAATGTACAAGCTCTTAACAGTAAAAATAATATGAATTCTATGCCAACACTCAAATTACTTCTACAATAAAACAAATGGTATAGTCGGGATGCCCAAGTATGAGTGCAGAATTACATTTTCATTTGAGTCAAAAGATTCTCATGCTGTTTTGTTCAAGTGGAATTTGAGGTAGAGTTTCTGATTAATCCAGTAATATGTGCCATAATGGTGCTAATTTTTTTAATAAATTATCTGTAATAATTTGAAAACCTGATTATTGGAATTCCTTCCACTTCTGAACTGTTTTTACTTTGGATTTGATCACACCTATGTCTGGAGATCTGATACACCAAAAGTAAAACTGATCTTTGCTATTTTTGCAAACCTTTGTGATTATTATTACCGTATATACTTGCAGATAAGTCGGGACTTGATTTTAATGTATAATTTCTGATATACTGCAGTGGGCTGGCACCCTGCCCGGGGTTTGTTTCCTGCCTTGCGCCCTGTGTTGGCTGGGATTGGCTCCAGCAGACCCCCATGACCCTGTAGTTAGGATATAGCAGGTTGGATAATGGATGAATGGATGAATGGATGGATGGATTTCTGATATAAGTTGAAAACTCCTACTATTTGTCCAAGAGATTATGATATGCTAACACCCACCTGAGAGAGTAACCACAGAGCACATGCCTTTGTTTTTCTATGTATTGTGCCTATGTGACCACACAGTAATACCCAAACTATTCTGAAGCGACGTTTGCACAGTTTAGTGTGTTTTTTGTATCTCACACCCTCATACACTAAAGGTAAAGTCGTAAGAGCATCCCTTATCTATGATGGAGCGTTTGATCAGAAGAAAATATGAAGCTAGTTTCAAATTAAATATCATTGAAGTGGCGAAAGAAATTGGTAACTGCACTGCTGCAACAAAATTTGATGTGTCTGAGAAACTGGTGCGAGATTAGTGGAGGCAAGAAGATGTAAAAAAACAAAATGTAAGTGTCACATTTTTGAACGGGCGTATAAGTCGGGGTCTGATTTTATGATCGATTTTTTGATTTCAAGACCTGACTTATACGTGAGTATATGCGGTATGTCATTTACAGTATATAAACTGATACAAAAATGCCTACAATTTCTTGGAAAATGGAAATAACAAACTTTTGGAAAACTACTGGTACATTTGGTAATCCAAAAGACTTTACTAGATACTCATAGAGCCCAGCGGTTGTACTGAAAACAGTGTTCTGTCCCTCTTCTTTGTGAACAGTAATTAAATTATATGCTTTCATAATTTTTTAAAAAAAGGTTAATCTGGTGTCTTGTTTAAGTACAGCTGTATTAAATGTAATTAGAATTATTTTTAATTATAATGTTGCAGAACCCTATGAAGTCAATAAATACAGAGATGTAGGGTAATTCCTGTTTTCTTACAAAAATAAAATTTAAAAAACTTTTCCAATCAGTCTACTGAATGGTCAAATAAAACCTTTGGCAAACTCTTCCTGGATGTAAACATCCTTAGGCTTGGTCTCTGGGCAGGAGAGGGCATATCTGGTTTTTAGGTTTCATAGTCAGTTTTTTTTATACTATTTGTAATTATTTACGAAGAAGGTTTATAAATAGTTGTGCTGAAAAAAAAGAAAATCAGGAAATTATACAATTTCTTCGAGCAGGAAAAATCGCTCTTGGATTATTGGGCCAAAGTCAAAATACCAGAAAAAAGCAACTGCAACTGCCAAAAATGTTGATCAAAAACCGAGGTCAGCAAAATACTGCAAGTCAAAAGCCCAATAGGAAATGAAACTCAAACAGAATCACTAGCACAGAAAAGTCTTTCTTTGCTTTTTATCCCAAAACTAGCATAACAATGTTGCCATGCCGCTTGGTTAATGTTTTTTTTGTTTACACTAGAATCTAATTTTAACGTTAGTTTGTGGACTAGTGGCTTTCTTTCAGTTCTATAAATGTTTTTGTGTCACTTTCACCACCATTTTTACAGTATTATGATCATTACCAATCATTAATCATTGTTAGGAGTGTCCTGTGTTGTTAGGGGCGTGTCCTCAGAGGTCATAACCCCTGACAACGACGACATGGAGTTTAAAGGTCATTGAAACTTCACTTCTTCCTTTGATTTAATTGTATGGATTGTTATTTGCTTTTAATTAAAATTAAAAAAAATAAATAAGAAAGAAACTTCACTTCTAACCTGACTTTGCAGATTCTAGAACCCTTTTTTGTCAGTCGTTCTTCTGTTCAAAAATCTTTTTCCTGAATGTGTCTCAGGTCTCAACTTGTGTTAGCAATTTGACTTCGTTTCTGTCTCACGATTTGGCTTTGGTAACAGTGTGCCTGATATCTTTTATCCCAGTTACTTTTTATGAAAACACAATTGTTAGTTCTATAGTGAAATACATTTGTGGTAATGATGTCACATGTGATGACACTGGAGTGGATGTGGCCGACAATGGCTGTTCAAGCCACACACAGAATGGCCACAGGAAAGAAAAACTACTTTGGCTTTAGAAGTTATAAAAATTCAGAAAATATACATAAAATACACAAGCCAAATTCACAACACTAGAAAAAATATCAGACAGAGTCAGAAATGTTAATCATTCAGTAAATCGTGTAAACAACAAAATAAAGAGATGTGAAGTCAGCAAGATCCAATTTATTTTAGGTCAAAAACAGGAAAAAATCCAGTAAATCGCTATCAGGCCAATAGATCTAGTCTTCTTCTGTTCGTAGATCTGCTGTTTTTCAATTTCTATATTTATTCATTTGCAGGGCTGTTGTCTTTCATTTGCTGATCCATTGTCTTTAATTTATACATGTAGACTTCAGTCGTTTGGAGATCTGGTTGTCTTCTATGGGCAGAGCTGATCATGTTTTCTTTGTAGATCTGTTGTCCTTCATTTGTTGATGTAGCCTTCTCTTGTTTGTAGATCTGCTGGTTTTCAATTTGTATATTTAATCTTCTTTCATTCGTAGATCTGTTGCCTTTCATGTGTAGTTTCAATCTTCTCATGTTTCTGTTGCTTTTCAATTTGTATATTTAGTCTTTGGCGGCACGCTGGCACAGCTGCATCGCAGTTAGGAGACCTGGGTTCGCTTCCCGGGTCCTCCCTGCGTGGAGTTTGCATGTTCTCCCCGTGTTTGCATGGGTTTCCTCCGGGCGCTCCGGTTTCCTCCTACAGTCCAAAGACATGCAGGTTAGGTGTACTGGCGATTCTAAATTGTCCCTAGTGTGTGCTTGTTGTGTGGGTGTGTGTGTGCCCTGCGGTGGGTTGGCACCCTGCCCGGGGTTTGTTTCCTGCCTTGCGCTCTCTGTTGGCTGGGATTTGCTCCAGCAGACTCCCGTGACCCTGTAGTTAGGATATAGCAGGTTGGATAATGGATGGATGGATAGTCTGCAATGTCAGGTTCTGATATTGTAGATTTTTCCTTTCCAATGATATCATCTAAATGTCTAAAAACAGATCATTTTCAGTCTGTCACATTTTTCTCATGTTTTCATTAAACAAAACAGTGCATGATGAATCCACACAGGTGTAAATGGAAACAAGTTAGATGGAGAAATGCTGGCTTCTTTCTCACTTTCATCTTATTGCTAATAAGGAGCCATTAAAAACACTACATGCAGCTGTTTAAGACTGAAATAAGCAATTAAGGGTGGGGAACCTTAACAAGCGAGACCACTAAAATGAAGCATCAAAATATCACTTGAGTAATAAGTGCTTCAACAGCAATAATTAATTTCTCATAAAGAAACTGGGATGGAACAAAAACCTGCAGCCACTGCGGCCCTCCAGGAGCGACAGTGCCTACCCCTACAATAGAGGATAGCACATAACCTGTGGAGCCTGACTTCTCTTTTACATCTGGGACTTTAGAAGATCTTTCTGGATTCCTAAATCTTTCTTCCCAAGGTAAATAATCTGTGCAGGTTAGGTTAATTGGCAGCTCTAAACTGAGGGTGAACGTAGATGTGTGTGTGAACGTGTGTCTGAGAACTCACACCCCACCGAGTACTGTTTCCTGCCTTGTGATCCATGCTGCTTGAACAGGCTTTGGCCCTCCTTGACCTTGAATTGGATTAAGAGGGTTTGCGAATAATATATTATGTTATGTTACGTCAAACTTCTACAGCTGACACTTGTCAGGTAAGACAGCCGCCCGCTGTATCACTCCGTCTAGGCAAACTGCACCAGTTTTATCAAAACCGCCGTGTTCTCCTACAAACCTCTGACACGAAATCCACCAGAGTGCTTGTCCTCATCTCTTATTCATTAGTGACCTGGGTACTCCATGCCGGCCTTTTCAGTATTCCCAAACTCTGCTGTGCTCTGCCATGGCCACCTGGTAAACTCCTTCTGACTCTGAAAGTGGTGGCACAGTGGGTAGAGGTGCCCAGCTGGAGAGTGTTCTGTTCTGTGTGTCAACTCTGCACATTCTGGTGAGGTTCATGTGGGTTCTTTTCCTGAATCACAAGTTTCCACATGCAGATATAGTGCCTATGAAAACTATTCCCCTATTAGGTAATTTCTCATTTTTTATGCACAAAATTGAATAACAGTGGATTTAATTTGACTTTTTTAACACTGATCAGCATAAAAAGGCTCTTTAATGTCAAAGTGAAAACAGATCTCTGCAAAGCGGTCTAAATTAATTATCCATGTTGTGCAACAATAAAATATGAAAACCTCCAAGAGGGTGAATACTTTTAATAGGCACTGACAAGCCCAAACTGGCCTGACCCTGCTTGGCCTGGTATAAATGGGCATAGGAGTGTTAACACAGTGGATGCGCATTTTCACCAGGGCTGCTACAGCCCCTATGAACCTGCAACTGGCTAACCAGTTGGAGGAAAAATGCTGGATTGTTGGAGAACCAACGTGTTTACTTTATTTGCTTACAATTTTTTAACCACCATTAGGAGTATCAAGACGCTGATTGGTGACTCAGTATGAGTAAACGTGGGCATGTACTGTACGTGAGTTTGCTCTGCAATGAATCAATGCCACTTCCACGGCCGGTTCTTGCTCAGTAGTGACGTCAGGATGGGCACCAAGCTCTTTGCAACCCTGAAATGAGATGAATGAGCAGGTTAGGAAATGATTAAGTGGACAGCTGGATGAAAAATCTTCAGAATATAAAAAATAGTGACAATATATTGCAAAAACTTGGTGGTGTGAGAGGCAGGGGAATGGACTTAACTCTCAGTGTAACACTGGTGGACAGCCATCCTTTAAAATGGCTCTTGGATTCTTCTGTGGCCAGTTCCACCACCTCCTTCCTTGGCAGCTTCTTAATGCTGCTTGTGTCTTCTGTAGCTCTACGCACTCCCAGTTGCTTCCTCCCTGTGCCCACACAAGCTATGAATCAGTTGCACATCCAGGGTTGGCTCTTGCTCCATACCAGGTGATGCCAGGATAGGAACCAAGCTCATTGCAACCCTGAACTGAGCTGGATGAGTGTTTAGGAAATGGATGGTAGGATAATTGGATGGACAAACGTCAGAATGTAAAAAATAACGACAAGATATTGGTTCTTGCTCTGTAAGAGGTGATGCCAGGATAGACGTCAAGTTCCTTACAATCTTAAATTGTGCTGGATGATCAGGTTAGGAAATGGATGGATGGACAAACTTCAGAAAAATGTATAACATGATTTTTCAATGACACTATGGAATGAAAGATTGGAGGAATGACCTTAGCACTCTGTGTAACACTGGTGGAAACTAACCTTCAAAAGGTCTGGTGGTTTCTTTTACAGCTGAACCCGCGGCCTCCTTCCTCACACCTTAATGCTGCTGAAGTCTTCTGTGGCCCCATACATCTCCAGCGGCCTTGTCCTCGTGCCCATACATTCACGCCCGCCCATCCTGTCTCACACCACTCACCTAGGGTCAGAGACAATCCATCTGCCAGAGTTTCCCCAGGCTCAGTAAGCTGACCCAAGGCCAAGGTGCAATCCCAAGGTCTCTCCAGCAGCTACATACCTACATCTGAATTGCGTCATAAAGTTCTGTATCTGTGACCATCTTCCTCAAGCCCCATCCCACACTGGATTCTTCAAGTAGATTTATCCCTTCTGACAGTCCTTAGCCAACTGTGGAATGTGTCCTTCATAAGAACATTACAATATTATCCAACTCTATAACTCTAATTCAGAGTCATGGGCCTACACTGGTACCATAGATGCAAGGCCTGAAAGAGATTTCTGAAAGAAATCTAAAAATGCATAACATTTTAGTATAGGCATTGTGATGGACCAGCTGCCAGAATAGATATTGGGCCCCTCACAAACGTAAAATGGAGGAAGAAATTAAAAATGGACATATGTAAAGATGGATGGAACAAAGCAAAAATGCATTAATATTTAAGCGTAAGGTTTTTCATTGAGGTTGCTTCTTGCCTTGCACCCCTTTTTTTCTGGTAGGCATTGGCCCCCTTACTCTGAATCCGTGTGAGAATGTTACATTATTTAAGTATTTTTGTACATCCACTAAAGGTGACATGCTGCTACGTGTCCTGTGTCGACGGTGTTATATTTATGAATGTTGTGTGTGCTCTGAGCCTGTCAGATGGGAAGTGCGCTATATAAGAATAAATTGTCTTGAATTGAAGTCCATCCTCCTCCCCCAGTCCAAGGACATGTTGTTAGCCTGATTGGTGACTCTGAACTGGCTTCATCTGAGAGTGACCCGTGATAAACTATTCTCCCATAACCACCTGCACAGACTCCGCCCCCGAGCTGGATAAGGTCAGAAGGCGGCAGTTAGAGGAGTGATTGATTGATGGTGACATCAGCTCTCTGGTGATCACCGAACACGTAACTGCAGTGAGCGCGCAGATTGTCTTTGTCTGATTTGTGAGGTGCGCTGCTGCACAGGCTCACATCCACAGCAGTGCTTCAAGACGATGATCCACGTTTGCCTCTGGTTTACACTTTACCCATCATGCAAATTTACACAGTGTTAAATATAGAAGAAAACACAGAAAATGATTATATGGGTGGAAAGTGAAATTTAGTGTCTTACACCAAGGCTGTAAAATTCCAACTTTGATGGGGCTGCTGCCAGCTATCGCTCAGTTGTAGCTCAGTGCTCATGTCAACAGGCAAAGGGGGGCAGGGATGCCTAATCAGCCTCGCCTCTCGGAGCCAAGGCGTCATGTTGACTAATTTTTATCTTGGAATTCGATTTAATTAAAAAGATGACAGTCTTTGGTTGTTTTAGTCTAGCTTTGCCTTTATGGTCTGATCCTGAGAGACCTCAATATGCTGAAGGTTTTACACCCTTTGCGCTCTTAAGATCTCACTATCTCAAGATTCTCTTTAGAAACTGACCCTGCTTGTATGTGAAGGTTTTCCTGCCAACCCAGTAGGAGTCCTGCTATCTCATTGCCATCAAATGATTATGTGACTCCTTTATCCAGGGTGACTTACAACATTTGAGATACAATTAGTTAGTTTTCTTTTGTTTTTTTCCCCAATTGCAGCTCGTCACACAGTGTCAGAAGTTGGATTTGAATCTGCAGCCTCAGGGTTTTGAGGTCCAAAGCCTTAACGACTCTGCCACTCTGCCTGCCTCCTGGCATCAGTTTTCAGCATCGTGCCATTCTGCTAATAGAGGCTGATTCTGTCAGATCTTGGTGTCTGACACTGATACTTCCATTAAAACATATCCTGTCAGGGCACAGTATCTTAAAAACTTTATTTCCAGAATCTGAATATGATGTACCCCCATATCCACCTGTGTCACCCCACAGACCCCTTGAATGTGGTCTTTTCCGGTCTCAGTATCCTGCTATTTTACCCGTCTCAGTTTCCTGTTGTTTCACCCTCAGCATTTTCAGTATTTGACTGTTTCACACCCCGTCCCTCATCCACTGGCTCTAACCATGTTAGGTTTTAGTATCCTGCTGCTGTACGCCAACCCCACCAAGGAATAACTGGTGATGTATACTGCGCTTCGACCATAATCATCTGATTCTGTCACACCTTAGTGTCCTGCAGCTTTGTCTCCAGCGCCTGACCCTGTCACATTTTATATCCTGCAGCTTCACCCGACAGCCACTGACTTTGTCAGATCTCAGTGTCCTGTAGCTTTTTGTCAGGGCCTGATTCTGCTTGATTTCAGTGTTCTGCATCTTTACCCTCCGTTGCCTAGCCCTGTCAGATGTCAGGATTCTAATTATGCACCCCTGATCGCCCATGCAGTCCAGCTCAGTCTGGGCCATCTTAGCAGCATCATATGCCCTCGGGCAAAGTAATGTCTTGGGGCCCCTGGTTTGATAGCAAAACAGAAACATACATAGGCATCAGAAACATTATGGGCAGCTATGCTCCTGAGGCCCCCGGCCAGTGCCCAAAAGTTAAGATGGTCCTGGTCTGTGTCAGCTATTATCTCAATGTTGGATTCTATCACATCTCAGTATTCTGCAGCTTCACCCCACACACACACTCCTGGTTGCCTGTTTCTGTCCACTTTCAGTGCCCTTTAGCTTTGCCCCCTTTAGCCCTCCATAGTATCTGGTCCTATTGGAGCCCAGTCTAATGAGCCAGTAAAGCGCAACATCACAATGAATTTTATTTGACTCTTCTGACATTGATCAAAAGAAGAAGACTCTTCAGTGTCAATGAGCAAACAGATCTCTGCACTGTGGTCTGAATTCATTACAAATACAAAACACAAATTAACGGGGAAACTTGGGGGATGGTGGCAGAAATTGGCACTCCAAAAAAAAAAAAAAAACCCGCTGCACTCGGGTCCCAATCCAGGTGGTTTATCGTGTGGTGGGTGCGGCAGCTCGCTGTCCTCCTCCTCCAAGTATTCACCCATTTGATGTGACACTCCCAAATCCTCATGGGGTCAGCAAGTTGGTTTTTAGGTCACAGAATTAGTTCATTGAAGATGACCGGTCTGGGGTGTCAGTTGATTGTCATATAAATGAACCTGAATGTGGAGGGGCCAACTTGTGGTGAGTCGGTATGGTGGACTGACCTACAAAATGAAGACAAAGGAACGCTCCATGCAATTCCATGAACACAGATTTGTGCAAAGTTGTTGAAATTAATTACAAACATAAAGCAGGAATTGTGGAATAGTGGGTCCATGGCTTAGCAGGTAGTGATCTGTTTTAAAATAAATACATGGAGCCTACCAGCAACGTCACAATATGCTGCAGTATTCGACCCCTTTATTATGAGACCTCTAAATCCTCACTGGTGCAGCCGATCAGTTTTAGAAGTTGCAGAATCAGTTAGTGGAGACCACCTGTCTGTAGTCGAGGGGTGTTAATTGATTGTCACACATGATAAATGAACATAATCTGGAAGGGCCAAATTGTGGTGAGTCGGTATGGTGGCCTGACCTAAACAATGAAGACAAGACTCCCTACAACTCCATGAAAACAGATCTCTGCAAAGTGGTCTACATTCATCACAAATATAAAACACCTAAGCATTCAATCCCTTCAGGTCAATATTTAGTAGTTCATTGAAGATGACTGGTCTGGGGTGTCAGTTGATTGTCATATAAATGCACCTGAATGTGGAGGGGCCAACTTGTGGTGAGTCAGTATGGTGGACTGATCTACAAGACGAAGACAAAGAAACGCTCCATGCAACTCCATGAACACAGATTTGTGCAAAGTGGTCAAAATTAATTACAAACATCCATCCATCCATTATCCAACCCGCTATATCCTAACACAGGTTTCACGGGGGTCTGCTGGAGCCAATCCCAGCGCGCAAGGCAGGAAACAAACCACCGCAGGGCACACACACACACACTAGGGACAATTTAGGATCGACAATGCACCTAACCTGCATGTCTTTGGACTGTGGGAGGAAATCCACGCAGACACGGGGAGAACATGCAAACTCCACGCAGGGAGGACCTGGAAAGCGAACCCGGGTCTCCTAACTGCGAGACAGCAGCGCTACCACTACGCCACCATGCGGCCCTTAATTACAAACATAAAGCAGAAGTTAATGTGGAATAGTGGGTCCGCACCTTAGCAGGTAGTGGTCTGTTTTAAAATAAAAAAATAATTAAATAGCCGGCTCGAGCTCTGTGGGTGCGAGCGCTCGCGCGGTTGCAAGAGGTTGGTGGGGAAGTTGAGACGGAGCACATCTCTACGTGAGGGTGTGTGCTCTGTCTTGATTGCTACATTGGCTTTCCGCACTCCATTGGGTTTACGACAGAGGTGCTGCACCCATGGAGGCATATAAGGGGGAGCCGATACGAGACCAAAACAGCAGAATGAAAGAAATGGACAAGAATGGAGACAGAGGTTAGGGAATGGAGAGAAGGCAGGAGGTGGGGAGAGCAGATGAAAATGAGAGAAGGAGAGAGAGAGGAGAGAGAGAGAGAGAAGGCAGGCAGCTGGGAGGAAGTCCCTAAGGGAATATGCGGCCGACACTCAGGGGCTGAAGTAGATGACTACTGCTAAGAGATCAGGGAGCCGGTGTGACGCAGTGCTCAATAGAGCTACTCATCATGTAGAAAGGCTACGACGGGAGCTGCAGTTGAAGGAAAGGCTCAGTGTGTTGTCCTGTTAGAGAGCCATGGACTACAGGGACGTGAGCCTGGCAGTGGGAGTCGGAGGCTTAGGATGATATCCTGCTGGGGCCACAGACAGCTTCAGGGACCTAGGAGCAACATGGTTCGGTGTGGTGCCCTGTTGAAAGTCATGGACAGTAGGGACCTTAACCTGTCAAGTTGGCTGAATTGTTGGTCAGGTGTCTCCTCAGCTACCAGGCCCCATTTAGGGGTATGCTGAAGAGATGTCTGTTTTAAAAGGAAGCACCGGGGACTGTGATTTTAAAGAGAAGATTCCTGCCATGTTTTAACCTTGTTTCTATGAACTATTTATTGGATTAATTTGAACATCCACCACTTTGATTTGTATGGATTGATTTATTTGAGAAGATTCACTGCACTATTTATTCGGACGCTGTTTGTTTTTTTTGATTGTTGGACTTTAAATAAAAGCACTGTATCGCTTTTGCACCTACCCCTTGCTATGTATGCGTCCTCATTTGCCCGGCACATCTCGGTTACGGTATTGATGGCGGCAGGTTCAAGTGGCTCCCAACGAAGAATGAGAGCATGGAGCCTACTCGGAACGTTACAATACGCTGCAGTATTCAACCCTTTTTATTATGAGACCTCTAAATCCTCACTAGTGCAGCCGATTGGTTTTAGATATTGCAGAATTAGTCAATGGAGACCACCTGTCTGTAGTCAAGGGGTGTTAATCGATTGTCACACATTGTAAGTGAACATAATCTGGGAGGGTCAACTTGTGGTGAGTCGGTATGATGGCCTGACCTACACAATGAAGACAAGACTTCCTACAACTCCATGAAAACAGATCTCTGCAAAGTGGTCTACATTCATCACAAATATAAAACACCTAAGCATTCAATCCCTTCAGGTCAATATTTAGTAGGTGCACCGTTGACAGCCATAACCGCCTTGAGTCTCTGTGCTCCGGTCTCTCTTTTTCTGTCAGCTTGGCAGATCCCCACATGGCCATTTTTCTTCATTCTTTTTTGCTCAAGCCCTGTCAGGTGTCATGAGATTACGAATGAATGGCCGTTGTCAAGTCCAGTCACACATTCTCAGTTGGATTGAGATCTGGACTCTGATTTGGCCACTCCAGTACATTCACATTGATGTTTTGAACCCATTCCTAAATAAGTTTGTCGCTATGTTTTGAGACTTACTGGACAACAAATCTCCTTCCAGGGTGCAGGTTTCTTGAAGACTCCGTCAGGTGTTCCTCCAGGACTTCATCATATTTTGTTGCATTTATTTTACCCTCACAAGACTTCCAGGACCTTCAGCAGAAAAGCATCCACACAGCATGATGCTGTCACTTCATCTTTCACGTTGTGGGTGATGTGTTTTTGATAACATTCAGTGTTCAAACATGGTGCTCAGTCTGATGGCCAACATGCACAATTTTGGTCTCATCAGACCCCAGAACCTTTGATTTCAGAGCCTACCCATGTGCCTTCTGGATGTCCAATTTGTTTGTTTGTTTTATTACTGGGGTCTTCTCTTTGCCACTCTCCCATCAAGCTATGAGTGTGCAGCAGTTGGCCGTTGATTCTCTCCAATCTGAGTCACTGTAGCTTGTAACTCCTTCAGAGTTCTCAGAGGTGTGTTGGTGGCCTCCCTCACTTGTTTTCTTCTTGTATGATCACTCAGTTTTTGTGGATGACCTGCTCTAGCAGATCTACAACTGTGCCATGCTCTTTTCTTTTCTTCATGATTGATTTAACTGGCTCTTCGGTAACTCTATCTCCTGACATCTGCTTTTAAATGGTCTTTTCAAAGAGTAGCTTGGAGTCGTCATTTTTAGGTTAGGCCACCATGCTGACTCAGCTCCAAGTTGGCCCTCTCAGATAAGATGCATTTGTAGTTCAGTGAACTGAAAACCCAGAAAGGTGACCTCCATTGAACTAATGATGGACTTCTGAAACCAAGTGAGAATTTGGGGGTGTCATATTAAAGGGGCAAGTGCTTATGTGATCAGTTCTTTTGTGTTTCATGTTTGTAATTATTTTAGACCGCTTTGCAGAGATTTGTTTTCACTTTGACATTCAAGAGATTTTTTGCTGTTAATGAATGTGAAAAAAAAGGGCTTTCCCTTAAAGATAGGGTGAGAAGCTCAGTCATCCGGGAGGGGCTCAGAGTAGAGCCGCTGCTCCTCCACATCGAGAGGAGTCAGATGAGGTGGCTCGGGCATCTGATCAGGATGCCTCCTGGACGCCTCCCTGGTGAGGTGTTCCGGGCACGTCTAACCGGGAGGAGGCCCCGGGGAAGACCCAGGACACGCTGGAGGGACTATGTCTCTCGGCTGGCCTGGGAACGCCTTGGGATTCCCCTGGAAGAGCTAGAAGAAGTGGCCGGGGAGAGGGAAGTCTGGGCATCTCTGCTCAAGCTGCTGCCCCCGCGACCCGACCTCGGATAAGCGGGAGACAATGGATGGATGGATGAAAAAAAAGCCAAACTTAAATCCACTCGGATTCAATGTTGTACACTAATAAAATGTGAAAACCTCCAAAGGGGGTGGGCGCTTTATTTATAGGCACTGGTAGGCATTGTAACAGAAGGTGGTCTGAAGGCTGGCTCATCCATACCAGCAGCACCCACCCTTCTATCTTCAGGGCATCTTTAATGTGGAGCAAATACGGAGAAAACTAATGAAGTGATCCAGCCAACTTCAAAAAAGCAAAATGTTTGCTTCACCTCTCTATTTAGGGGGAAGTAACATCAAATGGTCACTGACACCTTCTAGAGCAGCTATCCAAGTAGCTCGCCAAAGGGTTAATGAATCCTACATCAATTTGAAAACTTGATTAGTCAAATTAGGGGCGGGCGATCTTTCCAAAAAATCATATCACAATCCTTTTAACACAAAATCACCATCCACAATCTGAGTTGCAATTTCAATGTGGCATACACTTAAGAGAATAACCGGACTCAAACTCATCAAGATCTGAGTAACACTTTATTTTAACTATCAAACAAAGTTGAATTCAATTGTTCTCTTGTTTGCTAGCCAAGCGGAGTTAAGGTACACGCCCTAAGGCTGCAGCATGAGTGAGGAAGATCCCTCTCCTCAGTCTGCTGCGTGTTTCTCGGATTTGTGCAAATTAATCGGTATGGCAAGTGAACTATGATACATAGCGCAATGAGAGAAGTCACAAAATCAACTGGAATGTTCAAGCAAAAAACCCGTTAAGTAGTCCTCTCGTGAAAAGCAGACAGACAGAGAGACATTGGATTTTATATATTAGATATTAGTAAACCTTCAACATAATGTGTAGTTAAAGTCTCAACAGCATTCTCAGCATTTCTGGAGCGTAGCAGAGCCAGATAATTATAAGAATCTTCACCAAGCAGCTCTGAAAATGTCTGCTTTGTTTGGGTCTCCATACCTCTGTGAGTCTGACATGAATGTCATGAAATCAAAGTTCAGAACAAGACTGACAGACGAACACTGAAATGACTCCATAAGAGTGAACCTCAGTGGCTCCACTCCACTGTACACCTGCCTCTCTTGTTGACTCCATGCAGTGCCAGTCATCTGACTAACTAAAAAAACACATCACACATGCGACTGGACACAGTGACATGTGACAAAATGACAAATGAATAAGTCATATCTGTGGATTTGGAATTGCATTGTTTTGTTTTGACAGCATTCATGTTTTAATTCAATAGTGTGAGATACGCTAGAAAATGCATACAGACATAGAAAATGCACTTGCAGGTGAACTAAATATTTTTTGTGATGTTTTAATGCAAAATGTGAGTTGTGGACAAAAACATTTTGTAAATGTTCAGGCAAAACAAGCTTATTCAGTTTGTTTGGTTTGAAATAATCTATGAGAATAAATGTTAGAAAACATGAGGAGCTCTCGGCCATTTTCATTTTGTAAAAGTAGCTCTCAGGGGAAAAAGAGGTTGGAGACCCCTGCTCTAGATATACCAGGCCATCACACCGGACATAATAAGCCATGGCAAACATTACCAGGTCCTCTGCGAATGGATTTGATGAACATGATGGTCTCCCATGTGATTTCTTGTCACTTTGACATTAAAGACCCTTTTTCTGTTGATTGGTGTCATCCATCCATCCATCCATCCATCCATTATCCAACCCGCTATATCCTAACTACAGGGTCACGGGGCTCTGCTGCAGCCAACACAGGGTGCAAGGCAGGAAACAAATCCCGGGCAGGGCGCCAGCCCACCGCAGTGATTGGTGTCAAAAAAGCCAACTCATATCCACTGTGATTCAATAAATTGTGAAACCTTCCAAGGGGTGAATACGGTTTATTATCATTTGTGGGCGACAGAGGGGCGCTCCAACTCACTCAATTCCCGACACAGCAGAGGCTCGGACAGAATAGTAGTAGACAAGAGGATTTTATTTGTGGGAAACTCTTACAGGCAAGTGTTTCCCACACCACAAACACATTTCCAAAGCACACAGTATTAAAGCCCTCAGCATCTCTTTGTCTTTTTCCTTTCTCTGCCACTGGTCACTGCCTCCTCCTCACAAGCTTCGTCCACCTTCCTCCCGACTCTGGCTTAGCTCAAATGTGGAAGGCAGCTCCTTTTATTCCCTAATCCCCGGGAGTGCTTCTGGTTTTATGGAGCTGCGACTCCGAAGCACTTCTGAGTGAGGTTGGAGCTCTACAGAGTAGACATTCCCAAATCCCACATCTCCCCCTGGTGGCCCTAGTGGGATCCAACAGGACTGTCCCCCAGGACTACAATACCTGGTGTGTGGGCACCCATACGGGGATCCGAGCCTGGGATCACTGCCATCTAGTCTCCGGGGTTGGGGTCAAAGCCCAGTGTAAGCTGTCTCCCCCTGTCCTTCCATTTTGAGGGCATCCCAGCTGGCTGTCCCTCACACACTGTATGTACAAGCTTTACTCTCCATTTCTGATTGTTTGACCTCTCCTTATTTTGTAGCTTTTCTCAAACGGTCTCTGATATCATGCATTTCAGGATTTTGCAATATCTTCCCAGTGCTTTTATTCAGTCTGGTTTAACTTGCAGCCACTGGTGCCTAATCCTCTGAGAATTCAGTACCTTACATGAAATGAGAGTCTGATTCTGTCGCCCCTTGGTATTCTGCAAGTTCTTCGGACAACCTGTTACAGAGCTCACTCTCTTTCAGTTTTGCTGCTTCTGTCTGATCCTGTGAGAGGTCAGCCTTCTGTGCAGCCCCCAGTGTCCATCTATACAGACTCCATGTCCTTCTCTTCTACCTCCATTCAACCTAACAGTGTCACATCTTGTAATCCTGCCTTGTCTGCTTGTGTCTGATCTCGCTATTCTGTAAGCTTCCTCCAGTGTCCAGTTCTGTCAGATTTCACTGAAGTTTTTAAACTCCAATGTTTGATTCAGTCAGATCTCGGTATCTTGATGGTTTTCTCTAGTGCCTCACTTTGTCAGATCTCAGTATCTTAAACATTTTTCCTCACCATCTGATCCTGTTAGACCTCCACCCATGGCTGGCTGCTGTATGTCTATAGAGTCAGATCTCATCTTGTCTCAGAATTTAGCAGGTTTACTATGGAGTCTGATCCAGTCTTACCTCATTATCCTGCTACACTCCTAATGGCTGAAGTGTAACAATGACTAGAATCAAACACCACAGAGATACTTTGGCTAGGACCATTAAACTCTGTTAAATCAGGCCATAACATGAGAGCTGTGCTACTCAGGCTTTTGGAGATCTTCACAAGGCACAGTCGGACCGGGCGGACTGCAGTGACAGCATAAGAGGGGACAGCTACCATAGACCCCTCAGGTAAAATGCACCCCAGTGCGGGGCTGTTTGCCTCTTCAGTTGCACTAAGGAACATGTCAGCAGAGTGAAAGCCACCACCACCCCCCCCATTATGACCCCCCAAGCATTCTGGTTGTGTGCTGTAGGGGAGAAGAACAACAGCTTCTTAAATTCACTGCAGTTTGACTCAAACAGCAGGTTTCAATAGATAAGAAAGTCAGAAATTCAGAAAATGGTGTGGAGGGGGGAGGTTTGGGGGGTCCAGGAGAAAATCTGTGTCTCACAGGCACCATCTTCTGGTGACATGTGGTGTAACTGCACCAGGCAGACTTTGGAGTGAAAAAGAATGTTTCTTCGAGTGCTTCTGTTCAGTTTTGGCCAGCATTTGGTTACGCCTCTTCCAAAAGACAGCCTTCTGGTTCCCCACTATGTTCTCCAATTTCAGAATCATTTTGGTCAATACCCACATTATTGTTTGACTCATTTTGATTTAGGCTACTGGCTGATATAAGAGTAGTCTCCACCTACAGAAGAGTATAGTGCCTTGTAGAGACCATGTCAGATTAGCAGGACTGCTGTCTAAGCCATCTGCCTGACAGAAGCAGAGGACGAGCAGAGGAGGATGTGATACAAGTTTACAAGTGAGGGATGAGGTAGGCATTGTACTCGGAGAGCAACACAAGGAGCCCATTTTGTGCAATACCCCCACCTAGTGGGCAAAAAAAGTGCAGAGCGGAATTTAGAAGGATATGTGAGGGTTTGGAAGACTACTGCAACAAACCAATCAGTCCCTTCAATCCACTCATTTCTATTGGTGTAAACTTTGACGTACAGTGCTCCTGACTATCAGAATACAAAACCTCACATCCCAAAGATCTCTTAGATCTGTTACTAATCACAAAGATCCAATCACCACCTCCATCCGCACTCTGAGCTCTCCATATCTTGGCACAATGGCCGTTCCATCACTCTGTAGATCAGCTGCTTCCATTACCTACAGCTCCCTCTGCCCGGCTTGTTTCTGGACATTCACTTTCCCTGACTGAGATCCCTTTAGAAAATGTCATTTACCAAACCCCAAGAGTTTACCTCACTACATAACGGGCCGCTCCCTTAGGCTTTACCTCTAAATGCAGCTGCATCTTCCATCAGCTTTGCCTCACCACACAAAAGCCCTTCCCTTGAATCCCACCTTTCAACACAATGGACCCTTCCTAATCATCCCACCCATTTATGCAAATGCACTTTATCTGAGTGCCCTCACTAGACAATGGCACCGTCCATCAGCTTCAGCTTACCACACAATTTCACCTGGTCTCCATAATGGTCTCCTTTCCTTATCTTTCCCTCACACCACGACACTGGCTCTTTCCCCTCAGTTCACCCTTTATGCAAAATGGCCGCTACCCTTCAGCTCAGCATATCTACACAATGGCCTCTTCTCTCAGCTTTGCCTCCTCAGCCAATGGCATCTCTCTTCAACTCTCCATTAATGTGTATTGTCCCTACCCCTCGGAGCCTCTTTGGCAGTGGTCCTTCCATCTTAATTACCTTTCTGCACAATGACCCTTTCTTTAGTTACAGTACCCTAAAAAAGCTCACCTTTGCTCAGCTATGTCTTACCACACAATACCACTTCAGTACTCCCCTTACCTTCACCTCCCTAACAATGGCTCCTCTTCTCAACCCTAGTGCTATACATGCAGATCCTCCCCTTCAGCCGTCCCTATCTAGACAAAATGCCCCGTCCCTTTAGCTTCACCTCACTAACGGTGGCCCCTCTTCTCAGATTCCCTTTGTCTTCCACATTAGCCCCACCTTTTAGCTAACAGTGGCTCCTCCCCTCAGATCTAGTTTGATACTTAATGGCCCTACTTTGTTGTTTGAACTCTTGACTCTTTCCATTAAAGTCACCTCCTCACAGCTCCTCTTCACGAGCTAATGGCTCCTTTCCTCAGCACCACCTCGCTGTACAATTACAGCTTCACCTGGCGACATAATGTCCCCTCTGTTCAGCTTAGCTTTACTTTTCTATTCAATGGCCTTTCCTTTTAGCTCTACCTCACCTAACATTGAGCATGTTTGCGTGCATGCACAAAACTGGGTTAAGGTGAGGACCCCGGTTACGACAGAAACCTACTTGCTTAAAAAAAACACGTGTACATGAATGAGTGGACTAGTGGAGTTGTCCTTTGGCAAAACATGTGATGAAGATGCCCTAAAGAAAAAGATTAAACATCATCAATGGCTGCCGTTTATGAAAAAAGCAAGGAGCCTGTGTCTACCGAGACGGTGCTGCTGAGCCTAGCACTGTACGTTCAGCTCATCATCATGAATTAAACGATTTCTGGAATATTGAGACAGATTATTTCAACCAGGAGAAGGAATAATATGATTGGCCGAGAATTTGTCTAAGGAAATTTATCTTTGTGGACGTTTCCACCGTTTCCTACCTGTGGCTGCTGCGTTAAGCTAACAGTGTGCAACAGACATGCGCAGAATGCGAAATCCTTAATGGCAACCCAGTGAACAGTTTACATGACCACATAACTGGTGTGAGCTGTAAATGTGGGAGATGAGAACCGAAGAAAAGTTGAGGTGACAACAGGGTCACCCCATTTAATGCCAGCGTCCAAAACAAAGAGCAAAAGTGAGCATGTTGTGGTGCAACAGGAATCGGCCATAATAAATGTCTTTTTAGCCTCTGCGGCTTCTCAAAATCATCGGCTCTCACAGGCGGATCTGGATTGGGACTGAGGCGCCATTGTCTCGGAGCCCTCAAATTTACATCATTCCAACCAAGAGCGGACTGGTTAAGTTGAGCGGGAGGGTAACTGGGGTGACCTCACTCTGTGGCTTCTTGGAGCTACGGTGGAGAAAAGAGATGGCATTGTTAGTGTTGGCACCCCCTCTTGCTCTGGAGGGGTATTGCATAACTTTTCTGAGCCTGGAAGGAGATCCTCATACGCCCATGTGTGACTCGCAGAGAGTTCTACATGTGTTAAGCTGGTTTCTCAGAGACCAGTACCCATTTTCTCTAACTGGAATAAGGGTTTACATGGCCATTTTACAAACCAGGTTTCTGTGAATAGCCGGGTTATTAAAGCGACTGTAAACACACTAAGTGACTTCTCCCCTTTAATAACCAATGACTCCTATCCTTAGCTTCACCAAACTAGATAATTGTTGTGTGGAGCTGATGGAATGAGTAGGGACCACCTAGTCGAGTTTCTTACCAAGAACCCTAAGAACCACCAAATCCCAGAACAGAATCTTAATCAAAAAGTCAAAAATTCACCCTAAGAAATTCCATAACCAAAATGTACACAAAAAGCAAAGAACACAGAAACGTTGGGAAAAAGGTGGCAAAATGATAAGGGAAGAAATTATTAAAACACACCACAGAATTGGGCACACTATAATAAATTATATAGCATCAGTCTGGAGTGTGTGGATTGTGCAATCAATTACAGACAGTAGAGCATATTTTATTAGGATGTGTGGCATATAAACTACAATGAGTTCAATATTTTAAATGGGTAATTTGACATTAGAACAATTATTGAGATATGGAGATGAGTTTAAATTGATGCATAGATCCATATTCTGTTATTTAAAAACTATAGGGTTATTAGAAAGCATTTAATTGGAAAATATAGATATTTCTAGTCTATAATTTTTTCCCCTTCTGCATCACACTCCAGTCCAGTTGGTGGCAGTAATACAACTTAAGTTGGTTTGCTAATTACCAATAACCAAATGAAGAAGAAGAAGGAGGGGACCTCCAAATCTTGGGTACCAGTGACCCTGCAGCGTAACCCCATGGGCATCACCCATAGCAACGCCATAGCAACTGCTAGAACAAAATGTCGGCACCCACAGCATTGAAATTTTTTTTAAATCAATTTAATTTATTTTTGCATAGTGCTCTTTACTGAGCACGGGCACAAAGCACTGTAACAAGTTCTCAATTGAAACGTAAGTAAAAAATATAATATAAAATGAGCACACATAAACGCACAGATTTGTTAGCACTCACAGAAAACTGATTAACACACATGCAAACCAATATCCTGTCCGTTAATTTAATGTTGAACGTTGGCCAGGTGACAACAGAGGAGAGGAAATCAAAAACTCCAATCAGCAGCATCACTGGGGGGACCTCAGTCAGTTATAAGAGAGAAGGCCAACCACCTGTCAGACACAGTCACAGTCCAGGGGACCAACTAGCCACCCACCACCTCCTGGGTATTCTATAGCAGAGTCTGTGTAGGGCCACCCAATCTGATGATGGAATCTTTCCATCTGATGATTGCAAAGATCTCAATATCAGAGATGACTTCACCATGGGCAGGAGAACAGTGGCACCAAAAAAGACACAAATAATGCAACGGCAGCAGAAAATGACCAATAAAGTAACAAAGAATGTGAGTTCAGTAACCTCCAAAAACCATAATAACTGAAGGTTTGTGTGCAAAATTCATCCACGAAATGAAAGACATTAATAAAATAAAATGAATTCATAACAATAATGACTGCTCTCCTTACTGGATGATGAATGGCCTCTTCACTTACCCCCACTTCACTACTCGATGAATCCTTCAGTTCAGCTTTGCATCAGCACAACAGCCGATCTTTATAGCTCCACCTCTCTAGACAGTGACTCCGCCTCCCAGCAGTGACTCCTCTACCCCTTAGCATCACCTCATTGGATAATGTGCCCCGTGCTTTAGCTTTGATTTACTCTGCAGTGTCCACCTTTCTAGGTAATGACCCCTCTGCTCAGCTCTTTCTCTCCTGGTTCATCTAAATAGAGCAATCTACTTTCTTTCAATTCATCTCTGCTTTTCAAAACAATGGCCGCATCCCTCATTACACAACAAACTGTCTTTTAGTTCCAATTCACTAGCCAATGGCTGCTTGCACCAGCTTCTTCTTTCTAGACAATGATTTCATTCTACCAATTGAATTCAGCCAGTGGCCCCTACCTGAGGCTGCATCAGCACTACTACTCTACACATTACCGTTTTCAAATGTATCTCTAAAGCGACCGAAAGCGCATATGATGTAGATGTTCACCTACAATGGGGATGTGTGCATCAGCAAAGAAATCCTTGAAGGGATGGTAATGATGCTGGCTGGCCATGGGATTTATTTTACAACTGTAAGCAACCAGTATGTCATTTGCCTATTATGCATGTGAACAACATTTAAATTGACAAAATGCAATTTAGATGCATACAGGTAAGCACCACAACAAGCTATTCAATGTCCGCCATGCTGGAATATGGCTTTCTTTCATGAAAGGTGACTAGTCATGGAATGAGACGTTGAAATGAGCAGGATCCATTCAAAGAAGGGCTACATAACAAGCTGAAACAAATCAGAGCGCGGGTCTGCGTTTCCAAAAGTCTACATTTTCTCCCATCCATACCGCAACACCAAGCCACTGTTTTCAGAATTACCTAGACTATCTAGACAGCATTTTCAAAAATTTCCATTTTTGGGGTTTGAAAACACTGGAGTAGTGTGGGCGAAAGGCGTAAATGGAGACTAATGTCATAACGTCATGGCCAAAAGTTTTGAGAATGCTACAAGTATTGATTTTCACAAAGTTTGGTGCTTCAGTGTTTTTAGATCTTTTTATCAGATGTTTCTGTGGTATACTGAAGTAGAATTACAAGCATTTCATTAATTGCAAAGGCTTTTATTGACAATGACATTACATTTATGCAAAGAGTCAATATTTGCAGTGTTAGCCCTTCTTTCTTTTTCAAGACCTCTGCTATTCACCCTGGCATGCTGTCAATCAACTTCTGGGCCAAATCCCGACTGATGGCAGCCCATTTTTACATAATCAATGCTTGGAGTTTGTCAGAATTTGTGGATTTTTGTTTGTCCACCCGCCTCTTGAGGACTGACCACAAGTTCCCAATGGGATTAAGGTCTGGGGAGTTGCCTGGCCATGGACCCAAAACTTAGATGTTTTGTTCCCCAAGCCACTTAGTTATCACTTTTGCCTTATGTCACAGTTCTCCATCATGCTGGAATAGGCATTGTTGGCCACCAAACTGTTCTTGGATGGTTGGGAGAAGTTGCTCTCAGAGGATATTTTGGTCCCCTTCTTTATTCCTTGCTGTGTACTTAGGCAATATTGTGAGTGGGCCCTGCACTCCCTTGGCTGAGAAGCAACCCCACACATGAATGGTCTCAGGATGCTTTACTGTTGGCATGACACAGGACTGATGGTAGCGCTTACCTTTTCGTTCTTCCAGATGCCCCAATCAATTGGAAAGGGGATTCATCAGAAAAAATGACTTTACCCCAGCAGTCCTCAGCAGCCTAGTCCACAGTACCTTTTGCAGAATATCAGTCTGTCCCTGATGTTTTACTTGTTTTTTTGCTGCCCTTCCTGACCCCAGGCCGTCCTCCAGATGCCTTCGCCTCACTGTGCATGCAGATGCACTCACACCTGCCCGCTGCCATTACTGAGCAAGCTGATGGTGCCCAGATCCTGAGCCATCAATAAAGAATGGCACCAAAACATCCTCCGAGAGCAACTTCTCCCAACTATCCAAGAACAGTTTGCTGACCCACAATGCCTTTTCCAGCATGATGGAGCACTGAGTGTGATAACTAAGTGGCTCGGGGAACAAAACATCTAAATTTTGGGTGCATGGACAGGCAACTCCCCAGACCTTAATCCCATTGGGAACGTGTGGTCAGTCCTCAAGAGGTGGGTGGACAAACAAAAAACCCACAAATTCTGACCAACTTCAAGTATTGATTATGCAAGAATGGGCTGCCATCAGTCAGGATTTGGCCCAGAAGTTGATTGACAGCATGCCAGGGTGAATTACAGAGGTCCTGAAAAAGAAGGGCCAACACTGCAAATATTGACTCTTTGCATAAATGTAATGTCATTGTCAATAAAAGCCTTTGAACCTTAGAAAATGCTTGTAATTCTACTTCAGTAGACCACAGGAACATCTGATAAAAAGATCTAAAAACACTGAAGCAGCAAACTTTGTGAAAACCAATACTTGTGTCGTTCTCAAAACATTTGCTCGGGTTCACCTGAGTAGATAATGGCACTTGCACTCAGTTCAGCTCTGCCTTTCTACACGACATTCCCATCCCTCACTGCATCCTGACCCTCTGCTTTTAGTTTCAGCTCACCTGCTAACGGTTCCACTCCTCAGCTCCTTCTCAAGACTTGGTAATGCCTGACTCCGCCTCCTTGCACCATGGCCCCGCCCCTTCACTTCACCTGACTATACAATGACCCCACCCCCACCTTCCCTGCCTTTGCAGGTCAGCTGCCCCCAATGTGGAAATTGCAACAGATTCACTCAAAAGGAAAATTATCATTCTTCTGGTGTTTGAGAAAGAATTTTGCAACATGGAAAAAAAGAGGAGTCAGCTGAGGCGATCCTGGCCACCCTGCACTGCTTGCTCTTCCTTCTTAAATCAAATCAAACTGATAGCCCAGTTCAGCTGAGCCTTAGAAGAAATAGAGAGATTAACGACTCCATTTGCAGCCCCTGCTGGTGAGAACTTTACATACCATTTAGGCACCGGATGATAATTTGAGGAAGTGAGTTAACCAAAAAAAAAACTTGTTATTTGGGGGACTTGTGGAAGAAGCCAAAGGTCAAGACAACATGGAATACAAGGTGGGAGACAGGCTCTCTGCTTCACCCTGGCAGCTAAGGGTCTTGGCGCCCCCTGCTGTAAACCCCATTTACGTCTTGGAGACACAGCCTCAGAAAGCTTTCCTGAGCATCTTTCCTGTAATTGCCAAGGGCAAAATTACTAGCAGGCAGGCGCACAGAGGAGCGCCATGTTTGTTAGCAAACACATACTCCCCTGTAATTATCCAATTACAGCAGCAGAAGTTGGAATTAATCTTTGCAGTGGAACCTGCGCTTAGAGGCCAGGAGCGCAGCAGAGGCAGACGCTTCGCAGTACCTGCCTAGGAGAGGAGAGCAGGGTCACCGGAGCTGGGCAAGAAGCCAGCAAACCTCACTAGAGAAAAGCGGCTTTATATGCGAGCTTCCTCAAGGTCATCTGGGTAGGCAGTGCAGGTGGTCGGCGGGGGGAGGGATGGCACACATACACACGTATACACTACAGACACAATGGCAGAGAGGGCACTTCTGTCTCACTGGGGGGCTTTATTGAACCCAGTTGTTCGTTATGGTAAAAACTCTGCAGCCGGAGCTCATAACAACATCATGGGACTGTCACTAATGGACTTAGAGAGATGCCTGACCCCTAGCACAATAGGGGGCTTTAATAAGCATAAAGAGACCCCTGTCCCACAATGTCAATGCAGTGACCTTCAGTGGCATTCTTGTAATTCATGAAATTTCAGTAGAATTTAGGAAAATTCAAGGGAACACACACAGTAAATACAATGACAGAGGCTGGTGGCGGTGTCACAGTGTGACTTCCCTAATATTTAACAAGATGCCCCTATTGCTCCAGACTGTGACTAAGAGAGCAAGTGTTGCTGGTGTCCCCCACTCCCCACTCCATTCACCTTTGCCATCAGTGCATTGACCCTGGCAGACAGGAGTGTCAGCAGGTGGTTGAGTGGACCCCATCCACCCACAGCAATCCCTACCAAGAAGCAGTAAGTCAGAGTGACATAAGTGTCATTTAAGGAGACCCATGTTCCTCACCAAGGTAAAGTCATTGGGAGACCCCAACACAGCCATGGCCCACCTAAATCATTATAATGTTCAGGTTCATTTAGCTGCCCACAAAACCTGACTGCACTTCTCTGACTTGAGCAGAACATACAGCGGATTCAGAAAATATTCAGACCCCCACACTTTCTTGCTGTATGTTTAATTTAAATGGATAAATTCGCAAGTTTCTCCCATCAGTCTGCACTTGATAACTCATAATGACAAAGTGAAAACCTGTTTTCAGAGGGGTCTGTAAACTTATTAACATTCAAAAACTGAAATCACTCCTTCACATAAGTATTGAGACCCTCAAATCAGTCCTTTGTAGAACTTTACAGAGGCCCCTTTGGGAACAGTTTGAGCTTCAAGTTTTCTTGAGTAAGTCTCTACAGGGTTTGCACACCTGGATTTGAGCAGTTGATCACATTCTTCCTCGCAGATCCTCTCAAGCTCCATTAGACTGAATGGGAGGCCATCTTCAGGCAGCTAAAGAGTTCTGAAATGTCAACCATCTCCCCAGGCTGAGGTCACGGCACTCTGGAGGAGGTTTTCTTCAAGTACTTCTCTGTATTTGGCTGCATTGATACTTCCCTCCATTCTGTCCAGTCTCTTTGTCCCTGCTGATGAAAAACCCCCATCGTATGATGCTGCCACCACCGTGCATCACCATAATATAGGCAGGTGATGAGCAGTGCCTGGTCTTCTCAAGATAAAGTGCTTAGAGTTCTACTAAAAGAGTCCGATTTTTGTCTCATCAGAACAGAGGATCTTTTATCTCATGTTCCCAGAGTCCTTTAAACACCATCACATGCCTTATAGTCCTTCACTATAAACGCCTGATTAATGGAGTGCTGCGGAGATGGTTGTCTTTCTGACAGGTTCCCCCATATCAGCAGAAGACTTTAAAGTGACCATTGGCTTTTCAGTCACTTCCCTGACCAAGGCCCTTCTTCTCTTATCACTCATTTTGGCCAGGCAGGTAACTCTAGGAGGAGTCCCAGAGGCTCCAGCTTTCTTCCATTTCCCAATTATTGAGGCTGCTGTGCTCCTAGGAACACTCAAACCTTAACAGACAGTTTTATCTTGTTGTCCTCATCTGTAGCTCACCACAATTTGATCGTGGAGGCCAACTGAGAGTTCATTGGACTTCATGGCTTGGTTTTTGTCCTGACATGCAGTGTGAATTGTGGGATCTTAAATACACAGGCGTGTGCCTTTCTAAATAATGTCCAGTCAATTCAGTTTGCCACAGGTGGACTTCAGTCAACTTCTAGAAACATCTCAAGGAGAATTAAAGCAAACGGGAGGCACCTGAGCACAATTTGGGGTGCCACAGAAAGAAATCTGAATGCTCATACAAATGAGAGGTTTCAGGTTTTGATTTTTTAATAAATTTGCAAACCTTTCTGAAAACATGTTTTCACTTTGTCAGTATGAATTATTCAATGTAGATTGATGGGCGAAAATGGCAAATTAATCAAAGTAAAACTAAATCTACAACACAATAAACTGCAGAATGTGAAGGGGTCCAAAAACTTTCTGAATCCACTGTAAGTAGACCGCCAACCAAGGCCAGATTAAGACCCCCACAGGCCCCTGGGTGATTTTGCTCCTTAACAGAATGCCGATCATACTTTTAGCAATGCGGCGCCGGACACCCAGTAGTTTAATGTTTGCAATATTTTATAGTATTGCATTTTCCACGTGGGGTCTCAAGCAGAGGGGGAGACTCACCCTTGATGCTTAATCAGTTGATGTGGATTGGTGAACAGGCCCCTTACTATCATGGCTCCCTAGGTGCTCACCCAGAATGCCCTGATGGTAGATCTTCCCCAGTCCCGTCATATTTTAAATACTTCATTGTAATTTAGGGATACCCCTAGACCCCCCATTCCTCTATTCTTGTTCCTGGGTGACATTAATATGAGTTAGATTTACTCCCCCCCCACACTAACCCCTCACATTAGTCCTTACTGTACCTTTTGGGTTAGATCAGTGGAATCTAACGGCACCCTAGTCGCACTCTCTCTTAGAGCATTAGAAAGAGATCTGCCCCCATAACTGCTGTACCCCAGGATGATTTGGGTACAATGTACATAGAATCCTTCCATAACTTTTGTTTCTCAGATGATTTAGTTGTGCACTACCTTCCACCACCATTACATGAATATCATTTTAAAACTATCCCCACCTCACTCTCTCTAATCTACTGTCCCTGACATGATTCCAGTATAATTTAAGGAGATGCCCCCCCCCCCCCCCCACCCATTTAAATCGAACTGGACCTAAGTGACATCATCAAAAGTTATAGACATGCCCTCCGGCCTGTAACATGGATGACTTTTGTGTATTTTACTGACTTACTCACCCCCCACCCCAGTGCCCCCTCAATAACTGCTGTTCTTCATGGGCCACATTAGCTTAGGAGCAAAAAGACCTTAGCCTCCCGATAAATGTGGCACTAGTGGATGATTTGAATAATTTAAGGAGATCCATCAGAACTGCAGTGTCTCGTATGACTTTGGGGTAATTTAGAAGTACTTGGATGCTGTACTGTGTTAGCCATTATGGATGTAGTGAGAAGACAAGCAAAATGACACCTTTAATTGGCTAACTGAACAGATTACAATATGCAGGCTTTCGAGGAAACTCAGGCCCCTTCTTCAGGCAAGGTGTAATAAAGAAACTGGAGTTCCTGTGTTTACAGTATATAGACACCAGGACAGATACAACATTGGAAAACTTTTAAGTGAGACATCTTTCTATTATAAAAAAAAAATCTTGGAAGGAGACGAGATGTGATTTTCTCAGAGAGACACTTTCTTGTTCCACGAGACGAGACTTTGTGCCAAAAGATTTAACCACACCCGGGGCCGGAAATAAAAGACAAAGAGTAGATGACAAAGTAGAACGTCATAAAGAATTCAAAAATGTTGGTGCAGTACACATGCAGAGCAGGTTAGAGATAATGGAAGTACGAAAATTTGAAAGTCTCAAAAAAATGATAATAAAGATCACATTAGTGCAAACAAACGGAAATTAATGGAACAGCGAAAAGAGATCGAATATGTTGTTTGGATTTAAACTTTAAGTTGGAGACTTGTAGATCGTCTAATTCGTGTTGCCATCAGGGAAAAAAAAGTAGTGTTTCTTCCCAATGAAGAGGCGTATCCACGAGAATTAAAAGATTTGTTATTTGGTGAAAGTGAAATCTCGCGAGAGGAAATTTCAAGCCCCGCAAGACAAGAGCTTATGCAAAGAAATTTGGAAAAGTTCTGCCCACATAACCACACACAGTTCAATCATCTGTCACTTGTGTGAATGCTATTGTCAGACATATTTCTCGTAGAGAGAAAGAAACGATATTCACTCACGGGCAGTTATACGTTGCGTTGTCACGATGTAATTCCAAACACGGAATCAAAATTCAATGCAATATTGATGAAAAGGTAAAAGCGAAAAGAGATCAAATATATGGACATAGGTGATATGACAGAAGTATGTAGATATTGTTTGGCTTTAAACTTTAAGTCGGAGACTTGTAGATTGTCTAATTCGTGTTGCCATCAGGGAAAAGTACTGTTTCTTCCCAATGAAGAGGTCTACCCGAGAGAATTAACAGATTTGTTGTTTGGTGAAAGTGAAATCCCGCATGAGAAAATTTCAAGTCCCGTGAGACAAGAGCTTATAAAAGTGAAATCCACATACGCGAGAGACAGAGACGTGAATTTACTGGTGCCAAGTGCTTGGGGGGGGGGGGGGGGGGGGGGGGTTGGGGTTGGCGAGCGAAGCAAGCAGGGGGTGAGGCCCCCTAGTCTTAAATGTAAAAATTAGTGTTGTACAAAATTTTGATTAAGTGGTTTCTTATGCTTGCAGGTATCGAACTCCGGGCCTAGAGGGCTGCAGGTTTTCATTCTCACCCTTTTCCTAATCAGTGACCAGTTTTCACTGCTAATTCACTTTTTCCCCTTCACTTTAATAGCCCTTCTTTTAAGGATTCAGTGCTCTGAATTGATTTGTTTCCTCATTAAATGACAGCCAAACAGAAATGAGATGTGAAACGAGCCAACAGATGACCAGCTAAACTGGGGCTTCAAACTCCAACCAGTTTCTTAATGAGAAGCCAATGCTTGCTGTTAATTAAACCCGTTATTTAATTATTCTTTCTGCCACAGCAGACATTTCTAAAACTGATTTTATGTTTTTTTTCTAAGAACACCATCAAGATGTTTTGATGACCTGAGAGATCAGACTTACTGAGACCGCCTCCTTTCTCTGTTTTCAGATATTGTGTGATGGGCACAGGTGAACTGGTCATGTATCCGCTTGTTTCATGTCTCATTATTGTTTGGCCGCTAATTAAGGAAAAAGAAACAACTAAGGGGCCTGAGTCAAGTTAATTAAAAGAAGTAATTAGTAGCAAAAACTGGTCACTAATTAAGAAGGTGGTTAGAATGAAAACCTGCAGCCACCCCTGTCTAGAACAAAGTTGCTCTGCAAACTTGAGTACTATAAGTGTGTACAGTAATCCCTCCTCCATCGCGGGGGTTGCGTTCCAGAGCCACCCGCGAAATAAGAAAATCCGCGAAGTAGAAACCATATGTTTATATGGTTATTTTTATATTGTCATGCTTGGGTCACAGATTTGCGCAGAAACACAGGAGGTTGTAGAGAGACAGGAACGTTATTCAAACACTGCAAACAAACATTTGTCTCTTTTTCAAAAGTTTAAACTGTGCTCCATGACAAGACAGAGATGACAGTTCAGTCTCACAATTAAAAGAATGCAAACATATCTTCCTCTTCAAAGGAGCAAACAAATCAATAGGGCTGTTTGCTTTTAAGTATGCGAAGCACCGCGGCACAAAGCTGTTGAAGGCGGCAGCTCACACCCCCTCCGTCAGGAGCAGAGAGAGAGAGAGAGACAGATAAAAAAATCAATACGTGCCCTTTCAGCTTTTAAGTATGCGAAGCACCGTGCAGCATGTCGCTTCAGGAAGCAGCTGCACAGAAGGTAGCCAACGTGAAGATAATCTTTCAGCATTTTTAGACGAGCGTCCGTATAGTCTAGGTGTGCGAACAGCCCCCCTGCTCACACCCCCTACGTCAGGATCACAGATAGTCAGCGCAAGAGAGACAGAGAAAAGTAAGTTGGGTAGCTTCTCAGCCATCTGCCAATAGCGTCCCTTGTATGAAATCAACTGGGGAAACCAACTGAGGAAGCATGTACCAGAAATTAAAAGACCCATTGTCCTCAGAAATCCGCGAACCAGCAAAAAATCCGCGATATATATTTAAATATGCTTACATATAAAATCCGCGATGGAGTGAAGCCGTGAAAGGCGAAGCGCGATATAGCGAGGGATTACTGTATGTTTGGATTCCTTATCATGATGTGTTTCGGGATAAGATTTTCCTTTTTGCTTTTCGTTAAGAAGAAGATGTTGCTGTCCATGTGTGCCAGTTTCTTCCACCAGGTATTCAATTCCATGTAGTAATGGTACATTTCGGTGTCTTGTATGTGTGTAGTAGTAGGGTGTTGTACCGTGTTAGCCATTATGAATGTAGTGAGAAGTCAAGCAAAATGACACATTTTGTTGGCTAACTAAAAAAATTACAATATGCAGGCTTTCCAGGCAACTCAGGCCCCTTTTTCAGGGAAGATGTAATAGAGAAACTGGAGTTCCCTGTGTTTATATAGACACCAGGACAGATACAACATCCCCACTACCAAGAAATATGGCTGTCCTTTTTGGGCTTTATCAGTACACTTTAAGAAGACTTAGTTAAACCCCTAAAAATGTCAATCAGGGCCGTCACTAGCTTCAGCACTTATTAGAGAATTAGCAGGTAATGACACCACTTTCTGATATCAGTTAGATGGGAAAGTTGTGTGTGCGTGGAGTTTTTATGTTGTTGGCAAGTTGTGGGGGGATCCCCTGTGGAACTGTCATGCTGTCAATGATTGTGGGTGTCCTCCATGGAGTTTATGCACTGACGACAAATATTCACAATGCAGAACAGGAGGAGATCAGGCACTGAATGTCTAAACCCCCAGAAGCAACCTCCCTAACAATGGCAGTGATGTCCACTCACTATAAGTGCAGTGACGCTGAATCACCTTACTGAAGTTTAAGGAGACCCACCCTTCCCTCCACTCCATTACTTCAGGTGTCTTCTGACGAGTGCCTACTCTCACCCACGCCGCTGCCCCTATAGCCATTGCCATGTAGAGAGACTGGACAGGGCTGAGGAAAAGCTGAGCAGAGCAAAGTACAGAGATGTCCTTATTGAAAACCTGCTTGAGGGTGGGCTGAAGGTTCACCTTATAACAGGACGATGGTCCGAAACACAAAGCAAAGACAGCACAGGAGGGGCTTAGGGGCAACTCTGTGAACGCCCCTTAATTGGGCCAGCCAGAGCCCAGCCTTCAACCCAAATGAGACATTCTTGGAAATAACCACCTGACAACATTCTCCATCCAACCTGAGGGAGCTTGAGAGGATCTGCAGAGAACAATGGCAGAAAGTCATCACATCCAGGTGTGTAAAGCTTGTCGTGTGATAACCAAGAGGATTCCAGGCTGGACTGGCTACCAAAGGTGCTTCAACGAAGTACTCAATAAAGGGTTAACTGAAGTGGAAATCTCATTTGTTAATTTTTAACACATTTGCAACAGTCTTTTAAAATCCTGTTTTCAGTTTAGGGTATCGAGTGTTGCTTAATGAGGGAAAAATGAATGGAAATGACTTTCTCACAAGGCTACAAAAATAGCAAAATGTGTAAAAAGTTTGAATACTTTCTGAAGTCATTGTAAATAAGAGGGTCTTAACTATCCACGGTTCTCCATTTCTCCCAAACCCTCTTGATCACACTTTTAAAGTGCCTTTGGAAAGCCAATGCCACCCCCAAAACTCCTACTCCGTCCCCTAACACCCCAACTGAAGACACAAGTGACAGAGCAGGGAGCAGCTTCTTTTATTATCCAGAAAAAAAAGACAAATCTTCAAAGTGTGAAGGCGGCATTCTTCTGACAGCAGCGTGCCCGTGGTGGACAAGTTTAAACTACTGGATAGCCGGCTTTGCCCCCTTGCCATTTCCTTATCTTATGTTGCAGTGAATTCCTTCACTGAAAAGAAACCAGCTGCAGTTCGGCCGGGCACTTCAACAGAGGGTCCATGTGCAAATATACAAAACTTCATTTTGGGGGTCCCTGGAGAAGCACTCACTTCTCTGATGCCAAATGGGTCACCACTCTGGCTGGCTTCACAAGTGGCACACAATGGAGAGAGAATGCAGGGGGGCACACTCACACCTCGCTATGGACCCAGAGCGGGCATGGAGGAGAGTAAGGGGAGAGGGCAGCCTTGCAGAGACAAATACTGTCTGGGTATGGACACACGGCGACTCGCTCACTGTCTCACATTCACACCTGTATACACAAGCACACGGTGCTCCAAGACACTCCAAACGTGCAAATACGCGTCCTTACACACACACACAAACACACTGCATGCGAGGTTACACAAACATTTGCAGACCGTTAGCACATGCACCACATACACCTACACAGCTTTTCTTACCACATGTGAACTCACACTCGATGTTGGACACAAAAATCATACACACGGTCAAGTAAACACTGCTCCTCACAGACAAAGGCACACACATGCAGTGCAGGTTCACACAGGGAAGAGCAAACAGACACACACGTGCACATATGCACAAGCAGACGCAACACACAGGGTATAAAATGCTCTTCTAAACTTGTTTGTACCCTCACACTCAGGCACACACCTACGGTGTGATCTCAAACTTCAGGCCTGCACAAATGTGCTGCACTTGTACACGAGCACACACAGAGTCGATTACTGTCCATATTGTGAGATCAGTGTGTGTGTGTGAGCAGCACTGCACTCGCACACACACACACATGATCACTCCAGCTATAAACACCTGTCAGGGTGAACACACTTTAGACGTTTGAATGAAGCGCATGCTGCTCACACTCACACACCTGCACATGCACACGAGTACACACAGTCAGTTACTCTGTACACTTCAACGTTTGTGAGATCAGTGTGTGTGTGAGAAGCACTGCACACACACACACACACACACACGATCACTCCAGCTATGAACACTGAATGTGTGAACACACTTTAGACATTTGAAGGCAGTGCACCCCAAGCTGCTCACACTCACATACCTGCACTTGCACACGAGCACACGCAGTCGGTTACTGTGCACATATCTGTAGCAGGATGGGCCGGCCAGGTAAACACGGACACTTTACATTCTATTAGCCTTCCCCCCAGAAAGAAAGACTGGAGAAGAAGGGATAGGCAGAAGGAGGGCACGGGCTGGAATGGAGCTGAATGACTGACACCTCCACTTTGCATGAGTCTTGTCAAGGACCGTTAGAGTCGGTTAAATGAGGCCTACAAAGCCAAGTGGTCTCTCCGTCTCGGCTACCCTATGCAAACAGGCCATGCTGTCAGTTTCAGCCATTTTCCATCCTAAACAGACAAGAAACAAATCCAACTTACTAAGACGGAGAGCCACCTGGTAGTAAAGTAAGCCTATTGGATGCAAGATGAACGCCTCCTATTCAGGTTATATTACTTTACCAACACTACCATTTGCACTCTGCTTATATTTACGGCATATTAAATATAACCCATGAATAAATGTCTAACTATCTCACCTGTCTGTCCTGGACTTCCATGCTAATTTCCAGGGGCTATGGATGTAAAAGAGAGGGGAACGTGTTGAACCACAATACCAGTCAATCCTGACAGTGTAGTAAGGGTATGGGATTTGAGGCATTCTCTTATGGTCTATGTAATAATGATTCTAAAAGGGAAAACAGTGTCAGGGTGGAAACCTAACATGACAAAACAGATGACGTTCCCACGGCCGTGCTTAGTGGTCCCATACGATTCCTGGGAGAATTCTGGGCAGCTGCTGTCTAGTAAGGCTGCCCACTGCCCATGCAAGTCTTACAAGAAGCTCATGGAGACTGACACAAGGCTGGGATGGGGTAAGGAGGACAATTCAGCTTTTTATTTCCATTTCCCTTTTGGATGGCATTCCTAACATTTGGTTACATCTGCTCATACTTCAGTAAAGTGGTTCAATGACTATCAGAATCCTACTGTAGCACCATAATGTTGAAGGCTGGTGTTAATGAGATGGCAGGACTTGTCACCAAACTGAAGCCCTGATCAGTGGACCACTGTCCTTCCTCTTGAACTTAGGACTCAATATCCCCTGTATTCTGTCTGAGCTGGGTTCAAAAGATCTGTCAGTGCCACTCCATTTTGTGTCCCTACTCTTTCAATAGCCTGCACCATGCGAAGTGAGTTCCACGTTGGACGGGCCACCAGTACATGGCAGGACAGTCCTCACTCACATGCATCCACAGAAAAAAACAATGTTTAGATGTTGCCTGCTGTTCACTAGAGTGCAGAATTGATTGAAGAGAATGGACTCATTTACAAGGTGCTATACATCTGCATGCATCTCCACAGCCGCCACACACAAATGCAAACTACATGGCTACAGCTGCACACACACTCATGCATGCATACAAAGCCTGACATGCTCACCATATCACCCAGCTCATGCAGTCACACCCATACTCACATGAGGTAATACTCAGATTGTTGAACACTTCGTAAAAATGAATTCTTAAGGATATGGGGTGGTCACCCTAACCCTTACATCTCCTCCTTTATTTTTCCCCAGTCTTTCAAAACCTAATGGTCCTCACAATAACACAACACCTCTCGATACAAACCTCACATCTGCTACACTCACCGCAATGGCAATGCACTTGAATACATATTATTGCAACAAATCCCCAAGGCTCCAGAAGTTCAGCATGGTAGCCACTTTAGTCCTCTTTAAGTCCAGTCAGTGGCAGCTCCCGAGCAGCCAGGGTGAAGCAAATCGACTGAAGGAGCCAGCTAGTCCAGTCAGATCACATCAAGAAATGTATTTGGCATGTCTGTCTCCCAAAAAGGCATCGTGTTGGTGTTTTGGAATTAGATGTTCAGGGTGAAAGGGGAAAGAACAGCTAGTGATAGGCACCCCTTGGAATACCAGTGGGTCACCCGTAGTTTCCATCTTCTTCGTCATCTCTGGCTTCCTGCTCTAGGCTGCCGGGACAAGGCTCCATGGTGACAGCCACCCCCATCCCACTGCACGGTGAAAGCATGGATGTCACATCTGTCCACTCGTCCTTTTCTGGGCTGTACCTCTCCACGGTGGACAGGAAGCCAGACTGATTGAATCCCCCTAGAAAAAAATAAAAATAATATATGGTACACACATTTAGTAATCTGCATTCAGAAGATCCAGAGAGGGACTAGGATGTAAAGTCCTTTATCAATAATTGAACCCATGCAAATTGTGCATTCAAGAGGGTCAGGCCGAACAAATTTAAACACATCATCATCATCATCATCATACCTTATCACGCCACTGCCGTAACAAGGTAAGAGCGGCGTCGTTAGCATCCTTAAGATCTTCATCAGTGCAAATAGGGCCTTGGGTACATTCACAGAGAATGTGGTCCATTGTTTGGGTGGGCTCACCACAGGGGCATTCAGCGCTTCTTATGAGGCCCCATCTAAATAGGTTGTCCCATGTTTTGCCCATTTTTGACATAGCTCGGTTAAAGATGACTCAGTCTTTCCTAGAGAGGGAAGTTTCACTAGGTAGATGCTCTTGAGGTATAGGTAGAGCTTCATTGGGAGGGCTACGGTCAGTAAAATTTAAACACATGGTTCTTCGTTTTCAGAATATTTTGTATTCAAAGGAGGCTTGGCTGTCTACAGATACTGACATAACACTAAAAAGTGGACATTGAGTTTATAATATCCTTAGATCATTTTTGTTCAGAAAAGTAAGAGCACTATTCCTTATTGAATCTGAGTCCAATGTAAGTCATTGACAACAGAAAACAATTTACAAGTTTTGTATGGGGTAATGTATGGTCACCATCCCATAATCAAAACTATAAAGGACAGTTAATGATAAAAGTGGTAAAGGTGTATAGTTCCCCTTCATCTATTAACATTCAAAAGAGGGCATGGCCACCAACAATCATGGAGAGAGTGTGAATTCAAAACGTATTTGGGACCCTTCACCTTCTGCACACTTCATTGTGTTGGCAGATCCTCTCAAGCTCTGTTAGATGCGAAAGGAAGCTTCTCTAAACAGATAGCTTCTGGTATCTCCACAGATGTTCTATGGAGTTTAAGTCTGGGCATTGGCTGGGCCACTCAAGGACAGTCACAGACTTGTCCCAAAGCCACTCCAGCATTGTCTTGGCTATATGCTTCAGGTCATTGTCATACTCAAAGTTGAACCATCGCTTCAGTCCGAAATAGTGTGCACTCTAGAGCAGGTCTTCTTCAAGGACTTCTCTGCATTTGTCTGCATTCATCCTTCCCTCAATTCTAAGCAGTCTCCCTGTTCCTGAAAGCTGAGAAGCATCCCCATTGCATGATGCTGTCACCACCATGCTTCACCGTAGGGCAGGTAATGAGCAGTGCCTGGCCTTCGGCAGACATAGCGCTTGGAGGTCTGGAAAAACAATTCAATTTTAGTCTGATCAGACCAGAGAATCGTTTCCGTCATGTTCTCAGAGTCCTTTAAAAGCTGTTTGGCAAACTCAACGCAGGAGTTAGCCCAGTCTACCATAAACACCTGATTGATAGTGTGCTGCTGAGATGGTCCTCCTTCCAAGAGGTTCTCCCATTTCAACAGAGGACTTCTGGAGCTCTGTTTGGCTGACCATTGAGTTCTTGATCACCTCCCTCTGCTTCTTGGCTGGCTACTTGCTTATCCAGACAACTCTAAGAAGAGTGCTGGTGGTTCCAAACATCTTCCATTTCACAATTGTTGAGGCCACTGTGCTCCTAGGAACACTCAAAGCTTTAGAAATGGTTTTATCCCCTTGTGTTGAATTATGTCTCATCACAAATTTTTTTTACAGGGGTCTACAGAAAGTTTCTTGGACTTCATGGCTTGTATTTTTTGGTTTTTACCATGATCTATGCCTCACTACAATTTGAACATGGAGGTCTACAGAGACCTTGGATTTCATGGCTTGGTTTCTGTCCTAAAATGCAGTATGAATTGTGGGACCATAAATACATATGTGCCTTACTAAATGATGTCCAATCAATTCAATTTGCCACAGGCATACCGCAATCAAGTTCTAGACACATCTTAAGGAAGATTAAATCAAATAGGACACATCTGACCACAATTTGGAGTGCCACAGCAAACACTCCAAATAACTATGTGAGTAAAAGATTTCAATTTTTGATTTTTAATAAATTTGCAATCCTTTCTGAAAACACGTTTTCACTTTATCATTAAGGGTTATTGAGTGTAGACTGATAGACAAAAATGACAAATGTATCTATTTAAAATTAAATCCACAACGCAATGAATTTTGCAAAATGTTTCCTAAACTTACTGTAAATGCTAAAGAATCAGTGGGAGGTCCACCTTCCAAAAGTCTGCACACCAACTCCAGAAGCCCTGGTAGGCCCAAGCAGAACCTGCCATCAGTGGTGTTAATTACTTATCTCATGCAAAGCGCCACCTAAACCTTTTATCTAAGAATCTACCCTATGTTGGCACCAGATGTGGGTGTGTTTCATGCATAGACCAGAAAGAGTGTGGTGGAGTTGGGGTGGTGGGGGGCTTGAAGCTTATGTTTAGAAATTGCAAAATCATCACTCATCAGCGGGCACCAGTGAATTGTCGAAATTTCATTTGGACAATTTGCTGTGGGGGTAAAGGCCCATATTAACTATCTTCCACTTGGTATGGGATGACACAAATGGAAGCTGGCATGCTATGCTTTCTGTACTCAAAATGGTATACGTGGCACACCTGGCATATGCCTCATCAGTTACTAATATTGACCCTGCTCTTGGTAGAATTATCACTCAGATCTCTACAATATCTGACGCTAGTCAAATGGGCATGTGCCAAATGGAGGACACACTGCAGTCTAAAAAGGAAATGAGCAACAAACCTTTCCCAAGATCATGAGAAAGCAGTCATACATTTGAGCTCACATCCAAGTTCACTCCACTGCAGTTCAAGCTAATAATGATGGGGCATTTGTGTAAATGCACAAAGAGGTGCTGATGGGTTCTTTTCTTGGTGCCCAAGTTACTCACCGAATGCATAGATTTTGCCTTGGTAGACGGTGACTCCTAATGCACTCCTTCGATGTTTCATGGGTGCCACCGGTGTCCAGGAATTACTACAAACACTGTAGCGCTCCACGCTGTTCAGCTGCTCCATCCCGTTGTAGCCTCCAATAGCATAGATGTAGCTATCAAGATGGACAAGCCCTAGAGGAGATGAAGACAACGAAATTGGTCAAAATTCAACTTGGTGGCCAAGGCTTTTTCTAAACATTTGCATTGTCGATAACAAGTATTCACCTTTGGGGTTTTCACATTTTATTGTTGAACAACACTGAATCACAGTGGATTTATGACAATGATAAAAAGAAAAGACTCTTTAACATCAAGTGAAAACAGGTCTCTGCAAAGTGATGACATAAAACACAAATTTACTGATCATAAAAGGGTTCACCTCCTTTAATACGACAGCCCCAAATCCTCACTGATGTGGCCAATTGGCTTTAGAAGTCCCTTCATAAGGTCAATGGAGATTTCACTTGATTGTAGTATAAATGTATCTGTATGTGGAAGGGCCAACTTGTAGTGAGTCAGTATGGTGGGCTAACCTACACAATGAAGACTGAGGAACACTCCAAGCAACTCCATGAAAAGTGCAAGTTAGGGGATGGAGACAAAAAAACCCATCCAAGGCACTGAACGTCCAGTTGTATCAATCATTAAGAAGTGGAAAGAGTATGGCAAAGGTATAATTCTGCTAGAGCAAGCAGATTTACAACAAATTGTGTGATCAAGAAGAAAACAAGTGAGGGAGGCCATCTGGAGACCTCTGAGAACTCTGAAGGAGTTACAAGCTACAGGGGGTGACAACTGTGTCTGGATGCTCATCTGTCACAGCTTTATGGGATAGCAGCAAAGAGAAAAAACACACAGGATGTCGGAAGTAGAGCTTGCCAGAAGGAACACAGGAGACTCTGAAGTTGGCTGGAAGGAGTTTCTGTGGTCTGAGGAGACCAAAATTGAGCTTTCTGGCCAGCATACTAAAAGCCATGTTGCATTGACCATTATCAAAAACACGCCATGTAGCCTGGTGGTGGCAACACCATGCTGTGGGGATGCTTCTCTGCAGCAGACTCACTATTTACAGCAGGCTTGTAAGAGCCATTGTAACCAAATGCAGCAAATTGTGGGGAAATCCTGGAGGGAAACCTGATATGGTCTACACGAAACCTGAACCTTGGGAGAGATTCTGCTTTTCTGCAAGATAACAACCCCAAGCATAAAGCCAAAGCTATGCAGGAATGGCTTAAAAACAACAATGTGAATGTCCTGGAGTGGTAGGAGAGAGAGGCAGAGTCCACATCTCAGTCCAAGTGAGGATTTGTGGATGGACCTCCATGCAACCTGACAGAGCTGGACATTTTTGAAAAGAAGGACAGAAAAATGGCAGTGTCCAGGGACCTCATGTATAAACGGTGCGTATGCACAAAAATGTTGCATTCGCCCGTTTCCACGCTCACATCACGATGTATAAAAACTAAACTTGGCGTAAAGCCACGCACATTTTGCAAACTTACGACACTGCTGTTCCTATGTGGTTTCCCTTTATTTTTTAGATTCACATCCCTGACGCAGCTTTATCAAATGCACTGAAATTAACCGCATATCAGTTATTAGTTTAAGGCATTTCATTGTAATCAACCCATAACCATTTAATGGTGCACAGAATGGCCAAACTATTCCAAATACTATAGCTGCTTTAGTGTTGTCACTGTCAGTGCACCACTCAGAGTATTTAACCCACTGTATCTGAGTGTGGAATCACAGCTCTACAGCAGCTGATTGGATTATCGGTATATAGCATCTTGCACACGCTGTCTCAGCCATGTTCTATTTGAACTGTTCCCATACGGCAAATGCTTCACAGCCTTTCCTGTAGGGACCTCGCGGTTCAGAAGAAGTTTCATCAAGTGCTCCTGGTAGAACTGTTTGTACTTATGATAAGTACAATCACCTCACTGTAAACTTGCACTACAGTTACTGTATAATATTGCACAACCTGAGTCACTTTATAAAGCGCATATTTACAGATGATGACAATTGGCTTCTAAGTCGATTTAGATTTCCAAGCGTTATCTTCTTGGAGCTCTTGCTATCATTTTTAAGATGAAATGCAGTAAAGCATGTTTATTACATTATACGGATAAGTTTTAAACTTCATTAAAATAATGTATATTGTTAATAATTAAACATGTGAGGACACGGTGGACTGCGACAGCAATGAGCTGGCGCCCATTCAGGGATTGTTCCTGCCTCATGCTGTATTCTTGCTGGGGCTGGAGCAACCCTGGATGGATAGATGGATGGAATAATTAAACTATGAAGATATTTTAATGTTTCATAAAAGTTGTGAAGAATCTGTGATCTAAGCTTACAGATGGCTTAATATCTATTATAGAGCTGATTGTGTGGTGATTGGATGCTTGGAGAAAGAAAAGGAAGGACAGGAATTTGAGGTTAGTATGTTTGAGAGAGACAGTACTGCTGCAGTAAATTATTTAATCGAAGGTGGCGCACGGCACAGCAAGCATCTTGCGGGAGGCAGGAACAATCTCTGGACAGGGCGCCAGCTCATCGCTAATACAGCGTCACAGTGTCCCCATGTTTAATACATGCTTTAATTCCTATCATTATGAAAATGATATCAAGTATACATCTTAATATTTAAATTGTTCAGAAAGCTGTAATATCATGAATATAATGTATTCTGTGTCCTGTTGGCTAAAGAGAAAGCTTGTTTAAGAAGTATGTAGTGATTTACACACATAAAGCACATAAAAGAACACATAGAAAGAAGCATTTAACGTGCTACTTTAGTTACGATGGGATCTGAGAAACTAGTAAATTAAACGATTTTAAGATGAAGTTTATGACATTCTACTTTGATGACAAAATACAGTACGTGATTAAAGTTGAAATTTCAAGATTAAAGTTGACATTTGGACATTTTTTTCAACTGTATCCCTATATTCTCTGTACCCTAATACGCTTCCATATGACACTCAGACAGTGGGCTACGACTCGCCTTTTCACAGTGACTTTGATATCTGGCCACATCTTATGTATTTCAGGCACTATGTGGCTTTCTGATCTTGGACTTTTGAGTTTCTCCGCTACTCTATTACTCGATCAACTTCCTTTTGTTGTTTATATCACTGCTTAAACCAACAAATAGTACGTTTTTCCTTGCCTACACTTGGTATTTGCTGAAATTCTTCTATTTTCCTCCATGCTTTTGCCATTGTCTTTTCACAGAACGCTGAGCTTAAGGGCTATTTATATTGATTTGCATATTCAAAGAGGCGTAATTCTGGGAGGAGTTGGGGTGGGGCAGCAGGCGCGTGCACGTTTGTTACTTTTCACGCTGACTGAGATTTATGGAGCGGAAGAACGTGGAAGTTGGCGTACGCACAGATTTATGCATCAGAATTTTTTTTGTGTATACGCACATTTCCGCTTTTGTCCGTACGCCATGTTTTAGTGTGAATTCTACATATGGCTTTATGCATGAGGCCTCAGATGTACAAAACTGAAAGAGAGACAGAGACCTGTGCACAAGGCTGTCATGGCTGACAAAAGTCCATCTACTACGCTAACATAAAGGGGGTGAAAACGTAGGTGATCAATTATTTTGTGTTTTATGTTTGTAACTAATTTAGACCACTTTGCAAAGATCACTTTTCACTTTGACATTAAAGAGTCTATTTTTTTTTTTGATGATCAGTGTCAACAACAAAGGGGCATCTTACCAGCATCATAGACCCCCCAGGCAAAGCAGAGTGCCGGGGCCCCTGTTTTGACAGCAAAACAGAAACATACAGAGGCATCAGAAACATCATGGGCCCCTATGCTCCTGGGACCCCAGCCAGTGCCCTTTGTGCCCATATGTTAAGACAGCTCTGTCAAAGCCAAATTAAATTCACTGTGATTCAATGACGTATAAAAATAAAATACGAACACTTCCAAGAGGGTCAATACCTTTTAGAGGCACCAGCAGGTTGTGTGACAGCTACTCCAAGTATGACATCCATAACAGCAGCACCCACCCCTCTATCTCCAGAGCCTCTTTAATGTGCAATAAATATGTAGAAAATCTAATGAAGGGATTCAGCCAACTTTAAAAACCAAAATGCTTCCTTCACCTGTCTAGGGAGGAGGAAGTAACATCTAATGGCCACCGGCACCTTCTGGATAAACCAGGCCAACACACCAGACACAATAAGCCATGGCGAACTTTACCAGCTCCACTGCGAATGGATCTCATGGGCGTGATGGTCTCCCACTTGTCTGTGTCAGGATGGTAACGTTCAACAGAGTTCCACCGGTTCTCCCCATCGAAGCCTCCTACCACATAAAGGTGCCCGTCATAGGCAGTCACTCCAGCACCAATCCGAGCCACAGACATCGGAGCCACCATCGTCCACTGGTTCATTTCAGGATCGTACCTGTCAAAGGAAGTGTTGTGAGGTACAGAGAAAAGAAGCAATTATTTAGAAAGCTAAATAAAACCTTTGGTCCAAACAAAATAAAAAATGATCCATTTAGTGAATTTCCCATTGGGATTAATAAAGTATCTATCTATCTATCTATCTATCTATCTATCTATCTATCTATCTATCTATCTATCTATCTATCTATCTATCTATCTATCTATCTATCTATCTATCTATCTATCTATCTATCATTTACAGTCATGTGAAAAAGTAAGTGCAGCCCATGGAAACTGTTGCTCTTTTTAGCATATCTGAACAGGCAAACTTTAGATCTTCATACAAACAGCGTCTGCAGATGAAGGGGATACACCTGAACAAATGACACAAAGCATGTGTAATGTCATCATAGCAAGGCCAAGAGAGATCCCTAAGGCCCTCAGAAGGAAGGTTGCAAATGCCTAGGAGTCTGGCAAGGGGTTTGAAAAGATCAAGAAATTTTTTGAAATCAGTCATTGCACTGTAAGGAAACGCATCTAAAAGTGTCAAAGAATTCAAATGACCGCTAATTTGTCCAGAACTGGCCAGCTCAGCAAATTCAGCCCAAGAGCTGACCATTTGAAGCTAAACGAAGTCTCCAAGAACCTCAAAATGTCATTGTGGGATCTGCAGGTGACACTTGCAACTGTTGGTATGAAAGTAAAGGCATCTACAATTACAAAGCGACTGCAGAAAGTTGACCAGCATGTGAGGTGTGTGAGAAAAAAGCATTTGCTGTCCAAAAATAAACACCACAGTAAGACTACAGTTTGTCATTGAACTTCTAGGCAAAGACCAGGCCTTTTGGGAAATGTGCTCTGGACAGATGAATCAAAGATAGAGTTGTTTGGCTACAGTACTTCAGGAGAAGAACCTCATACCAAGTGTGAAGCACAGTGGTAGAAATGTTCTAGATTGGGGTTGCTTTGCTGCCTCAGGGCCTGGGCAGTCTGCAGTCATTGAGTCAGCTATGAATTCTGCATCATATCAAAGTGTGCTTGAGGAGAACAGAAGGCCATCTGAAAATGGACCTTTCAACACGATGATGACCACCAGAAATGGACCTTTCAATACAGCAATGAAACAAATCCATCAAGGGGTGGCTCAAAAAGAAGAAATGGAAGATTATGGACAGGCCTAATGAAAGTCCTGATTTGAATCCCACTGAAAATTCGTGGAAGGATTTGAAATGGTCAGTACAGGCAAGAAAATTCATAAACAGCTTACAATTGAAGGAATTTAAATGGTAGAATGGTCAAGAATTTCAAAGTGTTGATTTTGGAGAATGGTCATCAGTTAAGTAAAACGCCTACAAGAAGTAATTTCTGCTATGTGGGCGACACTAGCTGCACCATTACATCTAGTGATGTTTTTGTTGAATAAATGAATGTAAAGGCCATTTTCCCATATGTTTTTATTTAAGTGTATCGCCATTATATCTGCGGGCATTGTTTCACTGAGGATCTTCAGTTTGTCTGTTCAAATATGTTGAAAAAGACAACACTTTCCATGGAGTGTACCTACTTTTTCACATGAGTGTATCCAATCTACTAGAAGTACAGAAGTCACTTCCCGACTACCCCACTTCTTCTATAGTATGACACCAATGACAACAATCCAGGAGCCTGTATTGGAAAGTACATCTCACCTTTCCACACTGCAGTGGTGCACCATGCCTTGTGATCCTCCAACTGCATAAATGCTTCCATCGATGACTCCAACCCCAACCCTGTTTCTCGGAACACTCATGGGAGCTCGCTGCATCCACTGGTTCGTCATGGGATTGTAGCATTCCATAGTGTTGGAGTCTGTGTTTTCTAGCTGGGAGTTGTTCCGCCCGCCCATAGCATAGAACAATCCAAAGAGAACACAGCCTCCTAGGCCACTGCGAGGTGATGACATGTCTGCCAGCTTTATCCAGCTTTCTGTCTTAGGACTGAAAGCCTGCATGGAGCTCAGCGAAAACTGCATGTAGCCACCAGCCACATAGATCAGCTGATTACCGCGGGGTCGCGGAGGTGGGCAAGGCTTCCGCAGTGCCATCTCATGAAAGATTTTGGATAAGTAGTCCCTGCAAGAATTGGCCCTGCTTAGGATGGGACACTCCAGTAGCTGAGTCTTAAGGAATTTTGGAGGCAGGGAGTGAATGTGGACAGCATTAAGGAGAGCGTGGAAATACTGGGCCCGATTCTCCGGGTCCCACCTCACCCACTCCAGGCAAGCCTTGTACACCTCTGACTCACACAGAACCTTGAGTCGGTCCTGACTGACAAGCTCCAACAGCTGACAATGAGACAGTCTGAAGAATTCTTCCTCCTTAGTCACCTGTAGACAAGGGAAATAAAAGCATACTTAAATGAAGAGAAGGTCAATAGCCAAGGTACGACAGCAGGACCTACATGAGGACTTAATCAGAGCCTAGAGTCATTCATAGGCAATTTAGGAAAATGCAAGCGTAGGAGCAATAATGCACATAAAGGGCCACCTGAGACAGTCAAAGATAGAGATAATTTCAGGTGAAGGGGATATTTGTTTACCCCATTACTGTTCACTCTTCAAAAAATACTGGTTACATTGGTGGGGATATATACACTATATTGTCAAAAGTATTGGGATGCCTGCCTTTACACACACATGAACTTTAATGAAATTCCATTCTTAATACATAGGTGTTAATATGGAGTCGGCCCACCCTTTGCAGCTATAAAAGCTTCAGCTCTTCTGGGAAGGCTTTCCACAAGGTTTCGGAGTGTGTTTATGGGAATTTTGGACCATTCTTCCAGGAGAGCATTTGCAAGGTCAAGCATTGATGTTGGACGAGAAGCCTGGCTCGCTCACAGTCTCCACTCTAATTCATCCCAAAGGTGTTCTATCGGGTTGAGCTCAGGGCTCTGTGCAGGCCAGTCAACTTCCTTCACACCAAACTCGCTCATCCATTTCTTTATAGACCCTGCTCTGTGCACTAGTGAGCAGTCATGTTGCCATCCCCAAACTGTTCCCACAAAGTTGGGAGCATGAAATTACCCAAAATGGCTTCATATGCTGAAGCATTAAGAGTTCCTTTCACTGGAACTAAGGGGCCAGAACCAACCCCTGAAAAACAACCCCACACCATAATCCCCCATCCACCAAACTTTACACTTGGCACAATGCAGTCAGGCAAGTACCGTGTTCCTGACAACCACCAAACCCAGACTCATCCATCGGATTGCATGGTTCATCACTCCAGAGGACACGTCTCCACTGTTCCAGAGTCCAGTGTCGGTGGGCTTTACACCACTGCATTTGACGCTTTGCATTGCACTTGTTGATGTCAGGCTTGGATGCAGCTGCTCAGCCATGGAAATCCACTCCATGAAGCTCTCTCTCTATGCACTGTTCTTGAGCTTTTGGAGGTCTGTAGCTATTGACTCTACAGAAAGTTGGCGACTTCTGCACACCTCAGCATGCGCTGTCCCCGCTCTGTGATTTTACGTGGCCTACCACTTCGTGGCTGAGTTGCTGTTGTTACTTCCACTTTGTTATAATACCACTAAACAGTTGACCGTGGAATATTTAGTAGTGAGGAAATTTCACAAATGGACTTCTTGCACAGATGGCATTCTATCATGGTACCACGCTTGAATTCACTGAGCACCTGAGAGCGACCCATTCTTTCACAAATGTTTGTAGAAGCCGTCTGCATACCGAGGTGCTTGAGTTTATACATTGTGGCAATGAACACCTAAATTCAGTGATTTGGAGGGGGGGTCCCAATACTTTTGACAATATAGTCTATCTTGACAATGTTCAAAATTAAGGCCATTAATTTAAAATCCATCATCATATGCAACATATGCAAATGGAGGGTGTCTGTGCACTTTTTTGGGGGGCGCTCTCAGCACCAGCCTGTGGTGACAATTCTAGTTAAACTGAAAGCCACACTGTGACAAGGAACGCACTCATGAGAATTACTGGTCAGTGTTCAGCTTTGTTGAAATGAAAGTCAAATGAAAATGATATGTGGGGCATGGTGGCGCAGTGGTAACACTGCTGCCTCGCAGTAAAGAGACCAGGGTTCACGTCCTGGGACCTCCCTGTGTGGAGTTTGCATGTTCTCCCAGTGTTTGTATGGGTTTCCTCCCACAGTCCAAAGACATGAAGGTTAGGTGGTAGGTGGTTGTACTAAATTGGCCCATGGGTGTGTTTGTGTTCACTCTGAGATGTACTGGCACCCTGTCCGGGGTTTGTTTCTGTCTTGTGCTCTGTGCTAGCTGGGATAGGCTACAGCCCACCATGACCCTGTTCAGGGTTAGAAACGGGGCTGACTAACTGATAAAGCTGATCCACATAGAAGTGATTGAAATGCTTTACCTTCTGTGGAGATTCCCCCTCAGTAACCACTTTGTCGCCTATAGAAGTTCTATCGGTCAGCACCCCATTTACCACATATAGGGGTCCTCTCCTTCAACACCTCATTTGCTATTAGTGTTGAAGTTCAAGATTCGCAAAAGAGTTTTTCACAGAGAATAAGCTCTTTTCACCAGTGATCTCATTCACTGAATATTCCACTTGGAGATTTGCCACGTGGCAGGCTTAGACTAACATTTTTTTCTCAGCACTCCATGATGCTTTGCAAGGCCAGTGTGACATCACAGAGCTGTAGCAGCCATGAACTGAACTTTCATGAATGCATACTGAGATCTGCTTTGTACATTCAAGATGTCACACCCCAATCAAAACTCCAGACAGATTTCCACCTTGTTGCATGTGTAAAAAAAAAAAAAAAAAACGCACACACATCTTGCACTCTTTTCATTTGAGGGGTGCATTAGCTGACCATAATGAGAATTTTATGAGTACTGCCACTTGCAGTGACGTTGTTGCATTAATGAAGTTATGCTGGTAGCACAAATAAATAATACAGAGAATTTTTGGGACACCAATTGGAAAAAATAAGAAGCAAAGTAATGAAAATAGCACGTCTTGGCGCTTATCCCTTCACAGAGTTTTGAAAACGGTTTTAGGCGGGATTTAAACTGTTTGTCGGTGGGACCAGAAGGGTTGGAGCTTCTAGCCCTCACCGGGCACTGTAAGGGAAAATAGGGAAGACAGTGTTAGCTGCAGCACCCCCTGTCACCCCGGAAAGTTATTACATACCTCGATAGAGTCTGTGAGGGAGTCCTCTGACGCACATGTGCGACTGTAGTTATCTTCTTCCAAATAGGCCCTAGTGCTAGGTTGATGTTTGGATTCCTGAGTCTCTGTCTTAATTTTGATTTTTGTCGTGCCCCTTGGCTTGTATCTTCTCAGTCCATTTTTGACTACCTGGTTACGGCTTTCCTTCTCGCACCCAGGCTATGCCTTGTTAGCTCTACCATCTGCTGGTTGTTTTGATCCTTGCAATATTCTTCAGACAATATCTTTGTCCCTTAGCAACTATAAAACACGCTAGACATTTTTTGGTTCTTATCTACAGAGTCACACAACCAGAGAGTACACTTCTACTGTCACAACAGTGGCATTATGAGCCACACAATATCTCATCATCTGTGCACTGTAATGTAATGGCAACCATAAACAATCAGCAAAAACATGTTGGTGCCCATAAAAAAAAATGGTGGCATGGAAAGATAATAATAATTTAAAAATGATACCCCACACTATAATTAAATGTCAGAAACAAGCTGTGAAACCATTGTCATTTGAGTTTTAGTTCATTTTCCCTGAGCTTCCCCGAGGTATTGTTTCTGGGGTATTTATACAAAGGGAAATCAAATTCTTTCATCGCTTCTGGATTAGAACCTCCATTTACACGTTTACTTCTATTTCACATTTTCTTCAATGCCATATTGCTTTGTCCATAGGCATCGCTTTGTTGTTAGCCATTTCTATGACACTGCATCCCAGGATTCATCAGTATGTCATGACAATATCGTCATCATGGTGACTATTTAAAGTTCAGTCAGACTGTTGCAGTCTATCGTGATGTGGATGGCTGTCTATGTTACTTTGAGACTATTTCTCTGTTTATTTGAGTTTCTGATCTCTGCGTATCTGCTTGCCTATAATATTCAATGTTGCCCCTTGACTCTTAATGATTGCTTCTGATTTTGATCTTCACTTTGTTTGTCAGCTACATTCGTTCTCCTTTCCTCACTCTCTACAAAATACACCAACCTGCAAGACCCCAAAATAAATACAAAATATTCAGAAAATGGACTTGAGAAAATGCGATAAAATTGTATCAGAATGTAGAAGATCACAACAGCGGTCATTTGGGTGATCTAAAGCAAAAGGCAAAAAGTAATACAAGTATCCATGAGCTTACTGTACATCTGAGATAAGTTCCAGAACTGGGACACACACAAGCATCTCAATAATTATGGGGGAGAGGTCAAATATACTCATATTCAGGTCCTGCTTTTTACATTCTCGTATATGAAGTATAGGGAAAGTTATGGTAATCGTCCAAAGATTCAATATCGAGATTTTGATGAATCTCCACGTTTTAGACCTCCCTGACTTTCTCGTATATGAAGTATAAGGAAAGTATTGGAAAAGTGAAAAATTTGATTTTGAGATTTTGATGAATACCATTTTTTGAATTATGTCTGTCTGTGTGTGTGTGTAAACATGATAACTTGAGTACGTTTTCACTTAAGTCAACCAAATTTTGCATACAACTATTAGGTACAAAACGTAGATTTCTATCAACTTTTGGGCTATTTCCGTAAATCAGAAGTGGTACTTTACCTTTTATTCATGTAGCCGCAGAGTCCGATTTTTTCAACTTTACTTTTATAATAATTGTTCAATATATTATTAATTTGATTTGATTTGTTGTTGATGGTCCTTTAATATACATAATATAAAAATATAATCATTGTCTTGCGGTTTACTCATCAAATATCCATCCCCATATCTGAGTATATGAGAAAGTCAAGGGGAGACCACTCCCGATTTTTCTTTAAGCATTTTAAACAAACTTAGCGCCACTGGTGTGAGCATCATGGTTCTTATGTCAATGTCTACACGAGTTGCCACGATAATGTCGGGTGAAAAAAGTGAACAGTGAGATAAGACAAGACAACGCTCCTGCACACAATGCTTTTTCCATAAAGCAGTTTTTGACTGACAAAAACATTCCTGTCCTCGATCATCCTTCCTATTCGCCCGATTTAGCTCCCTGTGATTTTTACTTGTTCCCGAAAATCAAAGGTGACCTGAAGGGAACCCTAACCCTAGCCTAACCCTAATTTTTCTTCAATGGATGAAGTGAAGACAGAAACGGCAAGCCTGTTGAATCAATGGAAGATACGTCTGCAGCAGTGTAGAGATCAGGAGGGGGAGTATATCGAAGGTGACAATGTTTACAATGCTGCAAGTCATCAATAACTATTTTTTTTTTACCAATCCAGTTATTTTTGTGTCTCACCTCGTATACCGAAAAAGCGTCTACATGCTTCTGGGGGCACAGAACGCTGTTGCATTTAAATCAATAATACAATAAACAAGATGGAGTTTGTCAGATACATCTTCAACAATATTCCTTTTAAGTGTCTATTGTCTTCCTCTTGTGTTTTAGTCATATTTTAATGCTTTGTCTTGTTTTTAGATTTGCTTTTGTCTTTTCAAATATTCTGGCCAGTTCTTGATGGCCTATTTTTTAGTAACCATATGCCTGTTTCAAAGCAATTCTTTGTATTATGGAATTAGATAAAATGATTTGTTTGACCCTTTTGGTCTTGTCTTCATTTTAAGTCATCTGGTCCAGATCTGCACCACACAGCAATCCTGTAACTCGAGTTTGTCTTCGGAGACGCTATTGTTAAAAGTCTGAGTGGCTCGCACACAAACCTCTGTGGGTGTAGCCAGTTGACATGTACTTGACAGAATGCTGGCGCCAACCACTATGTAGATCAGCAACACAAGCCTGAAACAACAATGCCAACTTTGGTTTTTGGATTATTGGAGGAATGTCACCTTTTCCGGAGATGATGGCGACGGTGATGTATGTCACACTGTGTCTTCTGTTGTTGGTTTAGCCATATTGCCTACACTAAGTTGGTCCTATATGAGTAAATGTGCCCTGTGATTGGCTGGTGCCCCATGCAGAGTTGGTGCCCACATTTCACCCAGTACTTCCTAAATAGTCACCAGCTCGCCATGACAGATAAAAGGATTAGAAAATGACTTGAGCAGTTATACACACCCTAACAGATGTTCTATGGCTCCCTGTGTTTAAAAGCAGAGAGGCATATAAATGTTTGACCTGAATGTCATCAAAACAAGAGCCCCTCTCCTCTGTTATTCATCATTGTTATTTTAGGCATAACAGACTTGGCGGACCCCTCCCCTGCCTATAAATTACCAGACAACTTGAACTTGTTGTGATTCTACCCGATGACAGACTGTGTCAAGTTACTATAGCAACGACGGCTGATATAAACGGGCATCCGGCACTGCAAGGCAATGACTCATGGTTTAAAATGAAAAGTTCTCCAAAGCAGCCTGCGCCAGCAGCAGAAATGACGCCCACAAAGCTGAGGTGGGAACAGAAGAGGCGGCTGCAGGCTCTGACGCAGGACACATTGTCCTAATAGGCAAATAATTCTCATTAGTGAGAAGGTGGTCCTGTGGTGGCCCATTCTAATACCAGAATTGTACAGTCGGGTCCAGTTCCACTTAATCTGCTATGGCAGGTATGGTGGCAAATTAAGAACTGTTTATTCCTCTTGGCAGCTGGAGGGGCAGATCACCCTTTGAAGGTTCATTTTCATTCCTTCACTGTTCCTTCTCTCTTTTCAATGCCGACATGATAACTGCACACTAATCATAACTCTCAGTCTCCACAAAAACAACAATTCCCATCCAGGTGGACTGACGTATCCTGTCCTTTCCAGTTTAAATCTCCAATCTGTAAGTGTCATCTGTGAAGAGCACATCTTCATTGTAATTCCTCTACACGTTTCTCCCATTTCTTTAAATCTAAAGGTCTTCATCACAGTGGAATAAGCCTTCTTTTCACCTTTCGATTCTCAGTGTCTACATCGGTGATCCTCATCTCTGCTGACTGTACCTTCATGATTCCACTTCTCCATCTCACATTCCAGTCCTCAACACTGACAGGCCTTCATCTCAAGTGGACCTTTTATCCATTATAACATCCTTCATCCTTCCTTTGTCCTTCACCTTCTCAGTGTCCAAATGTGTAAGCCTTATCTGTGATGACTGTCCGTTCACTTTATTTGACTGATCCCCATCTGACTCATTCAATTTTCATCATTTGACAAACTGTACCTCACATTCCATCTTTTCCATTCCCAGTGTCCACACCTCTTTCAACTGTTCCTTCATTATAATTGTAGTCTCTCTTCATATCACTCCCCCGTTTCTCATCACCTAGGCACTCTCATCTTGCTGTATTAACCCCTCAATAAAACTTATTTTCTTTACAACCTCAATATTCCCAGTTGTGGACTACACCACAATTGTGGAGTGTACTGATGAGCGGATATGAATAACACATGGGCTAGAATGTATCGATTTAATTCTCCATTGACTTTCAAGCACCACGAAGCACCAATGCTTGCACGACAAGTGGGGTAGGGTGTCTCCCATGAGATATCGAGCACCACAAATGAAAGGCCAGGTTTGGGGAGGTCTGACTCTGTGAAGTTTCAGGAGCCATGGGTGCAACACCAAAGGGTGAAGGGCACAATTTCAATTGTGTGACACTTCCAACCTGCTGCACAGGTGAGGGAGTGAGCGGTGTGATAACACTGCAAAAAGGGGCAAGGACGAGTACTCATCATCTTATGTCCCTCGTCTCAATTCACTAACCCTTCAAGATAATAACACCTCTCCTTCCCACCCTCAATGTTCACACCTGTGTTCATCATCTCTGATGATTGTCATTTCACTGTACATAACATACATAACCTGCCAATTCACATCATCTAAAAGCCTTCATCGAGGTGGAGTCACCAATCACGGTAGGTTTTGCTCTCCTGTCCAACTGCAATGTCCAAATCAGTACCCATTGTTTATTTATTATAGCTCCTCACAATTGCTTCCTCTTCAACATGTCACTCCAAACTCCCATCATTCAATCTTGGTGAACTTGCCCATCTTGCTAAATTCACCTCCACATGCTCTGTATCCTGAAGACTCAGTTCATGACATTATGTATGAATTATGTTTTTACTGTATTAATGTGTTTAGTTATATGTCCTGTCCCATAAAAAGGGGTGGAGTCACTTTGATGTTCATCTCAAGGACCGCCCCCTGCCTATATATTCCAGGCAGAAGGTCATGTCCTCCAGATCAGCACTCACAGTTCTTTTTGTGAGTACCTTTGTGGATGTTTTTCTGGTTAATGATTCTTTGCTTTGTTTACTGATATTTTGCTTCTGGATGGTGGACTGGATTTTGTTGCTTGGGTTGACTATTAGACAAACCCTGTGATTTGCCTTTTTTTGCTCATTTAAAAATATTCTCTTTTTGATATTACATTTTCTTATTTCTTAAAGTGCCAAAGTTTCCACACTTTTCTCTCTCTCTCTTTGTTAATATTTGGTATGGAAGATTATCAAGGATTGTTTTCTTGCTGATTTTTCCTTTTGTTGTGCGTTTGTAGCCTGGGCCTTAATTTAGGAAGGCTTGGCCTCCTGTTGGTATATTGTGGCAGTAAATCACATCACAACTATTCTTCATACTTCATGACCAGCTCTCATTAGCTAAAGGCCTTCATCTCACTGAACTAAACCTTTAAATTCTTTTCTCCTTTCCAATCAGAAGGTCAAAAGTGTTAAACTTGGGATTAATAAAGTATCTATCTATCTATCTATCTATCTATCTATCTATCTATCTATCTATCTATCTATCTATCTATCTATCTATCTATCTATCTATCTATCTATCTATCTATCTATCTATCTAAATAATGTTTGTATCATTCCACCTCTCCCACACATCAATCCTATTTCTCATGATCTAACATTTTTCACCGTATTTTTTTTTCATACCACTTCCTCAGTAGTTAGGAATTTAAAGTTGAGACCCCCTAAGCCATTCATTGCTGTCCTACAGCTCAAGCTCTGAGCCCACCACACTGTGACATATGGAATAAACACACAGATACGCAGTAGAAGAAGAAATGGCTCATCACAGCACAGACACAGCTAAAAGCACTCATTTAGCTCACTGACACAGTTATTTGAGGAAACTATATGAGACATTTTACTTGGTCTGAAAGATATTTACAGTATTTCCAAGTATCATCCGTATATGAATGAAAGCAGATAATAAGTTTCCTAATGATATACCCAGGTGAAGCATGTGAAATGAAACTAATAACAGTCCAAATACTGAGCCTTGAGAGATGCCCTATTTAACTTCAGAACGTAACAACAGAGTACTGCCATCATGTTTCTGTATATACTGAAATTATTTAATAAATAATAACTAAACCACACAAGAATGTCACCTGAGAGTCCAAGCTATTTTTCAAGCCTTTTTAACAGTATAGAGTGGTCAATGGTATCAAATGCAGCATTTAAATCTGCCAACACAATAAATGTGTTTCTGTCATAAGAAGACATTACAATGTCATTGTAGTGGTCCAGAAACGGTGAGGGCTGACAGAGAGAGGGAGCTCAGTTGACATTAACAGGAAGCGCTACTCTTGGAATGCTCAGAGATGGTCTCTCGGCATGGCTGACTAATGGAGTTCTTATGGAGTTCATATTAGCTCACGCTGCAAGAAGATCACTTCTGAGCCACATGTTGTGGGTTCATGGGTAATCGCTGGCAGTTCACCACAATAAACTGAGACACTTCATGGTGCAAGTTCACAGCAATTCAGCCATTGACATTAGAAGTTAATGCTGTTTCTGTATTGTAACAAGTACAAAAGCCTAAATACAACTTCTTAAATGAACTGTAATGTATAAGGTGAGACTGAGAGAAAAAAGTACATCTGAGAGTTGTCTATTACCTAATTTTTGTTTTGTTTGGATTTGATACACTTTATTAATCCCCAAGGGGAAATTGTCTTTTCATCTGACCTTTGCAGGTCAGGGAGCAGGGCCTGAAGCAATTTTCTGGATAAGGGTCTTGCTCAAGGGCCCGACAGAGTAGGATCCCTTCCAGCAGTAATGGGATTTGATAAGAGGATAAGTGTCTGTGTGTCTGTCTGTGCATCTGTCCAGGTGCAATATTTCAGTCATTCCAAAAGATGGCACATTACAAACATTTTTTGTAATAAAATGTTTTGATTTGTCACTTCAACAGATGACACATCACAAATTAACACTCCTTTTATGAATCTCATACCAAATGGCATATAACAGAGATATACTCATTGCATGGTGTAGTGCAAATGTTAATGTTGAGGTCTACTTTGATTACTTAGATTTTAGCCAATCTTAGACAGGTAGCACAACTAGTTAAGTTTATTTAGTCTAGCTCTGATTTTTTCTTTAATAATGTTCTGATATCTGACACTGTATGTGCTTTAACAATTGTGCCACTCAATAACAGTGTCTTAATAATAACCTGGAGCACTGTGTACAGCTTTGGTCCCCATATTACAAAAAAAGATGGAGCAGCACTAGGGAAAGTCCAGAGAAGAGTGACAAGGCTGATTAGAACTTAGGTATGAATTATGAGGAGAGATTGAAGGAACGAAGTCCTTAAAATTTAAGTACATGGAGGTAAGGGGCGACAAGACTGAAGTGTTTAAAGTTATTAAGGAAATTAGTCCAGTGGATCCAGGCTGTTACTTTAAAATAAATTCTGTAACAAGAACACGGGGACACGGTTAGAATTTTTAAGGGCACATTTCACACAAATTTTTACAAAGGCTTTCTTCACACAAAGAACCATAAACACAGAGAATAAGTGACCAAGTAGTATAATGGACAACAGGACTTCAGGAACCTTCAAATCTCGACTTGATGTTACTTTAGACAACTAAAGTGTGTAGAATGGAACAGCTTGTTCTGCTGAATGGCCTCTCCTCGTCAAAACTGCTGAGAGATGGACACTGCACTACTAAGTTTGTGAGATGACTTTGAAATCTGGTATCTTATCTTATCCATTTAATCATTGCTGTGCTGAACAGGAGAGCATGTTTGGATTTTAAAAGTAAAAAGAAGAAAAGACGGGGTAAAAAACACAGACACAAGAGGAATACTGAAAGATCAAAAAGCACAGTAACCAAGGCAAAATTAAAAAAATGAGAGCAAAAGATCTAAACCAGAAATATCTTCAAGAAAAAGGAAAGGCAAAGGTTTTGATTTGAATCTGTGAACTCGGATAAAGAAATGACCTTGAAGGTGAACTTTCACCCTGACATGTCTTGATTGACGGTTAATGACTTCGGAAGATACGTCCCCAAAAATGAGAGGCGCTATCCTGACAATCTTCTTCTTCTTCTTTCGGCTGCTCCTGTTAGGGGTTGCCACAGCGGATCATCTTTATCTTCCTGTCCTCTGCATCTTGTCCTGTTTCACCCGCCACCTGCATGTCCTCTCCCTCCACATCCTTAAACCTTCTCTTAGGCCTTCCTCTTTTCCTCTTGCCTAGTAGCTCTAGCCCTAGCACCCTTCTCTCATTATACTCGGCATCTCTCCTCTGCACATGTCCAAACCAACACAAAATCACCACTCTGACTTTGTCCTCTAATCCTGTCCATCCCCGTCACACAAAGTGCAAATCTTAGCATCTTGAACTCTGCTACCTCCAGCTCTGTCTCTTGCTTTCTGGTCAGTGCCACCGTCTCCAACCCATATAACATAGCTGGTCTCACTACCATCCTGTAGACCTTCCCTTTCACTCTTGCTGATACCTGTCACAAATCACTCCTGACACTCTTCTCCACCCATTCCACCCTGCCTGCACTCTCTTCCACAATCCCCATTACTCTGTACTGTTGATCCCAAGTATTTAAACTCATCCACCTTCGCTAACTCTACTCCCTGCATCCTCACCATTCCACTGACCTCCCTCTCATTCACACACATGTATTCTGTCTTGTTCCTACTGACCTTCATTCCTCTCCTCTCCAGAGCATATCTCCACCTCTCTAGGGTCTCCTCAACCTGATCCCTACTATCGCTACAGATCACAATGTCATCAGCAAACATCATAGTCCACGAGGACTCCTGTCTAATCTTGTCTGTCAACCTGTCCATTGCAAATAAGAAAGGGCTCAGAGCCGATCCCTGATGTAATCCCACCTCCACCTTGAAAGCATCCGTCACTCCTACCGCAGACCTCACCACTGTCATACTTTCCTCGTACATATCCCGTGCAACTCTTACATACTTTTCTATCCTGACAATGACAGCTCAAAATGATGATGACTGGTAAATAATCAAAATGGTGGCTAAAATGGGCCATTAGTTGAGAAACTATTGTCACCACAACAATCCTTGAGGTGGAAGCCTCTCAGTTTGAGTGCTAACACCCCCAGAAAGAGCAAAGAAAAGGTCTATGCAGTCATTAAGGAAATTCATCACATTGGAACTGCTAATGTTTGTAGGTATTTTGAATCTGAGTAATCAGTTCAGTTTAGCCATTGGTCAGATTGACAACTGCTGTAAACAACACATGAGGATTACTTCTGTTTTCATCTTTTAACCAGACACACAGCTTGTAACACTGTTGGTCCATGCAGTTCAGAAGACCTGTACCTTTGTTGATCTCCATTCGTGCTCTTTTCATCCTTCTAATTTTGAGCGTGAGCGGTCTCAAGGCGAGTTTCTTTGTGCTCTCATCACTTTTGTTTTGAGTAGTGCTATTGTATCTAAGGTCTCTGTCTAACACGCATTATAATTACATGTCAGCTGATCTACATTGTTCTTAAGAATTAAGTCTGAGATAATCACAATATCCAGGAATTTTGGTGTACAACAGTGATCAAATCTATATGTCGCACTGTTCTTGATTTAATCTGTGATTACACTGGTGAGAATAGAAATCAAATTTACTTAAAGAGTGCTACCTAATAAATGAATGAATACTCTAAGCTAGCGAAAGATTATTTTAGCATTTTCACCAAAAAGAGTTCTGCACTGATTTAAAGGTTCACAAAAGTTGAACATTCTGGCTTGGAGGTGACGCCACATGCATGGTGGGTTCAACAGGGTGGAAAAGCACTGGTTGGTCACAATGTAGCACCATAACAAGCTACAACTTATTGCAGGATGTTTCTGGACACATCACATTTTTATTTGTGGGTGCCAGGGCTTGAGTTTTGGCACAGAATTGTGGGTATTGACAAGACAATAACCTCACCCTCAACATTAGCAAAACTAAGGAATTGATCACGGACTTCCTTCTGCTAGCAGGTGACAATACACACCCCTATTTATAATGGAGGAGATGTTGTGTAGTGGGTCAGTAGCTTTATGTTCCTTTGAGTTACCTTCACTGATGGTCTCAAATGGCAATGACACACTGCAGCTATGGTGAAGAAGGTCCCCCAATGTCTCTACTTTCTCAAGAGTCTGAGGAAGGCCCAGATTTTGGCCGAGAATCTTGAGCAGGTTCTACAGGTTTGCTGCTGAGTCCATCCTTGCAGGGTGCATCACGTCCTGGTATGGCAGCTGCTCAGATCAGAACCGTAGGGGACTTACTGTAATCTTTAATTGACAAGTTTGACTTAACAAAGGAAGTTTTAAGAGAGACAAATCTAAACAAAAAAAGAAACTAATGTCTCCTCTGTATGCTGATGCAAACCTACCGTATATACTCGCAGATAAGTTTTCCCGCGGATAAGTCAGGACTTGATTTTACAGTATAATTTCTGGTATTTTATAATGTCGGTCGTATAAGTTGAATGCGGAAAACTCACGCTATTGGTACAAGGGATTATGATATGCTAACGCCCACCTGAGACAGTAACCACGGATTTTTCTATGTGGGTGCGGCAATGCGCTGCATCAGCGTGTGCTCCTACCCTCTCTATCTCTCTCCCTCTATTGTGCCTATGTGACCACACGGTAATACTATTCTGAAGTGATGTTTGCACTGTTTTGTGTTTTTTGTATCTCACACCCTCCTACACCTTTATAGTAAGAGCATCCCTTATCTACGATGAAGAGTTCAATCAGAAGAAAATATGAAGCTGGTTTTAAATTAAACATCATTGGAGTAACAAAAGAAATTGGTAACTGCGCTGCTGCAACAAAATTTGGTGCATCTGAGAAACTGATGCGAGATTGGAGGAGGCAAGAAAATGTAAAAAAAAAAATTAAGTGTTGCAATTTTGAACGGGCGTATGAGTAGGGGTCTGATTTTATGATCGATTTTTTGGGTTTCAAGACCCGACTTATACGTGAGTATATACGGTAAATATCACCTCAACAAATGAGACAAAGTGATTGTCAAACCTGGTATGAAAACTGAACTGTTATCCTGAATTATCTTGGTATTCCCTAATTTCCTGACAATCTATATAATAAAAGCCCAGCGCGGCGTCCGTGTCTGTGTCCGGGTCCGGGTTCCATTTGGCTGTATAGCCGCCCCCGTAGAAAAGCCCCAGTTCTTCCCCTCTCAGAATTCCTGCTTACCCCCCTCCGTTCTTTCCCCTTTGTGCACGTGAGTATTTCGAGCCCCGCGTCCGAGTCGGATGGTTCCCCTGGTCACCAATTCGTGTGTTTCAAGCCGCGATTTTCTATTTTCTCCCTTCCGGCCCACTATGCCTTTCCGTCTTCAGATACCCATGTGCACTTGTACGGAGGAGACCTTACGAAACAATGCCGAAACGAAAGGCAACTGAACCTGCTGCTGCGAGAGAGGACACATTACAGCGTTATCACGAAGCAAAGAGGCAAAGGCGTGCCAGTCGCTCGCAAGAAACGGACAGTCAGCATTCACACAGATTAGCTCAACAACGCATCTCTGCCACACAACGAAAGGCAACTGAAACCCCTTCTGATTAGTCTGCGTCCCACACTTCGTGAATCATGGGTTTTGTTTTGAAATTTTGTTTCCCATGCAAAAATCAAATGCGGTGCGATGAAGGACCCAGTTCACGACAGGCAGTCACGTTTAAACAGGGAGTCCTTCAACTGTGGTCATGCAACGCGCAGCGTAGCGCGCGCCAGGTTGCTAGTGGTATAATAATGTTTTACTTTGACATTTATTTTAAAGGAATACTCCACTAAAAATGACATTTTTATTATATGCTACTTACCCCATGTAGTTTATAGTGATAGCCAAGAAAAAATTTTAATCTCAGGATGTCTTTCCCTCATTTGTTGGTCAAGAGTCCTGTCTTCAATTGAAAAGCTTGTCCATGTGTGAATGTGTTTCCTCTATGTGCACTAATCTGAGTTTCCAAAAATATTTATTTAACAATATTTTAGCAACAAATGTATGCATTTTGCCTGCTGTGAGCACACAGCACGAGTAATGTGAGATTTTTTTATAGACTTTTTATATTGTTTGCTATGGTCCAGCATTGGTTACCATAGGCCTCCAAACTATGAGAAACTTTGTTATCTCATTTCTTCATGAAAACATGCAAAATGACACCTTTTATTGGCTAACTAAAAAGATTACAATATGCAAGCTTTCGAGGCAACTCAGGCCCCTTCTTCAGGCAAGATGTAATCCTGCCTGAAGAAGGGGCCTGAGTTGCCTCGAAAGCTTGCATATTGTAATCTTTTTAGTTAGCCAATAAAAGGTGTCATTTTGCTTAGCTTTTCTCTACATTCATAATGGCTAACACGGTACAATACCCCAGTACTTCATGAAAACATGAGATTCAAAATGGAGTAAGTAACATAAAAAATACAGTTTTTGAGTAGAGTTTTCATTTAAGCAGTATTTGTAAATGTCAAGAGAAATGTCAGTGAATGAAATGAGTATGTGCACATGTTAAGATAAATCAGGTAGTACATGATGATCATATCATTCTTTCAACACTGCGCTGAAATCCCCCAAGCCAATACAGTCCTACCAATTTGCTGGAAAGTCCCCTTTCTGTCACACAAGCCCTGGTTGAACCTCATCGTGTTAAACAGATGTTTAATGAGCTTCAATTACATTTTAAAAGCAATACATTCTACAGACCCCATGAGCCAAAGTGACTAAGGGGGTCCACAGTGCAGGTGAATGATGTTTTTATGAAGGTTTTGAGATTTAATATAATATTATAGTGTTATTTATTACTTTGACTATATGTGCTTTTTATGATTGATTGTTGTTTTCGTTGATTTCAAATTATCATTTTTCACGTCTTTATGTTATTTCGACTGGTTTCAGTTGTAATTCTGTAATTGTGTCCTGTCCCTTTAAATGTTCTTATGTTCCTTGTGGGGTGGCACTGTGGTACAGTGAGAGGGCTGCTGCTTTGTAGTAAGGAGGGCCAGGCTTTGTGTCCCTGATTCTCCCTGTGTGGAGTTTGCATGTTCTCCTGTCTGTATGGGTTTCCTCCAGTTGCTTTGGTTTCCTCACACTGTCCAAAGACCTACAGGTTAGGTGAACTGGCAATATTAAATTGGTCAGAGTGTGTGTTTGGCATGTCTGTCTGTGTGTGTGTGTGTGTGTGTGTGTGTGTGTGTGTGTGTGTTCGCCTTGGTGGCCTGTCCATGATTTCCTGTTTTATGCCCTATGTTAGCTGGGAAAGGCTCCCCATTAATCCCCATTGGAATAAGCAAGTTTGAAATTGACATTGCGTGTTCCTTGTGGGTGGGGCCACAGGAGGCGTGGCCACCCTGACGTCACCTCTGACTATATAAGCCTGCTGAAAAAGCCCAGGAGTTGGAGGTCATTCATTTATAATGGAGTGTATGTAAGTATTGTGTTCAATTTGGATGTACTGGTTTTTGATATTCTTGCCTTCTTTTTCTTGGATTATTTTTCTGGGACTTGTTTGTTGTGGATTGTCTGTTAGGGTAACTCTTTGAACATTCTTTTTGTTATTCCTTCTTCACAAATAAATATCGTTCATCTATAAAGATTCTTAGTTGCCTTTTTGGTCGCAAGCTGGAATTTTTTTGCTCAGTGTCTCCCTCTTGGAAGGCATTTTGGGACATTAAGAAGTTTGTTTACCAGCTTCCCCATTTGTATCCTAGCCAGGATGAAGTCCATTGTTGTTGTTGGGAGTAAGTTGGATGGAGTGAGCCTCTTCTGAGCTGGCTAGCTAAGGTACCATCCTGCTTTTCTGGAGTTTTTTTGGAGGCCTCCATTCATTTTCACCATGTTTGAGGCTCCAATTCATAAAAATTCAGACTTGAGTGTCAGTAGTCTTCACACCCTAGGAGCCAAGCTACCTTAACTATTCTAAAACATTTCAGTAATTATTTACCGCTCTGGTGCTGATCTTTCTGATCATAAAATAGGTCATTACAACAGCAATTGACAAGAAGAATTCATAATTAATAGCAGAATTACGGTATTTGAGGGTTCCTCTAGGGTGCCTCTTTCTCTTGGACGAAACTAATCAGCACATCGTCATCTCATAACAGGCTTAAATTTCGAGTTTGGTATTTTTCCATCCAGCCATTTTAACTCTAGACCATCCTCAAAAAACTGTGACACAGACACACAGACAGACAGAAAGACACCCATCATCGAGATATCAATGTTTTCAGTATCATGGGATCTGTCGAAAAACGGTGATCGAAATTTTTGGTGAATCTAAAGCTTTTGCTCCTCCCCCATAGATGGTAGGTTATGGGGGGGTGAGCGCAAGCAATAATAATAATAATAACAATAGCTTTTATTTATTGACATGCGTCACGACATATAGTGTCCCTGTAAACTTGCTCTTTTTAATTCTCAAATTTTTCACAAATTGAGAGTCTATGGAGTCAAACCTGACCTTGAACACCATTATGCAGAAGGAAGCCAGCAGAACAGCCTGAACTGAACAGCCTGCTGGGAAAAGCTTTGCCTGACTGCCTAATGTGACTGGCTGGAAGTGGATGTCTATCTGCTTAATGATTTCTAATAAACAAACAGTATCAGACACCGTTGTTGTCATGTGCTGTTCTTGATTTTTTTTTCTTTGCTTTATTATGGGGGTTTTCTTATGTATGGAATATCAAACATACTGAAAATATAGTTTATTTAACCATAAAACATTGTTTTCACAGGATGGTGAAAATTAAGTTCTGCTGTACTCTACAATATAGGGTTGCTGCCTTTTAGGTCACATAGGGTCAAGACTCACTGTTGTATTCAATTGGAAAGTGTCACATACAGTTTGCTTGGTGTCTCTTGACAGGTCACCATGGGTAATTTAAACAATCGAACACTCAAAGCTTTATACATGGTTTTATTCCCTTGTGCTGAATTACACCTCACCACAATTTGATAATGGAGATCTACAAAAAGTTCCTTGGACTTCATGGTTTGGTTTATGTCCTGACATGACAAAAGGACCTAATATACATAGGTGTGTGCCTTACTAAACAATGTCCAATCAACTCAGTTGGCCTGATGCATTTATATAAGATGATTTACAACATTTAAGATAAAAGTGGCTTCATTTCTTTTGTTTCTCCAATTGTATAACAGGTTGCTCAGGGTCACACAGTGTCAGTAGTGGGTATGTGAAACCACAACGTCAGGCATTGAAGTCCAAAGCCTATAACACACGTGTGAATGGGAGGCAGTTAGAGGGCCTGAATAATAGTAGTACCTCACTAGATCAGGGGGTGGCGAGCTGCACTAACTCTCTTTCTCAATCCTCTGCAGTCCATCCACGGGAAATCCCACTAGGTTTTCCTAGTGCCACTGAAGACGTCACTTCTGACACCGGCGCCACTGAAGACGTCATTTCCGGTTCCGGCGCCATTGAAGACATCACTTCCGGTTCTGGAGCCATTGAAGATGTCACGTCCGGTCTTGAAGGCGTCACTTCTGGTCCCGGTCCCGATGATGTCACATCCTGTACTGGCCTTGAATGCTGTCACATTTTCTCTTTCAAGTCAGTTCTGTTTTGGACATTGAACCAATCACAACTCAACAGAATAACCCAATTTTGCTGCCAAGGCATAATATATGGGTGTCTGCCACAAAACCTTTGATGTTTCCTGAGTCTTTTTGTGACAAGCCTTAACCACTGCACCACACTGCCTACTAGGTGAACGCCAGTCCAGTTCTAGACACATCTCAAGAAGGATTAATGCAAATAGGATGCACCTGACACAATCTGGGGTGACACAGCAAAGGGTCAGAATGTTTATACGAAGGAGAAATTTCAGATTTTGATTTTAAATACCTCCCTGTGTGGAGTTTGCATGTTCTCCCCGTGTCTGCGTGGGTTTCCTCCAGGTACTCCGGTTTCCTCCCACAGTCCAAAGACATGCAGGTTAGGTGCATTAGCGAATCTAAATTGTCCTTGGTGTGTATGTGCGTGTGTGTGTGTGTGCCCTGCAGTGGGCGACCTGCCCGGGGTTTGTTTCCTGCCTTGTGCCCTGTGTTGGCTGGGATTGGCTTCAGCAGACCCCCTTGACCCTGTAGTTAGGATATAGCGGGTTGGATAATGGATGGATGATTATAAATATATGTGTAAACATGTTTTTACTTCTTTTCATGGGTTATTGAGTGTTAACTGACAAATTGACAGATAATAAAAAAAAATAATACATTTTATTTATATAGTGCCTTTCCCATGCTCAAGGCACTTCACAGAGTTTAAGAGAGAATGGCAGGGTATACAGTATATAGTATTGTACTAAACCAAATAAATAAATAAAGAAGAGTAAGATAGTAAATTCAGAGAAAAGCCTAACAGACAACATAATTGATGGTCTCGCACACACACACAGGTTTCATGAACATCTTGACATAAAGGTAAACTGAGAGAAGGGTAATAAAGTCAAGTAGAGCTAAAAGCCTTCCTGAACAGATGAGTTTTGAGTTGTTTTTTAAAAGAATTCATGGAGTCAGCTGACCTGATTAATTTCAGTAGGTCATTCCAGAGTCTGGGCGCTATATAGCTGAAGGCCCTGTTACCCATTTAAAATAAAATCCTCTAACACAATAAAGTGAGCAGTAAGTGAAGGTGTCTGAATATTTCTTGAATCCACTTTATATGACAACAGTGACTGAGGCACTTATTTAATAAAAGGACGGGTGTCCATTCAAAAATATTGACAATACTAATGCAACTTACGAACTCTCATCACAAAACGTTCTCAAACCTGTCCATTCCAGGTCAGGGTCTCCAGAGACTCCAGACCCAATTCTGTGAACATTAGGTGCAAAATGGTACATGGCACTGGGCCATTGCAGGGTTCACTTATGGACAGATCCAGACTCACAAGGGGGCCAATTTTGAGTTTTGTTTTGGTTAAATACGCTTTCTTTTTGAAAGTGGTAAATTAAAAGGGCAGGCTCAGGACCCCCTGAAGGTCACAGTGAAGGAGAGAGATAAGACAAAACTGAGTGCCATTATGAACAATTCCGCACTTCCTCTCTCAGACGCACAAACACTGAAAACCTTCAGCCAATGAATTATTCAGCAGAAGTGTGTCAAGAAATGCAGCTGGGGGTCCTTAACACCAACAGCAATACGCCTGCATGATGTCTCACTGGGATTGGAACGGCGAAGCCTGAAGATTTCCTTTCTGTCTTTTTAAATATTTCTCCCAGTATGGTCATTCAGGTGTGTGTTCAGACCATAGTGTGTGTGAATCTCTATATACAGTATATAAAATCCAATGTCTTGTCTGTATATCTGTCCGCTTTTCACGAGAGAACTACTTAACGGATTCAGATAATTTTTTTTCTATAATTTGCTTGAACTTCTCTCATCACGCTAAGAATCATAGTTCGCTTGCTGGAGCGATATATTCACCGAGGGGAGGGGGAAGCGAGACTTCAGGAGTGGACAGTCGGTCTACTGATTTGGAGTGTGCCTTGCCTCCACTTAGCTAGCGTTACCTTTTTGTTTATTGATTTTTAAAGTTTGTCCTGTTTCACTACTACATAGGCAGAGCCGCAGGGGACGGCTACTATATAAAATATACGAGGTGAGACACAAAAATTACCGGATTGGTAAAAAAAAAAAATGTATTGATGACTTACAGCATTCTAAACATTGTCACCTTCGATATACTCCCCCCCCCGATCTCTACACCGCTCCAGACGTATAGTATCTTCCACTGATTGAAACAGTGCTGGAAGTCTTCTTGCTTGTGGTTCTACAACAGGCTTGCCGTTTCTGTCTTCACTTCATCCATTGAAGAAAAATGTGTTCCCTTCAGGTCACATTTGATTTTCGGGAACAAGTAAAAATCACAGGGAGCTAAATCGGGTGAACAGGGAGGATGATCAAGGACAGGAATGTTTTTGTCATTCAAAAACTGCTTTACAGAAAAAGCATTGTGAGCAGGAGCACTGTCTTGGTGAAGCACCCACCCTCCTCTTGACCTGGGCATTGAACGTCTTCCACATTTTCTTGTCATTCCTTGAAACGTTTGTGTCACAACTTGTGTGCGAGACAAACTGTTATCACCATACACTGTTTTCATCATTTCATAAGTTTCTGTGGCCGTTTTGATCAATTTCATGAGAAATTTGATGTTGATTCGCTGTTCGATTTTTTCACCCGACATTATCACGGCAACTCATGTAGCGACTGTTGTGCAAATACTGACTGGGCTATTCACAGAATATACCTAGCCTGTCGATGGTTTGAGGGGGTGTGTAGGAGGGGATATAGTTCTATGATTCACATCCAGTTGACCTCCAGAAGGTTTTCCAGGAAAGCCCCAAGCCCAGTCCAGTTATTTTTGTGTTTCACCTCGTATATAAGACTTTCTCCTGTACTGTAAATCCTCCATCCGCTCCCCTCACCATTTTGATGCCCTCATCAGTGATACTCATTTTTAGAATTAATCCATTATCATTAATACTCCTTCACCATCTCCCCTTACATCAGTCATGAGCAATGTCAATCCTGGTGGGCCGCAGTGGCTATAGGTTTTTGTTCCAACTGCATGAGATGTCAGGCATTGCTGATAAAGCACTTATTGCACAAGTAAAATTTTTCTGCTTCATTTTACTTGTCTCATTTGTTAAGCTTTCTAATACTTAATTGCTAATTTTAGTTTTAAATGGCTACTTTCACTGCTTTTAATGGCTGTTTATTATTAACTAGACAAAGAGCCCGTTCCGACAATGTAAGATGAAATGGGCACGAGTTTATGTCAGCAGAGTATGAAGAACAAATGATAAGTAACGAAGAAGTTGTATTGTAATGATTGTAGTCCGCTTTACTCATTACTGTACAGGCTTGTACTGTTAAGTTGATGAATTTTCCAGGCCTATAGTATAATATTGAATGATGAATGTTCCAGTACAATATGGAATAGTAATAAGTATAAGCACCACAAACCTGATATAGGTGTATTGAATGAATGCATAATTGAATCAGAATGCGTAATTAGGCCTCGAGCTGTAGTCGAAATCGCCTTTCAGGCCTCTAGAGCTTTAATCGAAGTCGCCTTTCTCTTTGAATTTTTGCGGCAGTAAATCCGCCACATGCTGCGATGTTGAGGTTGGATGTCAGTCTCGTAAGGTTTTTCAGGCAGCTACGCAGAAGGCGACTGCGCATTCGGCTTCGGGCGGACGTGAGTGAGTAAGTGAGGAGGCAGGTGAATTATGTATTAAGATAAGATGCAAACAACAAAGGAACCAGCAGTTCTCCTTCTAGCTTGTTTCCTTTTACACCTGTCTGTATTCATTGTGCACAATGTGGTTTAATAAAATAGTGAAGGAAACTAAAGAGAAAAAAGTGAAGGACTGGAATTACTCATCTGCTTTAGGCTTCGGGTCATTTGGATGATATCCTTAGAAAGGAAAACAAATCTATTGATATAAGAATGACCTGCCATTGCAGAGTTAAAACACTCACAAGCCATGAAATTAAATAAGACCTGTAATTGGTAAGGATTGTTTTCTAATTGGCTTGGAACACAACCAGCAGCCATATTGGCTCTCTAAGACCGACGTTGCTCACCCCTGCCTTAGAATATCACAACTGTGCATCCTCTGCTCTACATCATGTTCCCGACAGTATCCTCTCGATTCTCTTGTTCTTAGCATATAGATTAACGTGAGCCACTTTGACTTGGTTGACCATTCCTTCTCTTCCTGCCTATGCTTCCCGTCTCTCGATTCACCTCAGTTCAAGCTTCTCTCATTCTTTTGAGTATTCAATTCGGAACACACTCGTCAGCTGATTTATAGCTCACCTACACCTCGAGCAATGTGCCTTCTTGTCAGCTTACTCAGCAGTTTGGCTCGCATCACTGGGAAACATAATCCAAAAACAGTAAGAAACACGAGGGCTGCAGGAGAGGAGGAGGTGTCTCCGTCTTAGTCACTTTTTCTCGATGTTCCCACCTGAGGCCTCAGATGTTTCAGTTTATTGTCTAAGTGCTTAACCAGTTTTTGAGTTCTTTCTCCCCCCTCTCTCAGCTTTCACCTCAGGCAGCGCTTTACTGTAAAATGATTCCAGAGTCCTAATGTTTTTTTCACATATTATATCAGATAAACAAAAGACACTTCGGCTTTGCAAAGGGAGTTAAGCATGTCCACCTAGCGCAGTACTGGGCCACCAATAGAAATGAACTCAGTTAATGTGATGCATACTTTTAAAATCAACAAAAACTGAGTATGCAAATAAAGACACTACGCTCAACACCTCCACACTGTACAACACTCGCTGCCTTGGAAAGGCAAACACTAAAACTAAAGACGTCAGCCCTGCTGCATAGTCACTCTTCTCACTCCTCCCTTCTGGATCATAGTCACTCTTCTCACTCCTCCCTTCTGGATCATTCTGGATCATAGTCACTCTTCTCACACACTCTTCTGGATCATTCTGGATCATAGTCACTCTTCTCACTCCTCCCTTCTGGATCTGCACCAGTAGATCCAGGGGCAGGTCAGATTCACAAGTCATAAGATTAAAATTATAATAACAAATATTGTAACTAGGACTGTCAAAGTTAATGCGTTAACAGATGTATTAGAACATCAGAACACTCTGGACGAGAACAGGCCAATCACCCCAACAGTGTGATGTACTTAATTCTTCTAACATAACATCAAGTCGAGTTTTGAAAGTCCCTAAAGTCTTACTGTCTGCCACACTACTTGGTCGCTTATTCCAAGTGTCTATCGTTCTTTATGTAAAGAAAAACTTCCTAACGTTTGTGTGAAATTTACCCTTAACAAGTTTCCAACTGTGTCCCATGTTCTTGATGAACTCACTTTAAAATCACAGTCTCAATCCACTGGACTAATTCCCTTCATAATTTTAAACACTTCAATCATGTCACCTCTTAATCTTCTTTTTCTTAAACTGTAAAGGCTCAGCTTTTTTAATCTTTCCTCATAATTCAACCCCTGTAGCCCTGGAATCAGCCCTGCTGCTCTTCTCTGGACCTTTTCTTGTGCTGCTATGTCCTTTTTGTAGCCTGTAGATCAAAACTGCACACAGGACTCCAGATGAGGCCTCACCAGTTAGTTATAAAGCTTGAGCAGAACCTCCTTAGACTTGTACTGTACACTTCATGCTATATAACGATCATTTATACAATTAATTTAAATGACTGCATTAATCAACTCCCCTTGGTATCCAAGCCAATGGTTTTGAAAGAGAGGGCTGCAGCCCCAGTGAGGTTAACATAATTAAAAAACAACAGACTCCAATTTTAAACATTTGTCTTGATCTAACATAAAAGTAATTATGTATTAAAAGTAGTTACACACAAAAGTATCAGTCGGTACACAAATAGCAGTCTGGTGGTACATGTAGAAGCAAAAAAGAAAAAAAAGTGGGCCTTAAAAGGACTGTTGGTTACAGAGCAGCTGAACTCGAGTCTTAGCATTCAGCTGTTGTTCAATTCCATCATCCTGAATGACGCTACTCCTGCCGTGAGGCTCGCAAACCTCTCTTTCCCACTCCTGTTCTCCTCCTGCATGTCCATCGCACATGATAAAATGAAGACAGATGGATTTTTGCTAAAGCAAATGCCTCAGGTGAGTGCTTTCCTTCTCACACCCCAAACCCAAACCTCCTCTTCCTCATCATGCATGAGCAGATGGCACAGCACGTCCGTCTGTGTCTCAGGTCTGCTCCACCACTGTTACAAGATTAAAAGTTTTGGTGCAATTGTTTGATGCACCATCACTTTTAGAACAGATATAGAAACTGGCAGACTAAAGTTGAATAATAGACAATAAAGAACAAATGTGAATTTTTAAAGGAGACAGACAGACAGACAGACGTTGGATTGTATATATATATGACACAGTAACGGTGTACTGCATGTTACACTTGACTTGAGCATTCCTAGTTTTCATCCTCTTTCTCTGTACGTTTATCATTTGTTTGCTCAGAGGTTAATGCGCTTGCTGCTTCCTGAGCAGCTGTTCTTTTCTCCACCCTAGCGGTCTGCTTCTTCTCTTCTTTCGTCAGCATCTTTTCACGTTAAAACTGATCAAGTCCGTATTTGTGTTGCAAGTACTTAATACGTTTTTTTTTTATTTTCCACTTAAGCTGGCACTCAAGTGTTCAATCTGCCTCAAGAATGATTTAAGATATGAAGAGGTAGGGGAAGTGATGGCGAAGGTGGTAGGAATGAGAACGGCGCCCGTACGCATGCCCTGCCCTGCTGCGTGCTGCCAAGAGTTGATTCTACAATAAAACAAAATAAAAATAAAAAGAGGAATAACCTTGGAGGTCAATCATCACCCCAAAAGCGGACAGTAGAGATCACGTAGTATATGTGTACCACATTTCAGGTCAATAGGTGAAACGGTTTGCGAGCTACAAGTGATTTAAAATCCTGGACAGACAAATGGACAGCCACGGTAGCGTATTATATAAGAAGATAGATATATCTCACTATTATAAAAAAAATCTTGCGACTATGCAAGACTTTTTTCCTGCGACAAGATGTGATCTTTTGAAGAGAGACAGAGAGACACTTTCATGTCACGTGAGATGGTCAAGTCATGTCATACTTACAACCTTTGGAACCATGATACACATGCAGAGCAGGTTAGAGTTAATGGAAAGTAGGAAAATTCAAAAGTCTCAAGAAAATGAGAGTAAAGATCACATTAGCACAAATAGAAAACATTACTCAGTGAAATAACGGAACAGTAAAAAGAGATTGAAAAGTGTTTGAGGATGTCTGGGGGAGAAGAGAGACAAGGCAGTGAGACAAAAGGACAGCTGCTGTATAGGCTTTTAAATGTTCAAAATGCCGTGTGCGAGATGCAGATCACACAGCACGGCAGCAGCAGCAAGCCAGCAGCTGATCGAGCAAAGAGGAGGTAAAAAAAAAAACTATTTGTTTCCCATTGTATCACCATTTAAGAGGGGTTTCAGAGGAGTGACCGCGTCTCCTTGGGGTGAGTTCAGCACCCCTCTTCACAAAAAGGGTTGGAAAGTGCAGCAAGCAGGGGGCAAAGCCCCCTAGTATATATAGATAAAATACACATATCTAACCTTCCTCTTTAGTGTTGCTGATACTAATCATGGGCGTAAATCTAGTCTCACAGAAGAGTTGCCAATGTTTGGTAATCTCCGTCCCTGACTTAAAAATAAATCCAGTAGTAGTTTGAAATTAGAAGCAGAACTGTGCTTAAAATGATCAGAACTGGACTGCAACATTGACAATAACAACCCTAACACAAACATACCTTCACAACGTGACGTCACCTGAAGTCAAACGTAACTTGATTTACTTTTCTACTTCTTTTGATCCAGATTCATATGGGTCTGTTGTCATGTATGCGTGTCAGAGGATCACCTTCTGGGTTTAACTGAGGTAAGCGATACCATCCCAGAGCAAGAGGAGATGCCGTCACTAACACTGCTGTCTCTTTTTTCACCCACACCCGTGACAATAAACCAAATGAGGGCAATGCAGTGTTCACTGGATGTTCAAACTGTTCTCTATACAGCCTCCAGTTAATTCAAAATGCGGCTGCAAGAATTATTACAAGAACAAGAAAATACGAACACATAACTCCAGTTCTTAAATCCTTACACTGGCTCCCGGTTAAGTTTAGGGCAGATTTCAAAATCCTCCTTTTAACATATAAAGCATTATAATGGCCAAGGTCCGGCTTACTTGTCTGAACTTATCATGACTTACATACCAGAGCGCACATTAAGATCTCAAGATGCCGGTCTGCTTATGGTTCCAAGGATTAATAAAATAACAATGGGAGGTAGAGCTTTTAGTTACAGGGCCCCTAAACTGTGGAATGGTCTGCCTGCCACTATAAGAGATGCCCCTTCGGTCTCAGCTTTTAAATCCCGGCTGAAGACTCACTACTTCAGTTTAGCACACCCTGACTACAGCTGCTGATTAACTGTACATACTGCATCTCTGTTGTTAGTCATTAGCAGTAAAACATAAGTAATATGATAGTTATAATTTGTTACTAACCCTCACCTCTTCTGTTTCTCTTCTCGGTACTCAAATGTGGCACTTGGTGCCACGGCCCACCTGCCAAGTTGTTTTGCCTGCCTAAGGTAAAGTCATCCCTGATGGAGAATCACAGGAATCGTGAGAAAGAGGGGTCCTTTCATCGGATTGGCTGGCCCAGCACTGTTTCAGCCGTGGAATGGCCAAATGGGGGAGGGAGCTTGATGGATGAGGGCTCCAGGACTCTAAAAATATCCAAATCTTATTATATGATATAATTTACTGTTAAATTCTGCTCCGTACTTCAAAATTTTTTGTTTATTTATTTTTTATTTTACTTCTAAAATAACTTTTTATTTTATACTGTATTGAGGATTTGTTCTGTTCTGTGTATTGTATTGTATTGACCCCCTTCTTTTGACACCCACTGCATGCCCAACCTACCTGGAAAGGGGTCTCTCTTTGAACTGCCTTTCCCAAGATTTCTTCCATTTTTTCCTACAAGGTATTTTTTGGGAGTTTTCCTTGTCTTCATAGAGAGTCAAGGCTGGGGGGCTGTCAAGAGGCAGGGCCTGTTAAAGCCCATTGCGGCACTTCCTGTGTGATTTTGGGCTATACAAAAATAAACTGTATTGTATTGTATTGTAAATGACTCTGCCCCTTCTGTCCTATAAAAGACCGGATGCCCCACAGAGAGGTGGACCCAAACTGCAACCATCATTATTTAAGTGTTCTAACCATAATCTGCCATGTCAGACTGACTAATGGCACCTCCTAATTCCTTCCATCACTTGATTTCAAACAGCTCAAGCCCTTATTAAGAAAACCAAACTTAAATGAACAAAATCTCCAGCATACCTCAGTGAAGTGGGCATTAATGTACTCCTGGCACATCAGGTGTAGCTCAGTGCAGCCAATGCTCTCAGCAAAGTTTGTGATGCCAATGACATTGGCAGGCTCCAGGTTCTTACTGAGGAAGTCACAGCAAACTTTGGAGACATCATCCATCTGGAAGCGCATGGCAGCAAACAGCAAGTGCAGCACACAGGACTCACCCACCGTGACCCGTGAGGTGTAAGCAAAATCGATGAGTCGCTGCATGACCTTTGGACACATGTCTTTGATGGTCACCTCCGAAGCCTGGCATTCCTTAAAGTCACTGGTGAACATGGCTCTGAAGTAGGGGCTGCAGGATGCCAGCACCATCTTGTGAACCTGAGAAGAGTATGAAGACAAGTAAAGGTTCAGTTGGAAATCAGGCCCATGAGTGCAACATTTCAAAAAATTACTAATATTAAAAGAAAGAGAACCAAAAATCCCCCCCATTATGGCTGTTCAGTATCTTGTGAGCTAACAGCTGTTTTCCAGTAGCGTCAGGCTTAAGGCAAGAACCAAACCTGGATGAGACAACAGACACAGACCCCCTCCCAATGGGTTATTTGTGGGTTCAGAAAACTTGTGACAAATGAGGTGCACTTACCCATTAATGTGCATTATTTGAGTGTTCTATTCAATAAAATTAATTTCCTTGTTTTGATACATTCCTGTTTATCATGCCACCTGTTCTTTCATATTCACACATATGTGACAATACTGCCTCAATGTAAAGTTACTAAGAGCAGAAAAAAACATATGGACATGAAAACTTCAAGCACACAGGCTTAAACCCAGGACTCTGGCACTGTGGGGCAACAGTACTGCCTACTGTGCCACCATTTATTCCATGTAATATAAAATAACACTCTTTCAAACAAACGATAAAGTCTGTCATTGAGTGAGTGGCCCTAAAGTGATGCTGTCTGAAGTTCTTCCCAGAGTCACCTCCATAGCTTAAAGCCAATCAGTGCAGGTCAGCATCACCAGCGCCACCAAGACTGGCAAAGGAGTAAATGAAGAGGGGCATTTCACAAGACAGGATATCCCAGCAATCTAAAAACCAGTAAAATAGAGCAGACAAACATCTCCTTCACACATGGGCAGTTGAAAACATTCAGTGACAACTCCGAAAGAATGTTAGATCAAGGAGGCTGGGGCTGGGGCTAAGGAGCATAAACTCGGTGGCGTATCTTAATTGTGTGCATGTTAATAATTTTGCTCTAACTACAAAATGTTGTCACCCATAAATTCTGAACTTCCTCCCTGAAAGAATTTGCCAGGTAGCTCTCACTATTTGGTGCTTCCAAACCTGGCAATATTTTACTTATAAATATCTGACCTAGTGAAGCAATGCCAGCTTGTAAAACATTTACAGACAAAAAGCTTGGGTATGCTGTCACACGGTGAACCACTCACAGAAGTGGATGAAAATGCTCCACAAAAAAACTAAACATTGCAAACAGGGTGTGTATACAAAACAAAGACCTTTCCCTAAGTTGGCGTAAATCAAATCGCCAATATGTAGATGGTGTTTAAAAGCAGCTAGTGCAAAATAATGTCATACTTTAGGACAAGCAATCCTGCCATCTACACTAATGTATTCATCCAAAGTGAGTTACAAATGTAATACCATTGTTCCCATATTACTAAAACTGGAACTCTGGCAGATTAGGTAGCTTCATCACGGTTAGACACTGTTGGGCTCTGAAGCTATGACCTTTTAACTTTCCACATCATCTTTCATAAGATGCTTTAAGGGGTCCTCAGTTACAGTCTTGGAGGGCCACAAACGCTGCAGGTTTCCTAAAGTATCTATCTATCTATCTATCTATCTATCTATCTATCTATCTATCTATCTATCTATCTATCTATCTATCTATCTATCTATCTATCTATCTATCTACTGTATACAGAAGGCAGTCCTTACTAACAATGAAACTTGCCATTTAATTATATGGATTGTTTGTAATGGTTGTTCCTTTCTCGTTTGCATATCAATATTAACTAGTGGCTTCTGGGTGATCACACATCTTCCAATTTCTCAGAAAAAAATCTACAGTCATTGCATTGTCAGGACAGGGATTACCTGTGAGGGACTTCAATTCCCAGCATGCTGTGAGTTCATTGCACCATGAGACCGCCTTGGCCTGCTCTTCAAGAGGCTGCTTTTGACAGAGAGAAACTCACTCTGATATTTGTGTGTCACAGATGCAGCAAACCACTTTCCTTTCACTTTTCTTGGATTACAAAACCATTGACTGAATATTATACTTTCTTCCTGGATGTATGTTCTTTTTTTCATTGTGTGAAGTGTCCGTTTAGGTCATCTGTTTGGAGTCATCATCCTGCGGAATGCACTCCTTCCACTACTGGTCTACATTGAACATTTACATTACATTGAGCCAAGGTTGCCATTTTCCCAGGAGGCTGTTCACCTGGGCATTTTATCATAACTCACCATTGTTCTGCCACCCAAAAGCAAAGCTAGATTTTTTTTGAATGAATAATCGGGAGATGATCTTTTAGTCTGTCATGTCGTAATGTCAAGGTCACAAACTCTCAGGGCACACCCCCTAGAAACAAGGAGGTACATCCTAATAAAGCAGGGGACCCCAACCTTTTTGAAACTGAGAGCTACTTCAAGGGTACTGAGTAATATGAAGGGCTACTTGTTTGATACAATCTTCCTGAATAACATAAAGTTGCATGGTTCACCTTTAATGATACTATTAATATATTGGAAATTTTCCTTTTCTGCCATGTTTTTCTTTATTTTGAGGAGGTTTGTCTTGAGCATGATACTGAACTTTGACCGCAGACTACCCCCCAATCTACATCAATGCAGGTGTTATTGATTCAAAAAGAACAGTAACACAATTAAATGCTGTTTTTACATGGAGCTCCATGGTGTCTAGTGCTATTTTTAGAACATGCCCTGCGGGCGACCAGGAGCCCACAGGCACCATGTTGGCTACCTCTGTAATAAAGTACACAAAATGGTGGTACCCGAAAACAAAAGAAAATGGCGTTAGAAATCTTACTAAATAAAATTAACTCTAAATACTTGAATTCAGGTAAAATTAAACCCATAAACTGAATCTTTAATCTTACATACCTCATCCGGTTACAACAAGTATATAAAATAACTATAAATAAGCCCACAAAAATCAAACCTAATCTAAAATGAATCTATCTATATACAGTAAGTACAGTCATAAGCCATTTGGATGCTCATTTGGTCTCTTTGATCATTAATCACACCAAAATGGCTGAACCAAATTTCAAAGACATTTTGCATGTGCCTTGCCATTGGGACAACTTAAAATGCAGGGTACATCTTATATTGGGAAAGGGGGTTATAGTAAGAGGGGGCAACCCAAAAAGTCAGTACTGACGTGGGGAGACTACAATTCCCATCAGGCAGTAGGAGTGCTATGACTGATGGAAGACATTGTCATCAGAACACACAAAGATTTCTATCAGCCAAAGCACGATGTTAAAGACCACAAGTACATACGCCATTTTCTTCTCAACTAATCTGGATAACAGTTTTCTTTAGCCTAAGGGTACTGTCATGATTCAATTTGATTTACTATGATTTTATTTTGTTTTGCAATGTCTCAGATGCCATTTTGAGTTCTCAAATGCTGCCATTTTAAATTCTCGTCATCAGGACTGCTTCTGTGTTTCTGGGGGCGTGGCCTCTGAGGTTGTGACCCATGACTAATTGACGTGAGTGGTTAAAAAGTTGGCTTTGAGGTTATTTCCTTATCTGATCTGCGTATATCAAAACCCTAAAAGAAAAAAGAGAAAAAAACAACCTTGTCTCGCATGTTACTTTCGGTTTTGCTCCTTTTTGTTCCTTCAACTTTGATTCCTGGTTCTCGTTCTTGGGCTTCAGTTTTGTTCTCAACTCTCTTATTTGTTTTGTTTTGTTTTGTTTTCTCAAGCATATTTTACGGTTCTGCTCTACATTTAATTTGTCAGTGTGCGACAGAACAAGTAAGTCTTTTTGTCTTATCATGAGTTGTACTTGGCCATATTAAATTTTCAAAAGAAAGTTTTTCTCCGTTCATTTGTACTGGCAATGCCAGGTTCTTCAGCTGGCATCTGAATATAATCATAACACCATCAACTTCAACAGGTAAACTGTGTTGTGTCTGTTAGTAGTTTATTGTGTGCCGTCATTGTGTTGGGAGGGGTCTTTGTAAATGTTTGTAGATTTGATTTGCGTTTGTAAATAGTTTATTTAATATACTTTTGGCGTTTTACTCTCAGTGCAGTGGGTCTTAGTTGTTGAAATATGTGAGTTGGACTAGGGGGTCCTGGCTTCCATAGAAAAACTTTAAATAAATCAGTGTCAACGCAGTGCAACATTTTGATTTTATAAATCATATTTTGAAGTGAGCTCATCCCCATCTGTTTTACGAGCCCAGCACAAATGTCTCCATATTTCTACAAATGGCACACTGAGAGGTTAAATGACACACACAGGGTGACAGTGGTGGCATTTGAATTTGTGACCTTCTGATTTTACATAACACCTCTATGCCTCTTTTTCATGCAACAAGAATGAATTAACAAAGCTGTACAACTCCCTTGTACCTTTAAGGAAATGTGGAATCCACATTTGCCATTTTCTCAGATAAAAGTAAATTAGCAACTGGGGTGCTATTCAGTTCTGGAGAACAGATGACAAAGCCAGACAAATACAAATCACTGAAATTTGTCCACAATTAATTATTTTTTAAATGCTTTATAGATCTTATTTATTTTAATTACAGTACACATTAATATCCTACTATTCAAATTTCAGGGCAGGGCAAGGAGAGGACTGCACTGCACACTCAGTAGAGTCAGAGACAGGGCTGGCACCACCATTAAGGTGAATTAGGCTTTCAACTAGAGCACAGATCATAACGGGGGAACCCAACCGCACAGTGTAGCTACCAAACAGACAGTTGGTCCAATAATAAGCTTGGCCCAGGGTGAAAAATAACCTAGCACTGGCACACAGGGAGAACATAGACACTCCACACAGATAGTGCCTTGACCAAAAGGAAGCGATGAACCACCTGGCCACTCCATCACACTTCAACTTCAGTTAGTATTGTGCTCGCTTGGTTTAGTTCTTATTTATCAAATCAATTCCAATATGTACAGAAATGTGCTGACAGTACTCCATCATTATACACAGAAGTTCAATATGGTGTCCCACTGGGCTCAGTACTGGGACCGTTACTGTTTTCACTTTACATGCTTCCACTGGGATCTGTCATTAGAAACGTATGCAGATGACACCCAGCTATACCTTTATTTTAGACCAAATGACGTTTCTCTGATATTATCTTTAATTAGTTGTGTTAATAAATTAAAAGAGTGGATGGATGAGAACTACTTGTCTTTAAACACTGATAAAACAGAGATGTTATTGGAGGGAATGACGCTGACCACAACAATATTTTGTCATCATTTAACTCAGCTGGAGTCACCATTAATTTTACTGAATCAGCCCACAATCTAGGAGTTATCTTTGACTCTTAGCATGTCATTTAAAGTACACATTACAAAGTTGTCTAAATTATGTTTCTTCCATCTTAAAAATGTTGGGAAATTAAGGTGCTTTCTAAATAAGCAGGTTTCTGAGAAATTAATTCATTCATTTATTTCTAGTAGGATTGACTACTGCATTGCGGTGTTCACTGGATGTTTAAACTGTTCTTTATACAGCCTCCAGTTAATCCAAAATGCTACTGCAAGAATTATTACAAGAACAAGAAAATATGAACACATAACTCCAGTTCTTAAATCTTTACACTGGCTCCCAGTTTAGGGCAGATTTAAAAAATCCTCATTTTAAAATATAAAGCATTAAATGGCTAAGGTCCGGCTTACTTATCTGAACTTATCATGACTTACAAACCAGATTGCACATTAAGATCTCAAGATACCTGTCTTGCTTATGATTCCAAGGAATAATAAAATAACAGTGGAAGGTCGAACTTTTAGTTACAGGGCCCCTAAACTGTGGAATGGTCTGCCTGCTACTATAAGAGATGTCTCTTCGGTCTCAGCTTTCAAATCCTGGCTGAAGACTCACTACTTCAGTTTAGCACACCCTGACTAGAGCTGCTGATTAACTGTACAGACTGCATCTCTGTTGTTAGTCATTATCACTAAAACATAAGTAACATGATAGTTATAATTTGTTACTAGCCTTCACCTATTCTGTTTCTCTTCTTGGTACTCAAATGTGGCACTTGGTGCCACTGCCCACCTGCCAAGTTGTTTTGCCTGCCTAAGGTAAAGTCATCCCTGATGGAGGATCACAGGAATCATCAGGTAGAGGGAACCTTTCATCGGATTGGCTGGCCCAGCGCTGACTCAGATGTGGAATGGCCAATAGGGGGAGGCAGCTTGATGGCCGAGGTCTCCAGGACAACAAATCCAAATCGTATTATGGGATATCATCTACTGCTGAATTCTGCTCCGTACTTGTAATATTTTTATTTTACTATTATATTGTATTGAGGATTACTTGTGTTCTGTTCTGTGTATTGTATTGTAATTATCCCCTTTCTTGACACCCACTGCACGCCCAACCTACCTTTGAACTGCCTTTTCCAAGGTTTCTTCCATTTTTTTCCCTACTAGGGTTTTTTTGGGTGTTTTTCCTAGTCTTCTTAGAGAGTCAAGGCTGGGGGGCTGTCAAGAGGCAGGGCCTGTTAAAGTCCATTGCGGAAATTCTTGTGTGATTTTGGGCTATACAAAAATAAATTGTATTATATTGTATTGTATTGTATGTCAAGGTTCTATGTGTTTTGGTTAAAGAAGGGCTTCTACTGAATTTAGAGATGTCCGTTAATGACACAGCATAGCATTATGCTTATAGTTGGTACAGTGTACCTGTGTGGTCTTAAAAAGGTTAAAAACGAGAAGAGGACCAGTTCCCAGTGTATTTTTAAAGATTCAGACTCTTGTCCTTTTATTTGAATTATTTTCTACTGTAGCAGCCGAGAACGGAAGCACCTTCTGGAAGAGATGTGCATTCCAGTCCCATAGGGTGACTTTGCCAGCAGCTCATTTGACATTCTGAAACTTACAGCCGGCGTGAATTTTGAAGCCAACCTAAGCAGGTTTCTCCTATTTGCATTTCATGCTGGGAATTGTGTGATTTCAGGGATGTGTCTGTGGCTCCTGACACACGGGGCTGTTAATTCTCTCAAGCCTTGATTAGCCCAACCGTACAAAAGGAGGTTGGCCTGCTGGGCCACCAGAATGGAAATTCCACTTATTGTCTCTCCATTGTCATCTGACCGTTCCTACCTGACAGGTAACATTTACTCCTGTTGACCAAATCTGTTTTTTATAATTACAATTCAGAAGGATAGCAAGAGTTCTGTTTCTTATTACTGTACATTCTGTATTACTGTAGATAGTAAAACAGACATATGGGAATTTGGTGGTATTGTTTTGTTCTTATATTCTCATTGTTTATGTTTGTAAAGCTGCATGTACAAAGCTGGTGGGCCAGTCTGACCAGCTCATCTACTGTGCCTCAGGAAACAAAAGAGCAAAGAACCTATAATTACACAGCAGCTAGTCTGGAAACATCTTCATGTACATGTTAGTCAGCCATTCTGCTCACCTGAAAACCTGCGGGAGACAGCCGTCCATCTTACACCAGCAAAGACCAACAAGAAGAAGCTAGTCCGAGCCACATTGATCAATCTGGACATCCCAGGTGTCCAAGGAAAGTTACACCTAAACCAGCCTGACCACATGTACCTTGGCCAGTCTAACCATAGCTACACCTTTCAGCCTAAACAACACAACAAAAAAGAGGACACTACTTGTAGTCACACTGGTCAATCTGGATATCCCAGGCATCCTGGGGAGGGTAGTCCTAAGTACACCTAAGCAAGCCTGACCACTTACAACTAGGCCAGTCTAACCATTGCTACAACATCCAGTCTAAACATATCAACTACACTAGAATAAACCAAAAAAAATGCTCCTAGTCAAGCTAGTTAACATCTCAGGTTTCCAGGGAAAGTGGACAGGTAGGCACTCGTCATTACAGCTCAGCCACTTACCCTTAAAAAAAAAAAAAAAACTCCTAGTTACACACAGTCAGTTTGGGCATCGTGTGTGTCCACGGAAATGACCATATTTATTATATAGTGCCTTCCAGTGCAGAGTATACAGTGCATCCGAAAAGTATTCACAGCGCATCACTTTTTCCACATTTTGTTATGTTACAGCCTTATTCCAAAATGGATTAAATTCATTTTTTTCCTCAGAATTCTACACACAACACCCCATAATGACAACGTGAAAAAAGTTTACTTGAGATTTTTGCAAATTTATTAAAAATAAAAAAATTGAGAAAGCACATGGTATTCACAGCCTTTGCCATGAAGCTCGAAACTGAGCTCAGGTGCATCCTGTTTCCCCTGATCATCCTTGAGATGTTTCTGCAGCTTAATTGGAGTCCACCTGTGGTAAATTCAGTTGACTAGACATGATTTGGAAAGGCACACACCTGTCTATATGAGGTCCCACAGTTGACAGTTCATGTCAGAGCACAAACCAAGCATGGAGTCAAAGGAATTGTCTGTAGACCTCCGAGCCAGGATTGTCTCGAGGCACAAATCTGGGGAAGGTTAAAGAAAAATTTCTGCTGCTTTGAAGGTCCCAATGAGCACAGTGGCCTCCATCATCCGTAAGTGAAAGAAGTTTGAAACCACCAGGACTCTTCCTAGAGCTGGCCGGCTATCTAAACTGAGTGATCGGGGGAGAAGGGCCTTAGTCAGGGAGGTGACCAAGAACCCAATGATCACTCTGTCAGAGCCCCAGAGGTCCTCTGTGGAGAGAGGAGAACCTTGCAGAAGGACAACCATCTCTGCAGCAATCCACCAATCAGGCCTGTATGGTAGAGTGGCCAGACGGAAGCCACTCCTTAGTAAAAGGGACATGGCAGCCTGCCTAGAGTTTGCCAAAAGGCACCTGAAGGACTCTCAGACCATGAGAAAGAAAATTCTCTAGTCTGATGAGACAAAGATTGAACTCTTTGGTGTGAATGCCAGGCGTCACGTTTGGAGAAAACCTGGCACCATCCCTACAGTGAAGCATGGTGGTGGCAGCATCATGCTGTGGGGATGTTTTTCAGCGGCAGGAACTGGGAGACTAGTCCAGATAAAGGGAAAGATGACTGCAGAAATGTACAGAGACATCCTGGATGAAAACCTGCTCCAGAGCGCTCTTGACCTGAGACTGGACCGACGGTTCACCTTTCAGCAGGACAACGACCCTAAGCACAAAGCCAAGATATCAAAGGAGTGGCTTCAGGACAACTCTAAGAATGTCCTTGAGTGGCCCAGCCAGAGCCCAGACTTGAATCCGATTGAACATCTCTGGAGAGATCTTAAAATGGCTGTGCACCGATGCTTCCCATCCAGCCTGATGGAGCTTGAGAGGTGCTGCAAAGAGGAATGGGTGAAACTGGCCAAGCATAGGTGTGCCAAGCTTGTGGCATCATATTCAAAAAGACTTGAGGCTGTAATTGCTGCCAAAGGTGCATCAACAAAGTATTGAGCAAATGCTGTGAATACTTATGTACGTGGGATTTCTCAGTTTTTTTATTTTTAATAAATTTGCGAAAACCTCAAGTAAACTTTTTTCACATTGTCATTATGGGGTGTTGTGTGTAGAATTCTGAGGAAAAAAATGAATTTAATCCATTTTGGAATAAGGCTGTAACATAACAAAAGGTGGAAAAAGTGATGGGCTGTGAATACTTTCCGGATGCACTGTATATTCAAGAAACTGTACAATTTGGTCATCTTGAGTGTTTAACCAAAGTGGAACGGAAGGTCCCCTCTGTCTGGCCACAGCTATTGCTCAGATGTTCTGACCATCTAAATTATATGAAGAAAAAAAAACTACTAGTCATGCTGGTCATCTCTGGTTTCCTTGAGAAAGTGGAGAGGAAGGTCATCTCTGGTTTCCTTGAGAAAGTGGACAGGAAGGTCATCTCTGCTACATTTCAGCCAGCCTGACTAACTGAAATATATCATGGGAAAAAAAAACACTTGTGAACAAACTCATCCCCTGCTAACTGGACTATAAACTTGTCTCAGTTGAAACTCTGGTTATAGCAGTGAAACCTTCGTCAAGTATTCAGTTACATCACACCCAGTCTGAAAAGCTCAGGTTTGCTGGAAAAACAGCTGAGCAAAGTCCTTCACATTAAACCCCATCTTACTGGGAAACAGTGAAGAAAGCCATTCCAGGCACACTTCGGCCAGTTTCACCAGCTTAGCCATTCCATGAAACACTGAGAAAATTCCTTTCACGTGTCCAAGCAAACTGGCTTTGTAGCCCTTTCCAGCTACAACTGAGGTAGTCTGAGCAGCTCTGTCCAGTTCACTAGATGAAATTCTTCTACTGTTATGGATTTTGAGAAAGCTGTTTTAATGGTATGCTAAAAATTTGGGAAAAAAACTTGCAAACAAATGGAAATATAAACCAAAATGTGCACACGTAACAAAAAGCGAGATGTAATTTGATGTCAGTGTATGAGTGTACAGACTTGTATGTGAACTGTGTGTGAAAAACCAATCTACACCTGTATGAGAATTACGTAGGGCGGTTCAACCTGATTATTATGATTGACATTTTTCTTACATTTTTTGCTTTTTCTGGGTTTTTTTACCTTAAGGAATCTGTTTTTGACATCTTTTACTACAACAAATTTTCTTTAAAAGTTGTGAGAGGTCAAGCAAAATGACCCCCTTTATTGGCTAACTAAAAAGATTACAATATGCAGTCTTTTGAGGCAACTCGGGCCCCTTCTTCAGGCAAGATGTAAACTTTAAAGCTGGACATTTTCTGCATTATTGCGCAGCACCATTTTGTTTTGAACTTAGGCGCCTCCATTTTGAGGTATTAATAGTGTTGTTTCCATGGTGATTGCCCCATATTACTCCAGGAATGCATGGCATGTGACATCACCTAAACTACGGTATGAGGGGTCAACTTGTGTGTTGCCCAATCATTCGAGATTAGGATACTTTGAATTTCTTACATTGCTCAACTGTGCCTTCTTTTCAAGAATTTTAAATTTTGCATAGTGTTTTTGACTTCTCTTGATTTACCATGTTGTGAATTTTTGACTATGTCAGTCTTCCAGTCTTTTTCATTTAAAATTTTCCTCTAACTCTGCCAAGTCATAACACTGACTGGTGAGTCAATCAGGTAAAGGAGACAGGAAGAAGCTGCGCTGCATTTGCTTAAGAGAAGTCTACCTGGAGTCCTCCACAGCACTGCAGTTCAGGAGCTCTGCCCGCTAATCAGCCAATGGGATTGCATGTTTATGTCACATGATTTGTACAATGGACACTCCAAGAAAGGTCTGGCTGTGGCCTGCAGCAGTACATGACAATAATCACCATTACTCCTGAGTAAGTACCCTAGCCAGGACCGTCTTAACAGCATCACAGGCCCCCAGGCAAAGTAATGCGCTGGGGCTCCTGTTTTGATAATAAAACAGAAACATACATGGGCATCACTACTCCTGCTCCTGGGGACCTCGACCAGTGACCATTGTGATGGCCCTGAACCTTACCACAACCCTAACCTTAAGCACAGTGTAAGAACAATGTGTAAGGTACGCCTTGAAATGGGTATGCTAACTGGCCATGACATGTAACATCACTGAATTATTGTCATAATCAGCAACTTTATACAATTTTTTGAGATATCCTAGTTGGATCTGTGTTTGCTTGAGAAGGTTCTAGCCTTCTAGACCACCAATGCTCTTCAATTTAGAGAATCAATCAAAATTACATTTTTTTTTCATTAGTTTCTTATTTTAGTGTACACTGACAAAGTTTGGTATATTTTTACTGTTATGCTGCGACACCACCCTTGGTTTCTTAGAGTGTTACCATTTCAGGACTTTTGCGTCACTCCCTGCCATGGTAATCCTTTCAGAATTCCCCAGCATGTGCACTGCTTGTGACATCATTGGAGCGACAGTTTAAAGGTCTCCCCCTAGATAGTATCCGAATCTGTAGATAGACCTTACATTTGAACTTCTAAAAAGAATCTTTTGCTTGTGACTTCCCTGTTCTTGAACATCTCACTTTGTCGAAATATAGAATTAATTTAAGGTTCTGCCTTTAGCTTGTGTATCTCACAATCATTTTCATTAAAAAAATATAGCTAGTTCTCATTGAGGTGAAGTTCCTAAAAAACCCAGGGGAAACAGAAACTGTGGATAATGTAGCACTGATCCTATGGGAAAATATGACAAAAATCGGGTTAGGTTCTGGTGAGACGCCGGCTGGTGGGTGGACTGTCAGAGGAAGACAGGGTTGGGCGGATGGGCTGGTCCTCTGTTCTTGTTCCTCAAGGCTCAGTAATGATCTTTCCACAAGCTTGACCTATGGACACCTTATTGTGACTTTTACTTCCTCTATAGTCAAATACGATCGTCTTCTAGGCGCTCCACCTGAAGCTGCTAGCAAACACAGCAGGACCAATCTGAGGACCTCACTAAACCATCCAATCGGTAGTCGCGGCAGGCAGTGTGAACACAGACTTAATCAGTATGAGCTTATGACCCACATTTACTGGGAATTCCTCATTTGTGGGGAACAACTGAAAGCCCCGGTCCTCTTGGTGCCGCACAGACACAGTTTGATCTGTTCAATGTAGCACACATGTAGGCTGGGACATGTAAGGGCACCACAGATCTGTTATTGCTTAATCTCACATCAGGCCATAAATAGGCGCAAGGAAACATGCAGGTGTCTCAAAATGGGTTACACTTTTATAACCGCACATAAAGAATCTGTAGAAACTGAGTCCACAGATAGCAAGGATATACTGTATTACTCTCTCTCTCTCCTTCAGAGTCGAAATACGACTAATATGAAGGCCGCTAAACATCATCGGATGTGTGCAATTTGATTGGCTCACCAATGGAGCACAGCTCTGGAGGTCTGCTGCTCAACTTTATTGGTTTGTTTGTCATAAAGTGAGTGAGAGAGCAAAGGGTGGGGGGCTGTACTTTTGTCAGTTCCAGAGACAGATCTGTTATCTGAGTAGCAGAGCATTAACAAGCGTTTTGGAAGATAATTAAAATAATCACTACATTAATCAGGAATACATTTCTAATTTGTTTAAAAAAATAAGCTTCAGTCTGAAAAGTACTTACAAATACTTATACCAATATCTTGTGAAACTATTGGAATTTCCAGTTATACTATGATATGGACTTTAGGCCATAACAGTCACTGCTAGCTCAATCATACCGGGAAATGAGAAGGAAAAGTCCTGCCAGCTATTGTCCAGTCAAACTGGTTATCTCAGCTGTTTCTAGAAACCAGTCTTGAAGCTCCTCCCACTTACGCTTTCCTCAGTTTATCTCTGCTACAATGCAAATTAGACAAGTTCTCCCATTTATTCCCCAGTCAATTGAGAAATCTCTGCTTTCCGTTGAGGTATACCTCTGGCATCAGGCCACCTTAGCTGTCCGAGGAAAGTGGACAAGAAACATCTTAGAGTTGCAATGTGGCCAGTTTGGTTAGCTATCCCATACAGTGAAAGTGGCCAGAGTGACCAGTTAGGCTGTACTAAAGAGGAAGCTTCTGCTATTTACCCATTGGCCAGTAATGTAAAAATTGATCAGATACCTGTAATCTGTGATTTTCCCAGCCCTCACCTGAAAATCTGTCACCTGGTCCTTGTAAGTCACGTGCAAGATGAGGTCACACAGCTGATTTTGTCTCCGAAACTCATCCATGCACTCCAACACTTTGGTAGGATGGTTCTCAATTCTGTAGTCCAAATACCCATGGCCTTTCATAGAAGGAACAGCAATGGGCGAGACTTCTGGCCCACAGACCTGCCGCCGTCTTCTCTGGCAGATCATGGTTTGGCAATGGGTGTCAATTCTGAATGGGGCCTTTACACCCCAGAGCCTCCAGGTATGGCTTTACTGTATAACCTGTTTGAACACACAACACACAGCAGGGTTGCCCAGAGGCCACAGGAAGGCCCATGGCATTGCAGAAACCGATTCCAACTGTGGACAATTGTCTGAAATAAGTTTCAACCTGTTTGTCTGGCCTGAAAATTTCAAGCTCAAAGGGGACGGGGTGTGGGAGGAGGCGCTCCAGCGGCAGAGGCTGGTAGGATGATCCAGAAACTGTTTAGGCAAAGCAGCAAGAAGACTGCAGTCATCTAGTAGACAGCTTTACTCGATGATGTGAAGGCTCAGCCAAGAAAAAGAGAATCCATCATCCATCTGACACAAACTGCATCCTGGTCATCCAGAACACTGCATGAGACTTAAACCTGCAAGCAAGAAGAAGACACAGTGACTGCTGAAGCTCCTCCTGCTCCTGCTCACAAACTTCAAACATGCATCAAATCAACAACGTCCTGAAAGTGACCGCTCAGCCGAGCTTACAGGGCAAACTTGAGAGGAACACACAAAGGGGTACACACTGAGACTGGTAGAATAACACGTCTGTCTTCTCCCCGGACAACCAGGAAATTACTGACGCTGAAGAGTATCACTAGCTCTTCTCAGAATTGTTGTATGTTGTATAAAGGACCCCGTCTTACCGGATTATTTGTAAGTCAACCCAAATTGAAGCAACAGTTACTGACGGCCTTGTGCTTGTACACCCTAACAGGACATGCAGATTAATAAATAGAGCTTTTCCCTTCAGCACCTCATCTTTATGTAATTGTAATACTTTAAAAGAGATTACATGGCTAAATAAACTGGACAGGTGGAGGAGCGCTAATCTCACAGGCAAATACAATATCTCAGACGGGTGCTAGACTAAGAAAATATCACCCACTTAGTGGTGCGTTGTACACCGTTAGAAACGAGACCCCAGTAGAAGTTTGTCAGTCAGAAGAAATTTTTGTATTTTTATCGGGGTTTAGTACATCAGAAAGCAGCCTTTATTACTTGCTGCAAAAGTGGCACACGTGTTGTAGTGGCGTAGTGGAGAGTGTTCATTCTGTTACCTTCAGACACAACGTGGCATGTGGCTCTACAACTGTGGAGTTAGAAACAGAAGGCAAATATTGAACAGTGGGCTTTGTGAAAATGGAAGGACAAGTGTAATGTGGTACTTGGTCACGAATGAGGTGCCTTTTAGAAAAAAAAGTAGATATGTGCAGCTATACTGAAATACTGCCGCTGGTACCGGATCACATACATGCACTTGCAGATGCAGCCTGTTGCCACCTATTTGTGAATTGCTGTCTCATTCTCTTTCAAACAACTATACAATAATTACGGGGAAAATAATGCAGCTTACAATCACTCATGTTTTTCAGTACATGCACTAAAAATTTTGTTAATCTGAAAACTATCAGTGCTTCAGATAGCTAAAAAAAGTATGTAAACTCACCCGAAATTGCACTGCAATGTTTTTACTTGGTCACAAATGAGGTGCCATTTAAAAAAAAAAACGATTTGAGTACACCCAAACTGAAATGACGGGGCACATATTGAATTACATACACACGCTCACAGAAGAATCTCACAGAATGGTACATAAGTACACAAGCAAAGGAAGCCGACAGTTTATTCTTACTTTTGCTTACATTGTTGGGTATGCAGTGTCTGTGCATTGTAATTTTTCACACAACGTGGGAAACAAAGTGCACAGCCAGCATCAGTATGACGTGTGCTGTGCTCTTTCTCGCCAACAGGAGACTCATTTGTCTGATGTCTTATATTTTACATACCACAACAGACTGGAAAACAGAAAACAAAAGGGCAGAGACTGCAGCTGAATTCATAGTACTTTAGAGCCCCTTTAGAACCCACCAGGTTCTTCAGGCAGCAGGTTATTGGCTATCAGACAAAAGTCAGAGCATGAAACATCTTGGAAATGTGAAACTGTGCGGGAAAGTCATCACACACTGTGACTTCTCTTGGATTTGAAGTCATGTACATTGGCATGCAACAGCGACGAGACCAGCAACAGCATTAGAACATTATGAGAGCAGGCCACTCAGCCCATCAAAGCTCGCCAGTCCTATCCACTTATTTCTTCCAAAAATAAATCAAGTCGAGTTTTGAAAGTCCCTAAAGTCTTACTGTCTACCACACTACTTGGTCGCTTGTTCCAAGTGTCTATCGTTCTTTGTGTAAAGAGAAACTTCCAAATGTTTGTGAGTACAGTGATCCCTCGCTATATCGCGCTTTGTCTTTCGTGGCTTCACTCCATCGCGGATTTTAAATGTAAGCATATGTGAATATATATCGCGGATTTTTCACTGCTTCGCGGATGTCTGCGGTCTACAGTACATGTGCTTCCTCAGTTGATTTGCCCATTTGAATTCAAACAAGGGACGCATTTGAATTGAAACAAGGGACTCTATTGGTGGATGGCTGAGAAGCTACCCAATCAGAGCATGCGGTTAAGTTCCTGTGTGCTGCTGATTGGCTCAGCGACGGACTGCTGCATTAACCAGGAAGTACTAATCTCACTCATTCAGCATTAACGTGCACAAGCGCCAACAGAAGATGCAAATGATTGCAGAAATGGTAAAAGTTTTGGATATGTTGAAGGAAGGAAACAGCTACACCGCTGCAGGACACCATTACAGCATAAATGAGTCCACGATTCTTTTTATTTAAAAAGGAGGAAAAGCATATAAGATCTACGGCCGCAGTGTCTTTTAACCAGGGCGCAAAATGAGTTGCAAGTGGACGTTGTAAGGCAGTAGTCTGGATGGAAAGATGGAAGAAGAACAACGGCGGTGCTAAACAGTCGCCTGAAGAGGCTCCTTTAGAAGAGCTGTATCCTTTGTTGTGCAGTAAAATTAAACTCATCGTTATCGGACAAGTCGTCGTGTCATTGTTGGTGAGTAACCATAATTAATTATTTACATAAAGTACTTATTACATGTACATAGTTTAGTGTCACTGTACACACATTTTATTGTATACAATTTTTCTTGCATTGTACGTATTTATTGATGGTGGCCTGTCTGTCGTAATGGCTGTAACATATGTGATATCGGAGACGCTCGATATCTTTCAAATAATATTTAGGTTTTACTGTGTTTACATACATAATTTCAACGAATCTTACATAATATCTAAGAGAATACAAAGGGTTTATGCTGTATAATTGTGCATGAAATGTTTATAATAGTGTGGGAGAGTTTATAAGGGCTTAAAATATATAAAAATAACCACATGAACATATGGTTTCTACTTCGCGGATTTTCTTATTTCGCGGGTGGCTCTGGAACGCATCCCCCACGATGGAGGAGGGATTACTGTAGTACTAGGGTGTTGTACCGTGTTAGCCATTATGAATGTAGTGAGAAGTCAAACAAAATGACAGCTTTTATTGGCTAACTAAAAAGATTACAATATATCAAAGATCTTGACCATACATTGTTCTTCTCTCTTGTTAAATGAATCTTAGCCTGAAGAGGTCTATTCATTTTTTGCATTTAAGATGTCTCACTTAAAGATTTACCAATGTTGTTTCTTGTCCTAGTGTGTATATAAACACAGGGAACTCCAGTTTCTTGCCTGAAGAAGGGGCCCGAGTTGCCTCGAAAGCATGCATATTGTAATCTTTTTAGTTAGCCAATAAAAGGTGTCATTTTGCTTGACTTCTCGCTAATGTTTGTGAGAAATTTGTGAGAAATTTACCATTAACAAGTTTCCAGCTGTGTCCCCATGTTCTTGATGAACTCATTTTAAAGTCACAGTCTCCACTGGATCCACTGGACTAATTATCTTCATAATTTTAAACACTTCAAGCATTTCTTCACCAACTAGAAATCTTGTAATGTGACATCAGCTTTACAGGGTGCCATTTCCTGTAAGCGGGTGTCACCCATCTTCTCCATTCTTCCATTTCCAAATCTGCTGAATTCCAATATGAGATTATGGTGGGTCAGACAGAACCCATTTCAGCAACACTGGGTATGAAAACGGAACCAACCCTATATAGGGCACTTTCTAGTATTTTTAATTAATTTTACATTTATGTATATGTAACACGTGGCCACCATATGCCAAGTTCTGAAGACTACCCATGTATGTACCACCATAGCTGGGAACTCTGGGGCCACAAGTTCAAGAATTAAAGCAGGACAAGGAGATACCAGAACAATCAGGCAGTGACCAAAATGACAGAAAGCCAGTAGTGCAGAATCACCAAAGTCTAAAATGAAAACACACAGAAGTTCTAGTCCCCTGAACAGATTAAATCAATGGCTAATATCAAAGCTTATTTGTCAAAATCCCAAAGCTTGAGTACAAACAATAGCATGCTGCCATCTTAAGCATCATCATTGGGGTGCAAACAATAGTGCATTTTACAGTTAAACAAGACTACTAATATTTAACTAGGGGGTTCGCCCCCTGCTCACTTCGCTTGCCAGCACGCCCAGCCTGCACTACACGCCAGACACTTCTCGTCTCTGCTGCTCGCGTTGTGAAGAGGGGGGCTGAACGCACCCCAAGGAGACGCGGTCCCTCCTCTGAAACCCCCTCTTAAACGGTGATACAATGGGAAACAAATATAGTTTTTTTTTACCTCCTCTTTGCTCGATCAGCTGCTGGATTGCTGCTGCTGCTGCTGTGTTGTGTGATCTGAATCTTGAGCAGCTCTTCGAACATTTAAAAGCTTGTACAGCAGCTGTCCTACTCTTTGTCTTTTATTTCTAGCCCCAGGTGTGGTTAAATCTCTTGGCATAAGTCGTGTCTTGCGGGACGTGAGTTCTTGATATTTTTTAGTTTATAATTTAAAAACAGAATAAGAAGCTGAAAATCTAACAACATCACATTTAAGTTTGAAAAATTCTGAAAAGAATGATACCAAACATATATATGTAGGTTTTAAAATAAGCCCGATTTAAAGCGTGACAAAAAACGTGACATAAAATCGTTGCAATTTTAGGCTTAGGATTTTATATACAGTATAGAGAGAGTAGATTTGTGTGGATATTAGAATTATTATAGGAATAGTCATTAAGCCTGTTACAATAACGGGCGCTAGAACAGTAGTGTATAAACATTAGTAGGAACTGTCCGTATTAAATGGCAAGGAACTTTGACCTCATTCTTTTTTGTTGGTCGTATTTTTCTTTGTCTTTCGGACTTTTTTTTGTTGATGTTTACTTGCTGAGCTGACCGTTCTTCGTGGGCTGCTGCCGTGTAGATAGATAGATAGATAGATAGATAGATAGATAGATAGATAGATAGATAGATAGATAGATAGATAGATAGATAGATAGATAGATAGATAGATAGATAGATAGATAGATAGATAGATAGATAGATAGATACTTTATTAATCCCAAGGGGAAATTCACATACTCCAGCAGCAGCATACTGATACGAAAACAATATTAAATTAAAGAGTGATAAAAATGCAGGTATAACAGACAATAACTTTATATAAAGTTAATGTTTACCCCCCACTCCCCAGACCCTTACCCGCCTTGTGTAAAATTGAAGAATCGCATAGTGTGGGGGAGGAACGATCTTCTCAGTCTGTCAGTGGAGCAGGACATTGACAGCAGTCTGTCGCTGAAGCTGCTCTTCTGTCTGGAGATGACACTGTTTAGTGGATGCAGTGGATTTTCCATGATTGATAGGAGCCTGCTGAGCGCCCGTCGCTCTGCTACAGATGTCAAACTGTCCAGCTCCATGCCAACAATAGAGCCTGCCTTCCTCACCAGTTTGTCCAGGCGTGAGGCGTCTTTCTTCTTAATGCTGCCTCCCCAGCACACCACCGCGTAGAAGGGGGCGCTCGCCACAACCGTCTGATAGAACATCTGCAGCATCTTATTGCAGATGTTAAAGGACGCCAGCCTTCTAAGGAAGTATAACCGGCTCTGTCCTTTCTTACATTTCCTTTCTTGTATTGTGTGTCTTTAATTTTCTGTGACTGTAATACTGTCTTGTACGTCTGTAATATAGCTTTAATTTTCTCTGGCGGTAATTCAGGCGTGCGCGTCAGTAATATGCTTTTAATTTTCTCTGACAGTAATACTGGCTTGTATGTGGCTGTAATATGCATCAATGTATTGTGTACCTTTAATTTCCTCTTGCAGTAATACAGGTTTGTATTTCCGTAAAACGCCTGTAACTTTCTCTGACAGTAATATCGCGCATCGCACCGTGCCCCGCGCATGCGCACTTCACCAGAAGACAAACACACACGGACACCTGGACGCACACAGGGATTTTATTAAAGAGGATAATTTAGATAACAGGCAGCTTTAAAGTGAGTAAAACTGTGTAAACAAGCATGTATTGTAGAGCTAGTCGGGGTAAGCTCTTGTGTGTAATAGAATAAGAGTTTAGCAGGTAGGTAGGTGCCTTTAAGACAGAAGGTTTTGAGATGCAAACACATGATGATGACTCAAAGGATGATAACAGACAGAAAACTGGGATGCTTTAGTAAAATTATTGGGAAATATGCAAATCATAAAGCAAATACTAAAAAAGTGTTATAACTGTTAGACCGTATAGTTTGCTCTCAGATAAACTAACCAGCGTGTAAATGCTTTAAGAAAATATGAAATAGGTGCTTTGCTGTCAACATTTTTTAATATTTAGCTAAAAGTAGCTCCACTGACAAGTAACAAGACCATTAGAAATTATTAATGGTCTGATTGTGACTGATGCAACCAAATCTTTCATGATCAGACATCAAAGCAATCCATAAAGCAAAGGATGTCAGAGACATCACAACTGGGATAGAAAAAGGGAGACATTACAAGAGGAAAAGTGACAAATAATATAGCAAGCAGAAGTTATTTCGACATTTGACATGGAGCTTGTTGTATGACTCTGACTTTATTCATTATTTTTTGTTTACCTGGTTTCTCTGCAAATAAACATTAGGTTATTTTGAAATAAAGATTGGGTATTATCTCACTGAAACTGCCTTCTTGTTTACTAACACTGGCAATCAACAGAGGTTTGGAGGTTCTAGAGGACGAGGGACCGAGATACTCATCCAGGTTCTGTAGGATCCTAACCAAGGTCATAAGTGTTAAAAGGATCACAAAAATATAGCGGGCTGTGCTCATTCATTTTAAATCCTTTTAGAGGTTGCAAATTGGTGTGTGGTGGCCTTGTTAGGGTATTTAGTGTAAAATCCTTTCAGGGTCGAAAGGCTCTTTTAGGAACATCACAGCCATTGCAGATTGGGACATGAGACTGAGCCACTGTCAGGGCGTGAAGTGGGCCGGTATTCACTTCTTCCAGTTTCAACATAAACAGTGGGTTATCTTTTCTTAGCATACCGGTTTTCAAGAATCTTCACGGGGAAAAACTCTTCAAGTGAATATCACTGTATGGCGACAGTCAAAGTTTCACTGTACAGCATCTTTTCTTAGCATACTGGGGAGTACCCAATATCCTCCAGTCAAGGGGGAAACTCCCCCTCGCAACTCTTTAACCGACTGTCATTATATGGCGATGATCAATGTTTCAAGCATCTTTATCTTAGCGAAGTTTCATTTTGCTGGCACCTTTTCCTGAGTCTTCATGGGAGATCACTCCCCTGTTCTTTAACTGAGCGTTGACATATCTTTGCACTCGAAGCTTCACAGAGGACCCACCTTCCATCCTCCCAACTCTTTGATCAAATGTTACTGTGCCAACATAAGGGGAGCACTGCCAGTAATTTGGTTAAATTTCAAGCGTATTTCAGAGTTTTAGTGTCAAATCCTCCCAGAAGTGGACAATTGAGAACAAAGAGTGGTCTCAGCAACGTGCAGCTTGCCCTTGTAAAGGATTCCAGGGGTACGTATTGTGGGGTGTTCATAAGGAGCAAGGTTAATAAACTCAGAAATATTATTTTAGGCATTTAAAGGATTAACTTGTCCACCAATACAAAGGAATCTTAGGAGGTTAAAGTGCCTATCATGATAAAACATCGGGTCAATGACCTCACATGTCACGACTTCCAGCTACCACCCAATATTAACAGGAACTATATACTCTCAATAATCTGGTCAAAGCCACTCAAAAATACACAGAATTAAAAAAAGAACAAGACAGTTAAAATAATAATAAAACTAGGAACCATGCGGACCGCCGGTCCAGTCAAGATCAGGATTCTAGCTCCAAGAGTTTGCGGGTACCAGCCGTGTCACATGTGCTTGACACACAGTGAATACCAGAGCTGTCATTCTTCTTCTTTCTGTCACACAATCAGCTTGTGCAATTTGCTTCACGCTCAGCAGCTGTCACCACTCTTCTTTTTCCTTCTGTCATGTCTCCTTATCAGTCATTTTGCCTATTCATCTTGCCGTGAGAGAGACATGAACCCAGATAACTTAGCAGAAGCTGTCACTATGCATATTTTTTCACTTCAGCAGCACGTATGACGTCAAAAGCTTTTGATTAAGACCAAGATCAGGGCTGTAGTTAGCGTGACAGACGGACACAGCCCTTAGCAATTTATACATATAGATAGCAATAAGCATAATCACATGGACAAAATGAAGATGAAAGTACAAAGTATGTACAGGAAAGCATTCAACACTTTCAAACACCACAGTGTCGTAATCATGTGTTTCCACCCCAAGGATGGCAGTGGGCCAAATTGAGACCCACTGGACATTGTGTCACATAGTAATGGTCAATTACATCCAACTAAACTTCCTCAAAGTGTAGCAAAATATTCTTTTTAGTTTAAAAGGTGTGGAGGGACCTAAATGGCACACAATTAATAGGTTTCTGTACTGAGTATCGTGAAATTCTTAGTTGCATGTGCTAAAAACCTGCAACACATTGCCAATCTTTAGCACTAAAACTACCTTACAGTTTGAGGTTGCATTCATATTTTTTTTTTCCTCTGGGCACATGGTGGGGTTCAGCTGTGAAAGTGTTAAAGATATCAAACTGAAGCCTCAGAAAGTAAGACAGAAGTCCTCTGAACATGGGACCAAAGCCTGGAAATGGGCTACCTAGCTGAGCTCTCCCGAGATTTTTCTCTTAATAATTTGTGATGTTTGCGGTGGGTTGGCACCCTGCCCAGGATTGGTTCCTGCCTTGTACCCTGTGTTGGCTGGGATTGGCTCCAGCAGACCCCCGTGACCCTGTGTTCGGATTCAACGGGTTGGAAAATGGATGGATGGATAATTTGTCATGTTGGAGGTGAACTGTATGTTGAACTGTCTAGCCCGTGGGAATTAAAGTTGAGGATTTTGTCTAGTCAACCATACCTCTATCGACCAAACTAACCGGTCTGACTACATGGTGCACTTTTCTTTCTAGAAAATTTTTCCTTCTCAGTAACCAACAGAATATCAGCCCTGCCTCCCTGTCCACGACACGCTGAGGTGTTCTGAGGTACACCGAGCTCAAAATGACAGCGCTCACTGTTCTGGAAAGAGACCACTCTCACTGGCTACAGGAGCCCCAGATCAGGTCCATCTGGGCACCTCCTCACAATCCCCTTCTTAAGTCTACATACTGGACTGTGAAGCAGAAGGAGGTCCGTTCATCCTCGGCCACTGACCCACCTTGTGACCCTGAGCAGGTTACTTCACCTGCCAATGGCAGAAATGCTGGAAGCAATTTAACCAGAATCACGATTCACCAGATAATTTTATGTAATTGAAAAAGGGGAGGAGCCTGCTGTGAACTGGGAGCAGCAAACGGAATTTGTTACATTTCAAAAATGTGGCATATTTTTAAGAAATGCCCCTCGGGACTTTGTGGTCTTTTTTGAAGTTTTAAAGTTCAACTCCATTGTCCTGGCACGTCTTTAATGATCAGCCCGTTTACAATCCCTTGCTCTCTCTTTTGGTTTTGGGTGTTTCAGCCACATTTTTTGAGGTAGTCACTTATTTGTCTTTAAGTGTATTCTGCAGTTTTATTTTTTTGTTAATGACCCAGTGTGCCCTGTTACTATAATGGAGCAGTGCTCACACTAATACAGCATCATGGTGTCAGATCTCAACCAGATGTCCATGTGACATCTGTGCAGCTTTTCTTCTCATGTCCACATATACAGTATGTGCAAATTAGGTAAACCAGCAGCTCTAAATTGACTCAGTGTATGTGTGTGAATGAGGGGGCCCGATGATAGCCTGGCACACCCTGCCCATGTAGGGTACTGCTTTGCTGCAAGTGCTGCTGGGATAGCCCCTAGGCCCCCTTGGTCCTGAGTCGGGTTAAGCCGGTTTGAGACGGTTATGTTAAGTTATTACGTCTGTGCTGCTATGCATTTCATACTCTGTATTGAGCCCGGGGCAACTAAAAGTGAAGAATGCTCCAGAATCATAAAAGAAATTTGACCTTTTTGCATTTTATCCCACCTGCTAATCTCTCCCACCTTCACATGAACTCATCACAAAGGAGACGGTTTGAGTGGCAGCCTTGAAACACCAAAATATCAACCCTGTCACCAAGTCTGTCCGACTGATGGCTTTTGTTTTACCTGGCAATGTAAGATGGGTCTGGCTGCAGACCTCCAGCCATAGGACCCTGTGGTGTCTTTCAGGCAGCCTGCAGCTGGAAATGTGAAATGGCGCGTCTTGAAGGGTTCTCTTGAAAATGTGCCATTCGGTGGGTGCCCAGGACTAAAACATCAGCTTAGTGGATAAACGCTTGTGTGCGGTAGTGTGGTGTGGTGGTTAAGGCTTTGGACGTTAAAACCCTGAGGTTGTGGGTTCAAATCCTACTCTTGATACTGGGTGACCCTGAGCAAGTCACTGGACCTGCCTGTGCTCCAACTGGAAAACCAAATGAAACGTAACTAACTGTATCATAAATGTTGTGTCACTTTGGATAAAGGCATCAGCCAAATAAATAAACGTGCTGAGCCTAAATACACAAGTGTAACTGAATTTTGATAATAAAGGCTAATATCATAAATTACTGTAACAAGTGATCTTCCATAACAAGATCAATTATTATTTCTACATTTATAAAAACTAGTGAAGACCGCCTGAGCGTTTCATTACATTGCGTGAGGGGCAATAGCCCCTCTACAAAACTCTACGCTTCACACCTCCAGCCGCAAGCCCCTGAAAGACTTTAGGAGGTCCTGTGGATGGAGTAGTCAACAGAGGGGGTCTGCTGCTGGAAATCTGCAGCCAAGCTCTATTGAGCAAAGTGACTTAATAAACCCACCCCTGGTGTGCTCTCTGATCCATAAGACACTTGCTCAGCTGTCTCTATGATTTGGGGGACCCTCCAGTACACCCCACAGTTGCAAAGGATAGATTGGACCCATGAGTCCTGGTACACCACCAACACATGCAACACTCATCATGTCCACCCTGTTTTCCTCATAATCATCTGTGACTTTGAACTGCCATATCTACTAATTCAGGTGACCCCAACAGTATGGTGACCCTACTATTATACAACACTCACCTTGTTCTCAAATCTGTGCAGACTCCCTAATTAATGATCCCCCCCCCTACCCAAGCGCCTGCCATTTCAGAGAAACCCATGGTATGGCCAAAAATACAACTGTACCCGACTCTCACTGATCCATGAGACCCCCACCATAGTATCCCCTGACGCACTAAACACTTGAAACGTCCATGATGCTAGGACAAATTCAGCAGACCCCCTATTCTCACAAATCTACAGGAGATCACTCAACACATAAGACCCTGCTGTGCCCACAATTCTGCAATTGCCAACCTCCTGTGCCCACCCATGCATGCCCTATTAGATACCTTGTCTCCCAATTCCTGCATTTAACAGACAACGTTCTCCATTGTCGACATGAGGAAGAGAGCCAACAGCTGTGGTAATGAGGAGGAGGCCATTCCCAATATGAACATTAGCCACAGCCATGCTGGGAGTGGCATTCAACATCAAGACTGAGAAAATCCAAAGAGGTGTTTAAGAGAAACGGAAGAGCAGGTCCGAGGCGGAATAAAAGCTGGAAGAGAAAGATGAGTGAACGGTTGACTTCTTTAAGCAGGAGAGCAAACAAGTAAAAAGATGGGCATTGGAGACATCCGTCTGCTCACCCATTCATCTGTTTGAACTGAAGGCTGTGAGGAGTAGACTTACACTGGCAGTGCCAGGCTCAAGGAAGGCACCAGCTCAGGATGGGGTACCAAGCAGGATACAGAAGAGGAGGGTGTTGTGTCAAGTTCAGGGTGTATGATTTGCATGGCCACCACAGCATCAAACACGAATAACCAGCTGGCTCCACTGCCATTAAGAACCAGTTTGAGGCAAACCGCAAGGTTTTCTTTGTGCCATGTTTTCTTGGTCTAGTGCCTTTACAGCTTTTCCAACACTTCTGTGACATTCTCAATAACGCCCACTCCAAAACCGGCTGCTGTTCAATGGTGACAATAGCAATTAAAGCATAGAGAGCCATTAGAGCCAGCTGAAGGGACCTTCAAACGTAGGAACAAACTGAGCCAGAGCCGGCCAGCTGCAGCTGGAACGTGGCATTAATAAAGAGACCGACGTCACAATTAGCCTTGTATAGCGCCTTGCACAAGTCAAGAAATAATACAACACCATCTTAAAAGTAGTCAGATAGTAAATGAAATATTAAGATCTGGAGTCAGTCTGTAAACGTCCTGCCTCCTTAGTGGGTCATCATGAGTGCTGCAGCTTTATTTCGAAATGAAACGTAACATTTTCAGACCTGCTTAGTCTAAGGGTAGGGCAGTGGGGGCAAAGTAGGAACCCACCCTGGACAGTCCAGTTACACAAATACAGCAAGTTCACCTACCATGCACATCTTCAAGAAAACCACAGAGACATAAACAGAACATGCAAATGTCACAAAGCAGGCAGTGGATGTGAAGTCACTCCACTGTGCCACCATGCTGCCCGTGGAATTAAACAGTGGGTACCCGTCTAAAATCCTAATACAGGGTACTTGGGAACAAGAAGGTGCTATCGGGGCAGAGGTAGATCATCAATGTCAAAGTGGCTGTTTCTAAAGACAATGCCACCATTAAGTAAGACACCATGTGATATACTGTATACAACTGTTAATCCGTTTATAAAGATATAGAACATTTGGGTGATCAAGATCCCTCAAAACTCCTGCAGACTCCATGACATCAGAATGAGCAGAGGCCACCTGTCGCCACAACACGTGTTTGGGTAGGAGCCATCCTATCTGCTAATCTGCAAGGCAGAGATAAAGAAATAGCAAGTCAACAGAGAAGACAAGCTGCCATTGACCACACGGTTAACCATTTACTATGGAAATCTGCAGCCATCTGTAAATCAGGAGTGCAGAGTAAATAAAGACAAGCGCAGGTAACAGTTGGTCTCCAAACCATTAAAATGATATCTGCAATAACAAAAAAAACACAGGCAGCCCCCCACGCTCCCTGGGCACAGAACAGAACAGTGTGTCCATTTCACAGATGGACCACCAGAGTGGCCTGCACTGGAAGGCAGAAGGTTGGTGACGTGATCCGGACAGAGGCACTTAAAATGCTAAGGATGAAACTGGAGAAAAGTGGCAAAAAGTATACAGTAATCCCTCCTCCATCGCGGGGGTTGCGTTCCAGAGCCACCCGCGAAATAAGAAAATCCGCGAAGTAGAAACCATATGTTTATATGGTTATTTTTAGATTGTCATGCTTGGGTCAAAGATTTGCACAGAAACACAGGAGGTTGTAGAGAGACATGAACGTTATTCAAACACTGCAAACAAACATTTGTCTCTTTTTCAAAACTTTAAACTGTGCTCCATGACAAGACAGAGATGACAGTTCAGTCTCACAATTAAAAGAATGCAAACATATCTTCCTCTTCAAAGGAGTGCGTGTCAGGAGCACAGAATGTCACATAGATAGAGAAAACAATCTCTAGCAAACAAATCAATAGGGCTGTTTGGCTTTTAAGTATGCGAAGCACCGCGGCACAAAGCTGTTGAAGGCGGCAGCTCACACCCCCTCCGTCAGGAGCAGGGAGAGATAGAGAGAGAGAGAGATAGAGAGAGACAGAGTTTGTTTTTCAGTCAAAAATCAATACGTGCCCTTCGAGCTTTTAAGTATGCGAAGCACCCTGTGCATCATGTCGTTTCAGGAAGCAGCTGCACAAAAGATAGCAACGTGAAGATAATCTTTCAGCATTTTTAGACGAGCGTCCGTATCGTCTAGGTGTGCGAACAGCCCCCCTGCTCAATCCCCATACGTCAGGATCAGAGAAAGTCAGCGCAAGAGAGAGAGAAAAGTAAGCAATCTAGCTTCTCAGCCATCTGCCAATAGCGTCCCTTGTATGAAATCAACTGGGCAAACCAACTGAGGAAGCATGTACCAGAAATTAAAAGACCCATTGTCCGCAGAAATCCACGAACCAGCAAAAAATCCGCGATATATATTTAAATATGCTTACATATAAAATCCGCGATGGAGTGAAGCCGCGAAAGGCGAAGCGCAATATAGCGAGGGATCACTGTAATGAGCCTGCTTAAGGCGCTATATAAGCTTGTAGCACACCCCCCAGCTTATAGCTTGTGCGGAGGGTGTTACCAGATTTGCACAGCAAGGAATCCGTTATGCTTTAAAAATGAGGGACGGATAAAATCAGGCCAACAACCTACGCCTTACCGAATTTCCGCCCTGACACTCGAATATTAACAACACCCAGGAAAAAGCCCCTTAAGATTAAATACACCAAACACACAAATTTATAAAATGATCCTTATCTGATAGAACAGGAGTGAGCAATGTCGGTCCTGGAGAGCCACAATGGCTACAGGCAGGGGCGGACTGGCCATTAGGGCATTTGGGCAATGCCCAGACCGCGAACTCTGGTCTGGTCATGGGCCGGCCGTTTCATGAAATAAATTGTATGTACTGGTTACTGTTTGACATTAAAGTTAATTTTCTAAACTACTAAACATTATCTGTTCGGTACTGCCATTTATATAGTCCTATATATATATAATATACCGTATTACGTCAAGTTATTTTAATTGTCAGTACACAACGTTGCAGTGAAAAATTTGGTCAAAACTGCCTTTTGCCGATTTCTGTTTTGATACCGCTACATTTCAGTGAGCATATACATTATTGCAATTTATTTTATCTCATATCTAGTATTTAAATTCTTTGGTACTAATAATTAGTTTAGATTATGTATTATGCATTTTATTGTTCTCTGGTCGTCGGCGTGAACGATAATTAGTGGTTTTCATCTGCGATTTTTAGTATGATGAAATAAAGTTATAAAGCACAGGATAGGAATTTTTCATATTAGGATGGAACATTTATAGTTTATCGTTAAATTAATAGAACATTTCAATCATGTGAGGTTTTTATTATAACCTCAGTTATAATTTATTACATTGTAAATGAGCAGCTACTAGCCTACTAGGGTACTGGCACTTGGACATGACATTGACATTTGACATGTACTCGAATAACATGTAAGCCCTGTTACTACATGTTTATTTTTCAGTAAATGTTATTTCTAAGTATGCCATCAAATTTAAAGTTGTGTCTAAACAGCAGTGTACAGATTAAGTTTGGCAACAGTTTAGATAGAGTTCATATCCTAGGCTCATAGCAAGTAGCGAGCCGCATAAGAAAATGACAATGAATAATGGGCCGAGTGGGTCGACCTCGTCACCTCATTCATTGAAGGATATCCGGGCCGGTTTTGAGACCCAGTCTGCGCCTGGCTGCAGGTTTTCATTTTCAACCCAATTGCTTAATTATTAACCAGTCCTTTCCAATCTCAAACCTTATTTAATTTTATGGCTTGTTAGTCTGCAATGTCAGGTTCTGATATCGTAGATTTTTTTCCTTTCCAAGGATATCATCAAAATGATTTGAAGCCTAAAACGGATCATTTTCAGTCTGTCACATTTTCTATTAAGTGTTTTAATAAATCAAACACACAGAGATGTAAATCAAAACAAGTTAGATGGAGAACTGCTGACTGCTTTGTTATTTGCAACTTATTGCTAATAGGAGCCATTAAAACAGTGACTGCAGCTGTTTAAGATTGAAATAAGCAATTAAGGGTGGGGAACCTTAACAAGTGAGACCACTAAAATGAAGCCTCAAAATGTCACTTGAGCAAGAAGTGCGTCATCAGCAATAATTGACTTCACATTAAGAAACTGTGCTGGAACAAAAACCTGCAGCCACTGCGGCCCTCCAGGAGCGACATTGCCCACCCCGTGCTAGAATAACGATTTACAAATACAAAAAATACTAAACACACCCCACAAACAAACTCTCACACCACAATGATTACAGTCCTGAAAAAAACATTTAAACCTCTGGCAGTTTACTGCTTAGCTTTTCACAATTTTAGGTCATTCATTGCATTTCAACTGATTAAATTTGAAGAAAAACTGGAAAAATTTCTAAAGCTTTTGACAGGTAATGTACATAACATGGTGGTTACTATGAAAAAGCACTACATAAACTACAGCTGGACTTTATGGTGTAACTTGAAAAAAGACACAACCTGCTAGTGTAAAAATGATAGATAGATAGATAGATAGATAGATAGATAGATAGATAGATAGATAGATAGATAGATAGATAGATAGATAGATAGATAGAAAAGGCACTATATAAATGTAATGAATTATTATTATTATTATTATTACTATATGATAGATAGATAGATAGATAGATAGATAGATAGATAGATAGATAGATAGATAGATAGATAGATAGATAGATATGAAAGGCACTATATAATAGATAGATAGATAGATAGATAGATAGATAGATAGATAGATAGATAGATAGATAGATATGAAAGGCACTATATAATAGATAGATAGATAGATAGATAGATAGATAGATAGATAGATAGATAGATAGATAGATAGATAGATAGATAGATAGATAGATAGATAGATAGATATGAAAGGCACTATATAATAGATAGATAGATAGATAGATAGATAGATAGATAGATAGATAGATAGATAGATAGATAGATAGATATGAAAGGCACTATATAATAGATAGATAGATAGATAGATAGATAGATAGATAGATAGATAGATAGATAGATAGATAGATAGATAGATAGATAGATAGATATAAAAGGCACTATATAATAGATAGATAGATAGATAGATAGATAGATAGATAGATAGATAGATAGATATAAAAGGCACTATATAAATGTAATGAATTATTATTATTATTATTATTACTATATGATAGATAGATAGATAGATAGATAGATAGATAGATAGATAGATAGATAGATAGATAGATAGATAGATATGAAAGGCACTATATAATAGATAGATAGATAGATAGATATGAAAGGCACTATATAATAGATAGATAGATAGATAGATAGATAGATAGATAGATAGATAGATAGATAGATAGATAGATAGATATAAAAGGCACTATATAAATGTAATGAATTATTATTATTATTATTATTACTATATGATAGATAGATAGATAGATAGATAGATAGATAGATAGATAGATAGATAGATAGATAGATAGATAGATAGATAGATAGATATAAAAGGCACTATATAAATGTAATGAATTATTATTATTATTATTATTACTATATGATAGATAGATAGATAGATAGATAGATAGATAGATAGATAGATAGATAGATAGATAGATAGATAGATAGATATGAAAGGCACTATATAATAGATAGATAGATAGATAGATAGATAGATAGATAGATAGATAGATAGATAGATAGATAGATAGATATGTGAAAGGCACTATATAATAGATAGATAGATAGATAGATAGATAGATAGATAGATAGATAGATAGATAGATATAAAAGGCACTATATGATAGATAGACAGATAGATAGATAGATAGATAGATAGATAGATAGATAGATAGATAGATAGATAGATAGATAGATAGATAGATAGATAGATAGATATAAAAGGCACTATATGATAGATAGATAGATAGATAGATAGATAGATAGATAGATAGATAGATAGATAGATAGATAGATATGAAAGGCACTATATAATAGATAGATAGATAGATAGATAGATAGATAGATAGATAGATAGATAGATAGATAGATATGAAAGGCACTATATAATAGATAGATAGATAGATAGATAGATAGATAGATAGATAGATAGATAGATAGATAGATAGATAGATATAAAAGGCACTATATGATAGATAGATAGACAGATAGATAGATAGATAGATAGATAGATAGATAGATAGATAGATAGATAGATAGATATAAAAGGCACTATATGATAGATAGATAGATAGATAGATAGATAGATAGATAGATAGATAGATAGATATGAAAGGCACTATATAATAGATAGATAGATAGATAGATAGATAGATAGATAGATAGATAGATAGATAGATAGATAGATAGATAGATATGAAAGGCACTATATAATAGATAGATAGATAGATAGATAGATAGATAGATAGATAGATATGAAAGGCACTATATAATAGATAGATAGATAGATAGATAGATAGATAGATAGATAGATAGATAGATAGATAGATAGATATGTGAAAGGCACTATATGATAGATAGATAGATAGATAGATAGATAGATAGATAGATAGATAGATAGATAGATAGATAGATAGATAGATAGATAGATATGTGAAAGGCACTATATAAAATTTAAATACTGAGGAAAGATACACAATTAGATTGATAGGCAGACAGGAAAGGCACTATATAATAGAGAGATCATTTCTCTTTAATTGCATGAAATGTTTTGGTCTTTTATTAAACAGATTTCATCAGACTTGGTCAGTTCTCCCCCCCCTTTCTATCTGTGATGTCAGTTCACTAGAACTCTCCATCTGATCCCATACCTTGCTGTAGTTATTGTAATCTTTTCAGCTCAAACTGTAGACAATGTAAATTTTTATAAAGTCTGAACTTTCATCCTCCTATCATAAGAGCATTTTGGATATGTGTTCATCAATTGTTTTTATGGAGATTGTGCACGAATTTGTCATCATCAGAATTGATTCACTTTTTCCGTTGGCCTCAGCTGATCCCGAAGTCTCGCTGCGGTTCTCGGAAGGCAGTAATCGCGTCAGCATTTCATTCCAAATATTTGTTTACTTAGAAACCAATTCAGAATGTAACTTGTCATTTACCAGAACAGGACTGGTTGTTCCTGATGCCTTTCTGCAGTCTCTGAATTTCCTAACAGTGTACACATATGTTTGACTTTTCCGTGATTTTTGGAAAGATTTTTAATGGGATTTAGTCCCATTTTAGTTCACTTGTAAACTTTTTTTTTTAATGATTATCTTTTGATCCAGCATGGTGGCACAATGTGTATGTAGCACTGCTGCCCTGCAGATCCAGTGCCCACAGCTCATGTCCTGTGCCTGCCTGTCGTCTGTCTTGATTTTGCATGTTCTCCCATGTTTGTGTGGCTTTTAGTTTGCCTTCCTCGTCCACAAAGGTGAATGTGTGTGTGTGTTAAGTTTATTAACTGTACCAAGTTTGCACTGTGTCTGCAGATGGGCACTACAGTGGTCTGGCACCATCTCTAGCCCTATCTTCTGCCATACACCCAGTACTGCCAGTATAGGTTCTGACCATCAGATCCCCTATATTGGGTTCAGGAGGTCTGATAATTTTACATTATATTAAATTCTCATTTAAAAATGAGATGCAAAGGTCGGCTACATTTGCATGTGTGAATAAAATATGCATTAAAAAATAAAAAAAATTGGTAGATTGTGGGCAGCATAATTGAAGAAAATAAAACTTACACCCGTTGAAATTCTTTTAAAACGCGTCTGGTGAAATACACCAGACTCCCGGCCCTGCATTTTAATTTGCCACTCGGTTGGCACGAAAGCCTGCTGGCGCTGCGGTCCTCCTAGAGCGGGGCAAATTATTATTTTTTGTTTGTTTTTATCCGGCGCAGTCCCGAGCTCCTTTCCAGACGAGAAGCCTTAACTTCATTTCTGCTCACAGAGCCGCTGATGTTTTTTTTTTTTTTTTTTTGCACAAATGACGTGAAGTGCGCGACAGGACTCAGCGGAGCGGCATCGAGTTAAAGGTGAATGACTAGAAAGTAAATAACGGCCCACGTATTCGGGCTGACCACGCACCGACTGACCCTCCGAGATCACAGCATGACGGCCATTCCGCAAGGGGCATTTAGTCATGAGCACTTCTAACTTTCCCAGAGTACAACCGGCCGGCTGTCTGAGTCCATCCCTCCTGTCGAGCTTGTGAGCCCATTAGACCTGCGTCTCGGCATTGGCGCCCCCTGTCACCTCAAAAGGTCCGATCGTTGCCGGTGCTCACGGTGCGACGGCCCTGCTGTGTTCGCCGCTTCCAGACACTCCAATATCACACGGTGTGCACACTTCCTTGACCCAACTGTGAAGTGCAAAACTCGAGTGCAACCCGTGCACCCCAAGTGTGTACCGCCCGCCAGTCTGTCCGCGCGCAGTGCCGGCACACGTACCTCGAGCGGCAGTCCGCCGCCGTGTCACTGAGCCCGTCTGCCTGCTGTCACTGCTCGGCTGTTTTCTTCGCTGCCGCTGACTTTCGACATCAGCATGACTCGGCACTTCGGCTTGTTTTTCTGTGGTTTTTTTTTTCTCCCCTCCTACTGGCAGAGGCCGACTCTGAAAAGTCAATCAAGCAGCCGCTTTATGAAAGCGAAAGTGGAACCTCGAGGCCTCTATTCAGTATTACTAAGGACCTGGAATGTGATTGAAAAAGGGGGCAACTCTCGCGACCCCGGACCCGAAACTCAGCACTAATGCATTACAAGGCATGGATTTCATCGTCGTGGCTTGAAACTGGATGGACTGCATTTCTTAGGCTTCTAGTCAGCTGTTGACTCTTCACTGGCTGGTCTGTTATAGCGCCTCTCATAGCATGGCACTGTTAACATGACAGGACAATACAAAACGTTCTTGTCGTTTTTGGGCTCAATTCATTAAAAACTTGTTGTCAAGAAAGACTCTCACCTAAAACAAAAGGATTGAGCAATTTTTGTAAATGAAATGATGGATGCAATTAAAAGAACTAAATCTGCATGAGCCACCATTACAGTGACGTGCACAGTGGCCCAAAAGAGCAGCGGGGGCAGTGTAGAATTTGTCACAAATTAGTGCCCCATTTTAGTCCTCAGTTTTCAGTTAAACTAACGGGGATGCCCTGCTGTTGCTCGCGTTGGAAAAAAGTGAAAGTTTCCATTTATTATTTGGTAGTTAATTTTGTCGTGGCGAAAAATTATCACCACAAAGCTTTTTACCTAAAATGAAGGCAATTAGGAGACTCGGGATATGCAAACAGAGTCTATATTTTTATTGCAATAAAATAACAATAATAATAACACGGACTCAACCCAATTCAGCTAAATTGAGCTGAGCCCCGATCAGTTCAGGACTCCAAACTTAAGTCATTTCTTATCACTCCGACCTCGCTCAGATTAACTCATTCGCTGTTTTTCTCTGACTCCCCTCTGCACCTGCCCCAGCCTATACCTCGAGTTCTCATGGGAGCCATTATTATCTCCTGACTTTCCCTGCAGCTGCCCCCCAGTATTTTTACTGTCTATTGTTAATTTTACTTTCTGTTTTGCTCATTTCTATTGGCCTTGGCTGGGCAGAAGTTCCTTCTTCCATATTTGGTCACTCTCTTATCACTTCCCTTTTCCCTTGGCCTTCCAAATTATTTTTATTTAGCTGCTGAAGCTAAGCTTTAATTAAAAACAAATATAGCATGTACCTTTTATTTAATCATTTGCTTGGTAGGCCTGACTTGCAGTAATATCTACACTAAGGTTAATGTTTATATATTTCTCTATATTTATTTATACTAGTACATGAATATACTAATTTTATTTTTTATGCATTACATCAACCTGACCTTGTTAGTAGCAATGCCTGTTGCTGTTTCTGCTGATTCACTATTCCAGCTGGCTTCTCACGTGCCTACCAGAACCATTTTTCTATATTTTCTCATTGGTATCGTTCCTCAGCTTCCTAACCTTCAACACAAGTGTCCATGTTTTCCCCTTCTTCAGTCCTCGATAGTTTCTGTGCGTCATTCTCTTTCTATTCTGTCATTCCTTTCCCAAATTGGTAATTCTGCTCCAAGCTTAAAAATAATGCAATATGGCTAATGTCTTTTATTTATGTATTTGCTTGACTTTCTAATTTATGCTAAATCTAATGCTTCAGAAGCTGTTAATAACTTTTATGGCTATTTATGCTAATATGCTATTTATGCTTAATATATAAACTTTTTCTCTTCCATATTTATTATTCGAATTTTGTTCAAAAGTCAAACTGTCATTATTAACAAATAATGGATAAAGAGTGCTTTATGATACACAATATTTTTCATTTCGCCATTAGGGGCAAAGTACATATAAATTCTTTCCTGATGCTACTTTGGAGCAGGCAACGTATAACTGGCCACGTAAACCACACGGTTCTTTGAGGTAAACGCCAGTAACTTTAAGTGATTGCCCTTGCACTGTATTTATGGACATCGCAAATGCAAGACGCACTGGAAATTGAAGTTGCTTGAATTCGAAAGGGGGTTCATTGTGAATCAGAGGTATACGTGGAATGAAAACAGTAGCCTTGATTATGTGTGGATGACGTGACAGTGTTGCCACATTTCTCACATTCTTGATATATACATTTTCCATCCATCCATTTTCCAACCCGCTGAATCCGAACACAGGGTCACGGCGGTCTGCTGGAGCCAATCCCAGCGCACAAGGCAGGAACCAATCCCGGGCAGGGTGCCAACCCACCGCAGGACACACACAAAGCACACACTACAGCCAATTTAGAATCACCAATCCACCTAACCAGCATGTCTTTGCACTGTGGGAGGAAACCAGAGCACCCGGAGGAAACCCACGCAGACACGGGGAGAACATGCAAACTCCACGCAGGGAGGACCCGGGAAGTGAACCCAGGTCCCCAGATCTCCCAACTGCGAGGCAGCAGCACTACCCATTGCGCCACCGTGCCGCCCGATATATACATTTTTCCCAATTTAATTAGAATTTACTGTTTTAGGGTTTTCCTTCATTTTTTTAATTATGTTGACACATTTACATTTTTTTATTAATCACCGAAACTGTAGCGTTTGGATATTTACTCGTCCTCTTACTTGGTGATTGCATCGGGACAGACAAACTTTCTTGCTTATTTATTAGATGGAAATTTCATAGATTTTGTTGACTTTATCTTTGTTAATAGTGACATCTTACTCTAGGGACAAAACCAGAAGAACCCTTCTTGTAGACACAGATTTCTAAGTTTGGGTCTCAAGTGAACTGAGCTTGACAAAAGTCTTGTTCAGAAGTGCCCGTTGATACAGGCAATGTGGCATTGACTTTCAGGAACTGAAAACCTAAAATTTCCTTCAGACTCTTTGAATATGGGCTTTGTTTTTTGGGCAGGAGAGTTCTGGATAAAAAGCCGTCAGAAGACCTGAGCCAGCTCCACGTGAAAGTTGGTCTGTCTGTTTTTCGATTTGAGCGCGCAGACATCCACGCAGACGCACTCAGAGAGACGCTTGTGCTTTTATAGGTTCACTAGCTAAAGTACCTGGTATTGCTCGTATAAATAAACTGGGAAAAACTTCTTTTGGAAATTCAGTGTGGCAAAACGCAACCCACGATGAGACCAAATGATGTACTCTTGATGTAATCTGTAATCCCTGAAACTTCTAATAACGATACGCCAGGCTTAAACCGTGGATCAGGTCAGGTCACATCGGGGAGCATGCCCTGGCATAGAGCATTGCCACACCCACCACACGACAAATCAACTCGGGATGCTGGTTGGCAGCCCCCCAGGCAGATACACGGTTTAGTCCCACCCTCCTTTAATGACCCTCTATCTGCAGCATGCCAGGTGTTACGTGGGTGTCCCCTTGGCCTGGTCTGGCCAGTCGGGTCCTCAACAATGAGGGTCCTGTGAGCCAGATCACCCTCAGGAATCGCGCTACATGGCTGTAGTGGCGTAAATGACATTCCCTCACAATGCAGGTAATGTGCCTCATTCGGGACTCCATGACCAACCACTCCTTCGATACAAAGTCAAACCTGCGGTGCCCAAGGATTTTCCAGAGAGACACAGTACCAAAGGAGTCCAGTCTTCATCTCAGGTCACTGGATAGCATCCATGTCTCGCAACCATATAGCAAGACGGGAAGCACCAGGACTCTAAAGACTTGGACCTTCGTCCTTTTACAGAGATATCGGGAGCGCCACACACCCCCTTCCAGCAACCTCATGACCCCTGATGCTCTCCCAATCCGCCTACTGACTTCATAGGAAGAGTCACCAGAGACGTGAATGTCACTGATGAGGTAAGTAAACCTCTCAATGAGGTCGACACCATCACTGCAGATAGACACACTGCTGATGGCTGTGCGTAAGAGGTCATTAAAGATCTGGATCATTTAAAAAGAAAAAAGGAAACTCCTAAAAAAACTATTTTTTAAATTTTGCCTTTTGGCAGCTACAGTTTAGTTGTACTCCTGATGAGTTAGATATGCATATTATTATCATATTCTTCAATGAGTTTGCAATCCTTATTAATTTCTACTTTTCTGGGTTTTTTTTCAGTTCTTCTGCAGTGGCCACCTCCACCTGATCAAAGTCCTGTGCAGCCATCTGAGATGTTTGAATGAAAACGTAGGCCCCAACTGTCCATGAGACCCCCTGCATTGAATCCTCCAGGATGAAGCCTAAAAAAACAATAAGGAACAACTTAAGAACATTTATTTTAGGTAGAATGCCAAGAGAGATCAACAGAAGACCAAAATGACCAACACACCAATACTTATTTACACATTTTTTCCAGGAATTAATATTAGTAGTTATCCCACTCTATTTTCATATGGGATAGTACTAGGGTATTGCACCGTGTTAGCCATTATGGATGTACTGAGAAATCAAGCAAAATAACTCCTTTTATTGGCTAACTAAAAAGATTTCAATATGCAGGCTTTCGAGGCAACTTAGGCCCCTTCTTCAGACAAAATGTAATAAAGAAAGTGGACTTCCCTGTGTTTATGTAGACACCAGCACAAATAACAACATTGGAAAATCTTTAAGTTAGACATCTTAAATGTAAAAAATTAATAGACCTCTTCAGGCTAAGATTCATTTAGCAAGAGAGGAGAACAATGTACAGTATCTCACGAAAGTGAGTACACCCCTTACATTTGTGTAAATATTTTATTATATCTTTTCATGGGACAACACTGAAGATATGACACTTTGATACAATGTAAAGCAGTAAGTGTACAGCTTGTATAACAGTGTGAATTTGCTGTCCCCTCAAAATAACTCCACACACAGCCATTAATGTCTAAACCCCTGGCAACTGAGTACACCCCTAAGTGAAAAATGTCCAAATTGTGCCCAAAGTGTCAATATTTTGTGTGGCCATCACTATTTTCCAGCACTGCCTTAATTCTCTTGGGCATGGAGTTCACTAGAGCTTCACAGGTTGCCACTGGAATCCTCTTCCGCTCCTCCATGACGACATCACAGAGCTGGTGGATGTTAGAGATCTTGCGCTCCTCCACCTTCCGTTTGAGGATGCCCCACAGATGCTCAATAGGGTTTAGGTCTGGAGACATGCTTGTCCAGTCCAGCACCTTTACCCTCAGTTTCTTTAGTAAGGCAGTGGTCATCTTGGAGGTGTGTTTGAGGTCATTATCATGTTGGAATACTGCCCTGCAGCCCAGGGAAAGGATCATGCTCTGCGTCAGTATATCACAGTACATGTTGGCATTCATGGTTCCCTCAATGAACTGTAGCCCCCAGTGCCAGCAGCGCTCATGCAGCCCTAAACCATGACACTCCCACCACCATGCTTGACTGTAGGCAAGACACACTTGTCTTTGTACTCCTCACCTGGTTGCCACCACACACGCTTGACACCATCTGAACCAAATAAGTTTATCTTGGTCTCATCAGACCACAGGACATTGTTCCAGTAATCCACGTCCTTAGTCTGCTTGTCTTCATCAAAGTGTTTGCAGGCTTTCTTGTGCATCATCTTTAGAAGAGGCTTCCTTCTGGGACGACAGCCATGCAGACCAATTTGATGTAGTGTGTGGCAGGCGTATGATCTGAGCACTGACAGGCTGACCCCCCAACCCTTCAACCTCTGCAGCAATGCTGGCAGCACTCATACATCTATTTTCAAAAGACAACCTCTGGATATGACGCTGGGCAGGTGCACTCAACTTCTTTGCTCGACCATGGCGAGGCCTGTTCTGAGTGGAGCCTGTCCTGTTAAACCGCTGTATGGTCTTGGCCACTGTGCTGCAGCTCAGTTTCAGGGTGTTGGTAATCTTCTTATAGCCTCGGCCATCTTTATGTAGAGCAACAATTCTTTTTTTCACATACTCAGAGAGTTCTTTGCCATGAGGTGCCATGTTGAACTTCCAGTGACCAGTATGAGAGAGTGTGAGAGCGATAACACCAAATTTAACACACCTGAGACATTGTAACACTAACGAGTCACATGACACCGGGGAGGGAAAATGGCTAATTGGGCACAATTTGGACATTTTTCACTTAGAGGTGTACTCACTTTTGTGAGATACTGTATGATCAAGATGTCTGGATAATATAACCGTCCAACAAAGTCTTTTGAAGTTTCTGCTGAGTTTTTCAATACAATGTGGGTCTGTAGTCAGGTTGTCTGGGATAGTCCGAGAGATGCAAACAATCCTCATATCTGACCATAAAGCTCTTGTCTCTATTCAAACCATGTTGTAATGTGTTCAATTTTAGCATGAGTTTAACTTTCCATTCTATTCTCTCTTGCTGTGTTCTGAAGTTGCCGTAAGCTCTGTGACTTTAAAGTCCCTCTCACAGTGTCCATGGCATATCTCATATGGGATAGTAAAGGGTAGCCTAGCTTTAATAAGGCACCTTGCTTATTGCTGATTTTTCTGCTGCCTACAATGAATGGCAGACACGCACTTGCACTCGGAAGCGATCGACCGAGTCCTAAACAGTGGAGGGCGATTCACAAAAGATTCATTCTTTTTCAACGACTCTTTTCAGCAAGTCATACAAATCAATTTGTGAGCACAAATGAATCGATTCAGCAGAACTCGGCAAGAATGCTGTAATGCATGCGTGATGTCGTCAGTGTCTCTCGTTTTGCAGGCAGGATTTTAAAACACATATGCATTTACCGCCCATCTGATTCATGCTACTCGTTCACTTCTCTTATGATTCATGCAAGTTCAAACAGAAGACAAGAACACTGTCACTGCTGATTCACTCGCTCATCTCACAAATACAATAGAGCAACAACATATTTAGGACAGAATATATCAGTTCTAAAATGGAATATATAGACACTAGCATAGCAAATAAATGGCCTTAATGGTACAATGGAAAGTCCGTCTGTTTTGATTGTGTTGTGCGTTTGTGAACCTCTGTTCGCCGGATACATCCCTCTTTCTTTATGCGTCCTGTTGCCTTTGCTCATCAGACATTCTAGCCCTCTTGTAGACAGCAGACGACATGACACACCGACGTATGGCAAACGGTTCACCGTGTAACACCAGCCACTTGTCTTTATTTATCAGACATTCTGGCCCTTACATCCCTCTTTCTTTGCTTGTCCTGTTGCCTTTGCTCATCAGACATTCTAGCCCTGTTGTAGATGCCGGATGACATGATGCCCAGATGTACAAACAGATGGCGAACTGCTCACTACCTTATGCCAGCCACTTGTCCTTATTTATTGGGCACTCTAGTCCTTTTATCCCTCTTTCTTTGCTTTTCCTACTGCCTTTCTTTGTTGGACATTCCAGCCCTGTTGTAAATGCCGGATGACATGACACACAGACGTATGGCAAACGGTTTACCATCTCACGCCAGCCACTTGTCTTTACTTGTTGGACATTGCCACCCTTTTGTGGACTCCAGACGACATTACATCCGGGCACAGACACTGGACAGATAGACATGCTATCACTTTATATGGTGACGTTCACGCTGTGCCTTCCGCCCCAGCCTTTCAATTTTCAAACTGAATCATTACCCGAGAATGAGTCTCCATCCATCCATCCATTATCCAACCCACTATATCCTAACTACAGGGCCACGAGAGTCTGCTGGAGCCAATCCCAGCCAAACCCCGGGCAGGGTGCCAGCCCACTGCAGGCACACGCACACACACACACCAAGCACACACTAGGGACAACTTAGAATCACCAATGCACCTAACCTGCATGTCTTTGGACTGTGGGAGGAAACCCACGCAGACACGGGGAGAACATGCAAACTCCATGCAGGGAGGACCTGGGAAGCGAACCCGGGTCTCCTTACTGCGAGGCAGCAGCGATAAGAATGAGTCTCATGATTCTCATTCGTTTAATTTACAGACAAATCATTACCCGAGTACAAGATGCACAATTCTTATTCATATATGATTCTCGTGCTTTATGCTTTCAAACAAGACGATGTTATGTGATGAGAATTATCAGCTTAATATATAATTTAGTATATACAGTAATGTACAATTTATGTTATTATATATTTTACAGTTCTTTCAAAGGGGACACATTGAAAGTTTTTTTTCTGCTACCGCCAGCCTGAGCTCCTATTGATGAAACAAGCAAATCCCATGAATTGTTTCACTTAAATGGGTAGTTCAAAAAATCAAGTCAGTAAAGTGATTTAAAATGCCCATCACTAGTCCTAAAAGAGAAAGGACACTTGGGCCAATGAGGGGTAGGTGGCAGGGGCTTGAGACATTGTAGCCACTGTGCACGTCCCTGCACCAGCATATTACAGGGCACAGAGATTCACTCGTCACTCTGGAGACACCAATCACAGACCTCATTCACATAATCTTAGCAGGACAGAATTGCTGCTTGCTTCCGTGCCCACCAGTCATATAGTCTGACATGCCCAGCGACTCAGTCCAAACAGTCTGTGACTCGCCCCAGCTTGATTTTGTTTTAAGTCGTAGTGGTGGGCTCTGTTTATGAGAGAGACAACAACCACTGAGCACCCACCCAGAGGTACAATACATATAACAAGCTATAAAGAGTAAGCAAGATGGGTGATTTGGACCTGACAAAGAGAAGGGAGACTCATCTGTCTGACGTCACGTATTTTATGTACCATGACAGAATGAAAAAATCAGGAGTGGTCTCCCCTCGACTTTCTCGTATACTCAGATATGGGGATGGATATTTGAGGAGTAAACTGTGGACACTTTTTGTGACTGAAGACAGAGAAGAAAATTAAAATTAGTCAAAACCTTTTATTAATACATACCAGGCAAGGGTAAAATGTCAGAGAAACACAGTCCTAGGACACCGCGCTTCATCTGCCTCGAGCGCAGATGTCCTTGTTCTTTTATACCTTTCTAATCTCCTGATCGTTGACCACGTAAGCAAAAAATAGCATCCTGACTCATTGTACTTTTCCAATTTTGTAAAGTCATTACCCTAAAGGTATATTTTCTTGTCACACACATCATCAAAAGAAAACTTCCAGAAAGTATACATGCTTTTTGTCACGTACGCAAAACACAAACAAGTTTCATCATTCTTGTCCTATTTTCTATACACACATACATTTTGTTCAATTACATCTTTTTATGTTTTCACACTCCTCCCTTTTTGAACAAAATGATGTGGGCAATATAATTCTATCTTGAAATGGTTGATGAAAGGGAAGGGGGAGAGAAAATGGAAGAAGCTATACGAGACATGCGCTCCTCATGTAGTATATATGCCCTTTCCATAGAGGCGGTAAAGTACTTAGATATTATATAGCGAAACAAAGGGATAATACAACAACCAAACAGGAGGAGGAGACAAAATGTCACAACCAAAGAAATGAAAACAGATCTTATCCATTGTCCCCAGGATCCGAAGGAGGATGTAAACCACTGATCCCAGGGATTTGTAATGCCAGAATTAGTGGAAAGTTCTTTAGAGAGAGCAGTGAGGCCTGCCAATGCACGAGTTATTGATCCATCTGGCGCGGTATTATTTGGAATATATGTACAACAAGCATCACCAAACATAGCACAGACACCTCCCTTTTCGGAAAGTAACATGTCCAGGGCTAGACGATTTTGCCAAGTCATCAGAGAAGTACGATCAAGCTGTTCATGTATGCCTTCAATAGCGTCTTTGGTGAAGTTAAGGAATCGTTGTTGGTTATAATAAAGGTAATTAATCCAGTCTACATTCTTATTAATAGTAATTTGGGGTATGATAGATTCAAAACCGGCTGCGACTTGATCCCTAGCTTTAAATCTGTCTGGGACACCCCTAGGGACTCCAATAGCATCTATGTATACTCCAGGGCCATGTAAGGAGATATTAGTATGGAAAAGAGAGCGGGTATGTCGGAAATAAAAAGGAGGTGTGGAATAATATGGGGAGTGAGAGGGAGGTAAGGATAGAAGTCTAAAAGGCATAATTGGATTGGAGCACAGGTACCAGACCAGTTAGGGGGAAGGGTGGCAAATAATTTGGACCTACGACACATCCACCAAATATCTGATCTAGGAGTGGTTTGGGAGAGAAGAAAGGAAGACAGAACGGTGTTCAGAGAAAAGTTAACCTGAAAAGTTTGAGAACAGAAAGAAAATGGTAATTCTCCTACCCATGTCGTTCCATAAGATTTGAAACATGTATAATTTCCTTCGTGAGTTTGAAACATAGGGGTATCCATGTGACGGGTGGGGGGAAAAAGAATAGATAGATTAGAACACTTTGAACCAGAGAGGGGTTTCTTGGAAGTAGTGAATAAATACAGAAGGCAGGGCAACCCCACGGGGTCAGAAATGTTAGATAATGGGAAAGGGACTGTAGCTAAATGGGGACGGGCTGCAGCGCACGCATAACAATGAGAACGATTAACTTGCTTAGCTGAATAGAGAACCCACTGCAACCATCTATTCTGATCTCCATAACCAGTTTCTACTAAAAAAGTGGATGAAAGGGTGGAAATATTCATAATCTTAACAGGAGAAAAATCTGAACCAAAAGTTGGGGAGATGGGTGTGTGTGCCAGAGAATGAGGGGTGTTAGTAACAGGATTGTCAATCTTAATTAGAAATCTCCCCAAAGGGTCTGTTCCAGATACATATGCCCCTAATACATAAATACCTGAGTCATGTAAAGAGGGGTTCTTCAAAGTAATGATCAAGGGGTTACAATGGTTGTCAGCACATTCATGAGAGGCATGTCCTTTTATGATAGAAAACCGATTTTTCAAACCGTATTTTTGGGCCTCAAAAGGTTGATAACCCCAGTCCTCAGTTCCAGTGTTAGCAAAAACCCATTGCCAGTTGTCGCAGTCACTTCCCCTCATACACACGTATTTGTCAGATCCGGTCCACTGGGCTTGTCGACCAGTCCCACAGTTGATAATAGAGCAGAAATCAAACTGCACTGATGTGGTAATTCCCAACGGGAAAGTCAAGGTGACCAGGGCAGTCGACAAGGGAAAGGAAAAACATAGTAGCACAGCAATCAAGGGTGCCATCTCTTGCAATGTGAGGCTTGAATCCAGGCAGGCAGTCCCTCAACTTTCACGGCGTGTGGTGTGGATAGAAGAATTTGGAATGGTCCTCTCCACCTAGGCTGATGCCAGTGTTTTCCTCCGAGTATCTCGAACCAGGATCCAGGTGTCCAAAGGAATTGGTAAATCCTTGGAAAGGGGGCTGGTCCTCCAGGCTTGATTAACCTGCTGGTGGATTTCCTTCAACGAGGTTCGCAAACCTGCAAGACTAGAGAGAAGATCATTGTCCACAGTATGCAAATTCACATTACAACCATGCCAACGGGCATGGGACGTCCGGTCAGAATCTCAAACGGCGATAGTCCCAGTTGTCGGTGTGTCCGTCCCCTTAGTCCCATTAAAGCTAAGGGTAGTGCATCCGGCCATGATAAATTAGTTTGTTCACAAAATTTTTTTCGAGTTTAAAGTGCCATTGCATCGTTCTACGATGCCTCCGCTTTGGGGATGGTATTCACAATAGCCAGGTGGTTAATTCATTTATAATGGAGTTCACAAAATGAGTGCCATTATCTGTTTGTAACTTTTGAGGGATACCCCATCTTGGAATAATCTCTTTAATTAGTGCTTTAGCTACTGTTTTGGCATCGCTGTGTTTTGAAGGGAAAACCTCTATTCATCGGGAGAACACATCGACAATCACAAGACAATATCGGAACCCTTTAGACGGGGTTAGTTCAATGAAATCCATTTGGAGGTGTTCAAACGGACCCATTGGATTAGGGGTAACGGCGGGACTTACCTGGGTACCTTTTCCCACATTAAACTTTTGACATATTGCACAGCATCTGCAAAATTGCTCTGCATATGTAGAGAAACCTACAGCTTCCAATGTTTTTCAACATCTCTTTTACAATTGCATTTCATTCATAGAATAAAGTTTTCTTTCAATTGTACTTTATTCACAGAAATCTCTCACGCGAGGTTGTGCTTAAAGGTTATCTATGCAACATACTTAAACGCGTCTTTTCCTTCATGCTTATTATTACAACAACAAGGAAAACATACGTGCTTGAACCTTTATTCGTATCAAGTGTGCTGACCACTGCGTCACCATGCTCTTCCTTTATAGTACCTAAAATACACAACTTCCATTCATATCACAATTATTAAAAGAGTATTTTTCCTTCAAACTTGATCAGGGTTTAAAAGGAAAAATATTTTGTATATTTACAAGCCTTAAACGAAAGTGGAGACATTCATTTGCGTTAAACCAATTACACAAATCGATAATTATCTTTTTCAGTTTTTAGTTAGAGCTCTCCAGTACTGGTCTTAAATCCCCTTAGTTTCCATAGTGCTCCATGATCATGGCAGACTCCAAAAGCATACCTGGAATCTGTATAAATTGTTACGATCTTACTAGGATAGAATGTACAGCGTGAGGCACTTTAACTGTTAGGGGGCTCATGAGAACTACATCCGTGCTTGCTAATACAGCTTCTGTTGTTGCAGCCACAGCACGAAGACACGGAGGAAGTGCTGCGGCCACTGGATCCAGTTTTTTTTTTTTTTTTAGAAAAAAATAAGTCACCGGTCTTTGTTTATCTCCATGTTGTTGCGTCAGTACTGCATTCATAAATCCCTGCTTTTCGTCCATGAACAAAGTGAATGGACGAGAATGATCAGGCAAACCTAGCGCGGGCGCAGATAAAAGAGTAGCTTTGAGGTCACAGAGAGCCTTCTCAGCCAGTTGTTGCAACGGCTGTGCTCTTTCAGTAAAATTTAGAACCCACTGTCTGCAGTAGCCCAGAATACCTAAAACAGACATAACCTATTGTTTTGTTTAGCTGCAGCTTAACCTTAGAAACTTTATGGCCATTTTTCCTCCAGAAACAGCAACAATTTCTGAGTATGAATTGTACAATTTTCTTCCGTCGCGCATGTCATCTACATACTGTATCAATGTACTACCTCTTTCCGGCCAAAAGCCGTCCTCTGCTATGGGCAAGAGCTTAACCAGAAACACAAAAGGGCTTCTCTGTATCCCTGAGGCATGACGGTCCATGTCCATCGGCGGTACCGCGTTTGACGAGATCGGGATGTACGGCGGAGATGCCAGCCTCTGCTTCGGGAGACAGAGGATATTGGGCACGGTGCGGGCGGAAGGAGGATTTCGGGTGGATCACCAGAGGCTCACAATGGGCTATTCTTTGAAACACTACTTTAGTTATTAAATGGTCAGGAGTATCAAAAATACCTGGAGTAACTTGTAACCAGTCTGTTCTTTCAAGGCATTTTTCCACCCATGGTCCTATTTCCTCCCATTCAACAGTGTGTGATTTAGCTAAGATGTGCTGTGAGCATGTAAAATGAACAGAAGCAGCTGCCTTTGTGGATGAAATAGAAACACAGTAGATGTGAAGGGTTTCGGGGCAAGTACCAGAAGTAAGGAAAGATTCTAGCCAGGTGGTGTCTACTTCTATAGGGAAGTATTGGGCAGTACAGTGTAAAATGTCAGGGGCCTGTAAATTGGGAAAAAGACAAGGGGAAAAAGAGTGTAGGGCTTTGAGGAGAATGGTGTGTGGGGAAATATCTAAAGTCCATGCTGCAAAAGAGGGTTTGGGGTAAGGGGTAATTTGACACAACAACTTGGGGGTTGAACAAGGTATGTCCGCCAGGACGTGACTGGACTTGAAGAGGTCTTGATACTTGAAGAAGGTGAGGTTGTCCAGAAGCAGTAAGCACAGTAACAGTTTCGTTCGAGGTAGAGACCTTTGCCAGCGAGCGAGTGGCACCAGTGTCGATTAAGAAAACAGTCTCAGTGCCATCAACGAACAATGTCAGTAAAGGATCAGTCTCTGAATTATGGGTGAGCAAAGGTAGTTGAAAAGAGTGGCTGGAGGTCCCAGCGTTTTCCTATGGCCAGTATTGTTAGTCAGAGGTGTCAGAGAAAATAGGTGGAATAAGGGGAGGTGGGGGCTGTTGCTGTCTGTAAGGGCACTCCCGACGAAAATGTCCAGTTTCACCACAAGCGTGGCAAGAGTAGGAATTAGCATTGGAATTTAAGGGAGAGGGAATAAAAGGATTCTTAGTGTGGTCAACAGGAGGAGCAAAACCACCTCGTCCTCTTCCTCGTCCTCGTCCCCTTCCTCTAAAGCCATATCCTCGACCTTGGTCAGGAGCATTCCTGGTATAATAGTTCATCTGTGCTGCCAATAATTTGGCATGAGAGTTCGATTCGGCATGTTCAGCATGTCGTTTGACTTCATCAAACGTGGCACTTTCCCACTCAATACAGGAAGTGCGGACCTTGTTTTGTATATCAAAGCGCAAACCGGAAACAAAAGGTGGAACTGCAGCTCGGGTGCGGTCATCAGCATTTCCCAAGCCCGAGTGATTAGCCATCAGGTCTTGAATCCTATGTGCCCATTCATCAACCGTTTCGTCTCTCTTTTGTTTTGCAGCAGAAATAAGGGACCAGTCCGTTCCTTTTTTATATTTTTCTGCAATATTTTGTCTCAACGCCTCCCATTGTGGGTTAAATTCGCCTTTTCCACCTATCCCCTGTCCTCGAGTTAAAGCTGGGTCCCATACCCATGGAACGTCATTGCGGACACCCCTGCTAACAGTGGCCCATGTGGTCCCAAGCTTTCGACGAAGTACCTGGGTCCATTCAGCAGCATTAGGCTTATACATGCTATCTAACTGATCAAGTTGTTCAACAAATTTTAGTCCTCCTACTTCCTTTGGATCTGGAAGTGCATTCACGACATCTTTTAGTTCTTGGATGTCCCAGTTCCGATTTATCATAACTGTTGTGGGATTTTGTGGTCCAGCTGGATGGGCAGGGTTATAATGGGGATTGGGAACTTCTATTAAAGGGCAAGTAAGTGAAGGATTAGAGGAGAAAAAAGTTGGAGCTGGTTTGTGACTTCGAGTGCATTTGGAGACGGGGGTTTGTCTAGTACAGGGTGAGTCATAGTGATCTGTGCCTGGGGAATCATCAGGGGAAACTTCTGCTAGTTGTAGTGCAGGGGGGGGCAGTCGGAATGGGGAATAGAGGAGGGGATAATAGAGGTGTCTGAGGTTGGTTCTGAGGAGGGGAAAAAAATAATAGGATAAGGGGAGGGGAAAAAAATAATAGGATAAATCTAAACCTGTTTTCTTTTCTATAAATTTTCTAGGAGACCCATTTTTACGGGGCGTCTGTTGATCCTCCGAAAATAATCCTTCCAGCATTAATGATTTTGATCCCCCTGTGCGGCGATTAACAGGCTTACTGTTATAAGTTCCCATTATGTTCCCTTGTCCTCCCAGGTTCTGTATTTAATTTTCCAACTATATACTGATTCGCCTAATCCCTTGTACGTATGAATCAGCGAGGCATTAAGTGTGCCACTCACTAAACCTAAACTGTTCCCTTCTTAGTTTCAAGGGGAGACACCTCCAACTATCGGTACTGATCCAATTTCCCAGGAGAACACGGTTTTGTTGCTTATTCCGTATGTAGATTTATTTATTTTTCCATAGCGCTACATATCTTCCATAGCTACATATCTTCCATAGCGCTACGTGTCATTCCGTTCCTAACAGCAATCCTGCAATCTATGCTCTTTTCGGTTTATATTTCCATACCACCCCGTTACTCGTCCCGTTAGCCTGTCCGCTCACATCCCCGGATTCCAGCTCAGGTGACTTCGTGTCCGATTCGGTTCAGCAGAATACTACATCAATACGTCCAGCCGAGTCTAGGATATGGGTGAGGCCAGTATCCTTTCGTCAGACCTTTCGTATGCGTCAAACTGCTTGGGTCAAGTCTCCATCACCTTAAGCAACCCGTTGAGATATGAGTATGACTAGACGGTCAACAGGAAACTCGCCCTCCCGTTATTTAGAAAATAAAAAATATTCGGAAATCCCCCGGTGCTTACCCCAGCCTGGAAGTGTACAAGCTCTGTCTGGAAATCCGTTCAGTCACTGTGGATGTAGCAAAGAGGAGACCAGGGACTCCTCACGCAAGAACTGTTTCAGGACAGGGCAGTCCTAACTTTTGCCGGAGCTGCATGCTCTGCTGCCGGAGCGCTCAAGTTGACGGCAGTCCGCTGGTAAGACGGATCACTGAAATGGTCTCGCTGGAGGAGTCGACCGGCCGTCTCTTGCCCCACGTCCGGGCGCCAAAAACTGTGGACACTTTTTGTGACTGAAGACAGAGAAGAAAATTAAAATTAGTCAAAACCTTTTATTAATACATACCAGGCAAGGGTAAAATGTCAGAGAAACACAGTCCTAGGACACCGCGCTTCATAAACCGCAAGACAATGATTATATTTTTATATTATGTACAATAAATACCCATCAACAACAAATCAAGTCAAATTAATAATATATTGAACAATTATTATAAAAGTAAGGTTGAACAAATCAGACTCTGCATGTGCATGAATATAAAAGTACCACTTCCGGTTGGCGGAAATAGCTCAGAAGTTGATAGAAATCTACGTTTTGTACCTAATACATGTATGCAAAATTTGGTTGAACTAAGTGAAAGCGTACTGAAGTTATCGTGTTTAAATACACACACACACACACACACACACACACAGAGGCATAATTCCAAAAATTGTATTTTCGAACTCGGGGAGGTCTAAAACGTCAAGACTCATGAAAATCTCGAGGTCAAATTTTTGGATGATTACAATACTTTCCTTATACATCATACTGTATATGAGAAAATAAAAAAAGAAAACAAAAGAAAGGGCAGAGATTGTGGCTGAACTCTCCGTACCTGTAAACCCTTTGCACGGGCACAGGCTCCTGTTAGAAAAACGGGCAAGCTCATGATATTTTGATATGGAGATTATGCTAGAAAGCCATCATGCAGTTGTCTAATCTGACATAGCTTCAAATTCTAGTCAAGTGAACCGGCCTGCTCAAGTGACGAGAACAGCAACTGCCATTGTCAAGGTCCCTGCCGACTAGAAGTCATATAATGTGACTTTGGCTAACAGCAACATTAATGGGACAAAGCAGAGGAAAAACAAATAATCAGTGAGGATAAGTGGATGTACGTAACTCCACACAGCCAACACCTGGGACAGGAGCTGAACTTGAGACCCTGGAGTTGGGGGCAGTACTGCCACCCACCTACATTTTCGTTCTTGCCCATTTCCAGGATCTTCATGGCTGCAGGAGACCACATGGAAGCCTCGTTGCACTAACAACAATAACAACCGCCTTTCCGTCTATTTTCATACCCATAGTGTAGCTCAGGGGTGCTTTATAAGGTGTCAAAGACATAGCTTCAAGCAAAAAAAAAAAAAAAGTTAGGCAAGAATAATAATAAATAACTAATCAAAACATTGATATATACATTGTGAAGGCAAGGGGGTGCTAGAGAGCTCCAAATCCCAAACATGAACACACATGGCAGTCCCGGGGTCAAATAAAAGGGTTGTTTATTACAAACACCTTGTAAACACAAGCAGAACACAACTTTGTACTTTCTGTCTCCTCCTCTCCCCTCTCTACCACCGCCGCAATGCTCTTCTCCAGTCAAGTGTTGCCCTCCTTCCTCTCAGCTCCGACTCGCCTAGACAATACAGCGTCACCCCTCTTATTGAGGACCTGGGAGTACTTCCAGTGTCAAGGTTTCACCCGTTGGAAGCATTTCTGTGTCATCTGGGAGTCCCATATAGTAGGGAGTGTATATCCCTGCAGCGCCCTCTTGCCGGAACCCCCAGACCCCAGCAAGGCAGTATTCCAAGTTGGTGCCCGAATGGGCACTAATATCCAGGGTCCTGGGGGATAAAATGGCTCCTAACGACAGTCATTTCCTGTCCTTCCATTCTATCCCAGCCAGGAAAGGTACCATAGGTATAACCAGTCTGTCCATCTGCCTGGGGTTTCCTGTCTGGGCAAGGGAACCACTTCTCTCCTGGTCGGGATGCCGGTCCATACACATCGGGCCTCCCGTTTGGGTATGGAACTCCTCTTCTCTCTTGGTTGGGACGCCTGTCCATCCTCTTGGGGCTTCCCATCCAGGTAAGTATTCTTCCCTCTCTCCGGGAGATGCCCGCCCGTCCCATATGGTAGTTACAACATATAGAAATATGAACGATTAGTAAGCCAATGAGCTCTCAATAGAGTCAATCAATCAGTCCTAGTTTTATACAGTATAAAAGTATATCTTGCTATTATTTAATTGTGCAGGTTTTGTTTACTGTGTGTTTAAACAAATCTGTACCTTTAAATTCATGAATTGCATAACTAATCATTGCACTTTACCTGTGAACTTGTCACAGCACGCAATGCTGTACAAAAGCAAACTGAGTATATAGCACCCTTCACAGAGGCAGTAGCTGTTGTGCAGCCACTCACGTGCACACGGCCCCTGTCATGTCTGCTAGCCCTCGTGCTGCCCATCATGTTCTTGTCACAGTGACTAAGCATTTGAGACTGAAGGCGCTCCACCCAGGAGATCCTCTCCGAGCAGAGAACACGTAACTTGAGGATGAGGAAACAGCTGTAATTCTCCAGGGCTGTTCAGTCACACACACAAACACACACACACACACACGCACACACACGCTCGCATGCCTACCTCATGCAGGAAATTCACAGAGGTCAAAGGTTGAAAGTGAACATGATTACCTGTGCAGTTTCAACTGGCAGTGATGCCATTATTAAAACCCTCAAGCAGGCCCTTATCTGCCACACCACTTCTTTGAGATGAATTGCAAAATTCCAAACCTCTGAGGCTTTGTTGCTGCCAAACACCGTCCGGCATGTATCGGTGCTCACGTCATCTTCTTAACGCACTCAGCCCAAGTTTATACAGCCATGGGGAGAGTGCCTGTCCCGGGAGCATCGGGTGCAAACCAAACCAGGATGAAGCGTCAGTCCACTGCACAGGACATACACTCGCAGGTCAATCTACCTGACACACACATCTTAGGAATACGGGAGCAAGACCACAGCAGCACATAGGCACGAGGAGAACATACACAAGCCGCACAGATAGCGGCCAATCCGAATCTCGTGTCCTATAGCTGTAAGGCACCGATGCCAAACTCTGAGCCACCCGACAGGGTCACAATAAGCAAAATATGACAAACATGCTAGCCTTGTACTTGTCAAGCAGCCTTGTGTAAGGGTGAGGGACCTTAAACCACAAGGGGGCTTACCTTCAGCTCACCGTGCAACCCAAGCAAGTCACTTGACCTTCCCATGTTCCAACTGTGATACATTTACACTCAGTGGCCATTCTGTGGTCATAAAAGATCCCTGGGCATCTTTCAAAAATATTAGGGTGTTTCAAGATGTCCTGGCTAAATTGCCCACCATGGCTTGGTGATTCTGACTCCCTAATTATCACTTGTCCGTTATTGTCCAACTATGTCTCTCACCCCTTCACCACCTAATAGTCAATATGTGGTGGGCATACTGGCACAAGTGTGGCTGTTGTCACATCATCCAGGTGGATGCTGTACATTGGTGGTGGTTGAGATGGCCTCCCACTGACTATGCCAAGTGCTGTATAAATGTAATGTAACTAACTAACTAACTTTATTAACTAGGCAGGGCTAGAAGCTGATTTTGGCCAGTGCTCACTTAGCAGCATCATGAAGTTCTGGTAGATTTTTCCACCACACATTCATGCTCCTCATCCTCTGTTCCACCTGACCCTAAGGGTGCTCTAATGGACAGAGACCTGAGAACTTGCAGATTTGAAGAACACACTTGACATGGCGTACGCTTAGTTGCAGGTCAAATGATCCATTTGAAGATGAGTGGACCATTAATAAATAAATAGGACAGGCCATGCAGCCAAACAAGCGTGTCCATCCTATTGACGATATTTGAAGGACAAAATAGCATTAACATATATTCAGTCCTCGGCCCCTCTTCTCCCCTATACGCGCCCCTAATAACTGGCAAAAAATCAGAAGGAAGTGGGACTGGTAAATATATTGTAATCCAATTAATACATTTACTTGCCCGGTGCCTGAGTGCTCATTTGTGAACCCCTTTCCCCAGACGCCCTCCCCAGCGGCCAAATCTTAACCCCCGGTTTGAAACAGACATAAAGAGAAAAAAAAAGAACAGATCTCAGAGAAAACAAAAAGAAAGATTTAACATAGTCCATAAACACTGCGAAGAAACCTGCAGTACAGTTAGTGAGGAAAACAAAAACAGTCCTCCGGCAAAAATGGCTTCCCGGCTGGCTATCCCGAAGAAACTCAATCACGAGTCCAACTCACCAAACAGGAGCACCCAGAGAACACCAGCCCCTGGCCTCTTCTCGGGGATTCGTCACACTGATTCAAGTTTGGGGTGGCCACCCACAAATAGCAGACGTCCCTGGATGAAGTCTGATCCTGAAGATTCTTAAAGCGCAAATAGTCGCCTCCTTGCCTTCTGCCTTTCCCTTTTTTCCTCCTGTCCTCGATCCGCCATTCCCCTTAAAAAGAAAGTTTCCCGCTGAAACATCCTTTCCTTGCTTGGCTGTCATTACAACATGATGCCGGCAACTGGCAGCTGGAATATTTACCGGGCGGGATGCTCCCAGCACTTGGCTGTCCACAAAAGAGCCTGAAGGGCTATTCCTTAGACACCCTCCCAGCCACATTATATAGTGACGGACAGTCCAGAAGGCCAACCTGCTTGACAAGTCATGTAGCCTTGCTACAAACTTCCTAACACTTGAGCAAAATTTACCCTTCACAAGTTTCCAACTGTGTCTCCATGTTCTAGATGATCTCATTTTAAAGTCACAGTCTCGATTCACTGGACTAATTCCCTTCATAATTTTAAACACTTCAGTCACGTCTTCTCTTCATCTTCTTTTGTTTAAACTTTTCATCTTTCCTAATAACTCATCCCCTGTAACCCTGAACTCAGCCCTGTCGCTCCTTTCTGGACCTTTTCTAGTGCTGCTATGTCCTTTTTGTAGCCTGGAGACATAAACTGCACACAGGACTTCAGGTGAGGCCTCACCAGTGTGTTATAAAGCTCAAGCAGAACCTCCCATGGCTTCTACACCATACTTCAGGGCGCTATATAACCTAACATCTTATTACTCTTTTTGATTGCTTCTGTCTGCTGTCTTCTTGTAGACAGTGATGAGTCCACTATGACTCCCAGGTCCTTCTCATAAAACAGCGGTTCTCAAACTGTGGGGCGCGCCCCTCTAACAAAAAAGTGGGGGCGAATGTTGCCATATGTGGCGTAATTTCACTATTCGTAGGGAAAGTTTGAACTTGTAGCGGTGTATCGGCAGCAAAAAATATAGGAATACATTTTATTAGGGTTTCAAAAAAACGTTAGGGGGGTGCGATTAAAACTGTTATGAAAACTCGGGTCGCAAATACTTAAAGGCTGAGAAACGCTGTCATAAGAGGTACTTTCGGTGGTGTGCTAGGGAGGCAGCATAAAAAATAGGGACGCCTCATGTCAAAACAAACTGGTGAGGATGGCAGGCTCTATTGTAGGCATGGAGCTGGACAGTTTGACATCTGTGGCAGAGTGACGGGCACTGAGCAGGCTCCTGTCAATCATGGAGAATCCACTGCATCCACTGAACAGTATCATCTCCAGACAGAGGAGCAGCTTCAGCGACAGACTGCTGTCACCGTCCTGCTCCACTGACAGACTGAGGAGATCGTTCATCCAACAAACTATGCGAATCTTCAATTCCACCTGGGGGGGTAAACGTTAACATTATACAATGTTATTGTCTGTCTGTATACCTGCATTGTTATCACTCTTTAATTTAATATTTTCTTTATCAGTATGCTGCTGCTGGAGTATGTGAATTTCCCTTGGGATTAATAAAGTATCTATCTATCTATCTATCTATCTATCTATCTATCTATCTATCTATCTATCAATCATATAGTGCCGTTCTATCTATCTATCTATCTATCTATCTATCTATCTATCTATCTATCTATCTATCTATCTATCTATCTATCTATCTATCTATCAATCATATAGTGCCGTTCTATCTATCTATCTATCTATCTATCTATCTATCTATCTATCTATCTATCTATCTACTTACACTACATTTCATCGGCCCAAGCCTGTGTGCTGTCCAAGTCTCTGTGTGATGATTCAATGGGTTGTTGATTATCTGCCACCCACCTATCGTGGCTTCATCTGTAAACTTAACCAGTTTGTTACTTATATTCCTATCCAAATCATTTCTATATATTAAAAATAGCAGCAGCCCCAGTACTGACCCCATGCTGGTCACCACTCTTAACATCAACCAATTCTGATTGGGGTCCTCGCACCATCACCCTCAGCTTCCTGTGTCTGAGCCAATTCTGCACCCATCTACAAACATCACCCTGAACTCCCACTTCTTTTAGTTTGAAGCCCACCTTCTCCTGATGCTTTCTGAAAGTTCAGATAAATAATCTCATGAGCTCCATTTTGATCGTATCCTTTTGTTACTTCCTCATAGAATTCCAGCATGTTGGTACAACATGACCTCCCTCATCTGAGCCCATGCTGATTGCTCACTAACACTCCTGCACGTGCCATGGGCTGCTCAATCGTCTCCTCAGGAATTCCTTCCATTAATTTGCCTGTGGTGCTCTGTGCCATTCAAATGATGCTCAGTTGGCATTAGGACACCTAATGTGTTCCAAGAAGTAACTCGCCACACCATTGCACCTCCATCATTCTGTACTGTTCACATCAGGCATGGTGGATCAATGGATTCCTGCTGATTATGCCATACTTTGGCCTTACCAGCAGAAATAGATATTTATTTGACTAAGCAACTTTTTCTAATTGTCGCTCACCCACTTTTGGTGATCCCACTATAGCCTTGATGGCAGAAGTTGAACGCCCTGCAATCTTCTGCTGCCATAGCCCATCCACTTCAAGGTCCGATGCATTCCTTGTTCACTCAGAGGTGGCTTTCTTCATACCCCTGTTGTAAGGAGCTGACAGCCGAGTCCTTCTGGCCTTTCTGTTAGCTCAAGTGGGTCTGGCTGGTCTCCACTGACCTCTCCCTTTACCCAGCTGTTTTCACCCAGCGTTGTGTTCGTCCCACCATTATGTGCAGGGACTGCAGTGCATTGAAATCCCAGGAGGGAGTCCCTGTCAGTTACAGTAGACCACACAGCCTTTCCAATTCAGCGTTTGTGTCCCCAGCAAGTGAAGCCCCTCGGCCATGTCTGTCTGCTGGGGGTGTCAAGCTGCAGCCACTTGAACGGCTCTTTTGTTAAACAAGTGTGGAGAAAAATCAAGTGGACACTGAGAAATAACAACCATCAACACCCATCAGGTTATTTGCTTTATGTCATACTAGCTGTTCCCCAATGGCTCCACCCATGTAGTAGTGAAACAGGACAACCTTTAAAAATCAATAAAAAAAAATAAAAAGAAATGTAATTCTTGCCATTTGGAAGGTAGGTACGCTCCAACATCAAACGTTGCCATTGTATTTGACCGTGTTCAGCTCTGACAGGAGAGCGTCTGCTGCATGGGGCAAAAAGCACATGGCCATGATACCACTGGCAATCAGTAGGTACCCTCTAAAACACACGTAGCTGTGATCTCTCTCTCAAAAACGTCAAACGTTACTCCTTAACAATCTCGAGATTATGATGTCTGCTGAACAAATAGGTATCGCTAGCTAAGCGGAGACAGAGTGCAATCCAGCATGTGGCAAGAGGTAGAGCGACACGAACGGAGGCTGGCGTGTGAGTGAGGAGGGCCCTGCCCACCTACCTTCAGCCTGCAGCCTCTCTCTTGGATTCTCGCAAAATAATGGGAACCGCAAGCGATCTATGATACTTAGCGCAATGAAAGAAGTCACAAAATCAACCGGAATGTTCAAGCAACTTCTAGAAAAAACCCCGATCTAAATCCATTAAGTAGTTCTTCCGTGTTAAGTGGACAGACATACAGACAGACAGACGTTGGATTTTATATTTATCTAATAATAATTAAACTTTGTATTTCATTTTTAAAATCAGCCCATGTTTTAACATGCTGAGTTTCATTGCTTTCTTTCGAAGAACACCATTGTATCTTCTTTGTCATTCTCATTCACCGTATATACTGGCGTATGAGTCGAGTCTTGAAACCCGAAAAATCGATCATAAAATCAGACCCCGACTTATACGCCGTTCCTCCAATCTCACATCAGCTTCTCTGACACATCGAATTTTGTTACCAATTTCTTTTGCCACTTCAACGACTTTTAATTTAAAACCAGCTTCATATTTTCTTCTAATCGAACGCTCTATCGTAGATAAGGGATGATCTTACGATAAAGATGTATGAGGGCATGAGATACAAAAAACACAAAACAGTGCGAACGTCACTTCAGAATAGTTCGGGTATTACTGTGTGGTCACGTAGGCACAATACATAGAAAGAAAAAGGCCGTGTGCCCCGTGGTTACTCTCACAGGTGGGTGTTAGCATATCATTATCTCTTGGACCAATAGCGTGAGTTTTCTGCATTCGATTTTTACGACCGACATTATAAAATACAGGAAATTATACAGTAATATCAAGCCCCAACTTGTCCACTTGAGAGCTTAAATGCGAGTATATAAGGTAGGTAAAAAGGTTAAAGGTTACTTCCATGCAGAAGGTAAAAGACATGACGTGTTGAGCGTATCGCCTTCATCAGGTGCGCAGCTGGAAAGGAAAATGCAGGTAAAAATATATGGGGGGGGGGGGCAAACCATGGCAGATGAAAGGGGAATAGGTGAGAAGAGGCAAGAAAAAGACACCATTACAGAAAAATGAAGAAAGAAAAAGTAAAAAAGTTAGGTGGTCATTGAGACCTGGAGAAATATGTGATCGCAGGATGACATGGAGCTTAGCGTCTTCGGTTTTTCTTTGAAGAGTGTCTTTGAAGCCCTGTGAAAGAACACAAACAGAGAGCTCAGCATGGCTGTAATCAAGGGATGTGAAGTGTTTTACAGTAGGCTTTCCTTTTAACGGCTCGGACACGGACCCTAAAACGGTCTGCTAGTCGTCTCCCTGGCTCACCCGTGTAGACAGTTGGACACTTCCTACAAGAAATTCAGACTGGCATGAGGCCCGCTGTTCGATGTTGAATTTACCAGGGGGGACCAGATCCAAGGATATTGTTGGTGACAGACTTACAAGGGACACGGCAGACCTGTTGCAGCTCAGATTGCCTGGTGAGGAATGTGAAGTAAGCTGAGGATGAGAAGATTGCGTAGGTTTGGTGGTCAGCCGAAGGAGATTGAGGAGGGGTTAGGAAAAAAGCTTCCTGTGAAATTTTATTTGATGACCTGTGGAGAAAGAGAAAGAGTGTTAGGGTGGAATGGGAGGGTTAGCGGGCTGTGGGTTTCATTACTGGGGTCCCTTTTACAGTAGGTGCTGGCTTGATTGAGGGCCCTGTCCACAATATTGAGATGGGTACCGTCTGTCAATGAAGAAACTCCTCACTCTGAGTGCTTCATTACCAAAGAGTCAGTGGAGTCTGAGGAACAGAGGAAGAGGCAGTCAGGGATGGAAGGAGCTGTAGAGAAAGGTAACTGTGTGAGTCTGTGGGTTTGTAACAGACAGCGACTTTAAGTCCTGGAAAGCTGATAGGAAGGCTGGTATCTAAAAGTCATCAACCTGAGAGATGGATGGAAACCAGTAAAACCATTAATGACTTCCTGTAGCTGGCGTCTGGAACAAAAGGTGGCACCAACGTAACTGTTGTTAAACCTTTTGTACAAAGCCAAGATAGGAAGAAAAACAATGCTCTTCCTGCCCACCGATGATGATGTTGGCATTGCTGGGGCCCATTCTAGCATCTATTGCAATTCCACTGACCTGGTGAACACAGTTCTTATCAAAGAGACAGCACTGAGGTTATGAACCAGCCTGGCCAGTCTATTGAGGGTGTTGGTGGGGGGATCGTGGACTGGATGCCTATTGAATGCATATCTGAGGGCAATAAGACCCTCATCGTGTGGAATGACTGTGTACAGAGAGAAGACGTCCATGGTAAAGATAAAGCAGCCAGGAGTTTGAAACCTGGTTATGGTTATGGTTAGACTACTTTAAATATTGAGGGAGACCTTCAACCAGTGGTCTCATTGAAAGGTCTCATGCTCTGCCAAGCAAAGCTGAATGCAAGTAGTGGGCCAGACGCACACAGAAACAACACGACGACCAGGGCTGTCCAGTGTGCGGACTTTAGGGAGAAGGCAAAAGTGACCTCTGTCTGTGGGTTGACAACAATGAGGCTGTTCTTGTTATTTCTTTGATTCAGTTGTATTATTATAATGCTTTGTGTCCAAATAAAAGAAATTAAATGATGAAAATAAGTATATTGATATTGTATGTTTTATTATATGTTATATTTTGATGTCTGCCTCGCAGTTAGGAGACCCGGGTTCATTTACCAGGTTCTCCCTGTGGGTTTCCTCTCACAGTCCAAAGACATGCAGGTTAGGTGCACTGGCGATTCTAAATTGTCCCTAGTGTGTGTTTGGTGTGTGTGTGTTGGTGTGTGTGTGTGTTGGTGTGTGTGTGCGTGTGTGTGTGTGTGTGTGTGTGTGTGTGCACGCTCTGCGGTGGGCTGGCGCCCTGCCCAGGGTTTGTTTCCAGCCTTGCGCCCTGTGTTGGCTGGGATTGGCTCCAGCAGACCCCCGTGGCCCTGTGGTTGGGATGTAGCGGGTTGGCTAATGGATGGATGGATATTTTGATGTCTATATTGTTATGTTTGTGTGTTGCTGCTCTCTTCTTATACTGTAAAGAGTCTTTAACCTTAATCTGACTGACCTATTTAAATAAAAAAACATATAACAATATTAGTAAGCCTCATTTGAAAGGGGTAAGTCTCCAGTTTATGTTACGAGGAACACATTTATGTGGCTTTTTATTAAATAATTAACTGTAATAAACTGAATTGAATCAAAATTATGGCTATTGCTGGGAATGGATGTAACGGTGCAGAGTGGGCACACATTGGGTCAACTCAGGGACGCCCGCTGACCTACAAGCGTGACCCAGCTCCCTTACCCCTCCAAATCCCACCAGCGCGTCGGCCATCGCTGGACTCGAGCGGTTTGCGCTAATTGAGGATCCTCGGGACGACTGCGTAATACAACAAGCCAGACGAAAAATTAAGACGTGCTGCCATCTAGTGGCAGAAAACGTTAACTGTTCTAATCTTCACTTTTTAGACCATCTTTATTTTCCAGGGAGAGAAGTGCACTTCTGCAGCCGTGGAGCCCCAAGTAGGTGGGTTTGACTCGCCCCTTGAAGAGGCCCATCCATTGAATCGCAGGTTTATGCCGCTTCGTTATTTGAGTCTGGTAACCCTTCCACGACCCTAAGCTTAAACATAGCGTAACCGGGAGGATCGCGTAACGGCACCTACTTGCGGTTCCAGCCTTGAGGCTGTGGGCTGCGGACTTACATATTCGTTTCCAGGTGAGGGGCGCAGTGGCAAGCTGAGACCACAATATCTTCAACAACAGTCTCAAGCTCCTCGATCCCCTGGCCAGACGAGAGCTATAATCCCTGAGCCGTGTCACGATTTGCATTAATTACAGTTTAGGGGCAGAGCGATGCGGTGACGCAGTGGTTAGCATTCCTGCCTCACAGCCCCAGAGTCCCGAGTTCTGATTGCGACCAAACCACCTGTTATATAGACTTTACACATTTGATTGGGTTTACCTGTTGTACCTCGATTTGCTCCCACATTCCGTCCATAGTATAAACGTCCATACTCAATTTCGTTAAAGGTATCGGGGAGTCCCACAATGCAAGGACCAACCTCGAGTGAGACACTAGTACATTGCACTTACACATGACCAGTTAGAATTGCGGGTCGCTGAAGCGCCGGGACTGCACATACTCTACAGCTGGCTCGGAGTTTGAACCCTGGACTAAACCTGCCCGTGTCTGTGTGTGTCTGTCTGTCTTAAACTTGCGATAGACTGCCTCCCTGTCCCGGGGCCCTGCCTTGCGTCTGATGATTGCTGGAGTGGGCACAATCTCCACCCGGCCCTAAATAAGCAGGTTAAGAAAATGGATGAATGGATGGATGGAGGTGCGAGCTTAAGTCTTATGTGTGCAGTTTATCTTATGTGACCATGCATTGCGGTAGGCGGGGCCTTTTCTGGGCTTTTCTTTATGTGGGTTAACGACCCCCAAACCGCAGGGCTCAATGCATTCACTCAGTTCGCTTATGCCAGTAAACGGCCTCGGCTGCTTAGATAGGGTTTTAAAGTCGAAGCCATTTTCCCCAATTCTCTTACCGTTTCATCTTCGTCATCAGCTTCTGCCTTGAGTTTACGACTATAGCTATAAAGCGATTAACATTACTACTGCAGTGCCGCAAGAAGCCCATTTGGAGCCCCAGGCTTCGGTGTGCCTCGCTGTCCATTGCGAGTAGTTACTGTTATTATTAGACGAGCTTCCCCGTCGGTATCTGGAGCGCGCGACCCTTAACTTTCATAAACGGCGCCCCCTAATGGATTGACCCGCTCAACTTCTAATCACCAGTCTGTAACGTTTTTGGTGCCGCCCTGGCAGGCTGTCCATCACATGGAACTAAAACCAGGTGTGTACCACAGGAATAAAATGTTAAGAAATGTGTACAGGTCCGAGAAAGAATAATCAGTCATACCTACAGCCCCCAAGTATATTTAAGAAATCCCTTTCTTTGTTAGAACTTCCCACTAAATCGATCTGTACGCCGCACGCCCTGCCGGCTCCTGTTCATTCATATTTCAGTGCGCTCACCCGAGGCGACGCCATTCAAGCATTACGCGTCAGACAGAAGATCTGATCGAAAAAGAAAACTCGGAATCACGCGCTAAGTTCTGTATAAACACAGCCAAAGAAATCCTCGAAAGTTCACGTGCATTCGCTCATTTTCTTCCCCAGCTGTATTCCCATCTAACACATACATCTTGCTTCACTCAGTGGCCAAATTAGTTCGTATTTTCTGGATGGATGTACAAAGCATAGAAATTGGGAAATAACGGCTTGCTTAATTAAGATGGAAGTCCAATTAAGAGAAGGAATGGGCAGGGACAAAAACTTGCAGGCACAAGAGGCCACAGCACCGAACCTTAGGAAACACTAATCTACTGTCGGAACCCCACCCAGACCCCGGGGACCCCTAAACTGCTAACTGCGTGTTAACCTCCAGACAGGGCCAGCCTCACCATTAAGGCAAATTACCGTATATACTCGCGTATAAGTCGGGTCATGTAACCCGAAAAATCGATCATAAAATCAGACCCCGACTTATACGCCAGTTCAAAAATACCACACTTAATTTTTTTATTTTTTTTTTACATCTTCTTGCCCCCTCCAATCTCGCATCAGTTTCTCAGACACATCGAATTTTATTGCAGCAGCACAGTTACCAATTTCTTTCGCCACTTCAACGACTTTTAATTTATAACCAGCTTCATATTTTCTTCTGATCGAACGCTCCATCGTAGATAAGGGATGCTCTTACGATAAAGGTGTATGAGGAATGTGAGATACAAAAATCACAAATTAGTGCAAACGTCGCTTCGGAATAGTTTGGGTATTACTGTGTGGTCACGTAGGCACAATACATAGCAAATAAAAAAAAAAAAAGGCAGTGTGCTCCATGGTTACTCTCTCAGGTGGGCGTTAGCATATCATCATCTCTTGGACCAATAGTGTGAGTTTTCCACATTCGACTTATACAACCAACATTATAAAAGACCAGAAATTATACTGTAAAATCAAGCCCCAACTTATCTGCGGGAGAACTTAAACGTGAGTATATACGGTAGGCATTTGCCTAGAGTGCTGATTAGGGTTGTGGGGTGTTGTTTAGGACCCAGCCACACGGGTTAGCTACTGGACAGTCGGTTGGCACACTAATAAGCCTAGGTTAAGGCACAAAATACTTTGGCACTGGCACTACCTCTATCGGGTGCCCAGTTTGATGGGTCCCATAGGGACCACCTATTTAAAACACAGTCGGTGCCTATTTGGGCTTGCTACCCGGGCATTTGTAGGGTTATGGGGTAATTCCTGTCATGTGTGCAGAGTGCAGTGAGTTTCTTAGTTGCTTGTGCTAATCGACATGCGTCATGTCAGCAGCGACTATTACTACTTTACCTCGAAACTGCCTTACCTGAACACTACTTCATCACACACTTCTGCCAAGATATTTTACCCTCACCAGACTCCCATCTTTGTCAAAACTACTAATGAACGATATTTCAGACCCAATGAATGTACAACATTCACGTCCACCAGTGGCAGGCTGACGTCCCCGTCAAGGGCCGATTCTTGCCTCTCTCCTGGATTAGAAGGAAGTGAATTAAAAAAATAAAGGAATGGATGTTCACCCACCTGGGTCAGGTTATCAGCCAAGATGAAGGCACAAAGACATTATTTCAGGAGAACTGAGCGTAGGATGTAGCATTTCGATTACTTTAAACACATTACCCAGTCAGGCTGGATTTACACACACGTTGCCCATTGACATTTCTGACACCATATTGGTTATGCACTCTTTTTACGTGTTTCTCCTCGTGGGCTTTTCCTGAGTTCCCAGTATACCTTGTGAAGACTTCAACACTCACACGTGGCTTGTGAGGTCCACTCCCTACATCCTACACCAGTTCCATACCCACTTTGGTAAATTTACTTGGTTATGACTATTGATGGTCCAGACAGACCGAAGAAGTCAGTTTGCAGGCACCTTGAGCATCACACCACACCACCTTTACCAGAAACAGTTTGAAATTGTTCTGTTCTGTCTGAGCTTTTCAGGTTTGGCTGTGTGAGGGATGGCTGGCATCCTTAGACACCCTCGAGATGGAAGGGCAGAGAGAGACAGCATGCACAGGGCACTGTCTCCCCCAGACTGCTAGATGGCAGACCCCCCGGGGTTGCACCAGCTCCACAGGGCATCATGGGACTTTGGAGTTTGTTAGCTCAGCTCTGTTGGGTTTTGTGGGTGCAATCAGGGAGCACTGCATGGATTGGGGAGCCCTATTTTATTGGGCTCTCACCACACCGGGAAGTGCTTCCAAACTACAGCTTTGCAATACTGGAAGTGTTTCCGGGTGAGACGTAAAAGAAGCTGCCTGCCACTGTTCTGGGAGCCACAGCTGGGAGCAAGGAGGCAGATGAAGCTTGCATGGAGGAGTGGAGGAGGTAGGGACCGAGAGAGAGATGACAAAAGTATTGCTGAGTGCTCATTATTGTGCTGAACTCTACGTGAGACTGTGGTGGGAAACACTTGGGGAAGACTTTCCCACAATAAAAACTGTCTTGTGCTTTTTATTTTATACTTGTGTCTGAGCCTGCTTGTGTTGGGTGTCCAGGGAGTTGGAGTGCCACCTGGTGGCCACAGCTGGCACCCTCTAACAGCTCTGCATCAATTCATCAACGTTTGACGACATTCGTTTATGTACCGCAGAGCTCTCCCAAACTGCCCTGAGGTCTGTGGTTTTTGACTTTGCCTTTCCAACACCTTTGATTCTTTGCTTGGTCACAGACTCAGCTGTAGGTTTACTGCTGTGCTTAGGATTATCGTCCAGTTCCAACTTTGTCCAATATTTAGCCGCTGCATTTTCATTTAGAATACTCTGATATAAAGAGATGTTCATGGTGGACTCCTTGATCGCAAGGCAGCCATCTCCACCTATCAGAATAATTGTGACAAGAACTGTCCATCCTGTTCACATAGACTGTGCAGAATAACATCAGGTCGAGATCTGAACGTTCCTAACGTCCTACCCTCCATCACACTACTTTGTAATTTATTCCATGTTGTCCATAGCTTTTTGTGTGAAGAAAAACTTAAGAACATTTGTGTGAAATACTGAATGACCTCTAGGAGTTATCAACCATCTTCTTCTTCTTCTTCTTTTGGCTGCTCCCGTTATGGGTCGCCACAGCAGATCATCTTGTCCGCATATTGATTTGGCAAAATTTTACACCGGATGCCCTTCCTGACGTAACCCTCCCCATTTATCCAGGCTTGGGACCGACGTGAAGAAACACACTGGTTTGTGTATCCCCTGTGGCTGGTTTAGGAGGTATCAACCGTGTCCCTCACTAATTCCCTTCATAATTTTAAACACTTTGATCACGTCACCTCTTTCTGAATCTCTTTTTGCTTCAACTGAATAGGTTCGATCCCTCGATCAGCCTTGTCGCTCCCCTCTGGACTTTCTCCAGTGCTGCTATGTCTTCTTTGTAATATGGAGACCAAAACTGAACACAAATACAGTAAAACCTTGGATTTGAGTAACTTAGTCTGCAAGTGTTCTGCAAGAATTTTTTAATAAATTTTAACTTGATAAACGAGCGAGGTCTTGCAATACGAGTAGTACGTACATGCTTTGTCTGCCGAGCGTCACGTGATCACAACTGAGCCAATGGTGATTCTCTCTCGCTGCGGGATTGTGGGTAATCGTCTCCCATGCTTGGTTTCAGTCGCCGTGCCTCACTCTTATAATCAACATCCATACGAGCGTATATGCTTACGATAGCATTGTGACCACGTGTGTGCGTGTGTGTGTAAAGCATTTGTGTCCAAGCGTAGTGACTGTTCTTTAGTAACGGTACTAGATTAGGGAGATGTGTAAAATGTGGGAAAGAGTGCAAAATTTTGTAGAAAAGCACCACCCGAATAAAGCTGCAGCAGTGCGAGCGATGAATCTGTTTAACGACAATGCAATGTCACATTTCTGTGAAATCCTCAAAAGGAGGCAAAAGCAGCTGTCATTAGATAGGTTCCTTGTTAAAGTCACGAAAAAACGAAGGATTCCAGTGAGCCAACAGATAGTAGTGATTGTGTTAGTTATAATGAAAGTCGTCTGACACAATGACCCTTCTCCTTCTTCTCCTCCTCCTCCTCTCTCTCGTCTCACTCAAACCAGCCATGATTGTTTTCAAAGGTAAAGTGCAGGTTAATTTGTTTTATGTATTTTTACTTTATGCTTTGTATTAATCATTTTTATATGAATATTTTTGGGTTGTGGAACGAATCATCTGCGTTTCCATTATTTCTTATGGGGAAATTCACATTGATATACGAGTGCTTTGGATTACAAGCACATTTGCAGAACGAATTATGCTAACAAACCAAGGCACCACTGTATTCCAGATGAGGCCTCACCACTGCGTTATATACTGTAACTTGAGCATAATCTCCCTAAACTTGTTCTCCTCCTATCGTGACATATAGCCTGATATCCTATTAGCCTTATCGATCGCTCTTGTCCACGGCCTTGATGTTGACGGTCCTTGTCTTTGGGTGTACTTTCATGTTTCAGACTTCCCCTTGTGATTTCAAATTTAACATTTCTACGCCTTACAGTTTTTATGTGAACTTTCATTTGCCACAAATCTAGTCAAGCCAGTATGGTGACAATGTCCCTCTGTGACAATTCAACTGATTCCACATTATCTGCCCTTGCACTTAGTTTGGTCATCATGATCATCATCACTCTGACTACCATGATGTTTGACAGCTGGTATGAAGCTCATTTGTTAACACAATGGGGACGATTTTAAACAAACACGCAGTTGTGCATAAATACCAAACAAGTCCACTTTGACCTCATGCACTCAGAGGGGTCTGTTACAGGGGGCTCTCATTCAGATTCAGGTTTGCAAACCAGTGCTCCGGCTGTCATATTCTTTTGAGAGAATAGAGTGTTTTTCCTGGCTAAGCTTTAAAGAAAGCCATGCTTAAGCTGTATGAGCGTTTGCCATCTTGACAGAGGCCTGGAGATCCATGGCCAGAGCTTTGGGGTTCTTTATGATTTCCCAAAAGAGCACACTGCGTGAATCTGTTTGGATGCTCACCCCGGAAAAGATCCACAACCATCTTGAATGTTCTACATCAGTATTCAACTACCTGCAGAATAATGGATGTCACACTATTTGGAAGTGGTCGTCGCACCCTTCCCAGAGGGATAAGCAGCAACTGCCGCTCTTGACGTCACTACAGATGACTTTTACAGTTGTCTTGGTGCTACAGAATAATGTCCCAGGTCAACTGGCCAAAGGATGTGCTTTTACATCAAGGTGACAGCACTGCGACTTATTATTGACTAGTCAAGTCAACGTGATGAGCAGGACTTTACTCATGGACACCAAGGCAAGAAGAACTCACACAAGGCATGTGCATGTTTGCTTATTTTTTGTTGAATTATTGAATAAATAATGATGAAGGAAAACCTGTTGTTAGACTGACAACATTTTAGCACCCAATGTGGGCGAGATGATCGTCAGTTATGTTCTGATCTCTGGCGCCTACATATCCCATTGCAGAGCAGCCACCTTGTTATTCACTTATCACCAAAATACAAGTCAAGCCAAGCCAAGTTGGGGAGCATGCACTGGTACAGTGTGTTGCCGCACCCACTACATGACGAAACAACTCGGGGACGGTTGGCAACCCCCAGGCAGACACGCGGTCCAGTCCCACCCTCCGGAAATGACCCTCTATCTGCCACAGCCAGGTGTTATGTGGGTGATCCCTTGGCCTGGTCCAGCCACTCGGGTCCCCAACAATGAAGATCTTATGAGCTGGATCACCCTCAGGGAAACGCGCCGCATGGCCGTAGTGCCGTAACTGACACTACCTCACAATGCAGGTAATGTGCCTCATTCGGGACTCCATGAGCAACTGCTCATTCAACACAAAGTCAAACCAACGGTATCCTAGGATCTTCTGGAGAGACACAGTACCAAAGGAGTCCAGTCATTGTCTCAGGTAGCATCCATGTCCAACCATATAGCAAGACAGGAAGCACCAGGACTCTAAAGACTTGGACCTTCGTCCTTTTACATAGATATCGGGAGCGCCACACACCCCTTTCCAGCAACCTCATGACCCCCCATGTTCTCCCAATCCATCTACTGATTTCATAGGAAGAGTCACCAGAGACATGAATGTCACTGCCAAGGTAAGTAAACCTCTTGACGAGGTCGACACTCTCTCCGTAGACAGACACACTGCTGATGGCTGTGCCTAAGAGGTCATTAAAGGCCTGGATCTTAGTTTTTATCAGGATTTCTCACAAGCCCAGACACTCCGACTCCTCACTCAGTCTCTTGAGCGCCCTGACCAGAGCCTGCATCGACTCCACGAAGATCACAGCATCGTCAGCAAAGTCAAGATCCATGAATCTTTCTTCACCAACAGATGCCCAATAGCCACTGGACCCCACATACAGTGCCGACCATAACGTTTGGGACAAAGACACATTTTTTCCTTGATATCCCCCTCTGCTCCAGAATTTGAAATTTAAAATCAAACAATTCAGACAACGCGATTAAAGCGCACACTGCAGACTTTCATTTAAGGGAATCTGCATACATTCCAGTCACACCGTGTAGAAATATCACTTTTTATACATGGCCTCCCTATTCAGGGCACCATAATGTTTGGGACACAGCAATGGCAGGTCTATTAAAGCTGTCATATTTAGGACTTTGTCGCATATTCCTTGCTTGCAATGACTGCTTGATCGGTCCAGACTAGATGTTGAGGGTCTTCTAAGCCTCCAATGCAGCCATCTTCAGCTCCTGCTTGTTTTGGGGGCCTGTCCCCTTAAGTTTACTCTTCAGGATATGGAGGGCCTACTCAATTGGATTTAAACTCAGTGATTGGTTTGGCCAGTCAAGAATTTTCCACTTTTTAACTTTGAAAAACTCCTGTGTTGCCTCAGCAGTATGTTTGGATGATTATCTTGTTGTAGGATGAAGCGACATCGACTGAGTGTGGAGGCACTGACTGGACTTTGAGTAGATGAGATGTTTCTCAAATTTCCTTGTGCTGTTGCAGTCAGCAGTTCCATCATCAATGGAGAGAAGTGTGCCAGGACCTGTGCCAGCCAGACATGCCCAAGCCATAAGACCCTCAGCACCACGTGTAACAGATGAGGTGGTCTGCTTTGGATCTCAAGCAGTTACTTTCCATCTCCACACTTTGCTCTTGCCATCACTCTGATCAGGTTCATCTTTGTCTCATCTCTCCACAAGACCTTTTCCCAGAATTCTGCAGGCTCTTTTAAGTCCTTTCTCTCAAACTGTAATCTGGCCCTCCTGTTTTTGAGGTTTGCATCTTACAGTGTGGCCTCCTCTGTGTTTCTGTTCATGAAGTCTTCTGCTGATAGTCGTCTCTGACACACACACATCTGGCCCCGATGACTGTTTCTGATCTGTCAGACAGGCGTTCGATTCTTTTTCTTTACCATAGCGAGGATTCTTCTGTTGCAACCAGTGGTGATCTTCCTTGGCCTACTAGCCCCTTTGTGATTACTGAGCTCACCAGTGCATTCTTTCTTTTTAATGATATTCCAGACAGTTGATTTCGGTCATCCTGAGGTTTTACTGATGTCTGTAACAGTTTTATTTTTGCTTTTCAGCCTCAAAATGGCTTCTTTGATGTTCACTTGCACAGCTCTTGTCCTCATGTTGAACACTGACAACTACAGACTCCAAAGGGTAGAATCGAGCCGAGGTATCTTATGAAGCAAAGAAATACACCTGACGCCAATTGTCCCAATCATTATGGTGCCCTGAAACAGGGGGACTGTGTATAAAAAGTGAGGTCATTTCTACAAAGTGTCACTGAAATGAAAGTCTGCAACGTGCACTTTAATCACAATGTCTGAATTGTTTGATTTGTAATTTTAAATTGTGAAGCAGAGGGGGAAAATTAAGGAAAAATGTATCTTTGTTCCAAACTTAATGAAGGGCACTGTACAAGCCGAAGCTAACACAAGAAAAAACAGAAATGGTGAGATGACAGAGTAGCAGAACTGATGAGGCCACTGGCTCTGAAAATATAAAACTTTGTGAATCTACAATCATTTGTGGAAAGCATACCCCCAGACACAGACAGACAGACACCAGAATGTCCAAAACACACTTCTTTATTTTCCTACAGCACCACAATGCCTTCCTTCACCAACTCTTTCTTCTTTTCTTTCTCTTTCCTTCTCTTCTCACCTTCAACCTTCTCTCTCTTTCTCTCTTCTTCTTTCTCTTTCTCTTCTTCTCCTTCTTCTTCTCTTTCACCTTCAACCTCCTCTCGTCCTCCTCACAAGCTTTGTCTTCTTCCTCCCAACTCTGGCTCTCTTAGTGGAGGGAGGCGGCCCCTTTAATTATGACCCGGATAAGCCCCAGGTGCTTCCCATGACATCCCTTCCTGGTGTGGCGGAAGTGTCAGGAGAGCACCTGGAAGTACACCGGGTGCCCTTGGGATTACTTCCGGCAGCACTTCCTGGTGTGGCGGAAGTGCTGCCATCCAGGACTCCCTAACTGTCCGGGCGCCCCCTGGCGGTGGCCATGTCTTCTCACAGTGGTGAGTATCCTGGCTCCATTCCTGTGGCCCCCAATTAGGCCCGGGCGGCTGCCCATCTGTGGCCGAGGAGAAGTATTGTCCAACTCGGGGACTATCCAGGCGTCCCGGCCGGGCAGTGTCCCCGCTCATCCGTGACACATTAAAAACTGTCAAAATGTACCCAAATAAGTATGCCACGGGTCACCAAAGGAATAGAAGCACTGTATTTGGAAAAACAACATTCTTATGGAGAAAATGAGGAAACTGAATGGTTTTGGGGGGGTGTTTGCAGCAAAGGGTTAACAGGTCACTTAAACAAAATTAAAAGATGATCAGGGAGAAAATCATCAAGAGGTGGTTTAATGATAACAATTCAAAGCAGATGCGGAAAGGTCTGAAAACAATCACAGGATTGGATTCTAAAAAAAGTGTCACCTTTCCAATAGACGAGGACCACAAGCTTTTAGCAGAGGAGCCTAACCCTAACCTTTTGGTTTTTTAAACAAGATTTGAACCCAATGATTTTGGTACCTTCAATACACATGCAAGGATTCTTCTTTGTAGAAATGTCAGAAATATTACTGGGATGGGGGTCAGCATAAATGAAGAGGACAAATCTTCACAGCAGGTAAAAACCAAGAAGGCATTGGGGCAAGATGGCGTACCAGCTCAGCTCCTGAAGTCCTGCTTCAAGCAGCTCCAGTTTTTCATCTGCTTTGGTAACTGGTCCCCGACCATTACCTCAGTGCCTAAGGTTTCCGGGCCATGCAGCCTGAATTCCTACAGGCCTGTGGCGCTCACTTCCAATCCAATAACGTGCTTGGAAGACTTGGTGAGAGAAACATTTTAATGGCACAGGCTAAATCCTTTTGAGATAACAACCACCTTGCTTACTGCACACAATCAAGTGTGAAAGATGCTCTGCTGGTTATCCTACATCAAATCTACCCTTTTCTTGATAAACATGGCTCCTATGTCACAGCACTATTTCTAGAGTTTTCTCCGTGTGATGATTTCTTGCACTGCCACCTGGTGGAATCCTCCAGATTTATTTGAAAGCACACTTCTTGTGTAGCAGTAGCGCCCTCTAGCCCATACATCGTGTAGCGTTAGGCATATCCCCGGCCTAAGAGTCAGAGAACAGCATGTTCACCTATCATTGTTCTGGAGAGGAGGTAGAAACAGTGACTGAATATTAACATTTAAGAGCTACGCTAGATAATAATCTTAATTGGAACATTAATTCAAAGAAATGCTTACCCTAAATGCACTCAGCGTTTACTTCTCTGTGGCAGCATGATTCAGTCTGTCATCACTTTCAGCTTCATTACCTGGATTAGTGATCTGACAAATCAAAATGTACAAAAAGCTCCAGCAGATTACTAAACATGCAGTTCAAGTTATTTGAGATGATGTAGATGATCTGCTAAGCGTGTGTCTGAGGGCAATGCTGAAAAAACTGGAAATGATCTCAACTGATGACCAACACTCATCACGCGCGGAACTTAACTTCAGTAAATCAGGAAGGAGAGTTTCGTTAAAGACGCACACAGACTTTTTAATAAGGAATATCAGAGATAATAAAAATCTTATCAGTGCAGAGCTTTTCATATGTAACATGTAACTGTTTTAGTTAGTAACGTATTATCAAATTGTTTTCAAATTATATAAATATTTTAGAATTTTTGTGTAAGGTCCAACCTGTCTTGACTCTGTTTTTTTATTTTACTTCTGACTATCATTGGATGTAACTGAGAGGGCAAATGTCATACTTTCAAGTGTAAATGTGACTAAATAAGTAAATGTGACTAAATAAAAACCTGGCACTTTAATCTTCAGAAGAGGGGTTGCTATGTTTTCACATGACTGTAGGTTTTAACTACCTGCAAGTCTTTCTGAGAAATGAAGTCATCCATTTCTGCATTTTAACAGGCATTTTCAGGCATATCCTTGTGATGTTGAAAACACCAATTGATCAGATGATGGCATATAACATGACACATACTCTATTGTGTTCCAGTAAGTAGCCACTGTCATGATAGTTCTCCACACCACCCCATACTATAAAACTGAAGTCTATCAAATTTAGTTGTTATCTCAACAACTGACCGATTGACACAATACAAAATATAAGAAACAAGTTTGCAGATGATACCAAATCCAAATGGCAGATAATCTCAAATCCGTTGAATCCTTATAGAGGGACTTGGACAGCAGACAGGCTTGGACAAATTTGTGGAAGATGAAATTTAATGTCAGTAGATGTAGGAAGAAAAAATATTAGGTTGAAATACAAAATGGGAGGTCTGAAAATCAAAAGTACACCTTATAAGAAGGATTTAGGAGTTGCACTCAACATCATCAACTGACAGACAGTGTTCAGATGCCATTAAGAAGGCAAACAGCATGTCAGGTTATATAGCGCCCTGATGTGTGGAGTACAAGTCCAAGGAGGTTCTGCTCAAGTTTTAAAATGGACTAGTGAGGCCTCATCTGGAGTCTTGTGTTCAGTTTTAATAATAATAATAATTAATAATAATTCTTTGCATTTATATAGTGCTTTTCTCACTACTCAAAGTGCTCAGCAATTGCAGGTTAAGGGCCTTGCTGAAGGGCCCAACAGAGCAGAGTCTCCTTTGGCATTTACAGGATTCGAACCGGCAACCTTCCGATTGTCAGTGCAGATCCCTAGCCTCAGAGCCACCACTCCGCCTTTTGGTCTTCAGTTTTGGTCTCCAGGCTACAAAAAGGACATAGCAGCACTAGAAAAAGTCCAGAGAAGAGCAACAGGGCTGATTCCAGGGCTACAGGGGGTGAATTATGAAGAAAGATTAAAAGAGGTGAGCCTTTACAGTTTCAACAAGAGACGAAGAGGAGACATAATTAAAGTGTTTAAAATTATAAAGGGAATTAGTCCTGTGAATGAAAATGAGTTCATCAAGAACACAGTTGGAAACTTGTTATGGGCAAATTTCACACAAACATTAGGAAGGTTTTCTTCGCACAGAGAACCATAGACACACGGAATTTGTGCTCAGGTAGTGTGGTAGACAGTAGGACTTTAAAACTCGATTTAAAGTTCTTTTAGAAGAATTAAGCAGATTGGATTGGTGAGCTTTGTTGGACTGAATGGCCTGTTCTCGTCTCGCTCATTTGAATGTTCTAAAACGTTTCAGACCTTCAGAAACTTCTTAAAGTGCAAAATGAGTGTCAAGGTTGGAGTCCAAAAACAGGTGAGCTAAGCAGGATCCATTTATTCATTTCTGGCTCACATCAGTTTCACAGTTAGTATGCAACAAATAACAAAAACACCTAGCCAAACGCAGTCTCGACTGGGATGTCAGTGCAGTGTACTTCAAATACATCAAGTTAAAAAAAAAAATTAAAAAATTAGAATGTGCAAATGCCCTCCCCACCCCCAAATTCTATAACCCAGCCTCAGCAGTACAACTGAAACAAAACACATACATTTGAGTGAAATAATCAGGTCAATCATTTTAAATCTTTCACATTTTTTTTATATTATTTAAACTGTAATCAACTAAAAACAATACAAATTTCCATAATCTAATCTATAAGCGCTGTGAATCAATCACAAATCTATCCGGAACAAGTTTCCTTAGCAGGTGGTCTAGCCAAGTTGAGCAGCTTTTCATCATTCACTATCATCCACTTAAAAAATAAGATTCCATGCAATTCTTATTAAAACGGAGAACAAGAAAAAGCAAATCTTTGAAACAAATCAGGAAGTGAAAGCGAAATGACACTGGGAAGTGCACGGCCAAACACTTCACATCAAAATGGTCACATGGGCCTATAAAAAAAAAAGGAAAAAGGTGCCAGCATCTCAATTGGTGGGTCCAGGGTGTAGAAAACAGGCACACCTCACTTGTGCCCACTTGTTTTATTATTCCCCCGATGCACCATGCAGCTGGGGCAGTGCTGCCACGTGGCATGCTTTTCTGATGTGGTTCTGCCATTGTGCCAGCCAACACCCCTGCCCCACATAAACCCAGCCTGGCATCTCACATCTTTACCTAAATGTATCAAGAATGAACGACCACAAACTTGGCTGAATGTCTAAAAGAAAAACAAAGATGGAATGTATGAGAGCCTTACTGAGATGGGAGTATGAGTGTCTGTGCACATGACTGTTCAGGAGCAAATATACAAATTTATTTTGTCAGGCCTGCAGCTTCTACACTCTACTACTTTACTGCAGGGGGATGCAGACAAATGATCCAAAACAAAATAAGAATGAAACAGAAAAGTGATGCCTCAGATAACCGTTTTGTCCAAGTCCACTTTTACAGGCAGTGGGCCTGCCTCTTCACCATCGTCTGATTGGCTCACAGCTACAGCAATCACAGGAGTTAAGATGTATGGGGCCACTTTCTTTACATCATCCAGGAATTCCTTGTCACCATTGATACTGAGCTGGAAAAGAAACAAAGAAAAAAAAAAAGGACGTCAACACGGCGTGAGGGAGTTGCAAGATGAGGAGCTTCATGAACACATTTCGGTGCGTCTTATGGATTTTGGCCTGCTAATCACAAAAATCACCTTTACATTTTCCTATCAGGCACAATTGCATTGCAATTACCAACTTTTGTGGTTTCCTCTCATATTGTAAGTCTACATATCCAGTATAACAAATATAACTGGAACATAAGTGGTGATCTAAATATTGTGGCCCTGCTGCTCGGACATACCAAGTACTGTAAATGGGACAGCCATGCTAGACAGTCTCATCACATTAAAAAGAAGTGGTCACTCTGTCAGCAGAAAAGTGGGACACATAAACCACTTGGCGACATACTACAGTATATTTTTGTCTACTCTTCATATAAAACTTGGGCTGATAAAAAAAAAAAAAATTGGTGAAAGCAGCGAACAAGGAAGGTAAAGCATTTCAATATTTAAGGCTAATGTTTCATTAAATAATTGATTCAAAAATGATGAAGGCATTTTTGTTGGTCCACAGATTGGACACGTTATCAATGTCAAGTCGTTTGGAGATCTGCTAGTGAGGCTGGAGGAAATCACATGGAAGGCATTTATGGAAGTATTTGAGAATGTCCACTACGTCCAGCTAGTCAACAAAAACCTTCAAGCATACAAAACCATGCAGTGCAACATGTCGCTAAAGGTGCATTTTCTGCATTCATACTTCTTCACTGCACTTCTTGTAATAGTCGATAATAAACATGGTGAAAGGTTTCATCAGGACATTGCCAACAATGGAAAAGCAGCGTCAGATGCCAAGAACAAAGGAAAATCAGCAGCAAAACATTATTAGCTCTGCTGAACTGATGCAGTGTGTCAGCATCATTAAGTGCATAAACACACTAGATTCAATAAAAGTTTGTTTCACTTTAACCCATATTCCTATGTGATATAGTCAGTCTGAAATATATTTATGCTTAGCTTGAAGCTGTCTATTATAATCACCAAACGTTTTTCAGGAAACAAAACGTTTGAAAAAATGTGCTGTCCACTGTTATTTACAAGAGGAAAAGAATATCTAGTGATGAGCATCAAATCTGATTACTGAACTACTGATCCTGAAAATGAACAGTTCAAACTCAAAGTGAACAATCGAATAATTCACTGTTGGGATCAAAAGGGCAGAATAGCAGAAAACCATATGGACCACTGCATTTAATTTTGTCTAAGTGTGTACCAGTCACAAACTCTTCGGAGACTGGGCTTTTTCTTCAGTGCCAACATTGCTAAAAAAAATGACTGTTCCTTATTTTTGGTTGCTGCCGCCGTTAGTCTTATCAGTAATGTCTGAATTGATTACACTACAGAATTGTAAAGTGTAAAAACCACAGAGGTTAGGTGCACTCATTTTGCAGGTCTATGACTGCTTCATCTTCATAGGTGGCAGGAGTGGAACTTGCTGCTGAAAATTGAATGTTGCCAGCAGCAGCGTACGGAATGATGAAAACGGACATGAACCTAAATACTCCAGAATTTGATAGTAGGCATGATAATCTACAATATTTGGGAAACTCACAATAGATATTAGAAGTTTATTTTAATCAACATACCAGAAAAATCAGGCCAAGACGTATAAAACATGGACCACTCATAGAAGTGGGGCAAGATGAAGAGAAACAAGAGGACTAATCAGGACAACATTTCTCATAAATCACCAATTAAAAGGCCTACTGGTATCTTTCGTTGCCTAAACTTGTGAGTGAATTTGATGGGATTGGTGCGGAGTCCAAAATGAAACAAAATTAAGAGCACACCCCACCTTCATATCCATAGAGCGCCCAAAAAAAGTATTCACCCCCTTGGAAGTTTTCAAATACTATTGCTGTACAAAACTGAATCACAACAGATTTAATTGGCTTTATTGGCAGTGATCAACAGAAAATTACTCTTTAATGTCAAAGAGAAAAAACAATTCTAAAAAGTGGTGTAAATTAATTATAAATATAAAACACAAAATTATTAGGCGACCAAGATCAAAAAGCTCAGCTAGGTCACTGGACATCATCAAGAAGGAGGTTACCTTCATCACAACAGGCACCAAAAACTTTGTCTCACCTGAGTCTTGATGTGCTGGTCGGGCGCAGTCACCAGACTGGCGCAGCTCAGCCACAGCATGACAATAATAGAAAGGAAAAGGCAGGCTGCCAAGATCCAGCGGGGCAGTCCAGACCTTCTGGGGTGGGAAAAGAAACAAAAAAAAAATGGATTGGATTAGAGCAACTTGTACAATATGAAAGACAAAAGAGTAACAGCCAAGTGGAAGCTTCCATAAGAAGCAAGCAAGCAGCATACAATTCAGATTAAGATGCACGAGCCCCACTTGGCCAATAAGCATGTGACTCTTTCTACACAAGTGAAACATCGTGCAGCTAAGGACTAAACGATACGTCATTTGAAACATAACGATGGCCCATCCATTTCCTTTATCTTTTAAGAAGTAGCTTTTTCCACATAATAAATGTATTGTGGACTGTAGTGTGGACTGAGTTGGGGGAATGACTACAGTCTACCCAGTAAAAAAATGTACTATCTCTCATATTTCGTGCAACCAGACATGGCCTAAATCATACACGTCAGAGTAACCACTTGATTAAGGGGTTTTAAGTGGGATTATTCTGAAGGGTCACAGGCTCCCTTTTATCTTGTGATTAAATATTAGCCAAAAAACACAACTTAAGCCATCTCAGCAGAGGACCAAAAACTCAATCATTACAGAAAAAGAGCATGTAACTTGACTTTAAATGCTGATCTAACATCATGAAAGAAGAGTTAGTGGTACAACAGAAATAGAAAGTTTGTGTGTACCTGGGGTGTTGACTCTTCAGCTGTGTCCATGCAGACTGGCTTGGTGAAAATGTCTAAAAGCTGGATTCCTTGATCAGATCACCTCCAATTGGAGGGCACTCAGATGTTAAACCTGGGTTTTCTTTCTCTATTACCAAAAATATTCAAACAATTTCTTGGTTGTATTAAAGAGTTGAGCTTTAAACCTCAAGTCTTATTTGCCGATTCGTTTCTGGGTGCTTACATTTCACAAGGATCGTGTTCTGCACCTCATAGTGCATCTCACACTCAGAGTACAAGCCAATACTTTTACATGTGTGTGCATAAATATGCTAAATCTATGCTCATATGCGTAAATATGTACTGCAAATATTACAAAAAAATGCATAAGCGTGCATAACCATTAAATGAATACATATTACTAATTATACCTGCTGAGCAGGTATGAATGCCTCTCTGCCATTCGTCAGGCCATGGACACAAGATATTGAAAATACCGAATACTGTCACGCGCAGACCCTAATGTGTCTCAAGGTCGTTACTGAGTATTTGAAGCTGGACCTTTACTCCAGACAGCTCACTCCATCTCATCCCGCTGAGGATGATTGTGCTGAAATGTGATGAATAAGGAAGCTACTGCTTATGCTGAGTTGCCCGTCACATTCTGGAAACCAGTCCGTGGCTTGCTAGTCTTTGTCACAAATTGCATTTTTGTGAGCCTGCATGTTCTACGCTTGAGATCGGACTACGACGACGACTTGAAAAAGACTCAACAGGTACCTCTAATCTTTGTCTTTCATCGGAGTAGGACATATTTGAGAATTGCTAGTGCTCCTCACGAGACTGTATAAATTATAAAGGAGCTTAAACACCTAATAAAATCGTCATGGCACCTGATTCCGGTATCCAGAGGAAACATCTGCGTGGTGTGAATGAAAGTCGCTTTGAATATGACGTTTTAACAAAGGACCATCTCTATGACGACGGAAAGCCATTCAATACAATGACAACTAAACTTCAGTCAAACTTTAGTGTAGCTGCTGGAATATAAGGTGTTATCAGGCACGGGTAAGACACGTGTCAAAAGAATTCTCAAAGTCCAAGAGTTCATTTTAAAGGTATTTAGTGAAAGTTAAAAGCAAATAATCCAAACAAGAATAAAAGAAAAAATAGTTACACACGTAGAATAAAAGACAAAAAAAGGGAAAAATGTATCTTCTATAAACTTAGCTTTTCTTGAAAGACTTTAGTTATTTCTATACTTAAATGTTCTTAATTTCTTCTTCTCTACTTTAAGGTTCTTAATTTCTTCTTCCCTACTTAAAAATTCTTAGCTTCTTCTTCTGTACGCTTTATGTACGGCACAACACATAAATTAAGAGCTGTTTTCTTACATATTTACTTCACACACTCAAAAGGCTTGTAAGCCGGTTGGCACATAGGCAAGTGCCCAGGCACGGTCACGTGTGGTCACTGCGTAGCCCAGGGCCATGAAGGTAAGCATCTTTTAATGAAGATTGTGCTGAAAACTGAATGATGTAGGAATATGGAAATCGGATGAAATATATTCACTGCTTCACCACTAAGGCACTATATCCCATGGGGAAGAATAAGCTTCACTCTTAATTTGGTGAGGAAATGCCAAGCCATTTTATTAAAAATAATAAAGTAAACCACACAGGGTTCACACACTGAACATGTGAATCCTACTTTGTGAACGTTACAGGATGATTTTTATTACTCTGCCCAAGTTGGCCCTTGACATGACCTGCATGTAGATCCCTCAGGTGAAATGGCAATATTACACTTTGATCCTTTAATAACAAAATATGTCCTGAAACTGTAAAAGAATGAGCTTGCTGACAAGCTCACAGGGCGTGTCTTTTAGAAGGACAGCTAAATAACTTGATCAATAAAAGTTATTAACATCAAAGCCCAACCGAACTTGAAAGAATGCAAATTACACAATGTAACAAAATCCCTACCTAGTGCACTGACTATCTGCTCATGGCTCAATAAATTATGACATATTCTTTCATACCCAAATCAACTGATCGTACAGCAGTGCTGGCGTTCAGGTAAGCTAAAACGTTTCAGGATTTCTGGCCATTAAACCAAAGAGTGAATGGGAACAGTTAAAACACAGCAAGAAACTGTCCATGAAGATGGAAAAAAAGTCTTATTAAGTAATACTGTAAATATGTCCTTTATTCTATTTAAGACAAGTGACTGTCAATCACAGATATCGTGTCATTAGAAAGACTGTCAACTGGTTACAGTTTGGGAATGCGCGCCTACCCTGCAGAGTCACTGCTGTGTTCCATGAATAATAATGTAAAAAAAGTACACCCCATGGAAATTTTTGACTTTTTTAATATATTTGATCAGGAAAACAGCAGATCTTCAAGCAAACAGTGTGTAAAGAAAAAAGCAATATACGTGAATAAAAACACAAGGAAAATTTAATTTCTTAATAATTTTCAAACATTTATTCAACAAAAATATCAACAGATGTAATGGACTACAGGGTATTGCCTCCTTTGGCAGAAGTTACTTCTTCTAGGCATTCTGCATAACTGCCATCCAGTCTATGACTAAGAGAAATTTTTGACCTCTCCTCCAAGCAAAATTCCTTCAGCTGAAAGATATTTTTGAGTTTTCTTGCATGTAGTGCCCATTGCAGATCCTCACATAACATTTCAATGGGATTCAAATCAAGAGTCTTGATTAGGCCATTCCATAACCCTCTACTACTTTCTTCTTTTTGCAGCATTTCTTGGTGTGCTTCAGATCATTCCAATGTTCATTTCCAGTTCAACTTCCAACTTTCAGACAGACGGCCTCGCATTCGCCTCAAGCACACTTTGATATGATGCAGTATTCCTAGGTGACTCTACCCAGGTCGAAGCCAGCAAAGCAACCCCAAACCAGAACATTTCCACCACCCTACTTCACTGTAGGAATGAGGTTTTTCTCCTGAAACGCTGTCTTCAGTTTGAGCCAAATATATCAACTGTTACTGTGGTCAAGCAACTATCTGATTCATCTGTCCAGCACACATTGTTCTTAAAGGCCTGGTCTTTGCCTAGGTGTTCAATGGCAAATGTAGTCTTGCTCTAATGTTCTTTTCAGATAGCAGTGGCTTTATCCTTGTACACCTCATATGCAGGTCAAATTTCTGCAGTCTCTTATGTTGTAATGTTGTACGGTCCTGTTAGACATTCACTTTGACACCAATGTTTGCAGCAGTTCCCTGCAGATCCCACAATGAAATGTTGGTGTTCTTGAAGACTGCTTTCTGAATCAAATGGTCAGCTCTTAGGCTGAATTTCCTAGGCCGGCCAGTCTTGGACAAATTAGCAGTTGTTTGAAATCAACATCACTTGTGGATGGATGGATGGATGGATGGATGGATGGATGGATGGATGGATAGATGGATAGATAGATAGATAGATGTGAAAGGCACTATATAATAGATAGATAGATAGATAGATAGATAGATAGATAGATAGATAGATAGATAGATAGATAGATAGATAGATAGATAGATAGATAGATGTGAAAGGCACTATATAATAGACAGATAGATAGATAGATAGATAGATAGATAGATAGATAGATAGATAGATAGATAGATAGATAGATAGATAGATAGATAGATAGATAGATAGATAGATAGATAGATAGATAGATAGATAGATACTTTATTAATCCCAAGGGGAAATTCATACTGATACAAATAACAATATTAAATTTAAAAATGCAGGTATAACAGATGATTTAACTTTAACTTGGAGATCTCTGTAAACCAGCAAGCCCGCGATTCTCGAAAGAATCGCAAATCCAAGAATGGCAATCACCTCATGGAGGGTGGGTGCATCCTGGGAAATGTCATTTAATTACATAAACATATTTGTACTAAAGCGGTTTCTTTTTGGAGCTGGGACTCATGTGGTTGTGGTGTTTCAGAAGCGCGTTGTAGGCGCCTTGTTTCCATCAGGACGTAAATGCATGACAATATCGCGGTGAAACGGAGGCTCGCCGTCATCACTTTGAAACACAATTGCCACTTCATTAACGATGGGAACATTGTATCATCTCGGATCCTGTTCTTTGTCCTTTATTAGCACTAAGGCAATTGTAGTTGGTGCCACACCGTCCGCCTCTGCTTTTGTATTGGCTTCTCTTTACGTTTCTCATTATTAGCTCTGTGGTTGATATACTGCGTCATCTAGATGTAACACGTACATTTGGGCACATTTGCGGTGGTGATTTGGCTCAGGGTGCACTGTTCCCATCCGATGCAATATTTGTCAACACACGTGAAAGCAGTATGGGCCATTCCCAGGGGGGAAGCCGGTGCGTGATGAAATATCATGGAGGGTGGGTACGTCCTGGGACAGTTCATTTCAACGCGCTTCTGCTATTGTTTTTCTTCATGCAGTCTCGTTTTTGTTTTTTTATGGCTGTGTCGTCGTATATGCGGTGATGTGGCCGGTCGCATCCGGGCGGCTGTACAACCTGGCGTGCACGCTTTACCTCAGGTTTAGTTCACAGGTCGTAGGCATGGTAAAGTTTCCATTTAATTCAATAACCCCATTTGAACTAAAGCGGTTTCTTTGTGTGGGCGCCTTCGTCCATTGTTTTTATCCATGTTGTTTGGGCGCCACCTACTGACTCTGGGAAGCTGCTGCATTTTGGGAAGCCGCTGCGTTTGACTCTGGGGCGGGCGCCACGGCGCAGCACGTTGTGTTATTTGGTTTTGGGCGTCCCCTATTGACTCTGGGAAATCGCTGCGTTTGACTCTGGGGCGGGCGCCAAGGCCGCAGTGCGCATGCGTGCGTTTGACTCTGGACTCTGGGGCGGGCGCCAAGGCCACAGTGTGCATGCGCCTCGGTGCGTCCGCCGTGCATAAATTAACTGTAGTTTAGTAAGATAGATCCCTTGCCAGACTGAAAGGGATCCACAACCTTCTTTCTGAGGCCCTTAGAGACCTTTTTTGATTTTGGCATGATGACACCTACACGTTAAGAGCAAGGAGAACACCAGACTTTAGGCATCTGTGGTTTAAATAAGACGGGATCCACGTTCATACTCCCTAAGGAGGTTCTAATGATTGGCACCTAATCAGGAACACCTAATTCTAATTTTATGGATACGAAGTGGTAATAAATTTAAGGGTGGACTTTTTTCCAGATGACAAATCTGCATTTTTGCTAATTTAGAATATGAGAATGAATATGACATGTTAGTCTTATGTGTCATTTGTCCAGGTATATCACAACAGTCACATAGAATGACACAAAGTGCCCCATAATGCCTTTGGACTGTGTGAGTTTTTCCCGGGCATTCTGGTTTACTCCTACATCCCAAAGACGTTCACGTTTGGCTAACCAGCTTGGTGCGAGCGAGTGAATGTGAGTGTGGGTGAGTGGGTATGAAGTGACACCCCATGCAGTACTGGCTCACCGTCCATCCAATATTACCAGAATAGACTCTGCTCCCAACCAAACCTCATATTGATTAAACAGATTTGAACATTAATGGATGGATGTAAAACAGGTGTGTTTTGAAAGTCAGCAGTAGCCACCCACAAACTAATGTAACCCTACGTAACCTGCTGTAGCCATTCACTGCTGAGGGCTGTACAGTACATTACACTGCGATCACCTCTCCCGAGACCAGAATGGATGATTTGTATCGTCAGGGCTATGACCTGAATGATTTGTGATTGATTTTCTATTTAGTGCTTAGGATTAATTCTTTTTGTAAGCTCAAGTGCAATGAACTTCTTACTTGGATGTCAAAACAAAGACAATGAATACAGGACCTTACATTTATTAAAACAGAGAGACCATATAAATAAGAAAAACTCATGCGCTTGGAAGTGTGAGTAGCTATCAACCTGAGTATAACTTGAATGGAAAAGGGCCACTTGCAAAAAACAGAAAAGGGAGAAAAGTGGGCTGCAGTGCAGGATGGTTGGTGTCTTTAATAATACTTTTGCTTTTCTTTCTTAAATACCTTATCATGAAAATGCCTCCATCTTATATAGACATTTCTCTCTGCACCTCTCTGTACATATATTTAAATACCATGAAAACTTGCCTGCATGTTGCCATGTAATAACAGAATTGTCAATCTATTTTTCAAACTCATTTAAAAAAATAGGTAGAACTCATCCCAAACTGATGCAGGGCAAAAATTAAATTGGTACAGGATGCCAGTTTACCACAGGACACATGTATGTCCAAACATGTCTAATTTAGAAATTGTCCTGCTAGGTCTTGGATGTGGCAGTAATCCAGCATACGCAGATAAAGTCTTTGTGAAGATACAGAGACAATGCATATTCCTCACTGATTGGACTAGGCTCCAGAATTGCACTAAATGTTTAATCTTTGTGCCACCTATCAGTTCTTTTTATTGCATTTCCAATCTCAATTTCAAAATCTGCATATATCTGTATATGTACGACAATCAATACATAAGACAGTACAACTCTCTCAAACCTTTTAAATCCAGCTGAGGGTAGTGAAGTGCAGCAGCTCACCCAAACAGGACAAGAAATGAGTCCATCACAGGGCCTATGCACACACATGCAGCCAACTTGCCAATTACCATATTAAGCATGTCATTGGAGATATGGGAGGTAAACCTGATGGGCCAGAGCAAACCCCACATATAAATCGGGAGTACACATATACATACTGTATAAACCCCACACAAACATCTACTGGGACATAGAAAACTGGATGTGCGCCACCATTCTGTGCTCCCCACTATTAAAAAATGTAACTTTCAATTCATACATAAAATTGTGAGTTTATCAGGCCCATCTATGGAGTATTTTTGAACAGATGGAAGGAAATTGAAGAATCATATTAAACTGGAAAAGGGATTTGCTATCTTTCTTCTATTATGTTGCAAATGTACAAGGAAATCAAAATAACTGTCTCTGCAAAGTAAAATCTATTAATGTCATTTTGCTCAAAATCAATAGGTTTCTAGTATTTAGCAAGCAAATAATGGTGCCACGTTTTACCCAGACTAAGTTTTGTCCAAAAACTCACATGCTCACATATAGTCAGACTCATATAACATTACTCAAAGTGGTCACAATTTGTTCAGGGTTATGTCCAAAATATGGAAATCTACTGGGAAATAAAAACACAGATGTCGTAGTTTAGTTCCATCAAAAAACTTTCCCTCTATGTATCTTGATGGCATATGTAGGTAAAGCAACAAATGGAAACAGCCAGATCTGTGGCAACACCCATCAAAAAGACTAGAATGCCAGTGTCTACTGGAAACATGTCGGGCCACACACGTTGACAATGAAGACACTTTATTGTACCAGGAAACAGTTTAACCTTAAATATCATTGGACAAAACAACAATCCACTTAGCAATCTGGGCTGAACAGAGTGGATGGCATTAAAAGCAGTATGGAGAAGAAGATGTGATACGCACAGCCACCCAACACAAATACTATGTGATAACAATCAGGTATTTTTGTTATCATTACATTTGTGAAGATAGTTTTGAAAGTATTCCTCTGGCTTAATGCACTTTAAAAATATGCGCAGTGCTTTTTCCAACTAAGACTTTAATATTGGCAGCACGGTGGCGCAGTGGGTAGCGCTGCTGCCTCGCAGTTGGGAGACCTGGGGACCTGGATTCGCTTCCCGGGTCCTCCCTGCGTGGAGTTTGCATGTTCTCCCCATGTCTGCGTGGGTTTCCTCCGGGCGCTCCGGTTTCCTCCCACAGTCCAAAGACATGCAGGTTAGGTGGATTGGCGATTCTAAATTGTCCCTAGTGTGTGCTTGGTGTGTGGGTGTGTTTGTGTGTGTCCTGTGGTGGGTTGGCACCCTGCCCAGGATTGGTTCCTGCCTTGTGCCCTGTGTTGGCTGGGATTGGCTCCAGCAGACCCCCGTGACCCTGTGTTCGGATTCAGCGGGTTGGAAAATTGATGGATGGATGGATGGACTTTAATATTAATATAATAAAAAAAAATCCAGTTATTATTCAAGTTGGAGTGTTGATATGAAAGGCGGCTTTAGAGACTTTTCTCCTTACCTGGACATGCATCCCAGGAAGTCATGTTTGAACTGTGCATCATCGGAATGCTGCAGCATGTGTTTCAGCTTTCCAACGATCCGGGAATCCTTATCAGGCTTCTCTTGCTGTCCTACAACAAAGATGGGATTTGTTAGAAGGAATCTGTAGGCGAGTTGTCTGATTCACAAAATTTACCAGCTGCAGCACAAATACGCTCCCAGCACATTTTGACAAGTATCAACTCTCCTGCACTGCATGTCATGGCACTAAAAACGAAAATCTACCTAGACTGTTTGTTCCCCAGTAACCACGGAAACAAGGGCAGCCAGCGGCAGCCTCCCAGATCATTCGTCAAATGGATGAAGTAAGGTACATGGTGGAACTTCCACTCTCATTTTAGACAAGATACATACTGTATCTGTGAGCTCTAGGAAACATTTGTAGTGCTTGCTCTTTTGGAATACAGACAACTACTAAACATTGCATTATGCAGTATTTTGAGCTTTCAAACACCATAGCAACAGATGGAAGTTGGACAGTACTGGATGTATGAGTGATTTAATGAGACATAAATAGACAGAAGTACTAATAGACAGTATAACACTAAAGCTTTCACTTCTGTTGATGTGCAGTGCAGCCATCTTGGATTTTGAGGTCGGGGTTAGGTATGGCTCTCCCAACTTTTAAGTTGGAAATCCGACTTGTGGGGACATCCCAGTAGAAACTTTCTACTCGGAACTCAAAAATTTCCATTTTCAAATTGAATGAAGCATTATTACACATAAACCAGCTAAATGTAGTATCATCTTGTTAAGAACACCTCAGAAGGGTCGCCAAGGGCAATAGTTTTCCCACCAGTGTTCTAAACTGTTTCGGTATGAGTGTGAATGGTGGCTGTGATGACCTGGCATCTCATCTTATCATAAGTCAGGACATAGCACTGGACAAGCTACAGCCCCCCGAAGCCCTTGAATTGGATTAACTGGGTCCAAGAATGTTTTGTTACTAAGTGAAGGGGTAAGAAGCTGAAGTACAACAAAGGAACTGTAATCCAAAACACCACACAAAGGCTGGAACAGACAAAACTATAATTTGTGTTTCATCCCTATATTGCACCTCACTTTTCCCATCTTAACGATGACTCCAATCAGGCTGATGTATCGACACAGGGGAAAATCACTACAAGTGGTGCCATCTTGGAGAAGGCTTTCATAAAAGAGAAGTTACACTCCATGTACAACTGCTTTGCTCTACTTCCTTACCCATGTAGTTGCCTTAGGTCTTTTTGTTGAGTCTTGTCCAGTAGCAACTGGTAAATACAAATGCATTAAAAACTTTTAACTGTGCAATAACACACAGAAAGCAAGTGCTTACTGGTTTGAGGATTCAGTGTGCTGACGTCTGCTGGAGGCCAGTCCTTTTCTGCTACATCAGACCGTGGAGCCTGAACTTCTGGAGCAGCAAATGCCATTTCTGGTTCACTCTATAATGGCAAAAAAAAAGAAGTCAGGACAGAACTGGTGAACACAGAAACCTGGACCTCAATGACAGAAATATTAAGACACCTCCTGTGGAGGTTGGCATGGTTTTCCTGTGTCCAAGACTTTTCTTACCACATCACAAAGACACAGATTTTAGGTTGAGAGGTAAATCTTAAGTAAGCCTGATGTGCATGAATGTGCCCTGTGATGTTGTGGCACCCCATCTAGAGACGGTTCTTACCTTACACCCGCTGTCATCTGACCAGTATGGATCCAGCTCCCTGCATAACAAGTTAAGAAAATGGGCTGGTGACCGTACTAAATGGCAAAACAGACAATTGTCATGGAATCAACTGGCCTTCAATCAGAATTTGATTTTCAGTTAGGGTTTTTAGTTTAACTGGCATTTCTAATAGGGGCCTAGTGTGAGTAGGCATGCATGTCTTACGTTAGACTGGTACCTCTTCTGGTCTGATTCCTGTTTGGCACCAAGTGTTGCCAGGCTAGGCTTTGGCACTCAATCTTGAATTAAATTAAGCGGGTTTGAGAATGTTCTGTCATATAATGTTTTCATAGTTGGAGTCATATACTGTATATAAAGTAAAACAATCAAAAGTTTTTTGCAGAATTGCAATGTTGGGTATATCTGCCAAACTCTAGTAACCAGCATCTGCATGTTTTCTAGTCCTCAGTAACTCTGAACTAGATCAGGCATCTGTGAGAATGCATGAGGGTGCACATTCATGTAAAACTATTTCCAATGCAATTGGGCTCATTGTGAACTGCAGAACATTACAGAGTGTGGATTCACTGTTGACAAAGATTGCTCATGTATTAGTGAGCATACAGGTGTTGCACCCTGCAAAAGACTGACTCCTGCCTTGCACCTGATGCTGGTCAAAATGCCTCCCATACTGCAGACTTGGATTAAATCAATTAACACTACAATCCCTGAAGTCTATGAAAAAACTCGTAATCCCAGGCCACTTTAATTTCCTTCGCACCTCTCCATCAGCTCCAAGCAGAGTTGCATTGCGGTGCAGCAGTCTATTAGCTAGCAAAAGTGCTGAGAAGAAGCTATCGGTTGTTATGGTTCTGCCTTTGTCCAAAAACGGCTCCATAAGCTTTATGACCACAGACTTGGAAAGTTTTTGCCCTTGGGTTGTAACTCAAAACACAGTTCTCAACAAAACGTTTCCAGATGTCCGAAATCGCAGCAAACCTGTCGTTTTTCAGACGTTCTGCACAGGTGTCTTTGTTGTCAAAGCGCAAATGCCACATGATAAGTCTGATAGCGGTCATGGCACATTGCTGCTCTTGTGAAAAGAATGGAGATAAACGCCATCAACTCAGAGTGGGAGAGGCAAGCTCATTGTATCATATGAACGTCACTGACAGAATTAAAGTGAATAATAAAAAAAAAAAAATCGCTAACTTTTACAAGTAGCCAGAATTTACATCGGGTGTTACAGACTCAAACCAAGTGTATGTTTTTATTATATTATAGTAATAATAATAGCAGCTCACTACTCAAAACACGGAGCACCCAGTCTCGAACCTGGAACCTTTTGCTTATAAGGCAGCAGTTCTTAACTCTGTACCATCTAAGAATACATATCAGCTTTCTGTCAATTGACATTTGAGCTTGGGTTTTCAACTCATTGACAGCAACATGTAAATTGAATGATTCTTTTATACTTTGGTTATATTCTTGAATAAAAGCACATGTTTATTTGATATTTGGACTAAAGTCTTCACTCATTATACACTTCACGTCATTACTTGTATAACATGGAAGAAGTTTCTCTTTTAGGTATGTGTTCAGCATTTTTTGACTCAAATTTCCTTTCATCCTGTATACTTACACAGATCGTTGTAGACACGTAACACACATGAAATGCATGTATTCCAAATAATGACATATTATTAACCCTATACAACTCCAGGTACCTCACATGCAGATAAACACACTTGAGCTGGGAGAGCTTTCTGCCCGAGTTGAGCTCCGTTGGTGGGGGATGGGATAGCAGGCTGCTTGTACTGATTGACACATTTGCAAAACAAAAGACGCTGATGAGGAGGTGTGAAGGAATTTAAAGTGGTCCAGGATTACGAGTTTTTTCGTAGGCCTCAGGGATTCTACTGTTAAGAAAATTGATGAGCAGCTATATTATCTACCAAAACAGCAGCTCTTAACAGAGCTGACCATTAACTCCATGCAACTAACTACTGTGACTTATTCTTGCTTTGTTTTTCAGTTAGCACTTTGCATATGTGATACGATACTTCATTTTCTTAAGAAGAAAAAAACAAAAAAATTGTCAAGTGCTTTGCAACTGGGCTCGTTGTTGCCAAATTTCCCCCTGGGGACAAACAAAGTTCTGTCTACCTATCTATGAAAGGCACAAAATAACACACATGTGAGTGAAGAGGTGTATGTAATTCACATGGTTCCAAACTTTTTCTATTGCTTGACTCAAGAAAATATAACTGCAGCATGCAAGTTTTACAAGTGATCTGCATCAAACATTTCTCTTCTCCCTCACGTTCTCACACACCCTCCACTTAAGTTTTTTCCTCGTCATCTCTATCAAGCTCCACATCTCAGAAGCTGTCACTCATTTCAGCTCCTTCTTTTGACAGCGTGTGCCCCAGGCTTGTTTCCTGCTTTGGTGCTCATTATTGTCAGGATGGGTTTTGAACAGCAGCCCTAAAATTGTATTAAACAAATTCAGCAAATACATGAATGGGTTTCTAAATATGTTAGACTGACCAGGCAAAATCCTAGTGGGCCACAGCGGCTGTAGGTTCTCATTGTAGCCACGTGCTTAATGTAATGGAATGCAAATGTAAGAGACTTCTTGTGCTTTAAAGCCAGTGGCACCCTGCAATTTATAAACGTTATAAAGTGATTTGCCAGTTATTGAGAGAAATAAGTATTTGATCCCCTACAACCCAGCCAGAATTCTGGCTTCCACAGATTGGCTATGAGTCCATGTGGCACACAGATTACAATCAATCAATCAATTCCAGATACTCCTGATCTCAACTTGTTATGTGTATAAAGAACACCAGTCCACAGAATCAATTTCTTCCATTTCATCCTCTCCACCACCATGGGCAAGACCAAAGAGCTGACAAAGGACGTCAAGGATAAGACTGTAGATGATTCAGAAGTTTACTGGCAAACTTAAGACGGACCGGTACGTGTGCCTTCTTGAGCAGGGGGACCTGCAAGATTTCAATCCATTACGGCATAGTGTTTTACCAATGGTGTTCTTGGTAGCTGGGGTCCCAACTGCCTTCAGATCATTAACAAGGTCCTCCCGTGTAGTTTTGGGCTGATCCCTCATCTTTCTCATGATCATCCTCACCCCATGAGGCAAGATCATGCATGGAGCTCCAGACAGACAGCGATTGATAGTCATTTTATATTTCTTCCATTTCCTAATAGTCGTGCCAACAGTTGTCACCTTCTCACCAAGCTTCTTGCTGATGGTCTTGTAGCTCATTCCAGCCTTGTGCAGGTCTACAATCTTGTCCCTGACGTCCTTTGAGAGCTCTTTGGTCTTGTCCATGGTGGTGGAGAGCTTGAAATAGAAGAAACTGATTCTGTGGACAGGTGTGCTTTATACACATAATGAGTTGAGATCAGGAGCATCTGGAATTGATTGATTGATTGCAGTCTGTGTGCCACATGGGTACACAGCCAATCTGTGGAAGCCAGAATTCTGGCTGGGATGTGGGGGATCAAATACTTATTTCTCTCAATGACAGGAAAATCAGTTTATAACTTTTATGTAATGAGTTTTTCTGGATTTTTGGTTGATATTCTGTCTCTGTCCATTAAAATGAAACTACTATAAAATTAGAGACTGTTTATTTCTTTGTAATTGAGCAAACTTACAAATTCAGCAGGGGATCAAATACTGTACTTATTTCCACCACTGCATATGCAGTTGCCACACAAAATTGTATTCTAAAGTTAAGCAGTTTCTATACATTTTAAAAAATACATAGCCAGTCCTGCCATTTTACAGTGGTTTATGGTGATATCCACAATATCCCCTACAAAAGTTAAGCCCTCCTGGGAGGTTGACAGTAAAGCTTTTACATGGTATAAAGCTGCAAAAAGACTATCAAGACTAGAAAAGCAGACACAGAGTTACTGTGCTCCACAGATTGGGAAAAGCAGCTCTGTGTGGCACCTCTTACTACCTGACAGCCAAAACATTTATGCGAGATTAACCATAATGATCATCACATGCAAGAGTGAGTCCAAACTGGAAAGAAATGATGACATTTATAAATAAGACCTGGCAGAAAATAAAGCATTCATGAACTAGAAATACAGTGAGACAGAGGAAGAAAAAGGAAAGAAAATATCCACCTGTCTGTCTTTTACATCACTTAACCAGTTAGAATGTTGAAAAGCGAAGACCACCCCTGAACTGGGCACCAGTCCATCACAGAGCTGAACCACACACCTCCACTGACAGCACAGGGTGGCAGCAGTATTAATTAGAAATTGGAATAAAAAGATACAGTGAGGTCAAAATCAAGGTAAGCTCAAAACCAGATAGTCAGGAATCCAGATAGCAAAGCCCAGGACATGCAACAGGAAAACAATGGAGTAAAAAGGGCAAAAGTGAGATTAGTAAAAGTAACTGGAGCCAAAACATAGTCAGGGATAGTGGAGAGTTCACAGCCAAATAGCTTTTCAATTAATTACACAAATAGAACGGCTAAGATTTCTTTGAATATCCAGTGACGGATTCAAACCAGAAAGTGCCCGATGCCAACTGCGAGAGCAGTGACCATGCTTTGACCCCATGATGTCACTCGCCGTACACTTCCAGTTGACTTTACCTAGCATCTGCCCGGAAAGAAAGACACCAAAGATCACAAAATTGTGATGGCCATAACAAAAAATAAAAACAAAGGGGTGCCAGTGGAAATTATTTGTTTTTAGCAAAATGAAAAACACATCTATTCCAAAAATAAATGTAACAAATGGATTCCTTCACCTCTAAAACGACGTCTTAATTTCTAGAAGTGTCATGGATGAACTGGCATCCCGGCTGGGAAGGACCCCTGTCCTTTACCTGAACGAGAGGCCAGTATAACAGATGGTCAGGAAGAGAGGAATGGCATTCTCTACCCGAAGCTTGCATGGAGGGGCACTGAGGCAGACTGTACACTGGGACTATCATTCTGGCAGCAATGGATAGAAATCCACTAGCTGTCCAACTGGGATGGTTAGCATCTCCTTTCCCAGGCAGGAGGCCAGATAAAATAAGGGACAGTGGGAGACTGCTTCCAACGCTCATGAACACCCCACAGCACTAGGTGGCAGCATCTCTTTTGGTGAGCCCTTGTTTGGGCGCCCGCAGGGAAGCATGGGGGTTGTGGTTCCACAGTGCTGCCCTGTAGGGTTCCCTTGGGTGCTGCCAGGTGATGCTACCAGGACACTCCAGGGAGACAATGGTTTTGCATTTGAAGTTCTCCTAGGGTGGGTTCAAAAGAGAGCCCTCCACTTCACTGAGGGAGTCGTAGACGGGAGGAGTGGAAAGGGACAAACAAAAGAACTGTGCATTGTATTGTGCTGATTTGGAAGAAGACACCACCTGTTGGAAGGTACGTCGTTAACTTAAAAAATACATTTTTTTGTGTCTGGAGTTTGGGGGTTTAATTACCCCCCCAAGAATGGCCACATAGGTTTTAACAAATTTAAATAGAAAAGGCAAATCATGACAACACCCACACACACATTCTCACGTGTCACCAATTAAGGGTCCACAAGTAATGTAACACATACACATCTTTGGGATATGGAAAGGAAAAAATGGAGTACCTGGAGTGAAACGCCAAGTACACAGAGTGAGAACCAGCAAAGACAGGGAGCGGGCAGGACTATGGAGCTAGGAGGCAGCCGCACTAACCACCGCATCACCAGGCCGCCCGAAAGCTAAGGTAACACTTTAGTTTAGGTACTGGAAAAATGCATCTGTTCCTCACGTACTCTTGGGTAAAAACGTCTTAACAAAGGGTTCTTTGGCCTTCGTAACACTTACATAAAATCAGCAAATCAGTTATTGATCTCTGTGCAGTGTGGCGTGTCGACATGATGGTAAAGTTACTTGTTAATATGGAGGATTCATGGGTCTTATGCCTAAATATGTAATATCAGGGGATGTGTGTCTCAGCTAATCCATCTTGGGCCACTCCAAAGTGACGTTTTGTTAGTAAGTCACATTACAAAGATGAAGAAACACTTTACCGATGCTTTGCAAGCGTTATGAAAACCCAAAGAAGTGTGCGTTACGGTCTTGTTATATAACCGTAAATGAGTAATACATGCATTTTTGCATCAGATATACTTAAGTGTTACCAAAACTAAATATGTACTTCATAAAAGGCAAATGTTAATTTCTTAAAACTGCCTGTCAAGGAAACAGGCTCATCTTTTATATGAAGTTGCCATTCGCATTTTACTAAAGCCAGCTGAAAACAATTTGTCTAGTATTTCATAAAATGGCAGCCTTCCTGGATATTATGATTAAAGAGTTTTGTGCTTAAAACATCAATAGTGCTGAGAGAAAAGTGTCAATCAGTAAATTGACATTTTGCAGAGAGGTTGAACGTTTTAACGAATTTTCCCGTTAAAATTAAAGCAAATTCAAACCCCACCCCATAGTGAATTGTGTCAAACCTCAGGGAAAAAAGAATTATCATGAAAACAATAATAAATGAAGCAGAAAAGGACACACTACTGTGCCCTTTATATATTTTTTACTCCAGATCTTTCAGACTTCCCTTGTAACATTTTTTTTTCTAACAGTTATAAGACTTGTACTTTCATCCCGTGGGAACTCATTAAAACAAGATCTCTGACTAGAGTTTTTAAAGAAGAATTTGATGCTGGGTTTATGCCGTCTCGCCAGGCTGGCGCTCAGCTCTTGCCTTCTCGCCACATGCCTTCACTGTGCCGCCTGAGCAAATGATGTTACCAGATGAAACTCAAAAATGGCTTTCCTCCTCATTACTAATGTGACAGGTTTAGCATTTCTTCCCATGCTCAATCAAACTGGAGTCCTGCTAGGAGCAGACCGCGGCTCCTTTTCCTGCTTTACATAAAAAAAATGAAAACAATGAAATGCTGCTACATCCACATTTTACCCTTTTAGCCATTACTGACAATACACTCCAAGTGGGTGGGTATGACTTCAGAAAGCTTCTATAAAAGAAGCATCCCTGAGGCTACAAGACTGCTCCACACATACAAATATGGATAAGCAACCTAGGAATTTACTGAGATTTGTTCATTCACACCTACCGGGGAATTCAACCATTTGATAGGAAGGATAGGCCCTCTCATTCCAGGTAAGAGAGTAGCAATCTTAAAAGGGAAACGAAACTTCCACAAACTCTTATGTATTGATTTTGTATTAGGTGAAGATTTACTTATTAAATTATTTATGATTTTGAAGAAGGCATACATGGCACAGTGGGAAGCGCTGCTGCCTCGCAGTTGGGAGACCTGGGGACCTGAGTTCGCTGCCCGGATCCTCCCTGCGTGGAGTTTGCATGTTCTCCCCGTGTCTGCGTGGGTTTCCTCCGGGCACTCCGGTTTCCTCCCACAGTCCAAAGACATGCAGGTTAGGTGGATTGGCGATTCTAAATTGGCCCTAGTGTGTGCTTGGTGTGTGGGTGTGTTTGTGTGTGTCCTGTGGTGGGTTGGCACCCTGCCCAGGATTGGTTCCTGCCTTGTGCCCTGTGTTGGCTGGGATTGGCTCCAGCAGACCCCCGTGACCCTGTGTTCGGATTCAGCGGGTTGGAAAATGGATGGATGGAAGAAGGCATACATTCAATTTATTTTTAGTACAAGTTGTACAATACAATTATTTGTATAAGCTGTACGTTCAACATATTTCTATATTATTTTTACATGGTGCTCATTCAAGTCATCAGCATCTGACAAACAGAAGATTTTAAATGTGTAGCAGCAAGGACCCAAAGACATGCAGTAATGCAGTTTTACTTGTACTACAAAGCCGCACTAAAGCCGATGTTCACATTACATGACTTGTAGTTGTAAAGTATGTGAGACTTATCAATTGCAGTTGCTAATCTCATTGCTAGACGTGTCTAATTTTCCAACTGTGTGACGACTTCTCACCCCTTTTTATGACAGCCAATAGCGTGCTGCCTGACGGAGTCGGCACTGTACGAAGGGTTAAGGAGAAACAGAAATTTTAGTGACTGGCAAAAATGGATATAATGAGGTTATTAGAAATAAACTTGATGCATTAGGATTAAAAGTCAAGACAGAGGTAAAGAATTTAGGAATAACGATTGACTCTGACCTGAATTTCAAATCACATATTAATCAGATTACTAGGACAGCATTTTTTCAATTAAGAAATATAGCAAAAGTTAGACCTCTTATAACACTGCAAGATGCTGAGAAATTAGTTTACACTTTTATTTTCAGTCGGCTAGATTACTGTAACACACTCCTATCAATTATGGAGAATCCACTGCATCCACTAAATAATGTCATCTCCAGACAGAAGAGCAGCTTCAGCGACAGACTGCTGTCACTGTCCTGCTCCACTGACAGATTGAGGAGATCGTTCCTCCCCCAAACTATACGACTCTTTAATTCCACCAGGGGGGGTAAACGTTAATATTTAACATTATACATAGTTATTGTCTGTTTTTTTCACCTGTATTATTATCATTCTTTAATTTAATATTATTTATTGTATCAGTATGCTGCTGCTGAAGAATGTGAATTTCCCATTGGGATTAATAAAGTATCTATCTATCTATCTATCTATCTATCTATCTATCTATCTATCTATCTATCTATCTATCTATCGATCCTCAAGACTACCAAAAAAAGACATCAATCAATTGCAACGAGTGCAGAATGCAGCTGCTAGAATTTTAACTAGGAAAAGAAAATCCGAACACATCACCCCAGTTCTGATGTCACTACACTGGTTACTTATGACATTTAGAATTGATTTTAAAATCCTGCTTATGGTTTACAAAGCCTTAAATAATCTCGCTCCATCTTATATTTCAGAATGTCTTTCACCTTACACTCCAAATTGTAACCTTAGATTTTCAAATGACTGTCTGCTTATTATTACAAGAGCTAAACTTATAAGAAGTGGTGAGGCGGCTTTCTGCTGTTATGCACCTAAAATCTGGAATAGCTTACTGATAGAAATTCGCCAGGCTAATACAGTGGAGCACTTTAAAACACTGCTGAAAACACATTACTTTAACATGATTTTCTCATAGCTTCATTTAAGTTTAATCCTGATGCTCTGTATATTCAATTAATTATCATTATTATTCATGGTGAAATCCGTACTAACCCCTACTTTCTCTTCTGTTCTTTTTCCGGTTTTCTGTGGTGGCGATCTGCACCACCACCACCTGATCAAAGCACCGTGATGTCCTTACATTGATGGATTAAAGGCCAGAAATCCACATGACCGTTCTTCCAAGTGAAGTTCTTCCACGTGAAGCCTGAATACCATGAGGACTGATTGAGGTCATTTATGTTAGGTAGAATGCCTAGAAAGGGTTGGGTGGTCTTGTGGCCTCGGAACCCCTGCAGATTTTATTTTTTTCTCCAGCAGTCTGGAGTTTTTTTTCTGTCCTCCCTGGCCATCTATGTTAATTAGTGTTCCCTAATTTTATTTTATTTATTTTGTCTTTTTTCTCTTTCTTCATTATGTAAAGCACTTTGAGCTACATTATTTGTATGAAAATGTGCTATATAAATAAATGTTGTTGTTGTAGCTACAACAGCAAGTCCATTTGCAATCTCTGCTCTCTTTTTCATTTTTCCATTCTGTCATTGTACATAAGATAGCAGACAGATGAGCCTCTGCACTGTTTGTGTTGTCCAAAACACCCACATTCCTTATTCCTTGTTGCTGCATTATATGAATTGTACGTCCAGATGAGTATTTATTGGTTGTCAGCTCTCATGTACACAGAGCCTGCCACAACGACTAATGATCTGATTTTGTTGGAGCAAGTCAAGACATTGCTGGGACGTCAATATACACGAATGTCTTCACCGACGCGGTCAACCAACTGCCCCTGACTTGCTAAGCTTCTGTAAATGAAGCCTATGACTGAAAATCAAAGGAGGACTTGTGTTGTACTAGGGTGTTGTACCGTGTTAGCCATTAGGAGGACTTGTGTAATGTGAGATGGTCTTACACTGAATGCCTATGTGACATGCACTGAGCACCTCAGATTCACTACTACTTCACTGCAACTGTGTGTGTGTGTGTGTGTTAGTTTTCAAGCAGAATAATAACAGCCACTGTATGTGTTCTATTTGCATGTTCTCCATCTGAGTTTTCCTACAAGTACTCTGGCTTTCCCACATCCTGAGGAAATACAATTTAGTTCAATCGGTGTCTCTCCACTGGACCTGCACTGAATAAGTGAAAGTGCGCTGTGACATGCTGGCTTTATACAATACAATACAATTTACTTCTGTATAGCTCAAAATCACACAAGAAGTGCCGAAATGGACTTTAACAGGCCCTGCCTTTTTGACTCTTTAAGAAGACAAGGAAAAACTCCCCCCAAAAAAAAAAAAACCCTTGTAGGGAAAAAAATGGAAGAAACCTTGGGAAAGGCCGTCCAAAGAGAGACCCCTTTCCAGGTAGGTTGATTGTGGAGTGGGTGTCAAAAAAACGGGGTAAATACAATACAATCCTGCAATCCTACAATACAATCCAATCCAATACTTTAATCCTGCCTTGTGCCCTGTGGTACCAGGATATTCGCTTGTCCCCTGTAGATAAAGAAAATGTCCCAATGGATGGGTTTTGAAGCCAGTTCAGGATATGTTTGAGATTTTTGATCGTACAAGTTACAAATCACAAAGCAGAGGCACAGAAAAGGGTTACAAGTTTAGGTTTTTAACGACTATGAATTGGGTCCTCACAGGCTGATACCACACAGATAATGCAGTTTATTTTTCATATCTGAACTGTGCAAATTCACATGTCAGGGAGTCACTGTGTGTGTGTGTGTGTGTGTGTGTGTGTGTAAGCAGCCCTGGAGAATTACATCTATTTCCTCATTCTCAAGTGACACCTTCATTTCAAAGAGAGGATCTCCAGGGTGAAACGCCTTCAGCATTAAGTGCTTAGTCACCGTGACAAGAGTGCAATGGGAAAAGCAAAGTTAGCAGAAGTGACAGGGGCCGTGTGTACATGAATGGACCGAGTGTGTGTGAGTCGCTATATGACAGTTACTGCCTGTGTTGACGGTCTCTATAAAGAACAACATCCCTCCATCAAGCCACCTGTTATCTAAAACTGCTTATCCACAGCAGGGTTTCAGTAAAGCCGGAGCCTATCCCAGCAAGCATTGGGTGCAAGACAGGAACAATCCTTGGACAGGTCACCAGTCCACTGCAAGATGAACACACACACACAGGAGTCAATGTGGCAACATATAAAATTAATGTTGATGGTCCATATTAAAACCTTGTTGGCTTCTTATATAGTGTTAAAAACAATTACAACTTTTGATGGCTTATCTTAAATTTTTTTTTCTTCATTCTTCACCCAGCTAAGCACTCACACCAGCATTGTGGTGAGCTGGTCCAAGTGGCAAGATGCAGACAGTGATCAGAGTTTGAAATAAAGTGACAGAGGTCCTTCAAAGTTACCATCAGATTTCTAGTAGGCACTGGGACCAAATGTGGTCAAGAGGTTTAGTTGTTGTTGAACCTAACTGGGAAAGGGACATAACAACTAAAGTCAATGTCACATTACATGAGTCATGGGGTATGCCAAGTTAGCTGACCGCAGTCACTGATCTCATTTCCAAACAAAGTCAATTTAAATAAATTAAAATCACTGCCTATGTCACAAAAAGCAATCACACGCCAACCGTCCAGCAACATCATGTTTGTTGTGTCATGTGTAGTAAGTAAAATACAAAACAACAGACAGCCTCTCTTCTGTTTGTGAGGTCCACAGGCCCCCAGGCTGCATGGTGGAGTCAGCTCTATATGAAGTTTCAACAGGTTAACAAGTAAAGTGAGTCCAGTCGCATTTTTCTACTTTCAATTCTGTTTTAGTACATAAAATGTGAGCGATCAGATAGATTAGCTTCTCTTCTTTTTGCGAGGTTCAAAATATGTGCATTTCTAATTCCTCATTGCTGCCTTCTATGTTTCATCCTTCTGGATAAGAATTCACTGTTTGTCCGCTCTCATGCACACACAGCCCACCACTCTGACTAAGCACAAAATCAAACCTGTGTGATTTATCTGTAATGAGTCATGGGCTAGCTGGAGTGAGTCGCTGGGTATTAGGGCTGTTTACTGGCAAAAATTTTGCAATATGATACGTATCATAATACATGGGTTACGATTCAATATATTGCGATATATTGCAATACTGTAAGCATGGTGATATATTGCAATTTTTTTAAAACTCATTTTAGGAAAACTATCGTAGTGTAAAGCCATAATGCGTGCAATGAGAAGTCAAGAAAAATTACATTTTTTATTGGCAAACCAAACAAATTACAATATGCAAGCTTTTGAGGCAGCTTAGGCCCCTTCTTCAGTCAACTTGTAGTTGGGCCTAAGCTGCCCTGAAGGCTTGCATATTGTAATCTGTTCAGTTATCCAATAAAAGGTGTTACTTTGCTCAACTTCTCATGATTAATTGATATAATGCAAGGTTAGCTCACTGAAAAGTGTCTGGAAATGGAATGGAATCTGAAATAAGAAGTGGAGTCCAAACAGAAAATGCAAATGTTAACTCTCCTTACCTCCATGTGTGGCCACGCACCAGCCACAAACACAGCTGCTTACATATCAGTAAACTGAACGTAACACATTTATCACCAACTACACAAGTAGTGCATTAATGTGGCAACAAAACAAAATGTTTATGGCGTTCATACTGTGGAAACTGAAGTTTGTACAACTTTCAAGAAAAGTGGATATGCAGTAACATAACTTCTTCAGATCATGGCTGCTTCATATCTAGTTCCACTTTTTATTCTCCCACACACAGCTTTGATTATTTTTTAGAATAGGGCTTTGTTATTCAAGTACATTATAATAAAACACAAAATATTCCTAAATCCACTTAATGCAATTTAGGGTCAGACAGGTTAAAGCCTATCCCAGCAGCAAAGCAGGGGCCAGTCCCGTACAGGGCACCAGTCCAATGCAGTTCTTCTCAGGCACACAACCACATACTAACCCAAATGGGGCCCCTTTAGAATAACCAATTAGTATAATATACACATCTTTGGAAGATGGGAGTAAAATTTGAGCACACAGAGAAAAATCACACAGAAACACTAGGAGAACATGCAAACTTCACACAAACAGCAGCCACAGAGCAGATTTGAACCCAAGACGCCAGATCTGTGAGGTAGCATTGCTAACCACGGTGCCGCTTTGAATACATTTTGTAAAATCAAAGCATTTATAGCATCCATCATGGTCTTAAATTTTTAAAATCCCCATCCTCATGTCTTGAACTGTAATATGTAAATTGTACCTGCCAGAGAAATTAGCTGTTGTAATGGTGTGCAATTGAGCATATCCTGCTAAAAGCCTGGAATGGCTTATTTGGGGATTTCTTAGATCCAACATGTGAAAATTACAGAAAAGAAAACTTTTCACATCACTATATGCATAAAATCTGAGTAAAAAAAAGTTTACTTTTTTATGCAATCAGAACAGTGGGATCTGCAACTGCATTTATCACAGTCCTTATAACTTCAGACATCATAGCAATACCTTTTGTGCAATCTGTTCCTACATCACTAAAAAATCACGGTACTTTGTGACCCTGCTTTAAAGGTTCATAGTTTGCCACACTATGTTTCAAGCAGTTTATAAGAAAATGCATAACATCATAGCACTGTAATCTGAACAAAGGAATTAAGATTTAGTTACAGTATACAGTAATCCCTCCTCCATCGCGGGGGTTGCGTTCCAGAGCCACCCGCGAAATAAGAAAATCCGTGAAGTAGAAACCATATGTTTATATGGTTATTTTTATATTGTCATGCTTGGGTCACAGATTTGCGCAGAAACACAGGAGGTTGTAGAGAGACAGGAACGTTATTCAAACACTGCAAACAAACATTTGTCTCTTTTTCAAAAGTTTAAACTGTGCTCCATGACAAGACAGAGATGACAGTTCCGTCTCACAATTAAAAGAATGCAAACATATTTTCCTCTTCAAAGGAGTGCGCGTCAGGAGCACAGAATGTCAGAAAGACAGAGGAAAGCAAACAAATCAATAGGGCTGTTTGCTTTTAAGTACACGAAGCACCGCGGCACAAAGCTGTTGAAGGCGGCAGCTCACACCCCCTCCATCAGGAGCAGACAAAGAGAGAGAGAGATAGAGAGAGAGAGATAGAGAGAGACAGTTTGTTTTTCAATCAAAAATCAATACGTGCCCTTCGAGCTTTTAAGTATGCGAAGCACCGTGCAGCATGTCGTTTCAGGAAGCAGCTGCACAAAAGATAGCAACGTGAAGATAATCTTTCAGCATTTTTAGACGAGCGTCCGTATCGTCTAGGTGTGCGAACAGCCCCCCCTGCTCAATCCCCCTACGTCAGGATCAGAGAAAGGCAGCGCAAGAGAGACAGAAAAGTAAGCCGGGTAGCTTCTCAGCCATCTGCCAATAGCGTCCCTTGTATGAAATCAACTGGGCAAACCAACTGAGGAAGCATGTACCAGAAATTAAAAGACCCATTGTCAGCAGAAATCCACGAACCAGCAAAAAATCCGTGATATATATTTAAATATGCTTACATATAAAATCCGCGATGGAGTGAAGCCGCGAAAGGCGAAGCGCGATATAGCGAGGGATTACTGTATCAGTAAAAAATAAAAGTGCTTGCAGGATTCTTTAGGTAAACAAATTGAGAAAATTAAAAAAAAAAATCAAAGTGTTACAAATAAATTCAGACAGTATGTATATTAAATTCTGCTTTAATGGTTCACATTCTATTATAGTATATAGGCCATTTTTAAATTTTTCAATCTGAAGTGGTTAATAAAAGAAAATGCATTGTCCCTGTAACATCATAACACTAGATTTTCTTCAATCTTAAAAAAGGAACTACATTTGCCTGTATCAGTGAAAATTAAAAGTGCTTACAGGATTCCTAAAGAAAATATTAAACAAATGTAAGAAAATACGTACAGTATATATTGATAGTGAACATTTTTAGATCTTAAACTTGGATTGCACGTGTTATTACAGTTTGTATGTATGTCAGTGCTTATTTTTTAAATGTCAAGGTTTTTGTGGAGGAAGATGAGCTGGTCAACATGCCCAGCTTTCAGAGCACTTCTCTGCGGTAAAAATGTCTCCTATGGTAGAGCTGAGAGATTCCAGTTCCTTCGTTTTTATCTCCTCGCACAACTTGGGCACAGCGATGTCAGTGATGTGTTGTCGGGAGGGTATGGTGTAACGAGGCTCCATTGCATTCACCATATTTCAGAAGGCTTCACTCTCTACAACACTCAGAGGGCGCATATCTTTGCAAATTAAATACAGCATTGACTAAGTTATTTTGTTTGCGTGAGTTGAGGTCTGTTTGCTAACTTTGGTGTGTGAACTTGTTCTATTAGTGAGTTGAGAGGGACACACTTTAACGCTTGCCGTTTGCTGCTCCTCTATCTGTACTTCAGAATGTTGTCTTGCTAAGCGTGCTCTCAGATTCGTTGTGTTCCCCCGAATATTTGATTTTGGCATGGCACAATTTGCAGACGACATGGCTCTTGTCAATCTCCTTAGTGCCTTCTTTACTGTGAAAGCCAAAATGAGCCCACACTTCTGCTTTGTACGCTGCAGGAGCCGCTCTAACTCTTCTGGATTCAGCCATTGGTTGTCGTGTTACTAGTCAGTTCGGTTTGTCACTGCACAATCCACGTTGTCTGCCAGATCCGCTCGCCTGAGTATTGAAAGCCTACATACATCAACCCTTACGCAACTTCTTGTCTCAATTTATGTTGTTACGTTAGCTGCTATCTTGCGATCAGGGGTTTAAACACAACGCAAAAGGAACTGTGTGCCTTGAATCTTTGAATGTAAACTCGTCATTAAAAATGAATACTATGTTTTTGAGAATCAAAAAAAACCTAATATTGCAATACTCAGGTGTATCGATATTTTTTTACACCACTATTGGGTATGTCACATTAGGTGATCAGCTTCATGACAGCATGCCACCCACTGCTTCCGACTTGTTAAGATTATGTAATTGAAGGCGATGATTGAAAATCACTGGAAGAGCTGCGTAATGTGACAGAGCCTTAAGGGACTACTGTGTGATTCTTAAGTGTCAAATGTGATGATTCCTACTGCAGATCTGAGGAACAGCTTCCCTCCTGGGTTCATCACACACTACAGTCTCTAGAGTTTAAAAACCATGGTGTGATAAACAAAAAGCATCCAGTGAGAGGTAGCTCTGTAAGCGAAAACACCTTGCTAATGAGGGTGATCTGTGGAGAGATCAGCCAGATCAACTGATGTTAACAGAAAGGCCAGAGTACTCAAATAACAGCTCCTTAAAACATTTATACGAAAAAGAGCATCTCAAAATACAATGAAACTTCATGCAGATGGGCTGCAACAGTAAAAGACCAAGCCAAGTCGCAGTCCTGTCAGCTAAGATCAGGAAGGTGAGGCTACAGTAGTATGTGATCACCAAAACAAGACAACTAAGAATTGGGAAAAATGGGACCTGGTTAGACTCTCTTGATTTCTGGCGTTACATGCAGATTTGGCATAAGCTATATCAATCTATGGATCTGCTGTTCACCATTCATGCTGGTCGTGGTATTTTAGTGGTAAAAGGAAATATTTTTCTTAGTACATGAGGCCTTTTAATACCAAAAGTGTCTCTTCAGAATATCACAGCGCACCTAAGAAAAGTTGCTGACCATCCCTTTATGCCACTAGTCTGCCCACCTTTAAATGATTCACACTTTATGACATTGATCATTATCCATCTCAAGTTGGTTCCACAACCATGACAGTGTCTTGAGTTTACTTCACTAGCATGCACAGATTCCAGAGGAGAAGAGGTAAAATGGAAGGTGCAAAGAATAAAAGAGTGGCCAGAATATCTGTAGGAAGTCCCCATACACCAGATCTCTAAGAACGGTTTCCAGCGTCTTGCTGAATTCAGGCCAGGCTGTCCCAGAGACAACAGGAGGCCCTGCTTAGAAATGAGATCTAATCAACATTGATGACACAAGAAAAACTAGCCACCATGGAGCAAGCCATAAAGGAGGACTAAAGAGTGACAATGCAGGAGATAGCAGACTAATTATAAGTCCACTCCTGATTCCAGAATGTTGACTACTAAAATGAAGCAGCACTCCACCTTAAGCTAATGAATTAGTTAATGAACTGGAAGTAAAGAAGAGGGACAGACAGACAGAGACAGAGAAGAAGAAGAAGACGAAGACGAAAAGTACTGTGTTACTTGTGTTTGGTACTTTGTACAGTGCTGCTGTGGGAAGGGAGGGAAAAGCGCTACCTCATGTGAATAAAAACGCATATGCCCTGGTATCTGCTTGCGTCGGGTTTGGATGGCTGGAGCACCCCCATCAGGTCAACAATACATATATATATTGCATGTGGCAGAAGTGCAATGCATAAAATCATGCAGAAACAGGTAATGCACATCAGGTTGAGTTCACATCAAACACCAGAAAAGGGAAAAAATGTGATCTCAGTGATTCAGACTTTGACATGATTGTTGATGCCAGGGAGCTGGTTTGGGCGATTCTGTAACTGATGATCTTCTGGGAGTTTCTCACACAAAAGTCTCCAGAGTGTATTCTTAATGATGGAAGAAAAACAAAAGAACATCCAATGAGTGCCAGTTCTGCAGACAGAAACGCAATGTGGATGGGAGAGGTCAGAAGAGAACAGTCAAACTGGTCCAAGTTGCCAGAAAGTCTATGAAAACTCAGATAACCTCAATGTACAACTGTGGTGAGCAGAAAAGAATCCTAGAATGCACAACAAGTCCTTGAGGCAGATGGGTGGCAAAAGAAGGAGACCACATCGAGTTCCAATCCTGTCAGCCAAGAACAGAAACCTGAGGCTACAGTGGGCACAGGCTCACCAATAGTGGACAGTTGAAGACTGGAAAAAAAAGTCTGGTCTGATGAATCTTAATTTCTTCTGTGGCACACACATAATAAGGTCAGAATTTGGATGCCAATGGCATGAATCCATGTATCTAACCTATCTTGTATCAACATTCCAGGCTAGTAGTTGTGGTGGTCTAGGAAATATTTTCTTGGTACACTTCCGGCCCATTTAATATGAATCAATCAGTGCAAGAATGCCACAGCCTATCTGAGTATTACAGCTGGCCATGTGCTTCCCTTCATAGGCACAATCTACCCATCTTCTATTGGCCATTTGCAGCATGATAATGCACTATGCCACAAAACAAAAGTCTCTACCAACTGATTTCATGAACATGACCACAATTTCAGTGTTCTTCAGTGGCATTCTCAATCACTGGATCTGAAACCAACAGAACAACTTTGAGATGTGGTAGAACAGAAGATTCACTGCATGAATATGCAGCTGACAAATCTGTAGAAACTAGGGGGCTCCGCTCGCCAACCCCTGGCGTTGGGGCATGACAAAGAGTGAGATGTATGAATTAGATATAGAATAGTGTGCAGGTTTGGATGATGCCTATATAAATAAAAAATAGAGTGTTTGGCATAGAGTAATGTTTTATTGGAATATTTCTTTGTATACAACATTAGTAGTAAAGATGGTGTCTTGTCTTTGAATGAGTCTTCCTTGGCATGGATCATTTATAAATTTAACTTTAACGTCAGATGAACGTCGAACACGTGAGAAGGCAACATAAAGTTGTCCATGTCCAAAAACGGGCTCAGAGAGGTAGATGCCAACCTTGTCCATGGTTTGTCCTTGTGATTTGTTGATGGTCATGGCAAATGCAGGTTTAATGGGGAACTGTCGGCGTTTCAATGTAAAAGGTAATTCTAGGTCAGAACTCGTAAGGTCAATTCTAGGAATGAGAACAGTATTGTTAACATGTGAATCTGAAAGAACTGTTGCTTGAATAACATTGTGTGTCATGGTGTTGACGACTAACCGTGTGCCATTGCATAAACCCTGTTTAGTGTTAAGGTTTCTTAATAGCATGATTATTGTTCCATTTTTAAGGGTAAGGTTGTGTTGTGGTCATCCGTCCGGATTAATAGTGTTCAAATATTCTATGGGGAAATTCAGATGTTCATTGTCGTCATCAGAGTCAACTTTGTCAGAGCTTAGAAAGAGCCGTGTCTGTCCAGGAAGTAATGAAATGACCTGGTTATTAATGTGATTAACATTAATATTTTTTGGACATAATATAGTGCGTTGTGTTAACCACATATGCGAAAGCAGTATGGGCCATTGCCTTTTGGTGGCCTGATATGTACTCCGGTAGATGCAAAAGCAAATGAATTATTGTAGGATCTAATGCAGTTCATAAAGTTTTTACTTTCAGGCACATCGTTAGTTAGAAGCTTCTGTAGATATTCAGGATATGAATGTAAAGGAGGCAGTCTAATCTGCCCCTTTTGACAACAACGTGTAAATTCATTATTTGTATTGCCAGTTGTTTCTTCTGGGAAGTTAAGTGAATGACAATGATTGCAAATGACATTCATTAATCCCAATGAATTTTCCTCAATAGTGGACTCATTATTGAAGGCGTTGTCAGCCAACTGGCGTAAGCGTTTAGCAGGTGTCTGGCGTTGATGTCCGCGACGGGCATGTTTTGCTTGTGGCGTTTGAGTGCCGCGTTGTTGCATGTCCATTATTTGTGACGCGCTATTTTTGAGTTTTAATTGATTCGCCTCCGCTTTGCGAAAAGTCCGTTTCAGTCTACGTCATGCATTGTTTGTATCGAGCCTTGTCCGTTTTTGTATGTCGGTCAGTTGAGCTTTCTGCTTTTGGAGTCTTGCTTGCTTTTTTTCTGACAGGTCATATGCGCGTTGTACACGTCTGCGTTCATTTATTCTGTCTCTTCGCTCCCTTTTTTGTATGTCTGAGACGCGAGCTCTTTCTTTTGAAATCGTGCTTGTTTCAATGCAGTACTTTGAGACGCGCGCTGTATGCGTCTACGTTCATTGTGTCTGTCCATTTGGGCACGTCACTGTAACGGGGTTACTTGAGCTTTGCTTTTTTTGATCCGAGACATTTTTTCTCCCGGAGTTTCCGAAGCGCGTTGTATGCTCCGCCGTGTATTTTGTTGTTTCATTCGTGTTCGTGTGTTTTGTCCCGTTATCCGATCCGAATCGTTTTGTACCCGTGACCGTGTATTCATGACTTGTTTGTTCCTCAGCGTGCGAAATATGGATAAGTAATAAGGAGGATCGCACTCACTGTTAATATGGAGCCTTTTCTGCAGTTGAACGGTTAATAGTGCTTTATTGTAAGGATATCCACCTATGCTGCCTAGTGTGAAGGTGTTGAGATGACGTATGTTTAATATGGACGTTTCCTTTAGATATGTGGCTTTGGGTGTCACTTCTTATTGATGTTTTGGGGGTGGGTGAGGATTGTTGTTGCGCGAGCGTCTTCTTTCTTTTTGTGTTCCAGGGGCTTGTTGAATCCCCCTCTTGGTGTGTGTCCCGTCCGGTGCTTGTGGGGGGGGGGGGGGGGGGGGAGGGGGGGGGCCTTGCTGTTGTGCGCGAGCGTCTTCTTTTTTTTTGTGTGCTAGTTTCGTGTGCAATGGGTTTCGTGCGGCGCCTGCGTTTGACTACTTTTTTCTGTGCCTTTTCCTTTTTTCTGTGCTCGCGTCGCCTCATTTCTTTGACTCCTTTTTTCTGTGCTCTTGTCCGCCTCTCGCGGCCCCTCATTTCTTGGGGCGCCTGCGCAGTACATCTTTTTGCGGCTACGGCCCATGGCCGGATGTCCCTGCGTCCATCCGGTTTAGCATTCTCGGTTAGTAATATGGATTGTGTGATGCAATGACGTCAACACGGAATCCATGCCATGAAGAGTTCAAGCAGTTCTGAGAGACAAAGGAGGCCCTACCCAGTGTTAGCGTAGTGTTCTAATTAATTTGCTCAGTGAATGTAAGATATGGTGTTTTTGTATGGAAGTGGCGCAACCATTACACGTACAAGTGCCTCTAGAAATTTACTAGAAAACTATCAAAGGACATATGAAGCAGAGTATCCAAGAAAATACAACCTGGAAATTTCCCAGATCAAGACAAAGTGAGCAGTGTGCTGCATCTGCTAAGCCATCAGACACAAAAAGTCACAAAGCTTTCACCTACGTGATACAACAGAACATAGACAGGCAAGTATATATACAAGTCAGGAACCAAATGGTCCACCCCAATGTAGAGTTTATGATCAACTGATGTAGTAGTGGTAGTAGTAGTAGGGTCTTGTACCATGTCAGCCATAATGCATGCAATGAGAAGTCAAGAAAAATGACATTTTTTTATTGGCAAACCAAACAGGTTGCAATATGCAAGTTTTTGAGGCAGCTTAGGCCCCTTCTTCAGGCAACTTGTAGTTGGGCCTAAGCTGCCCTGAAGGCTTACATATTGTAATCTGTTCAGTTATCCAATAAAAGGTGTCACTTTGCTCAACTTCTCATGATTAATTGATATAATGCAAGGTTAGCTCTCTGAAAAGTGTCTGGAAATAGAATGGAATCTGAAATAAGAAGTGGAGTCCAAACAGAAAATGCAAATGTTAACTCTCCTTACCTCCATGTGTGGCCACACACCAGCCACAAACACAGCTGCTTACATATTAGTAAACTGAACGTAACACATTTATCACCAACTACACAAGTAGTGCATTAATGTGGCAACAAAACAAAATGTTTATGGCGTTCATACTGTGGAAACTGAAGTTTGTACAACTTTCAAGAAAAGTGGATATGCAGTAACATACCTTCTTCAGATCATGGCTGCTTCATATCTAGTTCCACTTTTTATTCTCCCACACACAGCTCTGATTATTTTTTAGAATAGGGCTTTGTTGTTCAAGTACATTATAATAAAACACAATATATTCCTAAATCCACTTAATGCAATTTAGGGTCAGACAGGTTAAAGCCTATCCCAGCAGCAAAGCAGGGGCCAGTCCTGTACAGGGCACCAGTCCAATGCAGTTCTTCTCAGGCACACAACCACACACTAACCCAAATGGTGCCCCTTTAGAACCACCAATTAGTATAATATACACATCTTTGGAAGATGGGAGTAAAATCTGAGCACACAGAGAAAAATCACACAGAAACACTAGGAGAACATGCAAACTTCACACAAACAGCAGCCACACAGCAGATCTGAACCCAAGACGCCAGATCTGTGAGGTAAAATCAAAGCATCTCTATAGCATCCATCATGGTCTTAAATTTTTAAAATCCCCATCCTCATGTCTTGAACTGTAATATGTAAATGGTACCTGCCAGAGAAATTAGTAATGGTGTGCATTTGAGCATATCCTGCTAAAAGCCTGGAATGGCTTATTTGGGGATTTCTTAGGTCCAACATGTGAAAAACTACAGAAAAGAAAACTTTTATGCAAGTAAAGAGAGATCAGTTTTTACAATTTTTCACAAAACCTTAAGAGGTTAAACTTACCAAAACTACTAACGAATATGTAATTTTGTAAGAAATACAGTATGTGCCCAACTCTGCCCCATACCTGTAAAAGGGGCTGACGACACACACATGCTAAAGTTGCTTTTGCCATTATAGTGATTATAAATTCCAGATGCATTTCAAAAGCTTGTCAATTTTAGAGGAAGGAAGTTAATAGGTTGGCAGCAGACCAAAGAAAGAAAACAAATTATTTTTTTTAAATTAAATTTTTACTGTGTCTAAATCCAGAGGGTACAGCTGAGAGGAATTAATATTATGCTAAATACAAGCTGCTGCCTGAAGTTTGGGAATTGTTTTCTATTAGGCTTTAAGTACTGTGCTTGTTCTTAGGCGGCCTTAACAAGCCTGAATATATTCAAAGCAAATCTGAAACAAAAGATTTAATGTTACTCATGTTTCTTTGAACATCAATATGTTATTGAAGACCCCGCTGTGAATGCTGGACCCAGTTTCATGATAATGGAAACTGACAATAGTTTATGGGGGGGTTGGGATAAAGAGCTGGAATCTAACTGGGATTACACATTACTAAAATGCACATCATACAACGCAGAACAAAGTCAGATGCAACATAATATAGACAGACAGACAGACAGACAGACAGACAGACAGACAGACAGACAGACAGACAGACAGACAGACAGACAGACAGACAGATAGATAGATAGATAGATAGATAGATAGATAGATAGATAGATAGATAGATAGATAGATAGATAGATAGATAGATAGATAGATAGATAGATAGATAGATAGATACTTTATTAATCCCAATGGGAAATTCACATTCTTCAGCAGCAGCATACTGATACAATAAATAATATTAAATTAAAGAATGATAATAATGCAGGTGAAAAAAAAACAATAACTTTGTATAATGTTAAATGTTAACGTTTACCCCCCCGGGTGGAATTGAAGAGTCGCATAGTTTGGGGGAGGAACGATCTCCTCAATCTGTCAGTGGAGCAGGACAGTGACAGCAGTCTGTCGCTGAAGCTGCTCTTCTGTCTGGAGATGATACTATTAAGTGCATGCAGTGGATTCTCCATAACTGATAGGAGCCTGCTGAGCGCCCTTCGCTCTGCCACAGATGTAGTATAACGTACAGGCAGACTGACACGCCATGAAGGACCTAACATGCATCACAAGGGTCGTTCACATCTTGCCGTTCAACAACAAAGGAAAAATTTTTGTCTCACCTGAAATACAACCACTTTGCCATCATCAGATTGCAGGTAGAAGGTCCATGTAGAGGAGATGAAGCTCTGGGCAGAGCTCACAATTTCGCTGCACCAGTTGGACACCAAATCCATGACAGATAACAGGCTGGGCTCCTGGGCCATTGCTTCAAACTACAAGAAAGCAGCAGGGCAAAGAGTGGAGGTGAATTGCAACATGCTCTTCTCTGACAAAAGAGGGACTTTAAATTCTATGACCACGTACAGTAACACGTCTCTGACCTCCATCCTCGCCGATACAGCTGTAGACTGTTTAGTTGGCTTGCATGCAAAGAAAACCATTATTGTGTGCACTACATAAAAACAAAAACATGAATTTCCTACCCTCTGACTCCTGTTGTCTTCCTCAGTAGGCTGGCTTCGGCATCCTGTAACACAACCATCCTGTTCTTCAAATGTGCTGTATGCTTCAAGGCATGCTGTCAAGAAGGCAGATTACAATGAGGTTAGAAAACGGCTCAAATCCAGGTTGCATCTGTTGCTCGATTATTCACAAACTGTTGTCCCTCATTGATCTAAAGGCCTATCTTCAGAATACAAACAAAAAAATTTAAACAAAGAAGCTAACACAATTTATTTTCCAATGTGTGTCTGCTGCAAAGATTTATTTTGCAATTGGCATATCTGCAGGTTAAAGGATAAGTTTGGTGTTTATCAAGTAAAAGTTATTTCTTCGCAATCATGGTATATGTTAGTTTACCACATTGCATTGAAATTGCATTCTAACATGAAACATTATTTATTTATTTATTTATTTATTTATAAAGCATTTTAAAAACAACATCAAGGCTAACCAAAGTGATGTACAATAAAAATCCAACATATCAGAAAAACAATAACCAAAGGAAACAGATTCATAATAAAAAGTACACAGATAGTCAACATATCATACTGGGTTAAAGGCCAGGGAGTAAAAGTGCGTTTTTAAATAAGATTTAAAGACAGCAAGTGAAGGAGCCTGCCTAATGTGCAACGGCAAATCATTCCAGAGTTTTGGAGCTGTAACTGAAAAAGCCCGATCACCTCAGAGTTTGCATTGTGCCTTAGGAACACGTAAAAGCATCTGGTCTGCTTACCTGAGAGAGCAAGACGATACATAAGGGTGCAGCAGTTCCGACAAATAAAATGGGGCACAACCATTAAAGGATTTAAAAACAAATACAAGGATCTTAAAATGGATTTGAAAATGAACTGGAAGCCGTTGAAGGGAAGCCAAAAATCAGGGTAACGTGCTTATGCTTGCTTGTGCCAGTTAAAAATCGAGCAGCGGCATTTTGCACTTGCTGTAGGCGAGCTATGGAGGCCTGGCTAATTCCAAAAAGAAGCACATTGCAGTAATCATTGCAGAAACATCTACTCTCTATATATAAAATCCTAAGCCTAAAAGTGCAAAGATTTTGTGCAATGATTTTATGTGACGTTCTTATGTCACGTTTTTTGTCACGCTTTAAATCGGGCTTATTTTAAAACCTACATATATATGTTTGGTATCATTCTTTTCAGAATTTATCGAACTTTAATGTGATGTCGTTAGATTTTCAGATTCTTATTCCATTTTTAAATTATAAACTAAAAAATATCAAGAACTCACATCCCATGAGACAAGACTTTGTGCCAAGAGATTTAACCACTCCCGGGGCTGAAAGTAAAAGACAAAGAGTAGGACAGCTGCTCTATAGGCTTTTAAATGTTCGAAGCACCATGGGAGATGCAGATCACGTGGCACTGCATCAGCAGCAAGCCAGCAGCTGATCGAGCAAAGAGGAGTTTAAAAAAACCTATTTGTTTCCCATTGTAACACAGTTTAAGAGGGGCTTCAGCAAGTGCGTCTCCTTAGGGTGCATTCAGCCCTCCTCTTCACAACGTAAGCAGCAGAGATGTTGGTGAGGGTTAGGGAACCCCTTAGTACTTTATAAATGTAAAAAAATAACTAGCCCACAGTTTTATAATAGAGGCAATGGCTAATGGGTTCTTGTAATAAAAAAGGTTTTCTCTGTAACAGGAGAAGGGATAAAATAAAGGAGTAAGAGGGGATTGGTCGCTTCAGTGCAAAACCAGCTACAAAGATTGGAATGTTTGGGATGATAGCGAAAGAATGTGCAAAAACTTGCTTCTCATAAAGAGTTTCAGAATGTTATGGGAATACAGTCAAGGCCATGTACTTGTTTTTCACTTCGAGGGGCTTCATTGAAGGGCAACGCTTGTTATTGTGTGTCTTCTGATACTAGGCACCATCTCAGTGAGGGCCAAGTAGAAGAAAAACAATAAGATGTCCCGTGGGAAGAAGGTGTGCAGAAACTGATCACTTCTGTATACACTGCTTACACGTAAGCCATTTTGGGTAAGGACACTCAATTAGTATATAAGGGAAGGTTCCGCCCTCAGTTTCTTCGGAAGCTCAACCGTGGGGAACGTGCACACCGCCCGGTATTGGACCAGGCTCACGAGTTGATCCTCTGACGAGACTGACACGCGGGCTCCCTCAGTCTACTGGTCTAGGATGATGGCTCTGGGTCTTTTGATATTACTGTAAGTATAGTATAATTCACATATCTGTATTACTGTAAGTTAATAGTATAAATCATATATCTTTGTCAATAGTACAATTCCTATATCTGCATGTATATTGCTATTATATTGTATGTAACTGATATTATATTTGAACAAGTAAACAATTGAAGTATTGGACCTTTCCTCTCTGATTCTTGCCTGCTTATTTTCTCTTAAAACCTTGGAACCATTTTCCCAAACTAAAACATTTTGGCGTAGTCGGTTGCAGGATTTTGGGGAATTTGGTAAAATATTCAATTACTAAGTGAGGCAAAGGAAATCAGAGATGTTTAAGAAATGTCAGGTGTCTGTAAAGGAACCCATAACGGGCTTGCAGACGCGGGAGTGGGTTTTGCTAACTGCGGTTAGAAGTCTGGATAGTCTGATAGACGAAAAAGAAAGGGAGATTAAGAAAATGCAAATGGACTTGGCGGATGCGTTAGGGCGGGCCTCAATGGCCGAATCCCAGGTAGCTGTATTATTGCCGCGGGTACAGAGAGCCGAGGGGATGTCGGAAAAGGCAGCCTTTTGCATAGCCAAGGTGAATGCAAAAAAGAAGCGTAGACCGGATGTTGCGAAGGTTAAAGCGTTTGTAGCCGCAGCTAATGTCCATGAGTGGGATCCTGAAAAATGGGACGGTAAAATTTGGGATGATGATTATGAGGATGATGACGGACCCGATGCAGGGTCGGTAATTGATCCTCTGCCTTTACAGGCTAAACCCGTGATGCGTCGCAGACTTTTTACTGACGCACATGGTAATGTTAGGAGGGGAGATGTTTATGAAGATTACACTGCACAAGAAAGAGAAGGATTTAGATCACGTTATGCACAAGGGCGAAATGAGCCAGTAGACACATGGCTTGTACGCTTGCATGATGCAGGAGCCGGGCATGTGTCACTGGATAAGGGGGATGGTACTGAATTTACAGATTATGCCATCGATCCCCGTTTTAAACAAGCAATGAGACAAGAATTGACTAAGTTAGAAGGGGACAGCACGTTGCTGGCGCTGGCGGCGAACGCAGCATTTAATATATATCCACACCCACAGAATTGGCCTGAAGTAAAACCATGGACGACTTTGCAGCAGGCGATTCGAGTGGTTAGAGAATTGGCAATGAGGGACGCCGTGGTAGCGGGCCAAGCGGATCAGTTAGATGTGTTCCCATTTACATCTGTAGCCAGGACCATCCTAATAAAAACAGCCCCTGCTAACTTGAAAGGAATAATAATGACTCTTTTACTGAATGAGGTAGGTGCAGGAGTGGGGGAAGTTGTAGCCAAATTACGGGATTTAGGTGACCTGGGGGAGTGGGGAGGAGCCCCGCCAGGGACAGCTGCAACACAACCCACTGGGGCTACATCAAGGAATAGCGCCTATAGAACAGGGGGAGTGAATAGGAAGGAGTTATGGGGAGCGTTAATTAATGCTAAGGTCCCTAAGGAGGAGATAGATGGACAGCCTACAGGAGTGCTCCTGGACAGGGCAAAGAAAAAAGGACTTATAGATAAGTCTGGTGGAATAAAGAAACGAGTAGCAAAGGCAGAAGTACATTTACTTCTTACCTTCGCTGAATGGGAAAAATTAAGTAAAAAGCATGACGAAGTTCTTACTTTTGCTGAGTGGGAAAAGTTGAGTAAGAAGCGTGATGAAACTGGCCCCTCTTCATCTTCCGAGAGCTCCTCGGAGGAGGAGGAGGAAGACAGGGGGAAAAACCGGCGCAAGAGTAAACATAAGAAAGGAGGGAAGAAAGCTAAAAGCAAAGGGAAAGGGAAAAATAAAGGAAGGACTTTATATCCCGTCAAAGAATTAGAACGCGCAGCACGAGATTGTTAGGGATGGGGCCAAGCACAGGTGAGAGCCCTAAATTGGCATGATGCGGACATTCGACCTTTTGTACCGGTAACGATACATTGGGAAACTAAAAACAAACAAATAGTAAAGGCTCTCATCGATACGGGTGCGGAGGCCACTTTAATATATGGGAATCCATCTAAATTCAAGGGGAAACGATTGACAGTGCAGGGGATTGGGGGAACGGACATCCCTGCCACTCAGGTGACGGTGATGTTACAAATTGGTCAGTTGCCCGTGAGACCCTACCCCGTACTAATCACCCCAGTGAAAGAGTATATAATAGGGATGGATCGTCCACAGGTGGCAAATATGCTGTAATCGCATGCTGGCATACAGCCTGCAAATGTCAGCGTGCATCAACAGCATTTCTGAAGTTTTTTAGGTGTACGGTAGAATCAGCTTTTACAGCTGTGTTTTCTTCGCTAAAAATGGAGACAGCAGTAGTTGCAACAGAAACTTTAACGGCAACGTTAACCGTAGCAGTAGCAATAAAGAGAGTCGAATCGGAGGCCGTTGTGCTTTCCTTGAGGAGGGCGGAGTCAGCTGCAGCAGCCGAGCTAGTCAAAGACGCAGATAAGGTGTCTCTGCATAGAGTGGAGGCAAAGGCGGTTGAAACAGAAAACCTACACTTTTCTGCTGGTCAGACAGATTGTGTATGGTTAATAATTATAAAGCAAATAGATGGGAAAGCAAGAGAGAGGAGTAATACCTGGCTAAAAAGTCACGAGCAGCTAGCAGTACACGTAGCGATGCATAAGGAGAATGCCATACGGATTAAACAACGACCGCTCAGTGTTAAAGTGTGTGCTTTGATTTCGGGGTCTTTTGACCCTGAGGAACAGCAGTAGAACTTAAGCTGGTTATTGGGAGCACTCCTTTCAAAGCCCCTGTGTTGATTGTTGCTGCAGAGAAAACAATATGTATATTGGAGACGTCAGTTTACAAGTAAAGCTGCTATAATGTGAGGGTTACTTGTATGTAGTAATGAAGGAAAGTGTACGTGACAATATGGTGTGCATTTGTTTAAATGCAATAATTGGTATGAAAAATGGCATGTGGCAGTATAAAAACAGCCAATGCCAAACTGCAAGTGAAAACAGAGGACTGAAAGAAAAGGAAAAGAGTAAGAATGTTTTCTTCCATTTATTCTCTACTGCACTGCATTCTCTGTATAATTCTGAGGTTTAAAAATGTTATACCAATAGTTAATTCATAACTTTTTGTAAAAGTAACCAGTGCTAAGATAAGATTTGATTTAGACATTGAATGTGGAGAAACTGGTGGATTTGTATAGCCATTGTAGACTGCAGGGCATGAGTTGAATAATGTGACTGAAAACTAAGTGAATTAAAGAAAGAAATAGAGGAGATGAAAGCAAAGCACGTGTTTGTATATGAAAGCTTTTGAAAGTACTGCATTTGAATTAATGGAATGGCCATTTTAGCAGTTAGTTGGAATGAAAAAAACTTATTGGTGTTTCAAGCAGCACATTCATATTGGGGAATAAGTAAATGAAAGGCAGTGGCTTACCATCCAGTTTTTGGAGCTCAGCATGTAAAACAAAGGGGTGAAAATCCCGAAGGGACACTACGGGCATGTATGCCCAAGATCAAGTCTGGCGCTAAAGGGAGTCACTGTGCTAGCAGGCGTAATCGATGCAGATTACCAAGGGACCGTCAAAGTTCTGTTACAATCCTCAATGGGGGATCCAATCAAATTGACTAAGGGAGATCGAATAGCGCACTTGTTAATAATACCAGTTCACATGGGAAAAGTGCAGGAAAGTACTGCACCAGTAGTTAAGACTGGCCGGAATGTGGGGGGATTTGGATCAACAGATGCTCCTAAATTGGTTAATGGGGCGAAAGTGTGGGTTAAACAACCCCATGAACCACCCCGCCCGGCAGAAATCATCGCAATGGGACAGGATTTGATTGTAACTGTTCTATACAATGGAGAAGAAGCATGGGTAAATGTTCCTGTAAAACACTGCTATAGACGGGAGTGAGGAGTGGGTGCAACATGCTGTGTTCTTGTTTTACAGAATTGGGGTGTTCTGAATGAAGTAGGAGCCACCACATTAGGAGGCGAGGTAACGGAGACGACTCAGGTCCGATGGTGGTGGAACACTTCCACTAAATCTAGACGGCAGGAGAACACGACGTGTCCGGAGAATCAGTCTTGCAATGTCCTTACAATTACGACTGGTGACGGGTGCACCATCTACTCCTCGAACTTGAAGGTGCCGGGGGTAAAACCACAGAAGTATCTGATTGAGTGCTCTGAAAACTTAAATATTACCTGGACGTCGAAAGTAACTTGGTGTATGGGGCCCTGGAATGGCTCCAAGGTACAGTGCGAGGTCAATGCAACATCAGGCGAATACACCTCTAATAAGACTGGGCCCATTGGCTGGATCAATGCAACTGAAATTATTAACAGGACTATACCAATGCTTGCTATAGCCGTGTGGGCCAGAACCCCCATAACGAGACAGTCACATGTAGAACCAATAATTGACACATGTAAACTTGTTTCTATGACAGCAAAAAGGACTAAGGTTACATGGCAAGTGACGTTTCCACTGTTGCCACAGTATAAGCGTGCTAAACGAGCATGGTACGACACTTTCTTAGGAGGGGTTGGCACCACCCTAGGAACTTTAAACACCGTAGATAATGAAATAACTGCAAACAAGCTTGAGAATGTGGGACGACATACTCACAAAGTGGCAGACCAAATGGCTAGGTGGTTACCTCAGTCCATGGTCTCTCATCAGCAAACAGTAAACTGGGAACAACGCGCTTCAGATTGGATAATCACGGCTAGCAATGACATTCGATGGCTAAATGTCTCAACTTTCATGAACTGGACTGTATGCACTTTTAATATATTACAAGCACAGATACAGAAAAATAATATGCAAATATGGCATGATATATGGAACTTTAGCAGTAGCTTATGGTTAACGGTTAAACCTGAAAACACTAGGTGTAATGATACAATATGTAATGGGTATTGGTTTCAATATAATGTTACCACTATGATAACCTTGTGTAGATATCACGTTTTACCTGTTGTTGCACACGGACACTTTTGGCAGCTGCAATTGGATGGTGAGTGGCTAGAACCTAAAACAAACAAAACATATGATTTACGAAATTGCGAACACACTAATATTGGTATGTTCTGTGGATTGATGTCAGGACAGGAAAACCCATGTATTTCAGGTAAAGCAACCACCTGTAATTGGAGACTAGTTAATCAGAACACCACTCTGTATGAAGTGGGACCTCACCGACTCTGTGTTTCCACCACCATCGCTAATCGTAGGCTGCCACAGGTTCCGTTTTCTGGATGTCTTGATAATGTATATGTTTGGCAAATAGCAAATAATACTTACTATCTGAATAATTACACCACTAAAAACCATCTTACCAAGGTTCAATGGCAAGTCTGCCATGCTCCGACCTCAATTTCACTGGCTGTAGCTGAACGTTTATTAAATAGCTCCCTGCAATTAAAAGAATTGGCTGCTAAACATCAAAAACATGTAGATGCACTTACTGTACAGACAGTCATGACGACGTCTCAATTACAAATTTTAGGGACCAAAATTGAAGGTGAATCTGTAAATGCGTGGTGGTCAATCTTTACAGGTTGGTCACCAAAGGCATCCACAATGTTGTCAGTTTTCCTCCGCCCTTTGGTGCTGCTTATTATTATTATTGCTTTAATGACTATATTTAATTGCTATGTGTTTTGTGTTTTAAAACGAATTAATAACAGAGCACGACAGACAAGGTTGCTGATTTTGCGCTGAGCGAGGGACCGATTGTAATAAAAAAGGTTTTCTCTGTAACAGGAGAAGGGATAAAATAAAGGAGTAAGAGGGGATTGGTCGCTTCAGTGCAAAACCAGCTACAAAGATTGGAATGTTTGGGATGATAGCGAAAGAATGTGCAAAAACTTGCTTCTCATAAAGAGTTTCAGAATGTTATGGGAATACAGTCAAGGCCATGTACTTGTTTTTCACTTCGAGGGGCTTCATTGAAGGGCAACGCTTGTTATTGTGTGTCTTCTGATACTAGGCACCATCTCAGTGAGGGCCAAGTAGAAGAAAAACAATAAGATGTCCCGTGGGAAGAAGGTGTGCAGAAACTGATCACTTCTGTATACACTGCTTACACGTAAGCCATTTTGGGTAAGGACACTCAATTAGTATATAAGGGAAGGTTCCGCCCTCAGTTTCTTCGGAAGCTCAACCGTGGGGAACGTGCACACCGCCCGGTATTGGACCAGGCTCACGAGTTGATCCTCTGACGAGACTGACACGCGGGCTCCCTCAGTCTACTGGTCTAGGATGATGGCTCTGGGTCTTTTGATATTACTGTAAGTATAGTATAATTCACATATCTGTATTACTGTAAGTTAATAGTATAAATCATATATCTTTGTCAATAGTACAATTCCTATATCTGCATGTATATTGCTATTATATTGTATGTAACTGATATTATATTTGAACAAGTAAACAATTGAAGTATTGGACCTTTCCTCTCTGATTCTTGCCTGCTTATTTTCTCTTAAAACCTTGGAACCATTTTCCCAAACTAAAACAGTTCTCATTATAAAGAATAGCCTTAAAACTTACCAGATATGTTCACTTTGCACCTTCCAGATTTCTAAGGCATGTATGTGACAACAAAAGTAAACCAGAAACAATACATTTTATCTCAGATTCTTAGTACTTGTTTTTCCAAAATAAGAATATGTGTTTTGCTCACTTCTCTGTCTGCAGTGGCCATCATGGGTGGGGTTATAACATGTGTTGTTCCTGCCTTATGTCTGATGATTGATGGCATGGGATTCAGCTGCCCTAGACCCTGCCCTGGACAAGTGGGTTAGGAAGATGAATGGTGGGAGGATTTATTATAATATTATTGTTGTCGGGATAACAGTGGAGAAAAATATATGAATAGATTAAAGGATGGACAATATTGAGAACAATTATTATTTACAGTATGTCTATCACAGCCATTTGCCAGCAGCTCTGTATACATTTGCCTTGTGATGGCCTAGTGCTCTACCTGGGAATTGTTTCTGCTTTGCGCCGTATATTTGCTGGGATACGCTCAAGCTATCCTGCAACTCTCCTTAGGATAAAGCAGGTTAGGAAGATGGATGGATGGATGCATGCCTTTAACATCTTGTTTAGTTCTTGTCATTTTGATTGCATGTTATATGTACGCTCAATATTCTCCCTCACAGAAGCAGATGTGTGCATTATCAATCCAGCAGCAGGCAGTATCTTTAAGAGATAATTAAATAAGTTTCCATATAGTGAAATAATATAAGCGATCATAAGTTATTACTGTCTAGCTGTGTACAAAACTGATGCAGCAATTCATATCTTGTTTTACTTTTTCCCTTTTAAAAACGATATGGTATTCTGCAATATGTATGTAATCTCAATACGTGGATAAATAAGAAAAATATTTTTTAGCTTAAAAGTGGATGTATTTGATAGGTTTGAAGGCTTTTCTTCATAGTGAAACTCTGCTACCCATAAGTCAGTTCCATTACAAAACGTAAAAGAGGGCTAGTTGTTTTTAAAAATGTATAAAATATTCTCCCCTTTAGAACATAATTCCATTTGGCAGACTTATATACACCATGACCGTGAAGAAATAACCAACTTGGAAAATAGCAGGGTGACACAGTTTATCTGATGTGGGGTCTGAACCAGCATCTTGTCATGAGTATGAAGTTGCACAACTGTCCGGTCCTCTCCTCTCTTGAAGCAGGGATATTTGTACATGCTGATTATGTGTGGCCAGTACTCTTTGTGCTGGGGTCTGAGGATGCAAGGAGTAGAGTTGGAGAAGGTGCTTGAGTTTAAATACTTGGGATCAACAGTTCAGAGTAACAGGGATTGAAGGAGAGAGGTGAAAAAGAGAGTGCAGGCAGAGTGGAATGGGTGGAGAAGAGTGTCAGGAGTGATTTGTGACAGACGAATATCAGCAAGAGTGAAAGGGAAGGTCTACAGGACGGTAGTGAGACCAGCTATGTTATATGGGCTGGAGACGGTGGCACTGACCAGAAAGCAGGAGACAGAGCTGGAGGTGGCAGAGTTAAAGATGCTAAGATTTGCAATGTGTGTGACGAGGATGGACAGGATTAGAAATGAGGACATTAGATGGTCAGCTCAAGTTGGACTGTTGAGAGACAAAGTCAGTGAGGCGAGATTGCACTGGTTTGGACATGTGCAGAGGAGAGATGCTGAGTATATTGGGAGAAGGATGTTAAGGATAGAGCTGCCAGATAAGAGGAAAAGAGGAAGGCCTAAGAGAAGGTTTAAGGATGTGGTGAGAGAGGACATGCAGGTGATGGGGGTAATAGAACAAGATGCAGAGGACAGGAAGATATGGAAAAAGATGATCCGCTGTGGCAACCCCTAATGGGAGCAGCCAGAAGAAGAAGAAGACTTTTTAAATAGTCTTTTTTTTTTAAATAGAAGTTATTTAAACTCTTTCCTACCATGTTGGATTTCCTACACTTTTATACTGCTGGCTGGAACAGTTGCAATAGAGCTTCAAATGTGGGTGCAATATATTAAGTGCATCTCCCTTTATATGACATTATAATTTCTAAAGATAGATGCTTGAATCCTTCCCTCTGTCAGATGGCAGATCTGGCTTAACAGGAAGCATTTTCATTGTGATCAGACGGATGCCAAAACCCATCTTATTTAGCATAGTGGGGGAACATATGTTTTAAGATTTCGTACAGATGTCATGTTTGCAGGTATTTAAGCTCTTGAAATTGTGCCTGTGCAGTCACATGCCATGCGGTATTGATAAGATCAGAATCACTTAAATATTGTTAAGTACAGAACAGTAGCGACAACATTTATGACCACCAGATGGCACAAGGAATGGGTCTTAGGCAACCATAAAGGAAAAAAAAAAAGCTCTGGCTAGTTTAATGTGAATTACCAAGCCACTAGATTGCATTTTTTATCTCTTTAATTTAATATTGTTTCTTTATCAGTATGCTGCTGCTGGAGTATGTGAATTTCCCCTTGGGATTAATAAAGTATCTATCTATCTATCTATCAATCTATCTATACTAGAGGGCAGTATAGTCCACATGCAATGTATTACAGTTTCTCAATGCACTGGGAAGGTCAGTCTACCTGGTGCTGCCCAGAACACTTGGTGATGTTATCCCTGGAAGTGATTACTTGCCAAGGATTAAAAGCCACTTCTGACAACAAGGTCAGAGAGCTAGGATTCTTGGGAGTTGTATGGTGAGCTTTCACTAAGGCTCAATTGGCGAGAGGGAAAGAACGACTGAGCAGGGGAAGATGGGTGATTAAAGAAAGTGGTCTGGGAGTAACATTTATTACAGCAGATAAAAGCTCCAAACCGTGTTGGTTCATGTGGCTCATTATAATAATTATTCCTCCCATTATTTTGATCACCCATATTGTGATTTGGGTTAAGGGGGTGCTCGAGTGCCCTTTTTTGGTCCACAATGTAAAAACACATTCTTCCTCAATTCTTTAATTAGATAGATAGATAGATAGATAGATAGATAGATAGATAGATAGATACTTTATTAATCCCAATGGGTAATTAAGCTTCAACTCTTTAACATTGAAATTAATAAACTCATCAATAATTAATTGCATCTTCTTCTGTCTTCATTCAGAGTCTTTCTCGTTTGGAAATTAACTTTTATCAGATCACAAGGCTTGATTAATCCTTGAAACCAGCGCCAATCTTCAGTCAATCAGAATGTCTGGAGTTCAGCCTAAACATCTGAGAAGAAATTCTGATATGTATGAATGTTGTGAGCATATGGCTGGATGGCTTGGCATGTGGATTATGCAATATGAGCAATGTGAAATTTTTTCATGGATGTTTTGATATTGTTTGCTGTCGTCCAGAGCTGGTCACCATAAACAGCTATTCTATCAGAAACTTTGTTATCACTGTTCTACATGAAAGCGTGAAATTAAAAATAGTTTTTGGCCATCACTCGCACTACATGAGGTAGGTAAGCTATAATTTTTGGGTGGAGTATTCCTTTAACCTCCTTAGCGTTAGACCCGAGTGTCACTCGGGCTGTAAAAACAGTGCAAAAGTATCAGTCCCGAGTCTCATTTGGGAAACAGTACTGACGCGTCTCACAAAAGACTCGAGATCTACTTGGGCTGTAAAAGTGCCAACAGTGATAGGGCCGAGCGTTCCTTGAGCAATGGCATAGGCGTGTCTTGCATAAGCATCGGATGCATCTTCTCTTAGCCTAATAATGGCGTCTCGTAAGAAATGCCTCTCATCAGCAGTGATGACGAAGTGAATCAGACTTCAGGCTTTGAAACTGAAATGGTCAGTGAAATCGAAAGTGATGCTGGTAAATCTGAAAGTGATACTCGCGTCACTCACACATGTGCAGTGTGCTGTTCATATTATTAGTATTATTATTATTATCGTAGTTTCTACACTTCAGACTTTGTACTTTGTGTTTTGCACGTTTTACGGTACAAAGATGAGATTCAATAAAAATGTAATTTTTCAAGCAAAAAATTGCAAAGATTTTTACGTTTTTTTTGAGAAAAAATGTAACACTAAGGAGGTTAATGGAACTGGACAAGATGATTGAAGTTTAGAGTATGGTGGTATTCTTCTGAAGTTATCATAAAAGATGTGGTGAGGCGGCCTACTGCTGTTATGCACCTAAAATCTGGAATAGCTTGCCAATAGGAATTCGCCAGGAAAATACGGTGGAGCACTTTTAAAAAAACTGCTGAAAACACATTAGTTTAACTTGGCTTTCTCATAGCTTCATCTTAGTTTAATCCTGATGTTCTGTATATTCAATTAATTATCATTATTATTCATGGTATTCATATTCAAAATCTGTACTAACCCCTACTTTCTCTTCTGTTCTTTTTCCGATTTTCTGGGGTGGCAACCTGCACCACCACCACCTGATCAAAGCACCATGATGTTCCTACATTGATGGATTAAAAGCCACAAGTCCACACAACCATCATCATCAAGTTCTTCCATGAGAATCCTGAATACAATGAGGACTGATTGAGGTCATTTATGTTAGGTAGAATGCCTAGATGGGGCTGGGTGGTCTCGTGGCCTTGGAACGCCTGCAGATTTTTTTTTTTTTTTCTCCAGCCATCTGGAGTTTTTTTTTGTTTTTTCTGTCCTCCCTGGCCATCGGACCTTACTTCTATTCTATGTTAATTAGTGTTCCCTTATTTTAATTCTTATTTATTTTGTCTTTTTTCTCTTTCTTCGTCATGTAAAGCACTCTGAGCAGCATTATCTGTATGAAAATGTGCTATATAAATAAACTACCAAAATACTCGCGCTTCCCAGCGGCGAAGTACTGCCTTAAAATTGTTATTAAGAAGAAAAGTAAACATTTTTAAACTGAGGGAAAATATACAATTATTTGTTAAGGATCTCTTTGTATACCACGTTGTCAGTTCGGCCCTCCGGTTGTAATATGACTAATCTGTGCGCTGAGCTTACTCTTGAGCATGCAACGTACAGTTGGCCATGTGAAAAGCAATCTTGCCTCAAATCAATGCCAACCTTTTGTAGGGTTTGTCCCTGAGACTTACTGCCATTGTGAAGTAGAGCCTTACTGGAAATTGGAGGCATTTGAATTGAAATGGGAGATCAGAAGGTATAATGGGGATGCGAGGAATAAAACTCTCTCCCCTGAGCCACTTCCAGTAAAAATAGTTGCCTCAATTAGGTTCTTTTGCAGACATATGACCTGAAGTCTCGTGCCATTACAAAGTTTTGGTGGCTGTACGCAAATCCACAATCGGCTTTTTTGAGCCAAACCTGTTGTTTTCGTATGAGCCGCTTTTCATTATTGGGATCGTACCTAGAAACAGAAGCTCTATTAACTTGTGAATTTGCCTGCGAGTATTTGGTGGGAGTGTCACAAAGTTGTTTCCGTCTAGCTGCATCAGAAAATGTACCACGACGTCTGACACGCCTCCTTTTTGCTGTTTTCTCACAGCTTGGATTGCTGCTGTCATAATCGGTTTGAGTTTCATGGTTTGTTTCAACTACATTAGTATTCTCAGGACTTGTTGTGTTGAAGTGACATTCGGCATCTGTCAAGCGTTGTAAGGTTTCATCGATAACCTCGCATCCAGCTTTTGAGAGTTGAAACATTCATAAACATCAAAGCGTCCACTACTCAAATCATCACCTGTGAATCTAAGATGTTTAAGAGGCATTGGCGGTTCTCCAAACGTGTAAAATAGGCAGGCAGCCAACTACGTGGGAGGCTGGGGGATGCAGGACGCAACCCCGCCTCACACAGCGACCGAGCTGCAGGCTATGGACGTCTATATGTACGTAAGTAGGATTCAGTTATGACCATTACACGTAGAATTTCAAAATGAAACCTGCTTAACTTTTGTAAGTAAGCTGTAAGGAATGAGCCTGCCAAATTTCAGCCTTCCACCTACACAGGAAGTTGAAGAATTAGTGATGAGTGAGTCAGTGAGTGAAGGCTTTGCCTTTTATTAGTATAGATGTTGTTGTTGTCATTGTTTGCCTGCACAGTATTGCAATGCATAGTTACCAGACGACCTAGGACAGTTTTCAACAATATAACAGTGTATGCATTGGATGGTGTTTTTGAGTTATGTTTGGGCTTTTGCTGTATGCCATTTAATTGTTTAGGACTCACCATATAGTGCATCCAGAAAGTATTCACAGCACATCACTTTTTCCACATTTTGTTATGTTACAGCCTTATTCCAAAATGGATTCAGTTCATTTTTTTCCTCAGAATTCTACACACAACTCCCCATAATGACAACGTGAAAAAAGTTTACTTGAGGTTTTTGCAAATTTATTAAAAATAAAAAAAACTGAGAAATCACATGTACATAAGTATTCACAGCCTTTGCTCAATACTTTGTCGATGCACCTTTGGCAGCAATTACAGCCTCAAGTCTTTTTGAATATGATGCCACAAGCTTGGCACACCTATCCTTGGCCAGTTTCGCCCATTCCTCTTTGCAGCACCTCTCAAGCTCCATCAGGTTGGATGGGAAGCGTCGGTGCACAGCCATTTTAAGATCTCTCCAGAGATGTTCAATTGGATTCAAGTCTGGGCTCTGGCTGGATCACTCAAGGACATTCACAGAGTTGTCCTGAAGCCACTCCTTTGATATCTTGGCTGTGTGCTTAGGGTCGTTGTCCTGCTGAAAGATGAACCATCACCCCAGTCTGAGGTCAAGAGCACTCTAGAGCAGGTTTTCATCAAGGATGTCTCTGTACATTGCTGCAGTCATCTTTCCCTTTATCCTGACTAGTCTCCCAGTTCCTGCCGCTGAAAAACATCCCCACAGCATGATGCTGCCACCACCATGCTTCACTGTAGGGATGGTGCCAGGATTCCTCCAAACGTGACGCCTGGCATTCACACCAAAGAGTTCAATCTTTGTCTCATCAAACCAGAGAATTTTCTTTCTCATGGTCTAAGAGTCCCTCAGGTGCCTTTTGGCAAACTCCAGGTGGGCTGTCATGTGCCTTTTACTAAGGAGTGGCTTCCGTCTGGCCACTCTACCATACAGGCCTGATTGGTGGATTGCTGCAGAGTTGGTTGTCATTCTGGAAGGTTCTCCTCTCTCCACAGAGGACCTCTGGAGCTCTGACAGAGAGACCATTGGGTTCTTGGTCACCTCCCTGACTAAGGCCCTTCTCCCCCGATCACTCAGTTTAGATGGCCGGCAGGCTCTAGGAAGAGTCCTGGTGGTTTCGAACTTCTTCCACTTATGGATGATGGAGGCCACTGTGCTCATTGGGACCTTCAAAGCGCATTATGGAGTGTTGTGTGTAGAATTCTGAGGAAAAAAATGAATTTAATCCATTTTGGAATAAGGCTGTAACATAACAAAATGTGGAAAAAGTGATGCGCTGTGAATACTTTCCGGATGCACTGTATGTTGTTGGCTGCTAACACAGACTAAAACTGGTTAAGAAAACAGATGGATTTGTGCCTGCAATAGTGAACTGGATAAAGCAAGAACTGAAACTTAATGGATGCATTTCTAATGGTAAATGTATATTACAAATAAGTAGATGACTTTATTAGATTATGTTAAAATTACTTAATATATTCATATACAGAACACTGCCAACTTTATCAACTTGCTGTCTTACAAGTTTGAAAATGGTTCAGTCACCCACTAGGAATAGTTTATGCACTCCCCAACTGGATACTCACCTGACTCACACTCCGATTTTGTCGAGTTGAAGTCAGCATTTCCATTTACAAACCCACAGATGGAGAACAGTCGGCAGCCACGATGGCAGGCATTCAGTGTTGGGCCGTGCTGAGGAAGCAAAAGAGACAGGCCATTAGTACAGGCCATCCACTTATGTGGGACACCTGGGTGCAGAAGATACTGTGCTTCCCCGAAAATAAGACTGGGTCTTATATTAATTTTTGTTCCAAAATATGCGCTAGGGCTTATTTTCAGGGATATCTTATATTTATTCATGTACAACAATATACATTTATCCAAATACTGTACAGTCATGTCATCTTCTTCTGGAATATAGTCAAAACTCTCCACAATCAGACCCTGAATTCCAGCCTGAATTTCTTGCTACCCCAGCCGCTTTTAGGATCCTACAGGATCGATGTGCGTGCTTCGATGTTTGATGAATGGTTCGATGTGGTGAAGCAAAATGCTGACATATAAATGCATTCGTGGTGCTTTGATATTCAAGCATTGCATATTCCCCAAAGTAATGACACGACATATTTTAAAACTTTCATATACATTTTCTATTCCATCTTGTACCATCTTCTGTGCCGTCTCTCTTTTTTTTTTTTTTGCACCTTCACAATACCATCAGAATGTACGGCGGCATATTTGAGCTACAGAGAAAAAAAATAAGGACATAATGAAAATGTCTATTTTGTGATTAAAGTGGAAATTTCGGCTTTAAACTCGAAATGTCCACTATAACCTCGTAGTTTACTTTATCATTAAAGTAGACTATCGTAAACGTCATCTTAAAACCAACCCAGTTGTTGATAGCTACGCGCTTCTGGTTTTTCCTCCTGACCTGACAGCAGCGGCAAGCAGCAATAGATCGCCACACAGAACACATTAAATTTATGATATTCTAACTCTCTGCACATTTAGAATTCTTAGATTTATGCTTGATATCACTTTTATGATGAAATGCATTAAAATATGTATGTTACATTTTACAGATAAATCGTTAACTTTGTTTAAATAATGAATACTGTTAATAGCTACACATACTGTACGGGGGTGGCACGGTGGTAGTGCTGTTGTCTCGCAGGGAGTCACATTCCTTGTGATCCCTGCCTGGAGTTTGCATGTTTTCCTGGTGGGTTTCCACAGTGTGCTCAGTTTTCCATCCAAAGACATGAAGGTTTCGGGATTTGATGACTCTAAAATGATGCCAGTGTATTATGTGTGCTTGTGTTCCCCTTGCGATGAGCTGATGCCCCATCCAGGGATTTTGTTTCTATCTTGCGCATCTCCTAATTGATGGATGTAATCATTAAACATCCTTTTCAGAGATATTGTGGCAAGGTATCCTCGGAATTTAATGGATGTTTCGGGCACACGCATCGCATTGCGTGGCACCTTACTTTTCAGCTGATGATCTTGACTAGGACTTATTTTTGAGGTAGGGCTTATATTATAAAGCAGCCTGAAAATCATGCTAGGGCTTATTTTCAGAGCAGGTCTTATTTTCGGGGAAACACGGTAGCTCCATATGGACGATTTCTCACTTGTAAAACAGCAACTTATAAGAATGCCAGTCTTTCAATCAAGTTTTTTTTTGCTGTACCATACTGTCTTACAATAAAAACTTATCAAATGGTTCAATTGTTCAGCCTTAACTAGCACTCCATTTGTCATATAATTATGGTAACTCTATATTCATTGGTTGAGTGTCCCGTCTTCAAATGTGTGGCACCGTGTGAAGGTAGGGCTGTCACAATCATGAAATTTTAGCTGACAAATAATTGTGATTAACAATTTGTCTTTTTCTGTCCATTTTATACCACTTTTATAGAAAAAGTCTAATAGTAATTTAATATTACACATACACCTTATGAAGAAGAGCCATTTATTGGCATGAAACATTTGAACATATAAATAAAAACTGCATTTCTGTTTGCCTTTAAGGCTTTTTAACCAAAAATTGGACCTGGCAGATAACACATTAATTACATTACAACATCCAATAACCAAGGTACCATGATCAAAAAAATCCCTGTCATGCCTAACCACAACCAATCATGCTCATCACTGGGTAGGTAGATTCCAGGCAAGGAATACCAACATCTTCACCTCATCTGGATTAAGGTGACATCCCACTGGGGTATCAATGTTGCCAGCTGTACTGAACATCCTCTCAGAAGCAATACTTGTTATACAAATGCACATTTATTTTCTTGCTAGCTTCTAAATTAAAGAAAACCCTGCCTGTTTTTTAAAGTAAAGTGTAATGTTAACACAATACTTATTTTCTTGAAATAAAAATATCTGAGATCATAACAATACTTGTATACTTGTGGCGGGCTGTTCAATCCGCACATTGATGTTGTTCTAGTCAGGAGGTGACGGTGTTTGGTCAATGTCACATAACTAACAATGTCACAGAAGAGGAAGTGAGACTCTGCTGATGGAAGAAGAGTTTTGCCTGTTATTACTGCCTTTAAGAGGAAAAAAATAAGGTGGATGTCAGACCGATTAACCAAAAGGGGTAGAGGAAGGACAAGTATAAAAATCTCGTGAGTTGGTGACCTACATGATGAAGAGATGCACTTCAAATATTTTTGCATGTCTATCCTGTGCTTTGATGACTTCATCCTGAATTCCCAGAACAGGTCTGGCCTCAACTACAGTAATCGAATTGTAACTGGAGACCGCATCCCAGTCACTCCCGTACCATTCAATTACGTAATGTGTATGCTTTTGGTATTTTAAATGATGCACTAATAAACTTATTTGACAAATACTGGTGTTTGCTAATTTGTCTCTATTAATTTAGTGTACTGTGTTAGCAGACTCACTAACTGCACATCTATACGATTTTTCACAGCATCTGCTTCATTACAGCAGCCTGCGTTATGCTTCAAAGCAGCACTATGTAGAGCATTCCAGCACTGTTGTAGACTAGGCACAAGTATGGAGGTGGGTGCGTGCTGTAACTGTAACTGGCACTGCCTCAGTGCCACTTACTCATTCTCTGTATGTCTGCGTGGGTCTTCCTCCCACACTCCAAAAATATGCAGGTTAGATTAAGTGACAGCTCTAAACTAACTACAAATTAGCAAGTATGCGTGTATCCTGTAATAATAATAATAATAATAATTGTTTACATTTATATATCGCTTTCTCACTACTTAAAGCGCTCAGCAATTGCAGGTTAAGGGCCATGCTTAAGGGCCCAACAAAGCAGAGTCCCTTTTGGCATTTACGGGATTCGAACTGGCAACCTTCCGACTGCCAGTGCAGATCCCTAGCCTCAGTGCCACCACTCCGCCTACTAATAGAGTGGCGCCCCGCCCAGGGTTACCTGAAGCTCAGCACTGCACAGAAACCAGTTCAAAAAGGGATGAACGGACTGAAAACTGTATTGTATTTGCTGGAAGAATCTGAAGAGTCTCTTTCTGTATCAGTGCAATCAATGTGTGATGTTTATTACTAAAAGAAACCATCCACTTTCATTTCAAATTTCCTGTCCTTCACATTTGAAATGATGACCCACCTCTCTCCTGCGCTTTCACTGGTCAGGAGTCCTGTTTTCAGTAAAAAAGCACAACCCGGGTGAGACATACAGTATAAGTGACAGACTGTATAAAAATATCATATACTTGAGTGGAAAATGTCTTTAAAATTGAGAAAAATGTAAAAACTGGAGGGAAAGATTTGGAAAATGAAAGCATCAGCAGTTAGTGACATTTGAAATTTTTAAATAACTTCACTTCTCCACAAGAGTTATTAACCAGTTAATGTTTCCTCAATATGATGATGCAAACATGAATCTCACAACACCAATTGTAACAAACCTGACAAAAGTGACTTGCTGACAAAACTGATTTTAAAACTGTGTTGTTACAAAGGCAGTTGTAATTGTTTGTGTAAATGAAAATATCTAAATAACATTGGCATTTACTAATTCATAAGGTGCTGTTATAATAAAGTTAAAATTCTTACTTTTAGTACTGATTTTAAGCAGTATACACTGAACACATACAGTAGAAAATAGTGAATAAAATGTGGTATTCCATGCCGATCATACAATTCTTGACAAAAATCCCATGTCAAAGTCCTCCTCAAGTCTGTTAAATTGCCCCAAATTGTTACTACATTGGGCGGAACCACCCCATGAATGTAATTCAGGCCCAGTAGGCTACTAGTGAGCCTACCTTTGGGCCTTTTAGTGCTTCACCTTCAGTTAACCATCAGATGAACACTACCACTTAAAACAGTGATACATTTAAATTAGCAATTGTGATAATCAAGTGATCCAATCAAGTGATAAACAGCAAGAGTTATGAGTTGAAGAGTTATGAGAGGTTGAATGTCTATTGGAACACCAAGCACAGAAAAATCTGAGGTGCTGGGGGACAAAAATGAAACACAAGGCCAAAGGAGGCTCGTGTCTGCCTGCATTCCTTGCATGTCAGGTCTGATCCTGGGAATTAAAGTGTGAGGATCAAATTTTGTGCAAGCACCAGACTTTTTTTAATTTTGGAATATTTTCGAACTTAAAATATTCCTTTTGAGTTTAAATGCTTTGAAATGAAAACAGAAAACATAATTTTGAAGTGGAATTTGTTATCTTTATATATAATAAGCTACCGTGGCTATTTGTTTGTCTGTCTGGGATTTTATATCACCTGTAGCTCACAAACCGTTTGACCTATTGACCTGAAATTTGGTACACATATACTACTTGACATCTACTATCCAGGTGATGATTGACCTCCAAGGTTATTCCTCTTTTTATTATTATTTTATATTGTAGAATCAACTCTTGGCAGCGGCCAGCAGGGCGGCCGTACGGCACATGCATACAGATGCCGTTCTCATCCCTACCACCTTTGCCGTCAATTCCCCTACCTCTTCATATCTTAAATCATTCCGGAGGCAGATTGTAGCAACTTAAGTGAAAAATTAAAGAAAACGTACTTTTTTTAATCAGTTTTAATGTGAAAATATGCCGACGAAAGAAGAGAAGAAGCAGACCGCTAGGGTGAAAAAAAGAAGAGCTGCTCAGGAAGCAGCAAGCGCATCAACCTCTGAGCAAACAAAATGATAAACGTACAGAGAAAGAGGATGAAGACTATGAATGCTCAAGTGTATGCACTGCACGTTATCCGTTACTGGTTTAGTATAATTAAATAAGTGTAACTAACTGTTTGATCCTACTCGTCTTGCACCATTACATAACTAAAAAGGGTATCATCTTATATTATGTGAATAGCAGTGATAGGGGTGAGCCTAACATAGAGGAGTATACATTTATTAGAAAGGACAGACAAAAAAAAGAAAAAGAGGGAGGTTACCGGTTATGTTTAACAGAATTTAAATGAAAGTCTTCTTCATTTGGATGAAGAGCCCCTTCTTAGTGACAACATCTGGATTAAGCTGGAACGCATTTGGGAAAGAAGCCTTAGGAGTGTGCTATCGACCCCCCAATGCAGACAGTAATTTCAATATGCACCTTTTTAGTAATATTAAAAAGGCAGGTTTAAAAGAGAATATCATATTCATGGGGGGGTCTTATATTAACTGGGCTAACCTTGCAAATAGCAGATAGCACAAAAGCAGGAGGTTTTAGACGTAATTAGTGACTGTTTTTAACACAGAATGTTAAAGCAACAATGTAGAGGGGAGCCTGAATAGATTTAATATTGTGTAATAATCAAAACAGAATTGAGATTGTAGAAATTATTGAACCACTAGGGTCAAATGACAATAATATAGTACAATTTAGGTGTTTTGGCAGAGTGCGAATGCGTAGGGCAAAACTATTAAATTTAATTTTGGCAAAACAAATTTTGAACAAAATCTAAATGGGGTAAACTGGAATAAAATTTTATAGTAAATGTAGAAATAGTCGAGGAGCAGTGGAACAGATTTAAATACATTTTACATGTAATGCAAGATAGATACACAGCCTAAGCTGTCGGTAAGTAAGAAGATAAAAAGATAAAAAAAAAAGCAGAAGCAAAGGAAAAGACAGCTGTATAAGGCATGTAAGACTAATAACTAATGTCAACTGTAGGATGTATGAGAACATGAGAGCAACCATTAAGATATTAGGGAGGCAAGACAGCTAAAGTGGAATATAGCAGATAAGGCGAAATACATCCCAAAAAAATTCATCCAGGATTTAAGTTGAAAAAGAACAATCAAGGAGGAGGTGAAGAGCTTAGGACTAGTAAACAGGAATTAAAATATACAGACATTAAAACAGTGCATGCTTTAAACTTGCATTTCCCTTAGGTTTTTCACATGTGAGGAAGTGGATAACCATCCAGCAGTAAAAGGGACTGCTACGGAGGTTCTGAGTAATTTGGAAACTGGAGAAGAAGAAGAGCTGCTCTGATTAAACTGGCTGAAATCAAACAAATCACCAGGACCATATAGTATTTACACTTGAGCTCTTAAGGAGGATAGCGAGTACAGATATAAAACCTTGACGCATAATTTTACGGAGTCACTGCACACTAAGGAAATTCCAAAGGACTGGGAATGGCAAATATTTCTCTCTTTATATAAAATGGGTGACCGGGCAGATCTAGGTATCTATTGGCCAGTAAGCTTAACGTGCATCACAGGAAAATTAATGGAAGGAATTATTAAGGGAAAGATTGAGCAACACAAGTCAAGAACAGGAGTTTTACTGATCAGTCAGCAAAGATTCAAAAGAGGAAGGTCATATTTAACCAACATGCAGGAATAATATGAGGAAACAACTAAAGTATATGATCAAAATGGCACATCAGATATTATTTATCTGGACTTTCAGAAAACATTTGATAAGTTACCACATAAGAGGCTGGGAATCAAACTGAAAGAAGTGGGAGTTCAGGGTAATGTTTGTAGATGGGTGAAGAATTGTCTCAGACACAGAAAGCAGAATGTGATGGTGTGAGGAACCTCATCAGAATTGGCTAACATTAAGAGCGTTGTTCCACAGGGGTCAGTGTTATTACCTCTACTATTTTTGATAAATATAAATTATTGGATAGGAATATAAACAACAAGCTGGTTAAGTCTGAAGATGATATCAAGCTAGGTGGATTGGCAGACAGTGAAATCATTACAGTGAGACTTGGAGGAAAGATTACAAGAGTTGAAAATTTTCAGTTTAAGAGATTAAGAGGTGATATGATATTTCTTTACACAGAGTACAACAGACACTTGGAATCCAAGTTACCAAGTAGTGCGGTAGACAGTAAGACCTTTAGGGACCTTCAAAACTAGACACGCTGTCATATTGGAGGAATTAAATTGATAGGACTGGCAAGCGTTGTTGGGCCAAATGGCCTGTTCTCATCAAAGGTTTTCTAATGTTCATTCTACAGTTAAAAAAAAAAATTCCCATAGCTATTGTGGCGGACGGCCAGGTCCCATGCCCGGCCAGGATGCCCCTTCAATGTGTATTCAGGGGGAGCAGCCCTGGACGGTGCAGTACCTCCCCCTGGATGCTGGATGGCTGCCCCCCTGGGTTGAAGCGGTGCCTCGGTCTCTCTCAGGGCTTCATGGGAGATGGAGTTCTCCACAGCCCTGTTGGGGTCTGGGGTGGCCACCAGGGGTGCGGCATGGGTCCCTGAGCTCAGCTAGACTAATCTTCAGCCCCACCCGGGAGTGCAACCGGAAACAGGTGATCAAGCACCTGGAGCACTTCCGAGTGGGCCATAAAAGGAGCCAGCAACCACCACTCGACGGCCAGACTCGGGTGGAACGAGGACAAAGCTGTGGAGGAGTGGTGGTGAAAGAGAGAGGAGTGTGGTGATTCAGCGTTTAGTGCTTGGGACTGTATTGTGGCTGGAGGGATTATGGGGAAGACGTGCCCTCCAGCTGAAGAAAATAAAAAGTTTATTTTATTTTACGAGTGCCTCCAGTGTCAAATCTGTGTCAGGTCGGGCGCTACATAGCGTCTTCTTACACTATAAAAACAAAGCTGCTACACATGGGGTTATCACCCAACTCCAGAAATGCTTAACATGTAACTCTCTGCAGGGCTTTCATACAAAGCACTAAGTTAAATCATTTTCTCACTCCAGTTCACTTGGTCAAACATGGACACAGGCAATGAGGCACATCATGGCTCGACTATCCAAGCAACGCCCCAGTGTCAACCATTGACAGTCTGGTAATCGAATATCATAATATTTTACAGTTTTAATCTGACTGACAAAAAGGATGTTGAGAACTTTTGGTTTTCCTTTGCACCTAGCATACATCTGTTAAAAAAAAGTTGTTTGTTAACATATAAAAAAGTTTTCACAAATTAAAGAAAGGTTCAGGGGGAAGAAATACATCTTTTAGTCCTGGAATAAGTTCAGTAAATTGTGAGGAAATATGACAGGAGTTGAATAACTTCACTTAACACAAAATGGAGATAAAGAGTTGACATGATGATAAGTGCATAAGGGTAAATTTAGCACAAGCATTTGGCATCATTACATCCCTCAGATACGATGCCAAATAATGCAATTCATAGGTGCATTTTGATGGACTTCTAATCTCTCAGTTTAACAATTTTCTAATAAAGCTGCGTGAATAGCAATTCATAAACTGTTTTGGGTTAAATTTCCTGTTCCTGTGCCAAATGTTTCTAAAGATCCATGGTAGAATACAATGGTTTCAACTGTTTCAATAAATATATTTTTATATAAGAGTGTTTAAAAGAGTTCTCTCTTTAATTCATGATTCAGGTCTTTAACATTCCAGCTCACAAAGTTAACTGTTCAGTCTTTGAGACATTGCATCTGAGCTTTTATTGTCATTTTTAAGTCTTAACTGAAAATAAGACAGCTTTAACCTTAATTTCCCAATTTTCCCAGGAGTTATTGCCCTGAAAGCTATTGTTACGTTGGCATTTATAATTATAAGGATTAAAAAGATAGATTAGAGATAGCTTGCTCTCTAAGATTTGTATTATTGAGCTCTGTTGTGTAAAGAGATGTGAGGGGTCCACTGGCACAGAATCCCTTTAAAAATTACTACATTAGCAAAAAGACAGAAAGAATCAACAAACGATCAAACAAAGTGCAAGGACTGATGTTGTGTTCACATGCTATCAGACTGATGGTAAATATGAGTCCGAAATTCCACAAAAGTGTTGTTTGAACTTGGCACTCCGAGAGAAAGTACAGCTAATTGAATTTTATGAATTGTGACACAACACTGCCCTTTCACCTTAGTTATTTGTATAAAATTGAAAAATATAAGCCAATCAACCAGAAATTGTATTTGGAGTGAAGTGATACAAATTCAGTTCATTTATTTTGCTCTTTAATCAAAAAATAAAGTTTATCTGTGATTGATTTTTACTGACCAAGCAATAGATCAACAATGCATTTCTCTAAAAATTTGACAAGAATGCGCTAAAGTGGAACCGTCACAAGTCAGAACTCTGAAAATGTTGTTTGGATGTGAACATGGCATAATAGATGTGGGACCTGCTAAGGATACAATGATATGATAGTATCTGTTTACTTGGGTCACGATACCATAATAAGGAGAACTTCTGGCTCAGTTCACCCCACTAAATACATTTTTAATCTGTGAAAATTAAATGAAATTTAAAAATTCAACTACCTCATACTGCACACATCAGTATGTTGTCTAACTTTAGCTCTGAGCGACTCCTTGTGAGATGAGCACTTATGCTTATACCCTGTGTGTTACTCAATCATTAAGAACAGAATGCTTCATATGTAAAATTTTCTGTTTAAATGTAAACAAATGTGCATTTAAAATTCTGTGACCTGCATACATGTAAATTCACATATTTGGTATGTGTAATTAGATCATTAAAATGTTATTTTCACAACAATGAACCAATTACTTATATAGACAATCTAAACATACTGAGAACTGTTTGGTTATCAAATATTCATAACGTTCCAATGGTACATAACTTTTCAGGAGAAAAGCACAGCCCATTATGCTCCATATTCTGAAGGAGTGTACAGTGTGTTTCATTTTCATAAGAAAATAAAAAACAATAAGCTAGCAGTGTGTTCAAAGCAATATATTTTGTTTTAACTTTTTGAATAAAAATGGATATACATTTCCATAGATTGAAACTATAATCCTCAAACCTGTCGTCAGCATATCAATGATATATTACAATGAAAACTGATGCAGAACTATTATCTTTTCCTTCATTGGACCACCTGCCCTTCAATGGGAACTCCCAGCCAGTTAAGTGCATCTTCACCACTGCATACCAGGTTTCCTTGATTCTCTTTTCTTCTTAGTGTTCACGTACTACAGTATATTATTTTCCTTGCTGCCTTCTACAGGAACTACTATAAGAAAGTGCTTGGAAAGAAAACCTTTTAAATGTATTTTTTTTTTTGCAAATTGGTGTGTCATGGCAACATTAGGCTCAGAGGAGGAAGCAGCCCTGGGTGAAACACCACACCCACGCTTATTCAAACCAGGGCCATTTAGATTTGGACAATTTAACGAATATGGGCAGTTTAGAGGAGCTGGGAAGTCCTCAAAAACACCATAGCGACTCGAGGAAAAATATGCACCAAATGCAGAATCAGACTTGCTGTGACATCAGCCCACCACTGGAGAAATTCATCAGGGTGACCTTAAAAATATACAAACTATAAAGACTATCAACTTCAAAGCAAAGTGCTCATTTTGTTTCTGTTTTTGGCATCATTGTTCTTCCAGGTGTTATTATGCAGTTTCAGATGAGCATTTCACACAAAGGCAAATCCAAAATGCAATATACAACACAAAGTGAGGCGCCCAACAGGCATCTGAAGTCAATCAAAAACTTGGAATCCAACAGCACAGCTTCAGGAGGGTTGAAATTTACTCATAAACATTAGGATACTCTGGCAACCGGGGGCCTGACTGAAACCAGAGATGCACTTCCAATTCAGGAACGACTTGTTTTGAGAGAGAGAAAAAAAAAAAGCCAGACTGATTGGCTCTTGTATAAACACATGAATTCAAGACCTGCACTAATTACTAAATGAAATACCAGTCGGAACATAACAGACCTTCCATTTTGGTTTCTCTAAATACATCAGAGAAGCTTCTTTCTGCCTCCAGTTATGTCCTAAAACAAACAGATGGCTCTAAGATTACAATGACTAAGTCTACCAGGGTGTATGCCAATTCAGAACCCATAATAAATGCGTCAAACAAAGAGGGAGTTCAGGTGCTGAAATGGAGCTCAAAGACTGGTGTATGGAAGATGACTCTGGATAAGCCAGAACTTGAACATTCTTCCTTACTATGTGGCAGCTGTCCTGGATATTATTATAAATACGTTAAGATGTTTTTAAATGTTTACATGTAGGACACTTCATTTTCTTTCTATTATATCGAAGCTTTAATTGAGGGTTTGCCTTCAAAAGCAAAGAATACTAAACTACAAGACGAAACGATGCACTGAAAGTACATTACAGTGCACAGAAATCAGTCTGTTCTGCCATGTTGTACCAGGATGTGTTCCCTGGCTTATATGCATTTTTTTTAGATGTCTTCTTTGTTCACTGTTATGTATTGCTTTTCACTTACTAAATGTTATTTTTTGTTTTGTCATAATTTTGTGTCCATGTACTTAAGTGTGATCTCTTATGTTCCTTATATGCTAGGGTCAGGACTACTCCTTGCATCACCGCACAACCAGCCTTTAAAAAGCAGGCTCAGAAGTTAGTCTCTTTGTTTTTCACTGAATTTGCCTGGTGATGTCTTATATTTTATTTTTTAAATCTGATATTGATTTTCTGGCTTTCGTTTATTTTTCTGCACTTGTTTTTAAGCATTTCTCTGGACTATATATTGAGATATGACTGCTTTGAGTTGCATTTTGGAAAACCCGTACTTGCTTTCTTGCACTTATATTAAATAAATATTATTTATTTATAAACCGTTCCTTGTCTGAATTGCCTCTAATAAGCCAAGAATTTGGAATTTTGAAATTTTAAACTTTAAAAGCCTGTTTCACACATTCGGGGCCAGGTCAGCCTGAAATTCCCAGTTGCCTAGGGTCAGGCTTGCCTGGGTGAGACCTATATGGAGGCAGGCCAGTGAGGATTGTGGCCTTTTTTTTGTGGATCTTTCTGAAGCCCTCTTCCATTTTAACATTTTGTGGTGAGAGAATCGGAACATAGTCATGGTCTCTGTGGAGTTTGCACATTTTCCCCATATCCCTAATGTTTTTTTTTTCTTCCAGGTAGTCCAGTTTCCTCATACATCCCAAAGATGTTCAATTTAGGTTAAATGTTGACTGAACTTTGGTGTGTTTGTGTCATCTGCACAAATATAACATAAAATGGACCAACAGCATGTCTAGTCATGGCTGTTCCTCTGCATCTTATGCTGCCAGAATAGTCTTTGTAGCTGCTGGTGAGTAAGGCAGGATCAAGCAAGTGTCAAACACGTGCCGACAGAAATTTCTCAGTTTTTGAAAGATTTAGGGAAATTGCAAAGCAAACAGTCCACACAAGAATAAAGAACAGGTTGTTATACGTACACATAGAAAAAAAGGCAAAAAAAAAAAATCGCTTCTCTAAACTTACTTTTTCTTGTCAAACTTCAGTTGTTTCTACACTTAAAGATGCTTTAGTTCACCTTCAGTATGCTACAAACGTTCAATGGAGCACATTGTGTTACATACTATTGGGCATGTTAAGGCACGGTTTAAAACCGTGTGCCCTCAATGCCTTAATCACGGCAAGGCAGGTCACTAACTGAGACTAATCTGTAGTCAGAAATTAAAGATAGTGAAATATATTTAAATTAGACTTTGTAGACATACTGTACTTTAAAATGAGTATTTCAAGTGGAACACTTTAGCACTGATGGAAGAAAGTTAAAGGAATGCTAAACCCAAATTATATTTTTTTAATATGCTACCCAATGTGTTTTGCAGAGATGCTACAAAGCGATGCTACAATCCAACACAAACTGCGGGTCCTGTTTATGCCCAGTGCTATTTTTTCCAGGTGCATTAATTTAACCATATTTTTATGCACGTTGTGAGCATAAAACTGGATAACTGACATGTAGATTACGTGGCAAGAGTAACAGGAAATTTCTTTTTTTCATCTTCGTTTCTGATATTGTTTCCTTTGGTCCAGCGTTGCTCACCATAGCCATTAAACTTTTTTGTCTGCTTTCCATGAAAACATGAGATTAAAAAATTGTCTTGGTCATCACTACAAAACACAAGTAATATGAAAAAAATCATTTTTGGGTGGAGTGTTCCTTTAAAGGGAAATTTCACATAAATGTCAGAAAGCTTTCAATCACAAAGTGGTTCCACCAAGCAGTATGGTAGTTAGTTTGGGGACCTTCATATTTTGACTTGAGGATATATCCCTATTATATAAAAAAAAAATCCTGGGACGAGACAAGACTTTTTCAGAAAGATAATTTCAAGTCCCGCGAGACAAGACTTTGTGCCAGGAGATTTAATCACACCCACGGTCCACTCACCTCTCATTCGTGTGAATGCTTTTGTCAGACACAGTTCCTGTGCTCTCAGCTCCCCAAGCAGGGGCGGAAATAAAAAGACAAAGTAGAAGACAAAGTAGAACGTCGTAAAGAGGTTCAAAAACATTGGCATGATACACATGCAGAGCAGGTTAGAGATTATGAAAGTACTCAAATTCAAAAGTCTCAAAAAACTGATAGTAAAGATCGCATTAGCGCTAAGAAATGGAAATTATTACTCAGTGAAATAACCAAACAGTGAAAAGAGATCAAATATATAGACATGATTTGACAGAAGTATGTAGATATTGTTTGGCTTTGAAGTTTAAGTTGGAGAGTTGTAGATCGTCTAATTTGTGCTGCCATCAGGGAAAAGCAGTGTTTCTTCCCAATGAAGAGGTGTATCCATGAGAATTAAAAGATTTGTTATTTGGTGAAAGTGAAATCCACAAACACTAAAGCCAAAACATCTGCATCTACAATAATCTGTCCGTGTTCGCATCATTCAATGCTCAAAACGTAGATTTACACGATTCAGGACATTACACTATGAGAATCTGTGGTCCCGCAACAATTAAAGCTTCGATAAGTTTAATTTCAAAGAAACCACAATTTGGTCAGGTTTATATTTATGATCACGGAGAAGAGATACAACATAGAATCGAAAGAGTTAAACGATCGGACAGATTAGAAATTCTACAGCCAATAATGGATGCAAATCCATACGTCCAAAAGTATCGCACTCTAAACAAAATTTATCAGAAAAACATGGACAAAGTAGTTTTCTTGGATTTCTATATGAATACGAAACATCATGCTCGCTTATATAATAAACCAACATGTTACTTACTGTCAGCGATAATAGTTTCGAAAGACGGAGATATAGAAGACAGAGTTGATATTCGTGTTTAGCCAAAAGCATAGCACAATTCGTCGCCAGCAGCAGATCCGGGAAATGACTAGTGTGTAGGGCCCACACAGGGGTTGGCAAGCAAAGCGAGCAGGGGGCAGAGCCCCCTAGTATTGTAAAAGTAAGTAAATAAGGGTTGGGCGACCTGATTTTATCAAAACTATTCTTGTTTCTTACACTGCAAAGGTGCAACATTAAATCACATTAAACCGGATTAAAGAATGTCTATCTTCAGAGCGAGAGAGAGAGGTTAGGAGCATGCACTGATACAGCACGTTGCTGCACTCAACACACGCCGATAAATCTCAGGATCCCAAAGTAGGACCCCCCGGGGGTAGCCATGCAACAGGTGACACCTCAGCACCACACTAGTATGAATACAGTGGAACTGTGTGAGATATATATTTTTTTTTTTTTTTTTTAAACAGTGGCTGGAGTGCCAATCCTGCTACCAACCACCAAGTTCTCCCTGCAAGTTGGAGGACCTGTTTGCAGCGCTGGATGCAGGTTAACATCATACCCAGGAAGGAGCCACTGCAGGTTAAGGGCCTTGCTCAAGGGCCAATCAGAGTGGAATCACTTCTGGCGTTTAAGGGATTTGTGGCACAAAGATGCAGGAAATTCTACTGCTGCATGCCAGCTAAATGTAAGTTCTGCCCAGGTGCATCTCCGCAGGAGCCATCTGCTTATCTGCGTAGTTTAGAGTCAACTACAAATTTAACTCATCTGCTAGGTGTTTTTTTTTTAGTTTAACAAAGGCAAGATTTTTAAGACAATGTTAAGACCAGCAATGATGTAGGGAGCTGAAACATGGATAGTAAAGGGAGGACACCATATGAGGTTAGGTTAGACTGAAATGAGAATGTCCAGAATGAAGTGTGGAGTTACAAAAAAAGAACTGAAAAAACAAATTAGATTTACAACAAAAGTGGGAGAGATATCTAAGACAGTACATGAAGGAAAGGCTGAAGTGGTGTCAACCTGTGATGAGGAGAGACAATGAATATGTGGGCACAAGAGTGATGAAGGGAAGTGCAGGGGAAGAGAAAGAGAAGGAAGCCAAAGCGGAGGTTGATGAAGATTTGAAAGAGAAGATTTGACTGGGGAGGAGGCACAGGACCGGGCTGTACTGTATGGAGAAGGCTGATTAGGTACATGGGACACCTGCGGCACCCCAACAATTGACTTCTTCTAATTCAGAAATAAATTTCAGCACGTGAAACGTTCCGTGTGATTAAGGCATCGGAACACAATGCTAAGAATGCTTACCTCTTGTTTGAGGAGTGTCTATGTGAAAAATGTTTTGAAAGTGAAACGTTAAGGATAGCAAACAGCATTTAAATAACCTTTATTATGTATATCCCCTTCCTATAGTAAACTCCAATCCAAGGCAGTCTTCCTGCACAAAGGCAGAGCTAAACAGTTTAACACAAGCATGCTTAGTGACTTGCTCAGGGTCTCACGGAGGGACAGAGGGGAGGACTGAACAGGCATTGGCATTCTAATGTCTTAACCACTAGACTACACAGCCTAAATCAAATACATTTTTTGCCTGCACATAAAACACCAGCTAGTTCTGCCATTAAAAAATCCCTGCACAATCCACAGTCAAAATCATAACGAGAAGTGACCCTTTTCACCCATAATCCCACAATGCATCTACCATGTATGCAATATACAGATAACTACCATGATGTCCTACCTGCTACCCTAGCAGTCAAGCTGTTGTGGTGTAAATAACCCCCTCTGCCAGCCATTTAAGCTCCTGGTGCTTCTATCATAGAACAATTAAAACAAGACTATAAACCCAAGTGACTCAGAAGGCAATTTAGATAACACCATCACCTGAAAGAGTACGTGTGGCAGTTCTGTATCCTGCTGTCACTGATCTTGTTGTATGCAAGTCAGTTGCTGCTGCAGTCATGAATATGGCGGTTACTATACACCATAGAATACAGACGTGTTAAATTTCACACCTGTTTTTAAGCACAGCACAGGTCCATATGTTTGCATTGTGGGAATGTCAAACAAGAACACAAGGAGAACATCCACATGCTACATCAATGGACTGGGCTGGTATATAAACCAAAGTTCCTGGAGCTGTGAGGAATCAGCACCAACCAGTGCGCCATTGTATCACCTTACTGCAGAGCACAACACTCAACACTGCCATTAATATCAATAACTTTTGAGAGACAGGAAGAAAGTCATCAAAGCAAGAGTAAAGGAAGAGGAGGAAACCTCATTACAGTAATGGGAGGTTGTCGATTTGTAGATGATGACGGAGTGAAAGAAATTGGGAAACGTAAAAACATTTCTCTAAGGGCCCCCAGGAGCTAAAGTTCCATTTGGTAGAAGTGCACTGAGTGCTGACGCACTCAACGTGCCAAAAGATTTTTGTTACATTCCAGTTAACCAGGTACTGAAGCAGAGAGAGGACGTGTAATATCGTTATTTTTTTTTTTTTTAAATTGTTTCCTCAAGATAACGGACTAATTTTATCGAGATCTCGAGAAAACAAACTTTTATTTCGATAAAACAAAAGATCTTGTTTTCTCGAAATTATGAAATAATTGTATCTAACGTTTAAACGTTAATGTTTAGTTTATGGAAGCCATGTCCTGTTTGAAATGGCAGAAGTACAGAACTGTGTTGATCAGCGTGTCAATTTTTGTTCAATCAAGGGCTGACGCAGGATGAAATATGTTTATGCCTTAGCTAAGAAAATAATAACGTTAGTGTCCGTCATTTAAGAAGACGGTTAGCAAGGCTTCAGCTGTATAGGCGTCACAATCTAAGTGAGCCTGATGCCAGGAGCAAAGGCTACGTTTCGTTTTCTCGAGATCGTGATAAAATTATTCCTATCTCGAGAAAACAACATTCATTTTCTTGAAATCTCGATAAAATTAGTATGTTATCTTGAGGAGACAAGTTAAAAAAATAATGATATTGCATGTCCTTTCTCAGCTTCTGTAACTAGGAGATGGTTAGCACAAAACGGAGATGTGGTGAACACCAGGCAAGGGTCAAAGCTGCGAGACTGTATCAACTTCAAAAGGGGTCAAGGTGAGAATCATAAGTCAGGAACAACAGGATGTCTACACCAAAAAAAACAAACCTAGCGCTAGGGGCCTACCCGAATTTAGAAACTAGCTATGCTGCAGAGAAATGAAACTTGTGCAAGCACTGAGGAAAAATGCAAACTGGGAGTGAAGCAATTGCAATGTCATCTATGCAACACCTGTGGTCATGTAATGCCGAAGAATAAACAGAGAACAAGACGTGAGGAAAAATAAACATTGGAATTCTGCATCAAAATGAAAATGGAATCCTTACAGGAAGAAAGCGTAAAATACACAAACTTATACATATAACAATGTGTGACACTGAGAGGCAGGAAAAGTAATGAATTGTAAATACGCAAAATAGATTAACAAATGTAAAAATAAACCATGGAAACGTTTCGAAAAACAATTGTTATTTGCTGTATTGCATTTACTATACATATCACTTTAAATATATATATATGTATATATATATTTATACACACACACACACACACACACACACACACATATACATATACATATACATATATATATATATATATATATATATATATATATATATATAGTGCAGCCTTATTCCAAAATGGATTCAGTTCATTTTTTTCCTCAGAATTCTACACACAACTCCCCATAATGACAACATGAAAAAAGTTTACTTGAGGTTTTTGCAAATTTATTAAAAATAAAAAAAAATGAGAAATCCCATGTCCATATGTATTCACAGCCTTTGCTCAATACTTTGTCGATGCACCTTTGGCAGCAATTACAGCCTCAAGTCTTTTTGAATATGATGCCACAAGCTTGGCACACCTATCCTTGGCCAGTTTCGCCCATTCCTTTTTGTAGCACCTCTCAAGCTCCATCAGGTTGGATGGGAAGTGTAGGTGCACAGCCATTTTAAGATCTCTCCAGAGATGTTCAATCGGATTCAAGTCTGGGCTCTGGCTGGGCCACTCAAGGACATTCCCAGAGTTGTCCTGAAGCCACTCCTTTGATATCTTGGCTGTGTGCTTAGGGTCGTTGTCCTGCTGAAAGATGAACCGTCGCCCCAGTCTGAGGTCAAGAGCGCTCTGGAGCAGGTTTTCATCCAGGATGTCTCTGTACATTGCTGCAGTCATCTTTCCCTTTATCCTGACTAGTCTCCCAGTTCCTGCCGCTGAAAAACATCCCCACAGAATGATGCTGCCACCACCATGCTTCACTGTAGGGATGGTATTGGCCTGGTGATGAGCGGTGCCTGGTTTCCTCCAAACGTGATGCCTGGCATTCACACCAAAGAGTTCAATCTATGTCTCATCAGACCAGAGGATTTTCTTTCTCATGGTCTGAGAGTCCTTCAGGTGCCTTTTGGCAAACTCCAGGCAGGCTGCCATGTGCCTTTTACTAAGGAGTGGCTTCCGTCTGGCCACTGTACCATACAGACCTGATTGGTGGATTGCTGCAGAGTTGGTTGTCATTCTGGAAGGTTCTCCTCTCTCCACAGAGGACCTCTGGAGCTCTGACAGAGTGACCATCAGGTTCTTGGTCACCTCCCTGACTAAGGCCCTTCTCCCCCGATCGCGCAGTTTAGATGGCCGGCCAGCTCTAGGAAGAGTCCTGGTGGTTTCGAACTTCTTCCACTTATGGATGATGGAGGCCACTGTGCTCATTGGGACCTTCAAAGCAGCAGACATTTTTCTGTAACCTTCCCCAGATTTGTGCCTCGAGACAATCCTGTCTCGGAGGTCTACAGACAATTCCTTTGACTTCATGCTTGGTTTGTGCTCTGACATGAACTGTCAACTGTGGGACCTTACATAGACAGGTGTGTGCCTTTCCAAATCATGTCCAATCAACTGAATTTACCACAGGTGGACTCCAATTAAGCTGCAGAAACATCTCAAGGATGATCAGGGGAAACAGGATGCACCTGAGCTCAATTTTGAACTTCATGGCAAAGGCTGTGAATACTTATGTACATGTGCTTTCTCAATTTTTTTTATTTTTAATAAATTTGCAAAAACCTCAAGTAAACTTTTTCATGTTGTCATTATGGGGTGTTGTGTGTAGAATTCTGATGAAAAAAATGAATTTAATCCATTTTGGAATAAGGCTGTAACATAACAATATGTGGAAAAAGTGATGCGCTGTGAATACTTTCTGGATGCACTGTATATATATATATATATATATATATATATATATATATATATATATATATATATATATATATATATATATATAAAAGCCAAATACCACTGACTCACCCATCATGAAATCACTCAAACCATGAGGACTTCAAATTTGGAATGTAGGTTACCCTTGGTCCATAGGCACTCGCTAAGAAATGGTTTTAAAAATTTCATGGTCCAAGCACATTCTGTCTGTATGTCTGTCCGCTTTTCATGAGAGAATTACTTAACGGATTTAGATCTGGTTGTTTTCAATAATTTGCTTGAACTTTCCGGTTGATTTTGCGACTTCTCTCATCGCGCTAAGTACCATAGTTTGCTTGCAGTACCGATGTATTTATGCAAATCCAAGAGAGTGGCTGTGGGCCGAGAGCAGGAGGGCGGGGTCTCCTTCATTCACTCACCAGCCTCAGTTCGTGTTGGTCTACGTCTCCCCATGTGTTGGAGTGCACCTTGTCTCCGCTTAGCTAGCGATACCGGTTTGTTCAACAAACATTAACATCTACAGATTGTTAAGGAGTAACGTTTGACGTTTTTGACAGAGAGATTTGAGCTCCATGTGTTTTAGAGGGTAGCTGCGGATTGCCAGAGATATCACGGTCATGTGCTGTTCTCCCCACGCGGGGAACACTCTCTCCCGTCAGAGCTGAGCACGATCAGATACAGTGCCAACGTCTATTGATTTTTAAAGTTTGTCCTGTTTCATTACTATATGGGCGCAGCCACGGGGTACAGCTAGTAACTGATATTTTATTACAATACTTTTGCTGTGTAAAGTGCTCTGGGGAGATGAAATAAAAGGAGCACTAAGTGAGTGAACCACTGCAAAGAGTGTCTTTTAGTTAGGCAGACTGGCTTTGAGGTTGGGGCGTGTGATATGCATCATCAGTGATATTATATTAATTGTTGTGTTAAAGATGTGTGAGCTGACATTATCAAGTATTATCACTACGTCACATAGCCTTCTCTCGCGGGACCAGAAGTGATACTGAGACAACCATTTTAAAAAAGTTAATAGAAATAGTGGTGAAGTCCTGTAAAAGCACAGGCTACACCCACAGGACTTCTTTTTAAACACCCATCCCCAATTCCTCCAGTCTGCGAAGTTTAAACTGCCAGGGTTCAGAACACAGCAAAATATAACAAACAAAAGACTTGACTCGGAGAGAAAATAAAAATCTAAAATGGCTGTTATCAGTTCAGGAGCTGAGGAGCAAATACAACGTAACGGAAGCTTCAAGATTATTTTATACATTGTAAACAATGTGGTGACAAAAAAAAACAGCCATTTAGCTCTGCGTGTTTGAGAACTGCTTTGTGGTCAATGGATACCCGACGTGTTAAAACGCTGCGGCTAATCTTACAACGCATGTTTGCTTTCCAATTAGCCGGTAGTGTTAACTTCCTTTAGTTATTCAACTTAAAACATGCAGTGAGAAGGTGGATGTTGTGCAGCCGCACTTCTACTGCTGCCATTTAGCAGATTTGTCGATTTGGGCGTTTCGAGTACTGAGTTTAGGGATTCTAAAAACCCTTTTGCTTAGTTTCTTTTTGGTTTTGACCTTTGCCTATGTTTTATTACTTTGATTTTTGTTGGCAACGCCTTTTTCCAAAAAAAAAAACCAAACCCTTTCCTGCACTGCCAATTCGCTGTCACCTCAACAAGGAAGTAATTTACAGTGAACACTGCAGTTGTACCTTCTTGTGACCCTGGCCAGCCAGTCAACTCCCCATGACTGTCACCAACACCTGCCAAGTCAGTATGCAACCTTGGTGTGGTGATCGATGAGCAGCTATCTTTTTCTGACCACATTTCTACTATTCACGCAGGTTCAAGCTGTACAACATCCACAAGACCAGACCTTATCTGACAGTGTATGCAGCATGGCCTCTGGTCCGGGCTTTGGTCTGGACTACTGCAGCTCACTTCTGGCAGGAATACCCATATGTGCTATCAAGCCGCTGCAGATGACCCAGAATGCAGCGGCCCTTCTTGTATTTAACCAGCGAGACAGGCGCATGTCACTCCTCTCTTCAGGTTGATACATTGTCTCCCTGTAGCAGCACACATTAAGTTCAAATCCCTGATGATTGTCTACAGAGTAGTCAGTGGGTCAGCACCCGAGTATATGGAGACACGGGTGAGGTGCTCTGCCGCCTTCTCACCCTCTAAGGTTGTAGTGGGGCCACATAGGTATTGTTGTTTATTGTGTTGCACCCAGTCGCGTCTCGCCTCAGCACCCTGTTTAAACTAATGTGTGTCTGTTTAAATGTCGTCCCCGTAATAAGAAACAGAGAAGGGTGGTGCAGGGAGGCAGCGACCCCCTGGACACATCAGGACTGGGATTTTAACAGTTACATCCAGCTTATCATTATTTAAACCACAGGTGTCGAACTCCAGGCCTGGAGGGCTGCAGTGGCTGTAGGTTTTCATTCTAACACTTGACCAGTTTTCACTGTTAATTAACTCCTTTTCCCTTCATTTTACTAGCCCTACTTTTAAGGATTCAGTCCTCTCAATTGATTCTTTTCTTCATTAAATGGCAGCCAAACAGAAATAAGACATGAAACGAGGCAACAGATGACCAGCTAAATTGGGGCTTCAAAAGCCAACCAATTTCACTCCAACCAGTTGCTTAATGAGAAGCCAATACTGGCTGTTAATGAAGCCTGTTGTTTAATTCCATAGCTTGCTGCTGCTCTCATTCTACCACAGCAGACATTTCCCAAACTGTTGATTTTCTGTTTCTGATTACTGACCTGAGAGATCAACCTTACCAAGACCATCACCTTTCTTTATGTTCAGATAATGTGCTTAGCTTGTCCCCTGTTTGTTCATTTTGTGTCAAATTATTGTTTGGCTGCTAATTAAGGAAAAAGAAAGAACTAAAGGGTCTTAGCTGAGTTAATTAAAACTAAGGCAAAAGTTAATTAGCAGGAAAACATGTCACTAATTAAGAAGGTGGTTAGAATGAAAACCTGCAACCATTGCGGCCCTCCAGGACCGGAGTTCGACACCCCTGATTTAAACCATCAGGAGGGAAAGAAGAAAGGAGAGGGAGAGAGATGGAGAACTCAAGTACCGACAACCGATCAACATTATTCTGCTATTATTTACATCGTGCCTGGTTCCAGTTTGATTCTCATTCTGCCGAAATCACGACAACACCATCATCGCCAGAAAACCCGGGGTTGGACATTATAATCCACCATTCGCCGAGGAAGCACGATGAGGTCATTCTGTATTAATCGGGAGATTCAAACACATCCATTTGATCAGTTATCCGTGTTCTGGACAGTTATTTACCCGGACTCAATTTCAGGTTCATTCTCATACTGCATTCATACATTGCTATTATTTGTGTTTTGTGTTTATTATACGTTTGCAGGGGCAAGGGAGGTTTTGTTCTTGTACAGGTGTTGTTTTCACTTAGCTGCTTTGGTATAAAATGTAGATATATTTTACGTCACGGATGATTATTCTTGTATCTGTCTTTGTATTGTATTTAATATACAGTATTCCCACACTTATTTTACGTATTTGCTTTCGTTTGCTAGTATTTAACCGTCGATTGGAGAGGAGGGAAAATTATTATTTGTTAGAGGTACGGCTTGGTATTGATAGGTTTTCTCAGTAATTCATCCAGGCCACAGGTCCTGGTAGTGTGGCTGCCAGCTGGGTAAGGGGTCGGCTGTTACAAGGTCTGCCAGGGAACAGTGTCTGGTGATGCTGCCTCTGTGCGGTATTAAGTCTCAATCCAGACTCTCTTTCTGTGAAGTTCCTAGTTGGTGGAATGAGCTGCCCACCTCCATCCGAACAGCTGACTTACTCATTGTATTCAAGAAGCAACTGAAAACTCACCTCTATTGTGAATGGCTGTCTAATTGAGTGGGGAAAAAAAGAAACAAACAGAAACTTCGCTCTGTGATATTTCATATTGTTAGCTGATATGTTGTTATATTAAGTTTGATTGCTTAATTGATTGTTAACTTATTAGTTATTACATCTTTTCACTAACAACTTTTCTTACCTGTCCTACTACACTTGCTAAACAAACAGGTTTAGCCTAATGTTACTCGATTATATTTACCTCTTATGTACAGTTAGGTCCATAAATATTGGGACAGAGACAACTTTTTTCGAATTTTGGTTCTGTACATTATCACAATGAATTTTAAATGAAACAACTCAGATGCAGTTGAAGTGCAGACTTTCAGCTTTAATTCAGTGGGGTGAATAAAACGATTGCATAAAAATGTGAGGCAACTAAAGCATTTTTTTAACACAATCCCTTCATTTCAGGGGCTCAAAATTAATTGGACAATTGACTCAAAGGCTATTTCATGGGCAGGTGTGGGCAAGTCCGTCGTTATGTCATTATCAATTAAGCAGATAAAAGGCCTGGAGTTGATTTGAGGTGTGGTGCTTGCATGTGGAAGATTTTGCTGTGAACAGACAACATGCGGTCAAAGGAGCTCTCCATGCAGTTGAAAGAAGCCATCCTTAAGCTGCGAAAACAGAAAACACTCATCCGAGAAATTGCTACAATATTACGAGTGGCAAAATCTACAGTTTGGTACATCCTGAGAAAGAAAGCAAGCACTGGTGAACTCAGCAACGCAAAAAGACCTGGACGTCCACGGAAGACAACAGTGGTGGATGATCGCAGAATCATTTCCATGGTGAAGAGAAACCCCTTCACAACAGCCAACCAAGTGAACAACACTCTCCAGGGGGTAGGCATATCGATATCCAAGTCTACCATAGAGAGAAGACTGCATGAAAGTAAATACAGAGGGTGCACTGCAAGGTGCAAGCCACTCATAAGCCTCAAGAATAGAAAGGCTAGATTGGACTTTGCTAAAGAACATCTAAAAAAAGCCAGCACAGTTCTGGAAAAACATTCTTTGGACAGATGAAACCAAGATCAACCTCTACCAGAATGATGGCAAGAAAAAAGTATGGAGAAGGCGTGGAACAGCTCATTATCCAAAGCATAGCACATCATCTGTAAAACACGGTGGACGCAGTGTGACGGCTTGGGCGTGCATGGCTGCCAGTGGCACTGGGACACTAGTGTTTATTGATGACGTGACACAGGACAGAAGCAGCCGAATGAATTCTGAGGTGTTCAGAGACATACTGTCTGCTCAAATCCAGCTACATGCAGTCAAATTGATTGGGCAGCGTTTCATGACACAGATGGACAATGAACCAAAACATACAGCCAAAGCAACCCAGGAGTTTATTAAAGCAAAGAAGTGGAAAATTCTTAAATGGCCAAGTCAGTCACCTGATCTTAACCCAATTGAGCATGCATTTCACTTGTTGAAGACTAAACTTCAGACAGAAAGGCCCACAAACAAACAGCAACTGAAAGCCGCTGCAGTAAATGCCTGGCAGAGCATTAAAAAGGAGGAAACCCAGCATCTGGGGCCTCATGTATAAACGGTGCGTACGCACAGAAATGTTGCGTACGAACCTTTCCACGCTCAAATCGCGATGTATAAAACCTAAACTTGGCGTAAAGCCACACACATTTCCACGGTAACTCATTCCTTGGCGTACGCAATTTATCCGCCCGGTTTTGCAGACTGGCGGCACCCAGTGTCAAAGCAATGCTACTGTTCCTGTGTGATCACTCTTTCTTTCTTAAATCCACATTCCTGGCGCGGCTTTATAAATGCACTGAAACTAACTGCATATTGTTTATTAGTGTAATGCATCTGATTGTAATTAACCTGCAGCAATATAATGGTCCAGGGAATAGCCATAGTATTCCAAATACCATAACTGCTTTAGCGTTGTAACTCTCACTGCATCTTCTTTCAGCTGATCCCGTTAGGTGTTGCCACAGCAGATCATCTTTTCCCACATTACTCTCACTGCACCACTCGGAGTATTTATATCACTGTATCTGAGTGGGAAATCACAGCAGCAGCTGATTGGAAAGAGAATTATCGGTATACAGCATGAAGCAGATGCTGCCTGAGCCACAGCAAACGCTTTAGTCCCTGTACGGACTTCGCGGTTTAGAAACAGTTTCATCCCAAGAACTCTAAACACACTAAATCAGTCCATCAAGTGCTCCTTGTAGAAATATTTGGACTTATAAGTACAATTACCCCACTGTAAACTTGCACTACAGTTATAATATTGCACAACCTGCGCCACTTTATAAAGCGCGTATTTACATGTGATGACGGTATTCATTTCTAAGACGAAATGCAGCAAAACATGTTGATTATATTATACAGATAAAACTTTAACTTCATTTAAATAATCTGTATTGTTAATAACTAAACATGTGAGGACACGGTGCCACAGCGCTAGCTAGTTCAGTAATTGTTCCTGCCTTGAGCTGTATTATTGCTGGTGCTGACGCGACACTGGAAAGATAGACGGATATAATAATTAAACACGTACTACTAAGATATTTCAATGTTCCTTAAAAGTTTTGAAGAATCGAAGTTCTAAGCTTACAGATGGCTTCACGTCTATTACATAGCTTATTGTGTGGCGATTGAGTTTTTGGAGAAAGAAAAGTAAGGACAGGAATTGGAGGTTAGTACGTTTGACAGAGACAGTACTGCTGTGATAAATTATTTAACTGAAGGTTGCGCATGGCGCAGCAAGCCTCTTGCGTGAGACATGAACAAGCACTGCGCCACCGTGTTCCCATGTTTAATAACATGCTTTCATTCCTATCATCATGAAAATGATATCACGTATACATCTCGTATTTTAATTATTCAGAGAGCTGTAATATCAAGAATGTAATGGAGTATGTGTCCCGTCGGAGAAAGAGAAAGCCCGTTTAAAAAGCAGGTAGTGATTCATACACACAGAGCACATAGAAGATCAAATACAGAACAAAGCATTTAACATGCCACTTTAGTTACAATAGGATTTGAGAAACTAGTAAATTAAACGATTTTAAGATGAAGTTTATGATGTTCTACTTTAATGGCAAAATAAACTACGTGATTAAAGTGGAAATTTCGAGATTAAAGTTGACATTTCGTGCTTTTTTCCCCACTGTGTGCCTTTTTTTTGTCTGTACCCTAATAAGCTTTCATATGACACTCAGACGGTGGGCTACGACTCGCTTTTTCACGGCGACTTTGATATGTGATTTCTTTTTTATTTCGGGCACTGTGCGACCTTGTGAAGTTGAGCCTTCGAGTTTCTCCGACACTATGTCACTCGATCAGCTTCCTTTTGTTGATTATACCACTGTTTAAACCAACAAATAGTACGTTTTCCTTTGCCTCCACTTGGTATTCGCTGAAATTCTTATATTTTCTCCCGTGCTTTTCCCATTGTCTTTTCACAGAAGGCTATTTATATTGATTTGCATATTCAAAGAGGCGTAATTCTGGGAGGAGTTGGGGCGGGACAGAAGGCGCGTGCACGTGCGTTACTTTTCACGCTGATAGGGATTTATGTAGTAGAAGAACGTGAAAGTATGCGTGCGCACAGATTCCTGCATCTGGATTTTTCTGTGTGTACGCACAATCCCGCTTTTGTGCTTACGCCATGTTATAGTGTGAGTTCTACGCACGGCGTTATACATGAGGCCCCTGGTGACGTCCATGAGTTCAAGACTTCAGGCTGTCATTGCCAGCAAAGGGTTTTCAACCAAGTATTAGAAATGAACATTTTATTTCCAGTTATTTAATTTGTCCAATTACTTTTGAGCTCCTGAAATGAAGGGATTGTGTTAAAAAAATGCTTTAGTTGCCTCACATTTTTATGCAATCGTTTTGTTCACCCCACTGAATTAAAGCTGAAAGTCTGCACTTCAACTGCATCTGAGTTGTTTCATTTCAAATTCATTGTGGTAATGTACAGAATCAAAATTAGAAAAAAGTTTTCTCTGTCCAAATATTTATGGACCTAACTATAAGTCGCTTTGGATAAAACTGTTTGCCAAGTGAATACATATAAACATAAATGTTGTAGCAGTGGCACAAGAGAGATTAGCAAAGCAAACTTTTGAATTTGTACCGTATTTCCTTGTTAAACGTTGTAGCCTAGCAACACATTCTCATCCATCATTGTTGGTAGTGAACATTCCAAATTACATACATTTGTGTTTAACTCATCTTTTTCAGTTGTTCATTTAAAATCGTTAATATCTCAAAGTAGGATGAGTGATATTGACAAAAAATTATATCTCAATATTTTCTGGGATTTAATAATAATAACAATAATAATTTATATAGCACCTTCCCCATGCTCAAGGCACTTTACCGAGTCTCATAAAGAAACAGCAGGGATATGCAACATTGGATACAGATGTTTCCTAAACAGAACATTAAAACAGATAGATATAGGATATACAAAGCATTAAATAGAATAAAAGACAATAAAATACTAAATGCAATACTAAAAGAAAGCCTAGCAAATCACATCAATTGTCATATAACACACACACACACACATTCTCCTGAGCATCTGGACAGAGAGGAAGACTGAAAGAGGAGCAGAATGTCAGGTTAAATTAAAAGCCTTCCTGAACAGACGAGTTTTCAGTTGTTTTTTAAAAGAATGAATGGCATCAGCTGATCTCATTCATTTCAGGAGTCTGGGCGCTATACAGCTGAAGGCCTTGTCACCCATAGAGTGCAGGTTAGTGTGGGGCACAACAAGATGGCCAGAATTATAGGACCTTAGTGGGCAACAGGAGCATAGTGATGGAGAAGGTCACTGATGGAGTCTGGTGTGAGGCCATTTAAAACTTTGTAGGTTAGTAATAGATTTTTACATTCGATCCAGTAAGACAGGGGTCCTCAATCACGGTCCTAGAGGGCCGCAGTGGCTGCAGGTTTTTGCTCCAACCCAATTGCTTAATAAGAAGCACTTATTGCTCAAGTAACACTCCTGCTTCGTTTTAGTTGTCTCGCTTGTTAAGATTTTGAACCCTTATTGCTTAGTCTCAGACTTAGACGCTCTTAGACGCCTCACGCCTGGACAAACTGGTGAGGAAGGCAGGCTCTATTGTTGGCATGGAGCTGGACAGTTTGACATCCGTGGCAGAGCGACGGGTGCTCAGCAGGCTCCTATCAATTATGGAAAATCCACTGCATCCACTAAACAGTGTCATCTCCAGACAGAGGAGCAGCTTCAGCGACAGACTACTGTCACTGTCCTGCTCCACTGACAGACTGAGAAGATCATTCCTCCCCCAAACTATGCAACTCTTCAATTCCACCTGGGGGGGTAAACGTTAACATTATATAAAGTTATTGTCTGTTTTTACCTGCATTATTATCAATCTTTAATTTAATATTGTTTTTTGTATCAGTAAGGTGCTGCTGGAGTATGTGAATTTCCCCTTGGGATTAATAAAGTATCTGTCTATCTATCTATCTAGTCTTAAACAGCTCTATTCTTCATTTTGAATGGCTCCTAATTAGCAATAACATGCAAATGACAAAAGAGACCAGCATTTATCAATTTAGCTGGTTACCATTTACACCTGTGTGTAAATATCATACACTATTGGGTTTAATTAAATACTTGGAAGGAAAGTGAAGAGAGAAAAGTGAAGGACTGAGAATTACTCGTCCATTTTAGCCTTCAAATCATTTGGATAATATCCTTGGACAGGGGAAGAAAATCTAGGATATGAGAATGACTTGACATGGCAGAGTTAAAACACTAACAAGCCATGAAATTAAATTATTGGCAAGAACTTCTTTCTAATTAAGCAACCAGGTTAGAACAAAAACCTGCAGCCACTGCGGCCCTCCAGGACTGTGATTGAGGACCTCTGCAGTAAGACACAGGGAGCCAGTGGAGGTGAAGCAGGATGGGTATTACGTGCTCGCTGTTGCTTTTACATGTTAGCACTCTTGCAGCTGAGTTTTGAATCAACTGGAGCTGTGATAGAAGATTAGCAGGGGCACCTGCCAGTAGAGAGTTACAATAATGGATACAGGGTATGATAAAAGCATGGACAAGTTTCTCAGCAGTAGAAAAAGAGAGGAATGAGCAAACACGGGATATGTTACAAAGGTGGAAGTAACAAAGATTCTTAATGTGGTTTAAGGGGGCGGAATAAAAAAGGGAGGAATCAAAAAGGACACCAAGATTCCCTGCATTAGAAGGTCTGATGAGATCATTTTGTCGATAACGAAAAGTAGATGATACTTTGCATCCTTCAAAAATGCCTTTTTAACACTAGAATTACCAGAGCCTACAAAAAAACTCGTAAATCCGTCCCACCTTAAATCGCGTCTTAAATCCGTTTGCACCTCTCCGCCAGAGTCCTTTGTCATCTAAATGTGCTGATAAACAAAAACTACTAGCAGCCAGCTATTCCATCCCCCCACCGACTTAGAATGAATTTCTCCTAGCTCAAGCCTTGCCTTGATTTGATTATCTGGGATTGAAGTGGAGTTTTAGAGTGGAAATAATATAGTGTTATTTGGAATACACGCATTTCATGTGTGTTCCGTTCCGTTCAGTAGTCTGTGCAAACACATTTTTAAAACAGAAACGTTTTTCATATTCTAATAGTAAATGACAAAATGTAGGCATAAACTATATAACGTATGAAGCCTGAAGTCCATATATCAAAGTAACACTTTCACAAAAGGTACAAATAAGAGAACACGTGCGCTTTTATTCAAAAATATAACTGCACAAAAAAAAAAGCCGCGTTAGCATGCCACATTGACATTCTTACTACAACCGCCGCGGTGGCGTAATGGTATCAGCTCCTGACTGGGGATCAGAGGGTGGCGAGTTTGATCCCGCACGGCTCCACTTCGAGAAATGAACTGTTCTTATTCTTACAATTTTAGAATAACAACATAAATTTGATTTCAGTCTGTAACAGCCGGTGTAACTTATCATACTGGTAAAGGTTAGCTTTTTTTTTTAATTCACTTTTCTTTCTCGCAGTCGCATTCAGAATCAATCCATACAACCCCATCTGACATAAAGACGCGCTATAGGTCTGCAGTGTACCACGATGCATACTACCGCCCCCCCCCCCCCAAAAGGGTTCTGACACACAAACGCTGGCGAAGCTGCCTTCTTCGTATCTCACCGTCACTTGAAATCAGCAGTTCTTAGCATTGCACCACGCAAGCTGTCGTATCAACCACCAACTGTAACTTGCTTTCTTTATTCTTCGGTTATAGTCTTGAATAAAAGTACACTTTTATTTATGTGAAAACAGCTGTGTCAGATGGGGTTGTATGGATTGATAAGCAGCTAAGAACTGCTGATTTCAAGTGACGGTGAGATACGAAGAAGGCAGCTTCGCCAGCGTTTGTGTGTCAGAACCCTTTTGGGGGGGGGGCGGTAGTATGCATCGTGGTACACTGCAGACCTATAGCGCGTCTTTATGTCAGATGGGGTTGTATGGATTGATTCTGAATGCGACTGCGAGAATGAAAAGTGAATTAAAAAAAAAAAAAAAAAGCTAACCTTTACCAGTATGATAAGTTACACCGGCTGTTACAGACTGAAATCAAATTTATGTTGTTATTCTAAAATTGTAAGAATAAGAGCAGTTCATTTCTCGAAGTGGAGCCGTGCGGGATCAAACTCGCCACCCTCTGATCCCCAGTCAGGAGCTGATACCATTACGCCACTGCGGCAGTTGTAGTAAGAATGTCAATGTGGCATGCTAACGCGGCTTTTTTTTTTGTGCAGTTATATTTTTGAATAAAAGCGCACGTGTTCTCTTATTTGTACCTTTTGTGAAAGTGTTTCTTTGATATATGGACTTCAGGCTTCATACGTTATATAGTTTATGCCTACATTTTGTCATTTACTATTAGAATATGAAAAACGTTTCTGTTTTAAAAATGTGCTTGCACAGACTACTATAGAAACTGAACACACATGAAATGCGTGTATTCCAAATAACACTATATTATTTCCACTCTAAAACTCCACTTCAATCCCAGATAATCAAATCAAGGCAAGGCATGAGCTAGGAGAAATTCATTCTAAGTCGGTGGGGGGATGGAATAGCTGGCTGCTAGTAGCTTTTGTTTATCAGCACATTTAGATGACAAAGGACTCTGGCGGAGAGGTGCAAACAGATTTAAGACGCGATTTAAGGTGGGACGGATTTATGAGTTTTTTCGTAGGCTCTGGTAATTCTAGTGTTAAAGGTCTTATATCGTACAAGCTCCAGCTCACTCTAGTAAACAGGATATTAACTTTTGCTTACTAAAGATATTAATGGAAACAACATATTTAAGGAAAGCAGGTCTTATTTATTTACTTAAAATTGAAGAATTCAAGTAAAAACAGTTACAAAAACATTGAAATCACCAGTGCAAGTATTTCTGTGATCACACACTCCAAGTATGAGTAAACCATTTCAAAGTGGCCTACAGGATTTTCTTTGTAAAAATCTGCACAAAGACCAACACACACTTTCCCCTTAATATAAACAAGACCTGAATCCAAGAGAATTAAAATATTAATTATAATTGAACTATAGGGCATGAATAAACATTCAGCTACTCTGCTTTAAGGAGAATCGTGCAACATATAAGCAAGAACGAAAATGTAACCTATTGTACTTGTCACACACGTGTGAATAGGAAGCAGCTGAAGGGCTGATAGATAGATAGATAGATAGATAGATAGATAGATAGATAGATAGATAGATAGATAGATAGATAGATAGATAGATAGATAGATAGATAGATAGATAGATAGATAGATAGATAGATAGATAGATAGATAGATAGATAGATAGATAGATAGATAGATAGATAGATAGATAGATAGATAGATAGATAGATAGATAGATACTTTATTAATCCCAAGGGGAAATTCACATTCTTGCCAATAATTACATTTCATGGCTTGTTAGTGCTTTAACTCTGCTATGTCAGGTCATTCTCATATCCTAGGTTTTCTTCCCCTGTCCAAGGATATCATCCAAATGATTTAAATGATGTTAACACGTCCGCCCAGGGGGTGGTGGGGTGAACTGACTCCAAGTCTCTTGCAGACCTTTTCCCAGGAAATCCCACCAGGAGCTGGTGCCTCAGCTCAGAGCACGTCACTTCTGGTCCTGGGCCCGAGGACGACATCTCTTCCCCCAGACTCCCTATAAAACCTCTCTCACCTCCTCTGGATTTCAGTTCTGTTTTGGACTCAGTCTTGTAAACTACTCTGGTCATACAATTCTTTTCTTTTGCAGCCCCAACCTTTATCATGTCTGGAGTCTCGTTTTGTCACATACTATAAATCACCATGTCCAAATGTCAAGTCCTGTCACATACTACACAAGAAAAAAAAACAGCATTAGCATTTAAAGCACACATGCGGTAGTCTGTGCTACTAGTCTACACGTAGTCTCACTGCACCAGACATTTAATATATCCAGGACGTCTGGAGAGAGCCATGAGTGCTGGGGAACAATTAGACGGCTCACTGAGTGTCACATTTCTAAACCAATCCATCACCTCATGAAAGTGGCGCTCAGAGTGACTTTGAACTGCAAAGAGCAGTGGTGCTCTTGTTAATTTGATCTGACAGAGACCAAGCCTCTGGTTACAATAAATTGCTTTGTTCATAAAAATACAACCAGCAAAATATGCATTCGACATAAACAATGTGTCACACCCCATCCAAAGGAGGTGATAAAGACTGCCGCTCAGTGACTTGATTACGAAGAGCCACAGGAGACGCAGGTTTCAGTTAGGAAACGGATCTCAAGGGTGACTTTTTTAAAACCACTGCGTTGTTAATGTGGGTTGCAACTTCTGAGGACACACTATTAACAACAGGAAGACAAAATAGCGTTAATTGGTAAATAGCCAAGATGGTGGCAAAAAATGGTACAACAACAAAGTTAATTTTTAAATCAAAAAAATGAATGGAAGATTCAGAATGTAGGCATCAAGAAATCCTCAAAACAAGTGCTCAATCCTTATTCATTGATGCAGAAAATCTCATTCAAAAATGAATACGTAACCCATTCATAATTGTACAATGACAACCGTAAAGGGAGAAAACCTACAGCGATTCATTAATCTTACTATGCTGCCCTACGATAATTATTAAGAACTAGTCATTTAGTCCGTTACAATAACGGGCACTAGTACAGTAGTGCATAAACATTAGTAGGAACAGTCTATATTAAATGGCAAGGGACTTTGACCTCATTCTTTTTGTTGGTCGTATTTTTCTTTCTTTCAGCCTTTCTTTTGTTTATGTTTACTTGCTGAGCTGACCGTTCTTCATGGGCTGCCGCCGTGTATTGTGTGTCTTTAACTTTCTGTGACAGTAATACTGTCTTGTACGGCTCTATTCAATAAGGGCGCGCACAAAAAGGCGAGCTTCAAAAGGGCGACCTCAATTGAGCGAGGCGAATAAAGGCGTTCGTAGATAATTTAGTTCAAATGGCTCTGGAATATGTGAAGAACAACAGGTGCAGATCTTTATTTACGCGCGCCTTTATTCGCTGCGCCCAATTGAGGTCGCCCTTTTGAGGCTCGCCTTTTTGTGCGCGCCCTTATTGAAGGATACCGTCTTGTACATCCGCTGGCTTGTACGTCCGCAATATACCTTTAATTTTCTCTGGCGGTAATACAGGCGTGCGCGTTGGTAATATGCCTTTAATCTCCTCTGACAGTAATACTGGCTTGTATGTGGCTGTAATATGCGTCACTGTATTGTGTACCTTTAATTTCCTCTCACAGTAATACGGGTTTGTATTTCCGTAAAACGCCTCTAACTTTCTCTGATAGTAATATCGCGCATCGCAACGTGTCCCGCGCATGACAAACACACACGGACACCTGGACGCACACAGGGATTTTATATATATAGATGGTCAACAAAATTTATGTGGCACACACACGATGGCAATATCTTTACTGCTTCAGGAATATTAATTCTGTGAACAGATGGAAAGAATCCGCATTTCATGGCACAGAAACAACTCAAGAAATAAGCTAAGGAATGATCTCGCTCTGAAGTCCTGTATTGTGATTTTTGGGAGTCTGGTATGATGTCAGTCTTGGGAGCCACAAGATTCCTTGTAACATCGGGACACTCTCATGTTCACTCTCCAAGTAAAATGAGTGGATTTTACCTTCAGCACACACACACTGTGCAATCCTGAAGCTTAACTTCCTTGGCGTTACGTTTAACTCCAGAAAAACGAACCAAAAAATCTGAATTTTTGGAAACCAAGCCAAAAATGCGGAACATTTTTCGATAAGAAAAAATGTATTGTGTGTTAACAGAAATACGGTAGAAAAGGTATGTCTAGTGTCCACTGCTGTACTGATACAGATTTAGTACAAGACCTTCATGTGATACGTTTTGAAACAGCCAGCAACGTACAGCCTGTCATCTCAATCAGGACAGTAGAAGCGTGTTTCTCTGGGAACTTTTCTTATTTTTTTCTTTTGCTTTCACATTAGAGGGTATAAATTCTAGCGTGCCATATGCGCATGATCAGTGCCGCTCATTGTATTATTGTTGGTTACAGCAGCTCAAGGCTTAGTGACTTCTACATTTCCCCAACATGAACTTTGACAGTTGCTGCACTGTAAACAGCGCTTAGGGAGCTACAGTGGAACCTCGGTTTGCGAGCATAACTCGTTCCGGAAACGTGCTCGCAGTCCAAAGCACTCGTATATCAAAGTGAATTTCCCCATAAGAAATAATGGAAACTCAGATGATTCGTTCCACAACCCAAAACTATTCATATAAAAATGATTAATACAAAATATAAAGTAAAAATACATGAAACAAATTAACCTGTACTTTACCTTTGAAAAGAATCATGGCTGGTGTGAGTGAGTTTCTAAACTCTTGCGGGATTGCACCCAACGGGACAACACGCGAAAGAGCGTCCCAAAGCAATCGCAGTCTCCCAGCGCTGTAGCAGTTTGCCGTAAAAGCGAATCCGAAAAGATCGTGGACATGCTATAAATGCCTGCCGTCAATGTGTGATACAAGGAACAAGGAACATTATAAATGCGCAGGGCACAGTATTACTTGGCCACGGCCCTGCCTGACTGCTGTGTCTGTGTATAGGAGAGCGGCAGATCCCGCTACAATAAATAACCGCGCTGTTGCTGTTTCAAGCTGAATAAAGCTGGTGTCGCTAAAGTACTGAGACTCAGCCTCTTGTTTTGGGGCGCATGACAGGGACTCGCACGACACAGCGCACACACATACACACACACACAGTCACAATGCTGTAGTAAACAGTATACGCTCGTACGGATGTTGACTATATAAGTGAGGCACGCCGACTCAGACGGAGAATAGGAGATGATTGCCCACAATCCCGCAGCGAGAGAGAGAGAAGAACCATCAGCTGAGTTGTGATCACATGACGCTCAGCAGACAAAGCGTATACATACTACTGGTATTGCAAGACCTCGCTTGTTTATCAAGTCAAAATTTATTAAAAATTTTAGCTCGTCTTGCAAAACACTCGTAAACCAAGTTACTCGCAAACCGAGGTTCCACTGTAATGTCTTTCTTGTCCATCCACTTGATTGCAATCATTTTGCCACATAGATTCTGCACGCTGGAGCGGCTTTATGTAACCGGACGGTGGCTTAGTCGTACAGTGCTGTATGCAGGTCCACTATTCGGTAATTCAACTAATGACTCAGTTCAGTGCTTTACAGCCTTTCGTTTACATGCCATCGAGTGCTTTGGTTGAAAGCTCTACCCCACTCATGAACACTGATGAGATACCATACAGTGGCAAAATACCTAAAAATATTCATTATTCTTTTGTAGCATGACATTATTTTATCCACTAGATGGCAGCAGAATACTTTACCAGCCTTTTTGCCAGCTTAATAGTATGCTTTGTGTCATAACGGCCTAACCTGAGAGATACTCGGGTTTAACCGTTTTTAGAATTTCGATCCTGAGAGCGGCCTGGGGTTAACGCCAAGGAGGTCAATTATAAAAATAAACACTAAACCATATGTATTGCCAGGAGTACAGTGAATGTGCCCTCTCACTGCAGAGACTCATCTGAATTGCACTGGTGAAATCCCACACTGAATGATGCTCCCTTAAAATGTATTAACTGCTTTGTAATGCAAGTTACAAATGAGCTCAATTCGTCTTTTAAGGAAATGATTTACTGAAGCTCTTGACAGACAGGGTATCAATAATTCAAACATAAATTCTTTCTTTAAATTTAGGCATGGCTGATCGGGAAAGCCGTCACTGCATAACCAGCACCTTTTAATACGCATTAACTGTCTCAACAGTGAGCAGAATCCAGAAGGGGGGAATTAAAAGCTGACATAGCAATGCCCCCCAGCAGTATTCTATAGCAAACCAAAAAAAAAAGACAGCTGCAGAAAACAATGCTCTTCATTTCAAAATATAAAACTCGTAGCACATTTCTGAGATAGAATTCAAGGCAGACACCTTTGCTTTCCATCCATCGTCAATGAGTGCATCAGTCTATAAAAACAGCTTCTTGACCATTTCCGATCAACTTTGAAGACACTGTAACTTCTCTACCAAGCAATAAATTCAACCATTCTGACATATACAGCACATGTTGATGACTTAATTATCAGGACAACACAAACTCGATGGTACTGCACCACAATTCTGTTTCTCACAGCTACTCCTTCTAACTCTTTTCTCTGTGGTCAACTGCCAGAGCCCAATCTGTCCAAAAGTGCAACTCTGTACTAATAAGCCAGCATTCCTTAGGCCCACCATCTTTTGCGTTGCTTACAGTTATTGCAGTTGACAACAGCATGTCCTACTGAGATAAAGTAAACTGTGGTGTAGTGCTTAAGGATTTGGATTTCAAACCCTGAGGCTGAGGGTTCAAATCCCACTATTGAGAGACGCTGTGTGACCCTGAGCAAGTCACTCGACCGGCCTGTGCTCCAACTGGAAAACCAAAAGAAACGGAACCAACTGTATCAAAAATGGTGTAAGTCACCTTGAATTAAGGTGTCAGCCAAATAAGTAAATGTAATGCTGTTGATGATTTAAATTTCCCGTGCCTGTGACAAGTATTGAAAAAGCAAAGTCAAAATTTCTGGTGCATTTACCAGCAAAATGGATTAAGAAATAATTGACATAACACTTTTGTAATCGTTGGCTTACTGTTTATTTCTGGATATTACAGTTTAAAAATGCTTTAACATATTTGTTTCATTTTCCTATTTGTGTCCTGCAGTGGTAGTCCTACACAGATTGGTGGGGACTGAATAAGAGAGCGGACGAGCTTAGGTGATGCCACCGGTCTATTTGTAGTGTTTACTGGCACTCTCTGGCCCGCCAAGAAGGGGAGTTCTTTTGTTAGCCAACGCTGCAGAAAAAGCACTTTGGAAGGCAGTTGTAATCTAGACATTGTGGGTTTGTGGCTGACCACCAGCAGTTATCACAGTGCAAAATGTACAACCTGGGATGGATTGTGTGCGACTCTATAACAAAACATGTGGCGTAGTCAGCAGGATTTCCACTGCGACCGGGTGGAGGGTAGTGGCAGTGCTGCACAGAAAGGTGGAGGCTGAATGTGAGCGAGTGAGCTAATGTGATGTCACCAGGAAGGTCTCCACTTTCAGTGCTCACAGGCAGTCTCTGCATGGCAGAGAATAGAAGTTTCCTATTGCTCTTGCCATAGAAAAACTGCTTCTCAGGACATCTGTAATCTAGATGTCAGGGTTCATTGGCTGACCACCAGCAGTTACCACAGTGCAAAAGGTGCAACCTAGGATGGACTGTTGTGTGATTCCATGACAAAACATGTGGCGCAGTTGGCAGAAATCGCACAGAGAACAGGGGAAGTGTAGTGGCGACACTGAACAGAAAGGTGTAGGCCGAATGCGAGAGAGAGCTCAGGTGACGCTACCAGAAGGCACTCATCTTGCAGTCTTGGTTACAGTTAACTTTGTCTTGACCTTACCTATCTTCTAAGGAGTTAGCCATGTACTCTCCTCTTCTCGCACACCTGTCTGATCTCCTCTCTTACTCCAGTGTGGATTAACCTGTTAAGCAGGGTGATGGTGCGGATTGTTTAAAACAAAGAGCACTTCACTACTCTTACAGTGCATCCGGAAAGTATTCACAGCGCATCGCTTTTTCCACATTTTGTTATGTTACAGCCTTATTCCAAAATGGATTAAATTCATTTTTTTCCTCAGAATTCTACACACAACACCCCATAATGACAACGTGAAAAAAGTTTACTTGAGGTTTTTGCAAATTTATTAAAAATAAAAAAACTGACAAATCCCATGTCCATAAGTATTCACAGCCTTTGCTCAATACTTTGTCGATGCACCTTTGGCACCAATTACAGCCTCAAGTCTTGTTGAATATGATGCCACAAGCTTGGCACACCTATCCTTGGCCAGTTTCGCCCATTCCTCTTTGCAGCACCTCTCAAGCTCCATCAAGTTGGATGGGAAGCGTAGGTGCACAGCCATTTTAAGATCTCTCCAGAGATGTTCAATCAGACTCAAGTCTGGGCTCTGGCTGGGCCACTCAAGGACATTCACAGAGTTGTCCTGAAGCCACTCCTTTGATATCTTGGCTGCGTGCTTAGGGTCGTTGTCCTGCTGAAAGGTGAACCGTCGCCCCAGTCTGAGGTCAAGAGCGCTCTGGAGCAGGTTTTCATCCAGGATGTCTCTGTACATTGCTGCAGTCATCTTTCCCTTTATCCTGACTAGTCTCCCAGTCCCTGACGCTGAAAAACATCCCCACAGCATGATGCTGCCACCACCATGCTTCACTGTAGGGATGGTATTGGCCTGGTGATGAGCGGTGCCTGCTTTCCTCCAAACGTAACGCCTGGCATTCACACCAAAGAGTTCAATCTTTGTCTCATCAGACCAGAGAATTTTCTTTCTCATAGTCTGAGAGTCCTTCAGGTGCCTTTTGGCAAACTCCAGGCGGGCTGTCATGTGCCTTTTACTAAGGAGTGGCTTCCGTCTGGCTACTCTACCATACAGGCCTGATTGGTGGATTGCTGCAGAGATGGTTGTCCTTCAGAAAGGTTCTCCTCTGTCCACAGAGGACCATCGGGTTCTTGGTCACCTCCCTGACTAACGCCCTTCTCCTCCGATCACTCTGTTTAGATGGCTGGCCAGCTCTAGGAAGAGTCCTGGTGGTTTCAAACTTCTTCCACTTACGGATGATGGAGGCCACTGTGCTCATTGGGTCCTCCAAAGCAGCAGAAATTTTTCTGTGACCTTCCCCAGATTTGTGCCTCGAGACAATCCTGTCTCGGAGGTCTACAGACAATTCCTTTGACTTCATGCTTGGTTTGTGCTCTGACATGAACTGTCAACTGTGGGACCTTATATAGACAGGTGTGTGCCTTTCCAAATCATGTCCAATCAACTGACTTTACCACAGGTGGACTCCAATTAAGCTGCAGAAACATCTCAAGGATGATCAGGGGAAACAGGATGCACCTGAGCTCAATTTTGAGCTTCATGGCAAAGGCTGTGAATACTTATGTACATGTGCTTTCTCAGTTTTTTTATTTTTAATAAATTTGCAAAAATCTCAAGTAAACTTTTTTCACATTGTCATTATGGGGTGTTATGTGTAGAATTCTGAGGGAAAAAATTAATTTAATCCATTTTGGAATAAGGCTGTAACATAACAAAAAGTGGAAAAAGTGATGCGCTGTGAATACTTTCCGGATGCACTGTATATTTTTGGTAACTGATAACACTGTGGGGCTTTTCTTATTTTGATGATGGTTTCCAAAAATGGCACTACAGAAAATAAAGACAGCATGGCTGACGCTTTACCAGTCTGAGCCTTGCCTTCTGTTGAGGTACAAATGTTCCCCACTTTACACCTGCTGACATGTTCCACAAACACACTGTACAATCTGCCATGTCGTTTTATGACAGTGCTAACTATAAAGACAACAGCATTTATTATTTCTAAAGCACATTTCCATGCATGGGATGAAGCTCAAAGTGCTAAAGGACAACATAAAGCAATATTGATTTACACTTCAATGCAAATTTGCATTTGATTTTTGTATATAACTATAAAGAGAAATCTAAATCACATTAATCAAAATCATAAAGCATTTCCAAGACATTTTCTCTGCTTTAAAAAGCATATTGTTATGGTTCTTGCTATTTACAGCACTATACAAAATGAAGCCTTGATCACAATAAACAGACTTCCTCTCTGTACCGTAATCTTCATCTGCTTATGACACATGCAATTAACAGCTGTACAAAATAAAGACCGAATGAAAGAGCTGCGCTGCACGTGCATTGTTTCATTATGTTCACATTAAAAGCCTCATCGCGCAATCCCAATTTTTCACTCAGATCAGGTTTGCCTATACTGACAGTTCACATTCATAAGAACAAGTGACCTTCTGTATCTAATTTAACGTGAACGCATCTGACCTCCGAAATGGCATGCATTTATATATTGGTGCCCACGTTATCTGCATCACCAACAGCTGAAAACATTATACTTGTGAGACAAATTAAGGTATTAAAACCAACAAAAAAGATGAGCTAGTAGTTAGTGTGTGCATTGCATTTTGCTCTGGAGGATAGCAAACAAGTTCGTCAGCTGTACATGATTAGGTGGAGAAGACGATCTAAAGCCAGGCGACTAGATTTTGGTGTTTTAGCAGCTACTGCTGGCACTGCTGCAACAAGAGATGTGTGGGGACAAGAAACGTGCCTGTAATGGGGGGACCATGACTATTGTCACAGCTGTAGCTCTCCTCCATTGTTGTTTTACCATGCTGTCGGGGCTGGCTGATGACAACAAAAAAACATGAATTCCGATCATACATGTCACATCGCCACAAATTGGATACGTATTCCAATCTAGGACCACATACGAAAGCGATACAAATCTGATTTGAAAAGGTTGGCTTTCTGTATCCACACAGTGCTGAAAACATCAGACATGTGTCATGTTAAAGCAGAAATAAAATTGAATTTGAGTCACTTCAGCCTGGTGATGTCAACATCGTCTTTGAGTTCTTTAATTTGGACTGATGTGCAAATAACTTTTTAACACTGCTGGGCTCACAATGCACTCAATTATATAATGCTTAACTGCACAGAAATTTCTTATGAGAAATGCTGCCATGGTCCAAGCACACAGATGCCTTGGTGAAGAAGGCACGATGATATCTTTACCACCTCAGATGCCTCACAGATTTTATGCTTCCCTTCCAGATAGTAACGAACCTCTACATTATCCGCCAATTGAAAATATCCTGAAGGAAAAAAAATCACCACCTGGTTTGGAAATGGCATGAAGCAGGACCACAAGGCTCTACTGAGAATTGTACAGTCAGCTGAACTCGTCACTAGGTGTGCACGCTCTAACTTCCAGGACATCCTTATTAAATGATGTCGGACCAGGGCAAAGAAAATAATCAGAGATGTCAGCCACCCAGGCTACAGCCTCTTCTCTGTGCTGCGGTCAGTGAAACGCCATAGCAGTTCTGAGAGACCAAACAGAAGCAACTGTCCACAGTCCACACACATCCGCATGATGCCCCATTGTTTATTATACTAAAATAATGCAACCTACTACTGTCATTGTACAGTACATATCAATTTTTACTGGGTCATTTGAAATTGTCTTTTGTATTCTTCTTCTAATGCACAGTCTTGTAGCTCAGCAACTAAGCACTTCACTACATGTTGCACTCTGTGTGACTGTATGTGACAAATGAAATTTGATTAAAAAGTAAAGATTATTATTAAGAGGGGACATCCATAGCAGGTAATTAATGCACAATTTCTCCATACACGGGTCCTCTATCTGCTCTCTACAACACCTTGTGTGCTCAGTAATGTAACATTCTTAAACTCGGGTAAAGCTGTTCAGGTTTGCAATTGTCCATTACCTATCCAGCTGTGGATATTGCTGTACAAATGAGCGGTTACTTGACTGACTGATCTGTAAGCTGAAATTTTGTGTTCTCTCTTTGAAATTACCTATCACATCGTTAAATGCACAATAACCCTTCTGAATATGTGTATATATATATTATATATATATATATATATATTCTTGTAATATTATTTATTAATTATTGTATTGTCTTCTTCTTAAAGCTATTGATTTAATAAAGCTATTGTAATCATAACCTGCATGTGTTTTTCCATACGAACAACTGTAAACCTACTTTTGCCCACCCCTGCATGTATGCATATGTACACACACACACACTTTTATACTGTCACTATGCTTATACACAAGTATATTGTTTGCTTTGGTGAATTTGGATTGAGCAGATTCTGTAAATTTATGGATGGACCTTTTAGGTTGTACTGTGAACTGATGTATTTCAGTCTTGGCACAGCAATAGACATAAAATGCACTCATTGTAATAAAAATAGATTGCTTAGATGGCAGTCATCAATGCATTCCTTAATGCGCTTTTATTTATATCTACTACAGAATGTTATCAATAAGCCTTGTTTAATAATGTATAACTTGGATCTCGAAATTGTACACTGTAATAGTGTTCGCTGCAAAATGCGCTTAACCACATAAAAGACAAACTGACACATAATACAATATTCTTAGCTGATACATTATCACAACGTATAGCCTGGCCTCCTCATGCTTGCCTGCTACCAAGAAAATGTTTATAAACTGAAACGGTGCCCGTCTGGTTTATTTTTACCCCCGCTCGCGGTTTTTCGCGTGTGTCACATCAACACCGTGACGCTCCTGCGGTAGTCTTTCGTGTGTAATGACAGCTTAATTTCTATCCTGGGGAATATTTGATTTCTCCATATTTAAATCAAAGCTTTGCGTTTGTGTTTTTAAGGATAACGATACGCTGTCTTCGCGTCATTACATGTTTTTTTTTTTTCTACAGCCAGATTTGGCGACATTCGTTGCACAAAATGGTACTGAACGAGCTGCGGTTCCTGCGCGTCGTCGATGTGAGACCCGATTAGGCAGCCGCTTATCCCACAAATAACATAAAGGCAGACATCGGAGGGGAGGCCTATTTGATTCTTGGTAATCCCATCAGCAGCAGTAACAGTAGCAGCAGCGGCAGCGCCGGCAGAGGCCTCTGTCTACTGGGACGAGGGTGCCCATCTCTTACCTTGACGGCGCTCCGCTCCCGGAAAGCTGCCTTGCATTGCCTTTTGCAGTAAGCGATGTCGCCTAACTGGGAGTCAAAGAGGTCGGAGGCCAAAGTCAAGGAAATTAAGGCGAGCGAGATGCAAGCGGAGAGCGTCACGTATCCTGCCATCCTGCGTCTTGTGTAAGAGTCGTGCTGAGCTGCGCCGAGCCGAGTGGAAGAGGGGAGGTAAGGGGAGAAGATGAAAGGGGGCGTGTCTTCTGCGTGACTCCTCCCTCTTCCTTGTCTTAGGGCTATTGCCTGTCTTCCTGTACTCGTTGTTTAATTATGCGGCAAAGCATTTTAACATACATTAAAAAACATATCTCTGATATTTGAAAAGAAGAAACTTGTGCATCATTTTATCCATTTCTAACCTGCTGGTCCAGCTGAAGCCAGGCCGCGAGGAGCCATTGCCTACTTCGCAGCTTAGTTATTTTATATAAAAGCAATTAAAATTAATGTCGAATGCATATGTGTGTGCGTGATTGGGCTCTCCACCATCCAGTGTCGATTCCTCCCTTAAGCCCAGCGTTTCCTGGGCAGGTGCAACACACGAACGAGACGAGACTGAAGTCACCAACCTAATCGGCTGGCTACTTACTCGCTTCCAGTCAGCTTCTGATACGAATGAAACTTCAGTTTTGATTTATAATATATTTGCAAACCTTTATGAAAACATGCCTTCATTTCGTCATTTTTGGTTATTCAGCGTAAATTGACGGGCAAAAAGAAATCGGAGTAAAAGTAGCGACTTGTGTTTGTATTTGAAAGTTCTTATATTTCCCTCGGGATCAATAAAGTATCTATCTATCTATCTATCTATCTGTCTGTAGTTATGTAAAAGTGCAAAAATTACAAAATGTTATGTAAATTAGAAAAATTCTCCACATATGCTCAGGTACTAAACGGAGTATTTCTGCGGTGGGCTGGCGCCCTGCCCGGGGTTTGTTTCCTGCCTTGCGCCCTGTGTTCACTGGGATTGGCTCCAGCAGACCCCCGTGATCCTGTAGTTAGGATATAGCGGCTTGGATAATGGATGGATGGATAAACGGAGTATTTATTTCTGCTTTGTTACACTACAGCAGTACTACTAGGTTGCAATTTGCTAAAGTGCCAAACTCCATATGGCAGCACATCCTGAAGCCCAATTCGAGTCTCTTCTAGTCCGACTCATCACATCTTCACTCACACCTTCAGTATACCACACAATGTCACATCCGGTTATTCTGAAAGCTTTTTTTAAGTTTCTATTGCAGATCACTGTGTAGGATGACGTTACGTCATGTTATTGTCTAACCCGCTTAGTCCAGACCAGGCTCACAGGGGGTGCTGCAGGAGCCTATCACAGCTAGCATACTCCTTTGAAGGGTGAACACACTCACACACTAAACACATATTAGGGCCAATTTAGTGTTGTCAGTCCACCTAAACTGGGGCCTCATGTATAACGCCGTGCGTAGAACTCACACTATAACATGGCGTAAGACACAAAAGCGGGATTGTGCGTACGCACAGAAAAATCCAGATGCAGGAATCTGTGCGCACGCATACTTTCACGTTCTTCCACTACATAAATCCCAATTTGCGTGAAAAGTAACGCACGTGCACGCGCCTTCTGTCCCGCCCCAACTCCTCCCAGAATTACGCCTCTTTCAATATGCAAATCAATATAAATAGCCTTCTGTGAAAAGACAATGGGAAAAGCACAGGGGAAAATATAAGAATTTCAGCGAATACCAAGTGGAGGAAAAGGAAAAACGTACTATTTGTTGGTTTAAGCAGTGGTATAATCAACAAAAGAAAGTTGATCGAGTGACAGAGTGTCGGAGAAACTCGAAGGCTCAACTTCACAAAGTCGCACAGTGCCCGAAATAAAAAAGAAATCACATATCAAAGTCGCCATGAAAAGGCGAGTCGTAGCCCACCGTCTGAGTGTCATATGAAAGCTTATCAGGGTACAGAAAAAAAAATAGGCACACAGTGGGAAAAAAGCACGAAATGTCAACTTTAATCTCGAAATTTCACGTAGTTTATTTTGCCATTAAAGTAGAACATCATAAACTTCATTTTAAGATCGTTTATTTTACTAGTTTCTCAAGTAGCACGTTAAATGCTTTGTTCTGTATTTGATCTTCTTTGTGCTCTATGTATATGAATCACTACGTGCTTCCGTTCTTTCTCTTTCTCCGACACAGAATCAATTTCATTCGTGATATTACAGCTCTCTGAATAATTAAAATACTGACATGTATACGTGATATCATTTTCATGATGATAGGAATGAAAGCATGTTATTAAACATGGGAACACGGTGGCGCAGTGATTGTTCATATCTCACGCAAGAGGCTTGCTGCGCCATGTGCGACCTTCGATGAAATAATTTATTACAGAAGTACTGTCTCTTTCAAACGTACTAGCCTCCAATTCCTGTCCTTACTTTTCTTTCTCCAAATGACCAATCGCCACACAATCAGCTCTGTAATAGACGTTAAGCCATCTGTAAACTTAGAACGCCGATTCTTCAAAACTTTTAAGGAACATCGAAATATCTTCGTAGTACATGTTTAATTATTCTATCCGTCTATCTTTCCAGTGTCGCGTCAGCGCAAGAATACAACGCAATGCAGGAACAATCCCTGAGCTAGCTAGCGCTGCCGCACCGTGTCCTCACATGTTTAATTATTAACAATACAGATTATTTAAATGAAGTTAAAGTTTTATCTGTATAATATAATCAACATATTTTGCTGCATTTCATCTTAAAAATGAATACCGTCATCATATGTAAATACGCACTTTATAAAGTGGCGCAGGTTGTGCAATATTATAACTGTAGTGCAAGTTTACAGTGAGGTGATTGTACTTATAAGTAAACAGTTATATAAGGAGCACTTGATGGACTGATTGAGTGCGTTTAGAGTTTTTGGGATGAAACCTTTTCTAAACCGCGAAGTCCGTACTGGGAAGTCTCTATAAAGCGTTTTGCCATGGCTCAGGCAGCGTCTGCTTCATGCTGTATACCGATATTTCAGCTGCTGCTGTGATTCCCCACTCAGATACAGTGATATAAATACTCCGAGTAGTGCAGTGAGAGTAATATGGAAAAAGATGATCTGCTGTGGCAACCCTTAACGGGAGCATCTGAAAGAAGAAGAAGATGCAGTGAGAGTTACAACGCTAAAGCAGTTATGGTATTTGGAATACTATGGCTATTCCCTGGACCATTATATTACTACAGGTTAATTACAATCAGATGCATTACACTAATACACAATATGCAGTTAGTTTCAGTGTATTTATAAAGCAGCGTCAGGAATGTGGATCTAAGAAAGAAAGGTGATCACACAGGAACAGTAGCACTGCTTTGACGCTGGGTGCCGCCAGTCTGCAAAACCGATCGGAGAAATTGCGTACGCCAAGGTATGAGTTACCGTGGAAATGTGCGTGGCTTTACGCCAAGTTTAGGTTTTATACATCGCGATTTGAGCCTGGAAACGTTCGTACGCAACATTTCTGTGCGTACGCACCGTTTATACATGAGGCCCCTGGACTGTTGGAGGAAACCCACACTGACATGGGGAGAACATGCAAACTCCAAGCAGGCAGGACCAGGGACACAAACCCTGGTGTTACTAGAAGGCGGCAGTGCCACCACTGAGCTACAGCGCCACCTGTAGGTTCAGTTTCAGTTTTGTTTTGTTTTTTTAATTTATTAAAAATCAAATAACATTCCATACAAGCAAGTCAAGTTTTACAAAACTAGATTCGAAAACAAATCAACCCCCAGTTTCAGTTTATTTTTGTATAGTGCTCTTCAATGAGTCCAGTCATACAGCACTCCGTCAAGTTTTACAAATGCAGCTTTTACTATGACTAGCAACAAAATGGTTTGAAACTGATTAACATAAGCAGAGCCCAGCGGTATTTGGCTATTAATTAATTGCTGAACTATGGATGATCTACTGGTGCCAATTTAAACCTGCTCTGCTTCCTTATGACATAAAAATGTCATTTACCCAGATGAGCAATTAACAGAGAACACACTTATCAAACAAACCTTCCTTGTCCAGAACAGAATTTAATGTGAGGTTGTGTTTAAGACAACTATGGTGTGGTATGCCTTGCACATTTTCGGCCTCCTGGCCTCAGGTGGGCAGTGTGACGAACTTTCAAAGTAAATGAGTCAGTGGCTCCCCTCGAATTACCTACCACACTAACACCTTTCCGCACTGAGGCTACCCAGCTGGTAATGTTAGGTATCAGGATTCTGTCTGCCCCTCAGTCAAAGGCAACCTACATGAAAGCACTTAGCCCAGTTATAAGAAAAGCCATGTGACTCTAAGGTGGCCCTGTGTGAGTGGGATTGCAGGAGTGTTTGTGTGTGTGCATAACCTGCGAAAGACCTGCACTCCATCCAGGTTGTTACCTGCCTTACTTACACCTTATGGTTCTGTCATGGGTTTGGCCCTCATAACTCTGAACTGGGTTAGTCAGGTTTAATAGTGGAATGATGGATGAATGAAATGGGTGGTCATCTGAAGGAATGATGGGTCAAAAGACAAGATAAATGTTGGGGTACCAACCCAGCTTTGCCTGTTTACTTGCAAACTGAAAAACAAACAGCGCTCAATGGCGCAAGTACAAACAAAAAATGTCGCCCTCTAGTGTCCTAACAAAACAAGGCTTCTTCAGGTGCTTTTCTCTGGGCTTGCAGGAGCTCCATCTCCACTGCTCTCCAGTCAACAAGTGATGCTTCCTTCCAGGTGGCTGGGCTTTTAAGGTCCTGGGACTGGAAGGGGCGAAGTTAGTTGTCTTCCTTGGGTTGTTTCTTGGCACTTTGGAGACAAAGGAAGACAACACATTTACCGTCAGCACCCCCAGCCACCCTCGGCCCGCAGCAGAATTACATACCTAGGAGAAACCCGGATGGTGACCCTCTGACACATATGTGTGACAGACGTGAAGTACTCATAAAGAAAAATCCAGTGGAGGACTGCCATCCCTGCTACTAGAAGATCTCCAATTTATTCTGCTAAAGTAGCCATTTTATTAGAATGAGCTAAATTTTAAAACTAAAATCAAGAACACAGACTCCAAGCTCATTCAGCCACAAAGACAAAAAAGAAGATTTCAAGCTGAAATCATAAGAAGAATCCAGAAAGATGAAAAACACAATAGCCAACAGTTATGCAGGGTTCTGTTATGTTTTAGACTGGGTTCTTTACTTGACTTATGTTTAAATTCCTTTTCTTTTTCATTCAATTTTCTGTTTGGATTATTTATTATGATTATTTCTGTTAATGTCATGTTCATTTGTCACTTAGTCATCATGTTTAATGTATTGTTATGTATTAGTCAGTCAGTCAGTCAATCAGTCATTGTCCAACCCGCTATATCCTAACTACAGGGTCACACAGGGTCTGCTAGAGCCAATCTCAGCCAGCACAGGGCACAAGGCAGGAACAAACCCCAGGCAGGGCGCCAGCCCACCACAGGGCAAACACACACACACCCGCACACCAAGCACACACTAGGTACAATTTAGGATCGCCAATGCACCTAACCTGCATGTCTTTGGACTGTGAGAGGAGACCCATACAGACACGGGGAGAACATGCAAATTCCACGCAGGGAGGACTCAGGAAGCAAACCCAGATCCCCTTGCTGCGAGGCAGCAGCGCTATCACTGTGCCACCGTGCCGCCCTGTTATGTACTAATATGTGTTTATATATTTTATTGATATTAGCTGTTTTTGAGTTATTATGTGTCATATTTGAATGTATTTTCTGTTATGTCTATCATTATGTGCTGTTCTTTTAAATGTCCCTCTGTTCTTTCTTCTTTGTGGGTGGAGCTCCAGGAGGCGGGGATACAATAACATCTCCACCCCTGAGCCCTCCCTTTAGCTATTTAAGTTAGCTGAGAAGGCTCAGGAGTAGGAGATCACTTCATTTACTGTAGACATCTGTGAGTATTGCTATTTTTATTATTAGATTTACTGGTTAGTTCCAACTTAACATTCTGATTTCTAGATAGAGTTTTTTTTACACTTGTTTGCTGTAAGATTACCATTTAGGCAACTCCTTTGTCTCTTTTTGCTCTGTTGAGAATTTCTGCATTTTTCTATTTTTAATTAAATAAATTTTCAATTTATAAGAATGCCCAGAGTGGGCTGGGCGGTCCCATGGTCTGGTACCCCTGCAGATTTTATTTTGGATTTTTTTTTGTTTTTTCTGTCCTCCCTGGCCATCGGACCTTACTCTTATTCTATATTAATTAGTGTTGTCTTATTTTAATTCTTACTTTTTTCATCATGTAAAGCACTTTGAGCTACATTATTTGTATGAAAATGTGCTATATAAATAAATGTTGTTGTTGTTGTTGTAAAGATATTTTGTTGCTCTTTTACTTCACAAGTTGGGGTTTGATAGTTATTTAATAGAACTGATGTGGCAGGTGGATGGGTTCTGGGTACTGGAAGTGAAGACATCAAAAGGTGCCAGACGTGACATCATAACGTGGCAAAATGTTACGTCTGACTGTCCATCTGCTTGTGAGCTACGTTCAGTACTGGATTGTTTCAGTTTTGTGCAGCATGTTGGTTTTTCAACCCATGCTAAGGGCCATATTCTGGATCTTGTATGTTCCACTGGTCTGCAGGATGTTTGTACATCCGGTAGGTACTGTTATTGGTATCTCCGATCACAAGCAGATGGAATTTTGCTTCACTTATCCCCTCCCTAAAATAAGTCTAAAATCTAAAATAACCTATCGTAATATCAAGAACATTGATCAGTTATCCATCTCTATGTCTGTTGGTCCTTCCTGTCTCCATGATGTTTCTGGGTTGTCTTGCCCTGTGCAGATTTTATCTCTATATAATTCCACATTGTCACAAATTTTGGATCATTACGCACCTATTAAATCCTTGGTTGTTCCTACTACCCGGTCATCTCCATGGTTTACAGCAGAATTGCATACCATGAAACAAACTGGTCGCCGCTTGGAAAGGCTCTGGAAGAAGACTGGTCTGGCTGTTCACGCCCTGACTTACACCGAACATCTGAAGGAATACAGATGTGCCTTGTCGGCGGCACATTCAAAGTACTATTCTACTCTCATTGACTTTGGCACTTGTCGCCCTAGGTCTCTTTTTAATACAGTTAACAGACTTTGTCAACCTGCTGTTAAAAATCCTTATTTCTCCGTTGAGCACTGTAATCTATTTTTGGACTATTTTCAGTCAAAAATTATGACCATATATCAAAGTTTCTCTACTAACCATTCCTCATCTCTGTCGACTGATTATACTAAATCTACAGTTTATTTATCTAAATTTAACCTCACTACACCAACTTCTATTGCTGAAGTAATATCTAAATTAAATCAATCTACCTGTCACTTAGATCCTGCCCCTACTTTACTGATTAAGGCTTGCACTGACAAACTTTATGCCTCCATTTCTCACTTTATCAACTGTAGTTTCCGCACCCGTGTTGTTCCAAGTGATTTAAAAACTGCTGCTGTAACCCCTGTTTTAAAAACACCTGGCTCAGATCCCTTACAGCTCAAATTGTATCACCCAATTTCTAATCTTCCATTTATGACTAAGATCTTAGAAAAGGTTGTTGCTGCTCAACTCCATGATTATTTAAATCTGCATATCCTGCTTGAGCCTTCTCAATTAGGATTCAGAGCCCTACATAGCACTGAAATTGCTTTACTTAAGGTAGCCAATGACTTACTTATAACCACAGATTCTGGGATGGCCGCTATTCTAGTTCTTCTTGACTTGAGCTCAGCGTTTGATACAGTTAACCATAACATTTTACTGTCCCGACTTTCAGCTATTGGTATCTCTGGTGCCGCTCTTTCTTGGTTCACATCATACCTCAGTGAATATCAGTATTATGTCTTCATTAGGGAACACAAATCTGCCACTACTTCACTCACACAAGGTATCCCTCAAGGGCCAGTTCTCGGTCCAATCCTCCTCAACATCTGTATGCTCCCATTAGGTGAGATTATTCGTCGGTATGGTCTGAGCTTCCACTGCTATGCCGATGACACACAACTTTATGTAAGCGTTGAGGAAACTGCAACATCTTCACCTGTTGCACTGACTGACTGCATTCGGGAAACCAATCACTGGATGACAGATAATTTTTTACAACTCAGTCCTGATAAAACAGAAATCTTATTAGTTGGTACCAAATCTGTCCTCTCTACCCTTCGTGGCTAAAAATGGACATTAATGGAATCCTGGTTCAACCCCCAGCATCAGTCCGTAATTTGGGTGTCATCTTTGATCAGCTTCTTACTTTTCAACCACACATTAGCTCAATAGTACAGACAGCTTTTTTTAATCTTCGCAACATTGCTCATCTGCATTCTTTCCTCAGTGTGACAGATACTGAGACCCTCATTCATGCTTTCATCACTACCCATCTGGACTATTGCAATGCTTTGTTTTATGGCCTCCCAACTAAATATATCAGTAGATTACAATATGTTCAGAATTCCACTGCTCGTTTACTTACACACACTAAAAAAATCTGCTCACATCACTCCTGTCCTCTATGATTTACATTGGTTACCAGTTTCTTCAAGAATCAAATATAAAATTGTTCTTCTCACCTTTAAAGCCCTTCATGGTTTAGCCCCTCATTATCTGTCGGAGCTGCTGCTTCCTTACACTCCTGCCCATGCATTACAATCATCGGACGCTAAGTTACTCACTGTACCTAAATGCAGGTTAGTAACTATGGGTGGCAGAGATTTCAGAGTGATAGCTCCTAAAATTTGGAATTCTCTTTCTCTCAGCCTTCACGAGGAAAAATCTATTATTAATTTCAAACTTCTGTTAAAAACACATCCTTTCAATGAGTATTATTCTTTTTCATGTATGTCATTTCTACTGTCTTGTTAATGTGTGTATTGAATTGTAAAGTGTCCTTGAGTGTATGAAAGGCGCTACATAAATAAAACTTATTATTATTATTATTGTTATCATCAGTGGGTGGACCAGTGGTGAGGTCACTGAGAGGCGCCGTCTTTGGCTGGTCTACAGAGGGATAAGAGGAGAGAGGATCAGATGACAGCACCAACCCCTGTTCTGGGTGAAAAAGAATTCTATTTGAGCCTGTAAGCCATCTCCCATGTGCATGTGTGTGACAATATATATTTAGATAGTGTCACACAGGTGCAAGTAGGACACAGCTAAAGGGCTTGAGTAATTCTAATACTACATCAGACCAGGGGGCGGCAGGATGTACTGACTGTCTTTCTCAGTTCCTTGCAGATCATTCCCAGGAAATCCCACCAGGTTCCAGCACCAGGGATGACGTCATTTCCAGTTCCAGCCCTGATGACGTCACTTCCTCTACGGGCCTTTAAAGCCGCCAGCTTACCTCCATTTTGGCAGTTCGGATTTGGACTCGATCTTGTGAACATCTCTGTTCAAATACTTAAACTTTTTCATCCAGGTTATAACATATGGGTGGCTGCCCCAAACCTTTATGATGTCTGGAGTGGTTGACTTATCACAATAAGTAATATATATAGATATTACACCCTGTATAATTACATGAATAATACATTTTTAAAAAAGTGCATAATAAATGCAGTGCAAGTCTTCCTCAGACCAGAGTCCTCTTAGGTGACTGACAAAGATGGGAATTCCTCTGGTTATGAGGCGGGTACAGATGGCGGACCCCAGAAGCGATGCTGCCAATCTTTCTTTCTGCAGATGGAGAAAGGAGAAGCCGTTATCATACTGCACCAACCTCTGCATTGGCAGAGAATTACCATCACCACATGACATTACAGTATATATACAGTATAGGTATAGATTTACAGGTTACTTGGCTATTCTGTTATTTATTTGGCATATTTTCAGTTCATATGGCAAATGAGTTGCTTCCTGTCTATTTAACAGTTCAACTTGATATTTGCCATTGTCACATATGTGTCATGACTGGGGAATCCCAAAAGCACAAAAGTTCCAAAAGCACTTCAAAGGTTGCCTTCTAGGTGGAGATAAGACCCTCAAAACCCCCGACTAGACATCAAAAAGGGCCTTGAAAAATCTTGATGAAGTAAAAAGGTTTATTTGCTAAATGGCTCTGCAATGCACTAAGCCCCGAACAGCACAAGGAATTGCCTGTAAAGGAAACGCAATCCACAATGAACAAAGTCTCAACACAGAATCCGGAGGTGTAGTCAAATACAGAGCAAAGGTTTAATTAAGAATAAAACACAGTTCCAAAACAGAACCCAAAGATGTATTAAAAAAAAAGAGCACAGGGTCAAAATACCAGAAAATTAGGAATCATTAGCATACAGCACAATAACCACAAAAACTCTCCACTTCCTAGCGCAGGGGTCCTCAATCACAGTCCCGGAGGGCCGCAGTAGCTGCAGGTTTTCTTTCCAGCCAGTTTCCTAATTAGAGCTCAATCATTGCTGATAATGAAACTTGGTATTTAACTTAAGACAAATTTTAGTTACAGGGGGTCCTCGGGTTACGACACAGTTCCGTTCCTATAACAGTCATGTAACCTGAATTTTGGTGTAAGTCGAAACACACCCTAGCCTAAGTCACTTATCTATCCTAACACATTTGCAAAATCATAATCTAGAAGATAAAAACACAACTAAGCCACAGAAAAAGGAAAAGAACATAAATATACTGTACTGTACACTGTGCTGTAATAACAGAAAAAATGACAAAAACTGAGTGTAAAAAAATTCCTTACCTTTATTCCTTCTGATCTCTTTACAATTTCTAATTTCACATCCATTGTGATGGCTTTCCTCTTCTTCGAAGCTCTACCATCTGAAGACCCTGACTTTCATTTAGGAGCCATGATAAAGGTCAAAAAGTCACCAAACAAAACAACACAAACGGAACACTTCCGCTGCGAACAACCAAACTAGTTTGCCAACTCCCTCACTCATACGCCGCGTTACTGCGTGTTCTTCCGCTGCAAGCAACCAAACTACTTCACCCACGTAGTCTGTAAGTACAACGCTTGAAGTAAGCTGAAACACTCACGTCTCAATTTTTTTAAGTTTTTATGGGAGTCAAATGTCGTATGTCGAGACGTTGTAACCCGAGGACCCCCTGTACATTGTACATCAGAGGTCCTCAATTACAGTCCTGGAGGTCTGCAGTGGCTGCAGGTTTTTACTTCAACCAGTTTCTTAATTAGAACCCTTTTATTTACTACTAAAGCTTACTTTTAGTTATCTTACCTGTTACAATTCAGAGCCCTTAATTGCCTATTTTAGTTTTTAGCAGCTGCATTTAATTGTTGCCTTTTTTCTTAAGCAGACATTAGTTAATAATGGAATGCAGAAAACCAATAAACCAGCAGCTCTGCAGCTAACGTGCTTCCTTTTAGACCTGTGCATATAAACATTTAAAAATGTTTAGAAATAAATGAGAGGGGAATTGGAAGGACCATTAAGTTCACATCTATTCTGGTCTACAAAACCCAGGGATAATGTTCTCAGAGAAGGAAACTCTACAGTGCAATTAAAATTTCTCTTGGATGAACAAAAGCACTAACAAGCCGAACAGTTAAATATAAATTATCAGCAAGGACTGTCCTCTATTTAGGAAACTGGCTGGAAGGAAAACCTGGAGCCACTGCGGCCCTCCAGGACCGTGACTGAGGACCCCTGCCCTAGCGCATTTGACTTGAACCACCAGGGACTATGGAAGGCCTTCCCTTAAATAGGGTGGAGGGCCGTCCCTGGTGGTGATTGGCAGGTGACCACACCCCCTCTGGGAACCACCCACAAAAGACATGGGACATAACCTGTTACAAATAGACACAAAGAAAAATGTACATAATAAACAAAAGAAACATGAATACAAATAAATAATACAAAATTAGACAAGACAGACCAGAAACATGACTTAGAACTCCAGCCAGGGGAGAAATGCTGGCTGAAATATTTACATTTGAGATGTAACTGGTTAACATTTCTTTTCCCAATTAGAACACAGGTGAGGCAGGTGAAGGGACTTGCTAAGGGTCACGCAATATCAGTAGCAGGATTTAAACCCACCATCTCAGGGTTTGAAGTCCAAAGCCTTAACCAAAGCGCCACACTGTAACATAACAGTATCAGAGTCACCTTCCAAGCTTGTCTAAGGTAAGCACTACTACTACTGCGGGACGCCAGGGGGCGCAATCTCCAACTCTCTCATCTCTCTCATCAACCTCAGTTCAGAGAAGACCCCCACTGAGGGTAATTGACCCCAGCCCTTTGGTGCCAGGAGCTATAAAAACAAGGTGCTCCTGAAAGGTGGCGTCTCATTCAGGAGACGAGTTACCCACGTTACGGAGCTCCGACCCTGTGACTGGACCACTCTCCAGAGCCTTTTGATTTGAAGTCAACGTATTAAAGATGGTTTAGTTAACCCTTTGCGCTATCAGGTGCCTGTTATTTTCAGTTCTTTTTGTTTTTTGCAAGTAAACAGAGTGGCCTGGCTGACACCCTAATAATCTTTCAAGTCCTGTCCTCCTCTTGAGTGAGGGACACCATATAAGCTGGATATATGAGATATGAGAGATTTGCCACATAAGTGAGACATCTGACATACAAGCTGGGCTTTCACATTATACACTGGATGTTTGCTATTTTGCACAATAAAAGACACAAAACATTTGATATACAAAAAAATAGCGCACTGTTTCAGAAATGGTGCCCCCTGCGTACATACTGTGTGTTTAAGTGGCATTCATACCTTCAAACACACTGATGATCTTCTAGTGTGTGCCGAGCAGAGGGTGACCCTGAGGTGGGTCATACAGGGCTCTCCAGAGCTACTGGAGATAATCTCCCAGCCGTCGCCTCTGCCACTTAACTCACCCTGACCGGCTGTTCAGATTCTGCTCAAGCTATCCCAAGCTGAACCTCCCTGTAGACGAAGCTGCAGATCAGAGAGAAATCTAACACGCCCCAGAGTGACGCACAATAGTGCCGGCAGGCTCCAGGATAATAAAAGCAAATCCCCTTCATTGTGAAAGTAAGCCATTTTTCCCCAAGCCTCTCGAGTGCAATGAGCAGGCATGCCTCACCTGCTTCACATACAGAGAAGAAAGGATATGTGCAAAACAATGTGCCGTCTGCCTTGGAGACTGAAGGTAAATAAGGAAGAATGTGTATGGAGAAAATAAAATGAGTGTCTAATTCCTGCTTGGAGTTTGCCAAATGGCATTTTAAAGACTCTTAGAGAATGAGGGGAAAGGAAAAGATTCTCTGGTGTGATCAGACAAAAATGGAACTCTTTGGGAAAAACTCCACCATGTCTGGTGAAGACCAAGCTCTGCTCGTTACCTGCCTAGTACCATCCCAACATTGAAGCATGATGGTAGTAGCATCATGCTATGGGGGCGCTTCTCAGTGCCAGACACAGGGAGACTGGTCAGAAGTTAGGGAAGAACAAAAGGAGCCAAAGACAGAGAGGAATTTGAAGAAAACCTGCTCCAGAGTGCAGTGACCTCAGACCGGGGCAACGGATCACCTTTTAACACGACAATGACCCAAAGCACACAGCCAGAGTTGATCACTGGCCCTCCCTGTCACCCTGCACCTACCTGAGCCAATGTGTCAATGTCCAGTCATCAGTCACCTCCTGGTTCAGCCACTACATTTACTAACGTGTGCTATTGTACAGCGTTGGTCACCACAGTCCCCCACTATATCAGAAACTTTGTTATCTCTCTTCTGTGTGAAAGCATAAGATTAAAAACTTTTCTTGGCCTTCATTACACATGGGGTAAGTAACAGATAAAAAAAACATCACATTTAGGTGGAGTTCACGTTTAAATCTGTTTGGTCTCAAGCTGAGTAGGCTGTGTGAGAACCTAATCCAGGTCTTCAGAATTCTCAAAAGTATTAATAAAATCGATCCATCAGTTATTTCAATGAAACAGTGACTCAAATACTCCAGGGCACCTAGTGGACACTATGGAGAACTGCATTTACTGTAACACTGACGTCAGTCGGGAGGTGCTTACAGGTTCAGAGGTTTATCGGGTCATCTGTGTCACACGTACAGAATGCAGTGAAATTCAAACTTGTATGTGCCAATGACTTGAAACGTCAGTCTTCTTAACCTCAGAACTGCTCTCTTCCTTATCTGAAACAAATGACCCTACAGTGGGTTCAGAAAGTATTCGAACCCCTTCACACACCCCTGCACACTTTATTGTGTTGCAAAATTAGATTTAAATGGATAAGCTTACCAATTTTGCCCATCAGTCTACGCTCAACCCATGAAGACAAAGTGATAACATCTATATATATATAAAAAGTCAAAGCCCTCACTGACTCCTCACTAATTTTCCCAATTTCCATATACGTGGGAAGCTGAAATTTCACGTGCTCATTCCTTGCTGTGTACTTTCAAAAGTTAGGTATGTTTCATGTCCTATTGCAACACCCAAGGGGGGGAAACGGGTGTACCCTCTAAACTGTATATATAGATAGGGGAAACCCCTGCTCACTATTTCAGTGACTTCCAATATATGAAGGAAACCCAAATTTCCCATGCTCATCCTTTACACTGTACTTACAAACGTTAAGTATGTTTCATTTTGCACCGTGACCCGTAATGAACTTTCGAAAATAACGTCTTCTTTTTGGTGGTTCTCACCATTATGCTGTAAAGAACTTTCGGAACTGACCTCTCCTTTTGGTAGTTTCACTCCTTATTTCACTGCAGAGACGCACAAGGGCCACCCCCGGTCCCCCTTCCTTTTTCTGCATGGCCGCTGACCGTGCACCTACCATGTGGTTGGCTCCCTGCTCATATATATTAATGACATCCCGCGCTCATGTGCCTCCTCACTCGCTTTCTTAGTTTCCTCAGTTGTTCGTCGTGCTCACTGCTCCCTTCTTCTTTAATCCACCTCTTCAAGCCTGTTATTGTTCGCCCTGCTTCACATCTTCCTACTGGTGACTCCTGCCTTTTCATTTAGTTTCTTCACACTCTTAATCCTCCAGGCATGCCACCGCGCACTCTACTTTTGAAGGTCGGCGCACCAATTATGTTACTACGAAACTTACAACCACCAACACTTTGTAACGGCATCAGGCTTCAGATCAAATCTCTGCACAAGAACCTCATTGAGGCAACTGTCTTCACTGGCACTGGCTCAGCGGAAACTGGATTTATTCCTCGCATCCCTCTCATACCTTCTGACCTCCCATTCCAATTCAAACACCTCCAATTTCCAGTTAGGGTCTGCTTCGCTATGACAATAAATAAGTCACAGGGCCAGACTCTAAAAACAGTCGCCATTGACTTGACACAAGATTGCTTCTCACATGGTCAACTGTACATTCCATGCTCAAGAGTAAGATCAGCAGACAGCTTGGTCATTTTACAGCCCGAGGGCAGAACTGCAAACGTCATTTACAAAGAAATCCTTACATCCTAAAAATGTGCATTTCTCATACACAACATTTACAATTATAAATTAAACTCTTTACAATCATCAAATTTACTCTCAATACTAAAACAAGCCTACGACAATTACATTGACAATCATGTTACGTTATTTTTGAAATGTTTCCTTTTCTTTTTCATAACATCTTTAACACACTACTTCTCCACTGCGAAGTGCGGGTATTTTTCTAGTACTTTAATAAAGGTTTGCAAATTTATTAAAAATCAAAATCTGAAATTTCTCATTTATTCCTTTAAGTATTCAGTCCCTTTGCTGTGGCACTCCAAATTGCTTTAATTATCCTTGAGATGTGTCTAGAACGTGTTTGGAGTCCACCTGTGGCAAACTGAATTGACTGGACATCATTTAGTAAGGCACACACTCTGCATGTGAGGACAAAAACCAAGCCATAAAGTCCAGTGAACTCTCTGAAGACCTCCATAATCAAACAGTGGTGAGGTTAAGATCAGGGATAAAAACAATTTCTAGAGCTTTGAGTGTTCCCAGGAGCACAGTGGCCTCATGAATTGTGAAATGGACGACGTTTTGGACCACCGGGACTACTTCTAGAAGTTGGACACCTGGCCAAACTTTGTAACCAGGCAAGAAGCGTTTTTGTCAGAGATGAACAAGAGGCCAATGATCACTTTAAAAGAGCTCCAGAAGTCACCAGTATGCCTGATTGATGGAGTGCTGCAGAGATGGCTGACTGCCTGACAGGTTCTTCTATCTAAGCAGCACTCCATCAAGCAGGTGTTTATAGCAGAGTGGCTAAAATAATAAATCTGCATTTTTGCCCATTAATCTGCATTCAATAATCGATAATGATAAAGTGAAAATGTTTTTAAAAGGGTTTTCAAATTTGTTAAAAATAAAAAACTGTATTCTTTCAATCATAGATGTATTCAGACCCTTAATTCAGTATTTTGTAGAAACCCCTTCTACAGCAATTACATCTTTATGTCTTTTTTGGTTTTAAGCACCTTGACTGGGACAGTTTATCCCATTCTTCCTGGCAGATCCTCTCAAGCCCCATTAGATGGATGAGAAGTTTCTTTAAATTGCCATCTTCAGGTCTCTCCATAGATGTTCAATGGGATTCAAGACAAAAGAGCATGCCAAGGAGCAGTCACCATTCAGGGGACGACGTGGTAGTGGTGCAGAGCTACAAGTACCTGGGGGTTCACATGAACAACAAACTGGACTGGTCTGATAACACGGTGGTGCTGTACAAGAACGGCCAGAGTAGATTGGACTTGCTAAGGAGACGCAGGTGTTCTGATGTATTCAGCAAACAGCTGGAAATGTCCTACCAGTCTATAATAATCAGTGTGGTGCAGTATCCTGGGGAAACAACCTGAGCAGAAAACAACCACAAACTTACCAGGAAAGTCTGAACCATCACAGGGTGAACCATGGACACACTAGAAGCTGTTATGGAGAAGATAATGATGGCAAAATTGGATGCCATCATGAAAAATCCCCACCATCCCCTCCAGGATGTGTTCTCATGGCTCATTCTGCCATGCTAGTGGTGATCCTTTCTACCTATTGCTCTTAGGCAATTGAATGCTTCCTCCTGATACACTCATTAAGTTCATTTTTAAATTTCTGCACAATATACATGTATTTATTTATTTATCTTTTATTTTCATTGATTAATTGATTGATTGGATGTATTATTTGTCCTGTGAGTCTGTATTGTTTTTTATGTTTTTGTTGCTGCATGCATCTGAATTTCCACATGGGATCAATCAAATTTATCTCATCTCATCTAATCTAACCTAGTTAAGTCTGGGTTTTGGCTGGGCTGCTCAAGAACAGTCACAGACTTGTCCCAAAGCCACTCCATATTGCCCTGGCTCTATACTTCAGGACATTGTCATACTCAAAGGTGAACTATCGCCCCAATCTGAGGTCACTGCACTCTGCAGCAGGTTTTCTTCAAGGACCTCTCTGTTTTTGGGTGCTTTAATCCCATATAGCATGATGCCGCCACCACCTGGCTTCACCGTAAGGGTGGCATTAGACAGATGAGGAGCAGTGGAGCACTTGGAGTTTTTCCCCAAAGAGTTCAATTTTGTCTGATCAGACCAGAAAATCTTTTTTCTCAGGCTCTCAGAGTCCTTTAAATGCCATTTGATAAACTGAAAGCAGGAATTAGAGACTCTTCCATAAATACATGATTGATGGAGTGCCGCTGAGGACTTCTGAAGTTCTGTTAGAGTGACCACTGAGTTCTTGGTCCTACCTGACCAAGGCCATTCCTGCTTCTTTAATTAGTGTCACGCATGCGCTTCAGAGGGTCACCCTCCAAGTTCTTCCCAGGTATGTGGCACCATCGTGGGCCAAGAGGGGGCGCTGCCTCTAACTGTCTTGTCTTTCTGTTCCTCCACAGAGTAGAGAAAACCGCCCAATGAGGGCAACTGACTCTACCCCTTCCAGTCCCTGGGGCATAAAAACACGACAGCCTGGAAGGAGGAGTCACTTCTTTTCCAAGTGACAAGAGCAAAGCAGCTTCTCAATCATTTGACAGCAGATAGAACATCCATTATTGTACTGGCCACATTATTCAGTTGGCCAGAGTTTTTATATCTTTTTTACGCCATCGAGTGTTGTTTTTGCTTATACTGTTAAATAAATGGGGGCAGCCTTCTTGATGCCCCAACATTTCCTGTTTGAGCCTGCCATTCCCTGGGAAGAGTCCTGCTGGTTCCAAACATCTTCCACTTCACAATTATTAAGACCACTGTGCGCTCATGAACACTCAAGCCTTTAGAAACGGTTTTATCTCATTGCCCTGATTTATGCCCCACTACAATCTGATTGCGGAGGTCTACAGAGAGTTCCTTGGACTTCATGCCTTGGTTTTTGTTCTGAGATGTAAACTGTGGACCTCACATACACAGGCACATGTGCACCTTTCTAAATGATGTCTGATCAATTCAATGTGCCACAGGTTCTAGAAACATCTCAAGAAGACTCAAAGCAAACAGAATCCATCTGACAGCAAATGGTCTTACTTACATGCTTTTTGATCTTGAATAGACTTGCAGACCTTTCCAAAAACATGGTTTCACTTTGTCATTATGGGTTATCACATATCGATTGATGGACAAAAATGGAAAATGTATCCATAATTAAATCTACAACAGGATAAATTTTGCTGAAAGCGAAGAGGTCTGAATACTTTCTGAATCATGAAGTTACAATTAGAATGTGAAGCTAAAGTGTAAGTATTCAGACACATCAGTGTGGATTTGTGTAACAAACTACTGAGTCACGACGTTGAGGAGGAACCCTTGACGGCTTTTCGTTGAGTTATCGGACCAGCTTGGCTATTAGTTAATCAAATGAGTTTGTCGGACTGAATGGTTTCTTCTCGGTTGGGAGGTGTCCTCTCTATCTATCTATGTGCGTTGTTAAGCACTTTTAAATTTTCTTTGGTCCACGTGGTAAAGCAGAAGCCAGCTTTAGTGTTTAAAAGTGTCCATCTTCCAAAAACCTGAAATAAAATAAAAGAAAGGCTGCTGCCCCGACGGACAGCACTACGCTAGGAGCGCGCTGGCACACACATACACATTAGAGAGAGGGGTGATGTGGCTCTGACGCGGCCAATGTCCGGAAGCACAGGCTTTGAAGATGGGCCTGTGTCCATTCCAGCTGTCCCCTTTTCCTGCTCTTTGTCTCCACTAATAACAGATTCCCTGAATCATTCTTAAGTAGGAGAATGACACTCAGAGCAGGATCTGCTAGCCATTTGGGAAAAGAAACAGACGTCCATTGTCCAAATTCTATCTGTGGCCGGCATGACTAATGTGCACACTCAGCGCCGCGATGGCACTCATAACTTTGGCTTTAATCAGCTGGGTGTGACAGTCTGCTGGGAAAGCCCATGCTGGCCACCGCAGTGGATGGTGGGCATGGCCTGCCCCCTCTGGCAGTCACTTGATACCGTTGACCCATCTTGAATAGAAGCCCTTGGCAGACAGTTCAGCAATTTGTCAAACTGAATCTGCAAATTACGAAGGGTGCAATGGGAATGAAGCGCAGATACAAGATCAAAATAAAGATGACAGGCAGGGAATTCTGAGCTGCAGCCGATGAGTGGGGAGCTTCTGAGGTTAAAGGGACAGCCTTCTGACCTCCGACAACCAGCAGATCCAATTTCAAAATGACTTCCTTCAAAGGTTTTTTTGTATTTTTTTTTTTTTTGGTTTTGTGTGGTTTTTGTTTGACAGATTATAATAATTTATTCTGGAGGTTAAGGGATGATAATTGTGAGCAGGTTTCAATTGTGAGAGACAGAAGGCTTCCTTGTCAAACAGCAAACAACAAATGCAAATATGACTGGCAAAAAAATTTAAAAAAAAAAGAAATGCAACTGTTTAGTATTGTCGATGGCCATTCACGCAAGAGTATGTCTGGCCAAAATGTTTTCAATTATAGTTCTGTCAGTCAGATTGAAAGATTTCATATTCCTGTCCCAGTTAACGGGGCCTCAGAGTCAAACTAGCAGGAGATAAAGTTAAATCTGTTTAAAAATGGGAAAGGAAGCACCTAAAGAGAATGACCCATCCATCCATTTTTTATTTTTATTTTATTATTTTTTATTATTATTTTTATTATTTATTTATTTCATTACAAGGTGTATCTTGGAGGTTTCAACATAAGATTATTAAGGATAAGACTGAGCAACACCTGGCAAGGACAGGAGTTATTAGGAACAGTCAGTGTGGGGTCAGAAGATGGAGGTCGTGTTTTACTAACATGCTGGAATTCTATGAGGAGGCAACAAAAGGATACGATCAAAGTGGAGCAGATGAAAATATTTATCTGGACTTTCAGAAAGCATTTGATAAGGTGCCACATGAGAGGTTGGGCATCAAATTAAAAGAAGTGGGAGTTCAGGGTGATGTTTGTAGATGGGTGCAGAATTGGCTCAGACACAGGAAGCAGAGGGTGATGGTGCGAGGAACCTCATTAGAACTGGCTGATGTTAGGAGTGGTGTCCAGCAAGGGTCAGTGCAGGGGCCGCTGCTATTTTTAATAAATATAAATGATTTAGATAGGAATATAAGTAACAAGCTGGTTAAGTTTGCAGATGATACCAAGATAGGTGGATTAGCAGATAATTTGGAATCTGTTATATCATTACAGAAGGACTTGGATAGCATACAGGCTTGGGAAGATTTGTGGCAGATGGAATTAAATGTTAGTAAATGTAAAGTGTGACACATTGAAGTAAAAATGTTAGGTTTGAATACACAATGGGTGGTCAGATAATCGAGAGAACGCCTTATGAGAAGGATTTAGGAGTCAAAGTGGACTCTAAGCTATCAACTTCCAGCCAGTGTTCAGAAGCCACTAAGAAGGCTAACAGAATGTCAGATTATATAGCGCCTTGATGTGTGGAGTACAAGTCTAAGGAGGTTCTGCTCAAGCTTTATAACACACTGGTGAGGCCTCATCTGGAGTCCTGTGTGCAGTTCTGATCTCCATGCTACAAAAAGGACATAGCAGCACTAGAAAAGGTCCAGAGAAGAGCAACAGGGCTGAGTCCAGGGCTACAGGGGACGAATTGTGAAGAAACATTAAAAGAGCTGAGCCTTTACAGTTTAAGCAAAAGAAGATTAAGGGGAGACCTGATTGAAGTGTTTAAAATTATGAAGGGAATTAATCCAGTGGATCAAGACTGTGATTTTAAAATGAGTTCATCAAGAACACGGGGACACAGTTGGAAACTTGTTAAGGGTAAATTTTGCACAAACATAAGGAAGTTTTTCTTTACACAAAGAACAATAGACACTTGGAATAAGCGACCAAGTAGTGTGGTAGACAGTAAGACTTTAGGGACTTTCAAAACTTGACTTGGTGTTTTTTGGAAGAAATAAATGGATAGAACTGGTGAGCTATGTTGGGCTGAATGGCCTGTTCTCGTTTAGATTGTTCAAATGTTCTAAAGACATGGCAGCATCACTGGGACCTCCTGCAACCATCCATAGTCATTCATTCAGAGTAAGAATGACCTGCTAACTCATGAAACAAGGCTACAAGGGGACTCACATGGCAGCAAGAATCCCACCACAGAACACACTCACTCATCCAGTCGTTTACTTGTTTTACAAATCTGCTCACTCCAGGGGTGACATGGTGGTGCAGTGGTATGGCCGCTACCTCAAAACAAGGAGGATCCTATCTTGGATTGTTAGTGTGGGTTTCCTCCCACAGTCCAAAGCCATGAATGTTTAGTGAATAGCTGTTGTTAAAATGACCCCTGATGTGTGTGTCCGTGAAGTCGCACTCAGATGGCCTACTGCCCTCTCCAGGGATTGATCCTGACTTGCGCCGAGATAGGCTCCAGCGTCCCTATGTTAAGGAAATGAATGAATGCTTAGTGCAGTAAATGTTTGCAGGGGCTGGTGCTTCTTAAATGTTACGTTATTGTTTATTTGTTCATTTTACAAACCTTATAATTACAATAGCGCATTTCTGGGGTTAGTGTGACTTTCTTGGCAGGACAGCCGAGCACAGTATGGCACCCTGCATAGTGATGGGAACAAGTTTGAATCAATGTTCAAACTCACTCTGCTGCACTGCGAATTTAAAATACTGTATATAAAATATGAACGTTAATGAAGTTAAATGGACCGATTAACAAGTTGCTACAGTGGAAATGTTCAATACAAACTGATTAACTAACTTTAATCAAGAAAAGCTTTGTTTTCACCAAGCCACACTAAAGATGGTCTATCCAGCAGGGGGCGCTAGCTCCCTTGTTAGAATGAGTTCTTTTGTAATTGCGGCATGTTACATAAGCCGAAACTATATAGACATAATATAACATGGCGATACCCCTCCATTAGTGATACAGCGGTAAGAAATCACATTGCAGAAATAACTTTAATGACGGTTTACGCGTGTCATAACAGACGAGGAAGCCATGACAAGCCCTTGTGTAGAGTCTGCCATTTTCATCTCTGCGTTGGAAGGATTTTCAGTATCAGCTGACGTTATATCCCATCCATCCGTCGGCTTCAAAGGTGTGCCGGGCAATGTTCCAAGGCTTTATACTTTTTCTTCATGTGCAGACCCCCACTTAGGCAAATTCTGCCATTCCAGACAAGGAAAAGAAGATCCAATGTCATGCTGACTCTGACACACAGAAATAGTACAATGCCCATTTCGTAGTTGTTCCTTTCTTATCTTCTAATGCTTGCCTAGCAGTTCTAAATGATGAGCCCCTGTGTGCTAAATCTGGCCTTGTGTTAGCTGTACATGTGAGTGGATTTATAAAATATTTTTTGTACAGAGCACAGTGACATATTAAACTTATGTACTTATTACAGATGGTTTGCTCAAACACAAGCTACAATTTTAGCTGCTGAATTCTTCATTTGATGTTATCTGAAGTGCCTGGCGCTGCCCAAGTATTTTTGTAGGATGGGTTAAGGAATGAAAACAAAGAGTTTTGTGTTGTTTCAAATGGTGACCCTGTTGTTATGGCTAGCTGTCCTATTTGTCATCCACACTTCCTGCCTATCACTCGGGACGTTCACATTCAGATGCATAATCAGGTTAAGGTGAATAACCCAGTTAAGGCAGAGACTTGGTTTCTTAATAATATGGCCAAAGTGTCTGGCATTGCCCGGGTTTTTTTTTGTAGAATAGGTTAAGGAACGAAGGCAAAGAGTTCTGTGTTTTTAAAATGGTGACCCTGTTGTTATGGCTAGCTGTCCATCTGTCACCCACACTGCCTCTCTGTCATTCAGTTGTGTTTACATGCACACACATAATCAGATTAAGGAGAGTAATCCGGTTAAGGCAGAAATCTGGATTCTTAATAATCCGTGTTTACATGTGCAAGTAATCTTCGGGAGTCCTCATTTGGCAAAACACTCCGACGTTGTTAAACTGAGCAAAAAATAGTTAACCATCATTACTGGCCACTGTGAATTCAAAAATAAGAATGAGGCCTGTGATCATTTTCTTGTGTTTTACAAATACTCTTAGTCACACTGACATGTTATTTATTGGTTTCTGTCACTGGATTGCATGCAGCACACTCTTTTCTGCATGGCTGTGCCATTGAGCCTCGCAAAGGACCTGCATACTGGTACATGTGCTTCTCACCTTACACCCAGTGCTGTGGGGGATAATAAAAATGCAGATATTTTTACTTCAATAAAATTACTCGTCACTTTAAAAATTTATTGTAGGGCGTATGAGAAGATGAAGGCAACCATTACGAAGGATATTAGGGAGGCTGAAAGTCAGTTAGAGAGGAATGTAGCAGATAAGGCCAGAAACGACCCAAAGAGATTCTTTCAGTATTTGAGCAGTAAAACAACAGTCAAGGAGGAGGTAAAGTACATCAAGAATAATAAAAGGGAATTGAAAAAATACAGACAGTGCTCTAAACTTGCATATTTCGGAGGTCTTCACAAGTGAGCAAGTGGATAACCTCCCAGAGGTAACAAGGACAACTAAGGAGGTTCTGAGTGATTTGGAAATTGTAGAGGGAGAAGAGCTGCTCACATTAAATAAGCTGAACTCAAACAAATCACCAGGGCCTGATAATATTTACCCTCAAGTTCTTAAGGAGGCTAGCTGTTATACTATGTTTTGTTATTAAGTTTAATGTCACTGTTCTCTGTGCCCACTGTTATGGGCTCATTCATACAGGCCGACCAAGTATGGTACACAGGGGCACAGCATCAGCGTTTAGAATTGCCGAGCCAAACACAGGACAAGAGAACCAAAGACAACTGGAGAACTGAATAGTCAGCCTAAAGACAGACTAGTATATTTCTGTCTTCTGTCAGCACACCATTCTCTTTCCTTGTTGGGAGAATGAGAACTGTATGTAGGCATTGTGCTATTCCTGTATTTTTGAAGGTGGGGTTTGAGTCCTTTCCTGTCCTTGTTTGGATTCAGAACCAAGAGCCTGCACATGGAGCAACCAGTATATAAGAATGGACCAATGGCCAACACACTTTGAAGCTGCTGGGCGGAAGATTATGTCTTCCGTCCAGTGAAAATCCTTTCAGCGTGGTGATGAGAGATGGCAGACTGCGTAGGTCAAGATACCCACATGCTTGATATGTTTGTCATAAGCTTTTTTTTTTTTTTTTTTGTTCTTTATTTCGTCTTATACGATTTCTCGTATTAGAAATTTGTTAGTTTTCGCATACCCCTTGGGGTCAGAACGCAGGGTCAGCCATTGTACAGCGCCCCTGGAGCAATTACAGGTTAAGGGTCTTGCTCAAGGGCCCAGCAGAGTAGGATCTCTTTTGGCAGTGACGGGGATTCGAACCAGCAACCTTCTGGATACCAGCGCAGATCCTTAGCCTCAGAGCCACCACTCTGTAATACCGCGTGAACCCATCAATAAAGAGCTAAATTATCCTTTTAACTTTTCGTGAAATCTTGTAACCGTCTTATTGCATGCTGGAGGGGGATAATACCTTTTTATTATTTAAATTCAGGTTAATTAAAAAGCCGCAATTGAAAAGAATACATTCCCAGAGAGCTAATGCCTCTTAAGGAAACACTAGCGAGTACAGATATAAACCCTTGACACATATTATTAGGAAGTCACTGCGCACTGGGGAAACTCCAAAAGACTGGAAACTGGGAAATATTATCCCATTATACAGATCTAAGCAACTACAGGCCAGTAAGCTTAACATGCATCTTAGGAAAATTAATGGAAGGAATTATTAAGGATAAGATTGAGCAATACCTGGCAAGAACAGGAGTTTTCCAGGGGGCTTCAGAAGAGGGTGATCATGCTTTACTAACAGGCTGGAATTCTATGAGGAAGCAACAAAAAGATACAATCAAAGTGGAGCTTATGATATTATTTATCTGGACTTTCAGAAAGCGTTTGATAAAGTGCCACATGAGAGATTGGGCATCAAACTAAAAGGAGTAGGAGTTTGTAGACGGGTGCAGAATTGGCTCAGACACAGGAAGCAGAGGGTGATGGTGTGAGGAACCTCATCAGAACTGGTTGACATTTAGTGTGGTGTTCCACAGGGATCAGTGCTAGGGCTGCTGCAATTTTTAATAAATATAAATGATGTGGATGGGAATGTTAGTAACAAGTTGGTTAAGTTTGCAGATGATACCAAGATAAGTGGACTGGCAGATAATTTGGAATCCATTATATCATTACACAGGGACTTGGACAGCATACAAGCTTGGGAAGATTTGTGGCAGATGAAATTTAATGTCAGGAAATGTAAAGTATTATATGTAGGAAGTAAAAATGTGAGGTTTGAATACACAATGGGCAGTCGGAAAATCGAGAGTACACCTTATGAGAAGGATTTAGGAGTCATAGTGGACTCTACACGATCAACATCCAGAGACTGTGCAGAAGCCATTAAGAAAGCTAACAGAATGTCAGGTTATATAGTGCCTTGATGTGTGGAGTACAAGTCCAAAGAGATTCTGCTCAAGCTTTATAACACACTGGTGAGGCCTCATCTGGAGTCCTGTGTGCAGTTTTGGTCTCCAGGCTACAAAAAGGACATAGCAGGGCTAGAAAAGGTCCAGAGAAGAGCAACAGGGCTGAGTCCAGGGCTACAGGGGACGAGTTATGAGGAAAGATTAAAAGAGCTGAGCCTTTAAAGTTTAAACAAAAGAAGATTAAGATACAGATTAAGAGGTGACCTGACTGAAGTGTTTAAAATTATAAAGGGAATTAGTCCAGTGGATCAAGATGGTGACTTTAAAATGAGTTCATCAAGAACACGGGGACACAGTTGGAAACTTGTTAAGGGTAAATGTCGCACAAACATTAGGAAGTTTTTCTTCACACAGAGAACAACAGACACTTGGAGTAAGCGACCAGGTAGTGTGGTAAACAGTAAACTTTAGGGACTTTCAAAACTAGATGTGATTTTTTTTAGAAGAATTAAATGAATAGAACTGATGATCTTCACTGGGCAGAATGGCCTGTTCTCATCTAGATTGTTCTAATGTTGTAATCTTCTCTTATCAGACTATGTAATGCGCAGTACTTTTAACACGTTACCCTACTGCTCTCGAGATTGTGTTGCTGAGTTAAGCTCTGTATGTTCAGCTCATCAACATAAATTTAGTGATCTCTTATATATTTAGACAGATTATTTTGGCTAAGAGAAGGAATAATGTGATTACCACAACATGTGCCTATTGACGCTTCTACCTGTGGGCACTAAAAGCGAGTGTGGAACAAAAACATACGCAGGCTGACAGAGTGCATTGGACATACGCAGACTACAAAATCCTTAACAGTAACCCACTTAGGGGTTCACAAGGCCACAGAAATCTACCTCTGTTAGTCAGGATTCTTAGGATTTCTCCAATCACATTAATGGTTTACAAGGCATTTTAGAAACCAGGTATCTGTGAATAATCAGGTTATTGAAGCACATGTACACACACCAATGGGCTCTCGTGACTCTGGGATTTGTTCTTTTTGGGTTCAGTTTGATTCCCACTATGAACTCTGTCATGTCTGACTTGTCCTACTAGTTTATTGTCTGTTTGGATGTTTCACATGTTCTGAACCAGCAGGTGGCACTGGTGTGCAAACTCTAGCACACAGGGAAAAAAAAGAAAAAGAAAAACACTGGGACCCCCAGGGTCAAAGTTTTGGGTTCCAAAGTAGTCTGTTGTGCCCGTGTGGCCCTGGAGAGCAACCGTGCCAGATTTGGTCCAAATCAGTCAAAGGTGTAGGAATGTATAGGAAACATGTCGACATCTGGACGCACAGATGCACATTCTATTTTACATTTACAGATTTTGCTTCTTTTAAATGACAGTAGTGCAGACTGCTAGGTATTGATGTCAACTCTGAATCTTTCATTCTTTAAATCTTTATTGATCCAAATCTTTATCTGTTACTTAATTTCTTTATACTGTCCAAAAAACAACCTTGTTTGTTAGCTTGTGAGTAAAAAACATTACTATAAGCATCAGCCTGGGTAAAGAATGCAATTTTGTAATATTTTAAAGGAATATGCCACCCAAAAATTATATATTTTTTAAATGTTACTTACCCCATGTAAGTTGTAATGGTAACCTTGAAAAATTTTAATCTCACTAGAGGGCTCTGCCCTCTTCACTTGCTAACTCCCTGGGATGGGTGCTGGGCACCCACAACCTTGTGGCTGAGTCACTCGACGGGCATTGGGGCGCATCCTCTGTTAGAGAACGCGATTGAATTTAAAGAGATGGTATATGCAGTAGAAGAGTATGAGGGGCGTGGGAGGAAGACGGTTTGGGCCTTAGTTATTACAGACAGAACATCAGTTACTTGAGTATTTCACTACAACTGTCTATTTTAAATTACAATGAATAATAAAATGCAGTAAAAAGCAAAAGTATAAAAATAAAAGTAGAAGTCAGTCAATCATTGTCCAACTCACTATATCCTAACACAGGGTCACGGCAGTCTGCTGGAGCCAATCCCAGCCAGCACAGGGCGCAAGGCAGGAACAAACCCCAAGTAGGGTGCCAGCCCACCGCAGGGCACACACACACACCCCCCACACACTAGGGACAGTCTATCTATCTATCTGTTATATAGTGCCTTTCATCTATCTATCTATCTATCTATCTATCTATCTATCTATCTATCTATCTATCTATCTATCTATCTATCTATCTATCTATCTATCTATCTATCTATCTATCTGTTATATAGTGCCTTTCATCTATCTATCTATCTATCTATCTATCTATCTATCTATCTATCTATCTGTTATATAGTGCCTTTCATCTATCTATCTATCTATCTATCTATCTATCTATCTATCTATCTATCTATCTATCTATCTATCTATCTATCATAGAGTGCCTTTCATATCTATCTATCTATCTATTATATAGTGCCTTCAATCTACCCAGACCTCATTGCTGGTTGCAAAGTGGCCTCCATTCAACCCTCTGAGCCCCCAAAAATTTTGGTCTGCCACTTGGAGAAAGTCTGGTCATTTATCTGTGACCTGAAGCTGAAGCGTTACTGGCTTATACAGCAGGACAATAAACCAAAGCAAAAAAGCAAGTCTACAACTGAATGGGTCAGAGGAAGCCAAATTAAAGTTTTGTAGTGGCCTCGTCAAAGTCCTGACTTGAACCCAACAGAGATGCTGGGCCAGGACCTGAAATGAGCAGTTCACATTGTCACAAGTCGAAGTCGCAAACCTGCCAATGTGTCTGAACTAAAGTATTTCTGCAAAGCAGAGTGGGCTCAGCTTCCTCATCAGAAATGTAAGACTGGTGTCAAGTTACAGGAAGTGTTTAGTTATGATTATTACAGCTTAAGGTGCTGCAATCAAGTATTGAAACGATGGGGGCAATTACTTTTTCCCATGGGTGAGAGGGTTGTTGGATAACTTTGTTGTTTAAATAAATAAAGTAATGGTTAAAATCTGCATTATTTGTTAACTCAGGATGTCTTTCTCTAATATTGCATTTGTCTGCAGGTCTGAGGCCATTCATTGTGTAAAACATAAAAAAATAAAAGATATTAGGCATGGGGCCAATACTTTTTCATAGCACTTATTTTAATTCCTATTTTTCTTCTGTCTGTCAATGTTTAACCCCTTGTCCAATTGAGTATCATAGTGAGATAAGAGGCTACTACTGCAGCAGTGGGCACAAGGCGAGACCCCACACTTGACAGGGCACTGGTGCATCATGGGCACACTCACTCCGAAGGGACAGTTTAGAGAGCCACCAGTTAAGTCCACCTGCATGTTTTTGGATTGAAAAAACTGAAAACTGAAGTAATGGGTGAAAAACCCACACAGAAACTGATGGAAAACACAGCCTGGAGGCAGAAATCTGGAGCCCTAAGGCAGCATCACCAGACACCGAGCCACAGCATCAATGGCTACTTACCTTAGACTTCACCTTTACTGTTATTTTCATTCACCTGGTTAGTGTGGCCTAGCAGCTCAGTCATAGGACTTTATATCAGAGTCAGTAGCAGATAGATAGATAGATAGATAGATAGATAGATAGATAGATAGATAGATAGATAGATAGATAGATAGATAGATAGATAGATAGATAGATAGATATGAAAGGCACTATATAATAGATAGATAGATAGATAGATAGATAGATAGATAGATAGATAGATAGATAGATAGATAGATAGATAGATAGATAGATAGATAGATATGAAAGGCACCATATAATAGATAGATAGATAGATAGATAGATAGATAGATAGATAGATAGATAGATAGATAGATAGATAGATGAAAAAGGCACTATATAATAGATAGATAGATAGATAGATAGATAGATAGATAGATAGATAGATAGATAGATAGATAGATAGATAGATATGAAAGGCACTATATAATAGATAGATAGATAGATAGATAGATAGATAGATAGATAGATAGATAGATAGATAGATATGAAAGGCACTATATAATAGATAGATAGATAGATAGGTATGAAAGGCACTATATAATAGATAGATAGATAGATAGATAGATAGATAGATAGATAGATAGATAGATAGATAGGTATGAAAGGCACTATATAATAGATAGATAGATAGATAGATAGATAGATAGATAGATAGATAGATAGATAGATAGATAGATAGATAGATAAGCACTATATGATAGATAGATAGACAGATAGATAGATAGATAGATAGATAGATAGATAGATAGATAGATAGATAGATAGATAGATAGATATGAAAGGCACTATATAATAGATAGATAGATAGATAGATAGATAGATAGATAGATAGATAGATAGATAGATAGATAGATAGATAAGCACTATATGATAGATAGATAGATAGATAGATAGATAGATAGATAGATAGATAGATAGATAGATAGATAGATAGATAGATAGATATGAAAGGCACTATATAATAGATAGATAGATAGATAAGCACTATATGATAGATAGATAGATAGATAGATAGATAGATAGATAGATAGATAGATAGATAGATAGGAAAGGCACTCTATGATAGATAGATAGATAGATAGATAGATAGATAGATAGATAGATAGATAGATAGATAGATAGATATGAAAGGCACTATATAATAGATAGATAGATAGATAGATAGATAGATAGATAGATAGATAGATAGATAGATAGATATGAAAGGCACTCTATGATAGATAGATAGATAGATAGATAGATAGATAGATAGATAGATAGATAGATAGATAGATAGATAGATAGATAGATAGATAGGAAAGGCACTCTATGATAGATAGATAGATAGATAGATAGATAGATAGATAGATAGATAGATAGATATGAAAGGCACTATATAATAGATAGATAGATAGATAGATAGATAGATAGATAGATAGATAGATAGATAGATAGATAGATAGATATGAAAGGCACTCTATGATAGATAGATAGATAGATAGATAGATAGATAGATAGATAGATAGATAGATAGATAGATAGATAGATATGAAAGGCACTCTATGATAGATAGATAGATAGATAGATAGATAGATAGATAGATAGATAGATAGATAGATAGAAAACGCAGTACAGTATAGGCTATAAATAAGAGATAGATGTGCAAGTCACTTTATATTAGATGAAAAGTCACTGTATGTGTAATAAATGAACACCTAGCTGTGAACGGCTCTATTTTATAAATATTTAATAAACGTCTATTAAAAGTTTTTGGGGTTAGAATGTTCTGAAAGCTCCAAGGACGGTGAAGTTGACTGCCATGGAGAGCCCAAAGCCCCATGTGGAAAGGGTGGTGATTTTTCTTGTCTTTCTTTTTTCCATTTTCCTTTGGATTATCAGAGCACATGAGTCACGCCCGGACAGGCCGAGTGCTGACAGCACATTACTGGAAAACAGCGGGCTCGTCAGCTTCCAAACGTGCGAAGGAAAGCGCAGAGGTGGAATGAGGAATTGAGCTGGAAAAAAGCAAAGGAAGCGCGGCGCAGCGCGGGGCGGACGGGTGGGGGCGACTGACTGGGCGGAGCTCCGCTGCCCAACTTGAGCGTCTCCCGGACAGGCAGCCAGGGGAGCAGAGCAGAGCGGAGCGAGTGTGTAGTTGTGAGTGTGAAAGCGTGAGACACACACTGATACACCAAGGAGATCGGGAGTTTTTGGAGCTGGCGAACGTGGAAGAAAACGATTACCTTTTAACTCTCTTGGAATAATTTGCATTTCTTGTCTTTTTAAAACTTATGTGTCTGTACTAGAAGAAGCATCGGGGGCCCCGAAACATGAAGTCCTGGGTCGTGTTATGTTTTTGTTTTTTCCAAACAGCCTGTTCACTGACACGTAAGTAGACAGTTCAGCACCGCCGCTCGTCAGGACGCTGTCCTGCTGTGTCGTCCCTCCAGTGGTCTCATATGTCCGTAGTGGGATTTAATGCGGGGCTGAGGGTGGATGGAAGAGGGGGTCTGAAGTTCAAGTCTGTCGTTTAAGTAAACAAAACAAAGCGTGCGACCGCCTCATTAAACGCGGACAACCCACTGCTGGGTACCTGCTTAAGCCTACGAGTGAAGAAACAGCTAGGGGGGTCTCCGTAAAACCACCCTGATTTAAACCTGAGCAAAGGTGAGAACTTTCAATAAGAGCGGTGGGCACGTTTTGGTAAACCTGGTGTCCTGAGTACCGTAGAGGACCATAACGAGTGGCTAAAGAAAACGGATGAATTAGAAATAAATTGCAACCTATAGACGTGCGGGGTCTAAAACAAAGAGCATTCATTAAAGCTCGCAATTTAGAATCCCGTTTGTGTTCCTCTAGCGGCGTATGCCTTTCTGGAAGCAGCTAGTGCGTCTGTTTAATTTGTGTAGCGCCGTTTACCACCATTCACTTACAGTAGCCTGGACATGAATACTGTATTTGTTCCTCCTGCTATTATATAGCGCCTTTACGACAAAGCAGTCTTTGCTTACTCTACCCCAAATCAGAACGATTCTTGCGTCTCTTTTCTTCATACAGCGCACTTTCTCACGAGGCAGTATTTACTTACAAAAGCTTAGAGATGAACAATTATTATCTATTTCGTATTATAGCGCCATTTCAATGTCAGACTATTCACAAAAGTAGCCTGGACATGAATAATTGTTACATCTGTATTGTTTATAAAGCGCCTTTGCCACGAAGTGTGTATTTATAAAGGTCCCAACGTCACGTTTAACTCATTTTATAAAGCTGGCATATTGTGGAAAATGTTCTGTGGCTCAATTTTCCCCCCATATGTATATAAATATAATATATATAGTGGAACGCCTGGAATGGGGGGCAGCAAGAGACAGAGGGATGGAATCATGTAGACTGCTGGCGAGTGGTCCCTATAAAGTCCTGTTGGCTTCTTCAATGGCCTCTTCTGCCATGCTGCTCAGATCTTTGGTGTTGACTTGCACACCCAACTGCTTCGTCTTTTTGTCTGAACACACACACACACACACCTTACTCAACTCACCTGGGGGTCAAATGCAACCTATATACCACTCTAGACCCCTTGGCTCCGTGAGCCGACCTAAGGATGAGGTCCATGTCCCAAGAGGTCACACATCAGGGCCGATGGGCTTTAGCAGCGATATGCTGTGATTATATTGCTCTCTAAGTGCTGTGTCTGTGCCCCCATTACGCTGCTCCTTGGACAAGTCTCGACAACCTGAGGAGCATAACCCTCTCAGGTCTGGACCCAGGGGTGAACTCTTGTTCTTGAGGGTAACACAAAGTCCACCCCCTGTGAAATTTGAGGAGCTCAAGGCAATGTGCTGTGCCCAGGCAGAAGTGAGCCATTGTGAGTGGGATAGAGGGGTCCATCAGTGTTAGTGCAAAACCAGTCATCTGTGTTGGTCAGTTGTTATCCCACCGCTGCCACCAGTGTAACAACTTCTGGTGGTGGTGGTGGTGGTGGTGGTACATGTAATGCAGGAATGGAATCAGTCTTTTTACATGGACTTCTGGTGAATGGCCCTAATGCGCTAAATGTTTAGGGCCTACAGTGGCCCTTTTGACCTTTTCAGCAGCATTGTTCAGATCTTTGGGAGCAGCACATGCCCTCAGCTGCTTTATCCCTGTGTCCGTTCATATATGCCACCCAGCTCTGCTCTGAGGCAACCACACTCCACTCCCTGGCTCTGTGAGTCAACCAAAGTCTGGGGTCCACATCCAAGACTTGCCAACAGCCACACATCAGGGCCAGTGGGGTTTAGCAGCCGAGTGATGCGATCAAATTGCGCTCAGAGTGCTGTATTTGTGCCACGCTATGCTGCTTTTTATAGCCGGCTTCCTCAGGGGTTCCTGCCCCCTCGTGTCTCTTTCAGGTCTGGACCCGGGGCGCTTCACTATATATAATATACATACAGCGTATATCCAGTGAAACACCAAGGAGTAGGTCATCTGCAGACAGTAACTGTGGCTGCTTCTCACTACAAAGCCTGCCGTTCTCTCTTTAACTCAGGCGTGGTGAGGAATTACTGGGCCTGGCATTTAGTTTGTGGCTCATTTGATTGGCATGTAGTCCTCCACTTCTGTAGCTTATCATGCTGCAGCAACAAACATTACTGCTTCCCATTGAGTTTATATAGCACCTTTCACTGCGCTTTATGTAATAATAAACATTTATATAGCACTTTTCTCCCTACTCAAAGTGTTACCACACAGGGAGGACCCAGGATGTGAATCCACAATCTCTTTACTACATAGCAGTAGTGCTACCAGTGCGCCACCTGTGTTTACGACAAAGCAATTATTCTGTATGCTTTAATTTATATATCATCAAGAAGCTGATTTCCTCTTCTGTAGTTTAACCCACTTATTATTTTTCTGTGTAATGCCTTTCATCAAGAATCACCATTTCTTTTCTGTTACCTAAGGACTGCATGGTGAAGCATTACTAAGGCGCTCTTTCTGGGGGTCACAATTCCTGCAGGGTCACAACACCTTGTCCCAAGAATCTCCCCTCGCTCGGTGTACCCTAAAACACTCAGCAACAATCTCATGAATCTGGCTTAGCTTATTTAGCGCCTTACAGCAAGCGTCCATCTTTTTTTGTAAAGGTCCTGACCTGATGACCATTACAGTTGTTTTTTTTGCATTATAAGCAGAAATTAAATTGATTTTTGGGGGGTTAACACCATTTGATTTACACAGCATGCCTACTACTTTAAAGGTGCAAAATATTTTATTATTTATAATCCATCCATTTTCCAACCCGCTGAATCCGAACACAGGGTCACGGGGGTCTGCTGGAGCCAATCCCAGCCAACACAGGGCACAAGGCAGGAACCAATCCCGGGCAGGGTGCCAACCCACCGCAGGACACACACAAACACACCCACACACCAAGCACACACTAGGCCCAATTTAGAATCGCCAATCCACCTAACCTGCATGTTTTTGGACTGTGAGAGGAAACTGGAGCGCCCGGAGGAAACCCACGCAGACACGGGGAGAACATGCAAACTCCACGCAGGGAGGACCCGGGAAGCGAACCCAGTTCTCCTAACTGCGAGGCAGCAGCGCTACCCACTGCGCCACCATGCTGCCCTTTATTATTATAATGCAAGCCATAATTAAGACAAAAAACCCCCAGAAATTCTGAGTGTGCATAGTGTAAGGGACGGCCAGCAGCCTTACCTGGCCGGGACGTTCATGAGATGCAAGGACCTGGGGAGAGAGCCTGCACAGGGCATTATCTCCCCCAGAGCGCTAGATGGCGGCCACCCCTGGGTTGCAGCGGTGCCTCAGATTCCCACAGGGCAGCGTGGGACATGGAAATGTTCAATTCAGCCCTGTTTTGGGTTCTGTGAGTGCCACCAAGGGGTGCTGCTGGGACTGGGGAGCCCTATTTCATGTGGTTTCTGTCTCCCGCAGAAGTGCTTCAGACCACATGTACGGAAGACCAGAAGTACACCCGGGTGGGAGATAAAAGGACCTGCCTGCCTCACAGGGACAAGCCAGAGTTGGTTGGAAGGTGGATGAAGCTTGCTAGGAGGAGTGGAGAAGGCAGTGACCCGTGAAAGACGAAGAGAGGGTGTGCTTAATGGTACTTGTGGCTGTGGTGGTTGTAAACGCTTGCTTCAGAAAATTTCCCACAATGAAAGACTCTTTGTGCCTTTTAAAACTGTGTCCGTTCCTGTTTGTGGGGAGCTGGAGTGCCCCCTGGTGCCCACAATAGATATTCATGACCCAAAATCAATACTTTGCAGAGTCACCTTTGCTGCAATCCCAGCTGCCAATCTCTTGCAGAAGGTCTCTATTGCCTTAGCACATCTCACCACTAGGATTTCCGCCCATTCCAAGGGAAAACTGCTCCAGCTCCTTCCAGTTAGATGGGTGGAGTTGGTGTCCAGCAATCTTCAAGTCAGTTGGATTGAGGTCTGAGCTTTGACTCAGCCATTCCAAGACATGGAAACGTTTCCCTTTAAACCCCGCCATTCATTATCCTGCTGGAAGGTGAACCCTCAGCCCAGTCTCAAATCTTTGGCAGACTGAAACAGGTTTTCCTCAAGAAGTGCCCTGTTTTTAGTACCATCCATCGCTCCTTCATTCATGACCAGTTTCCCTGTCCCTGCCAATGATAAATACCCTCACAGTGTGACGATGTCACCACCGGGCTACACTCTGGGAGTGGTGTTCTTGGGGTGATGGGAACAGTTAGGTTTGTACCAAACATGACGTTTCCCACATTGGTCTGAAAGTTCAATTTTGGTCTCATCTGACCGGAGAACTTTCTTCGATTGGTTTGGGGAGCCCACCACATACTGTTGGGCAGACTCCAAATGTGTTTTCTGATTTTTTTTTCCTTTAAGCAATATCTTTTTGCTGGCCACTGACTCTTCCATAAAACCACTCTGTGTGGAGTGTACAGCTTAAAGTGGTCCTATGGACAGCTACTCCGCTGTGGATCTTTGCAGCTCCATTGTTGTCATCCTTGCTGTCTTTAAATCAACTCTAAATATCGTAATAAACTTGAAAATAACGGAATACAACTGATTACTAACAATAAATATCACAAACACATCGAGTAAACAGACACTTTTGGTACTAATGATTCAGTTAATGAATTATAACATATAAACACCTGTTATAAACATACATACAAAATGTATAATGTTTAATATTTATACAAGAGAAAATTATATAGATCCACTGAGTACAAATATTTTAACATCTTACCCAAATAATATATATACAGTACGAGCCAAAATGAAGTACCACATTTCTCAAGGTCATTGTGCAAGGCAAAGGCAGCTGAGTGGGTTGGTGAGGTGGTCCTTTGATAGGCGATCCCTTGTAGTTTTCAGTCGGCAACATACCTTGGTCCGGTGCACACCGTGCTTTCGTTGTCGAAGCGTTCTTCAAAAACAACAAATCCATCATCACTACGCAACACGCCTTTCCGAACGCATTTCAGTATTCCTCTTAACGGTGACATCCCAAATCGGAAAAACAATTCCACAGCAGGTGGCTAAATTTAGAAGGACGAGTACAACATTGAACAGAAAATCTCCAGGCCGTCCTTGGACTGTACGAACGCCTGAAAACATCCAAGCTGTAAGGACATCGATTTTGCAGTCTCCTAGACGTTCAGCGTGCAAACCTGTTTCTGCCTTAGACATCTTTAAGAAGGATTCTGCATGAGGACCTTAATTTCTATCCATACAAAATGATGGTAGTGCAGGAACTCACTGAGAGAGCCATAGAGAGTTGTGTGTGGACATTCTGCAAACCGTTCATCGAGATGTCATTGTCACGTCAGCGACGAGGTACATTTCCATTTGAATGGTTGCGTAAATAAGCAAAACTTTCACTATTGGGCTGAAATCAACCCTCGAGAACTTCATCAGAGACTCCTGCACAGTCAGCATGTTACAGTTTGGTGTGCCGTTGCAGAATTTGGCATTGTAGGTCCTTACTTTTTTAAGGAGGGGGAGCAATGGTCACCGTCACTTCAGAACGTTACATTGAAATGCTAGAGAAATTTTTGCAGCCAACTGGAAGAAATGGATGTGGTGGATGCCTGGTTTTAATAGGATGGAGTAACAGCTCATATGGCGTGGAGATCCATGCACATTTTGTGGGACATGTTTCCGGGGAAGCTGATCTCCCTGCATGGCAATGTCGGGTGGTCTTCACAAATCTACAATAATGAGGATGCATAGATTTGGCCGACACGTTTCGATGCTTTACCTCCTCTTCAGGGCCCAGCAACCAAGTAAGAAACTTGAACAGAGTGATATAATCAACCACTAACTATATAACAATTCCATTATATGCCTCCAACCATGTAAATTAAAAGGATAAATACCTGTGGTACACAAACAGCTGCTCACTGAAGTAGATCCACAGTAACTTAATTCCCCAGAAATGACAACTGTATACAAATAAAATCAAATAAAAACGGTAATCAAAAATTCAACCGAACTATAGATACTAGAAATAACTAAATATTAGAAACAGCTAAAGAGAAGGTCCCCCTTACCTCGTCCATGTTCACAATGCAAATCGAAACATCCTTGCTGTCTTTGTCGCATCTGTGATTAATGCCCTCCTTGCCCAGTCAGCGAGTTTTTGTCTTGTCAGTTGTGTAGTGGCGCCAAATTCTTTCCATTTGGTTATCATGGATGCTCTGTGGGATATTCATAGTTTGGGATACTTTTTATAACCTAAACCCGACCTTTACTTCTCCACAACTTTGTCTCTGACCTGTCTGGAGTGCTCCTTGGTCTTCATTGTGCTTACTTAGTGAAGTTGCAGAGTCCGGAAGCCTTTCAGACCAGGTCTGTTTATACAATCATCATGTGACAGATCATGTGACACTTTGATTGCACACAGGTGGACCCCAATCAATTAACTGAGACTTCTGGAGTTATTGGGATAAACCAGATCATATGTAGGGGTGTCATAGCAAAGGAGATGAATACATATGCACTCATAATGTTTCAGTTTTTAACTGTTTATCTATATATAAAAGTCAATGTATGTGTGTGTTGTATGTATGTTTGTATGTTCCAGCGTCACTTCCGAATGGCTGGAGCGATTTTCATGAAACTTGGTACACATGTTCCTCATTGGTCGACTAAAAATACTGTAGGGTGAAATCAAGCCTAACCCAACCCCTTCTGGGTAGGGTGGGGGTGATCTTGCGGTCTTGAATGAATATGCATGTTATCATCCAGTTGACACTAGGAACGACCACCAGAGGGCAACTGCCAGCATTCTTTATGTTTGAGCTCCACCGCACCCCTGTTGCTTTTGAAATTAAATAGAGTTGGCCGGTTATGAGCGTCAACTGGATGATAACATATATACAAGACCACAAGACAAGCACACTAGTGAGTCTTCATTGTTTGTTAATTTATTTAAAATTTTTTTTTTTTTTATTATATTTTCTCAAACAATTAAAAAAAAAAACACTTTATTTTCCTCCCAGACAATGCTGGGTATTTTAGCTAGTATGTATATATATATATAGAAAAAGAAAACAATCGACACATCAACTTCCTGGACATTTACATCAAAAGAAATAGTGATGCCACCCTGACCACAAGTGTTTACCGCAAACAATGCTACGCAGACAAGATCCTACACTACGCCAGCAACCACCCGGTATCTCATAAACGGAGCTGCGTGAAAACCCTATTTAAACGAGTCCACACGCATTGTAATACCAAGGAAACAAAAATTAATGAGACACGCTATCTGTTTCAACTTTTCACCTCGAACGGATACTCAAAATCATTCATTAATCGGAGTCTACACAGCAGACGCCAAAGGAATCAGCATACAATCGACGTAAATCAGAACCCCCACCCCACCTGGCATTCACTCCCGTATCACCATAATGTGTCAGAAGGCACGGCACGCACCCTGACCAAGTGGGGCATCAGAATAGCACATAAACCCACCAACAATCTGCGCATGGTCCTGTTTAATGCTAAAAACAAGAAATCGACAGCCGAAACACCAAACGCAGTTTATAGTATTCCATGCAATTCTTGCTCAGCTGTATGCATAGGACAAACGTCAAAAAAAATCTCAACACGTGTACAGGAACATCGCAACGCCGTCAGAAGAAAGGACGCACTATCTTTGATATATGCACATACTAAATCGACAGGACACACATTCAACTGGGACAACGTAAAAGTAAAATTTAAGGCCAGTACAAAAAGTGCCAGAGAGTTGACCGAGTCTTGGCTATCAGATGAAAACGCCATCAACAGACACTTGGACATAAACCCAGCATATGCCAACTTAAGAAGGACATACACACATTAATTAAACTATACAACCCCCCCCCCCCCTTGATCATACTGACTTAGTCACCTCCACCCAGCCCCCCCCCCCCCCCCCACCCATACTGAATGCGTTGCTATAAATTGCCTTTGATTCTTGTAAGTCTAAGCATTATCCTCTGATGAAGACCCCTGATAGGGGTTGAAAGCTCAGGAATAAAACTATTTTATGATACGTGATTCGTTTTTTCTCCCTTCGTGGATCTCTAACTGCAAATATATATATATATATATATATATATATATATATATATATATATATATATTGTGAGACTTGCCTGGACACCACCAGTCGGAAACCACATCTTTATAAAAAGACACACATTTATTTTGCACAACTAAACACAGGATTAAGTCCCGAACACCACACAATGCACACAGCAATTAATCACCACAATAAATCTTTCTTTTCTCAGTCCTTGGCCACCTATCTCCTCCTGGGAGCTTTGTCCTGCTCCCACTCCCGACTAAAGCTCCCCGATTGTATGAATGCGGCGCCTTTTATTCCCACCCGGATGTGCTCCAGGTGGCTGATGACAACCTTCCGGCAGCATGTCCTGGTGTGGCGGAAGTGCTGCCCTTTGCACCGGAAGCACTCCGGGCGTCCCTGGCAGGTTCATCTGCCATCTTGCCTGGTGTGGCGGAAGTGACAGTTCTCCGGATCCCACGAGGCTTGAGGCGCCCCCTGGCGGTGGCCACGGGTCCCAACAGGCCAGAACCTCTTTGTTCCTTTCCCGTGGTCCTCTCCTAGTCCAGGACGGTTGCCCCCTTGTGAACCGGACACTATTCATGTCCCTTTCCGGTCCTTCCAGGCATCCCAGCCAGGTAAGAACCCCAGCAATCTGCCACTATATATATATATATATATATATATATATATATATATATATATATACAGTATATATATTACATAGTTTACTGTCAAATAATGCAAAGAGTATTTGACACGTGTTTCGCCCTTATTTGGCTGTCAAATAAACGAACCACATGCCATGGCGCAGTGTAAAGAGGCTTCGCTTCTGACGCTGACATCCGAGGTTCGATCCCTGAGAGGGGTGCAGTGGAGTGTGTACGCCTGATGAGCCCAAATAAGGGCGAAACACGTGTTGCATACTCTTTGCATGATTTGACAGTAAACTATGTAACATTCTATGATCTGATTCTTGCAACTGAGGGGGCCCGTGGCGGATGTTTGCAGACTGGCAGACCAACCACATGCGTTACCTGGTAGGTAACCACCCATACAATCAGATAAAGACTCAGACTATGGATGCTATGAACGTAATATAAATATATATATACTGTATATGTATATATATATATATATATATTGTAGATCAGCCCGGCTACAGAAAGACACACAGACCCACAATGCCCAGAATACACACAATTATTTATGTAAATGTCCTGCACACAACATCGTGCTCCAATATACCCAAACTCAGTCCTTTCTTCTTCCACCTCCACTCCTCACTCGCAACCTCATCCTCCTCCACCTGACTCTGGCTTCCTTGCTGGAGTGAGGTGGCCTCTTTTATACCGAACCTGGAAGTGCTCCAGGTGCTCCTTGATCAAGTTCTGGCAGCACTTCTGGGTGTGGCGGAAGTGCTGTAGACCACGGCTCTGGAACTGTCCAGGCACCCCCTGGTGGTGGCCAAGGGCCCATGCAGGGTGGAGCTTCTAAGCTCCCGTCGCGTGGCCCCGATGTTAACCAGGGGGGCTGCCCTCTCGTGTCCCGGGGTTTATATATATATATATATATATATATATATATATATATATATATATATATATATATATATATATATATATAAAACAGTTAAACATTTTTAGAACACTAGAACAATCTAGATGAGAACAGCCCAACAAAGCTCACCAGGCCTATCCACTTATTTCTTCCAAAATAACATCAAGTCGAGTTTTGAAAGTCCCCAACGTCTTACTGTCTACCACACTACTTGGTAGCTTATTCCAAGTGTCTATCGTTCTTTGTGTAAAGAAAAACTTCCTAATGTTTGTGCGAAATTTACACTTAACAAGTTTCCAACTGTGTTCCCATGTTCTTGATGAACTCATTTTAAAATTGCAGTCTCGATCCACTGGACTAATTCCCTTCATAATTTTAATAATTTTCATTCCACTTCAACAATTTGAACTGCATTGTTACTGTAAGTCCATTACGTAAAATCTAAATCCATTTAAGTTCCAGATTATAATGTGACAAAACAGGACAAACACTGAGGGGGATGAAAACTTTTGCAAGGCAATTTATGAAGCAACTTTCACTGTGTCTTCCAAGAAGGTCACCAGCACCACCCGTGTTCTTGTGTCTCATTTCTTCCTGGAAAAGTGACAGGGAGGGGGCACATCCTTAATCCTTTACGAGACAAACGGCTGGTCCTGGTGGTGGGGATGCTCTGGACTTAAGCCAACAGTGGGGTTGAGGTCAGGTGACCTGTCTGCAGCTTCATGTCTGCCACATTTCCTGAAGGCTTTGGGCTGGCAGCTCGTCTCGTTGGTTTCAAGGCAGACGGTTTCTGATATCCACTGAAGGGATGGGTGAGGAAATGGAAGACTATGGAATACTCAATCGAGGGGGTCCCTTTAGTCCAGTTCAAGGTCACAAAGACCACAGCCGGTCCTGGCCGTATGGGACAAATGGGGTGCCAGTCCATCACAGAACCAACTCAATCTTGTGCCCACATTCACATATTGTGGCAAGTGGCAGCCACAGCGATTGAGTTATTTCTTTTAAGTTTTTATTCTCTACGTTTGTACACTTGGGCCTCTTTGGCATAATTCTGGATAAGAGGGTCATGATAATTGTGGCCCTTGATTGTGACACTAATCTTAATAGTACAAATAATCAGCATCCATTTTTTTTGTTTCTGCAGAGTTTGCTTCCATTTCACCTCAGGACCCAGTGCTCACTATTGGCTCTTCTCTCACGGCGACATGTGTGGTCAAAGAAGAATTCAGCCTGGAGGCTAAGACCCTGTTCTGGACGCTGAATGGGAAGAGGCTGCCCGCTAAGACCTACACCATCATGAACAAAACTGCACTCGCTATCACTCTACAGCATCTCAACGGCTCACGGCAGCAGTCCGGAGACAACCTTGTGTGCCACAGCACCGAGGGCCACATCCTGGCAGGCTCCTGCATTTATGTGGGCAGTAAGTTTTATTGATGACAAATAATTTTGGGTGGAGGGGATTGCCTGGTTGGCACAGATGGTATCTTTGAAGCTCACCCTACTGTTCAAGTTTGAGAACTTCTTTCCCATTGCAGTGCCACCTGAAAAACCAGTGAACCTGACCTGCTGGTCCCGAAACACCAAAGATCTCACCTGCAAATGGAGGCCTGGGGGCGAGGGTGAGACTTTTCTCAAAACCAAATATACACTCAAGTATAAACTACGGTAAGAAATAAACGATAAAGTCATCTTCCCTCGTTCTGCTCTCTTGCTACACGTTATTGGAAGCCATTTATGCGTCTCTTTAGGTGGTACGGGCGCGAGAAGGAATGTGACGATTATAACCTTGGAGACCCCTACTCTTGCTACATCCCACGTGACTTGGCTTTATTCACACCTTACGAGATTTGGGTGGAGGCCACTAACCGCTTGGGCACGGCCAGTTCTGATATCACTACGCTGGACATCCTTGATGTAGGTAAGGCAACCTGAACCCCCGTCAGTTGTCACAAATGTCTGCCATAACTTGAAGCGACTATTATTAATTGGGGAGGCAGTGGTTAGTGCTGCTTCACCACACATTTAGTACCCTCTTCTTGAGCCACGTGTCCTGTTACTGTGTTTGGGGAATCGGACCGCTCCTCCAGTGTCTGAAGTTGGCGTCACATTACATGACTAGTCATGAGGTATGTCAGACCTGCCGAATGTGGTTGCTGATCTCGTTGGCGGTCCGTGTCAGTTTACACAAACGAAGGTCACTGGGCATGTCGCATTTAGCGACTGTGTGCCAACTTTCCTAACAGAGCTGACAGCCAATGGCGTGCTGCCTGACTGAGCGGGTGATGTTGGAAGGGTTAACAGGTACTGCGAGTTTAGCCATACACTTTGCCCTTTTTTTTTTTCTTCCCCATTCTGTCATGCTACGTAAACGCGAGACATCAGACAGACAAGCCCCTCTCCGGTTAGTGAGGTCCTTATTCCTCTTCGATGGATTATATGCGTTGTACTTCCTGATGAGCATTCATTGGCTGGTTGTCAGTGCTCCTGCACACGGAGCCGCCCATTTGACTTTGTGAGCATTAGTTGAAGTGAACCGCTGGCATGTTGCATCACAACATCATGCCAACAACTGCTGGTGGCTCACTAAGACTTTGTAAAATGAAGGCTAAAAAGTCATATAATGTGACATAGCCTTTAGGGGGTTTCCTCCCACATCCCTAAGGCGGGTGTTACGGTAGGTTGATTGGCGACTCTAAATGTGTGCCACTTGACCAAGTGATGGTCTACTGTAGGGGTCTGCAGACGCGGTCTTGGGGGGCCGCAGGTTTTTCTTCCTACCCGATCGCTTAATGAGAAGCCAACCCGTGCCACTGACAGATCTCATTTAATTGTACGGCTTCTTCTGCCATGTCAGGTCTTTCTTAGATTTTTCCCTTTCCAAGGATCATCACTTTGTATGTTGAAGTGGAGTAGTGACTCTCAGTCGTGGCCTTTTCTCTCTTCATTTCCCTTCCAAATATTTGGTGAAACCGACGAATGCACACAGGTGGAAATGGAGTCAAGTTAGACGAAGACCTGCTGGATCCTTTGTCATTTGTCTCTTATTGCTCATTAAAAATGGTGACTGTCGCCATTTAAGACTAAAACAAGCAATTAAGGCCTTCTGGGTGCCTAGCAAAATAGCAGAGGATAAAGCAGAGCGGAAGTGGAGGGACATGAGGGGATCATCTTTAATATGAGACAAGCATATAAAAGACGGATTCCATAGGCGTTGATTGGTTGGGAGCATCTGCTGATCGCGTGTTGCCGCACCCCCCCTTATTGGGACCCAAGTGCACGGGTGACACTTCAGCACCACACTGAGGTTTTTTTACGGTGGCTGGAGTGACAATCCTGTCACCAGCCCCTCAAGCTAACCCTGTAAGTTGAAGGACCTGCTTGCAGGGCTGGCTGCAGGTTAATGTCATACCCAGGAGGGAGCGATTGCAGGTTAAGGGCCCACCAGAGTAGAGTCACTTCTGGCGTTTGTGGGGTTCGAACCTGCAAACTTCCGATTGCTGGCATAGACCCCCTAGTCTCAGAGCCACCACTCTGTCCTCCATAGGCTTTGGACCACCTTAACCCTGAAGTGGATTAAGCAGGTAGGAAAACAGGTGGATGGACAGATCGAGTAGACACACACCAACTGCATAACACTGAAGCCCTCAAGGACGCTATTCCCCTTGAAATGGCTGAACGAGTCATGTGAGCGCTCAGAAATTATCTCGAAGAGTATATCGCTAATGATGGCCACCACCTTGAAGACATCGTTTTTAAAACACAGTGAAAAAAATCTTATTTTGTATACCGTTTATTGTGTCATAATGAAATTTATTTTATCTTGTATCATTTTTGTAGAATAGAATAAATGTGGTACTTGTTTTTGGCTCACCCTGTATATACTGTAAGTATATAAACAACCAATTATAAATATAACATATCGTATAACAATAACCTTCCGATTGCTGGCATAGACTCCCTAGTCTCAGAGCCACCACTCCACCCTCCATAGGCTTTGGACCACCTTAACACTGAAGTGGATTAAGCAGGTAGGAAAACAGGTGGATGGATAGACAGAGTGTATCACAGTAAGGCCCTTAACCAGAAAATTGATCCAGGGGTTCTGTACAATGGCTGAATCTGCACACTGAGACCAACAACCCCAAAAGATCATGCGAAAGGACAATTTCCCTTCAGGGAGTAACAAAGTATATCAAGATAAAAAAAAATCAAAGATCTAAAAGAAATAATAAACCTGTCCTCCAGTCTGTGTCGGGTTTGGGGAGCTGGGGCGACCCTGGTAGCCATACCACATCAAAACAACAATGAATGAATCAACTTTGAATCATTTTTATAACATTATTGAATCTCGCCACTGGTGCTGTCTCCTGTAATAATATGGAGACCTGCAGCCCTCTTACTTTCTGTGGGCCATGGATTCAGTTATTCAGAGTAAAAACAAACTACAAACTATTGCACTACCATGGAACACAACACAAAAATATACCCAGCACATATCCATTTAATCTCCATAAAACCTAACACAGATTAGTAAAACCCGTGGGCATAAAGAGCAAGCAAAAAACAAAAAGGAGAAAACCAAAAAGAGCATAAATATGGGAGGAAAACAGACGAGGCATGAAAGGAGGGGTTTGGCTCGAGTCGATGGGCGAGCCTGAGGAGGAGTGAAGTGGAAAGTCAGAGGAAAATGAAAGGAAAAAAACGATTCAAATGAAAAGAAAGAATGTGTTGTTTTGTAAGCTCCCGAGCGCATGGTAAAGCCTGCAGCACATATGTATGGAAAACTAAACTGGGCTATCAACCTGGAACTGTTGTGGGAAGTGGCGTCTGAGGGGTTGGAGTGCTGATAACAGGCATAAGCCACTGAAACCAAGCCTCTACTTTTGACGTTGCAGTGACCACAGACCCTCCATCAGATGTTCACGTAAGCAGAGTGGGAGATCTGGAAGACCAGCTGATTGTGCGTTGGAGTTCACCTCCGGCCCTTAAGGACTTCTTGTTTCAAGCCAAGTATCAAATTCGCTACCGGGTGGAGGATAGCATGGAGTGGAAGGTAAGCAGCAAGAGAGTATTTCATTTAAATTACTTGGTCACTTACAATCCAACTTAAGTGTCTGTGTCTGTCTGTCTGATTGCGGTGTCTTTGTCATTCACACACATTTTCAGTAATAAGATGCATTGTATTTGTCATCCAAAAGATGCCGCATCACAAACATAACACTACTTTTACGACTCCCACACCAAATGGTATATAACAGAGACATATACATTTTATTGTCATTCCAACAGATGGCCCAGCACATGCCATGCCAAATGGCATATAACAGAGACATATGCATTTGTCATTCCAACAGATGGAGCATCACAAGCATTAACACTGCTTTTACGAATCCCATGCCAAATGGCATATAACAGAGACATATGCATTGCGTTTGTCATTCCAACAGATGGAGCATCACAAGCATTACAACTGCTTTTACGAATCCCATGCCAAATGGCATATAACAGAGTCATATGCATTGCATTTGTCATTTCAACAGATGGAGCCTCAAAAACATTAATACTGCTTTTACGAATCCCATACCAAATGTCATATAACAGACACATATGCATTTCATGGTGCCCTGCAAAATTAATGCTGACGTCAACGTCAATTACGTAGATTTGAACCCAGCTTAACCCTTTCGGCCCTGACATCCTATTACTAGTACATATATATGCAGCCATTTTTGTAAAGCACAGGATTTGTTTGTAGCCATTGGAACCTTGCGTGCTAGTATTAGCACAGACTGGAAAGACTGGCATACAGTCCGCAAAACATGGAAGTGAAACAAGTAGTATTGAAGTATTTGGCAGCTATTGTATAATAACAGTGATATTTTTTTTTGTTTTTTCGTTTTTGAGCTTCCTAGACACCCCAAAGGTAGAATATCTTACAAAATATTTTTTTCCCATAAAAACAGTACAATGCAGGGCTTGAAAGGGTTAAATGGGTAGCCCAGTAGGTTCAATAACAGATTAACTGTTGTGGCTAATGCACTAGAGTCTAACACACAAGGTGGCCAGTTCAGGTTTTCCCTCCTGTGCTCCCAACTGTAGAAAATACAGACAGCTGCACTTTGCCGCTGTACTTGTGTAGGTGCTGCAAAGGCACTATATAAAGTTAAGGGGTTAATACTCCAATGCTTGGTCCACAGGTGGTAGATGATGTCGGAAACCAAACGTCTTGTCGACTGGCGGGGCTCAAGACTGGGACTGTGTACTTTGTGCAAGTTCGCTGCAATCCTGTCGGGATCTATGGCTCTAAAAAAGCTGGCATCTGGAGTGACTGGAGCAATCCCACTGCTGCCTCCACTCCCCGAAGTGGTAAGTGACCAAACTTGAATGCCAGAAACGAAGTCAATCTCACCCCATTAGATCTGAACAGATCTGTGGATTGTTTGGTTGCTATCTCAAAGCTGAAAGAACAGCTGGAGATCTCCAGTTCAAGGTAAAGTGCAACCAAAGTCGGAGAATGTTTGTGTAGCATCCTTATAGAATATTCATAAGCAACACTCTCATTTCAGAGCGCCTGGGAGACAGTGTCTGCGACCCAAAGAGTGGCGAGCAAAACTCAACCCTGCGCCGGGAGCTTAAGCAGTTTTTTGGGTGGGTTCGCAAGCATGCCTATGGCTGCAACGGCATGAGCATCAAATTGTATGACCAGTGGCGGGTTTGGCTACAGAAGTCCCACAAAACGCGCAACCAGGTAGGTAAGCAGAACCATGCTTCCTATTGACCCTTTTCGATGGTGGCCAACAACATGATGGGGGGCTCATCACACGTCTGACTGGAAAGCAGCCATCACAACATGCTGGCTTGTTTGACACCCAAGTCAGGTACTCTTAATGAAGGAGGAATGCCTTTATTATTAACTTGGGACTATCCAGAACATTAAAAGGACAATCGATTTTAAAAGGAATGGACCCCTCATGAGGGATGTCACACTCCACACACATAGAAAACGGAGTGTTTTGCATTTGGTGAATGTCAGATGTGTTCATTATGCTTCTGGTTAGGGAGGCTTGCAGATAAATTGGATTGACACATTTTGCACCTCCACATTTCTAACACGTCCCTGCCCATGGCCTTGGTCACAGCAGTTTAGGTCAGCAGTGCCAACCCACATGGTGCCCTCATCCTCACTACTGCTGGGAGGAGAGATCTACCAACCTTAGCATTTACCTGGGGCTCAAAACTGCCTTCCCAAGTCTTATTTCTGCTCGCTAAAATATTGTCTACCTTTTGACAATCTTGTCTTTGTCGTTAGTGTAATGAGAGTTTAGATCAGCATTTCCCCAACAGGTGGGCCGTAGCAGCATTGCAGGTGGGCTCCGACTGTATTATTATTATTATTGACGTTATCAACCTGCAGCTAAGTGGTGTTTGAATTCATTAATTAACATGGAAGTCCTAACTGATATAAACAGAGGATGGGTTTACAAATGGCAGTGGCATCAGGAGCTGGAGGGCTACAGTGGCTGAAGCCCCCTGATCTCAGACACCCAGCCCCTGATCTTTCATTCTCAGATATACACGAATAACAGCAGCAGGCCCCTGATCTTCCTTAGCCCATTGTTTACCAATTGTATTCCTGTTATACAATAAGTCAGTTGCTTTCTGAGTTCTTACTTATTTATACAAGGGAGAGTCCAAAATTATCCGCACTCCGGCTGTAGAATTTATTTTAATCAACTTTCAGGAGAGACAAATACACCATTTTTTGACATAATCTCCCATCTTTTTCAATACACTTTGTCCATCTGTCAACAAGCTTTCGTATTCTTTTGTTAAAAAATGCTTTAGGCAAGCCACGAATGCACCGCTGTCTTCACCTCTTCATCAGACGTGAATCTTCGTCCTCGTAGGGCTTCTTTCAGGGGACCAAACAGGTGATAGTCCAATGGGGCGAGATCAGGAAGGTAGGGAGGACACTGTGACACTTCAAAACGAAGTCTTGGCAGCGGTGTGCGGACGTGCGTTGTTATACAAGAACACAATGCCCTTGGATGACAGTCATTTGCGTTTTGTCTGAAGTTTAGGCTTTAGCTCTTCAGTGAGCATCTCACTCTGACAAGCACTGTTGATTGTTGTACCTTTTTCCTGATAATATTCCAATATTGGCCCTTGAAAATCCCAGAAAACTGTAAGCATCAATTTTCCAGCTGATGGTTGACTTTTGAACTTCTTCTTGGTTGGCGATGGAGGATGTTTCAATTCCACACTCTGCTGTTTACTCTCCGGCTCGTGGTGATGAATCCGTTTCTCGTCACCATAATTACATCTTGATTACATCTTGCCTGAAGAAGGGGCCCGAGTTGCCTCGAAAGCTGGCATATTGTAATCTTTTTAGTTAGCCAATAAAAGGTGTCATTTTGCTTGGCTTTTCTCTACATTCATAATGGCTAACACGGTACAACACCCTAGTACTATCGTCACCATAAGAAACTGTCACCTTCCTTAGAGTATCAGTTCAAATTTTGTTTTCAGATATCCAAACGCTTCTGTTTGGGCTCTTATGAGTTTTTACGGTTCCTGTCTCGCACAAACTTCTCGAAACCCAAGTCTGTGATGGAGTATTGCGCAGGCAGAGCCAGAGCTGATTTGCCACATCATCTACTGTCACTCGTCTATTCAACAGAATCATTTCACATCTACTCTCAATGTTGTCATCAGTCGTGGACTTGGACGGGCGTCTGGCTCCTTCTTTATGGCTGACACTAATGCAACCTTCCTTGAACGTCTATTCATACACACTTCTTCGCGATAAAATACTCTCTCCATACTGTACAGAAAGTCTTCGATAAATATCAGCACCAGGCACACCCTCAGACCACAAAAAACGAATCACTGCACGTTGCTCTTTTTTCATGTAAATCTCAAGTGGGGCAGCCATTTTTTCTCGTACCACAGTTACAAATGACCTGACGTAACACATTCACACGTGCACAGCAGTGACTGGGGAGATGGGGACCTCGTATGGAAAGACGGTGCTGCCAACAGATGGAGCGCGGAAGATTTTTGACTCACCCTCGTATAATTTTAACTAATGTTAACAGCTAGATGAGGAACATATTTCGGTTCTTCCCCTCCTTCCATAGGGTAACGTTGATACTGATTGTATGCTAGTATTGGTCATTTTGTATTAAGATATTTTTCAGTTGCTAATTATTGCAGACTACGCTATTGGGCATACTTTAAAAATGTTTAAGAAAGTCCAACAACAAATAGTCGCAGACCCTGCAGCACTAACACGCATCAGTCGATGCCATTTTAACAGCCCTTCAATTAGAATCTGCAGTGTATGAAAGGCATTGAGCCACCACAAGCTTCTCTGTGCTCCGTTTTTAACTCCTTATAAAGAGTTAAAAAGCACGGATTTAACGTCGGCAAATAACATATGCTGCCTTGGCCTTGTGCATATTGTCGTTGTCTTTCTAGGAGGTGAACCTTCCCCTAAGCCTCCTGTTTCTTAGCCGACTTGAATGGATTCTCTCCCACAATTTCCGTGTGTTTAGTTCCATCGATCTTAACGAGATTCCCAGTGTATACCGGTGAAATGCATCACCACATTATGCTGCCATCACCATACTTCTCTGATGGGATGGCGTTTTTGAGGCACCATACATAGTGTTCAGAATTTGGGCCGATAAGCTCTATGTTGGTTTCATCAGACCGACAAAGCCTTTGCCCAGGTTCTTGCCTGGTCTCCCTCGTGCTCTGTGGGGAACCCCTTTTTATAGATATTCCTGTATTATGAATTATTTCTTGTCAGTCTCCCAAGTTGGTTCTTGCTATTGTGGACTCAGGCACGTAATACATTTCTGGCTGGTTTCCCTTACCCTTTGAGGGGCAGCCATCTTTAAACAGCGTCATCCACATCACAGTCCTCACTGGGATGTCCAAGACACTCTGGTATTTATTTTTTGTCACACTTTTCCCGACTTTGGCATTTGTATTTTTCTGTCTCTTACCCAGCCTGGCTAATGACCCAAACACACTGGCTGTGTTTACATCCACACATATAACTGGGATAAGGTGAAAAACCCAGTTAAAGCAGATACCTTGTTCCTTAAAAATCTACGTTGACATGTGAAAGTAATCTTCTGGAGTTCTTCTTTGGCAAAATACTCTGACATCAATAAACTACAAAGAAAACAAAAAATTAAAATGTCATTGTCAGCCACGTGAATCTGAAAATAAGCTTGGCACCTGTGATCATTTTTTAATGTTTTATAAATATGTTGAGCCCTGCAAAGGACCGGCATACCAGTACATGTGCTTCGTGCCTTAAACTCAGTGCTGCTGGAATAATAAAAACACAGGTATTGTGTTCAGTTCAGTTCAGTTCAGTAAGAAAAGTATTGCGTTAAGTACTCGTTATTTTAAGAAGTCATCGAACTATGCCACGCACGTTACTTTTAACGCGTTACCCTACTGCTCTCGAGAGTTTAGCGCTGTACGATTACTATCTCAGCATTCTGGTAAATTTTGCGATTTCAGAAATACTGAGACAGATTATTTCAGCTAAGAGAAGGAGTAATGCAAGCACCCAAATATTTGCCACAGGAAACTTACCTTGAGTTAGCTTCAATCCATAGCTGCTGAACAAAGACATGCGCAGGCTGACCGAGTGCAATGTACATGCGCTGGCTACAAAATACTTAACAGTAACCCGGTTATGGGTTTATACAGAAACATAACCAGATATTTTGCAAAGAAATCGACCTCTGTTAATGAGGTTCCTCTAACCAGAATAAGAGTTTACATGGCATTTTAGAACGGGGGCCTTACTTATAAAGCTTGCATACGTACAACAAGAGGCTTGAAATGTGCATACACAACTTCCCACACAAATGTTGGGATTTATAAAAGAAAACCTGATGGGCGAACATGCGGTCACAATAATAGTCGAAACACAGCAAAAAAGGTTTGGGGCAGCCACCCATATATTGTGGCCTGGCTGCAAATGGGTAATTAGATTGTGAGATGTTCGCAGGTCTGAGTCCAAAACAGAATTGAACTTATGGTTGTAAAGATGGCAACTTTAAAGGCTGCGGTAGGAAGTGACGTCATCTAGACCAGAAGTGATGTCATCACTGACGTCAAAAATCCTGGAGTGACGTCATCAGTGGGGACGGAACCATGCAGGATTTCCCATGGATGGTGTGCAGTGGATTGAGAGAGAAAGTCAATGCACCTTGACCCCCCACCCCCGGTCTGGTGTGGAAATACTGTTATTCAGGGCTTTTAGCTGCCTCCCAATCACACGTGCGTCACAATGTGTATATTTATGGAAACTCTGATGCATGCGCACACAATGCTTCAGTGAAACTGGGAGATGGCGACACTTCTGATCAAGCAGGGAAATACAATGAGACCATCTAAATGAGGACTTGCGAACATAATCATTCATATCCCTGAGCCGTTATTATAATGTGTGTTGACTTGATAAATATGTTACACCTCAAAAGTGTTAAATATGGTGCACAGTCTGTATTCTAGTTCCCCTTTAAGAGGGTCAATGCTGTGTATTTGCGCTGAAGAACTTTTTTCATTTTTCAACAGTTTATATCGGCTACCTGATGTCAATTCTCAGGACACAGACCAACAGGTCAGGAATATTTTAGTCAAGGGTCACTCTGTCTTGCCTGCGGTGTTGGAAGATATTAACCGACCGACAGAGTACTACATCCAGTTCTCGCATGGTGTTGTGCACATACATTAAACATGTCTTTCCCAACATAAAAAGTCAATTTGCAGCAGTGTCTGATCACTTTACTGCACTCATATTGCAACAAGGGCATCTAGAGAGAATGAAGCGTCTTTTGTTAACGATAAGCAGTGACATTCCAATAATGCACAAGTCATCCAAGCCGTGGCTGAGAAAAGTCATGTCTCAGTGGCTTGGGTCAACCCCTAATTCATTTATTTCGAAACAAAGTAGCTTTGACAGATGTGACGGTGCTGTAGGTGATGGCTGGCTTGTTGGTAAGGTAACTGGCTGAACCCTCAGTGTTTCATATGTCCTGTGCTATCCATTGTAATAGATGCTGGTGCTTTATGCTTCTCCCAGACCCCCAGAATGCAGAGGAGAGACCCTATCTTGTTGCGCAGGATCTCACGCTCTCAGTTGTGGGAGGTCTTGATGTGTCAGCAGGAAGGCTGCTCTACCAGCCAATGACATTCTGCAGCATTGTGATTGCACATGTATGAGGTTGATTAGCATCCTCCATATATGGATATTTCAAGGCGGCATTCGTGGCGCATTCACATACGAACATCTACAAGGTAAATTACATAGAAACATGTGTCCGCCAGGTTTTAGAAACTACTTACCGTATATATGCATGGATAAGTCGGGACTTGATTTTACCGTATAATTTCTGGTATTTTATAATATTGGTCATGTAAGTCAAATGTGCAAAACTCACGCTATTGGTCCAAGGGATTTTGATATGCTAACACCCACCTGAGAGAGTAACCATGGAGCACACAGCCTTTTTTTTCTATGTATTGTGCCTACGTGACCGCACAGTAATACCTGAACTATTCCGAAGTGACGTTTGCACTGTTTTGTGTTTTTTGTACCTCACACCCTCATACACCTTTATCATAAGAGCATCCCTTATCTACGGTGGAACGTTCAATCAGAAGAAAATATGAAACCGGTGTTAAATTAAAAGACGTTGAAGTAGTGAAAGAAATTGGTAACTGTGCTGCTGCAACAAAATTCAATTTGTCTGAGAAACTGGTGCAAGATTGAAGGAGGCAAGAAGATGTTTATATAAAAATAAAAATTTAAGGGTCATATTTTTGAACGGGCGTATAAGTTGAGGTCTGATTTTTATGATCAATTTTTTTTGTTTCAAGACCCAACTTATACGCATGTATATACGGTAACTCAATGAGTTCCAGATGTGTCTTGCTTGGGAACATTTTGCCACTTCAAGCTTTTGGAGCCTAAAGGGTTTGAATACTTATGCAAGTTTCTTTTTAGAAATATACCTTTGACATATTATTTAGTTTGGCTTTAAAAATGAACTGTTAAAAACACTTAGGTTGTCAATTAAAATACTAGTTGAAGGAATAAGTGTAGGCATCTTTTGAAATCCAGAGAATGAGGATGACTTCTGAAGGGGATGGAATTGTTTTGTAAGACATTATATGTAAAGTAAAAGGTAAGGAAACATGTAGCTCTACCAGCCCCACGGTTCAACCAAAACTCCCACAAGGAGTTGCAGTCACCGCACCATCTGACATACCAGTACATAATAAGAAACTGAAGTAATGAATAACAATTCCTTTTTTTTAAATATTTAATGTTCAGATTATTTTAAAATCTTTCTATTTCTATGATCCATTGGACGGGTACGGTTAAGGGCACCTGCTTTGAATAGGGCGTACTGTAGGTGCTCCATGTCTTACTGATCTATAATGTATGCAATAAAATGTAATTTTGAAGTCAAGAAAATAACACCTCCATTTTAAAATATTTCTGACATTCCAATTTCCAGGTTCTACAAGGAGATAAATCCTAGCTGGCCCTTTCCGGGCACCCCAGGGTCAGTCAAAACTTTCCAATGACTCGTGCCCGGGAGAACAAAGATGCTAAAAATCATTTGCCTTCTACCAGCCAACTGCAGAATTGGGGCTACCTGTGCCACTACAAGTGACCCTCCGGTGGAGACCCGTCGCCAGAAGGACGCCAGTAATCAGCCGTCAGTGAACTTTGCATGAGGTCATTGGGAGGTTTCCTTTAAAGTAATTGCAGCTGATACAGGCTTTGTGCTTTTCTAACACTTGGTTCTTGTTTTTACAGAGTGTAGGTATTTGGTACATTGTGCTTCTATTACTGATTAAAAAAAATCGTTCTGGATTCAAACCTTAATGGGGTTGGAATGTGCTTCTCAAGACAGCCCGGCAATTTTCTCAACTCTCGCATCTCAGACAGAAGGTGTGCAGTACAGGGAATGAAAGGCTTTACATGGCTGCTCTTAAACAGTTACTGCTTTCAAATGTTATTTAATTCTTTACATTTATAAAGTGCTTTTCTCACTACTCAAAGCACTCTCCTTGCAGGGAGGATCCGGGAAACGAACCCACAATCTCCTTACTGCAAAGCAGTAGTGCTACGACTGTGCCACCTGCGTGGTAACAGTTTTTAGGGTTAGGGTTGGGTAGGGTTTGCCCATCTTTAAACAGATTAGGGTTATATTCTCAGCTAAGTTTCTAAAGGGGGTTGATTTTTTTAACATTAGGGCTACCAACTTGTGGATTTTTAAGGTTAGGGTTGGTTCTGATGTGTCGTTCCTGTAAATCTAAATTTTTTTAATCTGAGGGCTCCCATCCCCTAAATTTTTAAGATTAGGGTTGGGTTGGGTTTGTCTGTCAGTCAAGTTGCACCGTAATTCTGAATAAAAAGGAGTATCTACAATGGTAATGGGGATTAATTCTTTAACATTAGGGCTGATGTTATCTAAGTTCTTAAGTGTGGTTTTAATTCCATCACAGTATATAAACACATATATTACAGTTAAAGTGTATAATCCACTACATCTTGGAATGAATCTGTCCATTTTCCAGACAGAGCGGCTTAGCCTGTTCTTGCAGCATTGTGCGACAGCAGCTAATGAAATACCTAAAACGTACAAAAGAAAAACAAAAAAACAGAAAGCGTTCAGGATTACCCAGAACAACAAAGCGACGGCAGCTGATGTAAAGACCACTGAACGACTGAACAAAGTGGAGGATCCAAATACAGGTGTGATGCATTATGGTATCAATGACTCTCTGCTAGGTTTACAGTATGACTAGAAGGCATTAATTAATAATTAATGACTAAAACTTCAAAGTAATAAACTATTACTGTTTCAGAATTCCACTTTATTAAATAGAGTTAAATATAAATATGTTTAAATTTCATTTTATAAAGCTCTCTTCTACATTCCCAGTGCTCACATTGAATTCAGTTTAATTCAATTAATTTTGTATAGCACTCCTGACTGAGAATCGCAGTTCACCAACAGTCAAGTGCTGGAGTTTAGAACATTTAAATAAACACACAAATTACATTAAACACATGGTAAAAAAAAAATAAGAATTGCACTGATTAACATAAAGCGTCACAATGTAAAGTCTTGATGAGATCAAAGTAGATGACAGAACAAGAGAGCAGAGGGGAGGAAAATGAAGAACCCCAGTTAACAGTATTCCTAAGGAAAATAAGTGTCTGGAGTTCCATAGTTGATTATAGCAGACAAGTCACAGTTCTGATGTCCTAAGCCAACTGCCTGGTCTCCCACTCTTAGGCTGGTTCAGTTGTCATCCCAGGTTATGCTGAATGATAACTATAAAGTGTGAGTGGCCTACAATAGCCTAGCAGCCTTTCAAGCGGCTCATCCCATCTTCCAGCTATTCATACATTGTCCACTGCAGTCTTTGCAGTGAGGCCCATGTGTCCTATTCCCTAGCCATACTTGCCAACTCATACTGTGAGATCCAATGGCATTTCCAGGTCTATCTGGGAGATACAATCCTCCCAGTGATCCCTGGGGTCTCCTCCCAGCTGGTCGTGCCCATAAAACCTTCACAGGGAGACATCCAGGGGGAAACACGTCAATTGGCTCCTCTCGACATGGAGTGTCAGCGGGTTTATTATGAGCCCGTCCCGAATGTCTGTGCTTCTCACCCTGTCTCAAAGTCTTCCAACTAACTCTGCTTCAGTACGCAGTAGTCAGCACAAATGATACACTCCAAAAGATTTTTCAGAAAATAGTGTCTCCCTTTAGAATGAATACATTCTATGAGATCCCATACCATAAAACAGAACCAGAAATCTGATGTATTGGTTGCAAATGAGATTTGTCAGTAAAAAAATAAAATTAGATTTTTTTTTAACCAAAATGTTGTAAGATTATCGTGCAAAAATAGGTACACCACAATGAAGGCCTTATGAATAACACTAATTAACAGGAATTCAACAACAGAGGAGTTTGGTCAATCATTACAAATAAGGGAAGCACCCCCCCAGAAGGAAGAGAAATGTTACCAGACGTGAGTAAGAAAGTAATTTCTTAACACAAAAAAGGTCAAGGCCACAAGAAAACTAGTAAGAAGTGTTGTTAATGAGTCAGAACACCGTAGCAAATGTGATTCAGAAATTCAAAAAAGTTAGACTTGTCACAAGCTCTCCGAGACCCCAAGCTAACACCTTGATATAAGCATTTTGTGATGAGGTGAGATGATGAAAATTACCATGCAAGTTCATCACAGTTAGCTAAAGCAGTAGGAACCCAAACTGGGGTGACTCTATCCCGTGACACAATATGATGTACACTGCAGAGGAGTGGCATGCAAGGGTGTCGTCCACAAAGGAAGCCACTGCTGAAGCCCTCAAACAAAAAACAAACATCATTTAGCATTTGCCTGGGCTAATGTTTACAAAGGTGAAGAGTACTGGGACTCTATAATTTGGAGCGATGACACAAAGGTAAATATTTCTGGAACTGATGGCATCCAAATGTCATGCAGTACAATGAAAAATGCAAGGTACCTACACTAAACTATGATGGTGGCAGTGTTCTTCTGTGCAGGCGTCAGGGAGTCACAAAAAATTGATGGAATCAGGAATTCACAAATGCACTGCAAAACACAGAAGGAGAAGATGATACCACCTCTCCATGCCCTGGGATGGCAGGAACTCTTTCAACATGATAATGACCAATTTCTGGGGAAGAACAGAGTGAAAGGGATTCAGTGGTCAAGAATGTCACCCAACCTCAACACAACAGAACACCTGTGGGGAGTTCTGAAAAGACAGCTTGGACATCATTGCCAATCCAGCATCCAGGCTTTGAATGAGCTCATTCACCAAGAATGGAGAAAGACAGACCCTGCAGCATGTCACCAACTGGTTCACTCCATGATGAGACGAGTTGGTGCTCTTCTTAAAAATCATGGAGGCCATACAAAACGTTAAGATTTGCTGGAATTTGTTGCAGGATGTGTTCAGTTTTGCAACACTTCATTTGAATAAAATGTATTATTTTGTTATCCTAATGATGTAGGTGACCAAGTTTTAATGTGGTTAATCAAACAAATGTTTACTAAAACTCAGTTTTGTCAAAATTCTGCTAATTGTTCACTGAGAAATTAATAAAAATCGTAATTTTCCAAGAGGGTATACCCATTCATGCTGAGTACTGTACATACAGATATGTCATTTAGAGGTTATGTCTGGTGATTTCACTGAAAAAAAAAATATTCAGTGATTCAGTAGACAGAACTTAACATGTCATCCTTCTCCATATCTCTCTATTATAATAAAACCATCCTGCGGTGAGACAAGACATTTTGGAAGATTTTTTCAAGTCCCGCGAGTCGAGACTTTGGCCATTAAATGGCTTTCAAGTCCCACCCTCCTCTCAACCATAAAAAAACCACGCACACGGTCCTCTCACCTCTCATTCGTGTGAATGCTTTTGACAGACACAGTTCCTGCTCTCTCACTTTAAGTTCCCAATTAAAGAAGACGTATTATGTCCAAATCTTATTTAAGAATTTCATCATGAAGGGTTATCAACAGTAAAAATGAGTACATGGGCAATCCTAGCACAGAGAAACAATGAAGTCAACCGAATTAACGGCAAAAATGACGATCAGCAACAAGGCAAATTGGTTAAATGCGTACCAATAGACTCTGCTGAAACAGTAGGTGGTGATGGTGTGGAAGATGAAAACACCAGCTTACAATGTCCTGAAGAATATCTACAACCGTTAACACTGTCCGGTCTTCCACCGCCTGAATTACTGTAGAAAGAAGGATGTATCCAAGAAAGGTAATGTAGTACATCTTCAGGGGGTAACATTAGACAACAAAGGAGATCTGGATATGCCATTCGTATTAAAGCATTAACAGTTTCCCGTTAGAATAAATTTTGCAAAGACAATTAACAAATCACAGAGCCAAACATTCGAAAAAGGTGTCTTATTTAATAGAGAGAAAGAAAAGAAATTCAATCAAGAGCAGTCACATGTGGCGTTGTCACGATGAAAGTCCAAACACAGAATCATAATGTGATATTGATGAAAATTTAATTAAAAAAATTTTTTACTAAAGTTTTACAGTAAAAGTATAAGTTTAAAAAGTTTGTGTGTTAATTTCAAAGCCAAACAACGAAATCATATTACGCAACAAATAACTCTAACGCAACATGAAACATAATTTACATTCAAATTATTATGTTTTTCATATTTTTAATATGGTTAATAATTTGCTGTAAAGTAAAATATTTAGTATATTGTACATCCACATCCCCATAAGCAACCAGCAGAACCGCAAAGAGGCTAGTGCGTAGCGCAAGCACAGGGGGTGGCGAGCGACGTGAGCCGGGGACAAAGCCCCCTAGTCTTATATATAAACTTCTATGCATGGAAGTGTGGTGTCTGTCTGTCCAGCCTGGAAGTGCGAGGCTGCAGCATGAAGCTGAAAGAGCCGGCAAGACAGCTCCAAGTTAAAGAGTTGGAAGCAGAAAGACGTATGAGGCTACAGCGTGAAGCTGAAAGAAACCGACTCCATCGTCAAAATGAAACAGCCGAGGAAAGACAAATGAAAGAGCAACTCGCTTAGCCACTACTGATAGACAAGGGGGGGGCGAGCCCGTCCGCAAAATGAAACCACCGACTCTGCATTTACATTTTTTTTCTGACGATTTCAATAGTTTCTAGGAGCCCGGGCTTTTTACAGCACGGCCTTACACAGCTAGTATTACATATGAATCTGAGTAGAAATCCCACTGCAATGGGTCAATACCTTGTTTTGAGAGTACATTGATTTCTACAATTCCTGTAATGTCACATCTCTTGCATTGCTGCAGCGTGAACTTAAGTTTAAAGTTAACTGCAAACACCTATACCCCACATCTAATCTCATGCCTCTTTTGGCTTTTCCTTAAAGTTAAGGGTCCAGTAGAAAAGACCACCTTATGGCAATTCTGAACGAAAACTTCTAACAGAATGAGAAGTGCAATAAAAGTATATGTGCGGAAGCAGAGACCTCTTACAAATACTAATGTTAGGTCTGTTCAGATGTTTCCCAACCTTATCTATGTAATACTTGTATATGCATACAAACTCGGACTACTGCATTTGTAAATACATTTATGTACAAATCTACAGCATGGACTTGTACAGTTATTATTTAGATAACTGATAAAATTAATACCTACAAGCAAACAGTGAAGTTCACTTTTAAATGTGGTTATACTAGCGGGTAACCGCTTCACAATGATGCACATTAACAGCATGCCGTTGTCAATTCCTAAGCCCAGAGGGACTTTATAATTGCAGGCTTCACAGAATAACTCAAAAGCTACATGGGGCATGCTGTACAAGCCAAACGAATTCTAAAGATGGTTTTGGACCATAATGATGTGAAAGCAGCACTGTGTATTTAACTTTGCCTGTCTGTCTGTCCATTCTCTAACTGCTTATCAAGGTCATAATCCTAGGAAGGCCAGTGCCTAACTCTGACTTCTTGTGCAATGAAAATTATTTTTTACTCATAGAAATACAACAACTAGTAGAGCGGCACACCAAATGTCTTGCTTTCCAGGAAAGTTATGTTAAAATGTCATATAAACTGTATTTTTTTAATAAACGGCTCCAGAATTATTAGTAAATGTGTCTTTATTTTTTGATGAAAATCGCATAGGGTAAGTGTGTCCATGTTTATTTGCAATCCTCAAGCTTTTATCTCAAAAATAACCAATCAGAATGTAACAGTTAAAACTCTAAACTTGGTAGTGCGATTTGGTGAAATGTAAATCATGAAAAAATGAAAGCCCTCGCTTGCACCAAACTCCTAGACATAGACGTGCTGTCTGCTGGACGAGATTTTCAATGAAAGGCTTCAAGAGTCTACAAAATAATTATGTGCATTTGCTTCCTACTTAAGGGAATTAAGAATTTAATCTTTAAAGAAGCTGCCCAAAAAATAGAAACAGGGCAGAAACAGAAAGTTGCAGGTCCAACTTCCAACACTTTGCAGCTCACAACTGGTTGAGATTTTTGCCTAAGCTGCCTTGACATGAGGCTGCATACATAAAACGAGAGACAAGATTGGGTTCAAACACAAGATTTGCCAGTCGTCTCCAAGTCGTGACACAATTGCTTTGTATCTGATCAGAATGGATTAAATGGTGCCCATTATAAAAATGGCTGTTTTCAGTTTAAATCCTGAATAAACAGTGGATAACAAATAAAAGCCAAGAATCCCCATCCTTGAGCAATCGTTTCTGTCCAGTACTCTTGGGCACGGCTAATCATTAGAAAATATCAATAGAACGCAGGGCAGAGTCATGTTCTGTGAAATGTGGCCCATGAGATGCTTTTTGAGTTGGGAAGGCCATCTTAACAAAGGCAGACCCCAAAGTGAGGTGTGCAGTTCAGGGGGCCTGCAAAGACCTCCTAGAATGGGCATGCTGGAGGTGCACATTGGATATACAGTTCATCACATGTGAATAAACAGCCTCCATGACATAACATACAGAACACTTAAACAGGATGAAAAAACCCGAGCATTTCTGCAGCCAAGAACAAAGAATGTGTTAAAAGACAGGCAATCAAAAACTTTACATAAAATAACAGGTCTGTTCTTTATTGCAGTAAACAGATTTTTGGCTGTAAAAAGGCATCATGAAAATAATGTATTCATGCAGAATAAACCACTGTAATATTTTACTTAAAAAAAGAGTAATATTGTAAGCTGTACATACAAAACAGGTTTACTAATACTACTCTTTTGACTTTTTATTCTTGGATGTTTGATTGTGACATCGCTTTCTTTCCTATTTAATGAGTCTTTACAGAGCCATTTTGCCTGTCTACAGTGTTTCTCCAGAGAAGATGCTGATAGAGAGCAAGAAGAAGGTGCAGTGGGTTGCAAGGCTGTCAAGAGGCAGGGCCTATTAAAGCCCATTGCGGCACTTCTTGTGTGATTTTGGGCTATACAAAAATAAATTGCATTGAATTGTATTGTATTACCAGGGATGTGTGATTAGTTGACTGGTGTGAGGTCTGAGAATCACATTACTGTCCATCCTCAGCCTCCACCATACTGTGCATCACCACCTCCACATTCTATCCATCCACAGTACTAATCCTTCTGACTACCCTAGGCATTTTTTTTGTTGTTGTTGGAATCACTCCAAAATCCATTTTAGGTCACACATTTTGCAGTGTGGCAACTGCTGGTGGTCAGCCGTGAACCTGTGACATCTGGGTTACAAGGGCCTTCAGAGGCAGCTTCCTTAACAAGTAGCTAAAGGAGAATTCCCCTGGCTGTTGCACAGGGACTGACTAAGAAATCCAAAGCGAAGCTCTGCCTAGTGAGGTTAGATTAACACTCTCTCTCCGTCTCTCTGTCAGCACCCACCTTACTGTGCATCACTGCCACCACAATCCACCTATCCACAGCACAAATCTTGCCGACTACACTAAGTGTTCTGTTGTGGACTCGCACCATGATCCATCGCAGGCCACATACATTTTGCACTGTGGTAGTTATGGTGGTCAACCAGCAATATCTGATAGCAGCAGCGTATTTAGAGTGCAAGATAAAGGGAGTGAGTAAGCAATGCAAAGTGGGGCCCTTGACATCAGCTGAGCTCACTCTCACTCAGCCCCTACAGTACTGGGCAGCACATCCACTCCAGTTGGACCTATGGAAGGCGCTGGAAATCACAAACACTGTAAAATAGTACCTGGTTAAAAAGAAAAAAAAAAAGGCAGTTCCACTGAGTTATTATGTAAAACAGAAAAGAGCAAGTAGGGCAAAGACGATCCTGAACATTAGTGCTAGTTTATTTGTAAATACATCAGCAGCTTTGGAGAATAACATAAGAATGTGGATAAATGAATGGAAACCAATCAGCCCTTCAAGCTCATCTCATTCGTTAAGCAAAGCTATTTCACAAGTAGCAGGTCAACACTGGAAATCGTGTTTGATTTAGGACAGCTAATCACACACGACTGACAGAGTACAGCATGATAACAGTGGAAAGAAACCGTAGATTAAATCAAACTTTATTGACCCACTTGCTTCCACTCTATCTTTTATAAAAGACAAATAAAATCAGCAAAAAGAGAAAAATGTTACTCTGGTTCCTCTGAATCATACTTAAAATCCTGAAGAATTTCACTTAGTGCTTCAATTGTTTTGATGATCCTGTTAGAAAGAATAAAACAAAAAGCAATAAAACAGAGACAGGACTTTAATCTCACCAATTAAATGTTAAAGTACTTTTTTAAGGCAGGTTGTATATGACATTTTCTTGATAGTTCTTTTAAAATACATCTGCTTTTATTCCTTTACTTAACACTCTTGAATGTCGTGTTTAAAATCCAGCATGACGTTGTGCTTCAGACCATAGCATGAAGTACAACAGGTGTGGATTGGACAAGACTGAGTACTTTTACAGACTGACAGCATATAATAGAGTACAATACAGTGCCCTCCATAATGTTAGGGACAAAGACACATTTTCCTTGATTTACTCCTCTGCTCCACAGTTTAAACCATTCAGACGTGATTAAAGTTTTCACTGCAGACTTACATTTAAGGGTCTTTGCATACATTCAGTCACACCATGTAGAAATGACAACGCGTTTTCTACATGGTCCCCCCATTTCAGGGCACCATAATGTTTGGGATAATTGGCGTCACAGATGTTTGTGATTCCTCAGGTGGGTTTCATTGTTTCATAAGACACCTCGGCTCGCTTCTACCCTTTGGGGTCTGCAGTTGTCATTGTTCAACATGAACATGTTGTCCACAGCTGTGCAAATGAAAGTCAAAGAAGCCATTATGAGGCTGAAAAACAAGAATACAACCATTGGAGACATCAGGAAAACCTTAGGATGACCAAAATCAACTTTCAGGAATATCATTAACAAAAAAGAATGCACTGGTGAGCTCAGTAATCACAAAGGGACTGGTAGGCCAAGGAAGACCTCCACTGGTGATGACAGAAGAATCCTCAGTATGGTAAAGAAAAAGCCCCCAAAGCCTGTCTGACAGATCAGAAACACATTTCTTTGGGGATGTGTGTTTGTCAGAGACGACTATCAGCAGAAGACTTCATAAGCAGAAACACAGAGGAGGCCCCACTGCAAGATGCAGACTACAAAATCAGGATGGCCAGATTATAGTTTGAGAAAAGTACTTTAAAAGAGCCTGCAGAATTCTGGGAAAAGGTCTTGTGGATGGCTTGGACATGTATGGCTGTCATAGGTACTGGCTCACCTTTATTCATCGTTGATGGAAGTGCTGATGGCAGTGGCATAATGAATTCTGAGGTCTATATATGATCAAATTCCAGTCAATGCCTCCAAGCTCATGGGACGTTGCTTCATCTTACAACAAGATAATGATCCAAACATACTGCTTAGGCAACACACAAGTTTGTCAAAGCTAAAAAAAATGGAAAATTCTCTAATTGCCAAGCCAGCTACCCAGTTCAAATCCAATTCAGTGGGCCTTTCATATTCTGAATAGAAAACATGTGGAGACAAGCCCCCAAAAGAACCAGGAGCTGAAGATGGCTGCATTAGAGGCTTGGCAGAGCTTCACCAAAGATGATCCTCAGCACTTGATGATATCTGTGAATTGCAGGCTTCAAGCAGTGACTGCATACAAGGAATAAGTTACATAGTCCTAAACATGATGGCTTTAATAGACCTGCCATTGCTGTGTCCAAACATTATGGTGTCCTTAAAAGGGGGGTCCAGGGAGAAAAACTGTTGTCATTTCTCCATGCTGAGACTAAAATATATATATAGATATTTCATTACATTTATACAATTCACTAAGCAGCCGACAGGGCACGCAAGACAACCATGGGATACGCATGACATAGCCACGCCCGCCCACCAACTCTAAGAGCATGGGACGAGAACGCCTGCCTGCACGCCCGCCTGACTGTTACCAGCACCCCGCCTACCAACTCTAAGACCATGCGATACGACGACAACTCACAGAGCCACGCCCACCAACTCTAAGAATTCACTGAGTCCATGACAAGCAAGACGCACGCAAGACAGAGCCACGCCCACCAACAATTCAGTAAGCAGCCAACCATGGCACACGCACGACAGAGCCCCGCCCACCAACAATTCGAGCGAGAGTGAAAGCATTTACCAAGAATGTTTTCATTAATCAAGAACGAAAGTCGGAGGTTCGAAGACGATCACATACCGTCATAGTTCCGACCATAAACGATACCGACTGGCGATCCGGCGGCGTTATTCCCATGACCCGCCGGGCAGCCAACCGGGTAACCAAAGTCTTTGGGTTCCGGGGGGAGTATGGTTGCAAAGCTGAAAATTAAAGGAATTGACGGAAGGGCACCACCAGGTGTGGAGCCTTTTGCTTAATTTGACTCAACACGGGAAACCTCACCTGGCCCGGACACGGAGAGGATTGACAGAATGATAGCTCTTTCTCGATTCTGTGGGTGGTGGTGCATGGCCGTGCTCAGTTGGTGGAGCGATTTGTCTGGTTAATTCCTATAATGAACGAGACACCCTCCTACTAAATAGTTACGTGACAAAAGAGTGGTCGGCATCCAACTTCTTAGAGGGACAAGTGGCTTTCAGCCACGTGAGATTGAGTGATAACAGGTCTGTGATGCCCTTAGATGTCCGGTGCTGCACGCGCGCTACACTGAATGGATCAAAGTGTGTCTACCCGGTGCCGAGAGGCGTGGCTAAGCCGTTGAACGTGATGGAGACCGGGGCTTGCAATTGTTCCCCACGGACGAGGAATTCCCAGTAAGTGCGGGTCATACGCTTGCACTGATAAAGTCCCTGCCCTTTGTACACACCACCCATCGCTACTACCATGGTCGGATGACTTGGTGGATTATATATAGAAAAGCAGCCGGAACCGCAAAGAACAATGATAAGTCAACGTGACTCACAGGTGCATGTGGACTGTACACAGACGAAAGCGACTCAGGTGAGGAGTTGGGGGCGGGCACATGAGCAGACAGTGCATACTGAACGATGACCAAGAGATGACTAAGAAATCAGCAGACTAGATATGGCGGGGGGGCCGGGGCGGAGGGGGCGTCCTTCCCCTCTTCCCCCGTTCCGCCCTCCACGCTCGAGCACCATCCAGCCTCGTCCCTCGCTCTGGGAGGTGGAGGCACGACGGCGGTTCTCCAGTTTTGAGTCACGGACAATTGTATGTTGCCCTCTCCAGAGTTCCATCTTTTCATTCACCTATAGTCATATCCTCAAACCCACCCCATTTGGACAACTGTGTCTTTCAGGAAGTGTTCACCCATCAATACATAATTATGCGGCGTATGCTACGCCACGGGTTGGCTAGTTATTATTATTATTATAAATGTGTGCAAATACCCTTAAAAGAAAGTTTGCAATGTGCTCTTTAATCATAATGTCTGAATTGTTTGATTTGTAATTTTAAATGTGGAGCAGAGGGTTAAATCAAGGGAAAATGTGTCTGTCCCAAACGTTATGGAGGGCACCGTATATCTATATGGTGCTCTTCACAGCATTGCCCAGACAATCAATCTCAGAAATAAATCTTGAAAAAAAATTAATCAAACACAAAACCAGGAAATAAGATACATAATGGCTATTTGAAATGTCAGCAAAACGGTTGGCAGCAGAGAACAAACAGAATCTCCAGTATGGTATAAATATTAAGGGGAAATAACACATTTTAGGACAGGAAAGTAACAGCATAATGTCAAACCCAGAGCAATAAGCAACACATCTCCCTGCTCCTCCTAAAATTAAACAGTGAAAATAAGAATCCAGAACAGCAGGGGTGACATTTAAAGCCTCTATCATTTGCCATTAATAGTCTGGAGGTCAATCCAATGTTTCAAACAGAACTTGGCCTGACCCAGAAACAACCACAAGTACAGTTAGTTATTTAGACATATTTTTTGACCGATATAAATCTTTGAATCCCATAAATAATTTAAACTGTGGCAATAAACTCAGAATAATCTTGGGATTTCCAAGCTGCAACAAACAGCTTCCCTTTTGAGATCAAGAAGATCAAAGCACATTATACATCAAAGTACAGCAATGAATTCCTGGCAGGAGGTTTGCAAACGGACTCAAACTTGAAGTCAGAATATGTTGTATTAAGATCTGATCATCTGATCCTGTCCTGGCATCAGCTCCTCTTAGCTTGTTAGAGAATTTGACCAATCTGATGTGTCCGATACGATGCCACCTTCTGACATTTTTTTTTTTTTTTTTAATTTAAAGTGGCTTGAAGAAAGGGACAGATTTACTTTCTCTCAGTATTGAGTTTTTATGGACTATTTATAAACCCTTTAAAACTGAGGCTACATAATGTTAATTTTGTCTGAATAAATGTTCATGTTGTAAAGAAAAGCACTCTGATAGTTACATTGGGCATCTAAGTGGCTGTTGGACAAGTAAAAGATAAATATACAAAATGTACAATATGGTGTAACCGTTCCTAAGATAAAATTGAGACAGTAAACTAATTCATAGTTAAAGTCACACAGAACATTTCTCCATTTTAAAGATTTAAAAATTCGCCAATACTTCTCAATGGGAGATTTCAAATTTTCAAAACTTTGTACAGCGCAATCTGAAAGATCGCAATGAAAATTGGACTGTCTCAACAAATTTCTTTGAAGAATAAGTATGTCAATTTTCAATAAAAAAGTCGGTCCAGTTGGGGACCCAAGGTGTTTCATGTGTGCAGACAGACAGGCGTGGCTATTGCAACAGCTACTTTTTAGCATTAAATGCGAACGCACATAAAAAGGAGACAAAACTAATTATATATACAGTACTGTGCAAAAGTTTTAGGCAGGTGTGAAAAAATGCTGTAAACAAAGAATGCTTTCAGAAACATAAATAATGATTGTTTATTGTTATCAATTTACAAAATGCAAAGTGAACGAACAAAAGAGAAATCAAAATCAAATCAATATTTTGGTGTGACCACCCTTTGCCTTCAAAACAGCATTAATTCTTCTAGGTACACTTGCACACAGTTTTTGAAGGAACTCGGCTGGTAGGTTGTTCCATACATCTTGGAGAACTAACCACAGATCTTCTGTGGATGTAGGCTTCCTCACATCCTTCTGTCTCTTCATGTAATCCCAGACACACTCGATGATGTTGAGATCAGGGCTCTGTGAGGGCCATACTATCACTTCCAGGACTTCTTGTTCTTCTTTACGCTGAAGATAGTTCTTAATGACTTTGGCTGTATGTTTGGGGTTGTTGTCCTGCTGCAGAATACATTTGGGGCCAATCATACGCCTCCCTGATGGTACTGCATGATGGATAAGTATCTGCTTGTATTTCTCAGCATTGAGAACACCATTAATCCTGACCAAATCTCCAACTCCATTTGCAGAAATGCAGCCCCAAACGTTCAAGGAACCTCCACCGTGCTTCACTGTTGCCTGCAAACACTCATTATTGTACTGCTCTCCAGCCCTTCGACGAACAAACTGCCTTCTGCTACAGCCAAATATTTCAAATTTTGACTCATCAGTCCAGAGCACCTGTTGCCATTTTTCTTGCATACTTGAGTCGCTTGGCCTTGTTTCCACGTCGGAGGTATGACTTTTTGGCTGCAACTCTTCCATGAAGACCACTTCTGGCCAGACTTCTCCGGACAGTAGATGAGTGTACCTGGGTCCCACTGGTTTCTGCCAGTTCTGAGCTGATGGCACTGCTGGACATCTTCCAATTTCAAAGGGTAATAAACTTGATGTGTCTTTCATCTGCTGCACTGTTTTCTTGGCCGAACACTGCGTCTACGATCCTCAACGTTGCCCATTTCTTTGTGCTTCTTCAAAAGAGCTTGAACAGCATATCTTGAAACCCCTGTCTGCTTTGAAATCTTTGTCTGGGAGAGACCTTGCTGATGCAGTATAACTACCTTGTGTCTTGTTGCTGTGCTCACTGTTGCCATGACATGAAACTGTCTTCCACAACCTCACCTTGGTAGCAGAGTTTGGCTGTTCCTCACCCAGTTTTAAGCCTCCTACACAGCGGTTTCTGTTTCAGTTAATGGCTGTGCTTCAACCTACGTGTGACATTGATGATCATTAGCACCTGTTTGGTATAATTGGTTGACATTTTGTAAATTGATAACAATAGACAATCATTATTTATATTTCTGAAAGCATTCGTTGTTTACAGCGTTTTTTCACACCTGCCTAAAAGCTTTGCACAGTACTGTATGTGTGTATATATACACAGTATATATATATATTATATATATACACACACATATACACAGTGCATCCGGAAAGTATTCGCAGCGCATCACTTTTTCCACATTTTATTATGTTACAGCCTTATTCCAAAATGGATTAAATTCATTTCTTTCCTCAGAATTCTACACACAACACCCCATAATGACAACGTGAACAAAGTTTACTTGAGATTTGTGCAAATTTATTAAAAATTTTAAAAATCGAGAAAGCACATGTTCATAAGTATTCACAGCCTTTTCTCAATACTTTGTCGATGCACCTTTGGCAGCAATTACAGCCTCAAGTCTTTTTGAATATGATGCCACAAGCTTGGCACACCTATCCTTGGCCAGTTTCGCCCATTCCTCTTTGCAGCACCTTTCAGGCTGTATGTATAAGTAATTCACCATGGCACGCAAGACAGAGACCATGGGATACGCACGACAGAGCCCCGCCCGCCAACTCTAACCCTCCTCCCGCATCCACCCTTGCTCTCGAGGCATGCACACTGCCTGCTCATGTGCCCGCATGCAACGTCTCTGCTACAGTCCACATGCACCTCTGAGCCACACTGACTTTTCATTGTTCTTTTCGGTTCTGGCTGCTTTTCTATATATAATCCACCAAGTCGCCCAAACATGGGATACGAACGACAGAGCCCCCGCCCGCCAACTCTAACCCTCCTCCCACGTCCACCCTTGCTCTCGACGCACTGCTTGCTCATGTGTCCGCCTCCAACACCTCACCAAACATATCCTCACTCGCTTTGGTCTGTGCTACAGTCCACATGCAGCTGTGAGCCACGTTGACTGTTCATTTGCCTACCATGGCCACCACTTCAAATGTATTTCATGGAAACAACACTTCTTTCAATGTTATACAAATTCCTGCATCAGGTAACTGTTTGTTTCTATCAGTCGTTTTTTTCTGGAAAAATGTCACCAACAAAACTGTTGCTCTCGAACTTCGCAACATGACTGTAACCTTTGTTTGCCAACATTGGGATAACTTCGGCGACGTGCTGTCTGTTGTTCTTAGTCACAGAAGCATAATCATACAGTCTGCTCAACAATACGCTGACTAAATGAATACTTCCGGAGTTTATGGTGGCGAGGCAGAAATTGTGGCAATGTCCCAAATGCTTCCAGGTACTATCACCATTCACTTCTGAGAACGTCCTTTATTCCCCGAAGAATTTCTTAGGAGTCTTACTCCCACTGGCATGCCTCCGCATAAACTCAAAATTAAAATTGGTTCAGTCGTTATGCCTCTCAGAAACCTCATGTTAGCAAGAAGTCTCTGTAATGGCACTAGAATGACTGTTACCAGTATTCACCGCAATGTACTGGAGTGTAAAACTATCGCAGCTGCTACCTCACAAACTGTCCTTATTCCCCGGATATCCCTGACCCCATCAGATTCAAATTTGCCTTTTACTTTTACACGCAGACAATTTCCTGTTAGATTAGCCTTTGCAATGACAATTAATAAGGCACAGGGCCAAACTTTCAAAAAGATATGCCTGTATCTGCCAAAACCAGTGTTCAGTCACGGACAATTGTATGTTGCTCTCTCCAGAGTTCCATCTTTTCATTCACTCACAGTCGTATCCTCAAATCCACCCCATTTGGACAACTGTTTCTTTCAGGAAGTGTTCACCCATCAATAAATAATTATGCAGAATATGCTACGCCGCGGGTTGGCTAGTATATATATAAAAGCCAAATACCACGGACTCACTCATCACAAAATCTCCCGAAGCATGAGGACTTGAAATTTGGAATGTAGGTTACCCTTGACCCATAGGTGCTCACTCAGAAATGGTTTTACAAATTTCATGGTTCAAGCGCAAAATTTCTTATAGTTTTTTTAGACCTGTTTGTATGTCTGTCCGCTTTGCACGAGAGAACTACTTAATGGATTTAGATTGGATTTTTTTCTATAATTTGCTTGAATAGTCTGTTGATTCTGCGACTTTCTCATCGCGTTAAGTATCATAGTTCACTTGCGGTGCCAATTTATTAGCGCAAATCCGAGAGAGAGGCTGTGGGGCCCTACTCACTCAAGCGTCAGCCTCAGGGCGTAACTGTAACTCCGCTTAGTTAGTGAACGAGAGAACTACTTAACAGATTTAGATCTTGTTTTTCTATAATTTGCTTGAACATTCCAGTTGATTTTGCAACTTCTCTCATTGCGTTAAGAATCATAGTTCGCTTGCAGGAGTGATATATTCACGCTAATCGGAGACAGAGGCTGTGGGCCGAGGGGTGGGGGGAAGAGTGACGTCAGAAGTAGAGAGCTTCACTGTCCTGTTTCATTAATACGCGGGGTGGCTAGATCCAAAATAAAATAGACAAATAAGTCTGCAGCCTCTCTGGACCTGGCTACATAGGCATTGATCCCCGTCTTTAAGATACAACAGATAACCCACTAACACATCTTACAGTACAAAAAAAGCCTGCCCTAATTATCTCTCCCAGACCGGTTCTCTATAGCGTGGTTTCTCTTTCAAGTCTCATTATAACCCCTGTCATAAATCTCACTTCGACTACTGACTTGATAAGCCTTTGACCTTAAGGTGGCTTTAAACCTCACTGAGGGAAGACCTAACTTTGTAATACATATAGCGTATTAAGGCACATTCACGTTCTTGCGCCTGTGAGCCTTCAGGTTTCTTAAATGGACATATCTCTAAGGCATTGTTCTAACTGTCCAGCTCATAAGTGTCAGCCTGGTTCCTGCTCTCCCAGTCTAGGATCATATGCTGCCCTCTATAAGCATGAAGGTCTTTAATCCGCTTTCAAGTCCTTCTTGGCCTCTGTCCTTCTCTCTCTCACAGGATCAGCTATCCCTGGTAACTTCTGGGTTATTGGACCTTGGGAATATCCCATGCTTCCTCCAAGGCTGGAGCTCACTTTTTAGCTCTCAAGAGCACCTGTTGATAGTGGTCTTCTGGACCGCTCAATACAGTTAGAGTACTTCCAGCCCCTGGTGGGACCCTACTCCTGCATTCACATAATGATATGCCTTGCAGCTGCCAGCACATTCATCCCCCCTCTCAGCCGTGTCTCACACCACCCCTTAATGTCTGCAAACCCCTCATTCACTAGGCCACCCATCACACTAGCATATTGCTTAATCAGCAGTTTTATCCGCTCGCTGATTACATGTGCAACAGCAAATAATCCCATGGGTATTAAAAACCATGTGAGTGATGAGACAGTAAAGGACATAAAATAAAAAATGACTGCATGCTTTAAGATAAAGATAACAGATAAGGCTGAGTTCTAGCCATGGCCAACAGCTGTCAGATTGACAATAAACTTACTGCTGCTTAAACTGCTGCTCTGTTTCTATGCAGTTTTCATCTCCAGGATTATCCAGAACATTTTGTTTTGCAAGTTGAAGCTTAGCAGTCTGAAAAGAAGACACAGTAGGAATATTTCAAAGGAAAACACCATGCAAATTTTTAAGCAGCAATGCTCTTGTCCAATATATTCTAATATCAACATCAAGATCAACCAGATTGAATGCTACTCAACGGCACTTACTGTAAACATCTACAGAATGTGGTCAAAGGATAATCAGCAACTAAGTGGGCATCCAGTTCTATCTAATTTCTGTTTTCATTTCTGTGAATTTGAAAGATGCTGATGGGGTGAATCAGACTTTCTCTAAGACACCACTGTAATATGTATTGGTTTTGTGATCACAGAACGTTACTTACTCTGTCAAGTACTAGCCAAATTACTTATTTGATAAAAGGTAGATTATTTGTGGTGACCAATCTGTATGACATGTGCTAATCAATAATCCTGCTCTAGTCAGACTAAACTTGGAGGGGTGATAAAAAAAAAGCAAATTAGTAGGAACCCAATTAAGCATGTGGTCTATTTTATTTTTGGTCTTCTGAAGAATGCAGCCCTTCAGGAGGGCCTTTGTCTAATCTCAAGATAGCTACTAACAGTGTTCCTCAACATTTATCCTCATTGACAAATCTGTCCAAGTTTTCATTCCCACTGAAATCTTAATGGGATGGTGTGGTGGCTCTGAGGCTAGGGATCTGCACTGGAAGATGCGGAAGGTTACCCGTTAGAATCCCATAAATGCCAAAAGGGACTCTACTTCGTTGAGCCCTTGAGCAAGGTCTTTAACCTGCAATTGCTCCGTCTTGGGTATGATGCTAATCTGCATCCTTCTCTGCATGTAGGCCCTCCAACCTGCAGGGAAAAACTTGGGGGTTGGTGGCAGAATTGGCACTCCAGCCACTATAAAAAACCTTACGCTGTTCCATTCCATCTGAACTAGTGTGCTGCTGAGGTGTTACCCTTTGCATGGCTGCGCTCGCTCAGGTCCTAATCTGGATCCTGGGTTGGTTTGTCGTGTGGTGGGTGCGGCAATGCGCTATATCAGTGTGTGCTCCTTCTCTCTTTGACCTCTTAAAATGACAAATGAAAGCAGCAAATAGATACGATTATGCTGTAATGAGATTTGGGGTGTCACTTTTATTTAGGAGCGGGACAGCCTAAGAAATACCTAGCAGGATGCTTTTGCATGTTTGTGATAGACCGGCAAACTATGACTTTAAAGAAAGAGAGAGAGAGAGAGAAAGAGAGAGAGAGAGAGAGAGAGAGAGAGAGAGAGAGAGAGAGAGAGAGAGAGAGAGAGAGAGAGAGAGAGAGAGAGAGAGAGAGAGAGAGAGAGAGAGAGAGAGAGAGAGAGAGAGAGAGAGAGAGAGAGAGAGAGAGAGACTTTATTAATCCCAAGGGGAAATAGTAACTGGAACTTGTAGCCTTGCAGCAGACAAAAGAGTGAAACCGGTTTAAGGATATTGTTTTTTTTGTGCTAACACTGACGGTGTAGCAGGCAATTTGTTCCACAAAATATATTATTAGGTTGTCTTGCTTAATCTCCATTTGTCATATCATGGATATGCAGAGAGGTATCGCTATATGTGCACCACACACACTGTTATCACACAAGTTGCGTTCTTCGTCCTTTTGAATAAAACAAGTCTGGAAAACACCTAACTATTCTTTTAATTGGTTATACTATTTAGGTAATACAATATCAGAAGGCACAGTGTGCCATTAGGACCAGGCCTATATAAAACAGCTAAAAATGAAAATGCAGCTAGTCCCGTCTCTTACCAGTTCCAGCTTTTCTTTCTCCTTCTCTTGTAGCTTTTCAATGTGTTCTGAGAGGTCAGGACGGTCAAATTCTTCATGCAGCCTCTTCTTAATCTGAATCACTTCCTTAGAGATGCCGTTAAAAGCCAATGTGATATGATGCACTAGCTGCTTGTAGTGGTCAAAGTCATAATGTGGCCCTGTTTTCAGGTAGGCCTCATGCCCTCTGCAGCAGAAGAAGAATATGTTATTATCCAGGCACATATCCATTTTCTATCCCACCTAGTCCAGGTTTGTGTCACCGGGACCAGTGCCTACTTAGACAACGCAGAATTCAAAGTGGAGAGGGAACAAGTCTATCTTATGGCACCACCATTCACAAATTTAGTTACCAATTACCCTACTAGCAAATACATCTTTGAGATGCAGGAGGAAAAACAGAATATCAAAAAACAGCCCAAGAAGAATATTGGAGAATGTACAAACTCAACACAGACAGTGCCCATGCTGAGAACTGCACGTGGATCTCTGGAGCTGTGAAGGATAAGTGATAACCATTCCACCACCTCGAAACCCCTAACATACTATTAGTGAGGACCATATTATACCAAGTAAACTAACAGAACACATGGCACGTGCACTGTGGTGATGGTATCGTCTGTGGGACATTTTCTTTGGAACAGGAAATTTTGACAGAAACAGGTTATAAAACATTGGTTGTTAATTCCTATTTTTTAAGCAATTGAAAAAAACTCTTACTCTTCAAACAATTTGTAAGCTTCCACTCTTTCTTCCTGGAGAGCATAAAAGCGCCACACCAAGCTTCTGAATTCTGTCTCTAACTGGGGGTGACAAAAAGCAAAACATTAGGTGAATATGGCATTTAGACATTACTTCTAATCTTTAAGGCCGGCTTATACTTCACGCTCAGAACAAGCACGCGCATGCATCATGGCTACCACGTGCTCCCAGTGTTCATTTGATGCGTCCTCTGAGCACAACCTCAGAAATTAATGCGACAGATGCGTGAGTTGCAGTTCCAGCAAAAAGTCGTATTAGAACAGTGTGATCAAATCGGAACGTGACATCAGAATCTCTGTTTACTATCTACATGTGACAGAAAACTGCTTTGTGAATCCTACAGGATTGATGTGCGTGTTTTGATGTTTGATGAATGGTTCGATGTGTTGAAACAAAATGCCGACATAGATTCATTCGTGGTGCTTTTATATTCAAGCATATTCAAAAGTCTTGCATATCATCTTCTGTGCCGCCTTTTTTGTTTTGCACCTTCACAACAGCAACAGAATATACAGCGGCATATTTGAGCCACAGAGAAAAATATGAAGGACACAGTGAAAAGGTCTATTTTGTGATTAAAGTGGAAATTTCGGCTTAAATCTCAAAATGTCCACTTTAATCTCATAGTTTACTTTATCATTAAAAGTAGACCGTTGTAAACGTCATCCTAAAACTGACCCAGTTGTTAATAGCTACCTGCTTGTGGGGCTTCCTCCTGAACTGACAGCAGCAATTGACACACAGAACACGTTACATTTCTGGTATTCCAGCTCTCTGCACATTTAGAATCCTTAGATTTATACTTGATATCACTTTCATGATAAAATGCATTAAAGTATTTATGTTAAAGTTTACACACAAGTCGTTAACTTCATTCAAATAATGAATACTGTTAATAATTACACATGTAGGGGTGGCACGGTGGCGGAGTGGTAGCACTGCTGTCTCACAGGGAGTCACGTCTCTGGTGTTCCCTGCCTGGAGTTTGCATGTTTTCCTGGTGGGTTTCCACCGTGTGCTCCTGTTTCCTTCCAAAGACACGAAGGTTTTGGGATTTGGTGACTCTAAAATGACGCCAGTGTATATGTGTGTGCTTGTGTTCACCTTGCGATGAGCTGATGCCCCGTCCAGGGATTGTTTTCGTCTTGCGCCCGATGCTTGCGGGAATGGGCACATCCCTGGACTGATGGATGTAATCATTAAACATCCTTTTCAGAGATATTGTGGCAAGGTGTCCTTGGAATTTAATGGATGTTTCAGGCAATTCACAACACAGCAAAGCCGAACGTTATTTTCTCACCGTGATGATATCTCGCACTGCCACCTGGTGAAAACTTCCAGATTTACATAAAGTACGCACACAAGTATAAACAGTACAACGCTTGCATAGCAGTAGCGTCTGCTGGATCACACGTTACATTGTATGACGTGAAGTATAAACCTGGCCTTACATTAAAAGGAATCACATTATTGGGTAAACTGACATGCTTCACTATTGCCAACACATCAGTTCATCCATTTTTAAACCTGCTTAATTCAATATAAATGCAATATCTGCTCTTTAGACAATCTGTTGCTTATTTTATCTGTATGGCCAGTGAAAAGAGCTAAGGGATTCCATAAACAGTAATATGTGGCTGCCATGTCACAGGCACTGCTTCAGCTTTCTATTAAAACTATTTGATGCTACAGAGCAACTTGCCAAACGTAATATAGTGACTTACTATAGCGAACACCATCTAGGCTCTTTATTAGTACAGAGATACAACGCATTTTTAAAAGGTGACCAATGGCAGGTCAGGTGGTCTGTTCAGGGTCACACACTGAATCATAGGTGAGGACTGAACTGGTGGGCTTGTGGTTTATAAACTACTGACTCAATCATTCGACCCCACAAACTATCCATTAATCTATTATATACTTACGAGTATGTAAGCACCTGCTATCTTCTAATAGTTAAGGCTAAATGTGTGTGTTGGCCTGGTATGCAGATCAACACCATCGAACCTATCCAAGAAATGGTGCAGACATTCCCCATTCGTACATGGGAACACCATAGACTATGATTTGTTCTCAAATTTAGTTCCATCTAAGGCAACACTGCGTACCCCCTGCTAGTACTAGCTCCATGGAAGTAGAACAAAGCATTTGCACATAAGTGACCTACAAGACATTGTCTGCACTCACAAAAATAGTATCATAAACCAAAGCCTGAGCTTATAAACAGTATCCCCTGACTCAAACATACATCTATCCATTTTGTATCTCATCTAATCAGTTCAGAATTATCAAAAGCCAGACCTACCCCCGCATCACCGGAGGTAAAGCAGGAGCTAATACCCCTTGCCATCTTCTCCTGGGACTGCTCTCAGATGTTTGGACTCCTACCGTGTGTTCCGGAGAGGAGAGATGGGCTCCCTCCTCTTCTCTTTGCCTCCTGGTATGCCATCTCACTAGGCCCCATCGATTCTCATACCAGTGCTATTCTTTACTGCTGCTTCAGCAGTGATTGAAAACTGAATTATATTAGTTTAACTAAGGGAGACAAATTCAACTGAGAAGTTACATTAACACACATCTACACACAAATATTACGCATTTTTGGCAGAATGAAGGCTATTGCACGTAACAGATTGCCACAAAACTAAAGACATACCGCAAAGGTGTCTTTTACTGTTTTCAGAGAAGAATGCAAACTGGATCCAACTAGAATACACCTTTTTGGTCATCTTTCATCCAATGCCAATTGCCCATTTTAGTCTTTTCTTTCTATTTGCTAGTTTCAGATATGACTTTTTTTTTGTTTGTTTTTGAAACTCTGCCTCTAAGGCCAACACCTCGTAGTCCTCTTTTCTCTGTTGCAGATAACACTGATGCTTACGGTATATTTAAGGGAGAAGCCAACTGAGGAACAGTAAGGTGCCTGCTTCTCAAATTACAGACTCTGATGCCCTTATCCTCTTAAGCAGGCGCCCATCTTGTCTGTCCACTTCTTTTTCTGCCCTAGACAGATCCCATTTGCCCATTTCTCTCAAGAATGTACTAGACACCTTTGTATGAAAGCTTACATTTCTTGGCAATCTGTCACATGAAATAAACTTCATTCTGCCAAAAAAAAAAAAAAAAAAAAAAAACAACTATAGACCACGGGTGTCGAACTCCAGTCCTGGAAGTCCACAGTGGCTGTAGGTTTTTATTCTAACCATCTTCTTCATTAGTGACCAGTTTTTTGCTGCTAATTAACTTCATCTGCCAAACAATAATGAGACACAAAACAAGCTGTCACATAATCAGGTCACCTGTGCCCATCACACAGTATCTGAAATTAAAGAAAGGTGAAGGTCTCGGTAAGGTTGATCACCTAAACAGTTTGATGATGTTCTTAGAATAAACAGAAAAATCAACAGTTTTGGAAATGTCTGCTGTGGCAGAATGAGAGCAGCAACAAGCTATGGAATGAAATAACGGGTTTAATTAACAGCAAGAATTGGCTTCTCATTAACAGATTGTTTGGAGTTTGAAATCCCAATTTAGCTGGTCATCTGTTGGCTCATTTCACATCTCATTTTCATTTGGCTGTCATTTAATGAAGAAACGAATCAATTCAGAGGACTGAATCCTTAAAAACAGGGGAAATTAAAATCATGGGGAAAAAGTTAATTAGCAGTGAAAACTGGTCACTGATTAGGAAAAGGGTGAGAATGAAAACCTGCAGCCGCTGTGGCCTTCCAGGCATGGAGTTGGACACCTCTGCTATAGATGGACATGTTTCTTGAGAAAGCTGTTTCATTTTGGTCATTTTTTGAAGTGAATTTTAGGAATGCCAGAACCTTACACAAAAAAATGAACAGAATAACAGGCTTCATCTATTGCTTAGGCAAATACAATGGTTTATCTAATAACCAAACACCATTAAAAAAGACTAAGGATAAGCTAAAGAAGTTGACCATTAGACACTGAAGGAATGGCTGATGAAAATAGGTGAACATTAAGTATGTGAATAATGTGTCACAGGGGAGTAATAAATTAAATATCAGTCATTTCAAGCAGCAATGGCCATTAGCAACTCTAGTAATGTCTTTTATGTACTTTAAATTCAATTAAATGGTACCTTGATTAAAAAAAAGGGATCAAATTCTCCCAGAAACAGAAAAATTCCCAGGTGTGTCCAAACTTTTGACTGGTGGTGAAAACAAAGTGGCTTGTGGGACTCCAGAAACAGCTGACAGGTACCGACAGGCCTAGCACAGCACAGAAATGGCAGTGGTGGAAGCAAAAACTCGGGTAAGGAAGGACATCCCTGAGGCCATGGACATTGAGTTTCAGTCGACCTCAAAGAAAGTCTGGCAGACTGTCCAGTGACCCAGGAGAGTAGATGCAGTGCCTCACCCATGCAGTTTAAAGCAAGGATGGGGTGTAGTCAGACAGTGGAAAAAAACGATCTCCTGAATCTCACCAACATGCCTTCCTTTGAGAAAGCACAGTTAGGGAGCTCAGAGGAGGAGTAACCCATTACTGTTGCTTAGGACACTGAGATACTTACAAGACCTACTCGGTGGCAGGGCTCTGGGGGCGCATGATATTTGTCAGGAGTTCTTAAAGCCTCTGGGATGTTGCTGGTCTGTCTTGGCTGATGCACCTTTTTCAGCTGGGGACTGTGTCTTTGGATTAGCAAACTGGCCTGGTGGTCCCCATCTTTAAGAAAGGGGAATGGAGGGTGTGCTTCAACTTTAGGGATATTACACTCCTCAACCTTTATGGGAAGGCCTATGTCAGGATTCTGGAAAAGATGATCCAGCTCCAAGCCTCAGATTCAGGAGGAAAAATGTGGATTTTGTCCCAGTTCAAAAAGCCTTGGACCAACCTTTTACCCTCACAAGGATTTTGGTGGGTTCATGGAAGTATGACGAGACAGTCTTGCATGTGTTTTGTGGAATTATGCGACTGTATCCCTCGGGATGTCCTGTGGGGAGTTGCTTTGGAGGTATGGGGTACCTGGCCACTTGTTGTAGGCTATTCGGTCTCTGTAAAACCAGAGCAAAAGCTTGGTCTGCATTGCCGACAGCGAGTCAAAGTCATTTCTGGTGTGAATGGGACACTGCCAGGGCTGCCCTTTGTCACCGATTCTGTTCATAATTTTTATGGACAGAATTTCTAGACGCAGCCATGGAGAGGAGGATGTCCAGTTCAGTGACTTCAAGATAACACTTCTGCTTATTGGAAATGATGTGGTCGTGCTGGCTTCAATGGGCGGTGACCTTAGACAGATGCTGGCTTTATTGGACTGTGACCTTAGACGTGCACTGGGGCAGTTTGCAGCCAGATGATATGCTGCTTCATGCAAAGCAGTTTAAGTATCTTGGTGTCTTGTACACAAGTGACAGAAGAAGGGAGCAGGAGATCGACAGGCGTATGGGAACAGCATCCACAGTCATGCGGACATTGTACCAGTTTATCGTGGTTAAGAAGGAGTTAAGCCGAAAGGGAAGACTCTCCATTTACTGGTAAATCTACACTGTTACCATCACATGTGGTCATGAGCTGTGGGTAGTGAACAAAAGAATACAAGTGGCAGAAATGAGCTTCCTTCGCAGGGTTTCTGGGCTCACTCTTAGAGGTAGGGTGAAGAGCACAGACACCCAAGAGGTGCTCAGAGTAGAGCCACGTTTCCTCCACATCTAAAGGAGCCAGTTGAGGTGGTTCAGGCATCTAAGTTGGATACCTCCCTAGAGAGGTGTTTCCAGCATGCTCAACGGGGAGAAGACTGCGGGGCGGGGCTGGCCTGGGGATGTCTCAGTATCAACCTGGAGGAGTTTGAGGAGCTGGTGGGGAAGAGGGACATCTGAGAGTCTTAGACCCCTGCCCCTGCAACCCAGACCACGATATGCGATAGGAAAAGGATATTTGGATGACCGGGTAGAATATGTTAAGCATGAAGGCGCACAGGTCTCCTGTCACAGAGACACTACAACTACAAACCCACAAGTTAACGAAGCTGCAAACCAGCAGTCATATCATAGCAGGACGTACAACACATATAATGAGACCCTTTTTACTAAACAGTCTTCACTTTACACATTAGCTAACCTTAGTGACTCAGTCCTACTCTGTGTAACGATAGATAGATAGATAGATAGATAGATAGATAGATAGATAGATAGATAGATAGATTAATCCCAAGGGGAAATTCACATACTCCAGCAGCACCTTACTGATACAAAAAATAATATTAGTGTAACTTAATATTCTCAGACGTATTCTGGGATGCTGAAGCCCTGTCCTGACAGTAGTCCTAGACGGTAATTCACAGGACCGATCAGCAATCGGTAACCCACCTTACCAGCTACACGTCTTTGAGAGCGTTTAAGCAAACGCTATGATCCACTCAGTAAAAGTAATCACCGGGTAACTTGTATCGTACATGTACGTACAGACTACTTATTAGAATAAGTGTTTTAAAACTAGTAAATGCGCATTTTGTTTGGAGAACTACGACATGCCTAAAGGAAGTTGCTACTGAGCAAAAAGTTACGAATCTCACCATGACTTTTGTAGCAAGAGTTGAGGCACCAGGCAGGCTGAGGTCAGTTAGAGTCCTTGAGCCATGTTAATATCTTCAGTTACAACGTGAGCTACTCGCACATCTTGTTGTGCTCAAGTCCAGACACCAATTCACTTCAGCTCAGTAGCTTTACTAATACAAAACCAGGCACAGTTGAACGCTCCTGCCTCACGCCTTCTCCTACATGGGATAAAATTGCATGTCATTCGTGTTTTCAGTCGGACTAGTGCACAGATACAAACCACGCCTCTTCCGGGTACTGCGTACAGCCGGAAGTAAACTAATGTCAGAGAGAGAGAGAGTTAGTTCACGCTTTTGAGTGAGGGTGAGTGAGGTTGTGGTTGTGAGGAAGGCAGTCGGAGTTTTAATCAAAAGAATGTAATTAGGAATAGGAGGAAGAATGTATAAGTTTTTGAACGGTCTATGCAGGTACAGGTAGGATTAGAATACTCTGGATCGTATTTTTTAGAGAATCATACTCCACAAGGTAGTATGTGTATTGTGTAGCCCATTATTAAATATCATTCTTGTGTTAAATAGGGACTAAAATGGATAAACCATTATACACAGTTGATGAAGCTTTATGGACTAGAGGTAGAAATTTCAGTTATACTGGTGTTTTAAACTGTTGCTAAAACTCACGTAATATTTTTTTTCTAAAGATGGCTAAAAAAATCCACAATGAATTTGAAATTATATAATCAAACTCTAGAAGAGGTATCGGTGATAAAGCCTTTAGGCATGTTGATGGATAGTAAGCTTACATGGAAATTTCATATCAGTAAGATTATTAATCAATATAAATGAGTACTGTGTGTAGTAAGATGTCTTTGTGGATATCAGTGGGGTGCTAAGGTGGCTCTAAAATTGTGCGGTGGTCCAACAAGGTCGTCACCAGTTTCAGGTATTTTAGTTCAAATAGGGCAGTTACCATTACATCTGCAGAGTGACTTACTGGGTACATTTTGGGGGACAATGAAATCATCATCCTATTTAAAATGTGCTGGAGGATGGCTGGGAAGATCATAAAAAAGTATAATTAGTTTTGGATGAGTGGGTTCTTATCATGCAGGTAACATGGGTTTGATGAATTATATAATATGTCCTACTGTAGCTTTAGCTACAACTCCTCCTTGGTTATTTCCAAAGTCAATAGTTCATTTTATTCTGCATGATTTATTGATGGAAAATCAATCTTTTATACATGAATGGAAGATTGTTAATCAATATATTAAGGAAAAAAATTATGGAATGATATCATTTTTTTACAGATGGCTCTAAAGCAGTGTCAGGAATCGATTAAAAAGAATTAATCACATAAATGTATGCAATTGGTCACAATTGCATCTAACATTAAAAAATGTAATTATGAACTTAGTACTTAAATCATGAAGCAAATAAACTCAATCACAAATTTAATGTAGAATCAACACAAAAGGAATTAAAAAAAAAGTTAATGGCATAATTTAAACTGCAACAATGACCTTAAACCTGAACTTTTAACAAAATACTACTTGAACAAGTACAGCCTGAATTTGAATGCCTTCCTAAAAGGCAAGTTGAAAAGTAGATAAAAAGAACATGAGGCCAATGTGTTGATTCTCAAATTGGCATAGCCTATGAGACACAGATGTATCAAAGTAAAAATTAAACAATCAAAACGACTGTTGACTCTGAATGCACTGTTGAAGGCTGAATTAAATGAAAGAGTAAGCATCTGTTTAATGGGCAAACATTAAAACTTGTGTTAAAACTCCATAAATACTATCCTCAATTTTAATCATCAATGACTTGATAATTGTATGGTACACAAGTGTTTTTCAACTGGTGCACCATAGAAATAACAATGGGACCCCTGGGCCCTGACCTGAGAAAGACTTACCCAAGGAGGACAGGACTACCTGGAGAAGCCGACAAAAAAGCAGCTCTGAGATTTGTGTTTTGCAGACAGCTTAGCGCATGAAACAGATGTAATGCTTTGGTCGTTGGTATAATCGTGGAGTGCCTTGGGATTTTATGAGTTACAAAATGTGTGCCACCAGTTGGAAAACACTGCTCTACTTACACCTTTGCTCCTGCCATGCTAAAAAGACCTTTGTAGCTGCTGTCTCACTTACAAAACTGACACTGTGCATTACGTGGATGGTTATGTTGTATTCTTAGCATTAATTGGTGAAGATACTGCAAACTTGAACATGGGAGGGATAATCATTACACCTCTGTTTCTGTTTGATTACATCTTGCCTGAAGAAGGGGCCTGAGTTGCCTCGAAAGCTTGCATATTGTAATCTTTTTAGTTAGCCAATAAAAGGTGTCATTTTGCTTGGCTTTTCTCTACCTCTATTTCATAGAATTTTGTTATTACATTAGGACAGTCAGCACTGTAAGCAGGCTGGCGAGTTAAATGCAGAGGTACTAGAGACATATTTTGGTTTTAGTGCCACTCAAAGGTAACTTAGCACTTATGTGATATGACTTTGATCTGATCTTCTTACAGAAACATGAAAAAAAGAGAGCATAATTGTTACCTTTGCAACTTTTCTCCAGCATTGCACCAGGACTGCCGTAAACCCCCCTCTTTCTCCCACTCCCCTGCACCTATGTCAGTATGTGTAAATCAATGAACACCAGCGCTTTGTATTGACATTGTTGTAAACCGCGTGATATAAAATGTTAAACCTTTAAATGAAATTTGTATTTCATAAAATTTTTAAAGTTAGTATATAAATGTGGATGTGTATGCAGTTCTTTAGGTATGCACTTCACTTATTTGTATTACTGTTTCCATGCATGAAAATGCCGTCCTGACCAAAGCACTGTGCCTGAAGCATTTGCCATATTGCTGGCCTGGATGTGACAGTATTTTTTCACGCATTAAACAGGTCATATTTATCACAAAAATTAATGTGTTAACTTTCCCAGGGCTACTCTATATATAGACATTCCAACTGGAATGCTTGGAGTAGCTGTTCATGTGCCTAAAGTTCTAGTGAAAATAAATAAAAGAATTTCAAATAATGTATCCACATATACAGCTGAATTGGTTGCAGTCATTTTAGGTTCACAGTGGGTGAAGGAAATTATGTCAACTGGAGTTGTTATATGTTGAGATATTCAGGATGGATGAGTCTTAAAACTGGATAGTCTAATTCCAGACTGGATTTTGTTATGGGAAGTCAATCAGATTTTATTTCGCCTGCAAAAAATGGGTTTGTACGTTTATTTCTTGTAGGTTCCCAGGGCTGTCTTACCAGCATAGGCCCCCGGGCAAAGTAGTGTGCTGAGGCGCCTGTTTTGATAGCAAAACAGAAACATACATAGGCATCAGAAACATGGTGGACCCCTGGCTAGTGCCCATTGTGCCCATACATTAAGACCGCCCTGTGGTTTCCTGCTTATAAAGGTGCTGTAGAGAATGAGAGAGTAGATTGCATGGCTAAAAAGGCTGTTAAAAGGTGAATTAAGGATATGGATATTCCAATTTAAAAAGAAAGCAAACAAAAGCTAAAGGACTGATAAAATCAACAATTACTGGATTGTGACAAAACTTGTGGGATAACGAGAGTAATTCAGATTTATTTTAGAAGGGAATGATTCTGCCAAGATTAAGAACTAAACACACAATGCCGACTTATTCACTGTATCTAATTGGAAAGCATCAGTCAGTCAGGATTGTGCAGGCCCTGTGATCAACATGAAACTTTAATATTTCAGTGTTTAACATACAAACAAGAAATACATCAATTCAAGCACTGGGGCTTAAGAGTTTTACTTTACAAAATCTGACTGAATGTGGAAATAACTATAGTTCTTATCATTGAATCATTTTTAGATATTTGCACTCTGAAGGGCCGCCTCTGTGCGGTGGTCTTTTGGGGGTCTGATGGTATCGCGTCTCAGTCCAGACTCTTTTCCTGTGTAGTTCCTAGTTGGTAGAATGGGCTGCTGTCTCCCTCATTATATTCAAGAAGCAGTTGAAGGCCTACCTTTTCTGTGAATATCTAATTGTTTGGAAAAAACTTTGTGATATTTTATATTGTCGGTTAATTTATTGTTTGATTAAGTTTAGTTACTTTAGCGATGGTAATCTATATTTGTAAATGTGTTACTTATTTCATTTTTTCACTTGTGGCAATCATATTTTGTTACCTGTCCTACTACACTTGCTGAATAAACAGGCCCCAGCCTAATGTTACTTGATTATATTTACCTGTTTTTGAAAGTTGCTTTGGATAAAAGTGTCTGCCAAGCAAATAAATGTAAATGTAAAAACAAAGTTTTTTTTTTTGTTCATATTTTGCACCACACACCAGACCAGTTGGTGGCAGTAATGTGCCATTAGTGTGTCTACCAACTGCCATAAAGAGAAAGATTAAGAAGAACTGATTGTTAGCTGTAAATGCAGTATTTGTTGTAATCTGTCCTTTATTTACTTTCTCGTATACACAGTATAGAGAAAGTATAGGAACTGCGAAAAAATTCGACCTCGAGATTTTGATCAATGTTGATGTTTTAGACCTTCCTGAGTCCGAAAATACCATTTTTGAAATTATGTGTGTCTGTGTGTAAACATGATAACTCGAAAACACTTTGACCTGGTCAATGAGATTTTGTACATTTGCTTTATATCAAAAATAAGGAATCCTATCAACTTGTGGGCCACTTCTGACAACCCGAAGTGGTACTTTAACAGAATACTTTCGCAAATTTTCAAGTAAACTATGGCTATAATTACAGATAGATAATTAAAATTTTGTATAGGTATTTATAATGATAAAAAGCAAACATATGAAATTTGAGAAAAATGACTCATTTTTCATCAGTTTAACAATAATGTGTAAACATTGAACATGCCATGGAAATATAAAGATGAAATGAGAACAATAAGCTGCTACATCCCTGTTGCGTTCCAGTTACTATATTTAATTTTATGATATCTTTTTTTATTTCCACCATCATTATCATAATTAAATGTAGCTAAATGCAGTTTTACCTATAGCAATTTATTGCAACAAATATTATATAATACTAACACTTTTTCAATGTGAGAAATAAAGACATATGATATCTTCCTATATAACATGCTACCGTGGCTCTTCGTTTGTCTGTCCAGGATTTTAAATCACCGTTTGAACTATTGACCTGAAATTTGGTACACATATACTACGTGACGTCTACTATCCGCTTTTGGAGTGACGATTGACTGCAAAGGTTATTCCTTTTTTTATTTTATTCTATTATAGAATCAGCTTTCAGCAGAGGCCAGCAGGGTAGCCGTGCAGCACATGCGTACTGGCGCTGTTTTCATCCCTACCACCTTCGCCGTCACTTCCCCTATCTCTTCATGTCTTAAATCATTCTTGAGGCAGATTGAAGACTTAAGTGCCAGCTTAAGTGAAAAATTAAAGAAAACGTACTAAGTAATTGCAACACAAACACTGACTTAATCAGTTTTAAAGTGAAAAGATGGAGATGAAAGAAGAGAAGAAGTGGGCCGCTAGGGTGGAGAAAAAAAGAGCTGCTCAGGAAGCAGCAAGGGCATCAACCTCTGAGCAAACAAATGCTAAACGTACAGAGAAACAGGATGAAAACTAGGAATGCTCAAGTCAAGTGTATTCGTGTAGTGAGCCGTTACTGGTATTATATAATACTAACACTTTTTCTACGTGAGAAACAAAGAGATATGATATTTGAGAAATATTGCGCAACTGGAAGTGGTTCTGATGACCTTTTCCTCTATCTCAGTATACGAGAAAGTCGAGGGGAGCATACTCCCAATTTTTTCATGTTTTTTGGCAGATGAACACAAAGATTTTTTTGTTTATTTTGACAGCATATTATCAACAGTCTATTATTCATGAGAAATATTGTCCTCTTCCAGTCAGTACATGACCCTTATCAAGCCGTGATGCTTTTCTTAAGTCAAGCCCTTCTCTTTGTAAATGCTTGTCTTTAGGGTGGCAGATTTAACAGGATTCAGGTTCAGGTTAGGTTGGAGAGCATGCACTAGTACCACGCGTTGCCGCATCCACCAAAAGATAAAGCAGCTTGGGATCCTGATTGGCAACACCTCAATGATTAAGTAAGCAAAATACACCACTCAGCTTTTAGAGAAACAAATGAAAGAAAAGCAAGTTGTGGTCTTGAGTGAGCATGATAGAATGGAGAACAGAGGAAGGGTGCTTTAAAACTATTGAAGGAAGAAAATCCAAGGGTAATATTTAGGGATGTATTCCCAAATGGAGGGCTAATACCAAAAATAAAGAGGAAGGAAGTAAAGGAGGCAAAAGAATGAAAAGTGCAAAGGCAACAGGCCTGGACGTAATTCCACCAGAAGTGTGGAACAGTTTAGCAGAAGAGGGAGTAGATATGTTGTGGGATCTCATGGAGAACGTCTATGGACAGGGGAGAATACCAGAGAAGTGGAGGAACAGTGTAATTGTACTCATTTATATGGAGAAGGCTGATATTCAAGATTGTGGAAACTATAAAGCTGATGAAAACCTGGGAAAGGGTTTTAGAGAGAAGGCTTAGGGAAGAGACCATCATAGGTATGAAACAGTTTGGTTTTAAGCTAGGGAGAGAAACAACTGATGGTAGCCTTTGCTTAGAGACAGCTCATAGAGAAGCATCAAGAAAAACAGAAACATTTGTGTATGGTGGAGAAGGCTTATGGATAGAGTGCCATGTCAAGAGGTCTCGAGAGAGAGAGAGAAAGGAGGACAAGAGAAGTGTGTGAGAGTTGTCCAGGATATGAATGAATGAATGAGGACTTGGGATAAAAGCAGTGTTGGGCTAACAGATGTGACAGATTAAGGGTCCCTGTGACCCCTTGAACCCTCAGACTACACGTCAGACACCAGGTAAAAGTCCAAATATTATATTTATTTAGACAAAACGTGCACAAAGCACCCTCTTCTCCACAATCTTCAAATAAACACAATAAACAATTAATAAATCAATAATCCTCCTCACTCCCAGATGCGTTGCCACCCTTCCACCCAGCTCAGCTCAGCTCAGTGTCTGGGATTTCCCATCGTCCTTTTATATTCCCTGACCCGGAAGTGGTTCCAACCCTACATACAGTCCATGTGATTCCTTATCACTTCCGGGTCAGATAAAAAGTCCTTTTCTTCATCCCGGAAGCACGTCATTTCCTTTGTCGCCTTGCCTACGACGTACTTCCGGGTTATAGGGCACAAACAACTCTCTGGGCCTCCCTGCAGCATCATCTGTTGGCCCCTGTGGTATCCAGCAGGGCTGTAAAGGAAAACTCCATCGTCCATGATTCCCTGCTAGTATTTGGGGCACGGGCTGTAAAGGAAAACTCCATCGTCCATGATTCCCTGCTAGTATTTGGGGCACTTCCATGCTGCAGGGAGAGCTCCATCTGGCGGCCTGGGGGTGTTGGCCGGGGTGACAGGCCGGCCATATCCCACACAGACAAAATCCCACTTAGAGTAGGTCTGCACCAGGGGTGGTCTTTAATTTCTTACCTCTTTGATCTGATTATGGATGTGTTAAGTTATAGGACAAAAGACCAATCCCCCCAGTGCAGGCTTTTTGCTGATGACATTGTGTTGTGTAGAACTAGAAAGGAGGAAATGCTGAGAAAGTTGGAAGAATGGAGAAGGACTGGAAGACAGAGGGTTGAAGATAAATGGGAAGAAGACAAAATATTTGAGATTTAATGGTGATCAGGATTCAGACGTTAGTCTGCAGGAAGAGCTATTGAAAAGAGCGAATAAGTTTAAATAGGTAGAATCAGTGGTAGACTCAAGATGGAGAATTAAATACAGAAATAACTTGCAGAGGGCAGTGTTGTTGGAACAATTGGAAGAAGGTAGTTACCTCTTACCTTAGTTTACAGGTGAGGTGTGTAAGACAGTGGTAAGACCAGCAATGATGTAAAACGCTGAGACATGGGCAGTAAAGAGAGCACAGGAGAAGGTGGATGATAGATAGATAGATAGATAGATAGATAGATAGATAGATAGATAGATAGATAGATAGATAGATAGATAGATAGATAGATAGATAGATAGATAGAAGTCTGGCCTTTTATAGCAGTTCAATAAATAAATAAAAATAATATTATATTAGGACAAAAAAAAAACATTGCCCTCACAAAGACATACCAGAATGACAAAAAAGAGACAACATCTGACTTCAGATTTCAAGGCATAGTGAGAAATTATGCAGGTATATCTCTTTTGGTATAAGGGAATCTCCGTAGCGTTTCTTGACATACTTCTGTTGAATGATTTGTTGGCTGAAAGTCCTCAGTGTTCTTGTGTCACAGAGAGGATGTGCAGCATTGTTCATAATGGTCATCAGTTTTGCTTTAATTTTCTCCTTTGCTACGAGCTCCAGGGGGTCCAGAATGTGACCCATAACTGGGCCTGCCCTTTTTAAATTAGCTTGTTGATTCGGTGGGCCTTTCCTGAAGTGATGTTATCAGCCCAGCACACCACAGTGTTGAAAATCACAGTGGCCATCACAGAGTTGTAGAAGATGTGAAGGATGTCACCACTCACATTACAGGTGTGCAGTCTCTGAAGGAAGAAGAGCTTGCTCTGCCTTTTCTTCTATAGTTCCTCTGTGTACCAAGACCAGTCCAACCTGCCACTGATGCGGACCCCCAAGTACTTGTAGCAGTGCACCACCTCTGCATCCCCTCCCTGAATAGTAGTTAGTTAGTAGTTTGTTGTGGTGAAAGTGAATAGGCAGTTTCTTGGTTTTGCTAATGTTAAGTTGCAAATGTTTTTGACTCGTTTTTCCCGGAGGTAAACATATCATTAAGGAGGTTAAGGAGAGGGTAAGGCAGTCCTGACTTCTTTGGGTCATCTGTTGTCTAGCATCCTGAGGAGCCATTGCATGTCCAAGCCTGTCACACACGCACGCTAAGGAGGCAGACAACAAGCCCAGAGGTGAGTGAAATATCACGAGACAAGGGGTTGACATGCGGTACTAATACCTCTCTCTTTTTCTCATCAGACAAAAAGAAGAACTATAAAGTACCTTTCACACTTCCGGGTTCCCAAGATGGCATCCAACCATCACTTCCTCCGCTGACTCCAAAGGACCACGTCACTTCTCGCGCCTTCGACATGACGCCACTTCCGGTTCTTTCCCGACGACCTCACTTCCGGTTCCATGTCACTTTCAGCTTTCCAAGATGACGTCACTTCCGTCTGACAGCTATGACATTATTTCCTGCCAACTCTCACTGCCGTCCTCCATTTTGACTCTATAAATATGCCATATTTCCTGATGTATGTTGTGGAATGACTGTAAAGAAATTTAACCACATTTCTGGCTTTTTTGCATTTCTTGTCCTTTGGACGTTATACGGGGATGGTCCCCAACTCTTTTTTGTTGTTGTGGAGTACTAATTTTATCACAGCCACAGTTCTTTCTTCCTTTCTTTTGCCTTCTTGCTACAAGCTGTTCAGACAAACAGTGAACCGATATTGATCTGTAAACCTTTTTCCTAATAAGATAAACTTTTACTCACAGATGTTTCATACGTAGAGCAACAGCCATGAAAGACTGCTTTATATTTTGAGTTATAATTCTACATATTTTTTTTTAAGTTTATACAGATTTTCTTTCATCTCAGAGTAAAACTGTTACGTTTCAGACAGGGTCCCCCCGACCCATACTGCTCTCTTCGGAGTTTCACTGTTTTAACAGCATTTTTTTTTAAATAAATCTTTTATTTCTAATAATTTTATGTTGCCTTCTATGTTACTAGCCGGGTTTTTGATGGTGTATCTCCCTCTAGTAAACATTTCAACTATTTTTGGGACTTTCATGCTTTGGGACTCTCGAATTTATGACCAAATGAACTGCCTGTATAAACTAAAAAGGCTCTGTTAAACAGTGAAGCTCTGAAGAGCACAAAAGGCACAGCAAGGAAAGCCTGAAAAGGCAAAGACAAACCAAGACAAACACATCCAAATCACGCAAATTAAATCAAAACAGAGTATAAGGTAAAAAAAATTCCAGTAATTCTCAAAAAAAGCACAGTAATCAACAAAACTCACCAACTCCAAAGTGCATTCAATGAACTGCAAAGGACTGTGGATTGACCCCACGTTTACATGGCCAAGGGTGGTCCCTTGACAGTGATGGGTAAGTGGTCCCACTTCTTAGGGAACCACAAACAAAATACATGGTATAAGATATTAGAAACTAAACAACCAACAAAAGTAACATAAACAAAAGAGTCACAAATGAACAAAACAGACATTAAAACAGCATTTGAACCACAGCCATAACATAACAATGACACATTATAATCTTAGGTTAAAATTGTTAAGTGAATGATAGTCTCAGAATTATTGTGAAGAATTTAGACCAGGAGGTGAAAAACTCACAACGGAAACATCAAAGGGAAGGCAGAGGTCGACACAATAAAACCAACAGGCAACACAAAAAAAAATCAAAGTCGCAGATCAATAGTTGATGTTAGGGCCTACTTCAAATGAAACTATCGAAAAAGTTTTTGAGAGATTCATTAATTGTATCCATTGAGGGATAAGGAGTAGCATGTATGCCTCCATATTTATGGCATCATGTCCTGTGACGTTAAAAGAGTGACTAAACTGGTAATGTGACACTAATTGTGATATGGTGAATGTGGCCAATTCAAATTAAAGTAACAAAAAATAAACCACAAAAACGTACCCCTAAAACACAAGCTATAGCTAAAATGTTGTCATTTCAGAAAATGTTGTGTTCTTTTTTCTTTGTAAACATTTCTTTTCTTTTTTGTCGAAGGGGATGAGAGATCTGGGAACTTTAGATGGTACTACGATATATTTTACCTAAAGGCACTCGTGGTGCCCTTTTATTCTAAAGACTTCGGCATTGCAGAGAGCGCCGCAACTCGAAGCATTACGAGCACATCCTGTGACGTCACGCGTGGGCGGACTCAAGCGCAACAAACAGAAGGCGGGCAGGCTGATTCACTGTGCTGTCCATTGTGCGCCTCAGCCATGTCTTACCGAAAAGTGGTGGAGCTGAGCGAGAGTGCGAAAGGGGAGCAGACACGGTGAGTGCAGCGAATACACATCGTCGCAGCAGATAGGGTGTTAGTTTCGAGGATTTAAAAAGTGCGGTGGAACGGAACAAACAAGTCCCGTGAGCGGAGTGGGACAGCCTGCGCGGAGCGATTCCAGAATAGTTGTCCTTTGTTGTACATTAAAGTTAAAAAATAAGTATGCAGTTACAGTTTTTATAGCGCCTGTATGGTAAGCGCTTTGAAATAAGTAAATCATGTCAGTGTCACAGGTCAAATAGAGTCATACGGTGAGTTGTAGGAAGTTTAACATTTACATAACGAAATACATTAGTCGGGGGAAAAGGCAGAGATACGAAGAAAAGAGTGCGTTGTCTCAAGTTAGGGATGATAATCCAACGTTTTAGACATAAAGATGTAGGTCCTGAGCATGGACTTAAATAACAGCAGACGTTAGATGAGACTTGTCGGGGAAAGATTGGAATAGAAGACGCAATTATCTGGACCCTGCACCAGACCCGCTCCTTCATGGCCGCCCTGTGAGGATTCTGTTTTTTGATTTCTGCAGTGCCATTGAATAATGTCCATGCTCAGGGATTTGGAGGTGGATGGACGAGTCTATGGTGTCCTGATAAAGGACTATCTGTCTGGTAGACAGCTGTTTGTGAGGTTCAAGGACTGTGGCATCAATGTGGATGTGATCAGCACTGGAGCACCACTAGGAACAGTCCAGTCTCCTTTTCTGTTCACTCTAACTCTCCCTCTCTCTCTCTCTCTCTCGATCCGTCTATCTATCTAAAAACCCAAGGTTTTGCGTATTTGGCTGACGCTCATATCTAAGGAGCCTTTCAACATTTGCGATACAACATTAGTTGAGTTTCTTTTTTTTCCTAATTGGAGCACATTCAGGTGAAATCACTTGCTAAGAGTCACACACTGTCAGTAGTGGGATGTGAAGGCACAACCTCAGGGTCTGAAGTCTAAAGACTTACGTGCTACACCACACTGCCTGCCTATTTAGAACGCAAATGAGATGGTGTTTAGGAGTCAGGTGGAGAACTTTGTTTCTTGATGTAGAAAGCATTTTCTGCATCTTAACATCAACAAAGGCAAGGAACTGCCTGTTGACATTTGCCACACCAAAGAGCCTCTATGCCCTATCCTTGTTTAGAGAGTGGATGCGGAGGTGGTGCACTGCTACAAGTACTTGGGGTCTGCATCACTTACATGCTGGACTAGTTAAGTAACATAGGAACTATAAAGGAATTGACAGAACCGACTGTTGTTTTTTTCTTTCTCCCCTTTTCTAAGGAAACTGCCCTCCTTTGATGTGCGAAGTGACATCCTTTATGCATTCTACAACTCTGTGATGGCCAGTGTGGTGTGCTAGACTGATAAGATTTCTTAAAGAGAAATGGCACCTTTTATTGACTAACTAAAAAGATTACAATGTGCAAGCTTTCGAGGCAACTCAGGTTCTTGCCTGAAGATGGGGTCTGAGTTGCCTTAAAGCTTGCATATTGTAATCTTTTTAGTTAATCAATAAAAGGTGTCATTTTGCTTGACTTCTCACTACATTCATAATAGCTAACATGGTACAACACCCTAATATTAAAGAGAATTAAAAAGGTAGGCAGTCCAGACCCCCTGGCTGGCAGTAGTAGTGGAGCAGAGAATAAAAACAAAACTGAGTGCCATTATAGACAATGCTGCACATCCTCTCACTGTCACACTAACGCAGAGGAGTTGCAGCCAACAAATTGTTTAGTAGAAGAGTGCCAAGAAACGTAAGTCAAAGTTGTTTTTCTTTTGAAATAATTAACGTCAGAGGTTGATCTGTTCTACATGGCTGCTCTTTATTTTTTTTTGATATTGTATAAAGTTGTTTGGTGTGCTGTAAGGCCCATGAACCTTTACAACCTTAACTAGAATGAATCGGGCACAATATGGAAAATGCAATTAAAAATAGAAAGCCAAGATTTCAAAATTCACTTTGACTTGTAATTCATCACCAACAGTATAAAGGCAAGATATTTCATGTTAAGTCTGGTCGACTTTATTTTTTCATAAACTAGGCTAGGGGGCTTCACCCCCTGCTCGCTTCACTGCCAACCCCCGTGTTTGGTTTTCTGGACACACTTTTAATATTTTTTTTTCTTTTGATTTGTTGCTATTTCATTAGTTTCACTTTTATTTCAGAACTTATGTAAAAACAATATTTGGAATCTTTTGAGTCCAAATATGCTGAATCTTTTAAATGAGGTCAGTGAGACATGTGTTTAATGACTTTGTCAGGTTAGAGATCATGAAAACTGGAATTCAAAAGACTCAAAAAAAAAAAAAAAAAAAGTAGGAGCGGAACACATGCAGAGCAAGATACAGAATAGGACAGCAGAAAAAAACGACAGTGTCAAAAAAAAAAAAGTAAACATTGCATTAGCGCAAAAAAAGAGAAATTATTACTCAGAGAATAGAGATCGAATATATGGACACAGGTGATATGTCAGAACTATGTAAATATTGTAAGGCTTTGAAGTTTAAGTCAGAGAATTTCAAAAGTGTGTTTTACCTCGCATGCATTTATTGGTTACTTTGCAAAAAAAATTATTAACTATAATATGTAGATCGCTTTGTCTGTGCTGAAATTCCAAACAGAGAAACCTATCCTGAATTATCTCTAACCTGCTCTACATGTGTTTGGCCCTTTTGTTTTGTAACCTCTTTATGACGTTTTACTTTGTTTTCTACTCTGTCTTTTATCTCTGACCTCGCTTTGTCCTGCTTTTTTTTCAGTGACACCTGGTCCGTGGTGATTATTTTCCCTTTTTCGAGTATTAATTTCCATTTGTTTGCGCTACTGCGATCTTTACTATCTTTTTTTATACTTTCTAATTTTCCTACTTTCATATTCTTTAACTTTCTCCACATTTGAATCGCACATACATTTACTTTTTTTTTTTTTGGGAGCCTTTCGAATTCAACTGCTTTCATAATCTGCTCTGCATGTGTATAGCACCAATGTTTGTGAACGTCTTTATGAAGTTCTGCTTTGTCTTTTACTCTGTTTTTTAATTAAGAGCCCGATTGGATGTGCTTTGTTTCAATTCCACTTGTTACGGGCTGATAATTACTTGCCTTATTTTCTGAATTTGCACCTAGATTATTTTTTTTGCTCATTTTTCTCTCCAACGCTTTTGAGTCTCTTTTCTCCACACTGCTTTCTTCTTTGCTTAGATGTCGACATTTCATTTATAACGTACTGTCCTTATACGCTTTATATGCGCTGAGAGCCCTGGATCTATGTGTGCTCAAATCCTTCACAAGACTGAATGTTTTGCTGCCCTGTTGTCCTATTTGATAGATTGTAAGTAGGGCATGTCTTGCAAGAATCTCATGTTCTACGTCATCATGAGACGGTCCTGGGTCAATCTCTTGGCACAATGTCTCATGTTTACGGTCCCCACGAGACGCACCATGGCAAGTCTCTTTTGTCTCGCGGGTCTTTTAAATGTCTTCCGAGAAGATCATGTATTGTAGCCTTGCTTTTGCTTTCCAGGATTTTTTTTTTATAATAGAGAGATACCTGTATACATCCTTTCTTGCTTTGAGGACATTTAGGAACATTCTTCCTGCAGGATACTTGGATCATCTTCCCAATCTCTTTTATCAGTTCTCGCCTAACCACGGAGTTGAGCTTTTTCAGTGGCTGCTCCAAACCTCTGGAATGCATTACCCTTTATTTGTTAGAATGTCTTCCAGGATCCTGAGACTTAATTCCCATTTAAAGACCCTGATTACTAATTTGGGCTTTTGGAGACCCAGTATAATGCTTTTGCTATGATTTGACTTGGGAGTTATTATGGTTTTGTGCTTTGGGGTTTGGAGACCAGCAAAATACCTACCAGAAAAATGTTCTGTTACTTTCTTTTCCTAAAACGTGGTTTTATTTATTTTTAATCCACAGATATTACTCTTGACTTTGACTGTTATGTTTTCCAATGGTAGCTTCTAATGGCAACATTAAGAGAAAATGTTTAAAGGTCCTAAATTTTAAAATTGGGTGTGAATGTTTTATTGTGTCTGGCAGCAGATCTACATCCTAAATGAAGATATTTCAGAATTGGACATTAACATAGTCAAGAATGTATTGTCCAAAATGTGGAGGAAATGTCGGCTCCAAAAGTGTGTTGAGACTGCATGTAAAATATAACATCTGTTTGGCAAGAACAGTTCAGTTCTAGTGTTGACTTGTATTTTCCAGCAGTTCTTCAAGCATGGAAGGAAGCACTGAAATTGGCAGTGGACCCACAACCAAAAAGACTAAATGTAAGTTGTCTTAAGCTGGATATTCTATATATGTCAGGAGCCTTTAAATTCAGAGCTCAAAATTAATCTAAGCCAAGCATCCTTACGCATTACAATTAATTGTGTTATTCAAAATACATTTTACTTACAGTATATGTATGTTTTAAATTAGGTGCTTTGTATTTTTTCAAAAATGGAAGGATTCACATATGGTTGTTATAGATACAGGTGTGTCATGTTCTTGATTTGTTTTCTTTTCATTTTAGAAATTTATTTGTTAAATGTAAATCTTGTTAAGTGTAGGGCTGTCTGTTCATTTTCTATATCCCTCTCCCCTTCAGCTTTTCTGCTTCACCGGGGTAACTGAATCAGTACAAAAGTATAAACCTTTTTCTTTTTCTCCCCAGTCATCCAGCTTGGTTACAGGGCTAAAACGCCCTTAAAGTCATAGATTTATCTCTTTGTTTGAATTTATTTGGCACCAATGCAAAAGACAAATTGAGGACTGAGATATTAATGTCAAGGTCCCCATTACCAGGCAGTCAAATATTTCTCCCCTAGAGTATGGAATGTGCTTGGTGGTGTCAGTAGTAGTAGTAATACTGTCACATATATACAGTAGTGAAATTCTTACTTGCATGTCCAACCAACACACAACTGTCGCCATGATCAGAAAGAGTATGTTAAAATACATAACTTTGGTGACCTGCAGGAAGCGTTAGCACTTTGAATGGTCCAGGTGCAACCCTGGGAAATTCACTGTGGAAAAACGCTTTGTTTAAGGCACCAGGGAAATCAAATATCCACAACAAAACAATCAAAGTGAAGTGTAAAATTATTAATCTGCAAATTTGAAATGATCATTCAACAAACAGTCCACATCAGGCTTTGCTGGAAGGCTAGGAAATTAATGTTGTCAGTGTGAATGCTGCTATAGTAGGTGGAACATCCAGTATTGCTCTCTATTTTTTTAGCTGAGTAGCTCTTGGTGCGTTCATTGTTATCTTGCCCAGGTGCCGTGAGAGCATGCAGAGAAGTCTGGAGAATGAAAGGGTATGGAAGACCACAATTCACAAACTTTAGGTTTGAGCAGCTCAGCAGTTGTGGGGTTCTTGAATGCCAGGTGTGGTTGGTAACACTTTTTGTATCTTGAAGATGTCCTTGCTTTCATACAATAAACCAATGGTGGGGAACGCAATGGTCTGACAACACAGTGGTGCTGTATAAGAAGCAAACTGTACTTGGTAAAGAAGCATCTATGGGGGTCTTTTCTGCCCACTGCTATCGGGCAATTCAGTGCTTCCACCTGATGAACAGTCCTGTCAGTCAATTAAAGGTTTTTTTATGTTTTTGTTGCGATATGCAACTGAATTTCCCCTTGGGATTAATGAAGTTCATCTAATCTAATTCTTTATCTTGGAGCTTCTCTTGCAGTTGCAAGAAATCTCTGTTTTCATAAACAACTTTCACAGCATTTCTTCTGCCAAAACCCAAGAGTATATGTTTTAAGTGAGTGATGCATTATAATAAGGAAAACAAAAAGCAAGAACATAAAATGGAAACAAACAATTTATAATAATAATGGGTATAAATTAAATGTTTGCATTGTATATTAAAGAATAGTATATTGCAATTAGTGAGTGTAAACTTATTGAATACACAGACTTGTTTATAAAAAAAACAAACACAAACCAGCTTACCAGGTGTACTCCTCATCCCTCCACTATAGCCCTATATATCTTTATTGCTGAATGTGGAGCACACTATTTGTAGCTAGTATAGTTTTGCCTGTTCAGAAATACCAAACTATATTGAGAAAGGATTGTCACAACAAATTGAAAATACGATGTAAACATTTAGATTATGTGCCAGTGCTTTTTCAATTGGACTGTATTAGAGCAGTAAACTTTTTTGATTGGCTACCTTTGATTTTTGGCAGTGGAGATGCACAAGGAAAGAAGAGAAGGCTACTTGAAGCTGTTTTTAAAAACTTCTTTTCTTAGAATTCTTAATGCAGGCATTTTACAGTTCCAGTTTTGCCTTATAAGAATAGGAAAGACATCCATGCTGCTGTCTTTGTTTTTTAACTAGTTTGTTTATTAAAGCATACTGCTATAACAAATTAACACTTTCTTTAGAGTAATAGCAAAAGTAAAACACTCAATTAACTGGAGTGTAATTTCTTACAACTCTTTATTAGTAACTTGTAAAATTATGTATTCATTCCCATATATATTACTCTGCAACAGTGCTGTGGTGATTAGTGCAACTCATGGATCCAGTATCCTGAGTTTGAATCCTGTGCCTGGGCGTTGTCAGTTTGCAGTCTGTATTTTCTCCACTAGTCTGCTTGGGCTTCCTCCCATAAGATTCTAAACTGGCAGAGCATGAGAATGACTGTGTACATGCATTGGATCTTCGATGGACTGTCCCCCTGTCCAGCATTGTGTACTGCTTTGTGTCTTATCACACCAGGATAGGTTGTCAACCACTACAACCCTGAATTGAATTAATTGGATTGAAAATGTTATTCTTCTGCTTCACATTTGCACGAATGTCTTGGATTATTCTCAAGCTGAATGCAGCTTTTCCAAGTTGTTAATGTTTTGTTTTTTTTTTATAAATAAACCCACATGCTAAGTATCCTAAGAAGAAACATTTCACTTAGTTATATTTGCAAATGTGTAGGTTTCATAAAGGCTTCACCTTGAAGTATATTTTGAGAGTAATCAAAGTGAATATTAAGCAAGCTCAGTAAAACTAATCAGCTGCTGATAGAGTAACGCATACTGTAGATCTTTGATATTTTTCTTTTGGAAAAATAAAGTAAAACATTCCTTGGTACTATTGGGTGTATGTGGTAAATATAAAAACAATACAATAGCAGTTCATTTAAAGTGAAAAGGTAATGACCGGTAATAATTAGCCTCTGTTATCTAATGAAATCCAGCAGCCATCGTGATCCTCCACTAATCAAGAGATTTAAGCTATGCTCAGAATCTGCTATTGTATTTTAGTTATTTAGTTTTAAACGTAGGCTACATTGCAGAAAATTATTCATTTGTTAATTTTTTTAACTTTCAGATCCAGGAAAAGTAATCCAGTCACGGTACATGCAAGCTTTAGAAAAGAAGCCAGTGGTCAAGGTAGTAAATGCAATGTAATTTGAAAGATTTGTCTTTAGTTTGTGTTGTGACTTCATTACATGTCATAATGTTACTTGTGGCTGAAGAATCATTTTGTGTACTGATTCACTTTTTGGGGCATGACCAATTGCTCCAGAGTTTAAAAAAAAAAATAAAAAAAAAAACTTTTCCAAATTTTACTAGGTATGAAAATACCTTTTAGTGTGTGTTTTATCAAACTGTACCTTGCTAATACTGGCATTACTTGGTGCAGTGGTCTTCAACCTTTATGGCATCTGCACCCAATTTTAATTATTTATGTTCATTGACAACCCTATTGTTTCCTTCACACCAAAGTCAAAGAATGAGGGTAGGGTTTCTCCCTTAGTGAAAGGAGTATAATTGAATATGGGAAATAAACTAAAATTGTAGAACAGAGTGGGCATCTTCCTTTGAAACAAGTGGAATTGGAAATGGGTGAAAAGTGTCAAACAGCACTGTCAAATGCTTCAGTGAAACGTGGAGTTTTATAGTGCAAGGAAGTCAATTGCTGAATCTGCTTTTTTCTTTTGTTCAAGTGCTTTTGAACCAAAGACACTGGTTGAGCAATACTAACTTAGTGCATAAGTAACTGTAGCCTTGCTTATTTTGTCTGGTCTATTTGCAAAGATGACCTTGATGGACAAGAATCAGTATAATCTAACATTTACTTTTGTTTTCTTCTGATAGAATTTAGCTATGAATCAGACCATCAGCATTAAATCCCAAGAGAGAAAAAGAACTTTGGAAGCTTCAGTGAGGAGATCGGTGGCACCTGGAAAGCTCCACAGTTCTTTCAGTGAGTTCAGGTTTAATTTTCTTCTGTACTGATGATGATCTGCATTAGGAATACCAAATTTTGACAAAAAAATGGTGATTAACATCATTTTGATTGGTAATATTCATTGCAGTTAACAGAGATTGTGAATTTCAGCCATCTGTCTCAATTTTGAATTCTTTTATTCCAGTGAACTTTTTTTTTTTTAAACCTGCTTAATTTAGCTAAAGGCTCACAACAGGACAGTGTGTGTCCTGACAATATTGAGCACAAAACCGAAACCAACGGGATGGCATTCAGTCACAGAGCAATTCTTTGTTGACCTTCGTAAATGTGACCATACTATATGCAGATCAACTTGTCAGTGCATTGCAGTATGGTGATATTGTTTAAATAAAGGAATGGAGTATGACTTTCTAGTGTACTTTTCTGCAAAAAAGAAACAAAACTTTTTGTTCTCCTCATTTTCTTTCACTGTGTTTTATTCATGATTACAAATTGCTGCTTTAGATTTGGATTCTCTTTTTGGTTATAACACAATACAAATTACAGTTCATTAAGATTTTCTTGCGATTTACTGAATAAAACGTTTCTGTGTCGGCTGATGCCTAATTTTACACCGTAGAGATCTATAGAAGAGAACACAATTTCAAGTTGTGCAATGTGCGAGTCCTTACACTTTATTAAATGCATTCCTTCACGCAAATAGCTTCAATAATATTAATAAGAAAATTTTGTTTTGTATTTTTTATGTTAATGATTTATATAAATGAACAATGAATTTTGTTGTCTCTTTAAAAAGAGTTCTTACTTTCTTATGAGTATACCATCTTACATTTTCAGTATGCTGCACATTTTTTCTTAAAGCAAACATTTCTTTTTAGACAGAATTTTACAGTTTAGAGACCACGTAGTTCATAACAAGAAACAAATATTTCTGATATGACTTGTGTGCTCTGAAATGGAATGTATTAATTATGGTCTGCTGCAATTAACTAATCACAGACGGCACAATTGCAGTAATCCTCACTAATGTATACATATTGTCATGTTCTGAGTGACACAAATGACATTAATAAAGTTCTTTTTTTTTTAAAAAAAAACAACTTGTTAAACCTAAAACTTATTTTTAATAAAACTCTACTCCATTACAGTCTTTTCAGAGTTAAAACTCAAAAGCATCTTCTTCAGAACTACCCTGGCAGTGTGAGTTGGGGATGCCATGTGTGAGACCGAGCAGGCAGACACATAGACACCTCTGGCTATGGGGCTGTTCATGGCTTTTATTGCTATGAGAGTTGAGTGTCAAGGCAGTCTTCTTGCAGCTGTTCCTGCATTTCTCCGACTGCTGGTTGTAAGAAAGCCTATTTTCATTGTGCCTAGAAAATGAAAGTACAGAATTTTTCTCCACATATGAAAACAATATTTAAATGTGGAGCTCTGACCTGTATGGCTTGTCACAGGGGACCAAAAGGAAAAATCTGGTCCTAGCAGTTTAAAATGCATAATGTAGCTAAAGTAACTCTTACGAAAAAGGAATAGGACTCCTGCTAGACAATACATGTGCAGCGGGTGGAAAGTTCTTCATAGATAGAAAGATAGATAGATACTTTATTAATCCCAGTGGGAAATTCACATATTCCAGCAGCAAAAATATTAAATTAAAGAGTAATAAAAAATGCAGGTAAAAAACAGACAATAACTTGAATAATGTTCAACGTTTACCCCCTCTGGTGGAATTGAAGAGACGCATAGTTTGGGGGAGGAATGATCTTCTCAGTCTGTCAGTGGAGCAGGACAGTGACAGCAGTCTGTCGCTGAAACTGCTCCTCTGTCTGGAGATGACACTGTTTAATGGATGTAGTGGATTCTCCATAATTGATAGGAGCCTGCTGAGTGCCCGTTGCTCTGCTACGGATGTCAGACCGTCCAGCTCTATGCCAACAATAGAGCCTGCCTTCCTCACCAGTTTGTCCAGGCGTGACGCATCCTTCTTCTTAATGCTGCCTCCCCAGCACACCACTGCGTAGAAGAGGGCACTCGCCACAACCATCTGATAGAACATCTGCAGCATCTTACTGCAGATGTTGAAGGATGCCAGTCTTCTAAGGAAGTACAGGCGGCTCTGTCCTTTCTTGCACAAAGAATCAGTATTGGCAGTCCAGTCTAATTTATCGTCCAGCTGCACTCCTAGGTATTTATAGGTCTGCACCCTCTGCACACAGTCACCTCTGATGATCACGGGGTCCATGAGGGGCCTGGGTCTCCTAAAATCCACCACCAGTTCCTTGGTTTTGCTGGTGTTCAGTTGTAGGTGGTTTAAGTCGCACCATTTAACAAAGTCCTTGATGAGGTTTCTATACTCCTCCTCCTGCCCACTCCTGATGCAGCCCACGATAGCAGTGTCGTCAGCAAACTTTTGCACGTGGCAGGACTCCGAGTTATATTGGAAGTCCGATGTATATAGGCTGAATAGGACCGGAGAAAGTACAGTCCCCTGCGGCGCTCCTGTGTTGCTGACCACAATGTCAGATCTGCAATTCCCGAGACGCACATACTGAGGTCTGTTTGTAAGATAGTCCACGATCCATGCCACCAGGTATGAATCTACTCCCATCTCTGTCAGCTTGTCCCTAAGGAGCAGAGGTTGGATGGTGTTGAAGGCGCTAGAGAAGTCTAGAAACATAATTCTTACAGCGCCACTGCCTCTGTCCAAGTGGGAGAGGGATCGGTGTAGCATATAGATGATGGCATCTTCCGCTCCCACCTTCTCCTGGTATGTGAACTGCAGAGAGTCGAGGGCGTGTTGGACCTGTGGCCTCAGGTGGTGAAGCAGCAGCCGCTCCATGGTCTTCATCACATGTGATGTTAGAGCGACAGGCCGGAAGTCATTCAGCTCACCAGGACGTGATACCTTTGGGACTGGGGTGATGCAAGATGTTTTCCAAAGCCTCGGGACTTTCCCCTGTTTCAGGCTCAGGTTGAAGATGCGCTGTAGAGGACCCCCCCAGCTCTGATGCACAGACCTTCAGCAGTCGTGGCGATACTCCATCTGGACCTGCTGCTTTGCTGGCACGAAGTTTCCTCAGCTCTCTGCTCACTTGCGCTGCTGTAATTGTGGGTGGGGATGTTTCTCCTATGTTGGTATCAGCAGAAGGATGTGTAGAGAGTGCAGTACTCCGAGGTGAGAGTGGGTTAGGGTGGTCAAACCTGTTAAAGAAGATGTTCATTTGGTTTGCTCTCTTCACGTCTCTCTCGATGGTGGCACCCCGCTTCGAGCTGCAGCCAGTGATGATCTTCATCCCATCCCACACTTCCTTCATGCTGTTGTTCTGCAACTTCTGCTCCAGCTTTCTCCTGTACTGCTCCTTCGCCACCCTGAGCTGGACTCGGAGTTCCTTCTGCACGCGCTTGAGCTCATGCTGATCACCGTCTTTAAAGGCCCTTTTCTTCTGGTTTAAAAGGCCCTTGATGTCACTTGTAATCCATGGCTTGTTGTTAGCATAGCAGCGTACTGTTCTTACTGGAACTAAAGTGTCCATACAGAAGTTGATGTAGTCAGTAGTGCAGTCAACAACCTCCTCAATGTTCTCACTATGTGATCCCTGCAGGATATCCCAGTCTGTAGTTCCAAAACATTGTCTCAGAGCATTCTCAGCCTCCGGGGTCCACTTCCTGAATGATCGTTTGGTTACAGGTAGGACTCTCACTTTTGGTTTGTAGTGAGGCTGAAGCAGAACCAGGTTATGATCTCCTTTCCCAAGCACAGGCAGCGTCTTTAACGTTTGCATACAGTAAATCAATAGTCTTATTTCCCCGGGTGTTACAGTCCACATACTGGGAGAATGCAGGTAATGTTTGTCCAGAGTCACATGGTTAAAGTCTCCAGCGATTAGCACAAGTGCCTCGGGGTGCTGCGTTTGTAACTTAGCAACAGCAGAATGAATGATGTCACTCGCTATCTCCACGTCCACCCGAGGAGGAATATACACAATGACAACAATGACATGTCCAAACTCTCTGGGCAAGTAATAGGGACGCAGACTTATGGCCAACAGTTCGATGTCCCTGCAGCAAGTTTATTTGCTTAAAATGCACAGAGGTCTTTATATCTGAGCTACTTCTTTTACACTTCACTGAGCACCAATTACAAATCTTAGTGAGGTTTGTGTGTTCTTTTGTTTTAGTAATTTGCTGTATATTATATAAAGTCTACAATAGTAATGTGAGTTGGAGTAGTTTGTAAAATTAGTAAATGTTGTGATTTTTATTAGAAAGTACAGCTACACAATGGGGATAACATTAATGTAAATTTCCTTCATTGTTATTTCTAGCTTAATAAATGTACACAACTAGGTTAACCATACCCATATTTTATTTGCTTGTATATTTTATGTTTTTATTTTCTTGTTTTTTCAAAGTTTCACCTCTACAATCCAGTATTGCAGAGTCTTGTCTACTAGAACATTTTGTACGTCCTGAACTTGATATATCTTCTGTTAGAGGTAACACTCTTTATAAAAACTAAAATTATTGTTGAAATTTATAGAAACTGACTCAAAACTGACATTTTAATACTAAACATCAAAAAAAGAAATATGAGGAAAAACCTATTAGTAGCATGCTATGTTATTCATACCTTAAAATATTTTTGGTCGTACTTCAGTCCCAACTGCAGTCTTTCTAGAAGTCATTGTGCTTTTTGTGTTTTGTGTGTTAGAGTGCACTGCTCAGTTCCCTGACCTGCCAGACTCCAAAGAAGCAATTGACCGGCAGACACTTCTATTAGCCTACCTGACCGCCAAGGTGAGTGTTCAGTCATTTAGTGACATGTTGGCAAAAACCTGCATCATTAACAAGTTAAGGTGATTTTTGCAAGAGCAGCTTTATTAGAACAATGTGAATTGAATTTTCCTGAACCTCTTCCAGCAACTTTGCATAGACAGGGAATATTGGAGAACTTCAAAAGGAAAAGAAACCATTTACAGCCCTTTTGTGTTTGGCTGACTCTGAGGTCTTCAGTTACACCCTTGACTACTACTGTTTTTCTCTAGTCTTATTTATAATAGAGTCCAACTAATGCCTTTTTAAATTTTTTTTTTCCAACAAGCCACCTGTATGATGTGGGTTAAGACAAATACATAAATTGATTTTTATTAAGTACTTATCACCTTTGCTTTTGGCATTGCCAATAATTCATGAGACCTTTTTGGTAAAGCTCCCACTTTAATTTTCTTAACTTATGATAATTATATATTGATATGCAAGCTGGGATGCAAGACGTATAACCCAGACAAACCTCTAACACAGAAGAGAATGTTCTTTGCAGCAAGTGATTGCTATCTTGTTTCCAGTTTAGTCAAAATCTTCTAAGAGTTAGAAATTATTATTCTAACCCATTTATTCATTAGCTTGCTGCACAGTAACAATTAAACATCATAAAGCAGGTCTTTGGTAGGCTGCTTACTATTTACTTGCTTACTATTTATTTTATTTGTCTTGGCACATATACATAAGTTGGGCATCTAATGTTGTGTGGACTTGCTTTGTTTTTGTTCCAGGTAGGACTTTGCTTGCAGTGGAGTAATTTCTCTTTGCCACATTGCAGAGTGTTTGTATTGTGCTGTAGTCTTTCTCAACTCGGTTTGAGTGTTTGTGTCTACATAGGTGAAAAGCATAGCTCTTTCTGCTATAACAGTTTATGGACCAAGGTATTTCCAGATTCAGTTCAGTCACTAGTATAGAGCCAGTGCTTGGAAAAATTGATCTTAAAACAGATGATGCCTAGACATTGAGAGGGATTTCAAAGCGTTGCCATCTCCAAAAGCTCTAAGCAGAGAAGCTTTCAGAATCCAAAGATACAAACTGTTTTTGGCTTCATGGTGAGAATCGGTAAGGTTCCTGGCTTAAGATTTTGAAAAGATGCATACGCCTAAACATACTCTCAAGAGAGGAGAGTATGTTGAGCAGATTGAAAGAGTACTTTGAGAGGCTGAAGAATGAGAGAGCGAGAGAAAGAGAGAGAAGATTGGATGATGTGTGGAGATGGTGAATCAGGAAGTGCAACAGATAAGCAAGGACAGCTATGAAGAGGATGAGAAATGGAAAGGCCGCTGATTCAGATGACATACCTGTGGAAGCATGGATGTGTTTAGGAGAGATGGCAGTGGAGTTTTTAACCAGATTGTTTAATGCAATTTTGTGAGAGGATGCCTGAGGAGTGGAGAAGTGTACTGGTACCAATTTTTAAGAATAAGGAGGATGTGCAGGACTATAGTAACTACAGGGGGATAAAATTGATGAGATATAGCATGAAGGTGTGGGAAACTGTAGTGGAAGCTCGGTTAAAAAAGGATGCGACGATTAGCGAGCAGCTGTATGGTTTCATGCCAGGAAAGAGCACCACAGAGGGAATGTTTGCTGTGAGGGTGTTGATGGAGAAGTACAGGGAAAGCCAGAAGGAGTTGCATTGCGTCTTTGTGGATTTAGAGAAAGCATATGATGGGATGCCTAGAGGGGAGTTGTGGTATTGTATGAGGAGGTTGGGAGTGGCAGAGAAGTACGTAAGAGTTGTACAGGATATGTACGAGGGAAGTGTGACAGTAGTGAGGTCTGCTATAGGAGTAATGGATGTGCTCAAGGTGGGATTACATCAGGGATCAGCTCTGAGCCCTTTCTTTTTTGCAATAGTGATGGACAGGTTGACAGACGAGATTAGACAGGAGTCCCCTTGGACTATGATGTTTGCAGATGACATTGTGATCTGAAGCGAGAGTAGGGAGCAGGTTGAGGAGACCCTGGAGAGGTGGAGATATGCCCCAGAGAGGAGAGGAATGAAGGTCAGTAGGATCAAGACAGAATGGTGAGGATGCAGAGAGTAGAGTTGGCGAAGGTGGAGGAGTTTAAATACTTGGGATCCACAGTACAGAGTAACAGGGAGTTTGGAAGAGAGGTAAAGAAGAGAGTGCAGTCAGGGTGGAGAAGAGTGTCAAGAGTGATTTGTGACAGACGGGTATCAGCAAGAGTGAAAGGGAAGGTCTACAGGACAGTAGTTGGACCTACAACTACAGTATGTTGCATGAGTTGGAGATGGGGGGGGCACTGATCAAAAAACAGGAGACAGAGCTGGACATGGCAGAGTTAAAGATGCTGAGATTTACACTGGGAGTGACGAGAATGGACAGGATTAGAAATTAGTACATTGGGGGGTCAGCTCAAGTTGGATGGTCGGGAGACAGTGTCGGAGAGGTGAGATTGCATTGGTTTGGAGATGCTGGATATATTGGGGGGGAAAAAGATGCTAAGGATGGAACTGCCAGGTAAGAGGAAAACCGGAAGGCTTGTCATCACATCTATAAACCTTCTCTTAGAAGAAATGCAGGGGGTGGGTGTAACCAAGCAAGATGCAGAGGACAGGAAAATATGGAAAAAGATGATCTGCTGTGGCTATCCCTAACTGGATCAACCGAAAGAAGAAGAAAAAAAAAAAAAGATCTAGCTTCATGTTGTAGTCTCTGTTCCCAAGGATACTAAATTTGTCCATTTCCAAATACAAGTCAAAGCAAGTACACAGGTGCATGATTTTGGTGTATAGAGTTAACAAGTGTTCAGCTTACAGTTATCTTTTATCAGTGCCTCTGGTTGTTGGATGAAATTCAGAAAGTAAGATGACCAAATGGTTGAGCTACCAAACAGCTTGGCAGTTTAAATATGCGTCCCTCTGGCATCCATCTTGCAGAATTTCATCCAGGTTTCTGCAACTCTTTCAAGTCTCTTCCTTTAACATAAAAGACCTTAGGTGCAACTTAAACCTTAACACAATGGGGTATTGCCCTCTGTGTCTTGCATTGCCCCGAATAGTCGCCTAAATTTTCACAGACCTTACAGTGTGGCTTAATTCATCATGACGTCTACAGTTGTTAATCTACTGTTCATATGTTCATTTTCAATTCACTTGCACTATGTTTAATTTTGCTCCCATTTCATACTTGTGAAAAAATTTTATCCAGGTGTATTTTTAGGAAGTAAGTCAAGTGTGATAAACATAAAATGTAAAGTTATATTGTTAAAACAAATATAAATGATGGCACATTTATATACACCAGTGAGGCAGCAACTGGAGAGCTATGTGCAGTTCTGATTGCCATGTTACAATAAAAGGACATGGTTGCTTTTCTGTGCATACCTACTAAAGCTGCTAAGTGCATCCCAGAACAAAAGGGTGATCGGGCTCAGGAAATTCAAACTCTTCAGTCTTTAAAAGAGCAGACGATGTTAGAAAGTAATTTAGGCCTTCACAATTCACAAAGTCATTGATAAAACTGAGCCAGCAGAATTATTTCAGTTAAATAGTGAATTATATACTCAACTTATCAAGTGGATGTTAAGTGAACATGCATGAAAAATTGATGGTGAAGTTACTGCAAAGGGATGTATTATTCCTTTTCTAGATTTGCACATTTATTTTTAATGATTTAAAGGCATTGTAACTCCCCCAATCTTCTACCATTTTTAGTTGTTGCTATGAAAGTAACACGCAAGTCAAGAAGGTAGTGCACAGGACTTGGTGCCCAAGCTTTAGATTAAAATCTAAAACTCTGGTGAAAACTTGATAAGTTTTAGTTGGGAAAAGGAATATTTACTTGTGGTGAATAACCTTGCTCTTGTTTTCTGAGTTTGAATTCTGGTTCACGTTTTGATTTTTGTTTGCTCTTATTTAGTCCTACACCTTTTGACCATTCCTTTGTTTTAGCCAACTCTGTGCTGTCATCCTTTTTTTTACATGCCCCTTTTCAGGACTACCAAACACCTCGGTTTAATACTGGTGAACTAAAACAAACTACAGAGATATGCTTTTGAAGCAGATACCTTGACTTGACAACATTTATAAAGAGACAAGATGAGGTATTCTAACAACGTAGACATAGCAAACCAAATGAAACCATCATCTTATGCTCTCTGAAAAGAGGGTAGTTTCTGTCCAGCAATTGTGCAGTAGGTTAGGTGTCGTCTTCTAAGTAGGATTGTTTCATTTCAGTATGTTTGCTGATTCATTAGCATTCTGAAATAATCAGAAGTGAAAGCCCATATAATTCTTAGTTAAGTTAAAGTAGGTGAATAAAAGAAGGTAATGGATTAGCCTCTTTGATTTATTAAAATGATGACGTGTTAGTCAACTTTTTTTTTTGGGAACAGAATTCCACAATTAACTAACATGCATTTGCTGAATTCACACACGGCCACTAAAACTAACAATTAGTACAATTTGCAGCAAGAATTAGCAGCTGATATTAATAACATGGCTGAAACAAAAAACTGTCACTGTTGGCTGCTTGAAGAGCATGGATGAAAACTCTGGGACCATGTCTTAGCCAAGTGAATAAATTAGTTTTGCTGAAACGTTTTAAATGTGATGGTGCAATTTTTGATTTCCATCATCCTCGTGTAGTAGTAGCATTCGCTTTTCTGTTTTAAACATGTTTTTGTCTTAGGTTTTTGTACACTCCTGTACATATTTTACATTTCAGCTTAAAAATGTAGACCGTGCAATGCTGGAAGATGTACACAGAAGAGCAAAGAAAAGCCTCCAGGGACTAAAGGAAAGCCCTACATAAACAGGCTTAGGGAATGAAAACTCCTTAGTTAGGTGGCATGGGGACCTTATCTGGCCTTCAAATTTCTAAAGGGGCATTGTTTAAATTGAGTCATCAAAATTCTGGAATTACGGTACTTGCTCATGGACACCTAGTGGAAGTCAAAGGGAAGAGCTTACAGTTTCAAAGTCGGCTTCACAATAAGTCTTGGAAACCTGGAAGAATTTGGTGGGTTGAAGGGGAGACTTGACAGCATTTTAAAAATATTTACATGAGATCTGAGAATGCCTTTTGCTAATCAAAGGAGCTTGATGGGCTGAGTGTATTCCTACCATTTGTGAAACTTTTTTTTTATTTTTTATTTTTTTTATTAACTTAATGGTCAACATCTGCGGTGGGTTGGCACCCTGCCCAGGATTGGTTCCCTGCCTTGTGCCCTGTGTTGGCTGGGATTGGCTCCAGCAGACCCCCGTGACCCTGTGTTCGGATTCAGCGGGTTGGAAAATGGATGGATGGATGGTCAACATCCATTGAACATGTTAAACTGAAATTGGGCCCGTAATAAAATAATGGTTTAAAAGCACAGATTAGTTCTAGTATTACATGATCTTAACCTGATGAATCACCATTAACTAATTGCTATGTTTTACTTGTGGCATGGTGGACCAGCATCTAAGTGATGTTGCTATTGCCTAGTACTCAAATTCTAGTCCAGTTCTCGGTTTGAGTGTCTAATCTGTGAATGTTCATGTCCTTCCGATGCTTGCTCAGATTTCCTTCCAATGTTTACTGTTTCCTTCAACAAATCAAAGATATTCTGTTAGGTTAATTGGATGATTCTAGCTTTGGATTGCCATGTGCTTATGGGAATGTGTGAGTGTGCCATGACATGGACTGGTGCTTTGCCTAGCGTTTGTACCTGCCATTGTTCCCCACAATATTAAGATATCCAGGATTAGAAAATGGACGAATGCTTTGAAGAGGAATTACATGTAAACATCCAAAGCAGATTTGAATAAAAAAATATCCATTTCCTCCTCCATTTTATACTTGCAAGTGTTGAATTAGAAGTAATGATTTTTTTTTTCTCTCAATACGTATTTGTCTTTAAGATGGAAAGCAACACAAACAAGTTGCGGGATGAAGCGGAGACCAATTTGTTAATCGTGATGGATGAAGAGGAGAAACTGAGGAAGAAAGTGCAAGAACATAAGCGGCAACTTCTTCTAAGGGATAAAGGGAAAGAGCTGAACAGTCTGCTAGACCTACAGGTTGAGTGAGCTTTGGTTATTTGTTTGAATAACAGGTTAAGAAAGATATTTGGTCATGAATGTATTATGATTCAAACAAATGTCATGAAGTGTAATTATCTGTTTTGAAAAACTTGTGTAGTAATTAGTATTCAAGGAATATTAATGTACTATATAAAAAAATGCAAAGGTCTGTGTGTCCAGTCTTTCTGAGCAAACTGATTGGTCAGTTTGGCTTTGGTGACACAAAGAAAGAAGTAGTGTGTGTATGAGCCACACAGAGAGAGTCGCCTTCATAGACAGCAAGTACTGAAACCAGACAGGAAATAAAGGCGCCTCGAATGTAATGAAAGTATGAGACGCAAGCTTTACAGAATGCATTTGAGAGAGGGAGTGCCGGTTGGTTAACAGCCATTCACACGGACAAATACAGAGGAAAGGCCCTGAATTTGCTCATAGTGCAAGCGATAGCACATTTTTTAATTCTATTGCCTGTCTGTGACAGATACCGTGGCTAGTACTTTAATATTACTTCACTTCAGTGGTATCAAAATGTGGTAGTAAATGTAAATTCTACATTTGCTTGAAGTCTTTTTGGTATTTGACATTTTTATTCAGCATGTGAAAGGGTCTAACATTTTGTACTTTTCCAGTGTGCCATTGTTGGTCTTGATTCTCACATCTGAATGGCTCTGAGCTTTTAGACTGACAAACCAACTAGTTCTTCCAGAGATGTACCTTTTCTGATGGCAGTATATTCAACCCCCAGTGCTTGCTTGATTGGTCAGCATTTGTCCCTGGTTTGCTCTCTGTTAAGAGACTGGAATACTGTAAGAACAGTTTCAAAAATGTAATAATGAAAGAGCATACATAATAGGTATTAATGACTAAAAGACTGTTTGTGTTGTATGTAACTCAGACCTATGAAAACTTCCTTAGATAAATATTTTATGAAGTGTAACAAATCTGCTTCATGATAGATAATTTAGTGTGATATAATAAATACAAACCTGAATCTGTAGGCTATGACTGGGTTATAATCTTACAGAATAAGTCCAGAGTACAGTACATCTGTCTTTAACTTGCAGGAGCTGTGGGAGCCATGTCAGGTTTAATTTCACTACTGAAAAATAGTAAAATAAGTACCACATTTTGACACCGTTTCAGCTGCAAATGCAACGTTTGGTGAACCAGGGCATTTTTTATAGATATCTCGTGCATGAAATTCCTCCGCTTTTACCTTCTGTAGCTGTATGCAACTTTTAACTTAATCAATCATTGGCGGGATATATTTCTTGCAACAATGGTATATTCATCTTGATTCATTTATTCAGTGTCTAGCTGAATATTTCACTGTTAAGTATTTTCAATGTGTGTTTTAACACCTTTGATACTGCTACACATTTGCATGAATGGTTAGAAGTACATGTTTAACTCTCATGGTTTTTCATTCTAGATAGAAGCTCTAAAACCTATAGCAGAGATTGCTGGGAGGTTTACAGATGAATACAGAACATTTGCTACAGCCCTGGACACCACGCGGCATGAGCTGCCAGTGAAGAACATACATATGCAAAGAGATGCACATACATTTCTTGGTAATGGATTTTTTGTATTATTATTGAGTAGAACATTTAGATGAGAACGGGCTATTCAGCCCAACACATTTCACCACTCCTAGCAACATAATTTTTCCAAAATGACATCGGGTTGAATTTTGAAGGTCGCTAAAGGCCTGCTCTCTACCACACTACATGGTAATTTATTCCATATGTTTAATGGTTCTCTGTATGGGGGGGGCTTTTGTAACATTTGTGTAAGATTTACCCTCAAGTTTCTATCTTTGTTCCTGTGTTGTTGTTTAACTCATTTTAAAATAGCAGACTGGGATTCACTTCATAATTTTTAAAAACTAAAGTCATGTCACCTCTTAATCTTCAATTTTTTTTTTTTTGCTTAAACTGAGGTGGCTCAGCTCTTTTAATCTTTCTTCATAACTCATCCCCTGCAGTCCTGAAAACAGCCTAGTCACTCTTCTCTGGACTTTCAAGTGCTGCTGCATGTTTTGTAATAATGGAGATCAAAACTGAACTCTGTACTCCAGATGAGGCCTCACCATTGTGTTATACAACTTCAGTATTATCTGCTTTGACTTGTGCTATATAACCTAACATCATGTTAAGAATGTCGATCACTTTGGTTTACTGACTGAATGTAAATGGTGGGGAGCCCACTATAACTCCCACATCCTTCTCATTGGGGTACTTTCAAGTTTCAGACCTCCCATTATATTCTAATCTAACATGTACTGTACTGTGCAAAAGTTTTAGGCAGGTGTGAAAAATACTGTAAACAAAGAATGCTTTCAAAAATGGAAGTGTTAATCATTTATTTTCATCAATCAACAAAATGCAGTGAATGAACAAAAGAGAAATCTAAATTAAATCAATATTTGGTGTGACCACCCTTTGCCTTCAAAACAGCATCAATTCTTCTAGGTACACTTGCACAGTTTTTGAAGGAACTCGGCTGGTAGGTTGTTCCAAACATCTTGGAGAACTAACCACAGATCTTCTGTGGATGTAGGCTTCCTCACATCCTTCTGTCTCTTCATGTAATCCCAGACACACTCGATGATGAGATCGGGGCTCTGTGGGGGCCATACCATCACTTCCAGGACTACTTGTTCTTCTTTACGCTGAAGGTAGTTCTTAATGACTTTGGCTGTATGTTTGGGGTTGTTGTCCTGCTGCAGAATAAATTTGGGGCCAATCATACACCTCCCTGATGGTATTGCATGATGGATAAGTATCTGCCTGTATTTCTCAGCATTGAGAACACCATTAATCCTGACCAAATCTCCAACTCCATTTGCAGAAATGCACCCCCAAACGTTCAAGGAACCTCCACCATGCTTCACTGTTGCCTGCAGACACTCATTATTGTACCGCTCTCCAGCCCTTCGACGAACAAACTGCCTTCTGCTACAGCCAAATATTTCAAAGTTTGACTCATCAGTCCAGAGCACCTGTTGCCATTTTTCTGCACCCCAGTTCCTATGTTTTCATGCATACTTGAGTCACTTGGCCTTGTTTCCATGTTGGAGGTACGGCTTTTTGGCTGCAACTCTTCCATGAAGACCACTTCTGGCCAGACTTCTCCGGACAGTAGATGGGTGTACCTGGGTCCCACTGGTTTCTGCCAGTTCTGAGCTGATGGCACTGCTGGACATCTCCAGATTTCGAAGGGTAATAAGCTTGATGTGTCTTTCATCTGCTGCACTAAGTTTCCTTGGCTGACCTCTGCGTCTATGATCCTCAACGTTGCTCGTTTCTTTGTGCTTCTTCAAAAGAGCTTGAACAGCACATCTTGAAACCCCAGTCTGCTTTGAAATCTTTGTCTGGGAGAGACCTTGCTGATGCAGTAGAACTACCTTGTGTCTTGTTGCTGTGCTCAATCTTGCCATGACATGAAACTGTCTTCCACAACCTCACCTTGGTAGCAGAGTTTGGCTGTTCCTCACCCAGTTTTAAGCCTCCTACAGTTGTTTCAGTTAATGACTGTGTTTCAACCTACGTGTGACATTGATGATCATTAGCACCTGTTTGGTATAATTGGTTGATCAGACACCTGACTAGAATCCTACAAAATCCCTGACTTTGTGCAAGTGTACCTATAAGAATTGATGCTGGTTTGTAGGCAAAAGGTAGTAACACCAAATATTGATTTGATTTAGATTTTTCTTTTGTTCGCTCACTTTGCATTTTGTAAATTGATAACAATAAACAATCATTATTTATATTTCGGAAAGCATTCTGTTTACAGCATTTTTTTCACACCTGCCTAAAACTTTTCCACAGTACTGTATATTTCCCACATGTAATACTTTTCATTTACAAACATTACATTTAGGTCTGTTTTTGCTGTCCAAGTGCCTCTATAATGACCTGGCTGATTCTGGAGTACATGCCTTTTCCATCTTCTTTGATATTTGATAAACCTGGGACTTGTTGACTATGAGCGAAAGCATGTATTTCATTGGGAAACACTTTATTTTCAATTGTGGCTACTACTTATGATTCTGTTCATTTGTTTGCTTTTTTTCTTTCTGTCCCCCCACAGATGAAATTGAAAGCTGTCTGACAGAAACTGTGAAACTCCTGGAACTGAATCCTGAGCAATCAGAAAAAAATGCTGAAGCCAACCAACTACTAAAAAGAATTCAAGATTCTGCTCTGATGGTGGACCTGGAAGTCAGAAGGTCAGTGGATCTGAGAAAGCATGCGGTACACATACACCTCACCATTCACAGGGAAACCATTTACAGGCAATGGTTAACCTGACTTGCTTGTCTTTTTCGGGGAGGGAGGGATGGATGGATTCTGAGAATGACCAAACTGCACACAAGCGATGCCCAAATAGGGGATTTGATCCCAGGATATCAAAGCTGTGAGGCATCAGTGTGAACTGCTCTGCCACTGTGCTACGCGTTTCAAGTGCAGCATTGTACATTTCCCCCGACCCCAACTAATTATATATTTTGTTGCCAGTTGAATTGATTTGCTCAGTCACTATTTGGGGATCAGCAGGGACACCTGCTTGATATGTAAAATTCTGTAGCATAAATATTTAATGTCTGCATACAGATTGTTTCATTATTGTTTATTACATAACCTCCTTTACAAAGAATCAAACACATGTTAAAAGCAAACAGCACATGAACTTGAAAGCATGACAAAATAATCTGACAGTAGTGGAGTTTTTTCCTTTTTTTTTTAACCGTATTTATCTTTCATACATAACTTTTTTTAACCTGCTTAATCCAACTCCGGGTGGTGGGGATCTTGGGCCTGTCCTGGCAGCACTTGGAAAAAGGTGGGAAGAAACCCTTGGTCAGTTCATCACAGGACAGACATACATACAAACACACACACACACACTCCCACACTCATGTTTGAAGCAAGTTTAGAGTTGGCAATTAAATTAACCTATAAATGTTTGGAAAGTAGAAGCAAAACAGGAAAACCAAGAGGAAAGGCCTTGCGGACATGGCAGAACATACAGTACAAAATAGGCATGGACAGTGACCGGGTGCACATTTCTATCCCATGATGCTACTGTCCCTTTTTATTATTGATTCATGTCAAATTACAAGCAGATATGTGTCTTTTGGAGACCGTGAATTTGCTTTGCTTAATCAAGTGATTGAACTGATTTGGTAAAATTTATTCTCCAAGAAATGCCAGTACAGACTAGCCAAAGAAAAATGTAACCAATATAAAGGAAATGTGCTTCTAAGGAGTTGATATTTGTAGAAATTTGCATGTTGGCACCATTAAGGATGTCAACAGTAAGTAAAATAACATGTTTTAACAAAAGTGGACTGCTCTTTCCAAATTGCACAAATATATCTGGCACCATTCCTTGTTGGGGGTGCATTGGTCCTAGTTTATCACTCTTGGGGATTGTTCATTTTTGTGACGTCTGCTTTCTGTGATTTGTTACTAATATATTGAATGAGTGATATGGAAGTGTAGGTTTAAGACTGCACTGCTGTTTTCAAAAATATTTTCATCCATTATATGACACTCGTGTCTGATTCTGTGTCATCTTTTTTTTATTTATTTTTTTTATTTTCTGCTATAAGCAGTCTAATATGAGGGCAATCCCAAAAGTAAGGTCTCCAAAGCGGTGGGGACGTAGAGAAACTGTTCGTACGGCTGTTGGCCACACTGTTGTGATTGGTGCTTCCTCCACTCCCAAACAAGCATGTGCGGCTTCGCTGGGATGCTCAATCTTGGCTTGGTAGCCCTTGAAAATGGTGCTCCCGTTGAACGCTACCGCCAAGTGTGAAGTTCATGCAGGAGACCGTCAATTTCCGACGAGACAGTCGCGAAGGTTGAGGAAAACGTGCGTAAAGATCGGCGGTTGGAACTTCATCACCCACACACCCTATAGTCTGGACTTGGCACTCAGTGACTACCACCTGTTCCCTAAGTTGAAAGTACATTTGTCCGGAAGGCGATTCTGCTCCGACGAAGAGGTGAAAGATGAGGTTCAACGTTTCCTGAAGGACATGGCGGCGAGCTGGTATGACATGGGCATTCTAAAACTACCACAGCGTCTACAAAAATGCATCGACCGAAATGGCGATTATGTAGAAAAATAAATAAGTCTTTAACCTTTAAAATGATGTAAACATTATAGAAAATAAACGGTTGTTTGTATTTCTAAAAAAAATAGGAGACCTTATTTTTGGGATTGCCCTCGTATAATTTTTCAATAACGTTCTTTATCATGGTGCTGTACTGATACGTAACAATTCTACTTAACAATTTCTGTTGCCTGTAAAGCTCATGTAAATGAGCTTGCATAAGGGATGAGGGATGTCTTAATTTTATTTAGATAGTACTAGGGGGCTTTGCTCGCCAACCCCTATGCCTGCACTACGCGCTACCCTCTTTGCGGTTCTGCAGCTCCCGTATGGGAATGCAGATATACAATTTACTATTTTACATTACAGCAAGTAATTAACCATATTAAAAAATAGTAAAACGTAATAATTTGAAAGTAAATTATGTTTCATGTTGTGTTGGTTATTAGTAATACGATTTTGTTGTTTGGCTTTGAAATTAACACGCAAATACTTTTTAAACTTATGCTTTTATTGTAAAACTTCAGTAAAAACAATTTTTTTAATTACTGCTAGGGGTGGGCGGTATGACCAAAATTCTATATCATGGTATTTTTCTAAATTATCCCGGTTTCACGGTATTTGACGGTATTTTTTTCCCCCCATGCATGAGTGGATGTTAACCACATTTTCCACTGCAATTACTGGCTAAGAATAACCTATTCCACTGTCAAGAGTATTGTACATTGTACAAAAAAAAAAAAAAACATTTTAATGTGCACACAAGTATTAATACAGGTTTGCATTGCCCCATAAAGTGATAGTTTTCAAGGGGGTGGCACTAATGGAGAAGGTATCACATTGCATGACAGATGCAGTCAAAATATAGAACTTTTTTATTGAACAAATTTTGCAAAAACAAACTATAATTTTGACAACATATTTTCAACCATACAAAGAGGTATTTAGACTTAGTAAAATATCCAGAAGTGCTTGTCTAAAATTGTATTGCACCGAATATGTCTTAGAAAAGGAATAAAATAGTAAATATTTTTTGTAAACCAACTACACTTTCTGTTAATGTTAACAATCTCTGTCCACTGACACGTTAAAGTGACCTTTTAAACAACTTTATCATCATTAAACTGCATAATATTTAAACTAATAAATAATAACAATAAAATAAATAATAGTATTATTACTGATAGTTGCACTATTACTTCAAGACTTCAAGCCCAGGTGCATTACACAGTATTCACCAAATTAAAATAAAATAAAACAAGTGCAACTTGGTGATGACATCCTTACCAACTGAACCATCATTTAGGCAAACTGCATTAATATGGACCTTGCTTCAAGCTAAGCTATACTGGGAAGAAAAAAACAAACTATATGTCGCGATTAAAGTCGACATTTCCACTTTATTCTCATAGTTTACTTCATAATTAAAGTAGAATGTCGTAAACTAACCTTCTTCCTAAAATCAGTGTTTAATCAATTACTTAATTTACCCCGTCATAAATTAATGCAGCACATAAATGCTTTGTGTTACGTTCCCCGACCCAGTGGTTAATCACTACGCTTCTTAAACTGACTTCCTCCGCACTAAGAGAAGACACCGATCACCATACAGAATCCATTCACTTCATGATATTCCTGCTTTCTGAAAATTTAGAATGCTAAGAGAAATACTTGATATCATTTTCATGATGAAATGCATTAAAGCAGGTATTACACATGCACGGTAGTGAGGCAGTAGTGCTGCTCCCTCGCAGTAAGGGGTCCCCAGGTGTATGTTCAGTGTAGAGAACTTTATGGCAGGTGTGACAAGGCTCCAAAAAACTGGATGTATGAATGGGTATCGCACAGGTTTAACTTAAATATTGTGTAAATGTTGGGTTTGTGATCTACTGGTCGGAGACACGAACACAGAATTCAATGCAACAACAACAACAACAACAACAACATTTATTTATATAGCACATTTTCATACAAAAAGTAGCTCAAAGTGCTTTACATAATGAAGAAAAGAAGAATAAAAGACAAATAAGAAATTAAAATAAGACAACCTTAGTTAACATAAGAAGGAGTAAGGTCCGATGGCCAGAGTGGACAGAAAAAACAAAAAAAAACTCCAGAAGGCTGGAGAAAAAAATAAAATCTGTAGGGGTTCCAGGCCACGAGACCGCCCAGTCCCCTTTGGGCATTCTACCTAACATAAATGAAATAGTCTCTTTGTAGTTAGGGTTCTCACGGAGTCACTTGATGCTGATGGTTATACAGACTTCTGGCTTTTAATCCATCCATCATTGTTGGAACATCATGGTGCTTTGGGTAGATGGTGGTGGCACAAGCCACCACCAATAGGACACCGGAAAAGGAAACAGAAGAGAGAGTAGGGGTTAGTACAGATTTTGAATGGTTATTATAATGAATTGGATATACAGAGTGTCAGGATTAAATTACAGTGAAGTTATGAGAAGGCCATGTTAAAGTAATGTGTTTTTAGTAGTTTTTTAAAGTGCTCCACTGTATTAGCCTGGCGAATTGCTACTGGCAGGCTATTCCAGATTTTAGGTGCATAACAGCAGAAGGCCGCCTCACCACTTCTTTTAAGTTTTGCTCTTGGAATTCTAAGGAGACACTCAGTTGAGGATCTGAGGTTGCGATTTGGAATATAAGGTGTCAGACATTCCGATATATAAGACGGGGCGAGATTATTTAAACCATAAGCATGTTCTTCTGAGCGGGCTATCTTTATTGCATGCATGCTGTCTCTGTCTGACGTCTATAAAGTCAACATGTCGACTTTATTCTCGTCATAAGCGTCAAGATTAAAGTGGAAATGTCGAGAATAAAGTCAAAATGTCGTCACACTATTACACAGTACCCAGGTACATTACACTGTATTGAAAACAAACAAAACAAGTACAACTTGGCTTGCAGTATTATCTAGTAGTATAGAAACAGTATTTACACATCTGACCTTTTAAAACTAAAGTATCTCCAGGCGACGGACGTGACTCCTTTTTTTCGGCAAAAGTTCTTCTGTTCATCATGTTCAACTTTACTTTTAGTTCAGTTTCGAAATGCTCGCTGTCCATTTTCACCACGCGGCATACCTATGCTACCGCCCACTATTTGGTGGTGTAGCAGTGAAAAAGGTCCCCACTTGAACAGTTTCCCGCTGCGCCACGTTCCGAACGTCGTTTAGGCAATTTAAACTGGTGTTGCGGTATAAGAAAAATCCATATCATAAAAAAAATAAAAAACGGTTTTCGGTATGAATCGGTATACCGCCCAGCACTAATTACTGCACATTTTCATCAATATTGCATTGAATTGTGATTCTGTGTTTGAACTTTTATGGTGACAATGCAACGTATAACTGCCCGTGATTGAATTTTGTTTTGTTTCTCTCTATTAAAACAACTTTTTTGAATGTTTGGCTCTGAGGTTTGTAAATTGTCTTTGCAAAAGTTATTCTAACGGGAAACTGTTAACATTTTAGTACGAATGGCATATCAAGATCTCCTTTGGCGTCTAATGTTACCCCTTGAAGATGTACTACATTATCTTTCTTGGATACGTCCTTCTTTCAAAAGTAATTTTGTGTGGTGGAAGACCGGATGGCGTTAATGGTTGTAGATATTCTTTGTGATATTGTTGATGTTTTCATCTTCTGCACAATCACCACCAACTGTTTCAGCATTTACTATTGGTATGCATTTAACCAATTTGCCGTGTAATCGATTGACAATATTTGTGTTAATTTGTTTGACTTCATCATTTCTCGGTGCTAGAATTGCCCGTGTACTCATTTTTTCAGTTGATAACCCTCCATGATGAAATTCTTCAATAAGATTTGGACTTAATGATGCGTCTTCTTTAATTGGGAACTTAAAGTGAGGAAAACATTAATTTATAAGAGCTGAGAGAGCAAGAACTGTCAGTCAAAAGTATTCATACGAATGAGAGGTGAGAGGACCATGTGCGTGGTTGAGTGGAGGGCGTGACTTGAACATCTCATGGCCAAAGTCTGAACTCGTGGGACTTGGGGAAAAAAATCTTCCAGAAAGTATTTTTTTTTTATATAATAGAGAGACTTTATTTGTCCTGAGGGAAATTCCTCTAATTTACGGATGTTCAGGAAATATTATAAGACACTCCCCCAAACACAAACAAGAATTACAAAAGAGAAGGTGGGGGGAAAAACTTTACTTGGCTTGCTGTTACTGCTATCTTACTTTTAGCCATTATAAATGCATATTGCTATACTGTAGGTATGAAGGGGCCCCAGAAGCTTTTCTTGACACACTTTTGCTGAACAATTTGTTGGCTTAAAGTTCCCAATGGTTAGTGTGTCAGATTTTTTCCCTGTTACCTTTAGCTGCTTGAGAATACATCCCATAACTGAGCCTGCCCTTTTAATTAGCTTGTTGATTCGGTGGGCCTCTCCTGAAGTTATGTTACCAGCTCAGCACACCACAGTACAGAAGATCACGCTGGTCGTCACATAGTTATAGAAGATGCGAAGGATGTCACTACCCACATTAAAGGAATGTAGTCTCCTAAGTAAGAGCCTGCTCTGCCCTTTCTTATATAGTTCCTCTTATGTTACGAGACCAGTTCAGCCCATCTTTGATGTGGACCCCAAAATACCTGCAGCAGTGTACCGCCTCCGCATCCACTCCCTGATTAATGTCCGGGCTCTGAGGCCCCTTTTTTAATTTCCATTACACCAACCAGGTCTTTATGTTGATATTGGGCAGCGGACAATTTTGTTTTCCCCAAGAGACAACATTCTCCACCTGACTGCATAGTCCAGTGTTTTTAAAATTTGTGTCATGATGTCACTCTGTACACATGACAGTATGACCACTAGTCTGTGGGGAAACTTGCAAGAGTCTTGTGACAATGTGGAAGAAAACCCCAAAGGAAGACGGGAATAGTTCAATGAGATTTTTGGTTTAGTCATAGATGAGTACATGGATTCTATGTTCCAAGACAGAAGAACAAAGTTCCATTTTTCGATTTGCTTTTTATAATTTCTCCTTTCTTCCCCTTATTTATCCAAAAAAACATTGTTTACTAAAGCATTTTTACGCATCTGTTGTGTGTTTTTTTTTTTTTTTTTTAAACTTGTCAGATAGACACTAAAGAAGGAAAGGTCATCTTTCCTGTGTCAAATAGATGCGTTCCTAAAGAAACTGGAAATTGTCCTCGGTCAGCTGAGTGCAGCCTGTCTTGTGACAGACGCCTGTATGAATAACCTGCCGTTAGTGAAAAACAGCTTTGTCAGCTATTAACCCTTAATAGCAATTCATTTTTCTTTCACAACAATAAACCTGAAGTACCGCGAATACTGAAACGACCTCATTTCTTTGTCCCGTCTTTCCCTTACAGAACTCTCAAATTGGCAGGGAAGGACATTTCACACAAGTACATATGTCAGGACAGTCCAGGGGGAGGCAAAATTGGGACCCCACTAATTTGAACACATTTTGTAGATGATGTAGTAAAAACTGATTTTTAAAAAAAATATATAAATAAAAAAAAAAAAATAGAAATTGTGCTTTTTGCATGAGATGCATTTTCCTAGTTCAGTTGGGTTGGAATACTTGATTTTACTTTGTAGAATTTTTAAATTGCAATGAAACTCCATTAAATTTTTTTTCCTGTGTTTGCTGGGTACAGATGTTTGTTTTTTGCTTCTTTTTCTAACTTGCTTGGGTATTTGTGGTCAATGTGTAGTTAAGTATGACTGCTGGAATGTAATGTTATAAAATTCCTCCTTTTTTCTAAATATCATCATAACTTTAAAACCTGAGCCGCCATTATGGTATGGACGTATCTTTAATTCCTTTTCAATCATGACGTCATTTGAATTTTGTTATTTAGAAATTTGTGAACTTGTCACAGTGCTCTGCATCTGCACTCTGAAGACTGCTGTATAAAAATAAACTAAATTCTCCGGGCGCTCCGGTTTCCTCCCACAGTCCAAAGACATGCCGGTTAGGTGGATTGGTGATTCTAAATTGGCCCTAGTGTGTGCTTGGTGTGTGGGTGTGTTTGTGTGTGTCCTGTGGTGGGTTGGCACCCTGCCCGGGATTGGTTCCCTGCCTTGTGCCCTGTGTTGGCTGGGATTGGCTCCAGCAGACCCCCGGATTCAGCGGGTTGGAAAATGGATGGATGAATTGATTGTTCTAAGTAAGCCTAACAAGTTGCTTTATTATAAAGTGCTTAGAGGCAAATGTAACTTGATTTAAGTTAAAGAGTAATACATCTCCATGTGGAAATTGAAGTTAATCTTTTTTTTTTTTTTGCACCCCACAGAGGTCTTGAGGATCTTTTGGAATTGTCCTCGCTCGTCATGCGTGAAGGAGTGATGATTCATCAAAATCGAGAAGAAGAGCGTCTGGGAATGGCTGATACCACCAGTTTATATTTCCCGAAGATGTGACAATTTTTTTTTTTCTTCTGCTCTCTTACTATTTGTAATATAGTTGCACATTTTTCCATATTACTTAAAAAATAGCTGACTAAATATATTTTATATGAAGGCTGTGTTTTGATATTTTAGGGCTATAAATGCACTGTTCTGTTTAATGAAATTGTGTATTTTTGTTCATTTTTCTAAAGCAGCTTTTCTCCATGCTAGCCTTGTTTCCCCAGATGGAAATTCCTGCATTTTTTCTACAGTGCCTGTGTCGGCAGATGGCTTGTTTCTACTTGTACAAATACCAGACCTTGGGTTACAGTTTTTAATATGCAACAAGTATGCACTGAATCTGTCTGGTTCATATATGGGAAATGATTAGGTCCACTGTAAGTTCTGATTTTGCACTTAATTTGTGTGTGTGTGTATAAAAATATGTATCACAATTACAGGTATAACCAAGAAATCGACATACAATGTTAAAAGGTCACATTACAAAATATACAGCACAGTTCAGTTGACTTTTGTGTCACACACCTCACAGGGTTCAGGCTCATAGCACTGTAACAAGTTCACAGGCCAGATTGGAATACAAACTTTCCATTAAGTTACTGGTTACATAATGCACACATACATACGTACAAAGATACACTTAGGAAAATAAAACACTATTTCAGACTAAATGATGTTAAATGATCCTAACCATTCCTGTCCATGTAATCTCATTGAGCAATAAATCTTTATTAGGCCTCACTGTGACTGCTCCTTTTCTTTAGCCAAGTCAGATGTTTTCTTAATTTTTAGTCATTCTGATGTGTACACATATAATATTTGAGTTTCTGTGTGACGATGCTGGTTCGCTCCACTCTCCCAACGCCTTCCGGGAGCTCTGAACCCGACACCGTTGGTAATGTCACAGAGATGAGCTGACATCGGAGGACAATTCTCAAATAAAGCCACGGGATATTTCCAAAAAGTGCATAAGTGCTTTTATTAAATCTTTTATAACGGTGTCCAAACAAAAAGTGCAGTGCATCATTTTCAATAAATAAATCCATAAAAACAAGTATCCAGTGAGGATAAAAACCATCAATAAATAAATCCATTAAAATCCGAGGTTAAAATGCCGTCTCTCTCATCCCGATCTCGGCACACCTCCTTCTATCTTTCTCCCCGGCTCACCCATAACTCGTGTAGCCAGTGGAGACCCAACAGCCACAAGCTCCTTTGGCCAACCTCCGTCTTGTCCTCCTTACAGATGTCACTGCCAGACCGTCCAAGGTCGGCTCTCCTCCTTTCATCCTTCGCGCTCCCGCAGTTGCTCCTCAGATCCCTTTGGAGGACACCTGCCTTGCTCACCCCACTCACTCGAACATTCACTGGGGCGAACTAGCCCCTAGAGCGCCACAACCAAATGCTCCTTCGCGGGGCACCAGCTCGTTCTGTCTCCTCTTTCTAGGTGGCCAGATCCTCCTGCTTAGACTGTCTTTCCTGTCCTTTAACCTCTATTATCTTCCCACTTTTCCTTGATCGATATATCCATTTATCCCTCTATTCCCCCCTTTTCCTGGTGTCGACCTGTATATGTAGCCCCGTCTCCTAGCGCCTCTGTGGCCGCAGCACCTTAATCACACGCCACAAGAAGCCAATGAAGCAATTGAGAACGAACGCACCCACACATGCAGGTGCAACTCGATCCAACTACCTCATTAACTCCCCGCGGTCGTGCAATCGCGCCCACGGAGAACGACGCTGCTATATGGATTTAAAACTCAGTCCTTTTTTAAGCCGCAGACCCGCTATACCACATTCTGTAAAAAGCCACATCTTCCCCTGGGGACAAATAGTGTGTTCTACCTATGGCGAGCTGACAATGGAGGAGTGGAAAAGTAAAAGTCCAGTCCACGGAATCCTTGTGAGAAAACATGTAGGGGTCTGCAAACAATTATAACTGACAAAATCCATCACCGTCCTGGAGACCTTGGTCAACTGGCCACCCATCAAGGGTGCCCATTAACTGTCTCCCAATGAACAGGAGAACAGCTTGGAAGTACATCAGTGGCACACCAGGGTACAGAGGAGGTTAGTAACAGTCCTGTATTACAGTAACTGTATTGTAATGCACATACACATTTCTTCATACAAACAAACAAACAAACGCAATACGCACAGCTACTTGGCAGGTCAGATTAGAGTATGCTAGGTCATAGTAGTGAGTTTTAAACCTGGATTTAAAAGCTGAGACCGAAGGGGAATCTCTTTGTGCAGTACAAGCTGGCCGGTCATTCCTCAGCTTTGAGTCCCTGTAGCTGAAAGTTTGACATCTTGCTGTTTATTATTAATTTTTGACATGAATCAAACTACACATTGTGATCTTTGTATATGTAATAATAAATCCAGATAGGTTTTCAGAGGCCTCAGTCATTTCAAACTTTGTGTCTGGAGAAGGATTTTAAAACAAGTGCATAGATTAACTGGAAGCCGGTATAAGGACTTAGAAACTGGAGTTATGTGGTCCGACTTTCTAGTAATGATTATAGCGTTTGTAGCATTTTGAATTAACTGAGAGCAGCTTTCAGAATAGTTTGAAAAGCTTGTGAGTAGTATTAGATATGAGAGCCTCAAAGGATGTACATTTCACCAAAGTTTTTAGAAGTAGTATGCAGTCCATCGCACAGTCTTATCCCAAGGCTACAGTATCTCGTCAGCCGGTATCTCTCGATTTATAAAGAAATACAAGTTCATTTGGTGTTGCCTCAGCTAAAGGAATAGTGTTAAATTCATTACGCCACACAAAAATTAGAACCTGTACTAAATGTAATGTCCACCAAAGCAACTTCATTTCCAAGTAAGCAGGTGTTTAGCCAATAGCAATTCAAATTGCAAAGAGGTTTTAGGAGCAGGTTTATACATTTTATTGAAATATGAGTTTAAGTTAGTGATACAGGTACCTGGATCTGATTTTAATTCTAGATTGAATTAAGTTGTCTTTCTCTGTTGATCATAAGTTGATTTAGATTTTGTTTAATAATTCCTTTTTTTGAAATGCCACATAGCAGGGATGCTAAGGAGCAGCTACAGAACAATAACAAGTTGGATAAAAGATGGCCAGTGCTTTGACAGCAGAAGGCTGTGTCCTTAGGATGAAGGCTGTCTCTCTTAAACAAGCCAAGCTTTTCCCAAAAATCTTCCCAATTATGAATAAAGGGGCTATGCATTTAGTTGCAGCTAAGGGCTTATGCATGTTTCAGTGCTTGTGTAAAAGATAGGATTTATTAAACAATAACTTGATGTGAAAGTTGTTTTAACATTATGGCAAATACATCCTAAACACAGTTTTGGTGTTGGCATGTTCGCGACTCCAGGCAAAAGGACAACAAAGTGAATAGAAAATCTTGTTTTGTTGCACATTTCTTGAATTGACATTTTGATGTTCTTGAGCTAATTATATTAGTTAACTGACTTAATGTTCACCTAATACAATAGCGTTTCCTGACGTGACACAATTCTCCTGAGCAATTCGTTGGCTGAGTGTGTCAGAGAGAGGATGTGCAGAATTGTTCATAATGGCACTCAGTTTTATTTTAATTCTCTTTTGCTATGACATTCAGGGGGGTCCAGAGTGCAATGTATAACTGAGCCCAACCTTGTAATTAGCTTGTTGATGTGGTGGGCCTCTCCTGAAGTGATGTTGCCAGCCCACACCAGACTGACCATCACAGAGTTGTAGAAGATGTGAAGGGTGTCACTTCGCATATTAATGGATACTGCCACCTAAGGAAGAAGAGCCTGCTCTGTCCTTTCTTCTATAGTTTCTCTGTGTTCTGAGACCAGTCCAGCCTGTCATTAATGTGGATCCCCAAGTACTTGTAGGAGTGGACCACCACTCCATGCACTTCCTGAACAGTGACTGGACATAGAGGCTCTTTGGTGTAGCAAAAGTCAATAAGCAGTTCCTTGGCTTTGGTGATGTTAAGGTGCAGATTTTTTGCCTTTTGCACCAAGAAACAAACTTCTCCTGACTCCTCTGCTCTGTCTCATCGCCCTTATGAATACACCCCATAAGTGTAGACTCCTCTGAGAATTTCTACAAGTGACATGACCTTCTGTTAAACCAGAGTAAACCAGACCGGCCTGTTCCTTGTGGTGCTCCAATGTTGCTCACGCAGTCCTTAGTCTCAAAAAATGCGGTCTTCATGACAGATCGTCCATCATCCAGGACATCATAGGCTTGACCACCTCCATATCCCTGAGCTTACTCCTTAAGAACAATGGCCTGATGGTATTGATGGCACTGGAGGAATTCAAAAAACATGAGACTGTAGACATACATACAGGATCAAAGCTTTTAGCTGGAGCCATCCACTACTAGGACATCTAGCCAATCATTTGTGTGTAATATCACAGTCGGAGCTCCCACAAGTAATTTTTAACATAAAGAAGGCTTGTCCGAGGAGCCAGAAAACAACAACACAGGAACAGACATCAGAAACTGAGATATGTCAGAAAGAGAGAAGAAAAGAGACCATTTATCTGGAGGTTGGAGAACATAATTGATGCATCACACCAATTGCTGAATCAAAAGGCTTCCCAGGACAACATCCACCTTTAAAATTGCTGATGTTTAGTAAGCTTTCTAAGACTACATTCAGTGTGCAAGATTATACATTATATATAAAAAATATTAGTGGCCGGGTGCAGAAATGACAGGTCTCATAAAATAAAAGTTAGGTTGTTCTGTTTAACAAAAGTCTTAAAAAACATTGCCTCTTGGTGTCTAGGCTTCTCATCCTCAGACTTAACTAAACAAAGAGAGTTGGCTTAAGCCATAGGTTTCTGGGTCTGTTTGTCAGGAGTCCGTCCAGCCTCCTTCCAGGCAGCCTTGGTTCTTACTGCTGAGGAACTGAAAGTGACGGGGCTAAGTGCCCTCCTTGAGTAGCTTCTAGGTGCTGTGGGGAGAAAAGAGAATACAAGCAACAGCACCTCGATCGGGATCGTCCAATGCATGTGCATGACAATATATAGATACATAAAGATATACATAGACTTTGCTACCTAATTTACTTTGTTATACAGTACTTTAATAAATACCACATTGCTTTTAAATTGCTATACTTTGTCTTTATACGTAGAGTGACTGTAAAGTAAATTTTAGAGTACATGATGCAGGTGAGATTGCCATTTGCTCAGACTTGCAGGTTTATTAGGACTTAGAGGTCACAACACAGTGTGACAGGCTGACATCCAGCCTTATAGCTGTGGCTGTTCGGCTGAAATTCTGACTTTGTACATCTGTAAAGGTATAAGGTAATAGTCAAGTGTTGAAAACACCCATGTTACTATATATTTGTGAAACAATCAAAGCAAAGAGGAGGGCTGCTTTAGGATTGGAAGCCCATTTGGATAAATCTGCCAGCTGAGATCAGTTGAGCCTCCGGTGAGCCTTGAATAATTACTGCTGTCTGATAACGGCAAGCAGGCGGTGTGATGAACGTTTTAACTTTCACAAACCCACTAATCCCAGTTCAAGATTGTATGGGATAGAGCCTGTCCTAACAGCATTGTGCAGAAGGCAGGCAACAACACTGACTCACCTCAACAACCCCAATACAAACAAAATATTAGGTAAAATTATAATACTAGCAGTAACCATTTACCACTTTGCCCAGAGCATCAAAATGCTCGATCTGGCCCAGCAGAAAACTCTGGATGAATGGTACCCGTCCACCCCCTTTTCCAAACCCATCACCACCAAGGTTAAGTCGGTAGCCCATTCTCCAAGAATCTTTTGTGAACTGTACATAGGTGCAGTTACATGTGAAGTCCGCTAGATGGCAGCAAAAAGGCCAGAAGTTCTTCAGCCTACTGAGCCTGAAGTAAGAAAAGGAAGTGGACACTCGTAGAATCAAAACATGAGTAGGAAACACACAAACAGAAAGCGGTGAGTTGTTTTTATTGTATTTTATTTAGAGACGTGGTTTATATATTTGACACCTTCAGGTTTTAGCTACACTGAAAGGATTCATACTCGCCATGAAGCGCACTGTCATTCGGAGTCTCTGCCTGTCGTCCATAAAAGATTAGCTCACGGCTTCACAAGTAGCTGGGTAACGAATTCTTAGGAATTCTCAGTTACTGCGATAGGTGAGAACATCAGCCATCTGCTAGCTTCATTTACGCAAGTGCATGTAGCATATGTATCGGCATTTATACCTTTTATAACTACGTAATATTTGATCGGTCAGGATTAGCAGGTTTTTTGCTTGCTCTATATTTTTTTAGCCAATCAAGACTCACGCAAAAGGCCACATGTCAAAGCACGTAGGCCGCGGACGGTTTTGTTTTAATTTGCCGCGTATCGTCGGGACCATAGACATACTGTAAATAAATGGACGCCGCATCCACTGTGTTGCCCAGTCGACACGATACGTCAGCGCGTCCGCCCTATTGTGAGTGGCAAAACTGCCATTTCAATTAATACAGGTAGACGTAGAATCCGGGTTTTCTGATGAAAAAACAATAACGTTTAAAACAGTATCGTTTACATACTAAAAGATTTTGGCGAATCGTTTACAAGCAATTATTTATATCCATTAATACACTAATAATGACAATTATTAAATAATAATAATAATTATTATTAAATAATTCCTCCCATATAAGTAACATTTCTCGGACTGCCTTCTTCCACCTCCGAAACATTTCTAGACGTCCTGTTCTTACGTAACACAGTACTGAAGTATTGTTTAATGCCCGAGTCACCTCACGTATAGATTACTCTAATGCTATTCTATCTGTCATCCTACAAAACCGTATCCATCGCTTACAACTTCTTCAAAATTCTGTTGCCAGGATAATAACCTACTGTTCTAATCCACTGAACATATTACACCTATTCTCTCTCAACTTCACTGGCTCCCTGTTAACTACAGAATACAATACAAAATACTGCTCTTAACATTTAAAGCTCTCCACAACCTCACTGAGCTCCTACAGACTTGCACTCCTCGCGCTCTCCCAGATCCTCATCTGCGGCTCAACTTTCAGTACCGCACATCAAATTCTGTTCTATGGGAGCTCGAGCGCCTCTCATAGTGCTCCTCAATTCGGGAATTCTCTTCCTTCTCATATACGTCAGCTCGATTCAACAATACATTTTAAAGCGACCCTCAAAACTTATCTTTTCAAACGGGCATACCAATTGTGAATTTTGCACTGTTACTGCCAGTTGTCTTTGTTTGTTTGCTAATTATTGCTTTTTGATTTATCATTCTCTTGCTTTAACTTTACTAATGTTTAATTTTATTGTAAGGCGACCTTGAGTGCTAAGATTACAGGATTTTCTAATGGCCAAATATAACTAAAACAGTTGTTCAGCCTTACCTATGAAATGTAATCCCCCGGGATCTGGTTTGGGGCGTACAGCTGTTTGTACAATCCCAAGCAGCACATTATTCATTACTTCACTCCACAGCTGTGACACTCACAATATGGCGGCGACGTTGACGTATGATGCTACTGGTCATGCGGCGTCTAGTAATTCTATGTCTATGGTCGAAATCATTGATACACACTCAAATTCGCTTCAGCCTGACTCGTCACTAGACCCGTCATATTGGAGCGGTCGGCCTCACAATGTAAAGCCATATGAGGTTGTGTCTGTTTCACCTGTGACTTTGACAGAATGCCCCCAAAACGGGACAACCTACAAGTGCAAGCAAAAGAGGAACATGCAAACAAGACAGGAAAAGGTCACTTTTCTGTGTGTTTTTTAACTTTATTACTAGCTTGTATTTTCTGTTTCCAGTATTACCTAGTTAGCTCTGTCAGACTGAAGTGGCAAACACGGCACTATATTGATGTTTTGATTTGTGTTACTATAGTTATGCCGACATATTTAGTAAAGGTTCATTGTTGTGTGGACATAAATATTTTATTTTCAAGTCCTGATACAGTTGTGTGCTCTGTTTTATGGTTATCATACTGTATTTACTTAAATGTTTCTGCCTGGGGACAAAGTAATTATCAATCTATCCATCTATCTATCTATCTATTATATAGTGCATTTCAATTCTATCTATCCAAAAAATTCAGTGACGAGACAAGACTTTCTCAACCATATTCAAACATGCACACAGTCCTCTCACATCTCATTCATATGAATGCTTTTGACTGACAGTTCCTGCTCTCTCAGCTGTTATACATTTTTACGTTTTCCTCACTTTAAGTTCCCAGTTAAAGAAGATAGATAGATAGATAGATACTTTATTAATCCCAATGGGAAATTCACATTATCCAGCAGCAGTATACTGATACAATAAATAATATTAAATTAAAGATTGATAATAATCAAGACGTATTATGTCCAAATCTTATTGATGAATTTCATCTTGAAGGGATATCAACAGAAGAACTGAGTACACGGACAATCCTAGCACCAAGAAACAATGAAGTCAAATGAATTAACGCGAAAAATGTCGATCAGTTACATGGCAAATTGGTTAAATGCATATCAACAGACACTGTTGAAACAGTTGACGGTGATGGTGTGGAAGATGAAAACATCAACTTACAATATCCTACAGAACATCTACAACTGTTAACACTGTCTGATCTTTCACTGCCTGAATTACTGTTAAAAGAAGGACGTATCCAAGAAAGGTGATGTAGTACATCTTCAGGGGGTAACATTAGACACCAAAGGAGATCTTGATATGCCATTTGTATTAAAACGTTAACCATTTCTTGTTAGAACAGATTTTGCAAAAACAATTAACAAATCACAGAGACAAACACTCAATAAAGAAACGAAATTCTCTCCAGGGCAGTTATACGTTGAGTTGTCACGATGAAAGTCCAAACACAATCAAAATTCAATGTGATATTGACAAAAAATTAATTCAAAAAATAGTTTTTACTGAGGTTTTACAGTAAAAGTGTAAGTTTAAGAAATATTTGCGTGTTAATTTCAAAGCCAAACAGAATGGAAACATATAACACAATGAAAAAGTCGAACGCAACATGAAACATAATTTACTTTCAAATTATTATGTTTTACTATTTTTTACTATGGTTAATTACTCTCTGTAATGTTAAATAGTTCTATTATGCATATGTAACAATTCCCAGGAAAATAATCTGTAATCTGTTTAAATTGTGCATCTGCAGTTCCATACGTGAGTGGCTGAACTGCAAAGTGGCTAGTGTGTAGCACCCGCCCGGGGGTTGGCAAGCGAAGCGAGCAGGGGGCAGAGCCACCTAGTACATTAATATGTGCAAAGTGTATTGTATCAAGGGCATTAATACTTATGAGACTGATGGGGTTCTATTTAAATCACTTGCTCAAAGTTTGGAATCCGCAGTCATATTGGTAATTTTTATGTAATTCAAAAATAATAATATTAGTAGCAACTTAAGATATTTTATTTAATGATTCAAGTATTTAGAACACAACAGTCACTTGATGAGAGTTTGATCAGTGCTTTGCAAATACAAGGCATTCTGGATATTAACTGTATTCCAATATGGCTTTCAACGCTCTTCCAAGCAGTGTGCTGTATTTGTGTTCCTTTTACGGTATCTGAGAGTGGGCTGCAGGTCCACATCTCCTGACTTGCCACTTCAATGCAAGCTAAACAGTGAAGATGCCCCTCATTACTACTAGTGTGTAGTAAACAAAGACTCGGACTGACTCGGACCCTTCACCAGCCTGTTCTCCTTTCACCTTCTACTTACTGTCAGAGGGAAAAAAAGAGGTACAAGTTGTTGGTGGGTCTGAGCAGCCAAGGGGCATGGCAGCTGTACCCTGGTATATACACACTATTTGTAACCATAAAAATAAAAAAGCTGTATGCTATTTAAAGGGAACACACATCTCAGCCATGCCAGTGGTACAGACCCTATACCCCCTGTAGGTGCAGTGACAGCTCATACCTTTATTTTTGAAGGTGAGTCACTGTCACACTGACCTAATACTCGAGTTTCCAATAAAAGAACATCCATTATCCAAACCACTAGGATCATGGGGGTCCTGGGTGCAAGCCAGGAACAAATCCCAGGCAGAGCACCAGCCCACCACAGGACATGAAAAAAACATAAAATTTTGAATTTGTGAACAGACTTTTTATGACACTGTGATATTTCAATGCTTAGGTACATGCTGCATTTGTATTTATTTCCAGGACATAAAGCATGTCCTCTACAAGCTGTGGACTAGTTACTTGACACTGTTTCATGAAATTTGATTTTAGGTTTAGTTTTCCATCCTATAGGAATAACTAGCAGTACATAATAAACTAAGACAGGTCATGTACAGCATGGAGAGAGAAATCACATCAAATATCAGGCAAACTAAAAACTAAATAATAATAATAATAATAATAATAATAATAACACAATGCTAGTGATAGGTCACACAGTAAAGAAATAAATTAATAAATCTTTCATTTTATAAAAGTTGTTTGAAATCACAGCTGCACAGGGCCTGTGCGCAGCAGAGAATTCTCATTGTACTGTACTATATGTTGTTACCTTTGTATTAGATTATTTATTTTTTCCATTTATTTTGATGACTCAAAAATATTAGTTTATGCAACATTTAATTTATGTATTTTGTGCCCTGCTGCTAGTTTTAGTATTATAATAATTATCATTATTATGTGTACTATGTGTTAGATTGAATTTTTCTGTATGTTGAAGAGGTGTCACTTTATTATATGTATGTTCATTTGTAGAAAACTAAACATTTTAGATTTTTAGATTTATTTATATGCTGATGCTCAGCCCTGTCACTGCTTCTTGCAGTAGGCCATGCAATTTGGAAAACTGGCTAAACATATAAATGCTAGACATGACATGTCAGTGTAACAAAACAAATTTTGTGAAAATGAGTTGAGAAATAATAAGATTATAACTGATTTAAACGTAAGAACTCGGCTTCTCTCCATACATGGCTATGAGTTTACAAGCGGATCTGGACTGTTACAGTATGGTGGGCACATACATATATCGCCGCTAACAGGTACAGCGGTCAATGCGGCATCGATGGGTATATATGGTAATTAAGGTGGCCGAGACTCTCTGCGCTTTAGATGTTGTCATTGTGGTGCTGTTTAATTAGTGTAACGCATTCAGTCAACATTTTGTGAAATGATTTAGACCTCATAACTAGTGCAGATGGCACAATGTTATCAATGCTGAAACATCATCTCTGAGTGCCAAACGGTGCAACTGTGCAAACAAAACAAAACTCGTGGGCTGTATGAGTGAAACGTACAACAGTGGTGAGTTATGAATAAATAATAATGCACATATTACCTTAAATATCAGACTTTATGGTTTTGTTAACCCTAATACTGATAAAATGACAGTCCCTAACGTCTGGTTACAGCAGCCTTCTGAATAAGGTTACCAGGAGAATTGCTTTGACCTTGGTGTTTGATTTTCTTTTACCAAAGCAAAGGACTTCTAGAATTCTTCAGCGTAGTAGAAGAAAACTGCCAGTATGTGGACATGCAGGGACTTGGAGTCAAAACTCCTTAAGAAATCAGTTTTTACAAATTGGGTTTTATTCAGTTATGAGCAAAATGGACTTGTAAGATAGCAGCCGAAGGTGACTTATTATGTCACCAGTAACGGTGCGCTGCACATACACTTGACTTGAGCATTCCTAGTATTCCTCCTCTTTCTCTGTACGTTTATCATTCGTTTGCCCAGAGGTTGATGCACTTGCTGCTTCCTGAGCAGCTAATCTTTACTTCATCCTAGCGGCCCACTGCTTCTCTTCTTTTCTTTTGTCAGCATCTTTTCACGTTAAAACTGATTAAGTCAGTGTTTGTGTTTCACTTACATCTTCAATCTGCCTCCAGAATGATTTAAGATATGAAGAGGTAGGGGAAGTGACTGCGAAGGTGGCAGGGATGAGAATGGCACCCGTACACATGCGCCACACAGCCACCCTGCTGGCTGCTGCCGAGAGTTGATTGTACAATAAAATAAAAATAAGAAGAGGAATAACCGTGGAGGTCAATCATCACCCCGAAAGCGGACAGTAGATGTCACGTAATATATGTGTACCAAAATTCAGGCCAATAGGTCAAACAGTTTGCGAGCTACAGGTGATATAAAATCCTGGACAAACAGACAGCCACGGTAGTGTATTATATAGAGATGTGACAATGCTTCTTCACACCTGCCGAGTTCAGGTAGTTTTTTTGTTACTCATGGAGAAAATTATGGTCGAGAATGTTCCATACAATACATTTGAACTTAAAAACATATTTCTAAACCAAATTGTTTTTACATTGATCGCAAAATAAATACAAAAATAAGTACAATTTCATTAATAATATGTGCAAAACATATTTACATATTTTGATGTTTAAACAATTTAATAATAAGAAGAAGAATTACTTCGCTTCAGAGGAGCAATCCACATATTATGGATGATGTGCTTTCCTTAACTTTTCCCCCTTGTATTAAAGGCAGCCTCCTGAGCCTTATTTACACCCAATGTTAGGTAACTTCAAGTGGGAAAGTTTAAATTAAATCTGTTGGAGTGACGCGTATGCAGAGAATTAAGATGGTTTGTTTAGCTATTGGAGATGGTGCTGTGCCAGAATGTTTGAGATTTTAAATTATTATTCTTCTGTCTAAACAGAGTAATGTGTGATTTAAATTTCATACATATAATTGGTACTCTGCTCTTTAATTTAAGGAAAATATTGCACTTTTCCAAAAAAAAGGTAAAAAAAACAAAACTGTGACCCATCTCTTGGCATGTCATCATTGGATTTAAGCTCTAGCAGTTTTACTTAGAATATTACCTGAAACATTTCCTGCATTATATAACAGATCAATAACATAATCAATTCATATATAAAAAAACTGGCATAAAATAGTATGTAATAACATAAAAGTAAAAAAATATCCATCCATCCATTATTCAACCCGCTATATCCTAACTACAGGGTCACGGGGGTCTGCTGGAGCCAATCCCAGCGAACACAGGGCGCAAGGCAGGAAAGAAACCCCGGGCATGGCGCCAGCCAACCACAGGTAAAAAAAATATGACATTGAGAAATCGTTATTAGGTTATTTGTAGCTACAGTAAGAAAACCTTACTGTAAAGTACATTGATTGGTACTAAAAATATTTCTAGTGTGGCGGACGACTGGGGATCCAGCCAAACCCGGACGCCTGAAAGGACCAGGAGAAGGACAATAGCTCCCTGGGACCATGAGAGGGAAGCCACCCTGGTCTTCTTTGGGGCCACGGGATCAGAGTTTTAAAGCTCAACCCTGTTGGGGCTCATGGCCACAGCCAGGGGGCGCCCAGAAGATTGTGGAGCCCTGAATTGCAGCACTTCCACCACACTCGGAAGTGCTGCCGGAAGATCATTGCGAAGCACCTGGAGCACATCCGGAGCATTATAAATGGGGTCGCCTCACTCCATCAGTCGAGCTGCAGTCGGGTGGAAGAAGACAGAGCTTGCGAGTGGAGGAGTAGAGGCAACAGCGGACTTGTGAGAAGAGAGGAGAAGAAGGGACTGTGAGCGATATACTGTAGCTGATTTGAGCATTGTGAGGTGCTGTATATTACAGTGAATATAATTAAACATGTGTGTTTTTGGACATTTGGGGTCTGTGTGTCTGTCTGTGTCTGCGCTGATCTTCCACACCAGAAATAAAATAATCATAGCAGTAATTGCAAACAGTGCTCTGGCACATCTGAAAATGCTTCTGTTAGCAATGCCGATGTTTGTTTCTATTCAGGCGGGCCAAATTGAGCTCCTCATGTGCTGGCCCGGTGTGATTACATGCCGAGTGTGCCCTATGACGGCTGCCCACAGCTGGCTCCAGCCTTGTGCCCGATGCAGTTGGCATGTGCTGCAATCCCACATCTGACTAAGTGGATTTAGCAAATGGATGACTAGATAGTATTTCAAAGGGTCTGCTAGTTCTTAATAAGTTGCTCCCAAGTCCCTTAAACGTTTTGAAGATGTAGTGGTCCCAGTTCTTCTTAGCTATATAGTATAAGAGGCAGTGTGCTGAGTCTTTCAAAGGAAGGCACAGTATAGTCTCATAATTTATACAGTTATTTCACCATTTTGCAGTTTTTTTATTTTACTTATGGCTGCAGTTTGCTTTGAGAGTTTTTATGGTGATCTCATTTTGGCTCACTTCACTGAAACAAATGGCTCTCTAAGCTTTTGGTTTGGTTTCTAAAAAAATTAAAATGACTTGGTACTAGTATATGTCAGGTTCTCCATTCACAACAATTCAAGCAGTGATTGTCTAAAAAACGGTCACTATCAAAGCACTGTATGTCTGTTTTTCTTTAAGAAAAAAATTTAAATGAGGATGGGCATATAATATTTCAGAAGTAATTATGTAAACCTCACACTACTGAACTTTTTTTAAAACTAGGGGCTCTGCCTCCTGCTCACTTTGCTCGCCCACCCTTGGGTTTGGTTAACCGGATATACAATTTAAAGAGATTGTTATTTTAATGGGAATTGTTACATATGCATTATTTTCACTTTTACTCTAAAACTTTAGTAAAAACAATATTTGGAATTAACTTTTCTTCAAGATCGCATTAAATTTTGATTCCGTGTTTGGACTTCCATCGTGACAGCGCAACGGATAACTGCTTGTGAGTGAATATCATTTCTTTCTCTGTAATAAATAAAAGACTTTTTCGAATGTTTGTCCATGCTCTTTCTTCTTCGCTTAGACGTTGAAGTGTCATCTAGAACGTATAAAATGATTGTCCTGATAACATTTATAAGAGCTGGGAGCGCAGGAAGTGTGTCTGCCAAAAGCATTCACACGACTGAGGTTAGTTGACTGTGGTCTTGTTTGAAAATGGTTGTAAGTAGGGTGTGACTTGAGAGAATCTAATGGCACATCTCACGGGACTTCATACCGTGCCAATGTTTTTGGAATCTTTTAATTCTTGCTGGCAACACGAATTAGACAATGTACAAGTCTCCGACTTAAAGTTTAAATCCAAACAATATATTCAATCTCTTTTCACTATTCTGTTATTTCACTGAGTAATAGCATTAGCACAAACAAACAGAAATTATCTTTACTATCCTTTTTTTTGAGACTTTCGAATTTTGGTACTTCCATTATCTCTAACCTGCTCTGCATGTGTACCGCACCAACGTTTTTGGAATCTTTTAATTCTCGCGGATACACCTCTTCATTGGGAAGAAACGCTACTTTTTTTTTTTTCCTCTGATGGCAACACGAATTAGACGATCTACAAGTCTCTGACTTAAAGTTTAAATCCGAACAGTATATTCAATCTCCTTTTGCTGTTCCGTTATTTCATCAAGTAATAATTTCTGTTTGTTTGTCTCATGGGATGTGTCTCTCCGAGAAAATCACATCTCTTCTCCTTCCAAGATTTTTTTTTATAATAGATGCAGAATAAAAAGAAAAAGACTAACTAATTTAACATTAGAATGAATTTAAGGTAAAAATGGTTCACTGTCTGTAAAACTGGTGGGGAAAAAATACCTAAAGCCATGAGGGACCCCTAGGACTGCACTTGGATGCCACTGATACAGAGGCCAGCTTTACAATGTGTATGTTTACATGTGTACATCACATAAAGGGATCATATTCCTGCAGGTCATCTAATGTGGTCTACTTAATTCTAAGCATGAAATGTCCTGACACTGCACTCTATATGGGAGAAACTGGACAAACACTCCGCCAGAGAATGAATTTCCACAGGTTCCACATCAAGCATGGCAACACAGATGTTCCTATATCAGCTCACTTCATGCACACTGTGAGAGGGACTTTAAAGTCACAGAGCTTATGGGCAACTTCAGAACACAGCAAGAGAGAAAAGAATGGAAAGTTAAACTCATGCTAAAATGTAACCTATTACAACATGGTTTGAATAGAGACAAGAGTTTTATGGCCGGATATGAGGATTGTTTGCATCTCTTGGACTGTCTCAGGCAACCTGACTACAGACCCACATTGTATGGAAAAACTCATCAGAAACTTCAAAAGACTTTGTTGGACGGTTATCTTATCCAGATATCTTGATTATACATTGTTCTCCTCTCTTGCTGAATTAATCTCAGTTTGGAGTGGTCTGTTAATTTTTTAAATCTAAGATGTCTCACTTAAAGGTTTTCCAGTGTTGTTATTTGTGCTAGTGTCTATATAAACACAGCAAGCTCCAGTTTCTGTATTACATCTTGCCTAAAGAAGGGGCCTGAGTTGCCTCGAAAGCCTGCATATTGCAATCTTTTTAGTTAGCCAATAAAAGGTGTCAGTTTGCTTGACTTCTCAATGTCTATGTTTAGAAAGAAATAAATAAGATTTAATAGATTTTTTGAATTTAGAATGCTGAAAAATTTGTACGGATGTATCAGTGTATATTATAGGCACTATAGCTTTTTCCTATGACGTATTTTTTTCTAACTTTCTTTTTAAGTGACAAATGCAGTATAGCAGCAAACCTGGATAAGGCCAGCCTGGTGGTCACAGGATGCTGCATTGAGATGTGCCCAGAGAGTGAACGCTGCGAGCGTCAGCGGCAAAAGAGATTGCATCGCTTTGAGATTCTAGTGGGCACTGAAAAACACAAACTCCCTATCGCTGACCCTAACCGCACCGTGAAAGAGTATTCAAGACCTGCAGCAGGGAAGGTCCTCTCCTGTGCTGATGTGCTACGACCTGCTGATGTCTTAATGAAGACAGTCCGCTTTCTGATAGATGATATCGCCTTGTCTGAAATGGATGCACCTTGGACAGAGGTTAGCAAATTGTGTTGTCTGTGTTAATTTCTAAAAATGCTTGACATAGCTGGTCATGTATGTATTTTTGTTTAATGGTTTTTTATGTCATTTTCAAACCTACTATCCAAACTTGGGGTAGCATGAGACCGGTATTCCAGAAGCACTGAGCACACTGTACAAAACAACGTCATAGGGCCCCCACGCATGCATACACAAATGCACATCCAGTTCAGAACTGCCAGTTAGTAAGCCATGGATTACCAAATATATTAAAACAGCATACTCTCCAGGGAAATGGTGTAGAACAGGGCAGATTTTACAATGGTTAGAATAATGTGCTGGGAAACATAAAGAGGTGGAGGGGATTTAATGATAAAAATCCAATACAGCTCTGGCAAAGTCTGTAAACTACAGTGGGACAGGGGGCTAAAAAAGGCTGACCTCTTTGCTAATGATGATGCCTGGTCTGCTGACCTCTTTGATGATGATGTCTGGTCGCAATGATGTTACTTTAATATGTGTCGGAAAGTTTAGTCATTTGCCTGGATCTACCAAGAATTATCTGGCATGGCGGAATGAAAACACTAACAAGTCATAAAATTAGGTAATTAGTTATTGTTAACAAAACTTGGTAAGAAATTGGGTTGAAACAAAAACCTGCAGCGCCAGGAACAAACCTGAGGATCTCATGTGCTATGGGATTGATGACTGACCCCCTACTGCCACTTCAGTTTTTTAAATATCCCTGGCATTTTTGTTATTTATTTTCATACTGCCCTTGTCTCTCCTTGTTTGATCTTCTCTACTGATGTTGTTTTCTCACCATATGTCTTTGTCTTCCTGGATCTCCCTGATCCATCTGTTTACAAGAAACAGTCCATAGGCATTATTGTGGCCAAGTCAACACTGGCTCAGAATCCCCAGAGTCTCTCTACTGTAATGTTCAAAATTCTTTTTATAACCTGTGGATCAATAAGTCATCTGGCTCCAATATTAATATGTTACTAGTTGGATGATTAGTGATTGGTGACACTGGGAATCTTTTTAATCTTTTCATCTTTGCTTCTCACCCCTATTTCGTTTTTCCGCCACTTTGGCATGAGTGTCGCCTTCTCTTGTAAATATCCTTGGCATCTTCTTTATTTTTTTTCTTTTTGGATTCTCCTTTCGGACACCAGTGGAGGACGGAGCGTTACTGTTTTATTTTAAATATATTTGTTTCACTTCTTGTACCTTCTGAACCCTTTAAAATGTGATGGTGAAAAGGAGAGTAAGACTGGCACGGTGTACTCTTGCTTCCCTTAATCTGCCCCATTGTAGGGAGTCTGCCTGCTGCCTCCTATGTAGCTCATACTGGCTTCTTGCAGGGACTTTTGCTCCTGGTATTTCACAGAAGGCCCTGCTGTACTGCAGGCATCTTTTATAGAATAAGACTGATAAAAACAGTAAAGTGCTGTTAAAAATACTTATTCAAGATATGTACAGAGTGAATATGGCAATGTGTGTGTGTGCAACCTACAGTATATGATCATGTGTTTTTCCCATAAATCTTTGCAGTGATACATCCTATTAAACATCTCTTCCCCAACCTGTATGTTGTCTTTTTTCTGATGCTCCCCGTTTCTCCTTCACAGGTATACGATTTTGTATTTGACCGTCTTCGCAGTGTACGGCAGGACATGACAATCCAGAGAATGGGTGGCAAACCATGTGTGGCTATCTTGGAGCTTTCCCTGCGCTTTCTCATATATACCTCCTACAAGCTGTGTGAAGAACCGGTCCAACATTTTGAGCCCCAAATTAATGATACCCATGTCCAGGAGTGCTTCAACTGGCTTTTAGGAAGTTATAAGCTTGGCACCCATCCGAATGAGCCTGAATTCCAGTCTCTTGCTCTTCTTTACAATCTTGGTAGGTCTTGTAGAATTTCTCATTTAACCTGATGAGATCCAGTAAACTGATATGTGCTGATGTGTTTGCAGGATTTCTCCTGTGTGTGATCTTGGTGTCTTGGGATTTGATGTCTGCATTGGTGTGATGTGATGGTGTAATGGAATAAGTTGGCTCCACACTCCAAATTGCGACTGGGAAACCTCTTGAACCCAGTTCATTGATAGTCATGAAACGAAAATGAGCTGGGCAAACGAGGACACTTGTATAGCAAGGGGGAGTCACTGCATGTCGGGCAACTCCTACTCCCTGGTGATCAGCTCCCCTTCCTCAGCCCTAAGGGTCAATCCCAACCACCTGCCTTATTTCACTTCACCTGAGCTCTCTGTCCTGTCCTCTCCCAGTGCTTTCTCTCGTTTCTCTTTTAACCTCCATTCCTTCCTTCATCTTTTCTTTCATTCATTCTCTGATCTGTTTTTCCAGGCTCCTTTTATAACCAGCCACTCTAATGGGGCGCAGGTGTGAACGCACCGCTCCCTCCAAGGCAATGATGAGACACCTGTCTGACGCTTGCATTTGTATGGCAGACCATATTAACATTTAATCCGTTTTCCTTGATATCAGCAGTTACAATGCTGATATGGTTTGTTTGATAACAAGCTTTTGAAATTTTATATCGCGCTTTTGAAACTTAATTTCAAAAAGAGAGCTTAAATCCTTATATTTTATGGCAGGCCATTTTAAAATTTAATCCATTTTCCTTTTTATGAAATTTAATATCAGGCTTATAAAATTTGATATCACGCTTTTGAAATTTGATATCCAGTTTTTAAAATTTCGATATCAAATTTTAACAGCGTAATATCAAATTTCAAAATCTCTATCAAATTTAAAAGCTTGACATCAAATATCACCACGTTGATATCCATTTTTAAAAACTTGATATCACATTTCAAAAGAGCAATATCAAAGTTTATAAGCCTGATATCAAATTTCATTAACGTAATGACAAAATATAATGTGAGGGTTTAAAATGCATATATATTCGCATTTAAGCTGTCGTATCAAATTTCAAAAGCTTGATATCAAATTTTATAAGCCTGATATCAAATTTCTCAGTGCTGACATCAAATTTAAAACTCATCATATCAACATTTTTAAAGCAGATGTCAAGGAATTAAATGTTAAAACGGCTAGCCATACATTTGCATGTGCTTTTGCAATCAGTCAGACACCCCCATCCGTCCCTGGAGCAAAGCGCATAAAATTGGGGACTCAACTTTTGTGGGGTGCGATTATTTATTTAAAATTTTCCTGATGCCGCAGACCACCTATGACCTATGCTGTTCTTGAGAGTGCACAGAATAATGGTGTTTTCCCAGCTTCTGCCTGGCAGGGTTGTGGAGTCAGTACATAAAACCATTGACTCTAACTCTTCAGCTTATGCTACCACCAATCCCAAATCCTCTATTTGTAAAGAGACTAATATAATTACTATGTTGATTAAAGCAGAGGGTTCTGCAGGGGTTTACAATCTCAGCGGCCTTGTTGGACTTCCGCCTGTCCTGGATGTGTTTCCATGTCCTGGCACTCGAAGTGCTCCTGGGTCTGAGATTAAAGGATCCTCTCCACCTCACCTGGGGAAGTCGGAGTCCAGAGGCAGCAGGCGCCACTCATCTGGAAGGTGGAAGACCAAAAGAATCTTAGTGTTACACTTGTGTGTTTTTGGCTGTACTCACTAAAGAGTGTTGGTGAGGAATAAGAATTGTTTATTTGGGCCAGGAAACATTGTCTGTGGTTTGGGCTCAGTGGCACCCTCTGGCAGAAGGCCAGGGAATCCTTTCAAACTACAGTAATCCCTCCTCCATCGCGGGGGTTGCGTTCCAGAGCCACCCGCGAAATAAGAAAATCCGCGAAGTAGAAACCATATGTTTATATGGTTATTTTTATATTGTCATGCTTGGGTCACAGATTTGCGCAGAAACACAGGAGGTTGTAGAGAGACAGGAACGTTATTCAAACACTGCAAACAAACATTTGTCTCTTTTTCAAAAGCTTAAACTGTGCTCCATGACAAGTAAGAGATCACAGTTCCGTCTCACAATTAAAAGAATGCAAACATATCTTCCTCTTCAAAGGAGTGCCTGTCAGGAGCAGATCATGTCACAGAGATAGAGAAAAGCAAACAAATCAATAGGGCTGTTTAACGGCTTTTAAGTATGCGAAGCACCACGGCACAAAGCTGTTGAAGGCGGCAGCTCACACCCCCTCCGTCAGGAGCAGACAAAGAGAGAGAGAGAGACAGAGTTTGTTTTTCAACCAAAAATCAATACGTGCCCTTCGAGCTTTTAAGTATGCGAAGCATTGTGCAGCATGTCGTTTCAGGAAGCAGCTGCACAAAACATAGCAACGTGAAGATAATCTTTCAGCATTTTTAGACGAGCGTCCGTATCGTCTAGGTGTGCGAACAGCCCCCCTGCTCAATCCCCATACGTCAGGATCAGAGAAAGTCAGCGCAAGAGAAAAGTAAGCTGGGTAGCTTCTCAGCCATCTGCCAATAGCGTCCCTTGTATGAAATCAACTGGGCAAACCAACTGAGGAAGCATATACCAGAAATTAAAAGACCCATTGTCCGCAGAAACCCGCGAAGCAGCGAAAAATCCGCGATATATATTTAAATATGCTTACATATAAAATCCGCGATGGAGTGAAGCCGCGAAAGGCGAAGCGCGATATAGCGAGGGATTACTGTATAACAATTGTTACCACAAGGGGGTGCCACTGCGCCCCAAACCACATTGCACTGGCCTCTGGCTGGGTAGGGATCCTTGTCTAATCCTGGCAGGGAAGCCAGCCCAAGTGTGTCATCCATTACAAAGTGAAATTTCAACACATTATAGTACAACTATGGTACATTTTTAATTCAGTAATTGTGTCCAAGTTAACTCCACTGCCCTGCTACCTGTTGAGTTTCTCATGCAAAAACAAATCTGCACTATTGATCAAATAGCTTGTTCCCAGCTGTCAGTCTGAAATGTCAAACCCACCAATTGTGTTTATTTAGCTAAAAAAATACAGATTTTGAGTAGCACAGCTTTTATTCATCACAGGTTTTTTGCCTTTCAGTGAGCTTGCTTGTTAAAATTCTGCATCTGTAATTGTTTCCTGTTCTTTTTTTTGTTTGTTTTAATCAGCAGCCGATTATCAGGTTAGCAGAGGTGTGAGTAGCAGGCTCTTTTTCAGTGACATTGTGTGTTTATTTTGCAGTGGATTATTTATTTAAATGTTTAGAATACAAAAGAAAATGTGTCACTGAGGGATTTTAAACCACCCTTGTACAAAAAAAACACACACCACTTCACTGCAATTCCTAATAAAATATATTACCTTACAGAGGTATCCACACCCAGATTGCTGGTTAGGCATTGTATTCCGTCTATCCATTAATTAATTTGGGCTAAAAACAGTTGGGTGGGCACTTCTTTAAGGTGGTATCATTTTTGTATACTTTTTGGGCAGATATAGTGAATGAGTCTATGGGTCAGGTGATGCACTGCCATTTCATATGGAAATAAAAAAAATATTACTACACTGAATCCCTTTATTTAGCTACTTGTACATTAAATTGTATAATAATCTCACTTACTGTGTAACTGGGATGGCTGGTCTTTTACACACAGACCTCTAAGTAGTTGTTTTTGATCAGTCATCTTTTCTTCATGTGATACTTATTTTGTGTGTCTTTGTTCCTGTATCTTTTCAACTTTTATTTTCTTTTTATTCTTACCACCAGGCTCGGCCAAGGCCCTCAGTTATGCTTTGCAGCTTCCTGAAGGGGTGAGACATGCTGCTCCCGTTCAGTTGGCATTTTCCATAAACCGGGCCTTCCAAGAGAGAAACTTTGTTCGTTTTTTCCGTCTTGTGCGAAAGTTGCCTTATCTACAATCCTGTGCCATTCATCGCCACCTTGGCTGTTGCCACCGAGAACTTCTGCGTCTCTATAGCCAAGCCTACAGCAGTAAAAACTGCAGGTATCCCATAGAGTTACTTACTGAAATTTTTGCTCTAGACAGTACACTGGAAGCTACAGAACTTTGCCAACGTCACGGCTTGGTTGTGTGTGGTGACTTTGTTGTTTTTTCAAAAATGTCCTTCATAGACCAGGGAGATGTGACCAGTAGGCACACTTATAAACTTGTGGACAGCAAGTTGAGAGAACAGACCATAGCGGATGTGCTCCATGGACTTCCTTGGCGTCTATGTACTGATAAAAAGGCAGAGTCATTAGCTATAACTGATACTGGAAAAAGAAATTAATCTTACTAACCTGTAATCACAAATATATATTTTTATATTATGAAATAAAAAATGATATTTATTTATTATGATTAATGTTATACTGTAATTCAAAGTATTGGCTGTATTCATATTAAGCTGAAATTGTTTGAAGCTGGTCTGTTGTTAAAGCCAGCTGACTTGGTCCACATCACTGATGCTTACTTTTGTATAGTGCTCTTCACTGAGTGCAGAACTCCATGAGCAATTCTCAGGTAAAATACAAGTGTAGATTTTACTAATTATTAAATAAAATGGGGTACACCCAAGGATCCCCAGACTTGTGCTGCTGCAGTGCATATCCATACAACACAAACTAAACAGTGACGACATTAATGGGAGGGCAGCTGAGGAAAATCTTTATCCTCACAAAAGGAAAATGTCATTTGTTTTAGGTTTATAAAAGACCCCCTGGATGGTCCTCTGAGGTGTTTGATTTGATATACTTTGTTAATCCCTGAGGGGATTCGCATATCCTTTTGAGGGTCAGAGCACATGGTCAGCCATTCAACAGCACCCCTGGAGCAATTTTCAGGTTAAGGGTTTGGAAGAATGTTGATTTGTTAAAACAAACGTGGAACAAGGTAGAACCCAATTAAACATAAATGGAAACCATTTATGGAGACTATTAAGGTTAAAATTGCAAAAGAGAAAGTCAAAAACAAAGTCAGTCACAGTCCTGCAGATCTCAGCCAACTAGACATCAAAGCCCTCGTAGGCATTCTTATAGTGGGGTCTGTGCTGCCTGTCCAACCTGATGAGAGAATCTTTCCATCCAATTATTCCCCTGCTTCTTGATTCAAGATGACTTTTTCATATGTATATTTGTAAAAATAAGAACTGGGTCATGTACAAAAAGTGCAGTAACTGCAAGGTTTATCTCCAAAAATACGTAAATAATTCAGCACAAATGTATCCCTTCAAAGAATCAAACAACTGAATAAAGTCTCAGAGGTCCTATCTGTTTGGTGGTCCTGATAAGGGTTAGTGTAATGCACCATTCCAAATATTAAATGGGCCTCAGAAAGAGTATTGTAAGTGCTCATCAGTCAAAAGAGTGTTCTGAAACACACTGACAAAAAATCAAAATTCATCAGTCTACTATAAGGAAGATGGAAGAACACAGTGAGTACAAATCCTTTGCAATTAGTTTGCTTTGCAACAAGAACACTCAGGAAATGTCTAACCCTAACCCACAGGGGCACACCCAAGGATCTCCAGACTTGCGTTGCTGCAGTCCATGCCCATGTTCATACAACACAAACTGAATAGTGATGGCATTCATGGGTTGGCAGCTGCTCTCAGGTCCGTTGTTTTAGGTTTGCAAAACCTATGGATGGGCCTTTGAGTTTCAGAAGAATGTCCTGTAAGAGGATGAGTGTAAAATGTCATTTTTGGGCCTCAACCAGGATCAAAACATGGGTATATCATAGTGATAAGATGTGTCAGTTGCATAAGACAGTAAATTAATGATGTGACTCCATTGTGATTTGTTATTGGTGCAAAATGCATGACTTGCATCTTGTAACCGCATCTTGATAAATGTGATTAAAAGAATAAAATGCTTCCATAAAAGGTGGCAACACATCTGTTCTTGTGTATTAGTCTAAGAGGTGGCAGGAGTATGAAAATGGCAAGGAGACAGGTAGGGCTCATGACTTATCACTGCTACATTTTCTAAGTATACCTGTTCAACTTTGACAAAAAAAGATTAAAAATCATGCAGTCTGCCCCACCTTGAACTTCATCTTCTTGTTGTTGGTACTCTGATGAACTAAAACGGGGAAAATGGTAAACAGATTATCCACATCAAGGTAATATTTTTTTGCCTTCACTTGTGGTCCTACAACCAGGCTGTAGATATAGTTCTTCCAAATTAAAGATGTGTAAAAGTTCAGTCATAGTCTTTGTTGGAATCAGCCTTAGGAAATAAAAAATAATGATTTAGTCTAAAACTGATCCATCAGAATTCTTTCAATCAAGTTGTAAATCATATACACAAGGATGCTGAGAGAAATTAAGGGGATGTTAGTTAGATTTAGGCGGCACGGTGGCCTCGCAGTTGGGGGACCTGGGTTCGCTTCCCGGGTCCTCCCTGCGTGGAGTTTGCATGTTCTCCCCGTGTCTGCGTGGGTTTCCGCCGGGCGCTCCGGTTTCCTCCCACAGTCCAAAGACGTGCAGGTTAGGTGGATTGGTGATTCTAAATTGGCCCTGGTGTGTGGGTGTATTTGTGTGTGTCCTGCGGTGGGTTGGCACCCTGCTCGGGATTGGTTCCTGCCTTGTGCCCTTGTTGGCTGGGATTGGCTCCAGCAGACCCCCGTGACCCTGTGTTCAGATTCAGCGGGTTGGAAAATGGATGGATGGATAGTTAGATTTATGACTGAGGCCAGGAAGCACTTCTTCATAATCTGCATCAAACTACGGTGTTGTCGGTAATGGAGAAACCTGTTTAGGAACATTGGAACAGAGATAACAAAGTTAACATACAATATCAGATATTGTAAAGACAGGAGTGTGCCATTTGTAAAGACTAATCTCTTTATAAAAGGACCGTGACTGGGCATAATGGCGTCTGGTGTCCACAAGAGGGCTCTAGTGTTCGATGAACAAATGCAACAAGATGTACAAAGAAACAGGAACATAGTGGCGAGCTAATCCAGTGAATGAAGGTTCCTAAATGCATGACATGATCAACACAGATGGACTTACCATTGGACCACCATTCCTGTTTTAATAAATGGGTCATTTAGCTATGCTAGTACTACAAATAAAATTTGACATAAAATCTAAGTTTAGCATAAAACAAGGTAATATGCAAAAACCCTTATTAATATAGCAAGTAAATCCATCCATCCATCCATTTTCCAACCCGCTGAATCCGAACACACCTGTGTTAAAAAAATGCTTTAGTTGCCTCACATTTTTATGCAATCGTTTTGTTCACCTCACTGAATTAAAGCTGAAAGTCTGCACTTCAACTGCATCTGAGTTGTTTCATTTAAAATTCATTGTGGAAATGTACAGAACCAAAATTAGAAAAAAGTTGTCTCTGTCCAAATATTTATGGACCTAACTGTAGATAGATAGGTAGATAGATAGATAGATAATATTTTAATAAAACAGAAATGTTGTTAATAGAAATGTTAACATAGGCAGATTTAAAAGGTAATATAAAAACCAATGTGTAGATATATAGTTGGGGTGGCACAGTGGTAGCGCTGCTGCCTCGCAGTAAGGAGACCTGGGTTCGCTTCCCGGGTCCTCCCTGCGTGGAGTTTGCATATTCTCCCCGTGTCTGAGTGGGTTTCCTCCCACAGTCCAAAGACATTCAGGTTAGGTGCACTGGAGATCCTAAATTATCCCTAGTGTGTGCTTGGTGCGTGTCTGTGCTTGGTGTGTGGGTGAGTGGCCTGCGATGGGCTGGCACCCTTCCCGGGATTCGTTCCTGCCTTGTGCCCTGTGCTGGCTGAGATTGGCTCCAGCAGACCCCCGTGACCCTGTGTTAGGATATAGCAGGTTGGAAAATGACTGACTGACTGAGATATACAGTCATGTGAAAAAGTAAGTACACCCCATAAAATATTTTTTTCCTTTTTTAAACATGTTCAAATATCAAGATTTGATCTTCAATGAAGGTGCTGTAATTGAAGAAAAAACAAAACGATAATTAATTCAGTGAAAAATGAACAGATATTCCTTTTCCTTCTATGGAAAATGTCAAGTCCACCCTTGGCTCTAGTATTACCCACTTCAACAGAAGCAACTGGGTGGCATGGTGGCGCAGTTTTAGCGCTGCTGCCTCGCAGTAAAGAGACCTGGGTTTGCTTCCCGGGTCCTCTCTGCATGGAGTTTGCATGTTCACCCGTGTCTGTGTGGGTTTCCTTTGGTGCTCCAAATTCCTCCAACAGTCCAAAGACATGCAGGTTAGGTAAACTGTCCCTAGTGTGGGCTTGGTGTGTGTGCCCTGTGGTAGGCCGGCGCCCTGCTGGGGGATTTGTTCCTGCCTTGCGCTGGCTAGGATTGGCTCCAGCAGACCCTCGTGACCCTGTGTTAGGAAGTAGCGGGTTGGACAATGACTGACTGACAGAAGCAACCTCAAATCAACATTTCCTCTGTCTAGCTAACTAAGACATTGACTGGGAACCCCACTCCTCCATTCAGAATTCTTTCAGCTCTGCCATGTTTAAGGGGCATCTTACAGCCCATATCACAACCCCCCAAAGCAGCATATCAATGGTGTTCAGATCCAGGCTTTAACTTAGCCATTCCAGAACTCTCCATTTCTTTCTTTTAAACCATTGTTTGATGGATATACTGTTATATTTATGGTTGTCATCATGTTTCCAGGTCCACTTACTGTTGAGCTTCAGTCTTCTGAAAGATTGTCTCAAATTATCCTCAAGCACTAACCTGTACAATGTAGAATCCATAGTGGATTTTATGATGGCGAACTGCCCAGACTCAGATACCACAAAGAAACCCAAAACCAGAACATTTCCATCACCAATACTTACAAATGGCATCAGGTTCTTCTGATCAAATGATGTCTATGGTTTTCACCAAACATGTCTTCTGGTATTGTGGCCAGATAACTCAATCTTTGCATCACCTGTCCAGAGCACATTGCCCCAGATGTCCTGGTCTTTTCCTAGGTGTTCATGGGCAAACTTTAATCTTGCCCTGATGTTCCTTCTGCTTCATCCTGACACACACACCATGTACATGAAATTTGTGCAGCCTCTTTCTAACATCAACAGTTGCAAGAGCTACCTGGACGGAATTCTGGTGTTCTTAGAGATTTCTTTTCAGCATCCTGCTTTATGTTCGTGTTCCTGCTGAACTTTCTGGGGCAGCATTGCTTAGGCAGTTGTTTGACATTTTCACTTGCACGTGATCCACCAGCCAGCGAAATAGTTGATTTCCAAATGTTTGGAGGTTCTTTCTGAGAGCTATTTTGATCTTGGCATGATGATAGCACACACTTCAACAGGAAAGAGAAAACCAAACTAAATGTCTGAGGTTTAAATAAGTCAAGTTCGGACAAGATCGTCTCTAATGATGTGCTAATCATTTGCACCTGATCTGGTGCACCTGATTCTGATATGAGGTTTATGAGGTGATATATGTAGGGATGGACTTCATTTTTCCCACATGTGAAATTAGCATTTGTATTTACAGTATTTATATTATACAATGGACTACAAAATGCAATTATTGTATGATGTTTGTCTTATTATATCTCCTTTGTCTATAGATAAACTCTTAATATGTCCATGTATGTTAACAAAGAAAAACAATTTCATGGGATGTACTTACTTTTCACAAGACTGTACAACACTATAAAATACAAAGCAGACATGTTACAAACCATGATGTGCAGACTTCACTGTCATAAAAGAGACTGGATTGGTTTGTGAGGTAATTTTTGTGTATTAGGCTGGTTTGGAAGTCACAGCTCCAGACAACTTGATAACCTGCTGCAAAACAAATTAAATAGCAGTTTCCAAGTCTAACAATAGATGGAAGCAAATACCTCGTAATAATTTTCCTAAAGTGAATAATACAAGCTGGCTTCTTTCTCAAGGTCAGACCAGGCTTTGTTTTAACATTAGCAGGGCCAGCCCAGGATTCTCAAGTAAGGTTGTTAACTAGGAAATACAAATGCACACACAGATTAAACTAGCTTGAGCAATTCTGTGTGAAAAAAAAATGAAAAAAGTAAAAATAAAAAGGGAAGCTGGGCTTATTACTGGATTTCTATTTTGCAGTGTGGTAAAAAGATACCTGCATTTATCCACATCTATACACACACAGATAGATAGATAGATAGACAGATAGATAGACAGATAGATAGATAGATAGATAGATAGATAGATAGATAGATAGATAGATAGATAGATAGATAGATAGATAGATAGATAATTTTTATTATCATAAATGGATAAATATGAAAGGAACTATATCAGGCCGCCCTGCCCGGGGTTTGTTTCTTGCCTTGCACCCTGTGTTGGCTGGGATTGGCTCCAGCAGACCCCCGTGACCCTGTAGTTAGAATATAGTGGGTTGGATAATGGATGGATGGATGGATGGACTATATCAGGCATACTGAAAATTTTGTTGTGGAGTGCCACAGTTCCCACCCAATTTCTTAATTAGAATATAAACACTGTTGATGGGTGGCGCAGTGGTAGTATTGCTGCCTCGCAGTAAGGAGACCAGGGTTCATGTCCATGGTCCTCCCTGTTTGGAGTTTGATTGCTCTCTCTGTTTTTGCAGGGGTTTCCTCCCACAGTCTACAGACATGCTGGTTAGGTGGATTAGCATTTCCTAATGGATGCGTGTGTGCATTTGCCCTGTGATGGACTGGCACTCTGTCCAGGATTTGTTCTTGCCTTGCGCCCTACGTTAGCTGGGATAAGCTCCCATGACTGTGTTAAGGACTAAGCATGTTAGAAAATGACTGACTGATTGACATTACCGATGAAGCAATTATCGCTCAAGCAACATTTTTGTGCTCCGTTTTTGATAAGATTCTGGACCCTTATATACTTGTTTTAGTCTCACACAGATTCATTCACTGTTTTCAATTAACAGTGAAATGCAAATGACAACATAACCTGGCTCCATTTACAACTGTGCATGTTGACCATGAGGTTTTAATAAAATATTTGCAAAGAAATGGGAGAGAAAAAGGTATATCATTTTGAAGATATTCACGGAAGAAAATCTACAGTAGCAGAATGATCTCATGTTTTAGAAAGAAAACACTAAGAAGTCATAAAATTAAATAAGTTTCAACATCATCAGGTATTGGCCTGTAATTGAGTACTTCTGCTAGAACTAAAATCTTTAGCCACTGTGGCCTTCTAGGACCAAACTTGAGCACCCTGGTAAAATACATATAAAAACACTTAATATTCTGTGTATGGTTCATCTGCTTGAACTGTAACTCATTTACCCCGATTCAGGGTGTCAGGGAGCTGGTACTTGTCCTGGAAGTATGGAGTACAAAGCAGGAACAAACTCTGAAGTTTAAATTGGCTTGAGATGATCTGAAAATGTGCACTGGGCTGACTCCTGCCTCACGCCAGTCCTGCCAGGATAGGCTCTCACCAACAAACTCTCATTGGATTAGCTGATTTCAAAAGATGGATGGATAGACGCACAGATAAACAAAAATGAGGTTACAAAAATATGCAATAGACATAAAGAGTCGAGCCAAGATGAAGAATGATGAAATTATGTGTAAATATGATTTACAACCTGTTTGCTTTTCACTACCTTTTATTGCCTCAGGACCAAACCACTCATATAAATTGTATTATTAATATTTTACTGAAGCATTTATCCAAGGTGACTTAGCACATCTGAGACATACAAATGGTTAGATTTCTATTGCTATTCCAATTGGAGCACAGGCAGGTGAAGTGACTTGTTCATGGTCACAGAATGTCAGTAGTAGAATCTGAAATATTAATTCAAATTATATGAATTACACAAATTAGATAAATAAAATGATACAATTGTTCATTATATTTTGTACAGTAAATATAATCAACAATATTTTCACAAGCTGCTTGGGATCCTGTGGACATGTGATAACAGGAATCTAATGTTTAGTATGTAACCAGCCTGCAGCTTGTAAACCTGTGACCTTTGTCATGTGACCCCCTAAATCAGCTGACATGACACTGGACATATAAGTGCGCCATCCATGCCCATTGAGCTGAATCTACAGCAGCCAGGCTTGTTGGGGCAAAGGCCTATTTGAAAGAGGAGAGAATATGAGTACAAACGTAAAATGAGTGTGAAGTTAGCTTGGGACTGGGGCAGCAGCCACTCCTTGTATACATCACAGGCAGAGACAATGGTGAGTAATGGTTTAATTGGTTAATTTGTTCATTGGAGTGTAAATCCATAATAATAACAACTTTTTGGGCAGTAGCCTGTAGTCTCTCTATGTATGTGAAGTTGTAAAATATATGGTATAATGGTCCTACAATGATGGCTGGTTTCAGATGGAAATTTCCCAGCTGCAGGTTGCATTACTAACTTGAACCTTTCATTCTGCAATTAAATGTTACCTATGTATTTCATTTTGCAAGTTTGCAAATACACTCTTGACACTTCTCTAAATCATTTATCATCATTCTGTGTGCAAGTAAATGAGAAAGCAAAGGAAACACCTACGTAAATTGTTTTAATTGGTCACTGGAACACCACAATCCATTAGAACAGCTTCTGTGTACTTAGGCATCGATTCTGTAAGTGTCTGGAACTGGACTGGAGGGATGTGTCACTATTCTTCCAAGAAAAAATGTAACCTTTGGCCTTTGGGGTAATGTTAGAATAACTGCTTCAGGTGCTGTCCCTGTATTTTCTGTAACTGCTGCTGTTGACTGGAATTCCTATTTGGTTTACATCACTTTTGAACTCTTCAAACCATTACATGTTCTCTTGTGCCCTATTAAAATCCTGCAAGATTCCACTGCTAACAGGATAGGAATACATCACCACAGGATGAACATCATCACTGACAGTTTTATTAGCCTTAGTACTACTTAGAAATGGTGGATTTAAACAATGGCAGAGAAATGTTGCTCACACTATTGCACTACCTTACCTAAAGAACCTTGCTTTATGTAACACAAGCATTTAGATCTGTGGGTATCCTTTGTTGTGCAGTCCACACAAACGTTTTTGCTTGTGGAAAACAAGGTGAAGAATGGTTCCTTTAATCAGACGACTTTCTTAAACTATTCAGTAGATCACTACTTGTGTTTTTGCACCCTTTAACACATAAACAACAACAACAACATTTATTTATATAGCACATTTTCATACAAAAAAGTAGTTCAAAGTGCTTTACATAATGAAGAAAAGAAAAATAAAAGACAAAATAAGAAATTAAAATAAGACAACATTAGTTAACATAGAATGTTATAAGTAAAATATGGATTGAACAAACAAGTAAGCACATATATAAGCTTTTAAATGTCACTATGAAGCAGAACGGAAAATGAAAATCTTTCCCTCTTTTAAAACTAGCAATATGTTTTCCTTGGTAAAACACATGAAGCACATACTGTCCATGAAATTGCTGTATATAGTATAATGTGCAGAGTAAAGCTCACGAAAAAAGCTTGGATTTGATTTCTAAACCTTGAAATTAAAACACAAATGAGGCTTAGACAAAGTGACAATGACAATAAAGATCTATCTATCTATCTATAAACAAAAGTCAGGGAAGGATCTAAACCAAGAAATCTCAGAAAACAAAGCATAGTACCAGAACAAGTGTCTTATAATGTTGCTAGTCTTTTCCTAATATATACTGTAACCAATGCCATTTCATAAGTTGTATAGGTTTGTTTCCATATAGATGGACAATGCTATTACTCCATCACCATCTTAAATAAAGGTACATTTTTAGGTGTAATAAAAATTTTATGAACCATGGACCCATCATACTATCTTTCTCTGTGAAGTTTCGACAGACAATCCTAAAAGAAACATTTTGCTTGCCTGGATTTCTTTACATCTCATATCAACATATACTGTATGAATCACGGTTAAGGATTTTACCATTTCATCCACTGTTAGTATGCATTGTAGCATAGCGGTCATCACAGTGGATGCAGGGACTTGGTTTTACATCATAAAATTAATCCTTGTCTTTGTGGGATTAGAGATGTTCAAGCAGGTTATCTGGTGACTCTAAACTGGTGCTAGAGTGAGTTTGGGTGAGTGCGTGTCCAATTGATCGACACCATGTTTGGGGTTTGCTACTGTATATCCTGCCCAGCCATGTAACTGTCTCTATGTGGGATCTGCATGTTCTCTTTGTATTCTACACCTACCATGATTTACTTCCCAAATTCTAGAAACATCTATTTTGGCTTAATTCTGACACTGATTGGCACACTATGGGTTTGATAAATCAAAACATATGAGAATGATGAACATAGCAAGTGAGAAGCAAGAGAATAAAAGGCAAGAGGCTTAAGCAAAGCCCTAGCCACTCTGTTCTTCACTATCAAGCCGGTAGGGTGGCTCACACTGTTTTCCAGTTTTCAATCAGTCATCCAAATAATCTCATATCCGCCTCCTTTTTTTGTTTCTGGCCAAACTAACTCTTTGACTGGTCAATCCATGACATATCTAACTTATCAACTCCAGGCTCAATAGTTTCCTGGGAGAAAGCAAACCTAATATTTTGCATTTCCCAGTGTATGTTGTCTTGTGCTAACAATTCAAACTTTCAGAAGAAAAACACTTCTCATGTACAACTTGGTGAAAATAAAAATAAGCGCCAATTTCTGTCAAGTACAGTTTTCTTCTGAAAGGGAATTCACTCCCCTCCCTTGCCTGTAATTTATGGGAGGGTGGATTCGTTGTAGAGGGACAGAGAGAGAGAGAGAGAGAGAGCGAGCGAGAGAGACTTAGTTGGAGAAGTGAAGCTGGCTAAGTCTCAGCATTTAGAAACAAAAGCCCTGGGACATCAAAGAGACTGACTGTGCGAAAGAGAGAGAGAGAGAGAGAAATAGAAAGAGAGAGAGACAGAAGCTACAGACTGAATGTGTGTAATGCAGAAATACGAGGGTTCTGCAGCGCAGGGTCTTGTTCCGGGGCTCCAGGATTTTGGAAAAATATTTTTTATCAGAACTTAAAGAAACATTTTTTAAAAAATAATTTTAAGTCCTGTGAATTCGAACAACTTCAACGACACACTCGCTCACTCCGTCGGATTGCTTGGCCTGGGGCAGCTACCGTGAAACAAAAATCCATGACGACTACATTTTTGAAGTTCTCACGGAGAGAGAGTACTCTCTTCATTTTGGAAACCGCATGAACTAAAGTAGTAAGACAATAGGGAGAAGGAGTTGGAGCGCTTACCGTTTTATTATTTGTCGCATTTGCACGAAAATGCAGAAGGCGCACTTTTGCACGCCGGGGATCTGCGGGATGTTCCTGTTCTTCTTGTCCTGTTCCGCTCATACAAGACAGTAAGTATTTATCTCCCCTCCACATGCGTGCGGAGATAGGGATTATTTATTGGCTTTAAAGTACAGCACAGTGAATAAAGGCTACATCGATTGTCTTCTTTTCCCTCGATAGTTAAGGTAAATGCGAACTAGCAAAGCGGAGGCATCCTTACCTCGGGCTCTCATTCATTGATTTCAAGAGGCTAGCAGGGGCTCGCTAGGAATCTGCGTGCAACGAAACTCCCTGTCGCGTTCACAGACCATTAAGAAAGAAAGAAAGAAAGAAAGAAAGAAAGAAAGAAAGAAAGAAAGAAAGAAAGAAAGAAAACGGATATTGTCCACCGATTTTGTAATATTACATTTTCCAAAGCACTGTACCATATGAGGGAAAAAGTAGCGAGAGTGCCTAAGTATCGTATAATCACACACACTGAAAAGTACAGTGTCAAAGAAATAAAGCGTGCTCCACGAGACACCGCATTTAGGGATGAGCTTTTCAGCGGACACTGAAGCTTCTTTTCTTTTGCTTGGAAATATTTTGTGCATTTATTGTTTGCTTATAAACTGCAGCATTACTAACTTGTGCACATTTAGCTGGATAGTTTCTGTTGTCATTTTCTGAATTTACCGTACGCGTCCATATTTGTTGCTTTACTCAGGGTGCAATCAAGCATTGTCCTTTCACGTTTTAAAACGTTTTGAAAACCTCCAGCGACCCATGACAAATTATAACCTACCGTTATATTCCAGTCGTTTATCAAGTTTCAGAACCTACAACATCTAGTAGTGGGTTGTGGGGAGCTGGAGTTAAACCTGACCCGTACAGGGCCTTAGTCCATTATGGGGCTTAGCTCATACAGTATTTACTTTTACCATTTAATTTAACAGTCATAAGGGAGGAAACACGTTATTCTGGGAAATTCAGGGAAACTTCACACATAAAGCACTCCACTGAGGCTTGCCATTCCAGATCACAGTAACAAATAAGTGCACATTGCTTGTATCCCAATACACAGCAAACCAACACCCTTCATGTTGACCTACTGAACTCCTTCAATATAATGCAAATGCAATAACATGATGTTTCAAATATGTGTTACACAGTGGTGCTAAAATGGAAAGTCACTGTTTATGAGCCATTATCACAATATTTAACAAACTGATTAAGGTTGTGACAGTGCAATACTTCAAGTTCATTTTGATTTACAGCTGCACTCTTAAAAATATCGATGCTAGAGCAGTTCTTCAGGGCGATGCCATTGGGCAACAATTTTTGGTTCCCAAAAGAACCATCCACATGAAGGTTCCAGAAGGTACTTATATTTATTTAGACCCATAACATGCTAAATAAATACTCAAATAGATGATAGCAAAGCTGATGTGAAATCCCAGTGGGCTCCTGATTTTAAAACTCTTCCTGCATACTATAATGTGGGTTAAATTTAGGTTTTCTTGATCTGACCATATCCTGTGTTTAAAGGTTTCTGTTTTGTCTGCATATGAAGAACCCTTTTAAAGACCAAATAACCAATTTCACATGAAAGAACCTTTCCTAAAATGAAATGGTTCTTTACCAAGCAAAGGTTCTGCAAGGAACCACATGACCCAGTAAAGTGCCATTAAAGTACCATTATTTTTAAAGAAATGTGGAGTGATTTGTATGCAAAGTTTGCTGTGTTCTCAACTGTGCTCACATGGGAGTCTTCACAAAGTCCAAAGACACAATGTTTGTACAATGACTTGAAACTGGCCAGGTATGACGGAGTGTGTTATGTGATAGACTGTTGTCTTGGTTGGGCTTGGTTTCTTTTGCTCGGTACTGTCTGGATAGGCTCCAGTACTCTGTGATCCATTAATGGAAAAAAAAATCAATGAGTTCAAAATGTGAATGCATTCTTTGCTGCAGTCCATTTTTAGATTTCATCTAATGAATCTGAATTGTAATGAAGTAGTGAACATGCCATATGTTACAATGAAATTCCCTGGTTAATTTTTGTAATGTTTAGTGTATAAATTTTATGGGCATTCTTTTGTGCACGCAAAAATTATAGCATTTACTTAATGCCACGTACCTAATGAATCCAACAAAATGTTTCAGATGATAAGTAGTCTGCAAGATTTTTGGAATTTTCAAGGAAATAAATCATGAATATGATTTATCCAAGAGAATTACACAGGTGGCTAAAATGTAAGTCTCTGAAATCCAGTGGGATTAGGCTTCAAGATTTACAAGCAGGAGGAGTAAGATCTGAGAGGATCAGGTTCCAAAGTGTTGAAGCGGTAAACATTTGAGTTCTGACAGAATTAAACCTCCAGGTAGTAACTGACATGTAGTAAAATCTGAAAGGATTAAAATTAAAACTAGCCATGCTGGCATCCTCACAGTAATGACAGGATTAGTTTAAAATCAAAGGAGAGAGCTGTAAAGTAAGAAAACTATTATATGATATTTCTTAAGTTGGTAAGGGTCTTAAGTGGGTCTTAAGTTGGTAAGACCCTGAGATATGGCAGGACTCAACTCTAAAACAATCATGTTGCAAATCTTCGATGTCTGATAAGATGATGACTTCTTCCTCAAAAATAAACAGATACATAAAGAAACTTTAAATTGTGTCATTCCATCCTGAACACAATGCCAAGGAATTTTACAGATACAATTGCTAAATAAAAGACTCATGCCAAAGTATTCCTGTGTGAAGATCCATTAATGGTACTTAAAGCCAGTAAGAGTGGGAGTGAGGCACAGTGATGTAATGGTAAGCACTGCTGCCTCTCGGCCTCTGGGATACGAGTTTAACTTTTAGTGCTGTCAATGTCTGGGAGGATTGAGGGGATCAAACAGCCACCTAAAATAACTTTGGTTTATGTAGCAGATTTCCCTGTAGAACACCATGTTTACATACTTTACAAATACAGTATTATTTCTGTATTCTTTAACTGTAGAACTGGAAGGTTAAGTGACAGATTCAGGTAATCACAATAAGATAGTCATTCAAAGAAACAAATCATTTTAACTGTATATAGTGCTTTTTCATAGTGAATATCATGACAATGAATTTCACAGGTACTTTACAGTTGTTTCGATATTTCCATAACCAGAGCACTGCTAGGTTAGGTAATTTGCGCTGCTTTGGATCACACAGTAGGACTGGTGGTGGGGACAGTATCAGCAGAGTCCTTGCTTATGGTCTGATGATTTAGGAGTACCTTTTGCTATATGGCAATTCATACATGTGGTGTAGCTGTTTTAAGAAAAGTTTCAGTGTCAGCTGTCTATACTGTTTAATAATGTAATTTTCCCACTCTTTTTTACTGTGATGTTATTTATAGTATGTGTGATATGAAGCAGGGTCTCTGGACAAAATCATAGGCTAAAAAAAAAAGAGCCTCTGTTGAATATATTGAAGCAAATCACCTGATTTAAATTTTGTATTTTAATTTCTGAACTCAAATCTTGATTATATTGTGTCAAGTCAAAATGAAGTTCAGCCCAGTCAGAAGAAAGTCATTATGTTATGTACGAATGAAATTAAGCCACAACTGGAAGAGGCTTCAATGAAGATGGGGGAAAGGGAGGTCTGTGGTTTGCCTATTCCAACTCAGCTGATCCAGTATTGGTAATTAGCTGATGAATTGGATCAGGTGTGTTTGGAGAGGCACTGAAAACCGTGCAGGGCAGTGGGCTCCTAGGCCTGGGACTAAGAAATCCCGATCTATGGACTGTGATGAAACACCATTAATTTTATGACTAAAATTTTTAATTACATTGAGGACAAAGTATTTTATCAACCCCAACCATTCACATCATGTCTTAAAGCACAGCTCTGATCTCTTGCAGTGTAATCAGCTATAGCTGTAACTATATTCTCTGATTTGAATCTTAACTAGCAACTTGATTGTCACCTCATATTGTTAACCTGTTATCTACTATCAGTTCATCTCTACTTATCCATCAATGTATGTACACTTTTTAGTTTAATTTAACTTTATGTAGTGAAATATTTTGCAGTTTACAATATATTCTGTAGAGCAACAGCCATAAGGTAAGGTGCTAACGTTCTACAGACTCACACAGTACATGCTAAAACTAAATTGTTTATGGACTAGTGCAATTAGTGAAGTATGTTATAGAGTTATAGTACGTGATGTTCTACAGATAGAACCATAAAAACTGCACACCAGATGCTGTAGGGCAGTTGTGGGCAAAGTCACTCCTGGAGGGCCGCAGTGGCTGCAGGTTTTTGTTCCAACCCAGTTGCTTAATAAGAAGCACTTCACTTCACTCAAGTAACACTTCTGCTTCATTTTAGTTGTCTTGCTCATTAAGATTTTGAACGCTTATGGCTTATTTTAGTCTTAAAGAGCTGTATTCTCAGTTTTTAATTGCTCCTTATTAACAATAAAATGCAAAGGACAAAAGAAACCAGCATTTCTCCATTTAGCTTGTTCCCATTTTACACCTGTGTATATTTATCATGCACTATTTGATTTAATTAAATACTTGGAAGGAAAGTGAAGAGAAAAAAGTGATGGACTGAGAATTACTAATCTGTTTTAGGCTTCAAATCATTTGGATGATATCCTTCGAACATAAAAAAAACATCTAAGATATGAGAATGACCTGACATAGCAGAGTTAAAGTACTAACAAGCCCTTAAATTAAATTATTGGCAATGATTGTTTTCTAATTAAGCAACTGGGTTGGAACAAAAACCTGTACTACTGTAGCCCTCCAGGACTGACTTTCCCCATCCCTGATATAGGGGTTGACATAATATTTGCCACAGAATAGATATTCAATACACTTAACATGTGGTATGGATTAGATTGTTTAATAAAGACTGTCTGTATTATGTTAAGGACTGGCATCAAATATGAGCTGGACTAGCTACAAATGTTCTTAAATACTGTATATCACAAACATTTTTGTTTGAGGCGCTGGCACAGTACTAACACTTGTAAACTAGCCCCTTTTATATGAAAGAGCAGATATTACATATTAAGACCTGAGTCAACTGCAGTTCTTTTTTTATTCTATGTCCATTAATTTCTTTCAGTTTAAAAAGATTGAATATGTTTAATTTTTTCTTCCTTCTTTTTCAGAGGTTATTTAATCACAGCCCCCTCGATTTTTCGTGCAGGGGTTGAAGAGACCATCAGTGTTACCATTTTTAACCCCCTGAAAGAGACAAAGGTGCAGGTCCAGCTGGCTATCAAAGGGGAGACAGTGGCACATAGTCATGGGACAGTCCTAGGTATGTGGCTTATTCATTTGGAGCTGATGTTTTTTTCCAGAATGAAGGGACTATATCATAGCTATTACTGTTTATTTGGAACAACCACTTAATAGGTGACTCATTAGCAAACTCAGTTCTTAACCCTTTGCTTTGGGTATAAATGCTAAATGGCTTATCGACTTTGAAACCCAGAAAATTATTTTCAGGAGAGACAAATATCTATGTAATGATTGTTTTGTTTTTCTTTTTCAGAGAAAGGATCTGTTAAACTGAAGGTGAGCATCATGTATCTTACTTTCATTATTAGTTTGTAGTGGACCTGCATACAGTTCCCAAAGTAAAAAAAAAAAAGCATGCATATGGAGATGTATGGTATATGGTGTATATTTAATGTAACTGCACTCTATAAATCTTTGAGAAAAAAAGCATTGATGCTACTGTGTTTTGCTGTCAGCTTTATGTTAATGTTGGGATTTTGAAAACCACTGCACTGGATGGTAGTAATGTTAAAATGCTTACTGTTGTTTTGTTGCATTATTACACTTTAGCAATGTTGCATTTACATTATCCTGCAAAGCTATGATGCATGATTTTAGAACATTAGAACACTCTAGACAAGAACAGGCCATTCAGCCCAACACAGCTCACCAGTCCTCTCCACTTATTTCTTCCAAAAAAACATCAAGTCGAGTTTTGAAAGTCCCTAAAGTCTTACTGTCTGCCACACTATCTGGTTGCTTATTCCAAGTGTCTATCGTTCTTTGAGTAAAGAAAAATTTCCTAATGTTTGTGTGAAATTTACCCTTAACAAGTTTCCAACTGTGTCCCCGTGTTCTTGATGAACTCATTTTAAAATAACAGTCTCGATCCACTGGACTAATTCCCTTCGTAATTTTGAACACTTCAATCATGTCACCTCTTAATCTTCTTTTGCTTAAACTGTAAAGGTTCAGCTCTTTTAATCTTTCCTCATAATTCAACACCTGTAGCCCTGGAATCAGCCCTGTTGCTCTTCTCTGGACCTTTTCTAATGCTGTTATGTTCTTTTTGTAGCCTGGAGATCAAAACTGCACACAGTACAGGCTCCTCGCACCATCACCCTCTGCTTTCTGTGTCTGAGCCAATTCTGTACCCATCTAAAAACATCACCCTGAACTCCCTCTTCTTTTAATTTGATGCCCAACCCCTCATGTGGCACCTTATCAGATGCTATCTGAAAGTCAAGATAAATAATATCATAAGCTCCACTTTGATAGTATCCTTTTGTTGCCTTCTGATATAATTCCATTGCATTTATGTCCAGCCAGATAATCTTGTCTTCGAGACCCTTCTAAACTTAAACTTAAGACTTTCTTCCAAACCTGAAACAAGAGGCGAAACCTCACAAAACTTGCCTGGCCTTTGTGCCCGCTCATCTTCATGTTTTAGACTTGCCTTCATCTGGTGCTGAGATGAATTTTTAACCCCATTATGGGCCAATTTTCAGACCAAGGATAATCAGATCTCCTTTGCCGTGACAGCAGAGTACTATATAATGATTCTAGCTTCTTTGGACTCCTGACATCTAGACTTAATTTAAAGAGCGGAGGGCGGAGTGGTGGCTCTAAGGCTAGGGATCTGTACTGGCAATCAGAAGGTTGCCAGTTCAAATCCCATAAGATGCCAAAAAGGGACTCTGCTCTGTTGGGCTCTTAACCTGCAATTGCTGAGCACTTTGAGTAGTGAGAAAAGCGCTAAATAAATGCAAAGAGTTATTATTAATTTAAAGAGCTAGGGAACTGTTATTTAGGACCAGTAATTTCCAGTTTAAGTCTGCTCACTACTAAACAAATAGTGTACATGTCAGTAAAATATTACCCTAAAATTCATTGCTTAACACAGGATACAAAATGTAAATGGTGAATTTTCAAAGATACACTTTTGTCTCCTGAATGCTGGCTGTCCTATCTTCCAGTCAGGGTTTTCCTACCACAGTTATCAGTTTTAGTTTTTTCTTATTTTATTAGGTAAAATCATGGAAAGAATTATCTGCTCTCGAATCCCTTCAGTGCTCAGACAATGCCATACAGTGTTCTAAGATAAATATAGCAGGGTGATTTTTGTTTTCCCTACTTTTCTTTATTTAAGCTACTAGTTTCCCAACTGTACATTGGGCTTAATCTCCTCCTGGCTTGAAGCATGCATTACAAGGGTGCAACACAACCAGGGGACTTTTTCCCAGGTTAGAGTATGGGATGGAGATGTTTTGTGAATTGTGTCCTACATTCAGGGTGGGCAATCTCATGATAATGTATAATGAATTAAATATTAAGCCTATAGAACTGTACTGTGCCAGGATCATGGTCACCCAGGTAGATAGCAGTAAGATCTGAAAACATCTCCAAGGTGACATTCAATCTAACTGCATTCACCCTGCCACCTTGGTAGGCATTTCCATTATCTTTTTCCACAGATGCCCAAGTGCTTTAACGACCAAGAAATTGTAGATCAAATTGTTTATGTATTTGCAACTTATTTGGTTGAACTGATCTTATATACATTGCAGGCAGTATGAAATGATGTTTAATTGTCTAAATGTTCTTATTTTATATCAAAACAATATACAGTATGTTTATAAAAGTAGGTCAATGAGAATGTGTCATTAATTAGATTTCAGAACCATGGACAGTGGATATGCAGGCACCTAACACTGCAGCTTTCCCTCTTTTTGCCTGACCATCACTCTTGGCAATATGCACAGGATCGTGGCAGCATTTGGTCTTCACAGCCTGCCTTGTTTTTAATGCGCTGGCAAAACAGTGTAATGACACTAAATGTGTGTCAGAAGATAAAGTCTAGCAATTCATTTGTAGAGTCCATAAAAAGAGTTTGAAAGAATTACACTTGGGTGAGACAGATTTAACATGGTTGCGGCTGCTTGTGAAAAAAGATGATTTGTTTTCTGAAGAAAAGTGTGGATGTAGCTTGACTTAACATGAATTATCTTGTAGACAGCCTTTTTAATACTCTGTGTCTGATTTTCTTGATTCATACTTTATCCTTGTTTGTTTCTAAAAAGCACCTTCTGCTGTGCTCATTGTGAACCTTTTAAATAAAGACTGTTTGAGAATGATTTCTTTTCAGTGACACTTTGGGTCATCAGCACACAATGATGTGATTGTCCTTTACTTAGTTGGAAACACTTCCTTCAGTGTCAATCCCTATGCCTTTAAGTACCTTCCACAGTAAGCAGTATCGAAAATAACTTTAGGAAGCACTCAAGAGAATCAAGCAGCAAAATACATAAAACAATGTATAGAACCTTATTTAGAGAGAAAAAAAAACAGCAGGATATCTATGTCTTTTCCCCTTTTTGTGTTCTTTAGGTACCATTTGGTCTACGTGGCCAGGCTCATTTGAAGATATGGGGTAACCGTAATCTCACTGATGAGGGCTTCATTTTCTACAACTATACTACAGTTACCATTGATCCAAAGGGCTCTTCGGTCTTCATCCAGACAGACAAGCCAGTTTACAAACCCAAGCAGAAAGGTGACTTACTTCTAAACCTCAGTAAGAGAATATGAACAGAATAGAAAAGTGTGAGCCTGAATGAGGTGTCATGTGAAACTAGTGGAAGTGGGTCTGGAGTATTGGGGAGAATGGGTGTTATCATTTCTTTGGCTATTTTACATGTGCTACGTTATTTATAGTGTTGATAGAGCTTGAGTGTATTAGTTCCAGCTCCTTAAAACTCTGATTAGTAGGGAACAGTTGCAGAAAACGAATGAAGAGATAATCCTATTTTATGTCGTATAAAGATTTTTAAAGCACATAAAATCTCCTGTTTATTGTACATTTCTAAATATAGTTTAAGTGAGTAAACACAGTTTTTTCCTGATGCCTATCTTAGAATTTTAAATTTTCCATCTTTCACCATACCCTTTGATAAATGGTTAGATGGGGTTAATGTGGGCTGGCAAGGGCTGTGCCTAGAACACAATTTAAGAATCTGTTTGCTTTTAAGCCATGTATTTATCATCTTTTGGACAAAAATGGACAGGCAAAGTAAACTTCTTAGTTGATACTATGTGTAGTAGTCCTTTTCATATCTTCTTGATAAAACTATACTGATAGTCACACTTATGCATATATACAGTATATATTACTGTTTTAATAGTTACCTATTCATCCATTCAGTTTCAAAACTCTTGTCAGATTTGGTACTGCAACAGAGTAGGTAGGGATTAGCCTGCGTTAGATGCCAGCCTGTTACACAGTTCTCCCAAACCTTACCCTGTGCGTACATTAGCAGTTGACATATTTATCACAAACCCACCAGACAGCACCTCAGCCAACAGCTGAACTTCAGATTGAATCAGTAGAACTACCTAATACACCACCTTGCTGTCTTTAAATATATATTTTGCTCAGTTTAATTAAGATATAGTGCTGAAGCACTATCTAGTTTCCATTTGTTAACCTTTTCAGATTTTTAAACTTTTCCTGTTATGTTCTAAGTCTGTAAATTGCTGTAAAGTCACTGATTTGCCGAGGAAGGTTTGGTGAAATGGATGGACTGTACCACTACATTTCAATGACTTGCAGAATGTCAATCAAGCCCTACAGCTGTAATCACTTCCTTTTACTCCACATCTTTTCCTCCAAATTCAGTTATCAGTAATTCTGTAGAATTTGTATTGCATTCTTCTTACTTGTGGAAAGTGACCTGTGATAATAAGCACTGTTAAACCAGTTATACAAAAGATATACTGATTAGTGGTTGATTAAATGCACAGAATGGGAAAAAAAACCTTTTGGGTAAGGGAACCACCCTAATGAAGACCACAGTATTATCTCTGCTGCATATGTGGCAGGTGTCTCTTTGTCTGACAGTTTAAGTACTTTGTTCCATATCTGTAAAATAAAAATAAGATCACCATATTCAGAAATAAGCCCAAGTGATCTGTGCCTAAATGCCTCTAAATGAACACTGATAAATGATCATCAGAAATGGGCAAATAGAACTGGAAGTAAAAATCAGACAACTATCATGTTTTCAAAAAGCCTAATATAACAGGAACCTAAAATATGGCCAGTTTTTAATTATGTGTAAAACAAACAGTTGTCTTCACTGAAATCTACATCTTTGGAGTCCGAGTCTCACTGTTTTTAAAATTTTTCGCTACACTGTTGTTACAGTACTGATCAATGTATTCTCCATCACCCCTGATCTGCGGCCCATTGATGCCAAGGTATGTATTTTCTTGTTTAGAATATCTATCATCTTTTGAATATATTTTGTTCTGGAGATGAATTTTGGTCTGCATGAATAGATGTGTAAAGGGTTGATCCTGTATTGATAATGACAAGACTGGGATGAGAATTGAGCTGTGCCCCACCACCTAACCTCCTTGCTCTTTCTGTTTTGTAATTTTTCAGATTCAAGCTTATATTGTGGTGAGTAATTTATTGACTAATGAATAATGACTGCATATTGATATGATAAAGAAAACATGTCTGGTGTTACATTTACAAAGCACATGTTTAGAAATGTTTAAAGAAATGGCTAAAAAAGTATGTTATATACATTTAAAGCATATTTTGAAACATTTTAGATTACATTTAAACATTTGTTTTTGAATATAGAGTATGTTATTATAAAGTAGTTGTAAACATATAGTATACAATATTTGAAAGTCATTTACAGTGTATTTTCATGTGCTGCTATATTTTAAAACATTCCACTTTTTAGAAATATCTCCTGTAATTCATTATACTATTTATCTATCTTCTGTATATTGGGCTTTTCATATCTTTCAAAATGGGTGAAACATAATGATTTATGTTTTTTAAGAGTTCCATATGTTTATAAAAATTCTGACAAATATCTATGTTTTGCAAACATTCTATGACATTATGACCAAATAACAAATTACCTTGACCAATTTACATCTTTAGAATAACAACAAAAACATTTATTTATATAGCACATTTACATACAAATAATGTAGCTCAAAGTGCTTTACATGATGAAGAAAGAGAAAAAAAGACAAAGTAAGAATTAAAATAAGACAACACTAATTAACATAGAATAAGAGTAGAGTTCGATGGCCAGGGAGGAAAGAAAAAACAAAAAAACTCCAGAAAAAAAAAAAAAAATCTGCAGGGGTTCCAGACAATGAGACCGCCCAGCCCCCTCTGTGAGTCACATAATGTGTGACTCTGGGCTAGCAATCAATAGTCATGAACCAATGATGGAGTAGGACAAGGATGACACAAACAACAAGCTACAGGGGCAAAAAGTGGAAAGTGCATTTAATTCACAGTCACTTAAACCTTGTGTGCAGTAAGTGCAGTGCAGTTCAAAGTTCTGTTTCAATTCATAAAAAATGCATTTGTGAAGAAAAAATTAATTAATCAACGAACACATTTAAACCAGATGAAAAAATCAAAGTTCAAATTATTATTCCCCTTATCTCTAGTGCTACACTCTACCATCTCCTTTGCTTACCCCACTGGGTCTTCTCAGCTAAGCTGAGATCCTGGCAAATGCCCTTCTCCGTTGCCGGCCTCCATCGTCCTGCCACAGGACCCATGAAGCACTCAGTCGCTACTGCTTCTTCTAAAGCTCAACCGGAAGGACCTGTCCCTGGAGTGCCATTCCCCTCACTTCTTTGCAGGGCCGCCCAACCATCTTGCCTTCTCTCCTCTGCACTAAGACAATAAAAAGATTATGCTCCTTCTTTCTTGTCTACAGTTTTCCTTCTCTCATTCTCTGTTCAGACCTCTTTTATCCTTGATGGTGCAAGTGCTATCACTCACGACCCATGGAGTGTCATTGGGAAATGGCTGTGCTAAATGCACTTATACGTGAATGAGCAACCAGCCAATTTCCCCATTAAACACTCCACGACCGCAGGGGTTTCCACCAGCACAGTCCTTCACCAACAAAGTCTGAGCTACACTACTGCTAATGTACAATCGATGCGATTGAAGGGCCAGAATCCATGGTTTCTAGGATCCCGGGCTTTTTACAGCACGGGCTTACACAGCTAGTATATATATATATATATATATATATATGTGGATTTGTTACTAATAATAAACAAATAAGCGCCACCCCACTGCCTGCGCTTGGGAAAGCAGAACATAACCTGGTTCTGCTTCAGCCTCACTACAAACCAAGAGTGAGGGAGCTACATATAACCACACGCTCATTCAGGAAGTGGTCCCCTGAGGCAGAGCAGGCTCTGAGAGACTGCTTTGGAACTACGGACTGGGATATCCTGCAGGGGTCACATAGTGAGAACATTGAGGAGGTTGCTGACTGCACTACTGACTACATCAACTTCTGTATGGACATTGTAGTTCCAGTAAGAACAGTACGCTGCTATGCTAACAACAAGCCATGGATTACAAGTGACATCAAGGGCCTTTTGAACCAGAAGAAAAGGGCTTTTAAAGGCGGTGATCAGCATGAGCTCAAGCGCATGCAGAAGGAACTCCGAATCCAACTCAGGGTGGCGAAGGAGCAGTACAGGAGAAATCTGGAGCAGAAGTTGCAGAATAACAGCATGAAGGAAGTGTAGCATGGGATGAAGATCATCATTGGCCGCAGCTCAAAGCGGGGTGCCACCATCGAGAGAGACGTGGAGAGAGCAAACCAGATGAACAACTTCTTTAACAGGTTTGACCACCCTAACCCACTCTCACCTTGGAGTACTACACCCCCCACCCAAAGATATCACGTTCTAGTGAGCTGAATGACTTCCGGCCTGTCGCTCTGACATCACATGTGATGAAGACCATGGAGCGGCTGCTGCTTCACCTCCTAAGGCCACAGGTCTGCCACGCCCTCGACCCTCTGCAGTTCACATACCAGGAGAAGATGGGAGCGGAGGATGCCATCATCTATATGCTACACCGATCCCTCTCCTACTTGGACAGAGGCAGTGGTGCTGTAAGAATTATGCTTCTGGACTTCTCTAGCGCCTTCAACACCATCCAACCTATGCTCCTTAGGGACAAGCTGACAGAGATGGGAGTAGATTCATACCTAGTAGCATGGATCATGGACTGTCTTACAGACAGACCCCAGTATGTGTGTCTCGGGAACTGCAGGTCTGATATTGTGGTCAGCAACACAGGAGCGCCGCAGGGGACTGTACTTTCTCCGGTCCTGTTCAGCCTATATACATCGGACTTCCAATACAACTCGGGGTCCTGCCATGTGCAAAAGTTCGCTGACGACACTGCTATCGTGGGCTGCATCAGGAGTGGGCAGGAAGAGGAGTATAGGAACCTAATGAAGGACTTTGTTAAATGGTGCGACTCAAACCACCTACAACTGAACACCAGCAAAACCAAGGAGCTGGTGGTGGATTTTAGGAGGACCAGGCCCCTCATGGACCCCGTGATCATCAGAGGTGACTGTGTGCAGAGGGTACAGACCTATAAATACCTGGGAGTGCAGCTAAATTGGACTGGACTGCCAATACTGATTCTCTGTGCAAGAGAGGACAGAGCCGGCTGTACTTCCTTAGAAGACTGGCGTCCTTCAACATCTGCAATAAGATGCTGCAGATGTTCTATCAGACGGTTGTGGCGAGCACCCTTTTCTACGCGGTGGTGTGCTGGGGAAGCAGCATAAAGAAGAGGGATGCCACACACCTGGACAAACTGGTGAGGAAGGCAGGCTCTATTGTAGGTATGGAGCTGGACAGTTTGACATCTGTGGCAGAGCGACGGGCACTGAGCAGGCTCCTGTCAATAATGGAGATAATCTATCTATCTATCTATCTAATAATAATTTGAACTACTTGGATTTGTTTTTGAATTTTAAAATTCTGTAAGGAACTGATAATTTGATTCATTCATCTATTATCATAGCTATTTGACTTATTTGAGGGTCATAGGGGCAGGTGCTTATCCAAGCACCATCCAGTGTATGGCAGGAACCGAACCAAGACAGAGGTCTAGACCATCACAGGCCATACTCACTCAGAACCAGTTCACAGTGTCCAGTTCACCGAACCTGAATTCCTTTGGGGTGTGGGAAGAAAACCCACATAGACAGCAATGATTCTGTGATTCATTCTGGGGCTGTAGGCAGAATACTTAACAAATGAGCCATTGTGCTGCCTGGAGACAACTTTCAAGCCATTTTTGTTATAAGATAACCATTCGGATTCTCAGAAATCTTGACAGTGCCAATGTAGATGATGTACTATTTAGTTTTAACAACTATGGGGTATTTTTTAGATAAATGAGATGACAACAGAAATACCAGATGATACACGTGAAACAGATAAAACTATTATGATTTAATTGTTGAAGTGCTTTCTAATAAGCAATTTGGATGCAAACAATTAAATTAATTCTATTTGGGGCAAACCTTATTAATTAAATTGGTTGTAATTTTAATGGCATAAGAAGCTAGTGACCAATCAGCTTCTTCTTCCCCTTTTTTTCATCCCACTTCTATGTGGGGTCAATGTGACTTATTGACCATTTCTGTACAGGTCATTTCTGCACCAGCTTCCAAATCAGACCATTTTTCTTCAAATTTTCCTTTACTTTATCCATCCAGCTCCACTTTGGCTTCTTCACTTTCTCTTCCCCTGTGCTTCTATTCCCATCACTCTTTAGCGCACGTTTTCAATGTCTGTCCTTATCACTTGTTCATACCACTTCAACCTACTTTCCTGTACTTTCTTAGATATCTCTCCTACTTTTGTTGTACCTCTGATTGTCTCATTTCTTACTCTGTTCTTATTTGTAGCTCCACATATCCATCTCAACATTCTCATTTCTGCCACATCCAACTTCTTCTGCACTCCCTTTACTGCCCATGTCTCTGCTTCATACATCATTTCTGGTCCTAAAACAGTCTTAAACACCTTAACTTTAACCTTCACCTTAATTCTCTAATTGGACAATACTCCTGTTACCTTCTTCTAATTGTTCCACCCACACTTCACTCTGGGTTATCTGTGCATCCTATTTTTCATCTTGGGCTACCACTTATTCTATGTGAATTTCCCATTGGGATTAATAAAGTATCTATCTATCGATCTATTCTAGGTATTTAAACCCACTCTTATCAATAGCTGCCCCTGCAGTCTAATTTCTGAATCCTGATCATAATTAAACCTCATTCTGTATTTATCTTCAATCCTATATTTTCCAAAGACCTTCTACATTTTTCTAACTTCCTCTCCACTTCCTTCATTCTGATACTTCATAACACAGTGTCATCAACAAAAAGCATGCACCAGGAGGATTGGTCTTTGATTACATGGGTCAACACATCCATAACCAGATCAAAGATGTAAGTACTTAAAGAAGATACATTTTGCAGACTTACTCCAACTGGGATCTTGTTTGTTACCCTCTAGACCCCTCGTCATGACATCCTATTATAAATCTGCTCCTCTGCCCGGAAACCAAACTGCTTCTCCCCTCTGGGTGTCTATTCCCTAAATCTACTCTCTATAATCCTTTCCCAGATTTTCATTGTGGGAGACATCAGCTTTATTCCCCTATCGTTTACACAGTCCTGAATGTCTCTTATCTCCTTATAAATGGGCACAATCACACTGCCCACAGTGACCAATGAGCAAGAATTCTAGTTTATTTTATACTCTTTTATCTCACCTTCTCTCACTCTTAAAATGGTCATGCCTTAGTGTACTGTTTTTGTGCTATAGATATAAAGATCAAATTCTGCATTCTCTGCACATATACTTATAGACAATTACATTAAATTTCACTTCATTGTGTTTACTGAAGATAGTTCAACACATCAGACACCAGTCACACAAATAACAATACAAATAACAAGTGGTAGAAATCAGCCAAGAATTTTGATGCTAGTATTAGTATGTTGTCAGCCAAAAACATGTTATTTTTATTAGTATAATATTCTAAACAGTAATATGGCTTGCACAAACCAAAACGTCAACCTAACTTATCATAGCAATTGATGTTAGTACCTTTGACATTGTTAGAAGGGAAGATCATTGGGGCTATGCAGTATTGTCACTAGGCAATTAAAGCAGTCAGTCCACTACTTACCCTTCCCAGTCTTGTTGCCGTGGTCATATGAAATGTTAAGATATCAGTTCTTTAGTTTTACAGTTTGGGGCACGACTAAAATCATCTAGTAAATACCAATTCCTAAAACTAGCTGCATTTAACCTTTGGGGACAAAGAAAGTCTAACTGACTTTACTTTGTCATTATTTATTCAACAAGAAGCAAGTGCCTCAGATTTATCAAACACAAGATAGGAGTGAACCCTGGGTAGGGTAACATTCTATATTGCAAGGCATATTCACTCACACCAGATGTTTTTTAGTTATACAAGGTAACTACAGTACATGCAAAAAAGTCACAGACACAGAGAGGTTGTGCAAATGCCACACGAATAGAGACTGGGTTATGATTGAAAAACCATCACTCTTTAGCAGTAAAAAAGCATGCTTAATCACAACAACACCTTGCCATTCATTTTTAAATATCACATTTAGTTATTTTAAATATAAAGTAATTTGAGTGTAAACTGAGTAGCCCTGACCTCTTGGAAGTTTCAAGTTCACTGCTTTTATGTATCTAGATACAGTAGATTGATCCACAGCCTTCCACTGGAAAATACATAAATGAATAGATAGACTGACAATTTCCATTAACATTCTGACACAAAGTGAGAAGAATACAAATATATGCATTTACTTTACTGTCATTATAATGTACATATTCCTACTGATTTTGAAAATAATTTGTATGATATGAATATTTTGGTAATCTTGTGCATTAAGCAGTCCAGAGACCCACACTGAAGAAGATTGATTACAGCCTTGTGGGCTGCAGAAACATTTTGCTACCTCAGTACACTAAGCTGGTTATTTTTCCTGTATTGCTTAGGATAAGATCATATGAAAAGATTGAGTCTGTGAGGATACCCTACCATGACAGTTGCAAAGGAAATCTTACAGCTTTCAGAAAAGTTATTTTTCATCCTCAGAGCAAGAGTTAAAATATGAACCTAGTGACTAAAACTTCAACAAGATTCATAATTTTTCTGAGTGTGTGACTCTTAGTATAGGTGCAGAGAGAAAATAACAATAGGAGTATCAAGGGCAGTAATGGAAAACAACAAAGTAAACAGCTGCTTAAGGTCCTTCTCTGTACCTAACTTACTACTGTATTATACTGGGGTGGTTTGTCAACCAAAGCATAGTTTTCTACAAAGCTCCTACTGTCACATGCAATACAAAACATTCTTTTCCATCTCTTTCTCTCCAGACATAAGGCAGCAACACCTACCACCCAGTGAGCTGACACCTTCAGTCACTTGAGCTTAAGCTTACAACCCATTTTACTTTTTCTGTTTAGTGGGTGGGAATATGTTATATGTGGCCTAACAATGGCAATATGCATGCTGCCAAACAGTAAGCTTTCTGTTGAGGCCATCAAGGACTTTTTAATGAAAGAATAGCATACCCCTCCCCATTGCCAACTTTCACCCCCAGTAATAAAGTCACAGTCATATCTATATTTATGTAGCTATAGCTCGATAGTCCATCTCAAAGTGTCTTTGCTTTGCTATCAAACCCTTTTTGTTGGTTCACTCCATCTGTGAGTATCACCTTTGATAAGAAGTATATCTTCTACTCATTTTAATGTAATCATTGACCCTGCATTAGAATAAAAAAGTTTAGAAAATAGATAAACGAGTGAATGATACCAGAGGGTATAGTGGTTAGTGGTGCATTCTTATAGCCCCAAGGACTTGGTCTCAATTCCTGGCCTAGAGTTGAGCTTGCACATTTATAGTGTGTCTGTGCAGGTGTTTTCCATCCATATACCATGGATTGTAGGTAAATTGGTGACTCCAAATTGGGCCTCTGTGAATAAATGTACCCTTTAATGAACGGGCACCCTGTTCAGGATTTTGCATTGCCACTAGTACTATTGGGATTGGTTACATCGTAACCTTTAATGGACAAAGTGAAATTGCAAAGCAGACTAATCTTCATTTTTCTTTATTTCTGGCCTCAAGTGATGTAAGCCATTTATGTAACCACTAGTCTTTTGTTGTTTTATGCTGTTCTGTTTTTGGCAAGGATTATGTATGTGTGTATTCAGAATGCCAGCTTTTTATTTTACTGAAGTACAACCATATTAAAACTTTACAAAAGATTTTTTTAATACTTTGATAATAGCCCTAATTTTTTTTTCAGGATCCACGTGGATCAAGGATGATACAGTGGTCTGATCCGAAACCAGTTTGCTGTGGCAAGTATTTTTTTACACCTTGTTTATCTTACGAAAGATGTATTATTAATCAGATGAAGGGAAGTATATCTAAATTAATCTGGTGTTCGTGTTGTACAGCTATATGATGTTTTACAGTTTTCTGTAATTTGTTTTGATGGAAAGGATGTATGCTGTGTTGCTCCGGGTGAATTGGAGGTGGTTATCAGGTATGGGGCTGACTGACAATTGGTTTTGCAGATCCAGACTCAAGCACAAAGCACAAAACACAAAGGTGCTGAAATGTAATCTTTCAGCAGCTTGACTCATCAGTGCCTGACAAGAGTACAAAATTAAAGGGCTGATGGGACCCAGGGTGGGAGGTAGGGATTGCATTGTTTATTCAGCAGGATGAAAATGTTCAATCAAACATCTAACTATGAAAGACTCCTCTTTCAAAATGCTACTTATAATTATCCCCTTATCATAATCCAATTGTGCACAAGATGCTGCTTATTGGCCAAGGAAGCCTTCTAATTACCATTTCTGAAGATTGACGAAAACATCCAATTCAGAGTTAACAATAATTGTCAGCTTGTTATTAAATTCCCAGTTTTGGAGTGAACGGAGATGCTTGAAGTTTAGCTTTTTTGACTTACTGTATACTGTGTTCCTCTATTATTATGTTTTTGTTGGGTGTAAGTGAGAAAAGTCAATGACTGTCAAAGCAGTTGTCCAACATTTCTGTTGCCTTTTTACAGGAATTGTGAACATGAGTTTCCCATTGTCTGACCAGCCTGTTTTTGGAGAGTGGTTGGTCTTTGTAGAAATGCAAGGACACACTTATAATCGGTCATTTGAGGTACAGAAATATGGTGAGTTATCTTACAATATTTCGAGCTGTTCTAGACTGTTCTTGGAAGGCCTTCTGATATGCTCACTTAGCCTTAGTAGTCCTGTTTGTAGTGTTCTTTCTTGGATAGCTAAGCCATTATAATAATCTTCTAGTGTGTGAATGCACATTTTATTTATCCATTCATTTTTCTGAGAGCACTGAGTGCAAGCTGGGAATTCACCACGGATGAGATGACAGTCTGTCACTGGACAAACACTCATCCGCATCACCTCACATTAGAGTAGCTACTTAACATAACCTACAGGTCTTTGGGATTCGAGAGGAAAGCTGAAGTATCCACAGAAACATGAGGAGAATTTACAGACTCCACACTGGCAACGTCAGGTCCAAGATTTGCACCCAAAACTCTACCATTGCAAGGTGAAACCTGGAATTTATTTACTTAGTCAGTGTTTTAGAGAGCAAAGACTGGGCTCACAATTTGCCTGCAGCCTGACTGTCCTATTTTGTAACCTTCTTTTTTCCAAAAGAAAAGGAGCAAACAAACTGACAGTCAAAAAGAACACACTGGTTTTTGTAAAGGTGTCAAATGGAACAGTCATAATTAGTTTTGAACAGTAGTAAAATTAAATAGTTATAACACCAATAAACAAGAATAAACCTCCTCAACATGCACCCCAACAAGTTCTTGTAAGAAAGGATCAACTGCAAATTACTCCTGAAAACACATGAATTAAAGAAGAATAGGGGGCCATTCTACCATATCAGTAAAATGTATAAATATCAGTAAGAAGACTTATTTAAAAGCTAATGTAGAGCAGTCAGAAGTTTTAAATATGTGGATAGACAGCAAGAGAAAATATAGAGTGACTGAGTGAAAAAACATAAGGGAACACCATGAGCCATGGAAACAGATTTCAGCTGAAGGAAAAATGAAAGAAGGAAGCATGGGTATCATAATTGGACCTCATAAATTGGAACATCATTTATAAATACATTATAACTGAAAGTGACTACCTGTCCAAAGTCATGTGGTCTTATGTGATACCAAGCATAGCATGCGACAATTCACAGTGTAGTTGTTTTCTGACTTCTCCAATTTACTGCGGGTGCTACTACTTTAACTGAAGTCCATCACTAAAGTCAAACAAATTCTCTACTATGTTGTTTCCAGTAACCTCCTATTGACACAAGGACACACTTTAAATTTTTTTTCATAAAATTAGAGTTCCGGTATGATTTTGCTTCTTAATACCTACAGTCTCTTGTCTTTTTTTATTTCATCATAAAGAATATTCTGTACTTTCTTTCTACATACTGTGCATTCAAAGAAAGGTAACTTATCTCTCCAAAGCTGTGAAATGATCTTCTCTGAGGTGCCTGTTGGAAGGTCTGCCTCTTCCCATAAAACAGAAACTTGCAGAAGTTTAAACTTTCAATTTCCTGGCTCTATGTTACACTTTTGAGAGCTGTTATGAAGTATATATATGTATTGTGGCTGGTTGTAGGAATGACAGGTCGAATAGGCTGAGAACAGTTGGGACACCAACCTGGTCATCCTGTTTAGTATACAAGTCCAACTGAAAACAAAGCCTTTCTGGCCTCAATAAACAGCTTGTTTGGCTGAAATTAAACAACAAAATAAATCTGTTGTTTTGCTGTCATAAGTCAGGGTTTTTCAGCTGAGCTCCATCCAGTGGTCGGGTTCTACTTGTCAAAGATGACCGTACACCTAAGCAGTTTTCCAGTTCAAAGATATATATGGTATTAACATCATCATTATTATTATTCATTATTATTATTTGTATCATTAAATTTTTTTTACACTTCTGACTTAGTGTTTTGCACATTTAACAGTAGAAAGATGAAATTTAATAAAAATGTAATTTTCAAGCAAAAAAAATGCAATGATTTTAACATTTGCAATGCTAAGGAGGTTAAAATTGATGGCCGTAACCATTTTGGATTAAAAATTATAGATATAAAAGATATATATGGTACATTATCACTTTTAAGCCTCTTTTCATACCTCAGTGAAATCAGTGTTATATAAAAACAAAGGAAAATACACATTCCTACTTATTTTTGTGGTACATAACATGTAACATATACAATAGTTTTAAGAAACAAATGTGTATTGCTTTAGTTACATTTTAATATGAATGGTTTGTCTCACATTAAAATTAAAAGTAAAATGGTCAACGGTAAAAAGATCAAATCATTTTGTAATGCTTTCTTAAAAAAGGCCTTCAGATTTCTGTTTTATAGCAGTTGCTTGCTTCTTTGCTGCCATATTACACAGTTCCTTCAGCATCAAAATGTTGGCAAGTGTAATGTATTTCTGATGTTCAATATACAAAGGTACAGTTAAGAGCTTTTATGAATTATAAGAAAAGCACACTTACAGTTTCACCTCAGATAATCAGGGTTCTGGTATTTATTTGTACACTGCTGTTTTTTTCCTTAAGTAACTGCAGTATTACTCTTTCTGTATTTTACAAGCACCGTTATTCAACCTCTGTTCTCAGTCACTTGTATCTCTGCTTTGGAGCTGGGTTTATAAGTGCAGAAAGAAATGGAAATTCATTGGGTGCAAAGAAAATCTGCCGTCTTAAGAGTCAAAAGTCTTTTGTCTTGGACAGATAATTTAAGAGAGAGGGATGCAATAGTGTTAAGATGTGAATCCAGTTAATTCAGTGGAACAGTGACCTCACCATACCACAGTGAAAAAAGAGTATCTAAAGGCCTTCAGACTTTTGGAAAGTTACTTTAGATTAATAAGTTTGGTTGCTCATTTTTCACTGTGTGGCTGGGCTGGTCAGTGTCAGTTTATTGGCTTAAGGTCAGAAAAGTCTTGTAAGGGATGGCATAGCATTTCTGTGATTAATACAGTATACAGTGTGTCCCAAAGACGTGCATTTTAGGTTAAATGATGACTCTAAACTGGCCATGCGTGAGTGAATTTGAGTTAGTGGGTAAAATTTGGCTTGCGATGGGCTGGTGCTCTGTACATGGTTGGTTCCAGTTTTAAACCAGATGCTGCTATAATTATCTCTGGCTGCCACGATACTGAACTGGATTAGACACCTTCAATAGTGACTGAATCAAATTTTGCAGAGTCAGCATGGTATTTAATCAAGTAAATTATGACAAGAAGCACTTTTTCTGGTAGGATTAACTGCTCTGTGTGTAATAAATGTTGCTGGATTTGTTAGCCCTGGAATCACTTGATCCTTATTTAAAACACATTTCCATAGTTTCTAAAACAGGAGATAGATAGATAGATAGATAGATAGATAGATAGATAGATAGATAGATAGATAGATAGATAGATAGATAGATAGATAGATAGATAGATAGATAGATAGATAGATAGATAGATAGATAGATAATAATAATAATAATAATAATAATTCATTACATTTATATAGCGCTTTTCTCAGTACTCAAAGCGCTATCCACACCGGGAGGAACCGGGAAGCGAACCCACAATCTTCCACAGTCTCCTTACTGCAAAGCAGCAGCACTACCACTGCGCCACCTGTGAGGATTAGACAGACAGACAGACAGACAGACAGACAGACAGACAGACAGACAGACAGACAGACAGACAGACAGACAGACAGACAGATAGATAGATAGATAGATAGATAGATAGATAGATAGATAGATAGATAGATAGATAGATAGATAGATAGATAGATAGATTAACCAAGAATGGCCAATGTTCCCACAACTTGATTTATTTAATAGAATATTAGCACATAGTAACTGAATACAGTGAAGACTGTTTTTAGTATGAGGAATGCAGTTACTCTAATCCCCGACTTCAAAGAAAATTTCATAAAGTTGATGAGTCCTATTGTTAATCGCTTTTTTATTTTTCTTTGTTACAGTCCTACCAAAGTTTGAGTTGATCATTATCCCTCCAAGGTACATCAGAGATCTCAGCTCATGTGAAAAGGGTACAGTGACTGCAAGGTAAATAATTGCTGTGCATTATGTGAGAAGTCAAGGACAAAGAGTCCTAATTGACCCTGCTCAGTACCTCAGGAAAGGAGACAACTACAAGAAACTATGGTTAAAAAGTTGTTGTTTATCGTGGTGGCAACCCTAAGAGCAGTTATAAATACCAGTATTGCCAAAGTGAAGAAAAAGACCTTCCTTCTAATGTTAGCTGGAGCTTCTCTAGATTTGACTGATAGTTACAGTACCAGTCGGCCCAAAAATATGCAGTTGCTGGATGGAGTTTGGTAAGGCCATGGAGAATGACCTTCAGATGACCTCGAAGAGTATCTAAACAACCATAAAACAACACAGGGAGGAAAAGTGGAACATTACCCAAATGTTCTCAGCCAGGATGGGGAAAATGTTAACTAAATATAGTGTTGAGAAGGAGAAGGAACATATTGACTAACTCCTAAACTGGGTGAATATGCCTTTCTCAGTGCAACATCTCCTTATTGGCAAAGGCAGAGAAAAGAGTTCTGACTAGAAAGAGTGAAAGTGTTTGATATTATGGGGATTTTTAGCTAATGCCCCTCTTCAATGTTGTGTGAAAAGTACGGACAGTGCTTTGGGACTGGCATACTGGACTGGTGGTCTACATTTTCAAAAAGAGGAGCAGGAGGGCGTGTTCAAGTTACTGAGAGACCACACTCTGCTCCCTGGCAATGCCTTTTTGTGAGGTCTTCTGCACTTGCATGTTGTCAAGTCCACATTTTATTTCACAGTTGACCACAGAAAAGATAGTATGGACTTGCTCTAGTGCTCTTATGCATTTATCTTAGTGCACATATAGGAGTTCCTGGTTACCAGGCCATTAAATAGGCTTACTGGAAGAACTGAATGTGTGATAATGGCTGAAGCTGGTAAATGTCCACCCAATTAAATCTTGCTAAGGGTCAGCAAACGAGCAGAGAAAACACCTCATTGGAAGACAAAGAGTTTGTTCAAAAAACATTCTACTGCTGAAATGGGTGTGTAGTACAAAACAGTCTGTACAATGAGAAGACAAATAAACAGCCCAAACTGTCTGCTATAGCACTGCTCTTCCAGGCATGTATGTAACAGATGCACAAATTTGTCCTAAAATAATGTAAAAAACCTGCGGCTTTGCTTTATACTGCTAAAGAAATAACGACCTTAGGGCTATGCCAGGTGACTTTTATGACAAAATGTCAATATCAATTTTTCACAAATAGACACACATACAGATAACATGCTAAAATCAAGTCTTCTCAATGTTTTGATCATTGTAGAATCAGAATATGAACTTAAGTCAACATTTTTGACATTATCACCAAACTTCCATTTCATTGAAAGTAAAAGAAAAACAAAAGAATAAAACATTTTATAACCAGCTTCTAACACTGTTGAACTGAACTGTACATCCAATAGAATTTAAGTTATTTTGAAACACAGTAAGATTAAGAAAGATAACTTATTGACTCATAGTATGTTTCAAGACTCCATAAGCTCTTTCTGCCTCAAATATAGACTACAGTAAGAGTCTACAACTGTGTTCTATCACTTTCAGATACACATTTGGCAAACCTGTACTAGGAAAGTTGATTGTCAACATGACTGTGAACGGAGTGGGATATTACCGTCATGAAGTTGGGCACACGGTTGTGAAAACAACAGAGGTAACCTGTTTCTTTTGTCATCACTATAATGTTATAGCCTGCAGGAATGGAAAATATACAGGAAAGTATTGAAATCTTTATGTTGAGCTGGGGCAAAACAGGTAGGTTTAGTTCCTAAACCACTGACACATTCCCTGAATGTTATTGCCAAGTTAATCAAGAAGATGGATCTTCTTTTAGAATGTATTTTTCTTTTGGCTTTTTGAAGAAGCTAAACCACAGCTGTCACATTAGTAGTGTGGGGATATGTAGGTACAGCATATACATATACAGGTGTATAATAAATCACATTCTCTCACCTATATTGAAGCTCACAATTAATGTTTTGTGGTTTATATACTGTATACAGTTTCTTGTTTGGTAGTAATTTTCAACTCAAGTTATCATTTCTTCTGCTTAGATTAATGGATCAACACATTTTGATATCTGTGTGAAGCATATGATGCCAGTAGATGTGGCAGATCATTTTCGAGGCTCTGTTAACATCTGGGCAACTGTTATCAGTGTGGACGGAAGCAGACAGGTGACTTTTGATGACTCTACGCCTGTTCATAAACAGCTGATTGATATCAAGTACTCAAAGGACACCAGAAAGCAATTCAAACCTGGTCTGCCTTACAAAGGCAAGGTAAAACAATCAGTGTTAAGTCAGCATCTACTGAGTGTAACCTCTGGCCACCAGGGCCATCATAAGGGAACTTTTTGTTTTGGCTAGGTGGAGGTGACGTTTCCTGATGGCAGTCCAGCAGATGGAGTGACTGTTCGGATTAAGGCTGAGCTCACACCAAAGGACAATGTTTACACCAGCGAACTTATCTCAAAAAATGGCTTGGTTGAATTTGAAATTCCATCAATACCAACTGCTGCCCAGTATGTCTGGTTGGAGGTGAGTGCTGAGGTAATTGCAGTTTCAGGCTAGAAATAATAAGGCTGTGTCTCTATTTTTGTTTAATCTTAGTTTTTAAGAATTTATTTTATTTTGCAATATTTTATATTAAATTCATAATTATATATCAAACAAAAATTAATTTGACGCTACATCAAATTGATAATGAATACAAGATTTTCAACATGTGCTTGTGATATAATTTGACAGTTTTCATAAGAAGACCGTAAGAAGAACATAATAAATTTGACAAAGATTATTAGAGAAACTCAGTCTGTCTGATTATGTAATGGTTTCATTCTTCGTTCTTCTTCTTCAGTATTTTTTTCTAAGGTTAGGTAAAAATCACCAGGATATTTGCTTCAACTACATGACAAGCATTTTTTTTCCAGGTTTCCATAATTCTTTGTGTTTACATGTTGCACTGGTTTCCATCTTGAATACATTTGTTCCTAATGTTTTTGTATGAACTTTATTAACTTTTTATTCAGAAAGAAGGATTTTCCCCATTTCTTTGAACAGCATTTGTTATCACATCTTGCCACTACTTCTTCTTGGAGTTTTAGATCCCAAATATTGCTATTTCACCTGTTTTATTACTTCTTGTGTTTCTGACTATGTGCCTAGTTAATTTACAAGAATTTCCTATCTACCATGTATGCAAACTTTGACCATGTCTTGCTTATCTGCTTTTTTTTTGCATTCATCCAAATCCCTACTACTGTCAACTTTACTGTCGAGACATTCGTGCAAGTGGCCAAGACTCAGATTAGCATGTCTTGTCTTGGTTACAGGCTAGGCGATTTGTCCAACTGTGGCATTACAGTGAATCTTTTCTTTTTACTACTTACTGATAGTTTAAAATGTTTTCATTATCTGAACTATACAATAGACAGCACTCCATTAGATGTTGTCAGTCGATTTTGATAATTTTCATTTGACTACCCCTCTTACGTGAAGTTGAGTGAAAGTTTGTTACCTGATATCATTCTGCTTAATTGTTGGTTATTTAGACAGACCCCTGATGTTTAGTCTTTGCTCAGCCATTCAGCCTTTTCATTGTAAGTGTTACGTTTATCTTTTCCCAGGATATTCAAATATATAACCTCTAGCTACCTATTTATGGCCATTTATGACTTGCTACCTAAATATGTTTTGTTACTGATTTGATCAAAGTTTTGTTTGCTTTTCATGATTTTGTTACCTGTTTTGACCATGTTCCTGGCTGCTTCTTTGTACCTCACAAGCTCAATGAACTCACTCACTGCTTGTCATCTCTCTATTTATATCCTTACCTTCCAGCTGTCAGTCTTCCTTTAACAATATTAATATAAACCTCAGTTGGTTAACCATTAGCAAAACTTGCTATTCTCATAAGAGACTAATTTATCCATTGTAGGTCAGATTAAGTATACATCAATGTAATGTAATATTAGTAAATTATTATTACTGGACTAAATAAATCATCTATTTTAAAAATAGAATAAAAAGTACAAAATTGGCTGCTAATAAGATACTGTATGTTACTTAGTATGCTTAAGCCCTGATGGATATGAAAGAGAGGAAAAATAGGTAGAATGTGGAATTAAAAAAGTAAAGAAAAAATGCTATGCTTTTGTGGTCCTAGGTCGACCAATAATAGCATTCACTGACAACTTTTCAGAGAATTTTTAACTTGTAGGCAGTACTTCTGATCCCATAGTTAAATGCCACACAGGGAGCCTTTAGTTTGCCTTGTCTAGTAAAAACAAATGAATCAACACTCTCAACACACCTCACTTAATGTTAAAGGGTCAAATGTGCATATAAAGGCTGAAATATATCAGCTACTGCATTCCAGCACAGTCCATGATGGATTGGACTGTGGTATATTTGTTTGGAAAAAGTGACATAGATATATTGCAAATTTAAAATATAAATGTAAAAAAAAAAAAAGAACACATGAAAACATTACTACCTGCACAAAGCATACTGCTGTATGGTTATTTATTTTACATTACCACAAAGCTAAAAAATATTTCTTCCTCATTAATGCTTCTACTGGACATACTACCTAAAGACAATAAGTCAAAATACACTTGCCTTAATTTGTCACATATTACTCTCACAGACCAAAGTGACTGCTGTTGATGGTCAAGCATCAGGAGATCAATACCTGCCCAACTACCTTTCAATCAGCAGCTGGTTTTCTCCCAGCAAATGCCACATTCAGCTCCAAGCTCCCAGCGTGCCTTTGCAGGTAAGTAACAATGTATCCTCAATTGCATAGATTATGAGATTTTCTTAGATGATATTTTTATTGTTAAAATAAATCAGTTGACTGAAAAGGAAAATCAGGTTGCTCTAAATACTTGAATGTCTACACCAGTAATGCATTAAATAACTTTCCCACTTATGTGCTGCCATATCAATATTTGACATTGCCATTAAATATGGTCTTCATTGTTAAATCCTACATTTTTTAAAAATTAACAAGGGTTGAAGACCTTGTATTAAACTTAGTCTTGTCTTGAGTCAAAATTTATTTTCACATGGTAATTTGCGTGGAGGAGACACTCTTAGGCAGTGTTTTCTTATTTTTTCCTGGGGTATGTATTCATTGTGGGTGAAGAATTCATATAAAGCATAAAAATGCATATTAACACAGTATATGAAAATATGCATCCTTTAAATGTCAGTGATCTCTTATCTAGATTAGAACAGTGGAGTGTCAGAGCTTATCCTTATAGCATTTGGTGCAAGATTGGAAGCCAACCAGCAGTTTTCAGATTTAAACAACACATTCTTATACAATATACACATTCAGTATAGTGTAGCAGTAGAGGCGTGGAGCCACCTCTAACACCCTCAGGTACCACTCCAGACACTGGATAAAAGTACACGACTCTTTTATTTTTCTTCTGTACAGTGCACAAAGCACCCTCCACACCACACTCATAAACTACAATAAACTCTCACAATAAACCAATCCTCCTCGCCCAGACACTTCGCCACCCTACGTCCCAGCTCAGCTCAATCTCTGGGCTTTCCCACAATCCTTTTATACACCCTGACCCGGAGGTGTTCCTGCCCAATCAGTCCACAGTTCCTTTTCCCTTCCGGGTCAGGGTAAACAGTCCTTTTCTTCAACCCGGGAGCACGTTGTTTCTTCCTGTCACGTGACCGTGACGTACTCCCGGGTTATAGGGCACATAAGAGTCCACGAGCCCTCCTACAGCGACTCCCGGTGGCCCCCAAGGTATCCAGCAGGGCTGTGTATAAAAACTACATAGTCCATGAGGCCCTGCTGGAACTCGGGGCACGTCCACGCTGCTGGGAGAGTTCCTCCTGGCGGCCTGGGGGTGAGGGCCGGAGTAAAAAGCCGGCAATCCTTCACAATTCCCCCCCCTTAGCGAAGCCAACTGGGGCGAAGCGTCCAGCCCCGCGAGGGACGTCCTCCTCCAGGAGGACGCATTAGCCGGACCTTGGCTACGTTGTCTAGGCCCCCCAGCGAACCTTGGGGGAACGGTGTATCTTCTGTCCCACCGCTCCCCTGTCCTCTGGGGACAACTTCGCCACACGTGGCCCGGCCGACGGCAGTTGTAACACCGACGATGTCCTCCTGGTTGTCCCCCTCTGCGAGACCAGAAACATTTCGGGAATTCCGTCAGCGACATCTCTGCCCCTTTCTCTGCCAAGGAGGGTTCCACGGCCGCTTTGCTGCTCTCCGCCCTTCTCTCTGTCTTGTCAGGAGACCCGTGTTTCAGCTTGTGGATCTCCTGCTTACTCTGGGGCTTGTGCACAGCGTGAGGCTCTCTATGGAGAAGAGAGAGCCTCTTTGCTGTTTGCACGCCCGTTGTCCTATGCATTATAGGAGGCGGCGTCATTAGTACCACCTCGGCCCGGGTAACAGCACTTTTCAGCTGCCCCGGTTTGATTGGCACTTCCTCCGCCCCTCCAGTAACGAGCGACAACTCCCTCTTCACGCGGGTCGGGGTCTCGAGGTCCGTATCGCTCCGGGAAGCCGTCTCGTACCGCTGTCCCGGTTCGATCGGACCTTCACCCGTCCGCTCAGTCACCATGCCACGCTCAACTGTCGGGTTCACAGCACTTTGACACCTGCTACTTTTTAATTGCGGTGCCGGATCGCACTGTGTCCCCTTATGATATACGGTACAGAAGTCACTCACCTGCACCGCCGCATTAATCGAGGTCGGGGCTTCTTGGCCTAATCGTCACAGGTATTCCATTAGTCCTTTTAGTGGCGCTTCGGCTGTAGCTCCCAGCTCCTCCACACGCTCCTTCAAGTCCTTTAGACCCTGGAAGAAAGTATACATGGGCTCAAGGTATTTCTCGAGCTCCCGTAAGTCCACACAGTTAGTTATTTCGGCCAGAGGCAAGGTTACTTCCTTGTTTCCCTCACCCTCCGGCCGGGAGCCAATGAGCATGTCCGCTCCTGGCACGTGCTCTGCTGGGCTTCGCGGAGGCTTCTGGGATATGGAGTCCGAAGAGGAACGGGTAGCCTCCAGCGGCTGACTGCGATCTGCCTCTTTTAATTTGTCGGCAGATCGTTCAGTCACCTCCCGCTCCTCTTTACTTCTTTGTAATTGTGGCGCTGCTTCGCTCGCCGTCCCCTTCCCTTTCAGGAAGATCGGATCCGTCAGGGAACGAATGACCTCACCTAGGGACCCGAACTGACCGTCACCTTCCCGGCGTCCATTGTGCGCGATCACGCGACGTGGGGAGGTGAATAGACAGGTCCCTTCCTGGTCAGGTGACTTCGTGTTTTCCTTACGTCTGTCCCAGCCTGCACCAGGATGGCTCACGTGATCGTTCTCCGCGAATAGGCTCCCCAGGTGTATATCCACAGACTCCTTGACTTCACGGACATCTTGCCAAGGTATGAGGTATGCGTCTTTCTTATACGATGTCCCGAACCGCTCGGCTTCTGCAAAACAAGACAAGACAGTTCCTTGCGCCTCGGGCTTTATCGCGACACATACCTCTGACTTATGAGGGATTGCTTCAGGCTCCAGCACAGTCCTCTCTTCACTGCTTTGCTGTTGCCTTAGCCAGTGCTCTCTCACAGCGTCGATTTCTTCCTTGGCTTCCGCAGGACCCGTCAGGTAAGACCACAGCGTTGCGGCGTCCTCTAGTGGCCACATTTCTGCGAGTTTCTGTATGTTAAGGGCTCGCCCATTCTTCTTTCTGGATTTCTTACCCATCATGGTCCGAAGGCTTGCAGTTGCAGCGCTCTCTGTAGTGGGGTTTTGTTGCACCTCCGTGTGTTCGAGAGGGACCTTCCTAGGGCTTTCTGCCACCACAAAATTTGTTTTTAATGCAGGTTTTCTGCCAACGGACGGCCAGAGTATCCTGCCGGCTACGCCAGTGTAGCAGTAGAGGCGTGGAGCCACCTCTAACACCCTCAGGTACCACTCCAGACACTGGATAAAAGTACACGACTCTTTTATTTTTCTTCTGTACAGTGCACAAAGCACCGTGCACACCACATTCATAAACTACAATAAACTCTCACAATAAACCAATCCTCCTCGCCCAGACACTTCGCCACCCTACCTCCCAGCTCAGCTCAATCTCTGGGCTTTCCCACAATCCTTTTATACACCCTGACCCGGAGGTGTTCCTGCCCAATCAGTCCACAGTTCCTTTTCCCTTCCGGGTCAGGGTAAACAGTCCTTTTCTTCAACCTGGGAGCACGTCGTTTCTTCCTGTCACGTGACCGTGACGTACTCCCGGGTTATAGGGCACATAAGAGTCCACGAGCTCTCCTACAGCGACTCCCGGTGGCCCCCAAGGTATCCAGCAGGGCTGTGTATAAAAACTACATAGTCCATGAGGCCCTGCTGGAACTCGGGGCACGTCCACGCTGCTGGGAGAGCTCCTCCTGGCGGATGGGGGGGGGGGGGCCGGAGTAAAAAGCCGGCAATAGCTATGGCTTTTTAAGGCTAACAAAATTTTTAAAGTGTCAGAAATTAGAGTTTCAGATTCCACTAGTGCATGATGGAGTACAACAACTATATTTTCAGCAGAATACCATTAATGGACAATGACAGAAGCTTTCCAAGCGTCAACTAAAACTCCCAAGAATAAAAAAGGGACCTGGTAACAATCAATCAAAGCAATTAAAAAATAACAATTATAAGCGGCAGCTCTAAAAAGGGTATATAAAGGCTTATACAGTACTGGACATCTATTGCTACTGTATAATTTAAATGCTTATGCCAAAGGGGCCTCTTTTATATTAGAAAACATATCATTGCAGAATTTAAGGGTAACATACAGTAGATAATCACTTCACTACCTAGAACAATTTTATTTATCCTGATAATTTTAAGCAGTCTGGACACAGATGTAGTGATTTTAGAACTTGAGATACACAATAATGCTTCTTAGTTCTAGAAGTAGTTCTAGAAGTGGTCTTTGCTGCTATGATTTGAATTAACTGTATAGGAATAATAAGGTTATTTGAACAGCCTGACAATAAAGCATACCCACTTCAGCTTAATACAAATGAATGACCTAACTTTACAAGATCCTACCATTTAACAAAATATTATCATTTGCAATTATTTTAAGCTGGAGAGTGCATGTTTTAAAATGTGATGACTACAACTTAATTTAGTCAAATAAAAATTACATTTCTTTCAGGGGGTTGTTGTCTTTAACCTTCAGTATTCAGTCAGTCATATTGCTGAAAATAATTTAAAAAATATGAAGTAAGAATTAGTTCAAATAGCTTATCATGCCTCTTTAGCAGAATAAGATAATGAATAGCTGTTCTTAAATATACAGTATACAAATTCTCCAAATTGAAACATATTAGAGCATTTTTTACAATATGAATTAAGGCTGTTTGTATGCTGTGACCAGAATAAAAGTCAGACTGAATTTTCTCTTAATGCTTTTTTTTTTTTAACACATAATAGTTTTTAATACATTAATTGACCCTGGGCCTAAAGGATAGGAAGTGAATTTAATTTCAGAAATCAGCCATAACATTTCCTATTATGTTATTAATTTTACATTTGCCAATGTAGTTAGCAGAACTGATGATATGACTCAGTGACAAAACATCTGTAACTGAAAGCATCACATGCAAAATTAGGCTGGCTAGTACCATACTGTCTTCTAAACCCGCCTTATCTTGAGCAGGGTCACAGAGGGCTGGAGCTTATCTCAATAAGCATAGTGCACAAGGCTGGGTCAATCCCTGGACAGGGCACAGTCCATCACAAGGTGAACACACGCATGTAGACCAATTTAACATTGACAGTCCACCTAATCTGCATGTCTTTAGCAGAGGTGGGTAGGGTAGCCAAAAATTGTGTTCAAGTAAGAGTAGCGTTACTTCAAAATAATATTACTCAAGTAGAAGTAAAAAGTAGTCATCAAAAAAATTACTCAAGAGTAAAAAAGTATTTGGTGAAAAGACTACTCAAGTACTGAGTATCTGTTTGAACATAATAAGTGATTTATTTTTTAGAAATGTTGTTATAAGACAGACAAAAATATAAAATAATGTGCAAATTCTGCTATTTCCAAATAATAAAACAAAAAATAAGTAAAAATAAATAACATCTTTATAAAATAAAGAAGCACAAATAACACAAAGTTCCAAATCTCAGTTTATCACAACAAAGCTTTTGAAACCAGTACCTACAGTAGGTAACATGTATGTCTGAACAGTGCAAACTACTTACAGTGACAAGATATACTGTGCACTGACAGCATAATACTATATATTCACTTTGTGGTGTAGCGGGTCCGCAGCTTCAACAAAAAAAAAAAGGGGCTACTTTCAAATACATAAAGCCGTGTCACTCTCCGTAAGGGGCGGCACGGTGGCGCAGTGGGTAGCACTGCTGCCTCGCAGTTGGGAGACCTGGGTTCGCTTCCCAGGTCCTCCCTGTGTGGAGTTTGCATGTTCTCCCCGTGTCTGCGTGGGTTTCCTCCGGGCGCTCCGGTTTCCTCCCACAGTCCAAAGACATGCAGGTTAGGTGGATTGGCGATTCTAAATTGGCCCTAGTGTGTGCTTGGTGTGTGGGTGTGTTTGTGTGTGTCCTGCGGTGGGTTGGCACCCTGCCCAGGATTGGTTCCCTGCCTTGTGCCCTGTGTTGGCTGGGATTGGCTCCGGCGGACCCCTGTGACCCTGTGTTCGGATTCAGCGGGTTGGAAAATGGATGGATGGATGGACTCTCCGTAAGCGCAACTGCACAACCGCAGGGAGTTAATGAGGTAGTGGCTTCATTGGCTTCCTGAGGCGTGTGATTAAGGCCCACGGAGACAGGAGTGTATATATACCGGTCAGCACAAAAAAGAACGGGGAATCAAAGAAAAGGAGAAAAGTAAAGAGTCTGTAGGGGACTGGCATCGTCACACACTTGCCCTCCAAATAGCACAGCTGATAGAAAATAACATTAGAACAAGGCAGCTTGTGCCCGTACAAGAAGTCTCACTTTACCATGACTGTCTGTGTCTGTGCAGGTTTAGTTAAAACCTGCTTGTTCTTCACTCAGTGAAGTGATGGTTAAGCTTCAGCAGGAGTTGGCTCTCAAGGTTCTTGCAGTGAAGCTGTAACTTAATCAGTGAACAGGAGCCCCGCATGACTAAAGGTCTCTAACAGGCTGCAGACGCTGGAAGTTTGTGTGTGGTCATGTGACTGCATGGCTACGTCTGATTGGTGAAACGGAGTCGTGTGATTATTGTTGCTACATCTGATTGGTGAAACAGTCATGCAGTAGATCCACTGGCGGCTTCCTTCTGGCAAAAATATAGCGTATCTAATGTGTAAATGGAAAATAACGAGTCGAGTGTTGCCCAGTGTAGTGGAGTAAGAATAGCATTTCTTCTTCACAAATGTACTCAAGTAAAAGTAAAAAGTATGGTGCAGTAAAACTACTCTTAGAAGTACAATTTTTTTAAAAAGTTACTCAAGTAAATGTAACAGAGTAAATGTAACTCGTTACTACCCACCTCTGGTCTTCAGACTGTAGAAGGAAACCCAGGCAGACACGGAGAGAACATACAAACATGTAGGGAGGACCTGGGATGTTAACCCTGGTCACCTTACTGCGAGGCAGCAGTGCTACCACTGTGCCACCATGGTGCCCTCTGCTGTCTAGTTTATTATCTAATTTATTATTTAAAAAATCTATAAAATAATTGCTACTAACGTTTTGTAAAATTGTGGTGGCTAGTTTGCATATATAATTTGTCAAATGTGCTGCTGTTCTAAATAAAAGCTGAGGGTTGCTAATACTAATAATGATTGTGTTTAAGCAAAACATGAGCTTTAAGGATAACTTCATCTGCATATAGGAAGTTGTATATTATTTAAGGAAATTAAACTCAAACTCAACAAAATAAATCCCTTTTTCAGCCTGACTTCTCATTCAGTATGACTATTACTAAAACATCAATAGTATTATTCAAACATAATTTTAATCAGTTATTGTATATTTTAAGTATTCAGACAACACTACAAACAACCCAGCCCTTCTGTAACAGTTAATACAAGCCTTTACAGTTCAATATTATTCCCCACATACCAAATTCCTCAAAGTGAAAAAATATAAAATGAAAATACAGACAATAAAATGTATGTAAGTATAAATAAAAGAAAATCTACAGTTCATCTGCCATAGTATATATAGCCCAGATTTGTTAGTCTCAACACTTTGACTGCACTGTTAATCTAATAACGATGAAGATGTAGTTGAGAAGACGTATCTATCTATCTAGAAGGGAGAGCTGAGCCATTAATTAGCAGGAGCTCTGATCCTTTTTCCTTTTTTCCAATCTGTTTACATATTGTCTGAATATCAATGTAAATGGGTTTTAAGATCTGCCCTTCTCAAAGGAAAGCCATGATGGCAGGGGTTCACATCTCCCAGTAGAGTACCAAAAAAGTGCTGAAATAAAGGAAAAAATCCTTTATTCTTTGTTGACTCTTGTAATGATGGCATTATCATATTACTTGTATGTAACAGGCTTATAACATACAGTATTTCAAGAATAATTCCCATCCATGACACATGCTTTTTATAGCATACTCACTAAATCTCCCTTGAGAAACAATCTGTTGGTGTCATCTAGTACAGGGGTTCCCAAACTTTTCAGCTCACGACCCCCAAAATAACCGTGCCAGTGACTTGTGACCCCCACTATCCTCAGAAGTGGTTAAAATATACAAATGTTGCGCGCAACGGTGCACATGCACCAATAGGCCTATCCAAACATGAGAATGACAACACGAAAGAACACAATGGTCTAACAACCATATAATTTTTTTAATAGTAATTTACTCATTTGTTTAATTTCAACAAAATATCTTATCCAAACAAGAGCATGACAACAAAAAAGAACATAACGCTCTAACAACCATATAACTTTTTTCATCCAGCTCAGAAAACATATCAATCCTTCCTATTTCAACTCGCTCAGTCCAGCGCTCAAGTTTTCTCTTGAATGCGTGGATTTTATCATTTAGCGAAATTATGTGTGTGTTCTCACCTTGAAATGACATATTAAGTCCATTCAGTTTTTCAAATATGCAAGCCAAATATGCTAGCCTTGTTAACCAGTCAGGATCAGTGAGGTGATCAGCGAGCTGGGACCCATGCTCCATCAGAAATAAGCGCACTTCGTCCCGCAGCTCAAACAGGCGGCAGAGCACATTCCCTCGCGAAAGCCACCTGACTTCTGTATGGAAAAGCAAGCACTCATGCTCCGATCACAGTTCGTTACAGAGAGTGGCAAACAGTCTGATATTGAGTGGATGCGCTTTTATATTGTTGACCATTTTTATCGAAGTCTCAAGAACACGTTTAAGTTCTGGGTCAAGTGTTTTGCTCGCAAGAGCTTCTCTGTGTATAATACAATGCATGAATTTTACGTGAGGCGCCACTTGTAAGACTCTTGCTTTAAGACCTTCCTTTTTCCCCAGCATCGCTCCAGCACCGTCTGTACACACACCGACACACTCGCTCCAAGACAGTCTGATGGCTTTTTAATTTGCATGTTTTTTTTAAATGTAACTATTAACTACTAGTTTTTATCTTTTGTTAGTTATGGATAAAATGTTATTTCTAAAAAATTAAATTAATTAATTTCTAAAAAGTTTTTAAAAAGTATTTGATTTCTTGGAAATCATCTCGCGACCCCCCCCCCCCCCCCCCCCCCCCAATGTCTCACGACCCCCCAGAGGGTCGCGACCCCCACTTTGGGAACCACTGATCTAGTAGAACCATTAACAATCTAATGATGTGCCTAGTTTAATTCTTCCACTTTAAAGGTAGTTCTCTGTTCAAAGAGATTCGCAATGAGTACCAACGCTATGAGCTTCAAGTACTGCCCTATTCTTGGACACGATGACATAAACACAGACTACCCAAAACCATCTACCAGTCTGCTGAGCTACAAGAAACATTTTAGGCCGAGGGGTTTACTACTGTTGACTGTGTTACTAGTGTTCAATGGGCACCAGCAGAAAGTAATTCTGCTGAAAACAATCTGAGAGTCATCTTGTTTGAGACAAAAACCCTTAAAAAAACAAGCACTGTAGTATTCATGTAGAAGGAAAAAGTACACCATTTTCTGAGCTAAAGGATTTTTCTTCTACCACAGAGGCTTCTGTTCTTATGTAAGAACCATGCTTGAATCAGGTCTGCATTGAACCCTGTTCCCATTTTGTGCAATTTATCTAAGTTTAAGATTTTAAATGAATAAATACAACAATAGTTTTTGTGGGAAATTTACGGTCAAATTCCAGTGAGAACAGAGTCTAAATTAGGAGATCTCTGTAGTTCATTAAAATTAGCTTATTATCCACCTACACAGATAAATAGTTTCCGTCCAATGTAATTCACAACACAAATGAAGCACAGACGTTTTTGCCAGAAGGGAGATGGTTGGGGGACTCGAGCAATTCTGAACACATTCTTTAATTTCAACATGTAAACCTGGTCAGCATATATGTGCGTCTTGAGTATGTACATATGGTGAAGGAGGTTGTGGAGGAAGTGCTTTGAGGTCTGGACACAAAAGGTGGACTTTATATGGGATTATTTAATAGCTGGGTATTTCATTTCAGTTACTCTCTGCTATGATTGGGATAGGAGAAAGGCATATGAGAGGAACACTTAAAACTGCAAAATAATCCACTTTAATCCTGAAAACAATACTTACTTTACAGTATAAGACATTTCAGGCAACTGGGCAGTTGTAAAGCATACATAATACAGTGTGATCCTCATGAGGTAAATGACATGCAAAACATCCCACTTGCAATAAGAAAATCGGAAAAACATTTGATGAAAAAGGTCCGTTAGTATAATGTATTTCATTGTTACCTCATATTCCCTTAATGCCTTAAGAAGTGATGTGAAAGTTCCAAGGTGCCCTTTCAACTAAACAGGTTGAACAGATTTAGAGTTCTCTCTGGATGTGTTTATTTGTATGAAAATTCCTCTTAAGTAGATTCCAGCTGTGCTTACTATTTACTGAAGAACTTATTTTTGGGAAGTAGCTGGCATCGGCTTTGTTTATTTGTTTCATGATTTTAAAGACTTTTTCAACACACCTTTTATCAAATAAATGAAAATCAAATTTGCAATCGCTGAAGCTTGTTTATGGAAAATACTGTCACACATTCAGTTTAGCAATGGATCCAGGCAGGAGTCATTTTTATGTGCATAGCCCTTGGATGATTTACAATAAGCAATAGCTGTAGCCAGCATTAAACTTATGGAGTCAACATCACCTCAGACTCTTCCTTCATACCATGCCAATCAAGCTAAAACAACTACCAGCTGACAGAAGGGTGCTAGGTGGTGAAGATACAGCAGAGTGGATTAGGACTAGGGTGGGCCTGTCATTTGTCAGAAGGTTACAGTAAACAACCCTGACAATTGAAGACCATCTGAAGGTGCAAGTGTGGATATACTGTATTACGGCTGCTGAAGAGTATAGGCCCTGTCAGTGCACAGGATGCCCCATAGGAGAATTCTCCAGTAACAACCCAGTGACACACAACTATTGGAATACAATGAGAATGCCCACATGCATGTCTATGGATACTACTGCATAAGGCAGTGGGTATAGCCAACTAGTGGTTTGCAGTATATCCTGGTGATGGCATATTTAGTTTGAAATGACTGAAATGTCTGCTGTTTGGCATTTCTAATGTTCACATTTGTGCCTTCTCACAACTTAAAAACATTCCTTTCACAGCTAACACCAATACAAAATGCTTAACAAAATAAATAAAACTAGAGCAGGGAGCCACACAACTCAGTACAAATTATTTAAATCACCTAAGTATCTATGTTTTCTCCAAACTCCCCCAGACAGGCATCACATCTAATTTGTAATTCTGCTTTGTACAAATTGGTGGCAGGAAAAATATAAAGATTCACAGACATGGAAACCACACACTGGTGCCATATTGGGATCTGGCAGAGGAAGTTTGTGTCCTTACCACTGTTCTGTATGACTTGCCCTTAGTATTAGCTGTCATGGTGATTCTATATTGTGAAGAGCTGTTTTGCTGTCCCTGCTTCTCTCTATAGTAACAGGGAGTTATCTGACATGTTCTGGTTTTGCTCAGGTGGGAATGGAGGCGCAGATTGCTCTTAAATCAACATGCTCCTGTGATTTCACACTGCACTATGAGTTGGCATCCCATGGCAACATTGTGCAGTCTGGCTATCAAGCAGCCAATGTTACCCTGCAGAGGAGCAGGAGGGCTACTGTGACTTTTGACAAGAATGTTCATGCCACATCTCCTACTGGGTCAAGTAAGTAGAATGTATTTTTTTTGTTGCAAGCCAGCATGATAAGGGAAGAAAAGTCCATTTAAGTGTGGTATAATTTTTATAACAAGGCAAATTTAAATGGATGTTTTTGAGTTTCAGTAACTATATAAACTGATTAAAAACAAGTCAGCATTGTAGGAGGTAGATAAGTAAATATTTTCTGTTTGTGTAAAAGTTTACTTTATTCCTGTGACCAGACGTGACCCAACAACCATCGACAGAACCAGACAGCTGCATGACTACCCTGCACTTCCCTGTGACACATAACATGGTTCCACTTAGCCGACTCCTGGTGTACTATGTTCGAGAAAGTGGTGAAGGTGTTACGGACAGCATTCAGATCCATGTCAAGCCAGCATTTGAGCACCAGGTGACTTTTACTAAGGGAGTGCGAGTGTTGGGTCACAACTTACTATTGGGGAGGAGCAGCACAAGAGCAAAATGCAGGTCATGGGCCATCTCTGAACAAGATATTAAATCCACTTTATTGGGAGGCAGTGACAGAAGGCCCTTTACAAGCACAGTATATGAACAACATAAGCAGAATTACTTCTTTTATTTTTCTTGTTGTTTTTCAATTTATGGGAAGACAACAGAATCACCGAACTGAATATTTATAGAAATTAACCTCTTTTTTATTCCTAACTGGAGTAATCCCTAACTAGCCCTGGATATTATGTGGCACAGCTAGCTGTCCTACACATAAATCTCCCTCACTTCACTCAGGTTCCAACTTTGTGATTTAAATCTCATTGGTATGGAATTCTCTAGATCCTGTCCCAGGTCATAGGATGTTCTTAAAGTTCCAGAGGCCACTGCACTATATTACACTCTAGAGATCTTTAAGTACATTGTACTCCTGTGTTCTGCTTACTGCACGATCTTTTTGATATCCACCTCTATACTACTGTGAGCAGAGTTCTTCCTGCCTCTGTGTAAGTCGTTTTATATACAGAGGGAGCACTGCTCCGTAGCTTTTCACCAGTTCTTTTGCAGTGTACTAGGGAATCACTTGGTTCTTTGGTCTGTAATACATAAGGTCATTAATAAACCATAGTATCAATATGTGTTTATTATCACCAGTTTAACTGTCATTTCCTAGGTTCTAGGTGCCTGTTACCCTCATTTTTTTCCTCCACTTTTAATGGTCCTTGCCATTCTTTGGAATGAGACTCAAATAATGTAACCGCACCTATATACCTTCTTTGGCCTCCCTAGTAGCCTCAACCCCTAAACTTACATTTTGGTCCACCTCTTCACCCAGTCAACAACTGCCTTTCATTCCATATGCCTAAACAGCCTTAGTCTGATTTTTCTCAGCATAAAAACTATCACCTCCACAACAAGTTATCCCTTAATTTGGCATTCTTCTATCTATTTCTCTGTATCTCTCCACACATCCATCTGAACATTTTCACTTGTTCTTTACATCTTCACTTCATGTTCTGCTATTAGCACTGCACCCTATTAGCTGTTCATTTATCAACACAAGCATCTGGAGATGATCTCATGTACAACCACACTTAGCACAAGTCTCCTCTAAGATTCTTCCTTACATTGGACCTAAAATTTCTTCTCTGTTCCAGACCTCTTGTGGGGTTGTCCTATGAAAGAAAGCAAGCAGCTAAAAGTAACTGTCCACTGTCCCAGTGATGCATATGACCTTCAAATATGATCTAAACATAAGATTTAAGAATAATCTTTATAGTGCAGCTAGTTATGTTAACACACTTTTCTTAATTGTGAATCACAGGCTGGCATGAAGTCACTTAGATTCATAATAGCACTAGTCACCTAGTAATGTCTTATGTCTGTAGGTTTCACTCAGTCTATCCTCCAATGAATCAATGCCTGGCGATGTGGTGGACATCATTCTCAGAGGGGAGAAGAGCTCTTGTGTATGTGTGGCATCAATTGACAAAAGTCTGTATCTGCTGAAACCTGGTTTCCAGATTACCACTGAAAAGGTGAGCAACTGGTTCTGTCTGCCCACTACTCATTTTAACAATGACTAGAGATACTTCAAGGTTGTATAGTAAAGCACAGCTTTTTCAACTGAAAATGTTTGCGCTATTTCTATCATTTTACTTGTGTTGCAATTCTAGAATGTAGCTGAGGAACTCACTATCCAAGTGATCTCAATAGTGAGTTCTCCAAAAAGTCTGGTTTGTGTTTAAAGAACTTGACTTGGCTAATTTTCTAAATAAGAAAGGTGGAAATACTGTTGTAACAGTCTTTGGGATATTTTTTATACTACATGGTTGTCCTTGAGCAAACATTGTAATATGAAGTCATATAACAACAGTCTTTACTTAAAGATATAGTTTTAAGTTCAAGAGTTAATCAAAATAGTCAATGATAAGCAACTTAAAATAGTCAATTGTTTCTGATTTACTTTGAAAAGATATCCGTATTTACATTTTATAGTGATAAAAATATAATTGTGCCCAGAAGAAAAGGTCTTACTGAAGAAAAACTGACATAGAAGATCATTATTGCCACACAAGAAAATGATTAGATTTGCAATTCTGTTATGCTTAAGTCTGCCACCAGCGAGGCACATGTGGATCACTACATAAAAGGTGATAATGGGAGAGAGTCTGATTACAGATACTTTAGGATTTTACTTAAATTGGATTTTAATTGTGAATGCTACAGAACACCAAGAGTGACTCATGGGATACATGCTGCAACAAGTTGTACAAACAACTGTGCGAGCTGGTCAGGGTCTGAATCATTCATCTTTATAAGACCAAGTGGTCAGACTGATCTGTCTCAGCACACAGGAGGTGTACCAATGTGACACTGCTATTTCACAAGTGCTGACAGTTGTAGGAAAGCTCCCACATCCATCAAGAAGGATGTAGGAGTCCTTAGAGAGCAATACTATGGGAAAACTAAAAAAATCAAGAAGCAAGATATTGCAGAACCTACATTAGTTAATGTTTTCAACAAAGATGCATTGCTAGGTTGCATTTCAGACCAAGGACAAACTCAAGACTTGTGCAATCTAAACAACATTTTTAAATGTCATAATGCTAAAGCAGCTTATGTCATGACCATCTCCGACAATAGACAGACTCCTGTGCTAGCTGTAATTAACAGTCAGGCAATTGAATTAAATGTTAAGGAGATCTTGTAACCCTAGTACAGCCATTTGTGTCAGTCATGGATGGTGCCATGTTTCAATAAGTTTTGTCTCTACTCAGTTGCTGTGTCTCAGGATTGCCAACATGACAACAGAAAGGACAGAGAGATTCTACATTGTTACAGTGGCTATGGTCTATGGTCAGATAAACTGGGAGGATGGAAAGGCAAATATTTCAGCTAGCTGGATGCTAGAGAGAATAAACTAGGGTTTCCAGGACCTGTAAATCTCTGAGCAGTCCCTAGGTGTTCTATTCTACAATATATATAAGTGCTAAAAATTATTCATTATTACTATGATGCACTGTTCTAGAAGATTTGATGCAGCAGGCCTCATCAGTAGTTGGAGCATCCATATCCCTCCCAAAATTAAAAACAGCTACAGAGACAGACACTCCAAAATATAAGAAGGGACAAAACTGTTCAGAGCCTTATGTACAGTTAGGAGTATTTTAAAATCAGTTCTAAAGGACATAGGCAACCAGTGTAATGATACTAAGACCAGTGAAATGTGCTTAGATCTTTTAGGTTGAGATTCTTGATGCTGCATTCTAGCTGCAGCAAATTTATGCTTGTCCATCTTAAGTACTGTAGTTCTATTAGGAGTACATTACACTTATCTAAGTTGTTATAAAGCTAAAGCATGTATTGATTTCTCAGCATCTTCAGATGTTATAAGAGGTCTAACTCTTAAAGTGTTTCTTAAATGAAAGAATGGATTCTTAAGTGATGGTTGTTATGTGATTAGAAGTTTACATCTAAGTCCATAATAATAACATAATAAAACTGTGGCCACATTACTCCAGAATTTTAGTCTTCTGCCTGGAGATTATTGTGGTTTACAAATTATGTCCATGTCTGCATCGAGTGCTGCAGGATAATCTGGTTTCCTGTAACATCCCAAAAACTGTGTTGTAAAAAGATTATGTTAAAAAGCAGGTCTTTCAATTAGTATAATATATTGTCCAGGTGGGGACAATGTGAGTGAGTGTGGACTGCTTCCTGCCTAGGTATAGTACCTGATTCTACAAGAACGAACTCTGGATCTCCAGGATCACTAATGTTTTAAATCAACTTTACTACTGATGTCATATTTTTTTATATCTTGGGCTGAAGTTGGTGATGTTACTCAGAAATAGCCAGTGATAGAAACTGCAATAGCATTATGTACTGTTCACTCCACCTGCTTAGCCACTAGGCTAGAATGCTTACAATTTATATATGGCTATAGTTATAATTATGAGTGAAAATATACATGAGCTTGTCAAAACTAAACATGGTAAATTTTCTATGATTGGATGCATTGGGACTGCCAATTCAATTTGCAATCTAGAACACTTGTCACTCTTCTTATTTTTCTCTGGAAATAGATCTTCCAAGAGTTAGCAGACTTTGATGTATCAGATGTCTTTGGAGCTCCCAAGGAAGATGGCCATTTCTGGTGGCCTGGCCTAACATCTCGAAGACGTCGACGCTCCTCTGTTTTCCCATGGCATTGGGACATTACAAAAGATGCACACTTTGCTTTTACTGTGAGTATGTACCAGATAACATTTATTGTAGTTTACTTATTAATTATTTAAAAGTACTCAATGGACTACGTTGGTACAGAGCAGGCCTATTAAACTAATTTATGTGAATAATCTTTTCTGCAAGTAATCTGTATGATGAAAGACAGCATACTGAGTTGTAGACCACCGATTTATATTTGCAAGTTTTATAGCAGACATTTATTTGTTCTCATATATATTATGTTTTAGGTGATTATTACTATGCATAGATGAATCCTTAGCTTGCTGTTTTCAAATACAATGCCAAAAGCCATTCAGTTTTCCATAATGTAGCATTTGATCTGTTTATTAAACAGCAGGTAGTGCTTGAGTTTAGATCCTGGGCTCTAGTACTGCCTGTGTGGAATTTACACATTCTCTTCATGTCTATATGGTTTTCCTACCAACCACTGGAGACATGCATGTTAATTATTATAAATTGGTCTGGTGTGAAGGACTTCAACGGACTTGCACCCCTTCTAGGGCTAGTTACCACCTTCTGCCTAATGTAGCCATATTTGCCCCAGCCAGTTAAGACCCTGAACTGAATAAGCATGTTAGAAACTGAAGAGATGGACGATGTTTTTAATGTAGCTTCATCAGAGGCAGCCCTCATAAAACACAACCTCCAAAATCATATTATCAATTCCATTTTTTATAATTGTTCACACTTTAAATTTGTAATGTCAGTTAAATAAAAAGTAGTTTGAATAAGATGCATTTTTAATCAGTTGGCCAATGTTTAATTAAAATTTTTTATTAACATGAACGAGTGAAAAGAAACTTTTTCTATAAAATATACAGAATAAAATACACAAAACTGTTTTTAGGCAGACAGTGTGGCATACCATTTAAGGAAATCATAAAGTTACAGGTCATATCCTTGTCTTCAAGTCACTTCACTAACCAGTAATCCAGCTATCAATAGAACTGTACTGGTAAAACGCTTTTGTGTAGTATTCACTGTAGAAAGTTGTTATATAGGGCTATTTCCAATGTATCTCTAAATATCCAAGTTTGAGCAAAATCCAATACATTCTGAAATGTTAAAGTTCTCGCTATTAGTGTATCATGTCCATCTCACAGTGATTATACATTTTCTCAGTGTGGTTGCTAGGTATAGCATTGAATTTGCATAGAATAACAGGGAAGCTTTTGGAGTTTAACTCTTCTGTCCATCTGCTAGGAAACAGGCCTGCTAGTCATGACGGATGTGGTCAGCTTGAACCATCGTCAAAATGGAGGGATGTACACCGATGAAGCTGTGCCTGCCTTCCAGCCCCATACTGGCACAATGGTTACAGCCATGCACCCTCGAAGCACTGCAAGGTTTTTTGTTTCCTTCTTTTAACTGATATATCAAATTTACTTTTGGATTTTTATGTTTACTTGAGAGTTAACTACCTAACACTTTAGCATTCATTGTAAAAGGTCGGTAATAAAAAAATCAGTTCTCCACACCTAAAGAGAGCTATTCTCCCACAGGTAAAAAAATGAATACAAAATTACTTCAAAATAAAATGTGTGGTTTTGTTACCTGAGCGATAAACTACCATGCGTCAAAGCCAAAAATTAGTTTAAAAAGTGCAGTTTAATAAATGCTAAGAAAAAAGTATGTAACCAGAAAATCAATACTAAGGCATGTGCAAGATGTTTTCAAAATGTATCTGGAAGCTTGGACAGGGACATGGATGTGGTACAGGCTTTGCACTAACGATGTCATGAGGCTCAACTTCCAGGGCCATGCCGCATTCATCCAGTCACTGCACCATAACAATGCCTACTCAAAATGGTGGTGCTTATTGAAAACAAGATGGAGTCAAGTTAAAATAAAAAAAATATATATATATATACAGTGCATCCGGAAAGTATTCAAGCGCATCACTTTTTCCACATTTTCTTATGCTACAGCCTTATTCCAAAATGAATTAAATTCATTTTTTTCCTCAGAATTCTACACACAACCCTCCATAATGACAATGTGAAAAAAGTTTACTTGAGGTTTTTGCAGATTTATTAAAAATAAAAAAATTGAGAAAGCACATGTACATAAGTATTCACAGCCTTTGCCATGAAGCTCAAAATTGAGCTCAGGTGCATCCTGTTTCCCTTGATCATCCATGAGATGTTTCTGCAGCTTCATTGGAGTCCACCTGTGGTAAATTTAATTGATTGGACATGATTTGGAAAGGCACACACCTGTCTATATAAGGTCCCACAGTTGACAGTTCATGTCAGAGCACAAACCAAGCATGAAGTCAAAGGAATTGTCCGTAGACCTCCGAGACAGGATTGTCTCGAGGCACAAATCTGGGGAAGGTTACAGAAAAATTTCTGCTGCTTTGAAGGTCCCAATGAGCACAGTGGCCTCCATCATCCATAAGTGGAAGAAGTTCGAAACCACCAGGACTCTTCCTAGAGCTGGCCGGCCATCTAAACTGAGCGATCGGGGGAGAAGGGCCTTAGTCAGGGAGGTGACCGAGAACCCGATGGTCATTCTGTCAGAGCTCCAGAGGTCCTCTGTGGAGAGAGGAGAATCTTCCAGAAGGACAACCATCTCTGCAGCAATCCACCAATCAGGCCTGTCTGGTAGAGTGGCCAGACGGAAGCCACTCCTTAGTAAAAGGCACATGGTAGCCCGCCTGGAGTTTGCCAAAGGCACCTGAAGGACTCTCAGGCCATGAGAAAGAATCATGAGAAAGATTGAACTCTTTGGTGTGAATGCCAGGCGTCACGTTTGGAGGAAACCAGGCACCACTCATCACCAGGCCAATACCATCCCTACAGTGAAGCATTGGTGGTGGCAGCATCATGCTGTGGGGTTGTTTTTCAGCGGCAGGGACTGGGAGACTAGTTAGGATAAAGGGAAAGATGACTGCAGCAATTTACAGAGACATCCTGGATGAAAACCTGCTCCAGAGCGCTCTTGACCTCAGACTGGGGCGACGGTTCATCTTTCAGCAGGACAATGACCCTAAGCACACAGCCAAGATATCAAAGGAGTGGCTTCAGGACAACTCTGTGAATGTTCTTGAGTGGCCCAGCCAAAGCCCAGACTTTAATCCGATTGAACATCTCTGGAGAGATCTTAAAATGGCTGTGCACCGACGCTTCCCATCCAACCTGATGGAGCTTGAGAGGTGCTGCAAAGAGGAATGGGCGAAACTGGCCAAGGATAGGTGTGCCAAGCTTGTGGCATCATATTCAACAAGACTTGAGGCTGTAATTACTGCGAAAGGTGCATCTACAAAGTATTGAGCAAAGACTGTGAATACTTATGTACATGTGATTTCTCAGTTTTTTTATTTTTAATAAATTTGCAAAAACCTCAAGTGAACTTTTTTCACATTGTCATTATGAGGTGTTGTGTGTAGAATTCTGAGGAAAAAAATGAATTTAATCCATTTTGGAATAAGGCTGTAACATAACAAAATGTGGAAAAAGTGACGCGCTGTGAATACTTTCCGGATGCACTGTATAAGAAAAATTTACAAAGCCCAGAAAAAAATGCTGAAATATCAACTATCATAAAGAGGATAGAGGACAGTGTATTTGACAAGGCAGTGGTTAGATGTGTACAGCCAGACATTTGTCTTTCAATAGTTTCCACTTAAAGGAACACTAAAAGTGGGGAGCTGCTGATTACTGTGACGTCAACCCACTTGTCTTTAGGTATTTGGCCAGCTGCAGTCTAGCAATTATATTGGGAATGTTCATAAGCCTTATTTATTATTTATTTGAGGTGGTAGTGATATACTGTATGTGAAACAGAATGGAATTACAGAGTTTTTCCTCTTCTTTTTTTGACTTGCAGGGCAGATAAAAGGAAGAGAACGTTCTTTCCAGAGACATGGATATGGCAATGTCTCAATATCAGGTATATTTCTGTTGTCTTCATTATATTACCGGTATATTGAAAGAGTATATTATGGTCCTAATACTGCACATCTCTACCATTTGTCATTGCCCTTCTTTTAACAGTTTGGAATGATTTGCAAAGTTTTTTTCATGATGTGTACACATCAGCAAGTATACACTAATAGGAATAGGCTGTAAAGATCAAAATGAACACATACATGACATGGAATAGTGCTTAGGTCGAATTGAGACCCAAGAACATTTTACCATTAGAAATGTTTTAACAAGAACAGGTCATTCAGCCCAACAAAGCTTGCCAATCCTATCCACCAAATCCTCCAAAATAACATCAAGTCAAGTTTTGAAAATCTCTAAGGTCCTACTGTCCCCCCCACACTACTTGGTAATGTATTCCTCTTTGTGAAGAAAAACTTCCAACATGTATGCAATATTTACACTTAAAACGTTTCCATCTATGTCCCCACATTCTTGTTGAAGAACACCTTTGAATATAACAGCCTGGATCCTTTTCATAATTTAGGAAACCACAATCATGTCACCTCTTAATCTCCATTTGATGAAACAGAAAATATTCAAGTCCTTCAATATTTCCTTATAACTCATACTTGGCAGTAATGAAATCAGCCTAGTCTCTCTTCTCTTGAGTTTTTCCAGAGCTGCTATGTCTTTTTTGTAATAGGAAGACAAAAACTGCACACAGTATTCCAGGTGATATTTCACGAGTGTTTTATCTTCTTGGTGGCTTCTGTAGACAATGACAATGTGCAATTTAAAACATCTAAATAAATAACCTTACAAGATACATATGTAGAAGTTTTTTCATTTTGTCCTTTGCTGCTTAAAAGCCTAATCTACACACATTTTCAATCTAATTAATCACTTTTCTTCAGATAACAGCTACGGTATTGACTTAAGTATATCATGCAGTTAAGCACATCCTGTACTATAACAGTGCTGATTGTGCATAAAAGCTGAACCATGATTTTATTTGTGTTTTTTAATATTTAATTGTTTGTTTAATTGTTAGTGCTATTGTTATGTTGTCTTGCATAGCAGTTTAAACCATATGTATTGGGTTTTCCAAGAAGATTTTTGGTAGTGGTCATTGGACGTTGTTTTGGTTACATAATCAAAAAACTAGTTCAATAAACTACCTGAAATAATTTAATATGCAAAGTCAAGAGATTATTAAAACTGCTTTGTATTTGAAATTAATTACTGCATCACTTATGCTTTATACTGTATAACAATATTACTATGCTTGAAAGAAATGCAATAAATTGCGCTTAACATGCTGTTATTTTCACTTTAAAATTTTAATTGCACAAATAATCGCAATAAAATTTTTTAATCAAACAGCAGCCCTACAAAATACTAACTACTGGCAGGTCCCCCTGTCCTATTTTAACACATTGCAGTAAAACAACATTCACTGATTACGTCTTAAAACTCCTGCCCTTAGACTAAGTTATTTGTAAGGTTAGCCCAGTATTTGGGTAATTGATGACTATAATATTCCCCTCTAAAGCTGTCTTTTTAATACTATTACAAAAATTCACATTGAAACTATTGTCTGCATTTGGGGTTCTCCAAAAGTTAGACCTCTATCCCTAATGCTTTCTAGCCAAATCCAGATTTCTTTACAAATTTGTGGTTTACCCAGTTAAAGAAAACATGCATTTACTGTAAATCTATTTTACATAAAAGGCAACCTCTTCCTTCCTTTTCTATTTCACCTGTTTACAAATGTGTAACCATCTATGTTATATACATCACCATCTCTGTTATTTAGCCAGGTTTCTGTTATTGCTAGGATATCATAATTATGCTCAGCAAATATACAACTCCAATTCATGTCTTTTATCTTTGATACTCTTAGCATAATGAAAGCAAATACAGTAATCCCTCCTCCATCGCGGGGGTTGCGTTCCAGAGCCACCCGTGAAATAAGAAAATCCGCGAAGTAGAAACCATATGTTTATATGGTTATTTTTATATTGTCACGCTTGGGTCACAGATTTGTGCAGAAACACAGGAGGTTGTAGAGAGACAGGAACGTTATTCAAACACTGCAAACAAACATTTGTCTCTTTTTCAAAAGTTTAAACTGTGCTCCATGACAAGACAGAGATGACAGTTCTGTCTCACAATTAAAAGAATGCAAACATATCTTCCTCTTCAAAGGAGAGTGCGTCAGCAGCAGAGACTGTCATAAAGACAGAGAAAGCAAACAAATCAATAGGACTGTTTGGATTTTAAGTATGCGAAGCACCGCCAGTACAAAGCTGTTGAAGGCGGCAGCTCACACCCCCTCTGTCAGGAGCAGAGAGAGAGAGAGAGAGAGAGAGAGAGAGAGCAAAAATCAATACGTGCCCTTTGAGCTTTTAAGTATGCGAAGCACTTTGCAGCATGTCGCTTCACTAAGCAGCTGCACAGAAGGTAGCAACGTGAAGATAATCTTTCAGCATTTTTAGACGAGCGTCCGTATCGTCTAGGTGTGCGAACAGCCCCCCTGCTCACACCCCCTACGTCAGGATCAGAGAAAGCGCAAGAGAGAGAAAGAGAGCCATCTGCCAATAGCGTCCCTTGTATGAAATCAACTGGGCAAACTAACTGAGGAAGCATGTACCAGAAATTAAAAGACCCACTGTCCTCAGAAATCCGCGAACCACCAAAAAATCTGCGATATATACTTAAATATGCTTACATATAAAATCCGCGATAAAGTGAAGCCGCGAAAGGCAAAGCGCGATACAGCGAGGGATCACTGTATTAATGTATTATTTATCTTATTTTGGCTCTTTAACTTTGGGCTAGAAATTTCTAAGTTATCTTGTCTATTTGTTTTTCCAGTAATGGGCAGCCATTCATGTGAAGTCCTAAACTCCCTGCCTCCCCATTCACTTGTTTAAAAAATGAACTGACCTCCTCATTCTTCCAATAGATTGGTGCCACTCCAGTTCAAATTCTACCCATCATTCTACCCACTTCAAATGATATGGGCCACAAAGGACTGTAAGCCATTTTGGTAACAAATTTGGTTTCCTTTAAGTTAGAGGGCATTTATGAGAGATCCCTACTTGCCAGGGAGAGCACAACTCTCCCAGGAAGATGGGGAAAAGTTGTCTTAGCTGCGTAGTCCTTAATTATAAGGAATCAGGGATGAAGAAATACATGGATACCAGCCTAGCCAGTTTTGTATTAAATCTATTAATAAATATATGCACATTTAGATTATGGAGTATTTTTTTTACTATCATAGTAATTCAACAGAGGCCAAAAGTATACAATTATACAAATTAATAATTATTAAAATTAGCAAATGTAAAACAAACACAAGTAAGATGCCATCTTCCTCCAAATGAGAAGGTTCTGCCATTGTGATGGTAGGTCCTAATGGTTGCTGTAATGCTACCAAATACCCCAGGTTGTTACATCAACAATGAAATCAAATTTATCAAATTATCAATTTATGTCAGCAATACAGGACTCAATTGGAAGGAAAACACGAAAAAATTATATCTGTTCAGGACATACGTTGTAGAGAATGAACATGTATGTCAAAACTAAAATAACTCCAGCTTTTAATGTGAGATGTAATCTTCAGCAGTTTACCTCTAAGGTCTTTAGTAAACCTGGGTATGTTATTTCCTTTTTCTGTATCTGTTTTTAAATACTGAGCCTCCACATTTTTGTTTTCATATTTTTTGGATTCTACAGGTTGTAATATTTTCTTCTGGTGGTTCTTGAATTATATACTAAGTGATGGAAGACTTTTTCTAGCTGGGAGTTTCAGTAAACCAATGCTTTTAATGCTCCTGTGTGAATTATTTTGGCAGCGGTGATTCTTGCTACATTTAAGCATCTAGGCAAAGGAAAGTGATTTGTGACCACTGGGGCCTATTAGGATTGTCAGTATTAATCTTGGGAAACACAGGAGCAGAGGGCTGAGCAGATGTTCTTCAAAAAAGGATGGCCGAGAAATACAGGCAGTAGTCCTCTTACTCCATTTTGCTTCTGAACTGAGTACATGCTGCCTGTGAGTAATTCTCAGCACCAGCTGCGAATTGTGATTGAAGTGGAGATATGGAAATTATTAGGTCTTGTGTGTTTTTAGTGTACCTTAATCATGACTAAATTAAAAGTGGTGTGTTACACTGAAAGTGTCACTGCATAGTTGAAAGATTTTGGGGAGCTATAATCAATAATGGAAAGCTACTCCAATAAGATGAGAACAAAGGAATTCTTAAAGTCCCTAAACATAACTGAAGTCTTTTTGTTACAGAATACTGATTAGTGTAACATGATGTTAAACTCAATTTCTTTTACATTATATATTTATTGATAGTGTGAAGTGTTTTTTAAAATCTGTGCAGCAACCCAAACTGAGTCTTGGAAATGCTTGTGATGGATTGTCACACTATTATGTAATAAAATTAGCTCCAAGTTTGAATACTGTAGCAACTGATCTGTCAATTTGTCACATTGTTTATTAGTGTAGTGTGCAATCTGAAATGTAACCTATGAACAATGCCATTGATGCATCAGAGGGAGCTTTCATTGCTATGGAATGAAAATATAATACATATTTCCTACAACTGTACTGTCTCCTCACCACCTGTGAAACAATCAAAGAAAGGGGAAGAGAGACGGGTCTGGTACAGACAAGTTTGTGAAGTGAAAGGATAGCAGCACTAGATTGAAATGTTGAAATAAAAATGATTTTGTAATGATTTTTGAGGTGTTGTTGTAGGGGGTGTGAATAGCGTGAGGACATATATAATGCAGTGTTACTGTATATGCATAATGCAATTTCAGTGGCTATGGACAAGTGGTCAGTGCCTCATTATGTGCTTGCTATTTTAACATACATTAAATCTAAATCTGTAATAGAAGTGCAAGGATTTTTGTATTAAGTTTAATGTGTCTTGGCAAGGAAGAATCGATTCTTGTCTCACTATTTTAAAGTGGATCAGTAAGTTTCAGTCTACTGCTAGTGTGAAGGACATGTTTGTTAGACCATGGAGAACTGTAGCTGTATCAAAAAGGGTCAGATAGACTTAAACAAAATACTGCATCATGTGTTCCTAGTAGGACCATTGCATGACAGTGAGACATTTAATTCAGGGAAGAATTATTTGCATAATAAACAGTTTCTTCGGCTTTGGGAGGGTTCTTCATATGTGGACAAAACAGAACTCTTTAATGTATAGCTTGATACTGACAGATCAAAAAAATGTGAACTTAGAGTGTTATTGTAAAATCAGGAAACTACTGGAATTTTAAAATTCTGCTATCATCTGTTCTCGTCTGTTTATGGAACATGTTACATATCTAAACAAAGGTTCTTTTTGGAACTTACACTTGGGTGGTTCTTCTAGAAACCAAAAATGGTTCCCTAAAGCATTCTTCTGAAGAATCACTTTGGCACCTTTACATTTAAGTATCCCTGTGCTGCACCCATTATGAGAAAGAATGTATTTCTCTCAGTTTTAGTAAAGCTCACACTAAGCATTACACTGGCAGTGATACACCTCAGAAATCCATTATGGATATACTGTACATAGCACAACCAAAAATAGTTACACTCAGAAAGAATGGGTTCGTTATCATGAAAAAGCGTGTGTGAGAACATTATGGCCATTTAATAAAAATTATTAAGTTTATACGTCCATTGTGTAAACATGTACCACATGAGGGTTGTCGGTTGAGCTCTGTATGAAATGGAAACTATCAGGCAGGATAGGATTGTGTTGACAATGGTATGCTAGTGCTGCTTCTACTACAGTACATTAAAAATTACATGATAACAAGTTTGTCAGTTGTATGAGCTGCTAATGTTCATGATTTTGGGTGAACAACCTGACACAACACTGCACATACTGGCTGTAAAAAAAATGAGGTGGTATCTTGCTAGTGGAAATAATTGTAGGAATGCTGTCAGGACCATTAGCAAGGGTAAGATACATTCCAAGGAAGAGTATCATGAGAGGACTGACAGACTGCATGGCAGACTGTCACAATACCTGTATTACCACTTTGAATTGACACAGGCAGAGAAAGTGAATTAGTTATGGTTACAGAGAGAGTTGTTCAGAAATTTATAGCAGCAGCAGCATTATAGGTGTCCAAAGTCCAAAGCTTTCACTACTGGATCACATAAAAGATCTGCACATGGAAACAACTGGCAACAGTTCAAAGCTGACAGCATCATAGAAAAGTATGCCATTCAAGCTGGCAGTTACACTCTGGGGCACTATTGACTACAGTCACCTCTTCTGCTTTTTAAGATTGGTCTTACTACATGACAAAGTGGTAATCAGATGGTAGGCCATTCTGGTGTCCTTTTCCAACAGGGCAGTGCCTGACCTCACATGTGTATGCAGTGATCTCCTGGGATAGTCTGTATGATATTGCTACCATCATTACCAATAGCACAAATGTGCAACACTCTGGGATGACAACCACAGTCTGTTTCAATTTTTGTGGGGACTGGTTTTTCTCTGAAGGGACGGCTGCACAATGAGCAATTTGATGTGCTCCAAAACATAGTTTGGCACTTGTTTAAAATCATGTTACAGCATTTAACTGTTTGTAATGATACCATAGGGTGACATGTCTGATACTAACAATCCTTTGCTTAGTCCTTTTCTTGAACAGTTAACTGGTCCTAGTTTTTATTGTAATTTCTTTTTAACGTGTCACTTCTATATGCTGCTTTTCATGCAAATCAAAACACTTGCTTTGGGTGTAATCTTTTTTTTTTAATAATCATCCCTCTATCCACATTCAATTTGACATTAGTGATTAAATTTTTAATTGTTTTATGGTCTACTATCTTCTGTGATAGGATAACATTTGAAGCAATCAAACAGTACATCCTCATAACATGACTTGTCATGGTTGCATAACTGAGTAGACATATACTGTAATTAGGGAGAATGCTGTAAAGAGCAATCAAAAAATTTCATTGATTAGAGGCTGAGCTTGTATGAATGTTTTAATAAAAAGATTTGTTGTGCAGCTGGGGTGTCTCTGAATTAACAGATCTTTGAAACTCTTCCAAACTCACAAAATGAATTCCTTTACAAAAATAATGTTGTGGAAACAACAAAGAGATATTTAAAGTAAAACACTGTCCTTCAACAGGGCATTGAGTGCAGATTCTTATTTCCTTCGTTAATTTTCTGATCCTCTTTTTTCCACTATAGAGTGTGGAGGAACAGAGCACACAATATACTAGGACTGCGACCAACCACGCTGAGCACATTTAAGCATCTCACCCGCACTCACTTAAACATTTCCAATTCTAATTGACCGATCTACTTGAGCTACAGGTCTGTGAAGGGTTAATCACTGCATCACATTGCTGTCCTACCAAACTATTTTTTAGTTGTCTACAGCCAGACCTTTTAATAAAGAACACCACAGCAGAATGATTTTTATAATTACTAATGTTTTTAATCATAATTTAGGTCTAAACATGCAGTCTTGCGATTCTAACAAATTCGTATAAATCTTGCTGTACTGCCTGCCACGTCTTTAGAGATGTATATGAAAAATATGATAATTCATACCACACTATTTATAATTAAAAAAATTAAAGATCAGTTTGCAAGTAATTTGTGAACATGAGCTCCTTTGGATTGCTGAATGTTGAAAGTGGCCCTTGAATGTGATGCAATTAGATATAAAGTGCAGTGTACACTATAGTGAAAGTTAGTCTTAAACATTATGATTAGTGCATCCAAAGTAAATAGTTTTAAAGCAAGACTAACTGTCAGAGTGAGCAGCAGGAAACAAACTACCTTGTGAAGGGATTTCCTCAGAGAAATTTTCTGTAAGGCAGTAAGTAAAATTAAACTTTTTGTCCACCAGGATTTTCAGGCTCAGAACTAGGTTTACCCAAAATGGTATAATTAATTTCCACCACACTGGAGTATTATGACTGATCCATATGTATGTATCTTCTTTACTTAATTGATTTTTACTTTTATACTTTGTGTTTCATATTAAAATTGGGTTAGAAAAATTCCTACCTAGGTATTAGGGTCTAGAAGGGGCTTGTTGCCAGGAGTGTCCATTGTTGTGGTTTGGTGCTTCCTCACTAAACAGTTTTAATACAAGGCCAAAAAACATCTAATGGTTACAATGATTGCATCGCTTGGCCAGAAGCCCAGAGGAGTAAGTGTTCTCATGTGTGAATATAAAAACATTATTACTGCTTATAAACTGAAATCCCAGTGGAATTGAGTAGAGAGGGGGAATCAGCTGCAGCAAATTGTCTAGTTAAGCAGGTTTGAATCATGGCCAGGTCGTGGGATGGCAGTGAGGCAGGGGAATGAATATATATATATGTGTGTATATATATATATATATATATATATATATATATATATATATATATATATATATATATATATATATATAGATATATATATATAGATATATATATATATACACACACACACAGTATATATAAGCATATAAACGTGGGAATGTACTGGGATTTGACTAGTTTTGGTTTCATATGCATTTGCACCATGTTTTTTTTTTCAGATCAGAATCAGAATCACTTTATTGCTAGCATGTAAAACATACAAGAATTGACTTTGGTTAGGTGCAAAACATGGGACACAAGACATTCCCAATTCAAGACAATATAATTTCAACACACCAGTAACCTGACACTGTGCAAACCACTATACAAATACAACAATTTCTTGAACAAAACATTTGCAAACTTCAATAGTTAGCTCAAATAAATAGACAACTATACACAATAATTCAGATTATCAAATAGTACAAGATGAGCAAGTATGAATTATTTGCGAATAGAGAAACAGCATGGTTCCAGTTATATGTTGCAAAAACAGAAAGGAATAACCTTACGTAAGTTTATTTAGGATCTGAATAATTTGAGGAAAGAAGCTGTGGAGATGGTGTGTAGTTTGGTTCACGATAGACCTGTACCTTCTTTGTGATGGCAGTTTAATGAACTGATGGCTGCTGTGGTAGGTGGAGTCAGCTGCAATCTTTCCTGCTGTCTTTTTCACTCTGGTGATGAACAGAATTTTTAATGTCGGGAGACAACAGCCAGTGATTTTCTTAGCTGAATAAATCACCCTCTGCAACTGAGTCTTAGAAAGTGAAGAAGTAGAAAGAAGGATGTCACAGTAGTCTCAATGATGGCTGAGTAAAAATTTAACAATACATGCCTTGATATGCCAAGCTTCTTAAGCTGTTGCAAAGAACAACAATCTCTGCCTGGCTTTCTTGAGGATGGAGATGATGTGCATGACCCATTTAATGTATTAGTGAAAATAGTCCCCAGGAAATGAAACAACTGAACCACAGACACACTATGGCCATTATTTTGCAAATGTGGATAGTTAATGACTTGTTGGTAAAAAAATCAGTCCTCATTTCTACTGTCTGAATAGCATTGAGCTCCAAGTTGTTACAAGAACACCATTCTACAAAATGGCCCACCTCTGGTTGATAGGAAGACATGTCATTATTGGAAATGAGACCTATTACAGTAGTGTCATCTGCGAACTTTAAGATTTTTACAGATTTATCTATGGATCTGCAGTCATTTGTATAAAGTGAAAACAAGAGGGGTGAAAGAACACAGCCTTGGGGGAAGCCTATGCTAATTGACATTGGACCCGATTATATAAGGGCCCAGTCTCACATACTGCTTCGTGCCTGTCAAGAAACTCATAATCTATTGGCAGACTCCATAGGGTACATCTGAGTAGATTAGTGTACTCTGAAGCAACTCCGGAACAATGGTATTGAAGGCTGAGCAGAAATCTACAAACAAGACCCTCACATAGGTGTTAGGCAAGTCCAGATGCTGAAGAGTGTAGTGGAGGCATAAATTAACTGGATCCTCCACTGAACAAATTGCCCTATATGTGAACTGAAGTGGATCAAGAAGAGGGTCAGTGATGGACTTTAGTTAGGAAAGCATGTTCAATTACTTTCATAACCACCATGGTCAAAGCATCTGGCCTGTAGTTACTAAGTTCAGAGATTTAATCTTTTTTGGGAAATGGAATAATAGTGGCTACCTTTACCCAGCTGTAGGGAGGTGTTGAATATGTCAGTGAATACAGGTGCTAACTGGTCTGCACAATGTCTAAGAGCACCAAGTGAGACTCCATCAGGGCCAGCTGCTTTCCCAATATTCTGTTTCCTAAAAGGTTTTTGTACCTCCTCTTGCTACACAGAAAGTATAAGGTGGAGCAGAGAAGAATGACTGGAAAAGGGGGGAAGGGAAGATGAAGAAGGCGAAACAGACTTCAATGAAGGGGGGATAATGACACTGAAATGGTTGTGAGATGGAGACTGTTGATATAGAAGTTAGCAGGTACATTGTTTCATAGAGGAGCTGTTCTTTTTTCCTGCTCACCATTTGCTGGAGTCTCAAGTGTAACTCTCGTATACAGTATATGAGTCACGAGAGAACAACTTCAGTAAAGATTTACTTTATGAAAATTTTAAGAATTATAGAGATAGTGAGAGTCTATTAATGTAGTCATGAACTTTAAAGCTGGCTATGTAGACTGCTGTGACAAATACTTACAAACACTATTAGTGACCTGTGCTGAGAAAATACAACTACCAGAGGATGATGCTAATCTGACCTCGTACTCAAATAAATGGACACTGTTTTGTTTCTAGAAGGTTTTAAGTAGTTCAGTTCACACTTCTAGGCCATATAGATTTGGTGTAAAGGACTGAAGTCTATGGCTTTTAAAGTATGAAGACATACAGTATATAAGCACGGCAGGAAATAACACATTCCTCTTGCCTGGATGGAATTTCACATGTATTGTAGCTATGAGGATGACATGGTGGTAGAGTTCTTAATTCTGCTGACACCTCACTGCTCTAAGAACTTTTGTTTAGTTACTAGCCTGTCATTGTCTATGTGGATTTCCCCAGGTATTGCATTTTCTGTCCCACTGAAACGGGCAAGCATGTTAGATCAGTTGACCTGGTATGAATAAGGGTGCTAATCAAGGCTGACTCTTGCATGTCTAGGACATGGCACTCAGGGACCCTAACATTTAGAAAATGTGTGGATGGAAAATGCTAGCTCTCAGCCTATATGGATCTATGTAGAAACTTTTGTATTTTACATAAAATTACTTCAATGGAAATTGGAACAATATCTTGTGAATATCAGAAACAGAATGGCTAAGCAATTGAGAAAGTTTCACAAACTTTCACTCATGATTAGCTTGCAAGTATTAACCTATGTATTTTATGCTGCATATTCCAATGGAATTTACATGGATTGTAGCCTATTAATTAATTAGAACCTCACTTTACTTGTTTGGAATGGAGACTGGCACTGCTAGATTCTTAAACCAGGCAGTCTGTAATATATTAATTTGCACATCCTTGTGTGTTTAGTGGGTTTCCCCAAGTACTCCACCTCCCTACCAAGTCCCCATTACATGCATGTATGATTAATGGATAATTCTAAATTAGCATGGTATGACTGAGCATGCCCCTCAGTGGACTAGCCTTTCAAGAAGTGTTTGTTCTTCCCCTTTGTTCTTCATGCTTCATAAAAGGTAAAATTAGGTCTAGAAAACTGATGAGAGTGTGCAAAATGGTGGAGTAGTTACAATTATTACCTCATATCTCATGACAAATTGGTGGAGTCATTTGCCTGGTCACTGTCCGTAAGGGGTTTACACATTCTCCCCATCTTCTTCTGGGTCTTCTCTGTAAACTGTTATTTTCCTTTCATATTTCAAAGACAGGTTAGTAGACAAATCTAAGGAGATTTGTTCAAAAATGTGACCTGATATGTCACTCATCTCTTGCTCAAAGTTGTTTGTCTTGTATCCAGTGCTGCCAGTATAGGTTTCAACTCCCCATGACCCTGCACTCGAAGAAGCATAAATATGTGGATGGATCAGTCTGTGCAAGTAAAACAAATGGCAATAATATTACTGAATTATGCTTGCTTGGTTAGCTTGCATCAAGTATTAACCTAATTTTTTACATTAGCTTTTCCCAAGGAAGGGCAGGGTTGGTAAACTGAGAGTTGTTTTGTGGTCTCTCAGCACTGATAACCTTGTTCATTTACTACTTGCAGTGCCTTTTGTGTGGATAATGCACATTGTCCTTTGTTTAAGTGAGTTTCCATTGTGGGTTCTGTTTTGCTATGCAGTACAAAAACATGTAGTTAAGTGTTATACGGCATCACTCACCCCACACCTTATTTTTATAGTGAAGCATCTGGAGAAGAAAAGCTGCAATTACAGGTTCCAGACTCCATCACAACTTGGGTTACAGAAGCAATTGGTCTTTCAGAGGGGAAAGGGCTTGGTATTGCAAAGCAGACTGAGCTGAGGACCTTCAAGGAGTTCTTTGTTGAATTCACCTTGCCATATGGTATGGTTCGTGGAGAGCAGACCAAAATCCCCCTCACAGTCTATAATTACCTCCCAGTTTGTGCAGAGGTAAGACATCAGTATGGTTATCAGGTTTAATTTGCAAAATCAAATGCTTATGGCCATCTTTTTCTTCAAGTTATGTATGAGAAATTGTAGATGAAAGAGGAGATCAGTTTACTGCTATATTAAAATTTTGGTATACAAATAAGTTTAACTTGTCACGGATACGGATAACATTTGTACTAGTAATATTGCATTATCTTGAGCATTATGGCTCAAAAAAAAAAAAAAGATAAATGACAGAGCCAAAGCCTAAGAGAGACAAAGGCCATTCCTTTGACAATGAAAGTATAGTGCTACCGGTCTTATTCCTGTGAAAATTACCCATTGTTTTAATTAATTCTTGGGCATTATTAAACAGAAATTAATCTTATTACTATAAACATCTCAAAAGAGCATTAATAAATTTGGAAAACAAGAGGAGACCATTCAGTCCATCAAGCTTGTTTGTTTAGCTAATAACTAAGTTGTCTTCAATTCTTATCCAGATGTGTTTTAATAGTTCTTAATGTGAAAAAATGCAGGGTGCCCTTTTCAACAACTTTAGAAAGCTGTTTGTCTGAAAACAACGTTCACGTAATAATAAACTTATGTATTAACTTTACTTTATTTCCAGCAGTGTCTACATGTTGAAAGCCTTTGGACAATGTTAGTCCTGTTGTTCAAATGCAAATCTTTTATATTGGAATAAACTAATTGAAGTTTATGACATAATAGGTGATCATTATATTAATTCAATTTTTTCATAAATTACATAATTTTTATTTAACTGATGACTCATGCTTTCCAAGTACTACAATACAGCTCTTGTCTTAAAGATGCAAACTGTTGACATCACTTTGACTATAACGGAATGACTTGTTGAATTCAGGAAATGTGTCTTTACTGGCAAGTGTACAGATGTTTGGATATAATTGTTTTTTTAAGTCTCCATTTGCTATTGCCCTGCGGCAGTATCAAAGCTGAATACACAGGCCAAATCTATTGCATCTTAGAGTGTGTGGAATTATATCTTTGTTCCCTAAACGTTATTCGCAAAGCATTAGTAAGTGACACATGTGCTCCATTTATCAGGCGAAAATACAAACTGATTTAGTATTATGTGATTAATATTCTCCTCTCTTTTATGCGCATTTGTCTCAATGACTTTTGATGTCATTACAAAAGTCTCTTTGACTCTAGGACATATGCTGATGCTACACTAGCAAAGGCCCTTTGAATCCAATTCTGTCAATACACTCTGTAGACATGGGTATTTTGAATAAATTGTATTTGATTATCCTAATTCAAATACTGTATTATGTAAAGTTTCCCAATAAAAAAAAAATATTTATTTTGAAGGGGATGTTTTTTGAAAATGGATGTCATGGTTGCTGTTTTTGACTAGCCCATGTTTCAAAGAGTAGGATGCAGAAAAAGTATATACAATTTATCAGACAAAACTGTCTAAGTACATACATGTTACTGCTTCTCGCAGACAGTGCTACAGGACTTTTGCAGTACCAGCTAATACTAAAACATTTCCATCCAAATGCTCTAGACTAGGCATTCCGTAGGTGAAGTTTACAGCTCATATGCCAGGCCATCAGCTACAACTGTGTGCAATTTTCTGGGCTGACAGACTTTGTGTTTTCTACAAGAAAGGAAAAGTTTGTTATTGCCAAAAGCAGCCATCAGTTAATGTTTAGACACTTAAGGACTAGTGCTATGTGTAGCAACCCAAAGACAACATTAGAGAAGGAATGATCTGAAACCAGGCAGAGAAAGAAAAATTGAATACTATCAAAAAAGTAATCAAAGGGAAAAAGAATGGGATTTAAAATAAAAAAAAACTCCAATAAAATAGTTCACAACTAAACGACGAGCTACAATTGAGAGTGGGTCACTACTGATGAATAACTGCTATAAATTTTGCTTTTCCAAAACTTGGAAAGAATTATGAATGAGGAGTGGAACATTTGTAATTAATAACTGTTGTAAAGTTTTTTTTTTTGCAGTGAAATACATCTAGAGGATTCTTATATATACCAATACAAGGCTTGAATTATGTGTTCAGATCCTGAAGTCTCCATTACAACAAACACAGCCATTTACTTTTATTTAGAACCATCAAGACACATCATATTATGCACATATTGTTACAGTAAAGGGAAGTTCGTCTTGTCTAGGAGATTGTTGTTGCTATGCATTTGTGTCATTAATACAGTGATAGTGGCACAGTTATGTTATGCTGCCATTACAAACTAACATCCACCTTGGTAACTTATTACTTTATATTGTTTGCACCAGTATGACACTTTCAAGTTTCCTTTTGTCTCAATGAGCCATATGCTAGCATGGCCATAAAGCACCAGACTATATGCACAATCTAAATTAAAGGCTTTGTTGGCCCTATGACTCTTTATTTGTGCTCTTTGTAAGAACCACCTAATTATTAATTCATGTCTAGACACTAAGGGCCTCAATATACAACAGCACATAAGAAGTGGTGACAGTTCATTTAGGAATAACAGGGACCAAGCCACTAACTGGTTTATAACAAAATAGATATAACTATTCTAGTGTTTTCTGGATCTGACTAGCAAATTTCTGTCAACCTGACTAGTATGACACTAGACCTCCACCCTTGAATTGCATATGGTAATCACACATACATTCAGTGTTAATGAGATTTAGTAAGTGACTGCAAGAATGACACTGTGAGTATAAATGACCAGAGCTATTCTGCTCTACAGCAGACTCCAAAATGAGTACCTTGAGTAGAGTGATTGCTTCCTAACCCTTTTGAATTAATGAAGTGGTAGGAACATAGACCCCTAAACAAAATGTGCTGCCATGGGCTAAAGGGTTCTCCTGTATGATCTTCTTTTGAATTGTTGTTGATAACAACCCCTCAGTGAATAAAACCTTTAGTTGATGTATTAAAACAATGTACCTGCCTATTTCTTAACTGAACTCATATAATCTCCTGTCTCATTTTATTTGTGAACAGTTATATACAGTTACTGTGTCAATCGTTCAAAGCTTTAAAACAGATTAACTAAAATGATGTAATACTAATATGCTTAAACTACATACTATAGTTTCAGACAATAATGCACATAAACACACATCTAGTTTTAGAGCTTAAACAAGCAACTAAAGTTTTGTTTGTGTTTTCATAGTTAGCTATTTAAAAAATGTCTAACATCTTTTGAAGCTAAGGGAGAAATTTTAATTATAATGAAGTAATGTGGAACAAGTTAAAGGTTTGATAGCATACAATCTATAAAAGTATATGTGACGGTGGGCTCAGGTTATAAAGAGGTTATAAGTGGCCGTAGAGCTTGTATGTTGCTTGTGAGATCCTTTCTCTCCTGACTCTGTCCCAACTTGTGACTATCATGAGCAAACAATATTGAACCAGAAAATGAATGTGTGGCTCTGCCTTTTTCTCGTTATAAGTGCGCCTGCTTAAATGCTACAGACAAGTGGTAATATTATTGTTACCAGTTGTTACAGATCCCCTTAGTAGCCTTTATATGATTAGAGTAAATGAACTTCAAATATGTAGAAGAATCCCAATTTCACTTTCTAAATACAGTATAACATTCTCTGCTGGTATCTTTACAGGTTTAATTTTCATCTCTTAGAATTTCTCATAAAGGAAGAGTAATGTGATACTCTTACATATTCAGTGACCCCTCACCTTTTTCCATCAACAGGTTCATGTCAAAGTCTCAATTCCCCGGGGAGTTAAATTTGTAGGACACCCAGGAAAGCACCATTTGACCCGAAAGAAATGTATTGCTCCTGGAGAAGCCAAGCCCACCTTCATTGTTCTGTCTTTTGGTGATTTGGGCATAGCAAACATTTCAGGTAAGATGGTGGCCATGTGTTATTTTCTAAAGTGAGGTTAATTAATGAAAGATTTGATTGGTGTGTGATTGAGGACATTTTAATGTCTCCACAAAAGTTAACATTAGTAAACTTTCCATTTCTGTTTGTGGAAGTACCAGTGTTTTTGAAAATACAGAATTTCTGCAGGAGGGGGAACCCCCCGTTGCCAATTTGGCTCAAAATTATGCTAGTAGGTACCCACTTGTTCATTGTACAGCGATAAATGAATGTTGTGCCCTGGATTCCTATCTTTCTTTCTCTTGCCGTATGAAGCTAGGGAGGGAGGCGGATGTCAGCAAATAAACCAGAATAAAGTAAAAACACAGGAGGCCAGGAAAAGATGCAACATTCTCCGCTCCACACATTAGCTTCTGGTTCACTGCAGGCAAACATTGAGGGTCTCTCCCCAGCTGTCCCCTCTATTAAAGGCACGAGATCTTTTCCTGCCAGTAAACACAGACAAAAGCCTTGAATTAGCACATTTACACAGTCAAAAAAGGGCCATTTCCACATTCTCAGCAGGCGGCCCAGCAGAGCTCTTCATTTTTCTGGCAAAGTCATACATCATTCTGATATCCCAGCTCTTTACTGGCCAGCAGCTTAGAGCTCTCTTGTTTTATTTTGTCTGCTCCTGGTACAGTGCTTAAACATCCAGTGTTTATGTTGAAAGTAAAATAACATTTTTTCCTAATTTGCTACTTACCAAAGATGTGCCTATTTGGTTAATTAAACCAGTGCTGTGTGGGGACGAGACCCTGTGATAAACTGACTCCTTCTCTAGCACTGGTTCTTGCCATAATTCTGAAGCAGATTAAAAGGATCTTAAAATGAAATGTTACTTGATGACAGTATTTACTGTTAACATAATACTGTCATGTTTTTGAGTCATCTGACATTATGTATATTTTTAACCACCTTCTCCTGTTCATTATCATGGGTATCATAAAATTGTATAATGTTTCTTTTAAAATGGACAGTATAATGACAAAAATTTTACCGCTGCCTCACAGCAATTGGTTACCATTTTGATAATTTGCTGGGGCACCATCTATTAGACGTTTGCATGTCCACACAAGTTCTTGTGAGTTTCCTTCCATGGTCACATGACATGCTATTAGGTTGTCTGACAAGCTTAAATTGCCGCTTGTCACAAAACCTAAAATTAGTCAATGTCAGTAAATTAGTTAAGTGATTAAAAACAAGAGGAAGACAGGAAAGAATGAAAAAGCTGACACCTTGAACACACAAAAAATAACAATGATCTCCCCTAAGTACCTCTATAACAAATGATAATAAGTGTTGGGTCTACTGTTACACTTGCTGCGGTGGGAGATTTAATTTAATTTTCTTTGGCACCAGCATTTTGTGTATCTAGCTGGTATGATGCTCTGTGATTATCAGGTATGTGATGCACATGTTTACATGATCTGTGACATCATGGGGTCATTATTATAAAAAATGGCTCGACACACTGAATAACATCTGAACTTAGTGAAGAGACTTGTAGAAAACTGGCTATCAAGAAAACAAAAAATAAAAAAGCTATTTATGTAGATCTTTTTGTTTTAGAATTATTTGACTTTACTATGGATTTTTGGTAACAATCCCAAAATAAACTTGTTTAGCAAACCTTAGATTTGACTTTGAGAACTGTTTTGTTTTTTCTGTTAGTTCATCTCTACTGTATTCCAAATCATAAAACCTGTTTAATTTGAATCACCATATGTTCAATTTGATCCTAATACAACGGCCTTATAAATTTTGATATTTGTATAGAATTTTACAAAAGAATTCTGAATTTTTACAATATCATTGTCAAAATGCCCTGCTCAAATCTGCATGGAGTCCTCTGGACATAATGTGATAATGACAGTCTTATTGTGCATAATCCAGTTCAAGATTGTAAAGGCATCCCTAGCAGCATTAGATAAAAGGCAGAAATCAATCCTACACCGAGCACCAATCCATTTCACTGCTCAGTCATGCACAAATGCACATATCTATACACAGGGCCATTTTAGTGTCTCTAAAAAACCTACCCAGGATATTCTTGGAATATGTGAGTATAGAACATGGCAAAATTAGAAACTAAGCTATGTTTATTTTATGTAAAAAATATTTTCACAAAAAAATGTTTCTCTCTCTGTCTGGAATAAAATGCCTTTCATGCAGGCTACTCATCGTAGCTGGCTATGGATAATGAGGATGATCTCATTTTATACAGTATTAGTGAAGACACTAACTTTTCTCTTACCAGATATTTGCACTTGTGCTAGTTATTTTTGCTCAGTCCAACCATTGGTCCTTCTGTAAAAGCATATATTGTCAAATATAAACCGATTTGTTTTCATACTGTTTGTTGTATATATTTTTCTATGGTAAAATCAATAAATACTGCATGATATTTCAGTACTTACAGTATAATTCAGTATAAAATCAGTTAAAACAATGACATTTTTAGATTATTTAATTGTGTTTAACAGCAGCCTTAGAACAGTTCTTGCTGTTAAAGGCATTCTATAAAATATTTATTCATGCATTCAGTGTTTTATCATTAATGTCCATACTGTCCTCCTCATCCTTTTACCATACACCTGATCATTTTTTTTTTTGCATGTTGATTATAATTTAGAGTGTTAACTACATAGGAAGAAAAAGAAGAAGCCACCCACCATTTATAATGATCTCAGTGTAACATCTCACAGGGTTCAAGCACTAAAGTGCAGTATAAAGGGAGACTGGGTTTATATCTGACGCTGGATTTCTTTGGTTAGTCTTTGACAAGTTTTATTACTCACACAAACGTCTCCACAATGTCAAAGAGCTAATATGTGAAGGTCCCCAAAGTGTAGCTTTATACTAACTTAACCAGACTCCATCAGTGTTGTCATCGTCTTATTGAATAATTCATTTTAAAGTAATAACTCAAATCCATACAATTTTATCCCTGTGTTATATTTCAAATGCTTCATTGGATAAAATTAATTTTATTTAAAGAGATATCAAGATGACAACAGTTAAAAAATAAAAGAAAATAAATGAAAGGTTGATTAGACTATATCAAGGTTTAGACAAATGAAGAAAATAGGGAATTGAATTATTCTAGCAAGGTATGATGTCCATTTTTATTTCTCACAGCCCGCGCATTTGCCTACAGTGAACCAAGCTGCTGTGATGAGGGAGTACAGACACTAAAGAATGGGAAATACTTGGATGAAAGTTATGTTGACAAGAGGACTCCCATTTCAATGGATTATGTGCGAAGGAGTGTCCTGGTGCAGGTAAGAGACCACATTGGCAAAACCTTGATCTTAATTAGTTAATGAACAGGAGTCAATGTTGCTTTAAATGTTATTTTGTAAAGGTGCTTATATCAAAAAAAGGTGATATATACAATAAAGCCTGATTAAGTGAAAACATAGAGTTTGCATGTTCTCCCCGTGTCTGCGTGGGTTTCCTCCGGGCACTCCGGTTTCCTCCCACATTCCAAAGACATGCAGGTTAGGTGGATTGGCGATTCTAAATTGGCCCTAGTGTGTGCATGGTGTGTGGGTGTGTTTGTGTGTGTCCTGCGGTGGGTTGGCACCCTGCCCGGGATTGGTTCCTGCCTTGTGCCCTGTGTTGGCTGGGATTGGCTCCAGCAGACCCCCGTGACCCTGTGTTCTGATTCAGCGGGTTGGAAAATGGATGGATGGATGGATAGACCTTTTGAAACATAGTTTATTTTTTCTAATTAGAACATTAGAAAAGAAAATTGATAAGAACCTGCCACTCAGCTTAACAAAGCTTACCAATCCTATCTGCCTACCTGCACTACCTGGTAACTTATTCCATGCATCTGTAGTTCTCTGTGTGAAGAAAAACTTCCTAATGTTTTTGCAATACTTACCCATAACAAGTTTCCAACTGTGTCCCTGTGTTCTTGATGAACTCATTTTAAAATAACAGTTGTAACAAGAATGACCAAGAGACATTGGGAAGGTTTGGGGCAGCCATCCATATAATATTTCCTGGCTGCAAAATCTGTTCAAAAGCAAAGACATGTTCACACAATAGAGTCCAAAACAGAACTGTCTATCCTCTTAAGATGGTGGCTTTTTAAACCCCTGCAGGGGAAATGATGTCATCAGGACCGGAAACCGAAAGTGACGTCGTTGGCTGCCCGAGAACTGAGCGGGATTTCCAGAGAATGGTCCACAAGGAATTGAAAGAGAGAATTAGCACACTTCGCCACCCCCTGGTCCGGCGTGGATCTACATTTATTCAGGCCCTGTGGTTGTCCCCTAAACACGCGTGTGTGACACAGTCTAAATCCACTGAACTAATTCCCTCTATCATTTTAAACACTTCAATCATGTCACCTCTTAATCTCAATTTGCTTTAACTGAAAAGGTTCTATTCCTTTAATCTTTCTTCTTAACTCATCCACTGTAGCCGTAAATCAGCCTAGTTACTCTCCTCTGGACTACTTCTAGCACTGCTGTGTTTTTTGTGTAGCCCAGAAACCAAAACTGCACGCAGTACTCCAGGTGAAGCCTCACTAGTGCATTATAAGGCTTAAGCATAACCTCTTTGACTTGTAACTGTACATTGAGAAAGGCTGCATAATGGTAGAGTGACTAATGTCTCTGTTTCACTGTTCCATGAATCAGGTTTTAATTCTCATGCACATCAGAATTTGTGTGAAATTAATTTTTGACTGTAAGTTGACCCAGTAGGAGTGAAATTGTGCTTAAGTGGGCCCTATAATGGAAAAGCATGCTGGAGTGGGTTCCAGTTCTCCAGCACACTTTAATATAATGGAAGCTTTTCAAAAATGGCTGGATGGGAATTCCATTGACAAAAAAATTAGCTTACAAAGAGCTTCTATACTGCAAGTAAAAGCTGTGTAGAGGGACACAGTTACAGATTAATGTGCAACTTTCATAACCCCACTTTTGGCAATTTTCTGATGATAATTGAGAAGCTTTTGGAGTTTTTATAATGCATACATAGGAGTAAAAGTAAATTCTAGTAATAAACTTGTGCTTACTTTATGGGATTTTCTAAATCTCACTCCTACAACAAATATATATACTGTATATATTTTTTATATTAATTTTTAACCTTTATTTTAGAGCACAAAGTAATTCATGTCATGGTTCAAAAATATCATAACAGGTAATTGTGATTAACTCTCTCACACATTTAAAACAGATAAATCTTAAATTAAGTGGTGACTATAAACTAACCACATTCCATAACCCAAAGCTGTATAAGTGGATGAAAGGATAAATCGATGTTTTTAAAAGTCAGTCAGTCAGTCATTATCCCACCTGCTATATCCTAACACAGGGTCACGGGGGTCTGCAGGAGCCAATCCCAGCCAACACAGGGTGCAAGGCAGGAACAAATCCCAGGCAGGGCACCAGCCCACCGCAGAGCACACGCATACACACCAAGCACACACTATGGACAATTTGGGATCGCCAATGCCCCTAACCTGCATGTCTTTGGACTGTGGGAGGAAACCAGAGCACCCGGAAGAAACCCACGCAGACACGGAGAGAACATGCAAACTCCACGCATAGAGGACCAGGGAAGCGAACCCAGGTCTCCTTACTGAGAGGCAGCAGCACTACCACTGCGCCACCGTGTCGCCCTTTTAAAAATGGGTAAATATTTATTTTATAGAACACCTTTCACAGAGTCTTTGCAAGGAATAACTAAAATGACCACTGAATGCAGAAACCATCAACCAATACATAAAATCAGTCTGTTATAACGTTAGCAAATAGTGAACAGTATATCCTTGAAGTCTGGTGGCAATATAAAAGAGGAGAATGATAGTCCAGAATGGCATGTACTATTAAGAAAAATAAACTCACATTAATCTGTTGTCCTTGCTTAACTGAACATACAGCAGAACCAAGTTAGAATTTATACTCACATGATTCCAGCTTTTTACAAGAAGGGTATTTCAGTAGTGATGAGCCTAGAGCAGAGCTGGCATAGCTTGTGATGGGTTAAAAGCACAGTGGTAATGTTGTAATTGGCTCTGTTTAAATACGGTCAATACCTCGCCACCTAACAGGCACAAAGGGCAAAGAGAGCAGATAATAGAAATAGCCTTAAAAAAGACATGCTCATGTAATCATATGATTTTTTTAATTTTCAAGGCTGTGTATTTTCTGCTAATTTAAAATATTATAAGCAAGAGTAGGCAAGAAAGTCCATGGTCCTAAACTGGTGCAAATGTGCTCCAAAAAAACTTGAAGGGTGTCATGGGTTCTCTAATTGCTTTGTGAGTTGTTCGGGCGATGGGATTCATAAATCGAGAATCACTGGTAATAATTTAACTAAACATTCCCTGTGTTTCTTAACTAGAGAAGTGAGTTTATTAGCTCCAATAAATAAAGGGGTGAAGACCTGAACGTGTACCATCAACACATTCTCCCCATAGAAAGGACTAGTCATTAATATCTTAGTTGATCTTATGCCAAGAAATTGACAATACCTGAAACCAGAGAACAGAGTTTCAATCCCAAACTTTATACCTACATTGTTTTTAAAGTCAACTTTGTTTGCTGATAGTTCCCATCCTGAGATCAGTTTAGATCAAGGTTTAACTCTGCCTGGCCAATGTATTATTGCATTATTATCAGAGAAAGGAATAATATACATTATACTGATACAGTGGAACCTCGGTTCACGACCATAATTCGTTCCAAAACTCTGGTCGTAAACCGATTTGGTCGTGAACCGAAGCAATTTCCCCCATTGGATTGTATGTAAATACAATTAATCCATTCCAGACCATATGAACTGTATGTAAATATATATTTTTTTAAGTTTTTAAGCACAAATATAGTTAATTAAACCATAGAATGCACAGTGTAATAGTAAACTAAATGTAAAAACATTGAATAACACTGAGAAAACCTTGAACAACAGAGAAAACTAACACTGCAATAGTTTGCGCTATAGCGCTACCAACCGCTGGCTAAAAACACTTTTTTTTAATGAGTTTTAAGCACAGGGAAAAACATGAACATTTGAAAAAATCCGTAATTTAATAAACCACCAAGAAAAGTAACATTGCAACAATGCATGCTACAAACCGATCGCTGTAAACAGAACTGAAAACAAAATCAAGCCCAGTGCATTCTTTAACTGCCTTCCTACCTTATGCGTCCAGCTCTCTCTCTCGCGCTGCCTGTGAGTGCGTCTCTCTCTCGCGCTGCCTGTGTGTGTGTGTGCGCATCTCTCTCGCACTGCCTGTGTGTGTGCGTCTCTCTCTCTCTCGCGCTGCCTGTGTGTGTGCGTGTCTCTCTCTCTCTCTCGCACTGCCTGTGTGTGCGTCTCTCTCTCATGCGCTCCGTCTCTCGCGCTGCCTCTGTGTGTGTGTGTCGCACTCTCTCGCTCTCTCTCTCTTGCTCGCTGCACAGGAAATGCACAGGGAGTGACTGAACATGTACAAACCGAAAGGGAATTGTTTTGTGAACTACAGTAATCCACTTTAACATACAGTAATCCCTCCTCCATCGCGGGGGTTGCGTTCCAGAGGCACCCGCGAAATAAGAAAATCCGCGAAGTAGAAACCATATGTTTATATGGTTATTTTTATATTGTCATGCTTGGGTCACAGATTTGTGCAGAAACACGGGAGGTTGTAGAGAGACAGGAGCTTTATTCAAACACTGCAAACAAACATTTGTCTCTTTTTCAAAAGTTTAAACTGTGCTCCATGACAAGACAAAGATGACAGTTCCGTCTCACAATTAAAAGAATGCAAACATATCTTCCTCTTCAAAGGAGTGCGCGTCAGAGAGAGAGAGAGAGGAAAGCAAACAAATCAATAGGGCTGTTTGGCTTTTAAGTATGCGAAGCACCGCGGCACAAAGCTGTTGAAGGCGGCAGCTCACACCCCCTCCGTCAGGAGCAGAGAAAGAGAGAGAGAAGAGAGACAGAGAAAAACAAGCAGTCAAAAATCAATGCGTGCCCTTCGAGCTTTTAAGTATGCGAAGCACCGTGCAGCATGTCGCTTCACGAAGCAGCTGCACAGAAGGTAGCAACGAGAAGATAATCTTTCAGCATTTTTAGACGAGCGTCCGTATCGTCTAGGTGTGCGAACAGCCCCCCTGCTCACACCCCCTACGTCAGGATCAGAGAAAGTCAGCGCAAGAGAGAGAGAGAGAGAAGTAAGTTGGGTAGCTTCTCAGCCATCTGCCAATAGCGTCCTTTGTATGAAATCAACTGGGCAAACCAACTGAGGAAGCATGTACCAGAAATTAAAAGACCCATTGTCCGCAGAAATCCGCGAACCAGCAAAAAATCCGCGATATATATTTAAATATGCTTACATATAAAATCCGCGATAGAGTGAAGCCGCGAAAGGCGAAGCGCGATATAGCGAGGGATTACTGTATTCTTATAGCTCAGAATGTGAATTATCAGTGTAAATGTACTTTGAACAATACTTTTCCATGAAATGCTTCATGTGAAATAAAAATAAATCTAAAGCCATCAGTATGAAGTTGTTCTACACTGTAAAAATACAGTTGAAAAGAAAATTCTAAAACCCTTATTGCTTAATGTAGGCAGAGAGGTATATTGTGCTAATAAGAATGTGTCCAAACAATGGCATGGTACTGTAATAATCTGTCTATGTGACTTAGAGGAATGCTTTCCAAAAAAAAAATGATTGTCCAACATTATACAAGCAAAATGTGACAGATGTTTTATATTTGGGAATCCAATTGTTTTTGATGCATGTGTAACAAGGTTAAGTATGAACCTATTACAGGTTGTGTCATGATATTATAAAAAGTCAATTTGACTATCAGTGGTAGTCTTATAGACTAAAAGAAAGTTTCATTAGCTCAGCTGGCTGGTTAGTCATTTTCAGTTAGCGTGGGGAAGACTGCATGCAATTTGATCTCTTTCTCTGGATGTGTATTCAGTACTGTGCAGGAACATGTTATGATGTTACCTAAAATTGCAGAGACAGGAGGAAAATGTAACTGAGCTTAGTGTGAGCTGGCTACCCTAATGTCACTTATGCCACATTTAACAGGGATATACAGTATGCCTCCAAGGCTAATGGATTCAATGAATTTACTGAATTTCATCCATACCTGAGGGCTTTTTAACCCCTCAGTGACCTCAGCACCACCCATCACTGTCTCCTGCAACAGAAATGAAATCCACTGGGCTTGGAAGCTACTCAGAATATTCCTCCTACCTTATAACAATGTCTGCAGTTGATGTCAGACTTAATAATAATAATAATAATAATAATAAATTTTATTTATATTGCACTTTATATTTTAGCAATCCCAAAGTGACTTCTTCTTTCCATACTGAGAACATCCCATTTGCCTTTCCTGTTTTGTTAAACAACTAGTGAGAATCTCTTTAATGTCATCCAGATTGATTTTCCTTGGTTACATTAAATTCCTTCTGTACTGTGGCCTTTGCTTTGACCACTGAAAAGTTATCTTTTTTCCCATTACAGTTTCCATGTTTCTTGTAACCAACTGTGAAATTCTGAGGCTTGGTTGATTCCTGTCCTGTATTTAGAACCCACACTGATCTGTCAAAGTTTTAATGAGGCTGTGGTCATGTTGTGGTCACTGCCTGGTTTTAGCTTATGAAGTGATCCAGATAATGGGTATATTGTATATACCTAGCAAGCACTCTTTTTAAACACTTAAGTTACTAGGTTTGTTTTGTTTTGTGAAATATTGACTTTAGAGAAAAGTGCAGAAAGTTACTGACAGTTTTCAGCATGACTTGGAAACTTCAAGATTTGGAAATATAAGTTAATAACAAAGAATTTGACATTTCCTTTGAAGTATAAAGCAGTGGAATGAAAATGAAAATATAAAAAGGCAATGTGGTAATCTCTTCCATATCTGATGTTTTCATAAGCACACAGATTTCTGTCTCTTCTGGGCTGTGTACAAGTAATATGTCGTTTAATACCCTTGTTTGTAATTAAAAAACACCTGGGACCAATCAATCAACTATGTTATGGTTTCTGGTTAGCAGTGTTAGTGGAAATGCAGCAAAAGAGGTACATCTTTGATAGGCACATGTGCTGAAACAACATTCAATATTTTCCTCTTTATAAATCAGAACCATACTAAAAGACAGGAGACAAGACATACATTGAAGGGCTCTTGTGTTTACAAACTCTCTCTATACTTATAAAGCCATACCCCACTCAAATCTTGGTTTTTCTGATGTTTCCGTTATGCTACTGCCAGCGTACAAAACACTGCTTAAACAGTCCACAGTAATTCTCAAACAAATCAGGGTGTGGTTAGAAGGAGCTGTTTTAACCCTGCACTACTGTTTTCATCACATGGACTAGGCCAGGTGCAAAGCAGCTACCACCTATGGCTATCAAATCAGCTTAGAAGAGAATGTATAATCATTCACTGGCTACATTAGTAAGTGCTGCACATAGATGATGTGACTGACTGTAAAAACCTGTAATGCTGCCTTTAGATCAGGTAGCAAAGTAGCCCTCAGGACAGAAAAGAAAAACCTATTTTGGAGCATCAAAGCAGCTAAATAGGAGTATGGCAAGAAAATCCACAGCTACTTTTAGTCACCTATCACAGACTATGAGACCACACCACCTGTCTGCAATGGGGATGCCACCCTTTCAGATGTTTTAAATAACTTCAATATGTGGTTTGATGCCCTGAATGACACACAGTACCTGTGAGGAAGGCCATTCCTCTTTAGGAATAACAGGTACTTTGCTTTTTCACTCCTTGTGTGAGAAGAACTTTGTTAAATGTGAACAGATGCACAGCTGCTGGACCAGACAATATACCTGGCCAAGTTCAGAAAGAATGTGCAATCCAGCTGACACATATCATCACAGACATCTTCAATATTTCCCTGAGGCAATCATTTGCCCCAAGTGCTTCAAAACGTTGCCCCAAGTGCTTCAAAACCACCTCCTTCATACCTATTTCAAAGAAGTCCTGTGTCTCACACCTAAATGACTACTGCCCTATAGCACACCCACCTGTCATCATGAAGTGCTTCGGGAGGCTACTCTTCAAAAACTTGAAAGCTGGACTTCCCACATCATATGACCCTCTCCAGTTTGCCTGATGTCCAAACCTATCCACTGAAGATACCATACCATCTACTCTTGAAATGGCACTGCCCCATCTGGAAAAAAAGAGACTCTTATGCTAGAATTATTTTCATTTGCTTCAGTTCAGCTTTCAACACCATCATCCTTCAAGAACTCATAAGGAAGTTGGGTCTGCTACGCTACAACACCTCTCTATGCAGTTGGATCCTGGACCTCCTGACAGAGGGAACCCAGGCAGAATGTGTTGGAAACACCATCTCCAGTACCATAATGCTGAGCACTGGTGCACCCCAGGGCTGTCTACTCAGCCCACTTCTGTTCACTGTGCTGAAGCACGATTGTACAGCTGAGTACAGCTATACCATCATCGTTAAGTTTGACATAATACTGTGTTTCCCCGAAAATAAGACCGGGTCTTGTATTAATTTTTGCTCCAAAAGATGCACTAGGGCTTATTTTCAGGGGATATCTTATATTTATTAATGTACAACAATATACATTTATCCAAATACAGTCATGTCATCTTCTTCTGTAATATCGTCATAACTCTCACATTCAGACCCTGAATTTCAGAATGAATCTCTTGCTACTCCTGCCGCTTTTAGGATCCTCCAGGATCGATGTGCTTGCTTCGATGTTTGTTGAATGGTTCGATGTGGTGAATCAAAATGCCTACATGCAAATGCATTCATGGTGCTTTGATATTCAAGCGTCAGATATTGTCCAAAGTAATGACACAATACTTTTTAAAAGTTTCACATACCATCTTCTGTGCCATCTTTTTTTTTTTTTTTTGCACCTTCACAATACGATCAGAATGTACGGCGGCGTATTTGAGCCACAGAGAAAAAAAAAAAATAAGGACATAATGAAAATGTTTATTTTGTGATTGAAGTGGAAATTTCACCTTTAAACTCGAAATGTCCTCTTTAATCCCGTAGTTTACTTTGTGGGTTCAGATCCTCGCCTTGTGACCACGAGCAAGTCTCTTTTCTGATGTCCACACTTCTATTTTCTGAACCCCCTTTTTTGGCTATGTGGTTATGTGGAGTTTGACACTATCCTGTCATTGTCAGTTTGAAGGCACCAGCCAGCTGTAGATGAGCCAGCTTACCCCATGGCACATGCTCACAGCCACACTCACTCATGCCAGGCTAAGCTAACAGTCACCATAACTAGCATGTGTTTGGTATGTGGGAGGCATCCTGAAGACAAACCCCATTAAGGATGTATGCTACAAAGAGGCACTGAGCGAGCTGGGAGTCCTTGTCCTTGGAGCTTTGAAACAACAGCACTAACGTCATCTTAAAACCGACCCAGCTGTTAAATTGCTATGCGCTTCTGGGGCTTTCTCCTGATCTGACAGCAGTGGAAAGTAGCATCGCCACACAGAACACATTAAATGTATGATATTCCAGCTCTATGCACATTTAGAATTCTTAGATTTATACTTGATATCACTTTCATGATGAAATGCATTAAAATATGTATGCTACATTTTACAGATAAATCGTTAACTTTGTTTAAATAATGAATACTGCTAATAGTTACACAGATAGATAGATAGATTCACATTCTCCAGCAGCAGCATACTGATACAATAAATAATATTAAATTAAAGAATGATAATAATGCAGGTGAAAAACAGACAATAACTTTGTATAATGTTAAATGTTAACGTTTACCCCCCCGGGTGGAATTGAAGAGTCGCATAGTTTGGGGTGCAGTGGATTCTCCATAATTGATAGGAGCCTGCTGAGCGCCCTTCGCTCTGCCACAGATGTTAAACTGTCCAGCTCCATGCCAACAATAGAGCCTGCCTTCCTCACCAGCTTGTCCAGGCGTGAGGCGTCTTTCCTCTTAATGCTGCCTCCCCAGCACACCACTGCATAGAAGAGGGCGCTTGCCACAACTGTCTGATAGAACATCTGCAGCATCTTATTGCAGATGTTGAAGGACGCCAGCCTTCTAAGGAAGTATAGTCGGCTCTGTCCTTTCTTGCACAGCGCATCGGTATTGGTAGTCCAGTCTAATTTATCATACAGCTGCACTCCAAGATATTTATAGGTCTGCACCATCTGCACACAGTCACCTTTGATGATCACGGGGTCTATGAGGGGTTTAGGCCTCCTAAAATCCACCACCAGCTCCTTGGTTTTGCTGGTGTTCAGTTGTAGGTGGTTTGAGTCACACCATTTAACAAAGTCATTGATTAGGTCCCTATACTCATCCTCCAGCCCATTCCTGATGCAGCCCACGATAGCAGTGTCATCAGAACTTTTGCACATGGCAGGACTCCGAGTTGTATTGGAAGTCCGATGTCTATAGGCTGAACAGGACAGGAGAAAGTACAGTCCCTTGTGGCGCTCCTGTGTTGCTGACCACAATGTCAGACATGCAGTTCCCAAGACGCACATACTGAGGTCTGTCTTTAACATAGTCCACGATCCATGCCACTAGGTATGAATCTAATCCCATCTCTGTCAGCTTGTCCCTAAGGAGCAGAGGTTGGATTGTGTTGAAGGCGCTAGAGAAGTCTAGAAACATAATTCTTACAGCACCACTGCCTCTGTCCAAGTGAGAGAGGGATCGGTGTAGCATATAGATGATGGCATCCTCCGCTCCCACCTTCTCCTGATATGCAAACTGCAGAGGGTCAAGGGTGTGTTGAACCTGTGGCCTAAGGTGGTGAAGCAGCAGACTCTCCATGGTCTTCATCACATGTGATGTCAGAGCAACAGGCCGAAAGTCATTCAGCTCACTAGGACGTGATACCTTTGGGACTGGGGTGATGCAAGATGTTTTCCAAAGCCTCGGGACTCTCCCCTGTTCCAGGCTCAGGTTGAAGATGCGCTGTAGAGGACCCCCTAGCTCCGATGCACAGACTGTTAGCAGTCGTGGCGATACTCCATCTGGACCCGCTGCTTTGCTGGCACGAAGTCTCCTCAGCTCTCTGCTCACTTGCGCTGTTGCAATTATGGGTGGGGGTATCTCTTCTATGCTGGTATCAGCAGAAGGATGTGTGGAGGGTGCAGTACTCCGAGGTGAGAGTGAGAGTGGGTTAGGGTGGTCAAACCTGTTAAAGAAGTTGTTCATTTGGTTTGCTCTCTTCACGTCTCTCTCGATGGTGGTACCCCGCTTTGAGCTGCAGCCAGTGATGATCTTCATCCCATCCCACACTTCCTTCATGCTGTTATTCTGCAACTTCTGCTCCAGCTTTCTCCTGAACTGCTCCTTCGCCGCCCTGAGCTGGACTCGGAGTTCCTTCTGCACACGCTTGAACTCATGCTGATCACCATCTTTAAAAGCCCTTTTCTTCTGGTTCAAAAGGCCCTTGATGTCACTTGTAATCCATGGCTTGTTGTTAGCATAGCAGCGTACAGTTCTTACTGGAACTACAATGTCCATACAGAAGTTGATGTAGTCAGTAGTGCAGTCAACAACTTCCTCAATGTTCTCACTATGAGATCCCTGCAGGATATCCCAGTCAGTAGTTCCAAAACATTCTCTCAGAGTATTCTCAGCCTCCAGGGTACAGTTCCTGAATGATCGTGTGGTTACAGGTAGGACTCTCACTTTTGGTTTGTAGTGAGGCTGAAGCAGAACCAGGTTATGATCTGCTTTCCCAAGCGCAGTCTTGCAGGGAGTCATGTCCCTTGTGATCCCTGTCTGGAGTTTGCATGTTTTCCTGGTGGGTTTCCACAGTGTGCTCAGTTTTCCATCCAAAGACATGAATGTCTGGGGATTTGGTGAAGCTACAATGACGCCAGTGTATGTGTGTTCTTGTGTTCACCTTGCGATGAGCTGATGCCCCATCCAGGGATTTTGTTTCTGTCTTGCACCGATGCTGCTGGAATGGGTGCATCCCTGAATTGATGGATGTAAACATTAAACATCCTTTTCAGAGATATTGTGGCAAGGTGTCCTTGGAATTTAATGGATGTTTCGGGCACACGCGTCACATCGCTTGAAGTATAAACCTGGCTTTAGGCGCCTTATTTTTCAGCTGACAATCTTGACTAGGGCTTATTTTTGGGTTAAGGCTTATATTACAGAGCAGCCTGAAAATCATGCTAGGGCTTATTTTCGGAGTAGGTCTTATTTTCGGGGAAACACAGTAGTGGTGGGTCTCATCAGTATTAGGGATGGTTCACCTAACAGCATGGAGATACAACAATTGGCAGACTGGTGCAAGTGCAACAATCTGTCTGTTAATGTGGACAAGATAAAAGAGATGGTTGTTGACTTCAGGAAGACCCAAGTTGTCCACATCCCACTACACATATCAAGGGCTCTGCTGAGGAATTGGTCAAGGTGCACCAAAACCCTTAGTGTGCACCTTGCAGCTGACCTTACTCACATGTACATTTACGTTTATTTGTCTTGGCAGACATTTTTATCTAAAGCAACTTACAAAAGAGGTAAAGATAACTGAGTAACATTAGGCTAGGTCCTGTTTGTTCAGCAATTGTAGTAGGACAGATAAAAAAAGTTGATTGCCACAAGTGAAAAAATGTAATAACTAATAAATTTACAATCATAGATTAACAATCAATAAAGCAATTAAACTCAGTGCAACAACAAATCAACCAGCAATACGAAAGAACATTGTTTTTTTTCCAATCAATTACTCAGTCAGTTAATACCACCTCCATAGCCAAGAAGGCGCAGCAGTGTCTCCACTTCCATTGGGGGCTGAAGAAGACAAGTCCACCTACCCCTATTCTCACCACAATCTGCAGTGGCACCATTTGGAGTGTTCTGACCAGCTGCATCACTGTCAGGTTTGGGAAGTACAGTGTCTCTGACTGTAGGGTCCTACAATGGATACTGCACACTGTAGAAAAGATCATCGGGACCTCTTTGTCCTCCAATAAAGACATCTTTACAAAACTTTCCATCCACAAAGCCTGTGAAGGATTGCTCTCACCCCTTCCATGGTCTCTTTGTCCCACTTCCATCTGGCATTAGGTACTGTAGCATCTCACTGAATTCTACCAGGTTCTACAAAAGTGTCTATCCCTTGGCTGTCTAGACTCTGAACTCTGCACTTTCCCCCTGGCCCAAAGATCTTCTCTTAGTAGTTCACACTTGTTACTGTTGTGTTTTTATTATTGGTTGTTGTAATTATTTATTACTTTCTATTTAAAGTTATCAGTTTCTATTCGCTTACCTATTCTTTATTATCTATTTATTTATGTATATGTTTATAGAATAGTATATTTCCTTACCTGTCTTTCACTTGTCCAGAGTATATGTGTATGTTGCAGTTCAGTCCTGGGAAATGTCATTTCATGCCACTGTATGCTGCAGTACTTATGTATGGATGGTATGACAATAAGGCCACTTGACTTGACTGCGAATGAGAGAGAGAGAGAGAGAGAGGATAAGTCTAGGGGATATTTAAAAGGTAGGATGCTGAGGGAAAGTCACCGTCTTTTCCTTTTTACAAATTAAGACCACAACCCCAGTCTGCCAGTATTGTGGCTCTGTCTCTGCCTTTACACAGCATTACAGAGGTACATTAGCCAAGTGGTACAATCAGCACTTTATCCTCTGTCTTTCACCCCTACTGTCTTGCCACTACAGAACATTTTAATCGACACAGAAACTTCAGATTGGCCAGACTGCAACCAGTGCTTCTGGCACTACTGAGAAGGGTGTATCCACTTGGTTTAGGAGAGCCTTATAATGCTGTTTCCACCTCTCAATGATATCCCCAGTTGAGGTCAATGTTTCTCCACCCTTATTGAGAACACCCTGGGCAATGTCCCACCCACTCGTCCTTCAAGTGGCTTGCCAGAAAGTCTTCAAAGTCACTCAAAAGTCACTCTTAATGGCCTCACCAAGGTTCACGCAAACATGAGATTTTGTGTAACTTAATCCTGCAGCTGACATCTTTTTAGCCTGCCAGAACCTCTCAGTCATATCTGGAGATCTTCCTGTTATACATGTAGAGAAGGCCTCTGTTTTTTAATGTGACAGCTTCCCTTACTGCTCATGTCCTCTGAGAGGTTCTAGGTTTGCTGCATTGACAGGCACCAACAATCTTTTAGGCAGAGCTCCCTGCAGGTGCTTCCACTGCTGTGATCTTGAGCAGGTCTGCAGCAGACCTTGAAAATGGAAACTAGCTCTTTGGACATGGAAGGAGCTGGAACTCATGAGGTAGGCTGAAAAATACTGGCAATTTATAGTCTGACTACAACTGTATGCACAGCATTAACTCTACAGATAAACGTCTTGATCATGGGTGGTCTCTCTCTTACTCTGGAAGTGTTCCTGTAAAAATGAAACAGGTGGGGATTTGTTAAATCGTAGTACATATTCTTTCAGTGACAAATACCATATTTCAGGGGTATACAACAGTAAAAGCTTTCTACAGGTGAACAAAGTTCACAAATGAAAATGGAAAAAAGATACTACAATGGATAACAAAGTTCTACTACACAGAGTACTATTTTTTATCTGCACCCCTCCTTAAAGTAACTTTTCTCACTCTCTGCTTTTTTATTTTGTAACAGCCTGAAGGTCTTCCAAGGGAGTACACATACAGTGTGTTTTTCTGCCCTAATGGTATGTAAAAATGTTAGCACAGTTTTCATTTCCTTTTAAATCTTTCATCACATGTATCAATAGTTAGATCTTTAATAATGTTTTCCTTTTTCATAAATGGACTAACTACATTAGAGAATGGAATAAGTAGGTTAGAAAATTGACTGATTTGATTGATGGTCTCCTTAACTTTGCTTGTAACAGCAAATTAAGGATTAATTTTGACTTTTACCATTTATTCACCTCTCTGTTACCCCAGAGAATGACTTTGCTTATTTTTCTCTCAAACATCCCTTCTTTTGGCTAGAGAAAATTCACATTTCTACTCCAAACAAGTATGAGTATCAATATGTGAAGAAGCCCGGCAAGATGACCCTTTTTAGTGTAGCTGTGAAAGCTCACAATGATGTACATGTGGCACTTACCACTGGACCCCATGACACTGGAGAAATGATAGAGATAGTGATTGGAGGACGGCAAAACTCCTACACGTGGGTTTCTGCCAGCAAGATGGGTACTCCAGAGGTCAGCCATAGTACACCAAACATCTTGTCATGGGATGAATTCCGCAGTTTCTGGATCAGTTGGAAAACTGGTGTAATCCAGGTGAGTGGGGCGTGGAGGAAGCTTTAGATTAACTAAAATATACTGTCATGACTATTCATCATTGATATAAATTATTATCCAGTATACTGTTATGCAATCTTTTTAGAAAGAAACATAAATATTAAAAAGGTTGAATGAGTAGTTCTGATTTCAGACTAATTTATGTCAGTAAAAGTTGACTAAACAGATATAAAAATAAAAATGCATGACTTAGGTTGGACAAGTCAAAAAAATATTTTGTAGGCTTTAGTAAAAAACAGTTCTACATCATGCATTGATGTAAACTTTCATCAACCTTGTATCACAGTTACATTAAGCCCATATTTTCAGTTGAAAACTCAATATCTAGACAAATGCAGAAAATATAGGTCTTCTTCCCTATACAGGTAGGACATGGGGCCCTGCCAGCTAATGAGTCTGTGATTGTTCAGTGGACTACCATGAAGCCACTTCAGGTCAAATACATTGGCTTCTCAACTGGTTGGGGATCAATGGGAGAGTTCAAAATCTGGAAGAAACAAGAATCTGATGAGAACCACAATGAGGCATTCACTCTGGGTGTTCCACACAATGTGGTGCCAGGCTCCGAGAGGGCTACTGCTTCCATGATCGGTAACAATCTGCCCCTAAGCTGTCCATTCTTTAAAAAAAAAAGATGTGAAGCAGATTCAAATGTTGTTGTGTTCTTGTATGCAGGGGATGTAATGGGACCTACACTAAGCAACCTGGACAGTTTGCTGCGACTGCCTTTTGGATGTGGAGAACAAAACATGATTCACTTTGCTCCTAATGTCTTTGTGTTAAAGTACCTTCAGAAAACACGACAACTGCACCAAGATGTGGAGAGTGAAGCCACTGATTACCTTCTTCAAGGTGCACATATTGTTTTAGGCCTATTAAAATGATGTTTAAGTTAAGCAACTTGCTATTATCTCAGATCTGTGGGGTACTCACTTATGATAGATACTTTCATAGTGTCCTAACTATTTTATTTTTTTTGCAAGGTTTATATAATTGTTTTTTTTAACACTTGGGGTTTTTAAATTAGCTAAGCTACTACCTGAAATAGTTTTACATTTTGTTTAACTTTTAGTTTGATGTCTTCTGTGTAGAGTTTGCATGTTCAGCAAGTGTTATTTGGGTTTCTTCTTGAGACTCAAATATTTTATGAATTACACGATAATTTGAGTAAGTGGGCACAGTAGGTGGTGTACACTTAATGCTACATATTGACTTTACAATCCTGTTAAGCATTGATGCAATTTCTAATTAGAATACAATTATCACAACCCTTTATATTATAATCCTTTTGCACTATGCCTTGCTGTGCTGATTTCGTCTAGGGTACCAACGACAACTGACCTACAAGCGACAAGATGGCTCCTACAGTGCCTTTGGGGAAAGGGATTCTTCTGGCAGTATGTGGTAAGTTTCAGAATACAGATGTCCCTTACTTATGTTAAAGTCAGTACTTTGGCCCCGTGGGGCCTGTAACTTATGTTAAGTGGGTCTATGGCTAAGATGTTATGAACAATAGCCTTCATTAAAACAAAACAAAAATTAAATTTACCTTTCACGGCAAGAGGAAATACACTGAATCTAGTGGTTTCTAAAATGAAATACTTCACCTAATGCCCCTCCCTTCCATAAAGGTAATCTACAGCACTTCAACATTTTAACATCTAATACTCCAGCTGCAGTGCCTTCCTAAAACATATGTGGAATTTAATATATTAATACACATTTAGCAAGAAATGTACACACTATACAAGTAGCTGTAGATACAACTGAAACAGTGCCTGTCTGTCACAAGATCAGGGTTACACAGTCAGAGTTTGTGGTTTAAAGTCAGGTGCTTTAGCTGCTAGGCCACCCTCTATCTATCCACTGATTCTTTCAAATCCACATTACAGTAGACCCCCGCGCAGTCGCAGTTCAGAGTTCACGGTCTCAGTCATTCACAGAGTTTTCTTTAGAACCTATCTAATAATTATTAGCAGAAACCGCAAATATCCTCCGTAATTTTTATGGCTTTTTTCATAGCAATACTGTAATGTTGAGAGAACAGGAAGCAACTGTAGCGGAAACGCGGCGTGGGATGGTGAAAGTAGCCAATAGCATTTGAAACTGCGACTCCCAGCAGTCCCTGCAGTGGCTCTGATTGGTCTTCTGCTTTGGGTGCTGGGGATATTAGGGTTAAAGGATGTCAGCGCGGCTTTTACAAAAGGGGCCGGTGACCAAAAGCAAAAAAAAAAAGTTTTTGTAATTTGTGTTTCAAGTTCCTGTCTCTCTGCCTGCCTTCTGTTGGGTTACCTGTACTTATTTGTTTTGTCCTGGATCGTTTCGTGTTTGGCGTCTGCATTGTCTGCTGTCTGCCTGTGTACATGAGGACTATAAGTGGATTCATGGCCATCCTACAAAGAAAGAAGCACTCCTGAACCTGTCTTCACCATTTCAGGAACTAGCGGTAGGACTATCTTTACATTCCCATTCAACGTGCGGATCTCTGGACTATCTATTTTCATCATTACATTTCATCCATTGCCGTTTTTCATGATTTACTGTGTGTGTTTTGTTGGTGCTTTGTTGTATTTAATGTGTCATCGCTGTAAGGGGAACAGGGGTGGTATCGTTGTTTTCATTTATTTCATTACATTTTTTACTTCCTGCTTGATTACGGGATTGCTTTGTTTTTGCCTCTGTTTGTGAGTGCGTGCGGGTTGGGTCAAGGCTGGGTGCGTCCCAGGAATCTCCACTATAAAAATAAATAAATCGCCATCTTAGACAGTGTGAATCTTAGCGGCACAGGACCGCTACAGCGTTACTCATTTCTCCTTGCTGCTGATTGACTGTGATGCACCTCCAGCTGAGTGTTCTTGTGTTTTCCGTTTTGTTCCTCTTAACCCTTAAATCGCCACAACCAGCTATAGTTGTCCTTTTTGGCTGATTGCTTTGTTTCTCTCTCCTCCCCCAGACATCCTCTGCTCCTGTTGGGGGTTGTGCTCCCCTATGATGTTTGTCTATTCTTTAATCGATAACTAACTGCATACTGAGCTTGTTTTACTTCTGAAAGAGACATGTTTGTTTGTTTGAAGTGTTTGAATAAAGTTCCTGTCTCTACAATCTCCTGTGTTTCTGTGCAATTCTGTGATCCAAGCTTGACACACTGCAGCCTCACTGTCTCTGGGATTGAGACAGCATCAGCGCTTACCTCTGTGTGTTTGCGTGCAGCCAGTTCAAGCGCAGTTGGCTCAGTGATTTCTTCCATGGCATCAGTTGCACTTTGTACATATTGTTCCAGTAGTTTTTTAAATAGTTGTTACAGCTCATTAGCAGTGTGTAAAATGATCAGTGTTGCAGTAATTGTGATGCTCTTTGCATGGAAAAAAAATGTGTTCTATAAGTGCAGCAAAAAAGTATTTGGTATCCAGGGATGCTTTAACTCCCATTTATGTGGCAGTTTAAGGGTTAAAGCCCCAAGATGCCGTCGAAACGCCCTGCACCTTCTAAGGCTTCTGGAAATGAAAACGCGCTTGCATGAACTACAGTACATATAGCGGTAACATCAGTATTTTACATTCTAGCACTGCCACAGACATAGCAGTACAGTATACAGGTTTACCTTTACATTCTTTTTTTTTTTAGGTATTGTATTAAGCTGAGTTTGAAATTAAAGTGTTTTGGGGGAATATTTAGGGTTTAAACTATAAAAATAGGCATCCAAAATTCACGGTTTTTCAAAATTTGCGGGTGCTCTAAGAACGTAACCCCCACAAATTTTGGGGGTGTACTGTATTTGATTCCAGTGCTGTGGAGTATTAAAATGTGATTTCTGCCTGGCAGGGAGTAACAAAGACAAATAATTTCTATTTTGTGTAGTGCATTGTGGATGTTTGAGCAGATTTGTTCAGAAGACTGCAAAGCATAGAAACCAAATATAATTTGTTAGATTTATTGTTATGGTTCCTCTACTACAGTTTCATGATCACTAGTTTATTAACCATTTTCTTGGTTTACCCAGGTTAGCTGGATAGGCCCAAAAAGGTCTTTATCTACTCTCCATGTTTCTGGCCTCCTTTGTGGGGAAACAAATCTTCAAGTTTTCTTTGGGCTCCCTCCTGGCCTCATCATCTTAGCGCACCTCTTCACTCAGTCATCCTCTTTCTTTCACTCTACAAGCCCAAACCATGTTAACCTGTTTCTCCTCAACAAAACACATATCTCCCTTACAACAAGTGTCTCTGTTAACTGAGCATCCATCTTCCTTTTGCTTTGTGTGTAACACACATCCATCTAATCTTTCTCCACTTAGTTCTTTCCAGTTTTTCTACAGGTTCTGTGTTCATCAGCCATGTCCCACTCCCACAGAGCATACTACTCCTCAAACAACCTTCATCAACTTTTTCTTTCAATGACAAAGAGACTCCTTTTGAAGTCAGAATGGGGCACAGCTCCTGGAATTTGTTTAATTCATCTCTCACTCTGGATATCACTGCTGTGCTTCATATTTTAGTTATTAAATATAGTTAGCATCTGATTTACTCATAGGAGCAATTCTTTAAAAGATAATGCATGCAGTAAAGAGCAATATATCATATTAATATCTTCCACTATATATTGTCCACTTGAAAAGAATCACATGCAATTATGTGCCAATTATGCTGCAACTTTGCTCTTTCAGGCAGAGGAGAGAAGGCTGGAGTCCCATTTGAGATTCTGGATAGAAAAGATCACACCTTTTTCTGACAGCACAGTGTTTTGCTGCAAATAGTAACTTTAAGTTTATGGTTGTATGAGACTTTGCACAGCAGAAGTTTTATGTGCATACTCCTTTGGGATTTGGTGACCCACTTCTGCATTTTTTGGGTGTGAATTTTTGAGGAGTGTACCTTGATATCCTCTTAATCTAGTACAACACACTTTTATGAAGTTATGACAATTGAGATTTGGTGTGAAGTGAGAATTACTATGTTTTCATTGCCTTTGCTACCACGTAATGGCATTACGTCATCTTGGTAAAGGTATTTAAGAAGGCTATATGCATCTCCTGGTATTCTCACACCAGTACTTCAGCTACTCCATCCAACTGCTGTAATCCGCCTGTGGGGCCCTCTTCATGCAGGCTGCCCCTTGCACTTACCTCCTGCTGCTATGAAGTCAGACTACCAGCTAACTGCGGACTCTTATTTAAAGCATGAGCACTGCGGACTGCTCAGCCCCTGAACATTGTTCCATATAAAGATATGAAATAGATGGATAGTTTTAGAGCATGTCCTGTAAATTCAAGAGCTCATTCTGTAAGTGCTGTTTCCTGTTCCCATCATTATAACGCACAAAACCAAAAGCTCATAGCATTAATTTGGAGCTGAACCTTTTGGTTGTTCTTCTAATTGTTCACCAAATAAATTCCTGCATTTTTCTTCACAGGTGACTTGTCTGTGATGAAAAGCAACCCACTAGCTCAGTACATTTCTCAATGCAGATGTATTTATTGCATGCATTTGTCACCAAGTGATTTTATCACACATACTTTTGTTCTGCCACCATGTACTTAATCTTCTCATCAGCAGAACAAAATTATGATGTGGGATGTAGTGGTGGCTCTGTGGCTAAGGATCTGCCCTGGTATCTAGAAGGTTGCTGGTTCAAATCACGTTACTGCCAGAAGGGACCCTACTCTGTTAGACCCTTGAGCAATGCCCTTGACCTGATGCTGTACAATGCTTGACCTTGCGATCTGACTCCTAAATTTCATGCGAAATGACAATTTACATTTGGGGATTAAAGTATATGAAATCAAAAATTAAACTTTTGCAATCAGTCTTGTGTTAGATGAAAAGCTTCAATGACTTGAGTTTGTAGAATATCTTTTTTTTATTTTAACTGATCACAGAAATCTAACCTACTTAAAATCTGAGAAATGATTAAATTCATGTGAAGCCAGATAGACTGTTTTTCAAAAGCTTTATGAGTTCTGATCGGTCTGTAAAAAAGTATTGTAAGGTGATGTCATCATCAATTTGAATCCAACTCTTACCTTGAAGAAACTGAAAATATTCTCTACCAGTAAAATTTTCAACGGCCATTATTATAGACCATATTTCTAATTTGGCAGCACTGATTGAAAATGTTCCAGACACCCCAAGAGATCTTCAAAATGCTCATCGGGGCAAAATATTTGTTCCTTCCTCAGATGAAGATAGGAGATGAATTCTCCATATTTGGTCATCTGGGCATTTTTCAAACTTTCATGCTTATTCAGAGATAATTTTCATAGGAAAGCATTGCTAAAATCATAATTTATTGTCTTGGATTGCAATGTTTGTAATAGGGCAAAAACTCCCTAAGGCCTTCCAATAGATTGGAATTGTTTCAACAAATGCCTCCTCCCAGTCACACTTTGGAAGAGTCACCAATTGATTTTATGGCCAATTTAGGCTTCTGTCAGGGTAATATTACCTTTTTTCTTGTACTTGACCATTTCTTTCATTGAAAAATATACCTAATGCTAGGGAACTTGTTGATGTATTTATAAAACAACGTCAAATTGCATTGTGCTTCTGGTAGTATCCATATGCTGAATAAGGTATACAATTTGTTTTATGTCTAGCTATTATCCTGAAAGCAATGGCTGAACCTAACACACAGTATAAACCAAGACCTTCAAAAATGAGGGTGTGCTGTAAACACTTTTCAAATGAATTGATGTGCTTTGCTTACTTTGTTGAATTTTTGAGGATTATTTTGTTCAACTTCTCAATCAAAATGTTTCTTTTTGAATGTGTTGTATGGTTATCAACCTAACATTAATATTGTGAATTCTAATCTTCCATCTTTGGAGGTTTAACTAACTTTTCTTAGAAAAGTGTGAAAGGTTGTCCTTAAGACTCTAACAAAGGCTGGAGCCTCTACCGGACATGTTTCATACTAAAAACTTTTTTAGCTTCAGAGATTATGGTTGAGCAGAAGGTGTGGCTCACTACATAGATGTCTGCCTGAAAATGGCATTCCAGAATCTGGTTTCTAAATTAATTAGCCCTTACAAAATTTTCAAAAGAATATATCCATTTATCTATAAGCTGGCCCTTACAGTGCATTTTAAAGTCCACCCCTCCTTTCACAGGTGTCATCCGAAGCCTGTTCATACTAGTCCTGCAAGGGACTCGATGCCTTCCCTTCTTTCTGTAAATGTTAATGGCAAGCAGGAGTATGAGGTACAGAGAACTATGGATTTTCAAAGGCGTAGTTCCAGGGTTTTTATTGGGTGCACTGGCATGGTTATGGTTCAGAACCCAAATTGTGGGTTTTCAGCTAGGGATATTCATGTTCCTAGGCTCTTTAAGCAGTTTAATTCTCATTTTCCTGGTAAACCCAATAACCATGTCCAGATTTTATGTCTGAGGAGGGGGCTATGTAACAATTCTGAAGTTTTATGCATTCTAGTTTTGATTTTTGTACTTAGTTTAATTAATTTGGGGCATTTTTATATTACCATTAATAATATTATTTTTTAACATCATGTTTGTTTGTGGTGGCACTGTCATTTTTTATGTTTTCATGTCGGAAATCTTTCATGCTGCTGGTGATGTGTAACTACCACATGCCTGAACATGCTGCTCCTTGAGTCCCAGATTTTGGAGTTCAAATACTTTTAGGAAAATGACTTACTATATTATCAAATGTTTATTCTAGTTTAATTTTTGGTTTGCATCAGAGTTTTGGTTTCTCTTTGTCTTTATGATTTTGACCAATGCCCATTTTGATTTTAACTTAGTATTTTCAAATTCAGTTCTCAATGTCTGTTACCCAATCTGCAGTTTTTATCCAGGTAGAACAGAAGAAAGAATACTATTCAGACAAAATGGAATGACAGCTGTAATGTACTCTGTTATGTGACAGATTATAATCCAGTGCTGCCCATTATAGTGATTCAGCGCTTGGCAACCTTGAACTGGTAAAATATATTCATAAAATGGATGGATTGGTCCTAATGGAAGAAAGGAATCATAATAGATCTGTATACAACACTCCATTTGTGCCATTCACTGCTGCTACATTTCCATATACTCCTCAATTGATGAATTGAAAATGTACACAGTAGCTACACTTTCTTTGCTCACAACTAATCCTAAGTGAACTAAAATGTTTCAGCCTTAACTAAAACTTTAATAGTCCTTGTTCAATAAGTGTACTGTACTATAAAATGTTCCTTTCAATCCTTAATTCAATCCATTTCCTTCTGTCCTCAGAGCTCAGTCTTATTGTACCTATTACACACAACTACTAGCTAATGCATTCTGTTTGATAACTACATTTGCAAATCTATTGCAAGTGAAGTGGTTAGGTTAGGTGCAATTGACTTTTTATTATCCATGGTGGAAATTTTCTTGGAGCAAAAAACTAAAAAATATAAACAAATGCCATTCAAATACAGAAAATTTGCCAATATACAATAAATGACAACAATTAATAAGTACCCACAATCTTAGTATTCCTACAAAAAGCTTGCTGAACACTAATAGTATACAATAATAATTTGTAATTCTGCAGGATGCTTACAGTTACTAGAATTCAAAATGCTTATTACTTTGGAGATAAAAGAGTTTTTGAATATATTGCTTTTTAGCCTGAAAGCAATGAGAGATGAGATGAGAGAGAGAGAGTGGTTGGGAGCATGCGCTGATAGCGTGTTGCCGCACCCACCACATGCCGAACCACCCCTTATTGGGTCCCGAGTGCAGTGGGTGACACCTCAGTACCACACTGGAATAATGTGAGGTTTTATAAGGTGGCTGGAGTGTCAATCCAACCTCCAAGTTTTCCCTGTAAATTGGAAGACCTGCTTGCAGGGTTGGATGCAGATTAACATCATACCCAGGATGAAGCAATTGCAGGTTAACAGCAAGGGCCAAACGGAGTAGAGTCACTACTGGCGTTTACAGGATTCGAACTGGCAACCTTCCGATTGCTGGCACAGTCCCCTAGCTAAACTTGATGACAGCAAATAAAACAGTAAATAGAAGATGACTATTGTCTGACTGATAAATGTCAGTCTTTCTCTACTTATACAGTATGTGATGGAGCTCCATGAGATAGGAATCCTGTAAAGCAATAATTTCAATACTAATTTTAACGCTATAGCATTAACAACAAAAACTCTCTAAACAACATATAAAATCAAACAGGACAATAGATTCCACAAAATACTTCTAAGAAGTGACTACTAGAATAACATTATCCTGCGTTCCAGCATATGGGTACTTTATATAAACCCACAGACATCTGACATATGTCATATGTCATAGAATATTCAGATGAGTTATCCTACCTAGGACTGAAGGAGATATCCACTTGTTCTTGTTCACAGTCATAAGTCAAAATCCTGTGTCACTAAACTTAAATAAAATTTACTGAAGTTCTGAGCCACCTGCTAGTCAGTTTTAACCTCTGCTAATTCTACTCAGTTACTGATTTTACTTTGAATTCCAGACATCATTTTCATACTTATCCATAATGAAGCAAGACTGCCAGTCTGCAGTTCTTTCACTGACAATCCTGTTCTTACACCTAAGCTTTGCATTCTTAATTTCACATTTCACCACTTTATGCAATTCTTTCTGTTCAGTTATAATTCCATGTTCTTTTGTATCTACAGTAATACACAACCTGTTAGTTTTACTGCTACATAACCTTAACCTAAACATTGCCTAAGTTATGGCTGCATGGTATTTATCTCCCAAAAATTGTAGCCACATGTTATATAACACCCACAAAATTTCTAAGATTTGGTAGGAAATGGGGATGCAGAATAACTGTTAAAGAGGGCATTCTTTCGTTTAGAGTTTATTGCTGAAAAAAAAAACAATACTAATCATGGTTCAGCCTTTTGACCTGTGTGCTTTATTTCTACATAACATAACATTCTTCTACTTCTCGGTAAATCATGTTTACGCGTTAAATGCAGCCAGCACCCATGACTGTTAAACTTTGTGACATGGTATGACTCAACAATATAAAAATTTTTTAAGCATCAAGCCTACATCCCTGCCCTTCTCAGGGGAGGCATAATGCAGAGCTTGACAGCAATAAGATTTAATACTCACCGGTCATGTTTTTGGCATCATGCTCTCATGCTTGCACAGAGTCCTCCTGGAATCCTTTCACTGCTGTTTGCCTCATCAACTGAAGCTCTGGAGGGATGGAGTAATGCACGGTCATTTTGCAATTAAGGATCATTTGCTGAAAACTGCACATTTTCTATCCCTCCTTCCCTTGGTTGTCCTTCGATAAATGGCCTTTTTCCCAATTAAACTCCAGCTCTGGATGAAATGAGGCTGATAAGAGCCATAAATCTAACTGTGCAAGTTTCAGCAATTTCCATTGAATTAATGTACATTTAACCAGGCACAAATTTCACTGCAATGGGATAATTTATTATTTACTTTCAGTCATTATTTGGAGTGGCTAACATATAAATCACACATGATTCCACGTCACTAATGTCAAGTTAGTTGCTGAGGGTTTTGGTACTTGGGAATACTGAAACCAATAACATAACAACTGAATCTATTATCCTAAAGAGTAAGGAATTCCTTACACCTTGCTCATTTTGCCTAATCTAAAATAATTACGGTGTATTACTATAGTTTAATATATGTTCCTTTCTTTTATTTAAGACTGTCTTATTTAATATATCATTCCAAAGTAGATTGGTTCCTTTTCTCCTCTGTACTGTGTACGCTTTTTACATTTGGTCATTTATATTTTCTTTTTCCACAAATGCACGATGCTTCCAAAATGTTGCTCATTGACATTTTACACATACTGTGAATAAAAGTGTATTTTGAATTTCTGTTACACTATAAACAACTTCACAGTAACATTGTCTGCAAATCATAATCATTGAATATTTTTCTGGCATTATAATTATTTTGCAAAGAGCCACATCGATTTGCTATTAAGCTTAAGTCTTCAATATATGGAGATTTTATATCTCCAGCTTTGCAAAATTTAACGTTTAAGATATTTGAACTACAATCAATGTTTTTTTAACACTTAAGTTGGAATCTGTTGTCTAGGAAAACTATTAAGTGTACCATAGTAAGCCACCATAAGCATATCTGGACTATTTTTAATGACATGATATTGTAAAATGGTATTAAAAAACATGTTGTGTTTAATCTACTAATACATATATTATCACTGTTAATGTTTTGATATGACTCAATATTACATAAAAATCATGTTAACTAACTCTTTGAGGAAATGACTAGATAATATAAAAATCCTCCACCTTTCAAAACAGTTAAACTAAGTTTCCAAATGCACGTGAATGTTACACCTTGTGTAGATTGTGCTACTGGTTTAATCAATGTTTGGGACAAGGCAGGAAGTATTTTAGTAGATGTATGCAGTAAAACTCCCAGTCCATTGCAGCATATTCACCACTCACATTCAATAATTGCAGGTTGATTGTTTTATAACTACCAATTGTCCTAGTAATTATTATGTTAGGGATGAGGGAAGAGGGACAAGAACCATGAAAAAAACCCATGCAGCCATGAAGAGAGCATTATGATTCTACAAAGAAAGAAAACTGTAACCAGTAATTTAAAAATGTCTACTCTAATACCCTCATGATGAGAAACAAACATGAGTGTTACAAAACATGGGTGGGGTACAACCCATAGTACCCTGTGGGTGCCCCCACCTGGCTGTATCAAAAGGAAAGTTGTTGAACAGACAAGGAAACCTGATTTCTTATTATCCTAAAATGGATATGCTGTGGGGAGGGTGGTTTGGTGGCAGGAGAGATGTAGTTAGTAAGTAGTTATTAAGAGATGTGTGAGAATAGGATGGGAAACTGGGTGGAAAGTGGTAAAAGAGCTAAACAGAAGGAAGTGAATATTAAAAGGTAGTTGTTAGAATGCTTAGTGAAAATAGTGGAAGATGAGCAATTATTTTCTGCCAGAGGAGATGTGATGACAATGCTGGGGTTGGTGTACTTGGGTGTGAAAAATTGGTAGACAAGTGGTGGATTCAATAAGGGTGGATAAGCATGTTGTTGTTGTTGCTGAAGATGATTGTTCTTAAATGATTGATGAATATAGTGTCAGGATTTGACCCATAGGTTGGTAGATGCAATGAAGAAAAAGATGAGTTTTTGGGACAAGATGATAGAGGTGATGTTTGTAATATTTAAGGGATTGTGAAAGTAATTGGTGCCTACTTGAATGGGAACATCTGAGACGATGCTGCTAGTTTCGAGAGAGGCCATAGAGGCTTTAGTTTGGGTATTCTGCACTATTTGAGTAAAACATGGCTGATTAAAGTGAACATGAAGTAGATGGATGTGTGCCAGCAAATGACAGGAAAATGAATGCTAAGTTAAGAGACGGGCTTGATGTGGTCAACAGGTGTTTTGGTAAGAAGACTCAGGTGGCTTGAGCATGTGGAGCACAAGGCAGAGGACTGGGTGAAGAGGTGCACCAAGATGGAAATAGAGGGAAGGAGGTTAAGAGGTAAACCAAAGAAGATACGTTTGTAGGTGGTGTCAGATGTAATAAAAAGAATGGGTCTCAACCCAAAAAATCCCCAGCACCATGAAGAGTAGAGCAAAAACATTTGGGGGCAACAGGCTAACCTGGATAAGCCTAGAAAATAACTATCGTTTACTGCAAAAGTTTCTCCACGTTTATAACTACAGGTTGGATGTTCACCATACTCATATACAGCACAAATGGTTGAATGAATGGGGCGGCAACCAATGAGGGTCAGTTTGATTGGCTTGATTACATGTGTGCATAGAACTTCCGCTGTAAAAGACACTAATGAAGTAAATTATCTGAGATCATCACAACAAAGTGGAAAACTTGTTTGTATAATGGAAGGTGATAGTTCAGGTTAAAGTATTAATAAAAGGGGTGTGTAAAAAGAGTGCTCAAGAAGAAAAATTATTTTTTCCGATACAGTTAATTGATGCTTGGTATTTCTAATTTTTCAATATCCTCTTGTCAAGGAAAGTTAAAAGAGAAGGGACCCAACCTTTATCAAGTAAATTGCATTAGCTACTATTGGTCTTTAAATATTTAATAAAAAACTTTGATGAACTAAATGGTCTCTTACTTGTTAAATGATAAATGAGTTGTTAATACTTTTAGAATGGTAAAAATGGTAAAATGATATATACAGTGTATTTTGGCCATTCATTAGGATTACGGTTTCTGGTTTACAGTGTAATGTAGGAGTAGTCTGCAATTACAAACTCCAAAGAATACCAAAATATGATTGTATCGTATCCTATCCAAAACATACACATTCAGTAGTATATTAGCTACCTGTAAATATTGTTCTTGTTCTTATAGCACAATATTGTTATTAATTATGTTGACTTAAACAATAAATACTGGTTGAATATTCTTGTGTCCTTTGTTGGAAAAATAATGTTACCTAATTCCAGTCAGTTCATGATGTGTTTATTTACCAGCCATTTCCATTTGCATATAGTAAAAGTCACATTGTGGGTTATTGTATTATATATTGACATAGTTTTATAAGTAAAGACTGAAATCTGGGTATTTATTTGTCAGAGTGAGGCTATTGTATTGTTCTCTTCTTGGAATTTTGAAAGGGATGCATTCAAACTGAGCAGACTAGGAGAAGGTTTTACTTTACTTTTTCTAAAGCATAAATAACATATATCATACAGTACATTCTGTATACTGACAAATATAGCATCAAAGGATTTATCATTTATTTTTGAGGTGTTATTTGTTACAACTTTGGCTTGTAGGACAAATGGAAAACTTAAAGTTACCCTGATGTTCATTCATCAGTTTTGACAAAATTCTTGCTTTGGGCTAACTGGAATGTCCAGAATACCAGAAGAGTGCTGGAAAAGCAAAACAAGGAGGTCACAGGTGACCTACCCCCTCAACAAAAATAATATGCAACAACATACAGTAAAAAGGACATTGCAGTTATCAGTAACCATTATGCTGCATAATAAGACATGCCTAATAACAAATACAATACATTTCCACTAAAAAGTTTATAATGTGAATTTTTTTATAATGTCTTTATCCATGGAACTATATTTATTACATAAAAGTATTTATTGCAGGGAATTGCCTTAAATTGTTTTAAAATTTAATTTGTTGGGGGTTTTTTTTTGTAATTTTATGACCCCTTTAATTCTTACAAAATAAAATAATTTCAATCACACAGCAAAAGACGACTTCTACCTACCTAATGATATTTTAACATTTCTTAATTCAACTTTTTTGGAGTTTTTTTTCATCACTAAATTCTTCTTCAGGTTGACAGCCTTTGTGCTGAAGTCCTTTGCACAGTCTCGGGCCTTCATCTTCATTGACCCAAAAGAATTAGACACTGCTAAAGACTGGATTATTGAACACCAAAGAGAGGATGGCTTTTTCCCAGCAGTTGGCCGCATTCTCAACAAGGACATCCAGGTAAGTGGATGTTCATGTTACAAAGATGCAGAGATTAGCAGTTTTCATGTACAGCAGGCAAGTGTTGTGGTTCTAAGGAAATGTGGAAATAGTGATGGTACTTACATGATGCAACTTTCCCCCTCCAACATAACATTTTTGTGCAGGGTGTACCATTGAATTCCAGAGAAAACATGATTATTGAAGTAATAAAACAATGTTTGTTTTATAAAACACCTTTTATAGTGATCTCATTTAAAAGTTAAGTAAATGTAATCCTATTCAAATCAAATTGACTGTTGTCACTTCTGAAGATGTAGTTTGGGATAGTAGTCACTCTAAATGATCATCACAAATTCAAGTCAGTATCTGTTTCTCTGTCTTTTATGCTTTTAGGGAGGTATCCATGGCAAGATTTCTTTAACAGCTTATGTGGTAGCTGCTCTTTTAGAAACTGGAATAACATCTGAGGTAGGAGCAAAACTGACACAGAAACTATGTTCAACTGCTCAACAGTTTCACTTTCTCTCTCCTTCCCATTTTTTAACCAAGTTCAGGTTATCACTCATATTTAACTGGTTCATTTGTCCTTCTGTCAGGGTAAGCAAAATAGCAGAAGTCCTTCTGCCTCTCTTTTTGTGCTAATTATTTGCTCAGAACTCCCAGTTTGCTTGTTTTCATGATTTACATCCAGCTGTATATACAGTACTAGGCCTCTGCGGAGGTAAGGGGTGACGCAAGAATCGCTGTTTCCAGCAAAGCATTTGCTAGGAGCTATCAGGGGTGGGTAGCTAGCAAATTAGATTACATAAAGTATCCTTGCCAGAGAACAGTACAACAGTACAAAACTGTCCACAGCATATATCTTTGTGGCGAGGTCACCCTGTTACAAGAGAGCATTTGAAGATTTACCATCTGGTCAAATACATCTCAAAATGAGTGACATGGGGAAACATTCCTGGTGCTGACCTGCCTTTGATGCCCATATATATAGAAAAATAATGAACAAATAAAAAAGAAAATTACAAATTATTTCACCGTACAGTGGTTTCTCAGCTAATAAAGTAGCTTGTGTAGAGCTGTAGGATGTAATAATCAATCATCCATCCATCCATTTTATAAACCCACATCTCCTTTTCCGAGCTGCAGCATGTTTAATTTAACTTGAAAATAATATAACTATCAGCCTTAGACAGGATGCCAGTCCATCACAAGGAAACACACACATAGACACCCACATAAAAGCACATCGGGTCTATATTCCCCTTGCCATCTGGAGTGCATTTTTTAACGTTAGATGTACAGAGGGATTCTGTGTTTTATAGTATTCTTGCTTGTTTTGTACTGCACCTTTTACTGGTGTTTACTTTAAAGGGCACTATATAATACTAACCATCCAGAGTTAGTTCCTGCCTTGTGTGCTCCCATGATAGGCTGCTGCTCTCCAAAATCCAGTAATTGAAAAATTGGGTTCAGAAATTGGATGGATGGCTGGATCATGAGGTAACATTCTGCATATGGTGCCACACTTAATACATTTGAATGTGGATAGTAAAGCAATCTGCCTACTAAAACCTGGCCTGACAAAATTGTTTCCACGACAGGCAGAGAAGACTGCAGTGGCAAAAGCAAAGGTCTTCTTGGAAACCAATGTGTACTCTGCAGAGGATCCATACACCACTGCACTCACAGCCTACGCCCTCACACTTCTGCGTAGCAACTATGCACCTTCAGCTCTCCGCAAGCTCAACAGCATGGCCATCACACAGGGTGGGTACTGCAATCTCTTCGCCAATTTCAAGTGAGCTTCATGATAAGTTCAAGGTCTATGATGTAATGGATGCTATACTTTAGATTTTGCTCTGTCTTTTATATAGTCAGATTTGCAATCCCTATATTATGTTTTCTGTGTCAGATGTTTTTACATGCTAAAGATCATTTATTCATTTTGCTATATTCGTAAGCCAGTTATGATTTGTCATTAACGTGAGAGTTTCTAATTTTCATTGTAACCAAATGCCACCCATTTGTGAAAAGACTGTATATGAAACAGATATGCAGCTACATTTCTACAGCATCTCAACCATTCCATTGTTATATAATTAAGTTAAATCATTGCTAATTTTTGAATTTTTTGATAAATAAGGATTTCCAATAAAATCTTTTGTAGATGGATTTACACACTGGAGTCTAACAGGAACAACAGTTACAGATGAAGACACTTTTATGGGCTTTAATGATGGACTTTCTCAGTCAGGTATGGACAATTCCAAATGTGGCCAAATTATCCCTCGCTAATTATATGGATAGTGGCAACATGGTATATTTCTTTTGGCAGTGGTTTCAGCTGAGGTGGAGATGACGGCATACGCCCTCCTGACCTACACCCTTTTGGGAGATGTGGCCACAGCTCTACCAGTAGTGAAGTGGTTATCTCAGCAGAGAAACTCAATGGGAGGTTTTTCCTCTACACAGGTATTTGGAACTCAGGTTGTATAGCTATAGTCAGACAGGCATATACAGTAATTGTGGTTAAGACTGGACATTAATCATTTTGCAGGTAAGTGAACAACACTGTACATCTGTAATTGTCCTGGTCACTTGCCATATCTAAACCTTTTGTTCATGGAGTTTACTTATTAACATACAGTATATAAATTTACTTTATTATGTGTGAGCTTCACCTATGTTTATACTTTAAGATATAATTTGTTTCTGAAAGGTAAAAATGAAAGGATTTTCTTAAAAAGTATGAAAGGAAAGATTCAAAATTGTAATATTAACATCAGAGGAATAAGGTCAATCAAAATAAGAGCAGACCATGGTCTCAGCACACCATCTTGGAGGTCTACAGTTTAGATATTCAGAGAAATGTTAAGAGCAAATTAAACAGTAGGAAAACCAGAAAAGCATTATTTCAAACTTTACAAAACAATGAGGGTGTTTCACTAGTCACGGCATGCCAGTGTTATACATGAAGAAGCTGCTGCAACACAAGCACAATTAGCTGCTTGGTTTTCACAAGAGGCTGAAAAAATGAACTTTCCTGTGTCCTCATCACTGAACTTATTCAAGTTAAAAATAATACTTTGTGTTATTTATTTTGATTTTGTACTTTTGTTTCTGAAGGTGGAGCCATCTTGTTTACAGTTGTCACACTGGTTGGCATCATGTGGCTTCTAGCACAATACCAGTGACTTCTCAATTTCAACACTATTTAAGATGGCAGCACATAGCTCTCAGAATCCAAACTTTGGAATTTAAAAAACAAAAATCAACTAATGCCACTGAACAGTTAGGGATTACGACTTCTAGTTAGTGTTTTGAACTTTTGGCTTCCTGCTTTTGACTTTTTATGATTTGTGTTTTGATTTTCGTTGCTAGAATTATTTTCTTTTTAGTTAACACATTTTATCCTGAAATTTCAACTATCATTTTATTTTTGCCTTTCAATTCCCTTTATTCCCTATGTAATATTGTTATGTGGACAGGACAATTTTGCATTTTGTTCTGATCGTACCTTATAAATATAAATGTAGATGCTCATGCTGAAGAATTTATATCAAATTAAAAAAAAGTACCAATAAAGTCTTATAAATAGCCTGTTTAGGAAAACAAGTGTGTCACACAAAGAGCTTTAAAAAAACAAAATAAGGATGGAAACATGGTATGAATATAAAGCAAGTATCCAACTAAATAAAACTAAAATTCAACTGAGATTCAATTAACTATTCAAAATGTATTATTATTATTGTATAATATTATTGCATAACTTGATCCTTAATGTTTGAAGTCTTATCTAGTGCATCTGAAAATTAAGTAGTCTTCTGTTTTCTTTTTCAATTCACTATTCAGCTCCAATATTACCATTTGTTTATTGATTGAGCACCTTGTTAAGCTAATGCTGTTAAGATGACTTATATTAGCAGGGTGTATGTTCCAGTGTGTAACTTGCTTTATAGATAGATAGATAGATAGATAGATAGATAGATAGATAGATAGATAGATAGATAGATAGATAGATAGATAGATAGATAGATAGATAGATAGAAAGATAGATATATAGATAGATAGATAGACAGACAGACAGACAGACAGACAGGCAGACAGACAGACAGACAGACAGACAGACAGACAGACAGACAGACAGATAGATAGATAGATAGATAGATAGACAGATAGATAGATAGACAGATAGATAGATAGATAGATAGATAGATAGATAGATAGATAGATAGATAGATAGATAGATAGATAGATAGAAACTTTATTAATCCCAAGGAGAAACTCACATACTCCAGCAGCAGCATACTAATACAAAAACAATATTAAATTAAAGAGTAATAAAAATGCAGGTATAACAGACAATAACTTTGAATAATGTTAACGTTTACCCCCCCCCCCCCCCCCGGGTGGAATTGAAGAGTCGCATAGTTTGGGGGAGGAACGATCTCCTCAGTCTGTCAGTGCAGCAGGAAAGTGACAGCAGTCTGTCGCTGAAGCTGCTCCTCTGTCTGGAGATGACACTGTTTAGTGGATGCATTGGATTCTCCATAATTGATAGGAGCCTTTTGAGCGCTCGTCACTCTGCCACGGATGTCAAACTGTCCAGGTTTCCTCACCAGTTTGTCCAGGCATGAGGCGTCCTTCTTCTTAATGCTGCCTCCCCAGCACACCACGGCGTAGAAGAGGGCACTCGCCATAACCGTCTGATACAACATCTGATATGAGCTTCCATATAGAAGACTGTATGCTGAAATATTTTGCCAAGCTTAAAATGTTAGCTGCTTTGCATTCACTCTTCCTGAGCCTACTAGCTTGCATAGTTTGTATGTGTGCTTGTTGTTCTTCTTTTAAAATACAATGCTGTTCTGACATATCACACATACTACTTGATGCCAAATATTGGCAAAAAAGTACTTTGTGTCAATTTTTGATTAAAATATGACATTCAGAATCTACTGTTCCCACTTTATGCCACACTAATTTTCACAACACATTCAGATGGAGAGCAACCATGATGGGGTCACTCAAAACCAAGAAACCAATAGTTAAACACTTAGTTTTTACCTTAGAGAGTGTTTTGACATTTTTCTCTCTATTTCCTGTTATATCTGTGTATCATTATAGATGTTTAATAGAATTTAGAAACCATTAATGTTGATAGATAGATAGAATGCTCTCCTTGCTCACATTTATGTGCAACATTAGTAAATTGTATGTTGGAATAGAAGTTTGAAGTCAAGTCACTGTCTTTTAGGAATAATTGTGGTTTACTGAAAGTGATTTCTATGGTTAAATTTGAGACGCAAGGAGAAACAGACAGTAACGTCAACAATCAAATCTTATCAGGAGCAGGAAGCTTTATCTACATTTGTAGGAAACTTTTAATAAATGTTGAGACAACAGAAATGCTGATTCCAGACTGGAAAAAAATTAGTACCCTGTAATTCCAATCAGTAATCTACCTTTCCTCTCAACTGATGTAACTAAAATTCTTTCCTTGACTACTACAAACAGTATTTGAGGTCAGTCTGTAAGAGAACTCCCTGGTCCTGTGAAACTGCAACATTTTGTCACATTTAATTATATTAACTTATGAAGTGTCCAAGGGTAAAAACCTTTAACAAAACAGCAGTCTTTGTGTAAAAGCTATTTTAGGGATTGCATACTGGCTTTCCACATAAAATTTGAACATAACACAAGCTTTTTTTTGTTTTATTTAGGATACCTGTGTGGCTCTGCAAGCTCTTTCTGAATATGCAATCCTATCATTTGTGGGTGGGGTGAACCTGACTATCTCACTGGCATCAACAAATTTGGATTTTCAGGAAACCTTTGAACTAAACAAACTGAATGAGAAGATTCTCCAAACTGCTGTAGTAAGGAAACTGTTTCTAATGTATCCACCTTCTACCATAATGTAACAGTTTCTTTATATTCCACTTTACTGGAGAAAGACGGATAAGCAAGATCCTTTTTTCTTTGGTGACTGCAGAAGCAGGCGAGTGAGTATGCAAAAGTTCCCCGTAAAGAAGTTTCACCCTACCCAGAAACAGCTGCACAGTTGTCTCAGTACACCTGTAATAGACACCAACTATGCTTGACACAAAACTGGACAAGCAAATTTGCACATTGATCCAATATTTAGTTCTGTGTTGAAGACCACAATGTGTCAAAAAGCCTGGAATTCTGATTTTCTCCCTCACTCTGATTAGACAACATGGATTAAAAATAAGCTAAATAGAAGTTTTAAAGTCCAAATACTTTTTTTTTCAGATTCCCAGTATTCCCACAGGACTGTTTGTTAGTGCCAAAGGAGAAGGTTGCTGTCTTATGCAGGTAAGGTTTCCAGTCTCATACGTACAAGCATGTCCATTTGACTGTGTATTTAATGTCTTTGTTTATATTTGGAGTAACTTTGAAACTTATTTCATGAAGCTGATTATCATTTTCTCTAAGCAGTAATTGTAATTGATTATGTTACATTCACTTATCATTTGAAATTCTGTTAACCCATTGGTATTTGTGGTGAATTTTGAAGCTTTTAATATACAAATGTGCTGTTTCAAATTTTACACATTAATGAAATCAAAAACTCTTTGATTCTGAAATAACAGTAGACTTTGTCATGCTATTTTGTCCGTAGGCCTCTTGTTCTTATTTGTAATAGTCAGTTTATGTCATTTTTTTGAGGCATTAGATGGTCACAATGTGTTTGCATTGCATATAGTTCAGTAAATTACAAGACCATGTGAATTTTAAACTTAATCTATCTTATCTCCTCCTCTGAGCCACTTTTGGCTTACTGGTTACAAGACCAGGGAAGTCCAGACTTCCCTATCTCAAGCAGTAGTCCACAGTCCCTTGAGTAATTTACAGGCAGTCTCGGCCTGCTGGGAGATATAATTTCTCCAGTGTGTACTGGTTCTGCTCAGGGGTTTGTCCCAGGAGTTGATGCCCTGTACAACAGCACTTTACCACTGTTTTTGTTTGATTATAATGCAGAGCTGATATTTCCCAATCTCCTTCACAGTTTAAAGAACAGAAACACTTAAAATATTGTTTTCAATGTTTCACCCAACTGAGACCATTCATTCAACAAATAAGTAGCAACTTTAATTTTTTTTAGTTTATAGCATAAACAAATGCAGTGGACTACATTGATTCATCTTCTTTTTTGTTTTAGATTGATGTATCATACCATGTTCCTGATCCAGTGGCCAAACCAGCTTTCCATTTGACAGTGCACCTCAAAGAACCAAAGTCAGATAGGCATCACAATCACCGAATTCCAGTGACTCGGACAAAATCACGTGCAGATAACCGGTCAGAGATAAGTCGACGACGCCGTCGAGCTGCCATGGATGATGATGATCCAGCTTCTGACCAAGACCGTCAGGAGTACAAAGTCACACTTGAGGCTTGTGCCAGGTATTTGTAATCACTACACTTCTTAATACATGAAGGCAGGATAAAAGAGTTTGTTGGCAAAGACTTATTTGATCTGTGATCAGTGTATTATATAAAATTCTTGACTTTGATTTTTTTTAGATGGTTGCATTTTGGTTCATCTAACATGGCAGTATTAGAGTTTCCTTTGTTGTCAGGCTTCCGAGCTGATGTAGAAAGTCTAGAGAAGGTAAGATGAAAAAACAAAGAAACATTTAAGAAGGTTTAGTTAAGCTTTTTCTTTCGTTTTGTTGGTTTTGTCTGTATGAATTTCTGATTTTTAATATATTAAACTGTGTGCTAAATGCTTAAGTCTGTGAGATGACAGTGTGAGTGATTTGTTGTAATACATTTTTGACACTTTTGTTCTTCGTGCTGTCCATTACAAATAATTGCAAACTAGCAACATTTCAGGTTCTGATATCTTAAAACTTTTTGTTTATTAGTATAGTAGCACAACAAAAAGTGTTTCTGCTTCATAGTGCTTATTTCCAGTTCAGTTTCTGACGTCCCCTTCTTTGCAGAAATTTGGTTGATGTAGGCCTTCTCTGGAGGGTCTATTCTCCTCAGTACAAGTTGTTAAATTCACTTTGTAACACAAAAAAATTCTTGGTGTGTATGACTGTATTTTTGTGCTATGTTAGATGGGCATCCCATCTACGATTAGTTCCTGTCCTTGACTTCTTTTTTCCAGTATTAGCTCCTACTCCATGAAACCTTGTTTTGTATTCTATCATTTAAATTTATGAATGCTGGTGTTGAATACTCACCAGTCTCTTGTAAATTCATATCACTAATCACTAATAAAACGAGGTCCCTTGTTTATACTGTATGACCTTTAGTTAGGTTATTCATATAAACAAAATGGATAAGAATCTTGTATGACATTTGCAGTATCTGACAGGTATTGCATGTTAAATATTTATTATTTTATTTGTCATAAAATGTGTGAAAGAATTCAGTCTTATGGTTGTAAATTACCAGGTTTGTAACAGTTACAATTAACAATATATACTTCATCAAATAGCACAGCAGACCTCTTACATTATGAAAAGTACAAATATTAATTTCATATAACATAAGCTACAGTCCTGCTGCTGGTATATCTGTATTGGTAGATAATGGTTTCAAAATGTGTGCACAGCCTGTTATTATCACAAACCTGATATCTTAAAGAGAAGTATCTAAGAAGTTGTGTTCTACTTATGCCACTTGATCTTATCCATCTTACTAACCGAAGGTTGTAAACCGGATATGGACGCAGGGCGCTGGGCACATCGAGGCGCATGCGCACTGCCGCCCGCCACAGAGCAAAAAAAGAAACGAGAGGATTCGAAGGTTGTATTACGGTATGCAAACCCCAGAGGTTAACTAACCGAAGCTGTGACAACACGTGCGCCTACAACGCGCTTGCGAGAGGAGTCACGGCTCAAACCAACTGTGACAACGCGCGCGCATACAACGTGCTTGCAAAAGGAGTCGCGGCTCAAACAAAGAAAACACAGAGACGAGACTACGACCTGTGGACTGCACCTGGGGTAAAGCGTGCACACCAGGTTGTACAGCGACCGCCCACACCACCGCATATACCTTCCATGATATGTCTTCACGCAGCGGCTTCCCACCGAGGCGCATATTGCGCTGTGGCGCTTGCCCCACAGTCAGACGCGGCGGCTTCCCAGAGTCAGTAGGTGGCCCCCAAACAACACAACCTGTTCAAGCAGTTGGTGTCAGCGAAGGCAACAAACTCACGTCTCCACAAAATGAAACCGCTTTAGTACAGATATGCTTATTGGATTAAATGACATTTCCCCAGAAGCACCCACCCTCCATGATATGTCATCCATCCACATATCGGACGGGACAGAAACTGATTGCCATTCTAGGATTTCCGATTCGCTAGCGAATCGCGGGGTTACTTGTACTACACTATATTAATCTTAACTCCAGTTTCCAGACTGTTTAGATGTCATTTTCATGTGCATCCTATGTTTTTTAATGTTTGCCTTCATTATAGATGATGATTTGCCTTTTTTTGTCATTCCTGCACTTCTTGTATTTACAGCTTTTTTCCTGATTTACTCATAGTTTACATTAACCTCTTTCTGTTAAGTCTTCTAAAGCAAAAATAATAAAAAAAAATAAAGGACTAATAGAAAATAGAAGTACATTTAAGCAAAATCAGTTGGGCAGAATGAACAATAAAAAGTTTAGCTAACTGAGTGTTAAATATTGCTATGATACTCACACAAAATAACAACATATTCAACAATTAAACTGCACGCATTAAACAAACATAATTAAACAGTTCAGTAAACTCAGAGCGACTGACTGTGACTTATATACAATACCTGGCTTTTAAGTTAATAAACACTACTTCATTTTATTAGACTGGATAATAAAGGATCTACTGCCTCTACAGTATTGTGGGCAAGAGATAAAATAAACAATAATATAATGTATAAAAAGGTATAGAAGTTTAAAGTAGACTGGTTGCTGTACTGAAAAAGGGTTCATCTTAAACAGGATGTGACAAAACATTGCAGCACATTATTTTTTAAGTAATTGCTATGAAGGGAGAGAAGCCTATTGTGTGTAAAGGATGAAATGGGAATGTTAAGTTCATTGAAACTGTTAGGGATTGCCCTCTGCTGGATGTAAGCAGTCACTATGTCGTTAGGTTTTCCAAGAAACTTTCCACTTTACTGCATGTAATGTGGATTTACATTTCTGAGGATGAAATAAGCTCGTGAGCTGGGTGTTGTTCTGAGGGTTAATTGAGAGCCTGCTGCCATAGCCCAAGGCTGCTGGCCAGTGCCAGATAGAACCAGAACTGTTTACTGCCCCGGAACATCTTTCACATCTGGAATCAATTTACTTGGAGGCCCTCTGTCTTGGAATTTATCAGACCCTTTCCATGAAATGTGACATTACTTGCACGCTACATGGTGTGTGTTTAGTGTGTAGTTAAATGTAATACACTTTCGTTTGAAACATCTTACCTGAACACATTAGCAATTATTTCTTAATGTTGCATGAACCACTAAATGTTTGAAAACATTTGTGATAGAAAACATCAGTGAATACATACCTAAATGTTGCTATTCCATGAGCCTCTTTTAAGAAGACCTTTAAGACTCTTAACAAACCAGAATACCTGAACAAATTTGATTCTTTAAAGACTGTACTTAACAATTCAGAAGAATAAAAGGGATGAGAAGATAGTGTGGCCTAATGGGAAAACATTAGTTCTTAAAAAAAACGTTTAAAATTTGATGCAATCTTTTAGATTTTTCTACAATCCCTGCCTTAAAATCGTTTACAGATCCTAACCAAGTCATGTAAACCCCAACAACTATAAAACTAAATACCCCAAAATTTTAAAAAGGCTTTGACTAATTTGATTGAAATTTGGTGGTGTTATAGAAAAAAAAAAACCTGACCCATGATTTTTAATTTGTTGATAGCAATGCTGTCGCAGATGGGTTTTTCTTAGACTTGGCATCCTTTTTCTGTTGAGTGCTGAAAAGTGATTGAGCACAGAGAAATGGAGTTGTCACTTTAAGCAAATGAGGTCAAAAGTGGAAGTTCCATGAAATTTAAAAAGGACATGCTTATAAGTCCTTTAGGTACATGCAATACTTCATAATCTGTCAGCTTTTTCTTACTTCTCGCAATGCGGAATGAAATGCAAACAAATTGTGAAGGGGGGTATGGCAGTCCCCCTTGAATTTTCGCTTATATATAGTGCATATACCTTGAACAATGAGGTGGGTGATGGGGGCCTTTGGCAGTCTCTACAATACACTTATAGTACTGCAGAGAACTGGGGTGTCCCCTAGAAGGTAAGACCACAATGTGTTGCTATGCTCCAGGCCACAAAGCAGAAACAGAGAAGTGTCAGTATGACATACCAGCCCACTTCAAACCCTGGGTACAGCACAAACCAGGAGCCACAGACAGAACATACTGTAGAAGGGGTGGACATTGTACATAGCTCACTATACTATTTCTTCTTACCTTTTCCTTTCTGTACAATTCTTAAAATATTTGATTCACTGCATGTACAGTGTGTAAAAACATCATATTTTGCTTTTGATATAAACCCTCCAAAAGTTCTTAATGGTATATGCTTATAGATTAAAGTGTTCAACTGAAATCTGATTGAAACTGCCATTTTTACAAGATGTACTACAGGTGAAATTATATTTATACCCACAATTCCTTCTTATTACCTATTTCAATCCAAAATAATAAAATTTCTAATAAAATTGTGTTTTGCAGTGACCATCAACAAAAGCCAAGGTCAGCCAATAGGAAAAGCACAAATTGAGCTGTTGCAGGAATGTTTAATTCATGACCAACTGCATCTAGCATACTGCACAGTAAGGAGCTCTAGTGAACTAATAATGTTAGTGAAAAGGTACTGCATAAAAAAGCTTTTATACAGTGCCCCCCTTAATGGATGTCATTGTACTTTAAACCATATGGTTGCTTCGTCAGTCACTACTTTCCTTACAGAAAGTGTCCCAAACCATACCACTTAACTTATCGGTGCTTCAAATGCAAAACATTAGTATTGTACTATAATCATGTTCCTGTGCAGTGTCTTGGGATGATATTTGCGGTAGATCACCAAAGGATGTCTGTTTGATTGCAACTGCATCACTGACACAATCCTGCTGAGATCACATTTCCATGATAACATGCTTCCTCTCATCATCATACATTGGTCATTACAAGTTTAAACTTCCTTCTGGCCTAAAACTGCTGCTCCATTTTGACAATTCCAGGGTCCTTGGACATCCTGTTTTATAGAGTTGGTTCATTTACTACACTATATGTACCTTGTGTGTTTTTAGAATTCCTCTCTTCCTAGGGCTGCTAACGAAATTTAATAAATATTGCCATTCCGTTAAGAGGAGAAATGCCCTGTGTCATTCCTGGAGAAGCATATTCACCAGTGGATTTCACTACTGCCAGTAAGAAACTGATTTTTAATTCTGACATCTTGCTTAGCAAGTGCTATGCTTAGAATAAATTAAATAGGAGTTTTGGTTATATAACATATATTGGTGTCAATTTGTAATATAGTTAAGAATGTTTAAATAACACTCTAGATCAGGGGTGGGCAAAGTCATTCCTGGAGGGCCGCAGTGGCTGCAGGTTTTTGTTCCAACCCAATTGCTTAATAAGAAGCACTTATTGCTCTAGAAATACTTCTGCTTCATTTTAGTTATCTCCCTCATTAAGATTTTGAACCCTTATTGCTTATTTAAGTCTTAAACAGCTGCATTCTCGGTTTTTAATTGCTCCTTATTAGCAATAAGATGCAAATGACAAAAGAAACCAGCAGTTATCCATTTTGCTCGTTACCCTTTACACCTGTGTGTATTTATCGTGCAGTATTTGGTTTAATTAAATACTTGGAAGGAAAGAGAAGAGAAAAAAGTGAAGGATTGAGAATTACCCATCCGTTTTACACTTCAAAGTATTTGGATGATATCCTTAGAATGGAAAAAAAAAATCTAGGATATGAGAATGACTTGACATAGCAGAGTTAAAGCACTAACAAGCCATGAAATGTAATTATTGGCAATGATTGTTTTCTAATTAAGCAGCTGGGTTGGAACAAAAACCCGCGGCCACTGCGGCCCTCCAGGAATGACTTTGCCCACCCCTGCTCTAGATGAAAAGATGCTATAAAGCATAATGTCTCTAGTGAATAGACAGGGCTTCAAAACATATTAACTAAATTTTATCTGTCTTCTGCATTCATTTTAAATTCAGAACCAGGTAGCGAGAAACAAAACTAAACAAGGCTCTGGCTCCTTTTCCACTCTTAACAAGGTGTAGATTACAATTCATCAATATATGAGCAAGAAAAAGAATGTACAGAACATAAACGGACAAACTAAACAACAGTTTCTTTAAGATGCATAAAATTACTACAGATTTTGAAATTTGTTTCAATGATATACTGTAGCTGCTGTCTTCTGCCAGGACCAAGACTGAATTTTGTGTCCTGACTTTTGACAGACTTAACTTCATCACTTCTATATTTAAAAAGAAAGAGATAAGAAACAGGATAATATAGATGTTTTTGACAGCCCAGCAACATAATCCAAACAAGTGGAATCAGTTTCACATCCCTGTCACTTGGTGTCTGAAGTCCAAACAGAATGCTTGTTGAAGTTCAGTATGGTTAATACTGCTTAATTTAACAATAACATAGAATTACTGGTGAGATTTCGATTTTTTTTGTTCACCAGGGTAGACACAGTCAGAAGCTAAATAAAGTTTGTGCATTCAAGGGGAAGATCAGGGAGGTCTGACAAATTTCCCACCTAAACGGCACATAACAGTACATGATCCAGGGCATTGGAGGAGAGAGATTTTGTTGCTCCTGAGAAACCTGCCTCTTTAAAGGTGACTGAAGGCAGAGATAATCAGTAGGCACTACTGCCCTCTATCCTAGAAAGTGATTCAGAAACTTGGCCAGAAGTCATTCCAATAGGGAATTTAAAGTCATCTAAAGCAGTAGCAATCATTGATGTTGGTGTCCTGACAACAGATGGAGTAAAGGCTTAGTGACAGGAAGAAATGGCTGGGATTGTGAGAAACATAAAATGAAAGAGAGACATAGAGAGATAGTAGGTGAGTAAGGAAGTACAAAGGGCTGTTAAGATATACCGTATAATACAGTATATGGAAGTGAAGGTCTGTGATACGGTTTGCATATTTGTAGCTAGAGATCCACAAAGGGAGAAAATGTGTCACGTACCTTAAAATAGTTTTTCATTCCTAAGCTTTTGACAACCTGCCAGGTGTCATTATAAGAGTATAATGATTAGACATATAGGAATCAAAGGCAATATATAGCATGTAAAGGATGGGGTGGGAGAGGAGGTTGTAAGCAGGGTCAGATTTCCCATAAGGCCAACCTAGGCCATGGCCTAGGGCACAGCAGTCAGGGAGGCGTATATACAGAAGAAATAACAACCAAATATTTACAAATTTTTCAGTATTATTTTGAAAAGGCCATATAAAATGCTGTTTTTTAAATTTTCATCGATATACATTAAATAAATTGAGCAGTACATTTACATTGCCCACCTCTACAGCTTGTGCTGTCTTGCTCAGTCACAGGCAAAAAGCATTTGCTATTTCTCTCTCACACACTCGACGTAAACCACGTGTTAAAGGAAAATTCCAGATTTGGCTTTACAATAGTGATTCATTACGCTCATATCGTTTGACTTCTACATATCTACTGATAGTAGGTACGTAAAATATATTGTTACTACTTTAATATACTGTTTAGTTTACTCAGGGCCGTAAGCCTGAAAGCCGGACTCGACTTCAATGAAACAATTGAATCCTTTTCATGGACAAAAGCGCAAAGGAAGAAATTCTAATAGGTATTTAAGATGACTTGAAGAAATTCGAAAGTTTTTTTGTAGGTGTTAATGTTATGCAATTTCAAGTAGTGTAGTTTTGAATTAAAAATATAATGTGGTTCATAGATTATAAAGATTGTATTAAGTGCATATATGTTTCAAAAATAAGCTATTACATATTACATTGAAAATTATAAATCAACTTTTTGACGGGGGTGGGGGGCACAGAATTATGTGCTTTGGCCTGGGGCATAGAAATGTGTAAACCCAGCCCTGCTTGTAAGGGGGAATTAATAAGGTGGCATTCAGAAGATGTTGGTCATAAAGTCTTTTTATTATTTAGATGTTCTTCTTCTTAAGCTTGCACGTGTTTAGTTCAAGTCTAAGTGTCTGTTAATGGTGTTTTCATTAGAGAGCCACGATTCAGCCAGCTCTTTGGCACTCCTAATACTGGCCCTGAATTTTACTTTCACAGTGTCCCAGTTAAACATGTGTCCGGTGGAACTTGTATGTGTGTAAATCAGAGACCGTGGGTCTTTCTTCTGATGGCATTGCGATGTTTCTGTATACGAGTCTTTTAGATGTTTGTCCCACATATACTACTGGGCATGCACTGCATGGAATGCTATAAACTGCATTTCTTGTCTCTGTGGTCGACTTTTTCTTTTGGCATTGAAAAGGACAGTCCATAACTTGTTTGTTGGTTTGTGCACTATCTTGATCCTAGATCAGGACAGGATGCATGCTGTACTTTCTGACACTCCATAATGATAAGGGAGGGTGTGGTAAATGCAGTGGGGGATCAAGTTGGAATCGACTTTTTGCTGAGGTCTGGGGCATCTCCTATGTAGGCATTGTTTAATAAATATCATGAGGTAGCCGTTTGATGTGAACAGATAAAAAAGATACCCACAGCACACAGGCACCCTATCCGCAATGGATTCCTGCCTTGTGCCCTATATTCTCAGAATATGCTGTCTCCCCCACCCAACTACATCCAAACCTTACTGAATTTAATAAAGGATGAAAAATGATAATAAGATAATAAATGGTTTCAGATTACCAGCTGCCAACTTATCATTTGTCTTGGATACAAAACTTTAAAAAGCGGGCCTATCTTATTTTGTAGTAGCCTGCACAGTTTTCTAATGTTATGCTCTTATGTAACACAAGAACACTTTCCATAATTTCAAACTCAGTCACCAATAACATCCCCAGAACATCTGTATGCAAGAAAGCTGCATTGATACAAGTGTTCTAATGCTTAATCCATTAGTCCAGATACTATAAAAGTGACTAGAGTACTTAGGAGCTTGGCAAGTGACCAGATCTGACCCTCCCCTGTTGATCAGTTAGGGGGACTTTCCGATCCCCTGCCAGGCCGAAACTATGTGTGAAGCTGCTTGCTGTTTTCCTGACAGATTCTGCTCTCTTCAAGTACATGCTTCATTTATTACAGGGGCCTGCTTGGGGAATGTCAAAACTATTATTTACATGAAAGCATGGGCTTGAAAATAATAAATGCAATGCCAAGGCCATGTGTATTTTTAAACAAGTGTAATTTTGATAAAGATTTGGGTAGAAATATATCATGCTACACTCTAAGTTCTTTGATTTGCAAATCTTAGACAAAGTAAGGTTTATTTTTCTCATGTACTACTTCTTACTCAAATTCTTACAGACACAAATGCCACTGAATTTCTTCAGTCAGTGAAGTAACCTAACTTCAAGGTACAAATATAGTTATTGTTATAGCTGGCATTTAAGACCAGGCAGTGATACAAGCAAAGTAAGCACTATAAAATCACAATCCTCATTCGACATATTTGCATAGTATTTCTCAAACAGACACCTCAGGTCATCAGTTAAAGACAATACCATCATCCCTCATTATCCAATTCAACTTCATTTCTGAAATTGGATTAGAAAACAAAAGATCACATATAAAGAAACTCGTTCTCATTATTATAAGAAGGATAAATAATAATGTGGTCCTAGCCCGTAAGACACCCCATCATCATTAAAACACTCTTAGAAACCTATATAACAATACCCTTGATTTTTTTGTGATATACTATAAGAGTACCATTCATTAATTAATGTTAATGTTTTTCTCGGGATACAAGAGAGAAGACAGGACTGCACTATTCTTGTGAAGAAGGAAGGGTTGTCTTACAGGCTGACCAGCACAGTGGACTTGCCTCAGAGGAAAATATGATTATGAAACTTATGCTTAAAAATGCTTTGCCATTTTTAATTGCCTTCATTATTTAAGCCTTTTTTGTAGCAAAAGTGAACAAACACACAAGAATAACAGGCATTAGCTCAATGTATATGGGCGCTAACATCAGTGCACTTGCTTACACACACAGTGCAACTTTGAAAATTCTTTTAGAAGTGCATTAAATGAAATGTATTTTATCTTGAAAAAATGCCAGATAGTGAATTTGTGGCATAAAAAAATTAAAATTGTCAGACAGTCATTATCCAACCCGCTATATCCTAACACAGGGTAATGGGGGTCCGTTGGAGCAATCCCAGCCAGCATAGGGTGCAAGGCAGGAACAAATCCTGGGAAGGGCGCCAGCCCACCGCACAATTAAAATTGTTACAGTGAAAAAAAAACAGTTTGGCTAAAGTTTGACTCTGCTTTTCTAAGATCTTGACTTAATTTAAATATTCTTTGTTTATAAAGTTATGAAATAGTACATGAAGAGATTACTGAAAACAATAACATATGCAAAAAACTAAAGTCTTTATCGTCTAAAGTCTTAAACGTGACTATCTATACCGCTTTCTGAATGGCTCACTTCCAGGGTCAGAGGTCACCCTGTTTCTTGTGGTCACTAAGAAACTCTACATGGTAGGATCTGTGAACACTGCACCTCACTCTACATTACATTTTTCAAGACTGAGTCGTCACTGTCATTCTTGGATCAAAATACACAAAATGGAATAAACTCTGTACTCTGGATTCCTGTCCCTTGATCTACACCACATTAATTGCTGCATTTCTCATATTCAATTATCTGTTGCTCAGATGAACTTAGAATCCTGGCACTTAACAGAAAATGTGATTGTATGATCCCTATTTGCTGCCTATTTCAGGGTATTGCTTTAGTTTATTTTTGTGTTCACAATGTTTTTTTCTTTTTTTAATTCTGCGCTTTCTTCTGGTTTAAGACTTTTTATTCCTGGTCTTTGGCCACTTCTGTTTTACAATTTAGAGCTTTCTTTATGACTATGTCTTTACCTGCTCCCTCTTTTCAAATATAGCTGGCTTATTGTCCTTTTATAAAGATTCTAATGTCATCTCAGCATCTAACTCACATAATTAGCTTCACTCACATGTGAATAATACCACTAATGACTTGTCTTTTCTTGGTTTATACTTCCATTCACATTTATACAAAATTTAGACTGAATTGAAGGGAGAGACTCCATGTTGAGCTGTTAAGATCCAATGTAATGCACGGGTTAATATTCTTTGGATATCTAGTGGGTAAAATAACATCATGCTGCAAATAAAATCATGAATATTTTTATGTGTTTGATAACTCAACCATATTCATAAGTGGGACAGAGCCTTCAACCAAAACACACAAAGGCATTTAAATGAAAAGCTTTAAAGTCAGTATTATAACAAACTGAAAGTGAACCATTAGTTGAATCACCAGATGGTTATGACAATGTGAGTTGGTCAAAAGACATTAACATGTGTTGAGTGAAACTGATGCATAATTCACCATACAACCGAAACACTGTTATATGCCTGGTGATTTCAGTCACATAAAGGTGCATCAGGGAGTCTGATATTTTAACCTCTCATTAGCAAGCAACAGAAAACATAGGATAAGAAAGGTGCACAAAGAAAATTGCTTCTACTGTCCCAATTGCAACATCAGGCTGTGCACTGGCAACTTTTTAAAAATTTATCACACAAATGACGTGTACCAAAACTGCATTAGTACATCAGTGAACACCAGGCATACCATCCATACTGTAATTATATGGATATTTTGGTATTTACATATTTCTGTAACAACAAAAAACAAATCAGCATTCTCCAAGTGTAAAAATAACATTCAATTCTTTGCTATAGCCTACTTAGTAATATCATTAGCCAGGTTTCCATCCAAGGAGTTTTTGCGAAAAAATATTTAGCGCTTCAAATTTTTTTACCGATATAGCCGATGGAAATGCTAATTATCGATAAAATGTTGTACATGTCGACATAATATTTTTCCGTTTAACTTTAGCGCATAAATTCTATATCGATACTTCAGATGTCGCAAAAACTACATTGGAAACAGTTTTTGTCGGAAAAAAGGGCTTTAACGCAAATAAATGTGTCACATTTTCATCACGTGCAATCAAAACGAGAATGGCGGAGCGGTTCGCATGGTCTGATGAAGAGAGTTTTTTTTTTTATTAAACGTCGTTATTTTGTATTAATTCAAATTTCAGTTTTAATTAAAAACCTTAAGGGAAGCAGGTTAATTCAGTTGTTATCGCACTGTGAAGGGATGTTGAAAGGTAGGCTCACCTGTACAGATCCGATGCTGCAAACACAGCTGCATCATGGGCACTTCCAGGAGTGCCAACGCAAATGTCTCGTATCATGCACCTGTCATCAACAAGGGCCTGGAGAACAATAGATGGCCACCCTTTGCGATTAATGTAATCGCGGTAGCCTTCCGTCGGGGGAAGAATAGGCACAAGCGTGCCATCCAGCGCACCGTAAATCTGTGGCACAAGATGCACCAAGGAATTGCGGTATGCAATTTCATTGGCCTCCGCTTCAGTCGGAAGTCTGATATAACGCCGCATTAATTTTTCTTTAATAGCGGTGCACACAGCATATACACATCGATGGACGGTAGTTTTACTAACCCCGAAAGTTTCTCCAACTACTCTATACTTGGCGCAGGTTGCCAGCTTGTAAAGGGCGATGGCAATCCGCTTTTGGGTTGGAACCGGTGGTCGGTGGCAACCTGTGATGGGCGCAACATCAGGACTGATGAATCCACACAACATCTCAAACATCGGCCGTGTCATTATAAAATGTTGCAGCCAGAGATTTTCTGTGAAGTGTCTCTCCACCACCTCCTCCCAGAAGGTCTTATTCCGTCGTCTCTCCCATACCCGTGGGTTTCGTCGCACTGGGGTACTTTCTTCGAGCTCTAGGGCTATCAGACAAGCAACTGCTTTATTCTGCTGTCGTCTTCGGATATTATGTACAATTCCAATTATTTGTGAAACTGAAATAACAGTAAGCTGGCAAATTTCAAAAAACTGTCTGAATAATCTCACCATTTCTTTGTTTCTTTGTTTAGTGGAGGGGGTGTAACGTGGAAAACAAAAGGTAGATAATTTGCGACATATGTATGGAAACGGCTCAAGGGCAGATTTTTTTCGCGATACAACAAAAGTTATGCGACAGTTCATTTTGGGGGGGATGACGTCACCACGCACACCATTTTATCGATAAAAAGCCAGTTTGATGGAAACAGGCTGGAGACAGCAAATTTCGCAAATTTTTTTTACGTATATTCTGTTTGTCGATAACAAAACCTCGCAAAAAACTGGATGGAAACTTAATGAGTGATACAAAAGGTGAATATTTTGATAACCACGTCAACATGTTAATGCAAGGCCCATGTCTAGTCCTGTAAATGTATCTGCAGTTTTGGTGGGGCTTTCTTTATCTCCTGTAGGTGTCACACTGAGGGTCTAGTTTATGCTGTCACTTCACATAACCTAAGTGATAGGCTGGCCACACCATTACCAATCAGATCTCCAGGTCAGGTTAGTATGCCCAGTATCAAATACTAACAATCCCCCATGCCAGGAATGCATCTACAGTTTCATCTACATGCATGCATTCTCACAGGAGTTCTTAGCCAAACTTAATACTTTGCCATTATGGGGTGATAATATTAAAACTGTGGACAGAACTGGATGTGTTTCAGTGCGAAAGTCAAATACAACTTTTTGAAAACAGGCAGGAGCAGTATTGAAAAACTTTCTCACTCAGAACTCTAACCTTAGGTTCAAGGTGGATGGGGAAAGGAACAATACTTTTAAAATGTAGGTGGAATTGGGATAGAGTTTTAGTATATGTATGGCACAAAGGATGGTTCTGTGTCATAGAAAGATGAAATCATTTAAGAAGAAAAAAAAAAACAGTCCTGTGCAGTCATCCTGATGCAACTCTGACAAATAACTAAATTGTAAAGAATCAGGGCAATGGAAAATAACATAACGTAACATTCTCAAACCCAATATAATCCAATTACAGGATGAGAGGGGCCAAAACCTATCCTGAAAGTATTGCTTCTAAATTTTCTTTGTTAGAGTACAGTACTTCAATGAGAAGTACAAGCTGAATTACTTTCTTGCAAATTCAATTATACAATAATTACAAACACAGTATGAAAAGATAAAACAAATAAATGAACCTTAAACACAAAGCATAATGCTGACCAATAACCAGAGAAACATCACGCAATATAAACAACAATATACATGCTGTATATACAGAATGCAAAAATTTAAATGAACATGCTTTTCTTCTTGGATGATGCAAGGTAATGCAAGGTATTTTACTCACTGTTACTAGTGGCAGCACAAAGTGTGCTCCTCCAGTACTATCACAGTACACTGTGTGCTGCCTATATCTTCACATGGCTAACTGTGATTTTTGTGGAACATTCTTCTTCTCTAAATGCAGCTGAAGTGGAAGGATACAAGGTAGTACCATCTACCTGTGCTGTAACCTTGTGTCCAGGTCTACTTACATTTATTTGTTTCTGAACCTCTTTATATAACCACTACTGAGTACATGCAAAACCATGTTGGCTATACTTTTGGAGCAATGTAACAATTTTCCAGTATACATGGTGCCTAGGACACATCCCTCAAGCAAAATGGGGTTTTGTTGTACTTTATGCATCACCATACTGTGCGTATAGTTTTGAGTAATTCAGGACTGTTACAAAGCTTCAAATATTCAAAATAACAGTAACTACAAATAACAATAAACCAAAAATGAGGAGTGGACTGTGTCCAAACATGGAAAACCAGGACAGGCTGAGGAAATGACCCATATCTATCCATCTATATTAACTCTTATAACTTCTTAGTCATATACTCCATTCCTGGTGCCACTTTTTATTTCCAGAAATCAAAAGCCTCTGGGAGCTGTTGTAGTGATGCTTTCTTCACACTTTGTCTCCTTGTAAATTTCCACATTTCCATAATATCTCCCCTCAGGTCTGGAACTGCCACATTTGATCGGAGGCCATTAAGAGGTTAATGTCTCACAGACTGTCGGTCAGCTGGCATCCCACAGACCCTAGTCCCCATTCCGGCTATAACCTGACCTCCAGCTGTGCTGGGCATGTTTCACTGGCGCCAGCCAGTATGAGCACCTTGTAAACTGAACCTCCCTCAAACCACCCCCCACCAACATCTTTTTTCCACATTGCCCCACCTCCCTGTTATCAGCTATTAGAATTACAAATAAATTCTGGTCAGCCTTCTGCTGTCAAACAGTATCTTGTGGACTGAGACTCTGTTGCCCATGGTGGCCTATTTACTTAACTCTTAAACAGCATATTTGTACGTTGCCTGAGCTACTTCACTTCTGACAATTAGCTTTGCTAGTAAAAATAAAGCTAAAATTTGTACCTTAGGAATTGCTGTTTTTTGTAATTACTACTACGCTTCTGAGAGTGGGCAGTGCTGCTGACTGATTATGTGAAAGAGAGTAGCATCTTAACTCTGAACTTTATGTAAACTAAGACAAAAATAACTTTTTTGTATACGTTCTTTGCAATGTGCACCACCTGTTTGGCTCTTGTACCCTGTAAGATGGGATGGGACACAGTCAGTCTCATAACAAAGGTAGTTTTTTTATTTCTTCCTTTTTTGTAATAAGTGTCTATTATATTGAAAGTAGTGAAAAGTCAAGCAAAATGACACCTTTTATTGGCTAACTAAAAAGATAACAATATGCAAGCTTTCAAGGCAACTCAGGCCCCTTCTTCACGCAAGATGTCTTATATTGAAAGAAACTGTTCCACAAATTCATCATGTCGCAGATGCATATAATTTGTAGCTGCCTGGATCTATATAGAGCACAATCTGAGCAAGCATGACATTTGTCAGCCTGTTCAAAATGTTTTCACCTATTTGGGGTTTTTTAGATATTTGACATTGTTACCTTGGCCATTGTACAAGGGCAGACATCCTGTCAACCACACTCAGGTTTTAGGTTTCTTTATTATTATCTACAGTTAATTCTGTTTTGCATTCTATATCCACTACATCTATATAGTATACAGTATAACATCAAGAGTGAGAAGTACATACCCACACACATGCAGAATGCTTTGGACTTGAGCAGTCACCACATTTTTAATTACAAAACCAGGCAAAGGAGAAAGTTTTACTTGGATGAGAAATCAAAAATTAAACACCACAGTTAAATCAAGGCCCATAAGGATATATAACCAAAGCTTTAAGGACAGTAACAAAATCTAAATATTTAAAGGCAAAACAACATAATAACTGTAAAGTGAAAAATTCAGATTGAACTCTTCAGCCTATGCTGTTACTCGTTCCAGCATTTGTTCAACACAGTTTTACTCACACTTTGTGATGAGATTAAATAAAGATTAAAAATAACATAAAAACTGTACAATTTATTTCTGATGTACTGTGTACTGAATACATGATAAAATTATTCCCAGACTTTTTTTAATGAAAATCAAAGTTGTTGCAGGTGTGTACTGAATACACTGTGTGTATTTTAATTTTCAGTATTAACATGCACGACCATTGGTTGTTGATATTGTAGATATTGTTATGGGTGAAGAGATTTTAGGAGGGTTTTTGTAGCCCAGTGTAAAATAAACACCAGTATTTATATCCTAATCCTCTATACATGCATCTAGTGATTATCTAAAAATGAATAGATTCTCTGTTAGACATTAATAAATATGAAATCACAATTGTAATATCAACTGAATAAATCAATGCCTTTTTGCTCTCAAACCATGATATGATGTCAAGACAAGCCATTCACTGCCGTGCATTGTTCCTTTAAAACAGATAATGAAAGAAAATAAAAATACAAAAGATAAAGCCACCTACATTTTAGTATTTCCGATAGTAGCAACTGACATTATATTCCACAATGGAGCTTGTAACCAAGATTTACCAAAGAACTATTGCCATATACTATAGTTATTGCTGTTGTGATTGTGTTGTGTTTATAATTTTTAATCCTTTCTGGAGGCATATTTTTGAATAGTTATTTATGTATTATGTTTTTTTTGGGATATTATTTCACTTTCATTTTGATACTGTTAAAACTAAATCATGTCTTTTTCTGACACCATTTTGTGGATGATGTGGATCCAGTTCCAATGATGCATCCTCTGGTTGCTGGGGCCATGTTCATTTAGTTCATGACCCTCACCGCATTATATCAAGCTTACAGGTTGTAAAGGTTAGCTCGAGTAGCCATATTTTATCACAGTTTAAAGGATAATTCCTGTGTGCTTCTTCCTGTGTAATTCTTGTGCTGCGTTTTACTACGTACTTTTCCTGGCATTCAGATCCTTATTATTATTATTATTATTATTATTATTAATAGCAACAATAGTGCATTTTATTTATCGGCGATGTTGTTTTGTCTGCAATTTAGTGCTTTGGTCTGATGAAAGATCAACTTGATTTCCTGGTTTAAGAACTTAGCTTGTTTCCTGATTTATGCTTTACCTTCTGGTCCTTTATTCAAATCATGATTGCTATTTTTAGCAGAACTCTTACTACACTATAAACAAATAGCCCAATGAAAAGACCTTGAAGTGACCGAGAAATTCAAGTAGAAATACTACTGTATACACCAATGCCAATGAAAAATACAAAAAAACACTCAAATTTTTATTTTTGTTTCAATCTATATAATTAAAATTTAAATTCTGTCTCTGTTTACTTGAACACACAAAAAAGCCAGACACATGTTTATGAAATTTAGTGCGCATTTTTTGTACTGTTTAACCAGATATTTTCCTGATAATTAAAATTAAAAAAATATCACCCTGGGGGGCATACATTTAAATAGTTCATCACACTGCAACCTGTATTGTATTGTGGAAGAATTCATTTTGAACATTTATCTTAATATCTGAAACACTGCAGTAAAACTTAATGACTGGTGGTGTGAATGTTTTTTGCTGAGCTCAGCTAATAATCAGACAGTAGCAATTAATATTGTCTTCTTTGGCAGTTTCACGTTTATGAAGTCCAACCTCTGTCACTGAATACATGACATGCTGCACTATTCCATTAAGTTATTAAATAATATCACTATGCCTGGATTTCCTGCACACAAAATTATGCTGACAATTAAAGTGCCCATAGTAATAGGACACAATTTCAAGGTAAAATCCTCCACTAAAGTATAGTTAGGGTGACAATTTGAATGTGATTCATTAAAGGAGAATCAGTGTTGTTCTCCTAAATTCCTGTGATACAGTACAATTACTTATTCCAGTTTAAACATCACCAACACCTAATTTACTATAGCTGTTAATAAAATATAAGGACACTATCTATATATATAATTCTCTAAGCCGCCGCCAGAGCGGGCAAGACACCTATGAAAGCACGCAGGAAGGAGCCACGCCCACCAACTCTAAGACCATTGGATACGACGAAAACTCGCACAGCCATGCCCACCAACTCGGACGCGACGCCTCGGAAAACACGCCGTCATTTCTGCTTGTCTGTGCTACATTCCTCATGCAGCTCTGAGCCACGTTGACTTTTCGGTTACGACGCACGACCGCGTGCAACATCGCAAACTGTTTTACACACCACATACAGCAATTCGCATCCAAGACAAACATGCGTCTTCTTAGATGGTCCTGCAGGAACACGGAAAACGTTTCCCCGCCCACCAACACTCTTTATTCCCTGGCCCGCATCCACCGCATCCGCAACAAACATGCGTCTTCTTAGATGGCAACTCACCGACCACCCAGTAAGTCGCTTTCGTCTGTGCTAGGAGTCCACATGCACCTCTGAGCCACGTTGACTTTTCATTATTCTTTTCGGTTATGACGCGCGCACCACCATCGCAAACTGTTTTACACGCCATGGTCTTAGAGTTGGTGGGCGGGTCTCCGTGAGTTGCTCTTGCGAGCGGGCACATGACCAGGCGGTGTGTATGCTTTGAGAACGAGGGTGGACGCGGCAGCACCATGTAAGAAGAGGCATGTTTGTCGCGGATGTCAATTGCTGAATGCAGCGTCTAAAACAGTTTGCGAGGGGTATCCCATGGGATCCTTTAAAAAATCCATCTCACCTGCTTCAGCGATGCAGGCCCTGCAACAGTCGAGACGCTCTCTCAGCAGCTGACCTTCTACACAAGCTGTGTGTGTGTGTGTGTGTGTGTGTGTGTGTGTGGGTGGGTGTTAGTTAGTTAATTAGTTACTCGAAGGATATCAAGATTTAATATGCACAACCGGTACCGGGAACACTGCAAAAGCAGCCCAAACCAGAAAAGATGGCTGGCAAAAAGTGGCCGACAAATTAAACGCGTGTGCATTGTACTTACTGAAAGCAGCGTTACAGATTTGGAAATGTTCATTTTTTTCCCTCCTTTTAGACAACTGTGTCTTTCCGGAAGTGTTCAGCCATCAATAAATAATTATGCAGCGTATGCCTGCAGGAACACGTGCGGCGAGCGAGAGAGAGAGCGAGTGACACACACACACATAAAGGCGCGCGCGTGAGAGAGAGAGCGCTGGACACATAAGAATAATAATACTTCGTTACATTGATATAGCGGTGTTCTCAGTATTCAAAGCGCTATCCACACAGGGAGGAACCGGGAAGCAAACCCACAATCTTCCAGAGTCTCCTTACTGCAAAGCAGCAGCACTACTACAGCGCCACAAGGCAGTTAAAGAATGCACCGGGCTTGATTTTGTTTTCACTTCTGTTTACAGTGATCGGGTCTTACATAGGATTGTTGCAATGTTACTTTTCTTGGTGGCTTATTACATTACGGATGTTTCACATGTTCATTTTTCCCGTGCTTAAAAGACATTAAAAAAGTGTTTCTCAACTGTGACTCTGGAACCTCACAGTACGCAAGCTATATTAAGCGTCAACAACGAAGACCCGCTACACCTTAATCTACAAGTACTGAGAACTATGTCGTTCAGGAAGTGTTCACCCATCAATACATTATTATGCGGCGTATGTTACGCCACGGGTTGGCTAGTTAGCATATAAAATGCATTCAGTAATGTTTGAGATTTTTTATTTGGCACACTGCAGAATAAGCAGTGGCTTCAGGTCACTGTTTATTTTGGTTCAAAGCATAACTACAAATATAGTTTGCCAAGAGACATTGTACAAACGTGCACTACTTGATACAGTACATATGTCAGTTAATTTAAATATTTAAATAGTATTTTAGTGCATGATAGTGAAAGTAAGACATTAATTTTAATATACAAGACTTTCATAGTCCTGTATCCAAATACCTGACACTAGTATTTACTTAAAAATTAGCTGTAGCTAAATTTTAAAATAGTATTAAAAACCCAAGCTATAAATGGGCATCTCAGCTTAATATTAAACAAAAATATGAAAAATAAAAATCCAGATTTTTTTTATTAGTAAAAGTGTTTACTAACTAAATGTTACCTAAACACTTAAACATATAACCAATTCAAATTATAAGACTAAAAATCTTAAATGCTGAACTTTAGCATAAATATTTAGTTAAGGTGAATTCTAATCAGTCACCTTCTACAACAGTTAATATTAAAAACAATTGATTATTCATATGTAAATACTTATTTGTAGAGTAATGCTGAGCATTTTCTTTAGAGGTACTTAGCATGGTTGGCGGGGTTAAGAATTAAAAAAAAAAAATGCCAGCACCATTTATGCCTTTCTCTTATTATTTTCTTTATTAGCTGTAACATTTCACCACTTGTTTCTAGGAGAGGCACAGCCAGAAAAGGGCAACGAATTATTTAGTAATTCACTTTTATTTTACTCACTAGCTGTTTTCTTTCTTGACAGCTTCTTTTGGATAAGAAGGTAGGACTAAAGAGATATGAGATAGAGGGCCGGAAGGTTCTGTTTTACTTTGATGAGGTAAGTGTTGTTTAAATTACCAAGACCTAGTCAAGAATGACCTATAATGCAAAGCTGATCACAGATCATGCTTGTGATAAAATCCTTTATAATTATAAATCAGTTTTGTGTTGCGCAGGTGTTAGATTCTAAATGGCACCACTAATACAAACACTGCAGTACACCCCTTCTTCAAACAGTAGGGATCATTTTAGACAAGGAGGTTCTTTTCAACACAAAAAAGTCTGGAATCATTGCTCATCCTGTTTTTTCACTGTCTTCCTCATACCACTTCATATACACTTTCACAAAGTGAAGAAAGAGCACTCTGTAGACATCACATTCTGGATCAGAAGTTTAGGTAGAAGAATCATCTGGACATGTTAACAACATGAGCACACATCCATCCATCCACTCTCCAACCCGTTGAATCCGAACACAGGGTCACAGGGGTCTGCTGGAGCCAATCCCAGCCAACACAGGGCACAAGGCAGGAAACAATCCTGGGCAGGGTGCCAACCCACCGCAGATGAGCACACATCCCAGGTGATATGCTGCGGTTTACTCGGTACACAGAGTGTCATGTGTTACAGCATATTCACATGGAGTGTAAGCTCAACATAGAGTCACAACTGGTTGTGGTTCATCATTGTTAGCTGGGTGCGGGAGCCAAGTTACTTAATCTAGACCCATACATGCTCAAACAGGGAGAGTTCCAGTGAGTGTGATGGCCAATTTTGTTAACAAACAGCCTCTACAACAGGGGTCCTCAATCATGGTCCTGGAGGGCCACAGTGGCTACGGGTTTCATTCCAGCCAGTATCCTAATTAGAACTCAGTCCTTGCGGATAATGAAAGTTGGTTTAGTTACTTTGTAGATCAGAGGTCCTCAATTACAATCCTGAAAGTCTGCTATGGCTGCATGTTTTCACTTTTTCACCAATTTAATTAGAACCCTTTTATTTACTACTAAAGCAATATGTTTTTTTGGGCCTAACTTTAGTTCTCTTGCCTGTTACCATTCAGAATCCTCAATTGCATATATTAAAAACAAAACCCGATAATAAACCATATAGTGTAGTAAGCTTCCACTAACATTAAACTCATATCCAAACCTGTTATGTGTACAGATCTGTCTGATTGTGACACAAAACTAAACTCCTTAGTAGCTCTTTAACCATATTATAATAACTAAAACTGAAACTAATAAATATAAAAATAAAACAGAAATGTCTTTGCAAAATAAAAACTAAATTAAAACTAAAAATAAATGATGAAGGAAAACTAAAACTAAATTGAATTTCCAAGTAAGGTCAGAAAAAATATAGGAATAAAAACTAATATAGAAAGGCAAAACTATAATCACTCTGCTTGGTACTTAGATCACAATATCATCTGCCTTCTATCTTTAACATGTTTCACAGTATTCCAAACTGGACTGCTTCTGGGTTTATCTTTTCACTAGTGTAATCTTCTTCTAAAGTGCTTGACTGAAATGTATTTATTAATTTACCAACATTATTATCTTTAGATTCCCAGCCAGTGCACAAGTTGTGTACAGTTCCTGGCTTTTCGAGAATATATAGTTGGGAAAACCGCTCCCGTTCCTGTTAAAATCTATGACTACTATGAGCCAGGTAAAATTTTGCATGGTGTTTCTCATTTGAAAGTGTGTACACCCAAAAAGTCTTAAATTGCTTTTGCCAAAAACAAATACCTTATCATTTATAGCCTTTGAAGCCACACGTTTCTACAATGTGAGTGAAAACAGCCCACTAGCCAGAGAGCTTTGTGATGGTCTAACCTGCAATGAAGTGGAGAGCTCAGCTACCCAGTGGACTGGTATGTTTGTGGAGTGTTTTGATGGAAGATGTAAGTATGGCACACCAGCATTGTCCTATCTGAACTGGGCACCCTGGTGGTATAGGCCTTTCTTTGACAACAAAGAGTCGGTCTTTCTATTCTGAAAACAAATATTTGTCTTGTAGCAACAATGCCACCTGATCGGACCTGCAATAACACTTTTATTTTTTATACATAAGGGAAGATTAACATAGGTAGTGAAAACATTTAATGCAAACAAAACAACAAGCCCTCATTTTTCTAATTTGAGCAGTATAAGCACCTTCCATCACATTAATTCTAATCATTGTGCCAGCATTTGTAATGTCTTCTACAAGGTAGTATATTACATTATATTATTGTTGAAGTCAGCAACTAATAAAACAAAAAAGGCCTCCTAATATGATTAAGAAATACACAAAAAATATGTGTTGCATTGTATGTTATTAAACCATATTTGTAATGTTTGAAATTGTTCGCATAAATCAAATTTTGTTTATGTAATATTAAAAAGGGATAGCACTCCAGGCCATCAGAGTTTATAATATTTGAATCTTGGTTTTGTTAGAAGGGGTGGAGTCCCAAGGCCACAAACTCTTTTTTTCTCAAGGGAGATATTAAAAATGAAAGACTGAGCTGTGTACTACTATACATTTTTATATAATGAAGTAAATATTTACAAAATAAAAGTTAAATCCATCCTTCTTCCCAAATTATGAACATTTTTCAAAAAAACAAATGGACAAACAAATGAAAGTGCCGAGGAAATTTGGACAAACAAATGAAAGTGCAGAGGAAAGGTTTAATTACAAGTAGAATAAGATAATTAAAATGTGTTCACTGTAAACTGTTTACAAATACAGAACTACAGTACATGCTAATTAATAAAACAGCAGTCAAATGTAACTTGTATACTGAATGTTGATCATTATGACCTGAATGTTTGTTGAACTCTAGTAGCATGGTACTGCGGCAGCTGTTGCATGACTTCTTGTAGCCATTGTTTGTAGCTCAAATAATTATGAGTTCTGTATTGTCTTTTTGCACGTTGTCCCTTTTTCATCCAGCTGACAAGTGCATACATCTCAAAACAGGTGACAAAAAAAAAAACCAGTCAAATAATGCAGAAAAATAACAGCTTGACTTTTAATGCTCATGTAACACCATGTATACAGACATCTGCAGAGAGAAACTGCACATCATCATCATCGTTATCATCATCATCACCAGAACAAGAATATCTGATCTAAAAGTAAAGTCCCAAATATGTTGTCTATTGATGCATTCTTTGTTGTTCAGCTGTATTCAGACAATTTAGTTCAGAGATACAACAAGAAATTCTGAAAAGAAGCTCAATCTTAAAATATAGAAAATGATTTATAGTAGGCAACAGATTGTGATAGCCATTCTTTATAGTCTTATTCAGATATTTTTTAAAAATATTAGCTCAATAAAGAATGCTGTGGACATAAATGCCCCTTGTTGTTCTTTCTTTTCTTTGTAACAATATAGCTTGTCTTTTCATATATAATAGATCTTGTGCTTTACCTTCATGTTGTTTTGTAGTTTGTTTATGGATATTTACACTTCCAAATAACTTTGTTATTCAGTCTGTAAAAAAATATTTCCTAGTTTAAGCTTAAATAGTTTTGTGTGTAAATACATTTTTCCTCTATAGATAAATACATAATTGTAGGATTAATCACAGTGATGTAGTCATTATTTATTATCATTGGTGGGATTGTCCATTCAGAGAGCTAGTTAAGATATCCTGAAGCAGTATTAGAAATTTTGAATTTGAAAAAAAAATGTTGCATATTTTTTAAAATTAATCTCTTTCTGATATGTGACCAGTATTTTATCTGAATCCCAAAAGAGTGAAGGAACATTTTTAATGACACTTCTGTACAGAAACTTGTATGCTTTAAACAGTCATTCATAATTGTAGCCTAAAAATTGAAACCAGTACATAAGAACACATGAGAGACTGAGGCAATCTCATGTGCAGTGGTGAGTCACTCAGTACATCATTCTCACCTCTGAAGGAATGCAGACTTCCAGGCTGTAATGGACTCCTGGGAATTATCACATTAAAAGAAATATGATGGGCTTTTCATTGAGGTCCTAAATTAAAAACAGAGCATATGGAAGGTGGTTCTGCAGGTCAGTGGTCATCGTGAACTCATTGCTACAGGCAACAGTAAAGTTAAAAATGCAAATCAAATGAGGAAAATTGGTGCATGGGGAGATGAAAAAACACACTACAAAAGTGTGTATTCAGAACAGACTGAGCCAAGTGAACTTTTGCCAAATTAGGCCTAGGAGAGATGTAATTGGGTCACATTGCCCCATGATGAGGCAATCAATATGTGATGGTTTCTTTTTTCTTTTTCCTTATTCTTCCCTGGGTAGGATTCATGCAGTCAGGTATTTGCAATAACGTTTTTGGCTGCTTGGAGACAGAGGAACAATTTGAGCAGTGCACATGTTACCGAGATTGCGGCTACGATGGCGAACCAGTGTGTGCTTCGGATGGTGTGGTCTACCAAAACCAGTGCCAAATGGAAGTGGCAGCATGTCGCAATACCACCCACATTGAACAAGTGCCTATGTCGAGATGTCCATCCCGTATGTTCACATCTATTTCTCTCCCTCCCCCTCTTTCTCTCTCTCTCTGCCCTTTTCCATACAAAAGCTGAATGATTTCGGACACTGGCAGAATTAGTCTATTTGTAGTTATTTATGTGTTTTTTACAATATTCCTTAGCAGAGACGTTTTTCTGTTGTATGCTTGTTTCTCTACTCTTGTGAAATGCTTATATAAAACTCGAAACATATAGAAACATTGTCAAACCCACTTAATTAAATTCAGGCTTGCAGGGGGACAGAATTTATGCTGGCAACATCGGGTGCAACATTGTACTCATCAACTAATCCCAGAGGGGACAACAGTCCAATCCAAGTTCCATTCATGCACATTTTTAGGGACATAAAGCTGTGTAGATTAGTGTGTTATTATAGTCAAAATGTACTCCATTTTGTAGCTTTCATAAATAACATTAAATAAGAAAATAACATTACATTAATAAATTAATTTTGTATTTTTATAAAGTCTAATAATATATTAATGGATTTGTAAAGTTGAGAAAATGCAAAACTTCATACAAAGTTAATATTGTTGATTTTAACATAGGTTAAACACCAAGGTTTAACAAGGTTTACATCATGCATCCAAAAGAAGGTATCTCACATTCAAAGTTGTCTACTTTCATTACAGTCATATGAAAAAGTTTGGGAACCCCTCTTAATTCTTTGGATTTTTGTTTATCACTGGCTGAGCTTTCAAAGTAGCAACTTCCTTTTAATATATGACATGCCTTATGGAAACAATAGTATTTCAGCAGTGACATTAAGTTTATTGGATTAACAGAAAATGTGCAATATGCATCATAACAAAATTAGACAGGTGCATAAATTTGAGATATTACATCAATACTTAGTTGAGCCTCCTTTTGCAAATATAACAGCCTCTAGATGCCTTTGATGAGTGTCTGGATTCTGGATGGAGGTATTTTGGACCATTCTTCCATACAAAATCTCTTCAATTCAGTTAAATTTGAAGGTTGCCGAGCATGGACAGCCTGCTTCAAATCATCCCATAGATTTTCGATGATATTCAAGTCAGTCGATTGTGATGGCCATTCCAGAACATTGTACTTCTCCCTCTGCATGAATGCCTTTGTAGATTTCAAACTGTGTTTTGGGTCATTGTCTTGTTGGAATATCCAGCCCCTGCGTAACTTCAACTTTGTGACTGATGCTTGAACATTATCCTGAAGAAATTGTTGATATTGAGTTGAATTCATCCAACCCTCGACTTTAACAAGGGCCCCAGTCCCTGAACTAGCCACACAGCCCCACAGCATGATGGAACCTTCACAAAATTTGACAGTAGGTAGCAGGTGTTTTTCTTGGAATGCGGTGTTCTTCTTCCACCATGCAAAGTGCTTTTTGTTATGACCAAATAACTCTTTGTCTCATCAGTCCAAAGCACTTTGTTCCAAAATGAATCTGGCTTGTCTAAATGAGCATTTGCATACAACAAGCGACTCTGTTTGTGGTGTGAGTGCAGAAAGGGCTTCTTTCTCATCACCCTGCCATACAGATGTTCTTTGTGTAAATTGCGCTGAATTGTAGAACGATGTACAGATACACCATCTGCCAGCAAGATGTTCTTGCAGGTCATGGAGGTGATCTATGGGTTGTCTGTAAGCATTCCCACAATCCTGCGCATATGCCGCTCCTGTATTTTTCTTGGCCTGCCAGACCTGGGTTTAACAGCAACTGTGCCTGTGGCCTTCCATTTCCTGATTACATTCCTTACAGTTGAAACTGACAGTTTAAACCTCTGATAGCTTTTTGTAGCCTTACAGTTGAAACTGACAGTTTAAACCTCTGATTGCTTTTTGTAGCCTTCCCCTAAACCATGATACTGAACAATCTTTGTTTTCAGATCTTTTGAGAGTTGCTTTGAGGATCCCATGCTGTCATTCTTCAGAAGAGAGTCAAAGGGAAGCACAACTTGCAATTGACCACCTTAAATACCGTTTCTCATGATTGGACACACCTGTCTATGAAGTTCAAGGCTTAACGAGCTAATCTAACCAATTTGGTGTTGCAAGTAATCAGCATTGAGTAGTGACATGCATTCAAATCAGCAGAATTACAAGAAGACCCAAATTTTTGCACAGCCAGTTTTTCACATTTGATTTAATTTCATATAAATAACAACAACAACATTTATTTATATAGCACATTTTCATACAAAAAGTAGCTCAAAGTGCTTTACATAATGAAGAAAAGAAAAATAAAAGACAAAATAAGAAATTAAAATAAGACAACATTAGTTAACATAGAAAAGGAGTAAGGTCCAATGGCTAGGGTGGACAGAAAAAAACAAAAAAAAACTCCAGATGGCTGGAGAAAAAAATAATATCTGCAGGGGTTCCAGGCCACGAGACTGCCCAGTACCCACTGGGCATTCTACCTAATATAAATGATATAGTCCTTTTTGTGGTTAGGGTTCTCACAGAGTCACTTGATGCTGATGGTCATACAGACTTCTGGCTTTTAATCCAACCATCATTGTTGGAACATCACGGTGCTTTGAGTTTGCGCCACCACCAAAAGGACACCGGAAAAGGAAACAGAAGTGAGGGTAGGGGTTAGTACAGATTTTAGAGTCACCATGAATAGTTATTATAATGAATTGGATATACTGTACAGAGTATCAGGATTTAAATTACAGTGAAGTTATGAGAAGGCCATGTTAAAATAATGTGTTTTCAGCAGTTTTTTTAAAGTGCTCCACTGTATTACCTGGCGAATTCCTATTGGCAGGCTATTCCAGATTTTAGGTGCATAACAGCAGAAGGCAGCCTCACCACTTCTTTTAAGTTTTGCTCTTGGAATTCTAAAGAGATCTGAGGTTATGATTTGGAATATAAGGTGTCAGACATTCTGAAATATAAGATGGGGCGAGATTATTTAAGGCTTTATAAACCATAAGCAGAATTTTAAAGTCAATCCTGAATGACACAGGTAACCAGTGTAGTGACATCAAAACTGGAGAAATGTGCTCAGATTTTCTTTTCCTGGTAAGGATTCTAGCAGCTGCATTCTGCAGTAGATGCAAACAATTTATGTCTTTTTTGGGTAGTCCTGAGAGGAGTGCATTACAGTAATCTAGTCGACTGAAAACAAAAGTGTGAACTAATTTCTCAGCATCTTTCAATGATATAAGAGTTCTAACTTTTGCTGTGTTTCTTAAGTGAAAAAATGCTGTCTTAGTGATCTGTTTAATATGCGATTTAAAATTTAGATTACAGTCAACAGTTACCCCTAAGCTTTTTACCTCCGTCTTGACTTTTAATCCTAATTTATCCAGTTTATTTCTAATAGCCTCATTGTATCCATTATTGCCAATCACTAAGATTTCAGTTTTCTCTTTATTTAACTTGAGAAAGTTACTATTCATCCATTCTGTGATATAAGTTAGACATTGTGTTAGTGAATCAAGAGAATCGGGGTCATCAGGAGCTATTGATAAATACAGCTGTGTGTCATCAGCATAGCTGTGGTAGCTCATGTTGTGCCCTGAGATAATCTGACCTAACAGAAGCATGTAGATTGAGAAGAGCAGCGGACCCAGGATAGAGCCTTGTGGAACACCATATAGGATATCGTGTCTTTGAGTTGTAATTACCACAACTAACAAAGAATTTTCTCCCTGCCAGGTAGGATTCAAACCAATTTAAGACACTGCCAGAGAGGCCCACCCATTGACTAAGGCAATTTCTAAGAATATTATGATCAATGGTGTCAAATGCGGCATTCAGATCTAAGAGGATGAGAACAGATAAATGGCCTCTGTCTACATTTACCCGCAAGTCATTTACTACTTTAACAAGTGCAGTTTCTGTGCTATGATTTGTTCTAAAACCTGCTTCACTGTTCAGAAAACACCCCAGTACTCAGGTGTTCCTAGAAAATCTTTTTTGTTGAAAGTACAGTAAATTATTATGCAGGCTGAGAGGGGTTCCCAAACTTTTTCATATGACTGTATATAGAAATGAAATGAAACATTTTTATTAACTAGTTGTTTATGTAATTGATTAATGTAACTCTTAAAAATATAACTTTGGAACTAGCAGAGTCATAGTTGTGAAGGGAGTCAGAGGATGTTCCATTAATTTGTGATACTGAAAGCTCTAACAGGATCAGGTTATAAAAAGCCAGTTTTTCAGCATAATTAGATGAGGTTTCAGATCCTGAAGAGTTACAGTGGCAGCAGCGTTTTATTTCAGCCACTTTCTTAATTAGTAAACAATTACTTGTTTATAATGGAAAAGCCTTCTTTGCCTTAATTATAATGACTTGCTTTGTAAGGTTCTGAGCTGTAAATTGTTTATTTTTCTCTCAACCATCAGCCAAACATGAAAAGCAAGTAAACATATGACCAGTGAACTCAAGTTCAACTGCTGGATGGCATTTTCACTCTCACCAGTTTCTGAATTAGAAGATAATTCTTGCTTTTACTGAAATATTTAATTCTACAGCTAGAAAATGCTTTCAGACTATCAAACCAGATTTTTAAAAACGCTTGAGTTTCTTTTTTTAAGAGCTTTATCCAAATGTTCTGTGAACCAAGCAATATTTTTCAGATCTGCACTTTTTCATTTTAAATATTTTATCAAAACGAATATTGTAAGATGGTGCAAATGTATTCAGGTTAACTGGGAATCTGTTAGCTTGGTTAGCAATTCATTATTGTTCGGCAGCTGAAAGGGAAACAAGAAAGAATAAAGGGTTCAGAATCTTAAATAGCAAGTCATTTAAAATTAAGACAAAATTAGGATGTTCTGTTACCAGTAACAATTGCTTACTAATTAATAAAGAGGCAGGAGCCAAAACATGCAGCCACTGCAGCCCTCTAGGATCTAAGTTTGACACTCCTGACCTAGAGAGCAGATGAAGTTTAGCAGCTGATATAGTAAAGCCTGAAAAGTCTAGAAGTATAAGAATATGTGGCAAAAGATGAATAGGAACTGACGAGGAGGAGAAAGAGGTTAGTGACCAGAAAGCCTGAACATGAGGACAACACTAATACACATGCAGAAGTGACAGATTAGATCTGGGCAGAGGCCCATTAAATATAGCTTACAAGGGGTAAGATATAAACTATGCACAAACTTAATTTGAGAATATTGGCAGTTGTGGCTCTTTGATGTGAATTTAATTATTTTTAAAAATGGTATCCCACCATACAGGGGAGGATAATTTGAGGTCCTGAGACCACTAAGAGATGAGGAGTTGGGGTTTATAATATAATTTAAATAACAGAGGGTAAAGAACTGAGACAGACTTTCTGAGAGAAGAAATGGACCTAGCAGGGAGGATGATAGGGAAATGACTTTCATTTTTAAGGCACTTTCAGTCAAACCCACTATTATAAAATAATAGAACAGTTTTCTGAATCTGCTTTTTCTATTTTTAATCCTCAACAGGGCACATACAGTAATCAACTTAAGATGTACAGTATGTCTTGAAATTAAACTTATGAACCTGGAGAAAAGTCTTGCAGAAATGGAAAGATGATATAAACCTCAAATAGACTGAGACTAAGAACAAAATCAAAAGATTTATATAAACCAGTACTTTATGTAGTATTCATATTTAATGTACTTCATATAAAATTAATTGGATAGAGAAAATCAAGAGATATAAATGTCAAATGAGATAGAGGGTTAAATATACTTTGTTACTGCCACACTAACCTTAATTATTTGGAAATGAATACCAGAAATCCCCACGACCCTGAATTAAAATAGGCAGACATGAGAATGAGATGAATGCCAGAAAGGCTATGTTTACTGAATTCAGGCTTTTAAACATATTATTTTCCTCCAAACATGTTCTCATATTTTATTCTTTATTTATTTGTGTATATATGTAACATACTAAGATTCTGGGTTGTGGAAGGTGTCAGCTAGAGGTGCTCTGCACATCTGCAATGATCTTTTTCATGATTTAGTATTCTCATTTCTGTTTGTCGACTTGTCTGGACTAATTCCCTATAGCATACTAGAAGTACAGTTCACCATTCTTTCAGTTTTTTATGTTTGTATGGCATGCATTAATGTTGCCTTTTATTCCCTAAATAATGCATATCAAACCTCCTAATGCTAGGATGTAGCTTTACTATATTACTTTAGTAGGCCTGCCTTGCCATATTTCCATAATACCACCCTTTCTACAACCTGGATAGAAATGTAACATCAGGTGTATACTGACTGCCTACACACCATTGGCATTAATTGGGCCCCTCAGGTAACTTCTGGTAAGAAAGGCCTTTATAGTTTTTAGAACTGTCCTATCCTATCTTGCTCCCAATTAAAGAATAATCTATCTATCTATGATTAGACCAAAAACAAAAAACACATCAAAACAGGTAGCAAGGGAGATTCGATTTAAAGAAATCCTGATGAATTTTAATAGGAAAACACTAATATGTTAACTACAGTATTATAATACACAGATAGCCAGCAAACAGCAGGTTGGAGAAGCTGTACTTTTACCATCTTATTCAAATATCACTTATAAAAATCAGTCCAATAAACCATTTAGTTATCCTAACTGCTGCCATTTTAACTCAGTTTTGTTTGTATTTGTCTCTGAATACTTACATTTGAAAGAAGTGTCATGTAGCAGCTCACATAGCATTAATATTCCTTGTACAAACTAAAATATGTGCATGTAAATACAAGCTAAACTATATGTAAATGCAGCAAGAAACAGAACCTACATCTGCATGAATAAGCATGCATAAATAACAGTGATGTACTCATTAATATTGGCTGTGCATTAAAACAGATGACTTTATCTTCTGATTTGGGACCCTTAATAGGGACTTCTAAATAATAGCAAAAGTGCTGTTTATAAGCCCCCACCACCAGCAACACTAACAGTTAACATATGTGCTTTTACATTTTCAAACAAGAAAACTTCATGCCTGCACACTGGCAGCTAACAGTGCTGTTTCTGGATTCAAAGCTTCAAGGCCTTTTTTTGTTTTATTTCTCCCTCAACTATACTTAACACACCTGAACATACTTTTGTTTGCTTCCTTTTTTTTTTTTTGCAGTGGAAAATTTGCCTGAAGAAAAAGAACCAGTTACTGTTTCTGTAGAGCGGCATGGTCCAGATGCTCTCCAGACAGGTAACTTTTAAGTTTAATGTGCATTCAAATGTAATAAACGTGGCATAGCAAAATATTAGGACTTTTTATTATTACTTAAAATTTTGTGAAAAACATTAAGACCTAGCATTTTAAACATCAGTCATAGTTAAGACTATCACACATTTTTTACATATGGAACTGAGTTATGAAACCATCTATCTTTAAACTTAACTTATTTCAAGTCAAGTCAAGGATGGAAGTTACAAGCTTGCCTGCATGTCAACTTACTATACCAGGGACTTTAAGGCAAGAGGGAAGAACAAAGAAAACGTTTATTTTTTCTGCTACAGAGCCTAAATAAATAGCTGCTTTCTGTTGTATCCTCAAAACAAAAAAGTTTCATTTATGGTACTATAAATCTGACACACAGAGAGATAAACTGGGTGAGAGTTAGCAGCAGTGATGTTGACTAGCAAATCAACCTCTTCTGTAGTCTCAGATTAAGTGTTGGTCATAAATGAGTAATAGAAATATAAAGCATACTTTCCCCATATACTTGTGAGGTACTGGTTAAGAGACATGTGTTTCATTTGAAAAACCCAAATAAAAGTTCTCTGCAGGGAAACATTTAAAACCACTGTTCTAGCCAATGTAATTTATTGAAACTTTATATAGTACCTTTCATTAATAAGCACATAATAAGCACATAGCAAAGAATGCATTTATAAATATTGTGAAAATGATGTATAAAACAGCATTAAATAAAAACATAAAATACTGTGTAGCCCAAAGTTAAGAGTGATGAAGTCTAAAAAAATACTGCATTACTACTCAACAGTCCTTTGATTAAAATGGTTTCTGTTCAGTTTCTTTTTTAATGAGATTACTTCATAATGTGTATACTGGTCGTATTGTCCTAACTGGTCTACATTTACAAAACAAAAGGTAAAAGGCATAAATCAACAACCACACACACACAATATACGTATGTGTGAACGTCTAAGTAAGATTTAGACAGCCTTTAAGCATATGGCAGGTAGGCTGTAGCAAGTAGTTGGCCATAACCACAGAAAAGTTTTTTCCTGACAACTGAAGACAGCTTAGAATTTTCGGTGAACAGATAAAAGCCACCGCACACTGCCACTCAAAATCGCCATTGCTCCTGGCTATGGCTGGGGTGTTTCCATACAATTAGAATTTTCAGAACAGCTTTTCCTAACTCTGTGATCTGACAGTCTTGAAGACGGCTGTTCCCCTTGGGGGATGGAAGACAGCTGCCGTGTTTCATCTCCCCTCTTATTCAACACCCACTCAAAGAGGAGGCCATCATTAAGGAAACATAAATTAAAATATTTTATAGGTACAAAGACAGCTTTATTATAAGTGCCAATTGGGTGTAAACAAATATTAAATCAAAGCTTTCCTTCCTTTTTAATTTGGCAGCGTTTTGACTGTAGTGTCTGAAGTTGATCCCACCTAAGCTATTGGTAGCTGTCCAGACATGCAAGCTGCAACCATGTAGTAATATCAAAGCACAGATCCTTTAGTCTGTTTCTTTACTAAGCTTTGGTAATAGTTTTGTTTGTTTTATTGTTTTTACAGTATTTCTAAACTAAGCTTTGGTAATAGTTTTGTTTGTTCTATTGTTTTTACAGTATTTCTAAATTATATTTAAAAAAGAAAGAAAATTTCTTCGGGTCAGTAGATAAAACTGATTGGATACATAAAAGCAACCTTCAGTGTCTTACTGTTGTTACCAGTTGAGAAAAGTTGAATCACAGAGTGTGCACCTGCATACAGTGGAGGAAACCGAAATGTACAGTGAAGATCAACACATAAAACACGTCACACTGAGATTGTGGGAGCCTGCGACAAACAATGGCCAATCCTCTATAATCTTAGTCTGTTGTTTAGTCAATCACATGATTACTTCAGATATTAATTATTTCCTTTAGAACTAACGGCTTGAAACACTAGAACCTACTAAATATGTAGTTACCAAATGACTAAAAATAAGGCAATGTTCTCATCTTGTTGTTTAACCATTTGTTAACCAATATATTTCTGTTAATGCGTGTTTCTAAAAACATTTCTGTAACTTATTTTATTCGTTTTAATGGATGACCACAACAATGAGTGTGGCTTGGTAAAGATTCTTCTTTCCCTAATGCTCCATTTCTAGAAGCTATGCATGAAACATTTTAGTGTGTCCCCTTGCTTTGTTTCATTGATACTGGCTTATCCTACTTAAAGACCATACTATGTAATATTTTTTATTTGTGAAGGAATCATGCCTTCTATTGCTCCCTTTATAGAGATACATTTAACTAAATTTTAAATGTATCTCTTATGTGCTTGTAACATGTTTGTGTCTCTCCTTTTTCACTTTTAGCAAACATATCCCAGCTCTGTTCTTAAATGATTGAATATCAATTAGTCCATCCATTTTCATTAGTGATCTTGGCTGGTAAAAAAAAAACAAAAACAAAAAAAAAACAAACAACAACATTAATACAGTGTTACTATTTTGTGATTCATCTAGTGTCTCCTCATGCTCCCTTTAAAAACGCTTGATTATAATAATAATAATTCTGTACATTTGTGCTCTTCCTCATACTACAAATTTCTTTGTATTTAAAGACATATGTGTGCCGTTATCTTATGTTCTATAATGCAATCAAGATGTTATGAGGGGATCCATCAAAACTTTCCTGAAAACAGCAATTGTATTTTAGTGCCTTATTGGATTCCTATAGGACAATATAAAATTGAGTAATCTGCATGACAAAAATTTCTGCCTTTTCCTTTTACGTTTGTAAGAAATCAGATTATGATGTTACAACTTCCATATTATCTGCATTTGACGATTTTCTGTATTTCCTTTTTTTTTTTTTTTAAACTTAGAAAGCCTTTTATGAAAATGTTACATACAGTCTTGGGTGGTGCTGTGATCAGAACTGCTGCCTTATGGTTCTAGCATTCTGCATTCAAATCTTCACCTGGTTCCAGTCTGCGTAGCATTTACTTCCATGTTCTGTCCATGTCTTTATGGGGTTTATTCCATACACTCTACTTTTTCTCTCACATCCCCAAACAACTGCATGTTAGGTTGATTCCAAAATGGACAAATACGAATGTAGGAAAGTGAACTCTTTGATGAACTGGTGGCAAGTCCAGGTTGTTTCCTGCTTTGTGCCTGATAAAGCCAGGCTAGGCCTGCCATTTCCTTAAAATCAATTAAGAGTGCATCCAGTCTTAACTGTATTTGAAAGTGTTTTCCTTCTTATATGTGTTTCATACAAATCATATTAATCAATAGAATCTGCTTGTGAATTAGCTTGGTATCTCTTATTGCTCCAGTTTTTCAAAGACCAAGTAAAATAGGCATATTTTCTTGAGAAAGATTCCAGTGCCTCCTCTTGTTTGCACCTTGAAAGAGCAGAACATTAATATGTTTGTGAATAACTCTGGTTTGCTAGGATTTACATAGTTGCATGCCTGAAATATGATCTAAGTCGTTTTAAATGATTACTGTGCCTCCTTTTATTTCTCTTCTACAATATTACATAGCAGAGACCTACTGTATCATTGTGTGGTAATTCCTGTATTCAACCTAAATAACTGACCAGTGGCAAACAAGAAATGAATCAGACTTTTTTGACAGAGCCATGTTTCTTGTTAAGCAGGAAACAGTCACACAAGTAGCCAATTTTACCAATGGTGAAGTTTCTTTTAATTAATTGCCTAGATTAGCACAACAGTTTTCTGCATCATTTTCAGGATAAGGGTGTTTTGCACACATGAACAGAGCAATAAAAGGCACAGAAATATTTCATACAGATAAGCAAATATAATTAAATTAGTCTCAAGGAAATAAAATCGGCAGAATCCCTCACACATCTTTAGACACCTAACACTTTCATTGAAAATACATTTGATCTTTTATTTTATGCTGTTTAAGTTTAAATGTATAGACAGTGACATCTACAGGCACAAAAGATACAACCTCTGTTCTTTTTTTTTTCTTTCTCAAAGAAAACCTTTTCTGTTTACTATTGGGATTTTTAAAAGGTCAAACACTACAGTTTGTTCACTTTGTAAACAAAAAAGCACATTGTACAAAAAGATGAAAATGGTATCCATTACAACAGACCTGATTTCAGACCACTGTGGTATGCTGATTTAACTGTCACCTTCTATCTGTACTGTAATGAACCACAGAGTTCCTGCAGTGGAGCTGGAATCAAATTTCACTTTGGGCACAAATAAAGTTCTATCTATCTATCTATCTAAAAACAGAATTTTTGATATTTTATAAATCTTATTAGTCTTCTTTTTTCTATTTTCTAACCTAAATGGACACACACATATAACATGCACTCCAGCAAAACAGAGTCCAATTAACCTAACCAGGGCTCTAGGCAGGCATGGTGCAGCTACTAGATCACAACTGCAAGACTTGATTTAAAATCAAGTCTCAGTCATGTTTGTATGGAATGTTTACGGTATGTGTCTATGTGGGATATTACCTAGGTTTTCTTTCCACATCATAAAGTTGTGTTCATTAAATTATGTGGCACTTCTAAATTAGCCCACTGTATGTGAGTGTGGGTGCAATGGGATGTGCCTTGATTACTGATTTGCATCCATGGCTGCCTAGATGAGCATCAATTCTTCACAAACCTGAGCTGGATAACTGTGTTAGAAATGGATGAATGGATGGTTTAACATTTAAAACACTGGACAAAATGAAGGAAAAACAACCAGTAGAATTCTGGGTGAGGTAAGAAGAGAGAGTCATGACTTTGAGGACAAAATATAATAAAAACAATTCTACTGTACTCACCTCTCAATAATGCACCCAATCCCAATTTAATCTTGGACTATGGAAGACATGTATTATAGAGAGTTTTCTTGTCCTACTTTTAATCCTTAAACCAAGAACCAATCAAATATTTTTAGCAAATTGATTAAGATGTAGATGTATGATTTGTTTCTGCATTCACAGCAGAAGAGGAGCCTGGACGACAGACAGAACTGTCTTACTACACCTATGAATATGATGGTGACCCCTTTGTCGCTGAAGGTGAAGGGACTTTTGACTTTGTGGGTGAGAGGGTGCCAGAGACGGAACAAAAAGTAGAAGATGAACCACAAATACTGGAGACACAATATGCTACCACACAGTGGTAATTTCACTTTTACTTTTATCAAAGCTTATACATTATTTATATAAATTGTTTGAGGTGGTTGAGTTCTTCTCAGTTTGCTAAGCATAATTTGATCTTCACATGGTTCCATCCGTAAGGGGCTACCTACAGTACGAGACTCTGAACTACTTCAGGTTAAGGTATTAGACTGTAAATCTGAAAGTTGCTGGGTTAGACTCATCCACTAAGTCAATTTGTAACACTGAGCCAGTGTGTAGTCCAATTGTACAAATATGAGTATGTGCATAATTGCTCAGTATTGCATCAATAAAGTACAGTGCATCCGGAAAGTATTCACAGCGCATCACTTTTTCCACATTTTGTTATGTTACAGCCTTATTCCAAAATGGAATAAATTCATTTTTTTCCTCAGAATTCTACACACAACACCCCATAATGACAACGTGAAAAAAGTTTACTTGAGGTTTTTGCAAATTTATTAAAAATAAAAAAAGTGAGAAATCACATGTACATAAGTATTCACAGCCTTTGCTCAATACTTTGTCAATGCACCTTTGGCAGCAATTACAGCCTCAAGTCTTTTTGAATATGATGCCACAAGCTTGGCACACCTATCCTTGGCCAGTTTCGCCCATTCCTCTTTGCAGCACCTCTCAAGCTCCATCAGGTTGGATGGGAAGCATCATTGCACAGCCATTTTAAGATCTCTCCAGAGATGTTCAATCGGATTCAAGTCTGGGCTCTGGCTGGGCCACTCAAGGACATTCACAGAGTTGTCCTGAAGCCACTCCTTTGATATCTTGGCTGTGTGCTTAGGGTCGTTGTCCTGCTGAAAGATGAACCGTCACCCCAGTCTGAGGTCAAGAGCGCTCTGGAGCAGGTTTTCATCCAGGATGTCTCAGTACATCGCTGCAGTCATCTTTCCCTTTATCCTGACTAGTCTCCCAGTCCCAGTCCCTGCCACCACCATGCTTCACTGTAAGGATGGTATTGGCCTGGTGATGAGCGGTGCCTGGTTTCCTCCAAACGTGACGCCTGGCATTCACACCAAAGAGTTCAATCTTTGTCTCATCAGACCAGAGAATTTTCTTTCTCATGGTCTGAGAGTCCTTCAGGTGCCTTTTGGCAAACTCCAGGCGGGCTGTCATGTGCCTTTTACTAAGGAGTGGCTTCCGTCTAGCCACTCTACCATACAGGCCTGATTGGTGGATTGCTGCAGAGATGGTTGTCCTTCTGGAAGGTTCTCCTCTCTCCACAGAGAACCTCTGGAGCTCTGACAGAGTGACCGTCGGGTTCTTGGTCACCTCCCTGACTAAGGCCCTTCTCCCCCGATCACTCAGTTTAGATGGCCGGCCAGCTCTAGGAAGAGTCCTGGTGGTATCGAACTTCTTCCACTTACGGATGATGGAGGCCACTGTGCTCATTGGGACCTTCAAAGCAGCAGAAATTTTTCTGTAACCTTCCCCAGATTTGTGCCTCAAGACAATCCTGTCTCGGAGGTCTACAGACAATTCCTTTGACTTCATGCTTGGTTTGTGCTCTGACATGAACTGTCAACTGTGGGACCTTATATAGACAGGTGTGTGCCTTTCCAAATCATGTCCAATCAACTGAATTTACCACAGGTGGACTCCAATTAAGCTGCAGAAACATCTCAAGGATGATCAGGGGAAACCGGATGCACCTGAGCTCAATTTCGAGCTTCACGGCAAAGGCTGTGAATACTTGTGTACATGTGCTTTCTCAATTTTTTTATTTTTAATAAATTTGCAAAAATCTCAAGTAAACTTTTTTCACGTTGTCATTATGGGGTGTTGTGTGTAGAATTCTGAGGAAAAAAATGAATTTAATCCATTTTGGAATAAGGCTGTAACATAACAAAATGTGGAAAAAGTGATGCGCTGTGAATACTTTCCAGATGCACTGTACCTTGGAATATTATTAACAATTAAAAGACCCTATATAAAAGTTTATTTATTTGAGAGTAGCTCCTGAATGATATTTACTAGGGAACCTGGAGCTTGACACTACTATAACTTAGGAAGTATATTATAAGATTTTTTCAGAACCTTTGATTAACAGATCACTGACATGGTGGTTAATTAAATGAAATTTTAAAACACAGGCATTGAAAGCCTCTTAACATTTTCCATTTGTTTCTTTCATACACTTACAGAAAAAAATGGATTCAGATGACAAGAAGAACCACTTGTACAGTTTTTTTATATTGAAAAGATGTTGGACTGGCTTAAGTGGAAATTGACGACTATTTATGCATGAGCAAATGTGCAAGTCTGGGAACAGTTGTGGCCTTGTAATGTTTCACCATTGTGGTCCTTTTTTACCTTGTAAGGTGTATTAAGCTACACAAGACACAAAGCTGGTCTATTTGTTACATTTTAATTTGATTTTGATGTAATCTTTAAAAAATGTATTTATGTTTGTAATTATTATGAGCACACTGTTTTATGAAAAAACATGTCTGTAACTGTGATATTTATTTTTTATTAGCTATAGCATTTTTATGTTGTCCTAATTGTTTTTTTGTTACTTAAAGTTCAACCCCACAGTGTTTCTTCAATCATATTTCACCACCTACAAATTATCAAAACAAAGGAATATATGAATGTTCTAGCATAATTGTGGCTTAAAAATATAAGTTGGAAAATCAAACTTCCAGGATATTTTAGTAAAGTGGGAATTCACAAAGAGATATTTATAACCCCAGATGTCCTTAAAACATGCCACACAACATTTCTACTCTAGATGAAAGTAAATCTTTTTTGTGTTTGAAAAAATGATAGAAACAGCACATTATGTATAGGGAATACAGTCCATACCCTTCCTTTTTTATGAAAGTAATAAATAATTTCCAAAGTTATCTAGAAGGAAAATGTAGGAATAAAGACATTCTTCCCTTCCCAGCTTTTTCTAGTTGAAAATTCACAAAGTCTTGAGCAGGATATTAATACAAAATGACATAACAAACCTTCTCCTTGAAGAAAGGAGAACTTCTTCAAAACACTTGCATCATGTTAAAATAAAAAACATTTTTGGCTCAAATTGACCAGGGAAAAAAAAGCTTTATCTCTTCTGTTCTTTTTTTAACAACTTTGTAAGCTTTTTCCTTAAATGTTCTTTCTGACTTTTTGCTCCAGGACACAGTTCTTTTAGCATCCTCAGGTAGGATGACAGTTTTTTTCAGATTGTTTCCTACATTTTGGGGGTGAGCAACTAACCTTGAGATATGATTTGTAAAAAAAAAAAAATCATTTTTCTTGTGTTTCCTGCCAGTGCTTAATACATCAGTCCAAGGGTAACTGTGACGTTTGTTAATGTGGTAGGTAAAAACAAGGGTTTACATTTGGCTGGGATGTTCCTGTGCTGCACTGTGGTACTGGTAGGCAATAAAACTGAATGTAATGCACGGTGGTAGTTACAAGAAAAATATGGCCAATGTTAGAAGTCAATATCCAGTTTTTTGGGAGGAACCAGCACACCCTTTTGTGCTTATTATTTTGTGACTGTTATATAAAACTACATCCATTTTCTCAGGAAATATAAATAAGAACATGTTGTTGCACAATATCTGATGGAATAAGAGCAAAAGGGATGGAAGACAGGTGGTTCTAGAACTTTACATTTATTGAACATTGCAAATTAATATAAAAATTCTAAATCTTGTTGGCTGTTAAAATTGTGCATTGATGTCAGTGACCTCCAAATGGATGGTAGAAGTTTTCCAGACTACAGAAACATTGCACTAGCTCAGCAGGTAAAGTCCCTCTTCTATATAGGAAGAACAACACACACGTTCAAGCTCTCTGAAACTATTTTGTCTACAGGTTTGTAATCTAGATAATCTTTGCACAAGTTCCTTTTATTATGATCTTATTTTTCCTCCTCATCTTATTTGATAATTAGAGAAACATGAATTTTGAAAAATGATAAAGAGATATGTGGTAACAATGACTTTTACTTTTCAGTACATATAGAAAGGAAATCTTGTCACATTGAGACAGTTCCAGTGCTTTTTAAACTGTTCCTTTTCCTTGTCCAATTTTTTTATGACTATCCCACTATAAACCTTTATAATAGGTTACTTTGTTTTCTTATTGTACTGTCTATAATCAGTATGGAGACTTCTCAGCTAACAAGAGCACTTCTGAATGTGTCAAATGCTATAGTGGCATGGAAGTGATAGCCTTCATTGTTTCACAAGGAAGCTGTCAGTTTATGTAATGATGTCCAGAAGAGAAAATATGGTATTCTGATAATTCAACAAAGACAAGAAAAACTCACCAAATCATATGCTTCTGCTGTGTAAACATTTAGTGTAAGATGGGTCTAATTATTTTCAATATGATTGCCATTTTTCATCTCATATTATATTCTGCAGGATCTCAACCAGTCATATTGGACTTCAAAGGTGGTAACATTGCTGAGATCAGAAAGAAAAAGTAATTTGTACTAAATTAATACAATACAAGCTGTGTGGATAAATGTATCCAGGAAATTGCAAATACATGTTTAAGCAAAATGTTATAAATGTGCACTTTTATTTTTGTTTGCTACAAATGTTTTTGTTTTGGGATTTTCTGACATGCAGAAAGGCTGTACATTCTTGTGCTCTGTATTGAACGTGATTAAATGCAGATGTAAAAGTTACACAAAATGGTGTCCAATAAAAATCAGCTGTGGTCTGTTCACTAGGTTGGGGTTCTCGGGACCAGATGCACCACACAGCATTGCACTTGCTCTATTCCATAGTTTCTCATGACTGTGCTCACAGTTCTCGATTCCAAAATGCATAAAATTTGCAATGGAAAAGTTTTTGAAAAAAGAAACTATAAATTATGTGTTTTTCTTTTCTTGTGAAATGTATAGTCTACTTGTTAATTATCGTCTTTTTGAGCTCAGGGGTGTTGATACCTGTTTTGACAGTACTTTGTGAAAGGCAGCAACAAACTCTGGACAGGTGACCTTGCTAATTATCCATCTAATATTTTCACTGACTGAATGATTGATTGCATAAAATTGAAAATCCAGTTGCTAATATCCAGAAGCTTCATTCTGTAGAGTTTAAGGGTATTCTTCAAGCAGCTTGAATATAAAGTTTATATAAGGAATCATCATACATTTATGATACTGAAATGATTATGAGGCTTGGGAGGTTTTGATGTCATAAACAGAACCTTGACTGAAAGAGATTTTAAGATAATATTATTCCAAACTAGCTGATTACCCAGTGGCTTTGCTCACTCAGTGCAAGGGAAAAAAATAAAATGTAGTATTTATAAAATAAGTTTGTTAATTGCCAATTTTATTTTTCAACAAATAAAGAGCATTTACAATAACAGAAATCAATATAAACAACATTATTAACATCTTTATCATATGAGAATATGAATATATAAGAAGCACACTGCAAATAAATAAAAATTATTAAACACTAAAATCTTCTTCTATAATACGCCACCGTGGCTGTTTGTTTGTCTGTCCAGGATTTTAAATCATCTGTAGCTCGCAAACCGTTTCACCTATTGACTTAGTACTAGGGTGTTGTACCATGTTAGCCATTATGAATGTAGAGAAAAGCCAAGCAAAATGACACCTTTTATTGGCTAACTAAAAAGATTACAATATGCAAGCTTTCGAGGCAACTCAGGCCCCTTCTTCAGGCAAGGGTAATCTTGCCTGAAGAAGGGGCCTGAGTTGCCTCGAAAGCTTGCATATTGTAATCTTTTTAGTTAGCCAATAAAAGGTGTCATTTTGCTTGGCTTTTCTCTACCCATTGACTTGAAATTTGGTATACATATACTACGTGGCGTCTACTATCCGCTTTCGGGGAGATGATTTTATCACTCTTTTTATTTTTATTTTATTTTATTGTAGAATCAACTCTCGGCAGCACGCAGCAGGGCGGCAGTGCGCGCATGCATACGGGCTCCATTCTCATTCCATACCACCTTCGCTAATCATTCTTGAGGCAGATTGAAGACTTAAGTGCCAGATTAAGTGAAATGTTAAAGAAAACGTACTAAGTAATTGCAACACAAAAACTAACAATCAGTTTTAACACGAAAAGATAAAAGAGAAGCAGTGGGCCGCTAGGGTGGAGTAAAGATTAGCTGCTCAGGAAGCAGCAAGCACATCAACCTCTGAGCAAACAAATGCTAAACGTACAGAGAAAGAGGATGAATACTATGAATGCTCCAGTCAAGTGTATTCACTGCACGTTATCGTGCAGTACGCCGTTACTGGTATTTTGATAAAAGAATTTGAACAACATATAAGAAGCGTATAAATTATTAAACAGTAAAACATTTAAGAAGTAAAGATACATTGAGTATACTACTGCAGTGCTTTCGGGTATACTACATTTTTTGTTTGCCCATTACGTGCATAAATGTATACATTTTTTGGTGTACCTACCCGAGAACACGCGACATATAACTGACCGTGGGAGAAGCATGGATTTTAAACACGCGTTGAGTTCATCTGCTGGTGTCCCTCGTGGAATAACTGGTAATGTTTGATGAAAATCTCCTGCGAGTAAAACAACAGTACCTCCCATTATTTTGGTAGGATCTCCAAGATCTTGCATTGTTCGGTTCAAGGCTTCATAAGCTCTTTTATGTGCCATGGTGCACTCATCCCAAACTATTATCTTTGAATGTTGCAAGACTTTTGCCTTTCCAGAGCCCTTGCGTATGTTGCAAATTGGATTTTCGTCGTGAGTGAGGTTTAATGGTAATTGCAATGCAAAATGTCCTGTACGGCCTCCATCTAATAATGTAAAAGCGATTCCCGATGACGCTACAGCCAGAGCTATGTCACCATTCGCCCTCTCGGCAAGAATCAGGTTTATTAAGAATGTTTTTCCTGTTCCTCTGTGGTCATACGGAATTTCCGTTTCAAACGCTCATACGTAATTTCCGTTTCAAACACGAAACGAATTTTATATATATAGATAGATGATTCACACAGAGTTATTCCTATATAGTACTTAACAAGTGCTTTCCTGTGAATTGCTTACAAATAAATATGGCCGTGTCCAAACAAATAATAAGTAATTATAGCATAGTATGTAAAAGATAATATTACTGCATTAAACGGTGATATCAAAACTGTGGGAAGGACAATAAAATAATTCAAAAGTCTTCAGTTTAAGCATTAGATTCCCTGTGAATTAAAGCTTAGAGACAAAGTATGGGTGGCAACAATACCTTACTGCTGCCTCATTTGGAGACTGGTGTTTTCCAGCAGGGTTTCATGGCTTCACAGTGGTTAGTATTGCTGCCTCACATCTTCAGGCATTTAATATTTAATTTCTGATCTGGACGCTACATATGCAGGTTTTGTACAGTGCCATTAATCTGCATGTGCTGTCTTAAAGTATTTCAGTTTACTCCAAAGATGTATGGGTTAAATGACACCTTTAAGCTGGAATTTTAGTAAATGTATGTGTGTCAGAATTTTGATATATCTTGTGCTTCTGATTTAGACATATTTTAAAAAGTATGGTAATAAAAATAAAGCTTAAAGTGGAAGACTGATTCAGTGGTCAAACAGGTTAAACTTTAACTGAGTGATGTTAGGACAGGCAAGTCTTGGTTGAATTAGAATATCAATTCAGTGGTATAAACTGGAGCAATAGGGGCTGAAAGCAGAGGTTAGGGAATTACATGATGAGCCATCAAGGTGAAACCAGGCTCTGGACCTCAAGATTATTTGAACTGAGCTATGGCAAGCTGAGCTTCATCAAAACATGTTCCTGATACAAGACGTTTATGACATCTTCCACATCCAACCTCTTCTGGTGGGACAAGGCTGACACTTCAGCATGTTCTCTTTGTGAGAGGTTAGGACACTGCAGCATATTATCTGATGCAGTCCAAACGAATAAGGGGTGTGGGATACTACCGCTAGCACCATAATCAGGTGATGATCAACAGGTGATAGCACATTCCCAGTTCAGGTACTAACACCCAGAATGTCAGTATATGACAGAAGCTTCAGCCACTGTTGAAGGTACCAGCAAAGCATCTAAGGCGAACCTCAAACTCTCAGTTGGAAGTTCACCTGAAGAGGCAGCTCAGATTGTTGGAGTCTATGCGCTTGACCTTGCTGATTCAACAAGGCAGATGGTGATTGAGCTGAAAATTCCTGGGAAGATCAAATGGAGGAGATCTACAAAAGAAAGAGAGCCAAGTACCAGGATTTGGTGGAAAGTGGGCTGCAGGAAGTTTGCTGAGCAATTTCTCTGTAGGGTATTCAGCTCCCTGACCATTATGGATATGTGCAAGAGGAAAGCCATAAGAATAACCACAGAGGCGGCACAGAGGGCCAACCTAAACATCTAATGACATAGACAACATCACTGATGATGCGCGTTAGAAGATATGTTCATTAATCAAACCATTTCTTATCTTCTTATATCTTCTGATTTAAATATATTTTGTAATGTATAGTAACACAAATTAAAACAACCATTTTTATATGTTGGGCTCACTTAAACCAAGTGTAATGAGAAAGAAAATTAACTTAAAATCATAACAGGAAATCAGTCTCAAACATTTTCTTGACTTTGGGGCTCCTGTGGGCTGTGCCTTTTACATGATTGTTAAGCTGGGTGGGTGCAAAAATGGCAGTGGACAAAGAAATTGTTAGCAAACATCTATGATTCCGGGAGACAAGCACTCAAAACCCCTCTCTAGATTCTCAATTATTCTTAGTCCTAATTGCCTAGGGTCAGACATCCTAAACAGAGAAGGTTAGCAAAGTAAAAATATCTAATGATATTGAAAAGAGACATTGGTCTGTTCAAAACAGATCATTCCCTGCTCAATCTTATAGTATAACTAACAGCACCATATTAAAAAAAAAAGACAAGATGCCATATCCTTGATTGTTTATTTGAAAGCTGTCACTTCAGTGCAACAGAAAAGGAGGGCATGTAAATCTTCAACCACTGTCAAAGTGGCAGAAAAGAACCAGCAACATAGTTGTTAACAACAAGTTGATTTAAAAGCCAGGCTACAGTTACGAGCATGCAGGCAACCACACGTAAAGCCTTGTTAAATATTTTATCACCTCATAGGGCTCACGGCTTGGGGTTTAAATTTTCATTGAGTGCTAAGCTTGTGCAGCTCTCCTAGCAACTTCGCATTACAGCTGGGGTCTGCTTTTCAGCACGCCTTTCTTTGACTCTTTCATCACTTTCTAGGGTGAACGTCAAGAGACCCAAGTACAGATCTCGGAGTCTAACGGCAGGGCAAGAGATTAAGGTGGGTAGCATTTAGACTTTTATACATATGGTAATATTCTGGTAAGACCACCTCCAATACGCAAATAAACTAATAAATTAATAAGCTTATCCCCCAATCCTCACAATAATTTTTTTTTCCATGCAAGCAGTGTGACCTATTGGTCACAATTTCAATCCCTGCCTCTCACTTATCCATTGTAACTCTGAATGAGTCATTCAGCCTACCTATCCTCCAAATGTAAAATGTATTTATTTTAAACAATTTAAAAATATTAGTAACATTAGGCTAAATTTATGTAAGCATAAAGCACTGAGGCAGGGTCATTCCTAAAGAAATTGATGGTACTGAATAATTATAAAAGGTAACTTGTTAAATTGCTAAAAGGCATTTCAGCATTTGAAGTCATAGTAAACATAATTTCTCACCACATTTTCAACTGTAACAATATTCTCATATGTATGCTGGAAATATGACCACCCTTTGTGTTCTCCCTTCGTCATTTTCACTTCTATGGGAATGTCACAAGGGTGGTGCTGCTCAAAAAGTGCTTCAAAACAAAAGGCAAAAATGTGCTCTAATAAATAATTTATGAGCACTTCTGAACTCGGATACCACCCGTTTTCCCAGTCCTTTGTCACACGCCACAGGTTAAAATCCATGGATACGGACAACAAATAATCAATACTCACATATATTATCTTTACTCTGATTAGTAAGTTTTCTTGTAATAGAAATAAATTCAATACTAACCAAATCAAAAAGGGCCCTTTCTATCTCTACACATTCTATAAAAGTGAACTCATGTTATGGTGGCTTTCCTAAAACTATACCTCTATCCATTCATTTTCCAAGCCTGCTAAATCCTCAGCAGGATCATGGTGGGCTGGAGCCAATCCTAGCAAGCATTAGGCACTAGGCAGGAGCAAGCCTCTGGGCAGGGCGCCAGTCCATCACAGGATGAACACACTCAGGCCAATTTAGTGCTGCAAACCCATCTAACTTGTCTGTCATTGGACTGTGGGAGGAAACCAGAGCACACGGAGGAAACCCAGGCAGACACAGGTAAAACATGCAAACTACACACAAGGAGGGCCATGAACATGAACAATGGTCTCCTTACTGCGAAGCAGTAGCACTACCAATGCACCACCATAGCCATATATATATATATATATATATATATATATATATATATATATATATAGTTATATACACACAAATATAGTACCTCACCTACTCATGTAAATAATAATTAAACTAAATTTGCAGTCTGGCACTCTCACTTTGTTAAAGCAAAAGGCTTATAAGCACCCACTTTGTCCAAAAATGAAAACAAGTCCAAGATGAACGCATTCTAGTGACATTGTGAAAGGCGATTATATAAATTAAACCTTCATTTGTAATTAACAACTAAGAGACAATGTTCTTCAGTATACATAATCAATTCACTGTATCTATATAAATATGACTAAAAATGGGCTTCACAAGCTTCAAAATGTAATGAAGTAAATTGTTGAACTGTGGGCAATAAGCGCTTAATTTTTTTGGCTTAACAAATGTTTTGGAGTCTGTTCGTATGCCAACAGAAAGTGATATCCCATGCCTTTTTTTTTCCTGGTAAGACATAACCTGTGTAGATGTAGTAATTGTATGCCTGGATGTCTCCAGGGCAACCTTACTTGTATCAGAGGTGCAATATTTCTAATTGAGGACCACAAAACGCATGGGAGTGGGTTGGAGGTGGGGGGAGGGAGTCGGTGGTATTTAGTCATAATGAAGATAAGGTTACATTAGACTCTTTGCTTCTGAAACAGTCCCAGTGGCAATTCAGTGATCAGGTGGCTGCCTAACTAGAGTGGACTTTTGGACAGCATACATCACTGGAGCAGAAAAAAAGGACTTAAAGTCAGGCTCCTCCCTGGGATACTGCTGGACAAAATCAAATCAAAAATTCACAATTAAGAAACAAGCTGATCAAAGAGATGCAGCAGCTGCTGAAGCCATCAGGAGTCCCAACTAGCGGAGGACACACACAAGTTTGATGATCTTTGGTTTGTGTAGAAGACCGAATACTAAGAAGTCCCAGACGTGAAGCATTGCTGCTGCCACACATACATTTTATTCAGCCCTGAAGCTGCCACTGCCCACTGAAGTACTTAAATAACTTTTCCATAAAATCTTTGCTGGGGAGCTGGAGTGGATATTTAGTGCATTTGTACCTACAATTCTCTTGGTTTCCATTATCTGGACTGATCATTCCTGAAGCCTTTCAAGCACTCCTGAAGTTGAATCACATCATTTGGCAGGAGAAAGCTTCGTTCGTGACAAGGATAGCAAACAAGATGACAGATGCACAAAGAAAATACCCAGTAATTGCTGCCCGAGAAAGAGGTAAGGCTACTATACCAAAATGTTAACTTTTGTTTCATTTCTATATTTTATGTTTACATTTATACATTTGCAGCAGTCACAAATGCACTGTGATCTTACATCTCCAAAGACATGGGTTTAAATCCCTGCATAAACATATTAAGTCTGCACATTTTTTATGAGGTTTTCTTGTGTACCCAGTTTTCCTTCCATTTCGCAAAGGCATGCGATCTGGAATGACTAGTAATTTTCACACCGATCCTGTATGAGTGAGTCTGGTTCTGTTAGTGAACATGGTCTGCAAAGGACTGCCATATACTCAGTGCTAATGGGAATGGTTTTGGCCCCCTAAAACACTTTCAAGAATAAATAAATGAATGACTTTATATGCCTTTATTTAGCTCATAGTTATCTAAATGAAAGCTAAAGTCAGTATCCTATCATCTTAAGATATGAGCACATTTAATGCAAGTGAATCAATCATAAATTATTCAAGTGATCACATACAGCAGTGGTCCCCAACCTTTTTGACAGCAAGGACCACTTTATTAGATGCAAATTTTTCCACGGACCGGTCGGGGGGGGCGGAGTGGGGGGGGCAGTTTTATACACAATTTACATAACATTTCTATTATTATTAAGTTACTAAGCAGTTCGCATACGTTTGCAACCTGAGATTTTTCTTCTTTTTTTGCATATAACAAAGACATATGCTTTGCATTTGCCATTCCAACAGATTGCACATCACAAACATTAACACTGCTATCGTTTTTTTCATGTCTGCCGTTTCTATAGGAGGGTGACAATGAGTTAAATTCCAATGGATGTTTTTCAAATGTTGACAAGCAATAAGCAAAAGGTATCACTGAAAACCACAGAAAACAAAAACAGCAAAAAAAAAAAAACAGTACGAGGAAAGTTCGAAGAAAGAATTTTTTTTACAATGTTTCTGTTTGGGGATCATTGTGCAAACGTGCACATCTGAGCTGCGACCACAGATCTAACTGCTCTGTGGATGATTCATTCAGGCATTTCAAGGTCACTTCGTTGTAATGAAAGCATCTGCTGAATGTACTTCGTAGTAACGCGATTTCTATAGACTCGTGTCATATGGGGAAACTGTCGGGACCGTAACAATACTTTGTTGTAATACTCTCTCACCTCGGTTTCTCTCCTCTCTCTGTGCCGCTGCAAAGCCCTGCCCGCCAAGCGTTCTGAAAAGTCTGACTGAGTCTCCGTTGCCGGCAGTTCTCTCGCAGCCCGGCTGTCAGACGGCTGCGGCCCGGTAGTGGGTCGCGGACCGGTGGTTGGGGAGTATACAGTATATAAAAAGAACAGAACTTAAACCTGTTTATTTTTGGAAGGTTAGCCATTCACAAAAATTAGACAAACTTTGAAATAAGATAGCTGCTCTTCATATTCTATACACAAACTTAAAACTCTGGATGCTGGAGGTCACAGATGTTATATACAAATTCCATAATCCCTTTCTTTTGATTAGCCTGAAACATTAATGTGTTAAAGTTCTCAATCCTGGAAATAGGCACTTTGCCCTCATCAGTTTGAAACTGGCTAGTGAGACTGTAGTGGAGACTAAACCAGCAACCTTTTAGCTTACAAACCAAAACCTTAGACATGAGGGGACTGAACTTTTTTCCAAGGTACTGTATTATTAGTACTATTATTCTTAACTGGGCACAGTCTGTTATATTCTTCCTTTGAGCTACTTGAGAATCAAAGCACTACAATATTCCTAAGAGAAAACATATTTCTTTAAAACACCTCCATAACAGATTATAGTACTTGAAGACTCAAATTACAAATACAATACACTGCATCATAATACAGTATAAGGATCTAAAGTTGCTTCCTTTTAAAATAAATCAAAAAGAGGTATATGACAAATGATATCAAAAGGTTCTGTACTTTTTAGTGATTAAGCAGAAAATATTTGAATATTGCCCTTCTTTTGTCACTAGGGCCTGGACCAGGTAGATACAGCTTACCCCCTACAATGGGAATTGTGGGTCATGACCTCACCAAGATTGCTGGACCAGCTTACACCTTTCATGGGCACGCAAGCAATTCAAGTAAGTCTCCACGTACTGGGGAGAAGATAATTTTCATGTCAAAATCTATTTTTACTGTGGACATGTTTTTCTCTTTCTTATGGAGCTTTATTGAACCACTTTAAACCAAATACACAGCACATCATTGCATGTTTACAGTAGACAAATTCAAATGAATGTAGGACATCTTCATGTCTAGACAATTCTGCCTGACTGTACAGAAATCCAAAAATTATGTATTGCCTATTTCCACTTTCAATTGGGATAAAAATGACCATTGGCAGGAGCTACCTGCCAAAGATGTCAATGTCAACTTATTTATAGAGCACATTTAAAACAACATCATTAATGCTACAGACAAACATTAAAAAGTACAATGAACATCCATATTACTAACCGAGAATGGTAAACCGGATGGCATGGACGCAGGTACACGGCGATGGGACCATGAGACGTACTGCGCAGGCGCTTACAGCACGCGTCTCATAAACCGCACGCGAAGTCGTATCCACCGCGCACGAAGGAGTCACGGCCCAAAAACGAAAGAGCTCAACTGACGTGAATGAGAAATGAAGCAACAACGCGCCCATGGCTAACGACTACCAACACAGCCACACAAAAAAGAAGACTCTGCGCTGTAGCCCAGATTCAAATGGAAGAGGCTACGGAGGCCCCACGGGTCCATAAAGTACGGAAGGCGCAGGTGTCACCGCCATATTGTGAGTGGCACTACTGCGGAGTGAAGGCACAGGCGTCACCGCCATATTGTGAGTGGCACTACTGCGGAGTGAAGTTAGGAATAATGTGCTGCTTGGGATTGTACAGACCGCTGAACGCTTTACACCAAATTGAAACACAATACAGCTCAACGATACAAACACGAGCCCACCTAGATAACATCAATGAACGCAGGCGCCTACAACGCGCGTCTGAAACTACGGAAGCAAAGCAGGCACGGCTCCAAGACGAACGAGCTCGACTAATGTATTTCAGGATACCCAACGCCGGGGGTAGGCGAGCGAAGCGAGCAGGGGGCGGAGCCCCCCTTGTAAATAAAATAAACAGAAATAAAAGTACAATAAAACAAAATAAAGCCAGCAGTGAGTTAAAAAAAGAAAGAAGATGACTAAAAGTAGGGAAACCATCAGTATTAGTGAATGTCACTGAAAGCTAGAGAAAAGAAATACACCATCAGTTTAGTTTTAAACGGTTCAATTAAAGGTGACTCCTTAATGTAATGAGGTAAAGAATTCCACAGACAAGGTGTAGCAATTGCAAAAGTCCTGGCCCCCCTAGATGTACACTTAATACGGGGACCATAAGAGATAACTGACTGATAGATCGAAGTTCTCTGGATAGCTTTTGTAAAACAATCATTCAGAAAAATAGGCAGGAGCATACCCATGTAATGATTTAAAAACTAACAACAAAATTTTAAAGTCAATTCTGAAACTAACAGGCAGCCAGTGTAAAGAACCTAATATTGGAGAAACAGAATCAAACTTTCTTGGCCCAACCAAAAAACGAGCAACAGCATTCTGACCCAACTGCAACCTGCGGTATCAGGGATTTGTTAATCCCAGAATACAATGAGTTGCAGTTATCAACCCAAGAAAAGATAAAAGCATGAGTTGCTTTCTCAAGATCCCTAGGAGATAATAAAGGTTTGACCTTAGCTAAAAGACGAAGCTAGAAAAGATGCTAGAGATGAAAGATGTAGCAAGGTTCAAATAGCACAAAGCCTCTTAAAAACATATACAAAGTATAAACACTGCAGTACTCATGAAGGTCGAGCAGGGGGCTTTCATTATCTGGTCTTGTAAGAAGATATGACCTAATACATACTTTCCTTCTTAATCATATTCCAAAACTCATAAAAAATGATACAATCCTCTGTTAACATTTTCTTCAGAAATTCGGCTTGCAAATATTCTGATTATATGCAATTTGAACGATTTTTCAAAGTAAAAATGCACAGGTGGCTTATGTTTTCCCCTACTGCAGAAATTCAGTTTTGGTATGAAATTCATCCACCCCGCTAAGTAGTCAGCAGGTTTTCCACAGCATTTTGAGTACAGGTCAGCTTAAGGAAAAACACATTTTCTTAATATTGCATATTAAATAAAGTCTATTGGTAGCCACTGATCATCACTTAGTTTTCTGCTGGATTTTCAATTGTGGCTAGACGTGAGAACTATCTAGGTGCGCAAGACCCCATTACAATACCTACACATCATCAGGCCTAAGTAAAGTAGGCTGAGGTTTAGAGATTCCTGATATATAATCTAAATGGTACAGAGACTGATGTTTTTCCTTTAGCTGATCAATCCATAATATACAAAGGTTTTCCATTTGGTAATTAACTGCATTTGGTGTAGGTCAAGAACATGTGCCTGAATAATGTCTTATGTTAAAATTGTGTTTCCATGTAGACCATGTTCCGTTTAGATTATTAAACTTCATAATCCGATAACCTAATAAGAAAATTGGTACCATATTGGGACCCAAATAAAGGTTTATTACCATAATGGCAGAAGAGCCATATATAAGCCAATAACAATGGCCATATAACAGAAAAGAGTAAACGTTTCCATTCAAGCATTTTTCTCACACAAATATTGCTATAGCAGAAAAGTGGAAAACAAATATATTCATAATAAAACATTAATTAACATTAAAAACGAGGAATGGATTCCTGAAGTATATCATTGCCAGTGTAAATGATTAGTGGGAGATTTAATAAAGCTGTGAGAAAGAAAGAAATTCTTCTTTACTAAAACCTAGCACACTATCTATATTATTTATAGTGTCTTTGTTTTATGGTATACGTGTGTTCACATAAAGACATATGAGTAATATAATTAGGTGTGAGATGTCTTTATGTTAGTATGGGTCTAGGGGTGGGTGTGTTTGCATTGTATGATGTGGGAAGTGTGGTTTTATTAAACTAAAGTGTTTTGCAATGAGGCACCATACTGGAGAGACTTTCCAATTTCATTGTACCTAAATAGAGTGACAATAAAGGCATTCTTATTCTATTATTATTCGTTATTACAGTTGTGGCACGAAGATATGATGATTTTTGAAAGGATAACTTGACTCATGGTGCCAGACAGTAATAAAGTAGTCAAAAAATAATTAAGTACTTCACTTTATTTACATTGTTTTAAATAACATTTGTTTAAGTAAGGTTTTCATTATGAGTAACAATAACAATACATTCTCCTAAATGAGTTTGCAAATTGTTCAGTATATTCTGGTTTGCATTTGACAGTTCACTGCATTGAGTAAAAAAAGTTTAGTCATGTAGTTAAATTACTCCTAAAAAATTTTGCACTGTTTGCATTTTATACAGGTATAGTATAAATTTTGGTTTGGTTTGAAATGTTTAATGCTTCCAACTGACATTGCACTGAATGCTGTAGGCTCCACTCTAAAGCCTGTCTATATGTGGGATAGGATAAATCCTAAATAAGAATTAGCAAACAGTTCTATCTGTAATGTTTAATGCCAGCAATGACTGACATCATGCCAAATGCAGATGGCTCCGCTTTATGGCCTGTCTCATCCTATTTGTTATTTTCTGGTGTTCTCACAGTTGTCACTGGTCCAACAAAAATATCCATCACATTATGACTGGACTGAAATGTATTCAGCATTTCAAACGAACACTAAGATCTTTTATCCTAGTAGTTTTTCAGTGTCATTTCCTCATCTCCCCCAGTTTCTTATATGTGTTTTTGCTTCTCAGTCATCTCAGTCTGATTGTTTTACAGGCTGTGACACATAAAAACAAATGCTCTCTCTCTCTGATGCATCAATGACATTGTTTTTTAGGTTATGTCTCAGATCACATGCTACAGCAATAAAATATTATGCCAAATAGAGGGCAATATATCACTCTCCACTTGGCTAATTTTACTACACAATCATGTGCTATGGAATCCCATCATAACCATGTGTTTAAGAAACACTGATCTACATATTGCAAAACATTTCATAGCTTTTCATCTGGCACTCCCTGCTCTCCCAACCCAAACTGCCAACAGGCAATCTAATGTATGATATTTATTCTGGAACAACTGACAGAAGCCCGTAATTGCACTACCATGATACACTGTTAGCTAGGCTGCAACAATCAGCTGCTGCAATTTCCCTAAACTGGAGTTGGTGATGCAGATCACATGTCAACATCTCTACTGACAGCAGGTCAGTCTGCACCTGTTGTAGAATGAGCAGAAGACTAACAAAGACATTTTGGTGTTATTGATTGGAGTCAGTGCTTTCATCTTAAGGAAACCCCATCTACTATCACTGACCCACTGCTCACAGGCAGCGGAAACCCATTGGGTAAACAATAATGTCAAGCCAAAGCCAAAATCAGTGAACAAGATAAACCCATCAAACCATCATAGAATATTTGATAGATGATCTCTCATAATTGTAAAAAAAAATGAAGAAATAAGAGACTTAATAGTAGATCAAGTACAAAAAACATTGAATTAACAAAATTAATTTGAGGGGACAAGTTGGTTTTAAGAATTTCCAATCTGATGTACAATAAAAAGAGAGAAGAAGCACCAGTTAGTAAACCTGAACCTCCTGAATGAGGCAAAAGTTGACAGTTATAAGCTCCTGGACAACAGCACAGATATCTAACCCTGGATATTATCTTAAAAACCTTATGTAAGGAATGAGAAGGTCCACCTATTCTCTTTAACTTTTGAATTGCTGTCCTTTTATTTATAATTTTCATCAATTAATATGCGTTGCATGCTGATCCCTCTGCTTTACTGCTTTTTCACCTATGACTATGTGGCTAAGTACATCTACAACACTATCCTCAAGTTTTCTGGCAACACCAATGTCATTTGTCTGATCAACAGAGACAATGAGACAATGTAAACAGGAGGTCAAACTCAAAGCTGAATGGTGCCTGGACAATAACCTCGCCATCAGCATTACCAAAACTAAGGTGTTGATCATGGACTTCCACAAGCAGATGAAAAAAACACCCCCATTTATAGAGATGTTGTGCAGTGGTCAATAACTTTAGGTTCCTCTGGGTTTCCCTCACTGATGGTCTTAAATAGCAATGTCACACTGTAGCTATGGTGAAGAAGGTCCACCAATGTCTCTACTTCCTCAATAATCTGTCTGTCACCCACAACCTTGACCAGCTTCTACAGGTGTGCTGTTAAGCCCATCCTTGGTATGGCAGCTGCTCAGCTTAGGACCATAGAGCTCACCAGCATGTAGTGAAAACAGCACAACAGATCAAAGGCACACATCTCCCTGCGATCCAAGACATCTACACCACTTTACATATATATCAACACAATTAGAGATTCCTAACACCACTTCTGAGCATTCATGTTATTGCCACAATTTCCTCAGATGATGTTTCTAGCCAGGGCTTGAATATTGAATCAGTTCAGTTACTAAGTGACTATAGTCTGGATGATTGTAGTTGGTAAGCATTTCAGCAGAGAAAGAATTAAAAAAATAGAAGGTGAGAGCTGAAAGAGAAAAATAGAAAAGAAAAAGAAGAAGAAGTTGACCAACCACTCAATCTAACAGACAGCAGGGTTACAGCTTTGTTTATTGTGCTTATTTTCTGCATCTTGTGTCTTCATTATCCTATATCCTTCTGTTATTACTATTTTGTTAAATGAACCCATTATTGTATACTTTGTTCTCCTTAACATATGAATTTGGGGGTAACCTGAAAAGTGCCCCATAATATTGACAACAATTTGATATATCATCAAATCATTTATAGTGCCTATAAAACGCAATCAACCTCTTAAAATAAGTATGGCTTATTGACACTGATCAACAGAAAAAAGCCTCTTTAATGTCAAAGTGAAAACAAATTTTCTTCAAACTGCTGCAGGGCACGCTGTGTGATGTAGTGGTTAAGGCTTTGCACATTAAAGCCTTAGGTTGTGGGGTCAAATCTTGCTACTGACACTGTGTGACTGTGAGCAGGTCACTTTATCTGTCAGCTCCAACTGGAAAAACAAAAGAAATGTAAACAATTGTATCTCAAATGTTATAAATTGCCTGAGATAAAGGTGACAGCTAAATAAGTAAATGTGATTAACTACAAATATAAAACACACAATATTTACTCACTTAAGTAATCAGTGCCTTTTTATATGACACACCTAAATCGTTATTTGTACTGCAAATTTGTTTTAGAAGTCACATACGGTAATTACTTAAATAGAGATCACCTGTCTGCAGTCAAGGGATTTTACTTTCTTGTAGTATAGATGACCCAATTTCTGAAAGGTCCAACTTGTGGTGTGTCAGTATTGTGATCTAACACGGGGTGGGCAAAGTCGATCCTGGAGGGCTGCAGTAGATGCAGGTTTTTGTTTCAACCCAGTTGCTTAATTAGATAGATAGATAGATAGATAGATAGATAGATAGATAGATAGATAGATAGATAGATAGATAGATAGATAGATAGATAGATAGATAGATAGATAGATAGATAGATAGATAGATAGATAGATAGATAGATAGATAGATATTTATTGTCATTGTCACTTTTTACAAAGGAACAACAAAATTGAAGGTGCAGTCGACTCAGTGTGAGGAATAAGACTTAAAAAGACAAAAAGACAAGAAGAGAGAAAATAACAAACCGAATCGTAATAAAAGTACTTTACAAAATATACAAATTGCACTTGTTGACTTAAGGTATATATTGCACATTGGTAGAATGATATGGAGCAGTTTTATTCTGAGTTCAGAGCCATGATTGCTTTTGGATAAAAGCTGTTTTTAAGGCGGTTTGTCCTGGTTTTCTCTGTATCTCTTGGCCGATGGTAAAAGCTGGAAGAGGCAATGACCGGGATGTGATGAATCCTGTGAAATGTCTATTGCTTTTTTGCGGCATCGGGAGGTGTAGATTTGTTCCAGAGTGGGGAGGGTACAACCAATTGTTCTCTCCGCTGTCCCGACGACCCTGTGGAGCGCTTTCTTTTCTGAGGAAGTGCAGCTGCCGTACCACACACACAGTCCGTACGTGAGCACACTCTCGATGGAACATTGATAAAAATCAAGGAGCAGATTTTTTGGGAGATGGTTCTTTCTGAGAATTCTCAGAAAATACAGTCTCTGCTGCACCTTCTTCAGCAGCTCCTTGGTGTTTGCGCTACAGGTCAGGTCGTCCTCCAGCTCAATACCCAGAAACCTGAACACCGGGACCCTCTCCACACAGGCCCCGCAAATGATGAGTGGCTGGATGTCAGTTTTGTTTTTTCTAAATTCAATAACAAGCTCCTTCGTTTTTTTGGTGTTGAGGAGCAGGTTATTGACTGTGCACCACTCTGACAGCCGCTCCACCTCGTCCCTGTATGCCAGCTCACCCTCCTTGCCCGAGATGAGTCCGACCACCGTCGTGTCATCCGCGAACTTTATAATCTTGTTGCTATGGTGTGGGGACACAGTCATATGTGTAGAGGGTGTAGAGGAGTGGGCTGAGCACACAACCCTGCGGTGTCCCGGTGTTGAGGCCGTGAGCAGTGGATGTGTGGAGACCCAGCCTGACCCTCTGGGAGCGACCAGACTGGAAGTCCAGTATCCAACTGCAGGTGAGTGATGGAAGTCCCAGATCTGCCAGTTTGGACACCAGTCTTTTGTGGGAGGATGGTGTTAAACGCCAAGCTGAAGTCTACAAAGAGCAGTCTGGCGTAACTTCCCTGCTGCTCCAGGTGGGTAAGGGTAGCATGAAGGGCTGTGGCCACAGCATCCTCCGTAGATCTCTTTGCTTTGTAAGCAAATTGAAATGGGTCCAGGTCTGCTGGCAGGCAGGCGATGATATGACTCCGCACCAGTTTCTCAAAGCACTTCATGATGACAGATGTGAGTGCCACTGGGTGGAAATCATTCAGACTGTTCGTGATGGATTTTTTCAGCAGCGGAACAATGATTGAGGACTTGAGGCAGGATGGGACAGTGGCCTGGGACAGGGACTGGTTGAAAATCCTAGTGAAGATTCCGACCAGTTGATCTGCACAGTCTTTTAGCACCCGTCCAGCCACACCGTCGGGTCCTGCAGCCTTCCTCGGGTTCACCTTCCTCATCACCCGCCTCACCTCACACTCTTCCACTGTGAGTATATTGCTGTTGTGAACAGGCTGCTGTGATGGAGCTGCTGTTGGTGTCGCCTCAAAGCGGGCAAAGAAGATGTTCAGCTCCTCTGCCAGAGAAGCGTCTCCCTCAGCGGCCAAGAAGTTGCTGGATTTGTAGCCGGTGATGTGCTGGACACCCTGCCACACCTGCCTGGTGTTGTTGCTCCTCAGATGGTCCTCTATCCTCCTTCTGTATGCTGCCTTAGCTTCTCGGATGCCTCTCTTCAGGTTCGCTCTGGCTACACTGTAAAGAGCCCCATCCCCAGACCTGAAAGCAGACTCTGGACATACCTCGTCATCCACGGCTTCCTGTTAGGATAAATCCTTATGCATCTGTCCCTGGTGACGTTGTCCGTGCAGAACCTGATGTAATCCAGGACTGCTGTAGTGTGGTTCTCCAAGTCTTGGTGATAGAAAACCTCACAATCGATTCTCTGGAAGCAGTCCTGCAACTGTTGGGAGGCCTTCTCAGGCCATATGGTAACAGTCCTGGTCATAGTGGGAGCTTGTTTCCTGAGGGGAGTATATGCAGGGATTAGAAGCAGGGACGTGTGCTAGGGGTTTAGCCCTATAGGCCTGTCTGATGTTTGTGTACAACTTGTCCAGTGTTTTTACTCCCCTGGTTGCACACTTTATGTGTTGATGGAATTTGGGGAGAACTGCTTTCAGATCTGCATGATTGAAGTCCCCAGAAATGATGTGAACAGCCTCAGGATACTTGCTCTGTTTACTGCTGATGGTGTCATGCAAAAGCCCCAGAGCCGAGTTAGCATTAGCATTAGTAAGCACTTATTGCTCAAGTAACACTTCTGCTTCATTTTAATTGTCTCACTCATTAAGATCTGGAACACCTACTGCTTATTTTAGTTTTAAATAGCTGTATTCTCGGTGTAAGTGCCATTTTCCTTGTTCTATAAGATTCATGAATGTTTATTAGATGACAATGCATAAACTATGGAAGGTTACTATAACCCCCGTGAACAGAATCGTTTTGGTATGTTCTTGCCATTTCTAATAGCTTGGAGTAAACACTATTCTACAGTGAGTTAGTGTCAGCCTTGCCTTGTATAAGGTGTAGAGGCATACGGTTTTTAACCGTGATCGCACGTCACCGTGCCTGGGCACTTGCCTATGTGCCAACTGGCTTACGAGCCTTTTGAGTGTGTGAAGCAAACATGCACTTAACAGCACTTAATTTATGTGTTGTGCCGTACGTAAAGCGTACAGAAGAAGAAGCTAAGAACCTTTAAGTAGAGAAAAAGAAATTAACCTTTAAGCAGAGAAAAAGAAACGTGACCGCACGTAACAGTGCTCGATGGCCTACGGGCTCTTTGAATGTGAGAAATAACAAGTAAAGAAAACTTGTTTACTTAAGTACCGCACCATACACCAAGGCGTACAGAAGAAGAAATTAAGAACCTTTAAGTATAGAAATAACTAAAGTCTTTCAAGAAAAGCTAAGTTTAAAGAAGATACATTTTTCCTTTTTTTTTGCCTTTTATTCTACGTGTGTAACTATTTTTTTTCTTTTATTCTTGTGTGGACTATTTGCTTTTACCTTTCACTAAATACCTTTAAAACGAACTCTTGGACTCTGAGAATTCTTTTGACACGCGTCTTACCCGTGCCTGATGACACCTTATATATTTCAGCAGCTACACTAAAAGTTAGAAATGGTAAGAATATACCAATACGATTCTATTTATGGGGGTTATAGGAACCTCCCGTTATTTATACATTGTCATCTAAGAAATATTCATGAATCTTATAGAACAAGGAAAATGGCTCTTACACATCCGGTCCCTAAATTGCATTAATCTGCCTTTTAAAGATGAAACTCTTAAAGTGCCAAACAATCGCTGTGTTGCAAAACGATGTGTTTTTAGACTTAAAAGGAAACTTACAAAGTATCCAACATTCCATGAGGATTACAAAATTTTCATGAAAGACATCTTAGACAAAGAATATGCCATCAAGGTACCCACTGAGCAGTTAACCCTTGAAAAAGAGAATGCCTGAACAGGCACAACACCAGAGGAAGCAGTTAACACTGTGTTAAATAATTTCTATGTTGATGACTGTTATTGTTAGCAATTTGAAAACAATAGTAATTATAAAGTTAACTGGCTCATATTAAAGTAAAGTATAGTAATTGACTCCGCTCCTGCATAGCCAATTAGGGGCCGGAAATGTAAGAGCCAATCTTACGATTTAAGATGTAACAAGATTAAGCTTAGAACTAAATTTTTTCTTGTTACATCTTAAATCGTTACTAGTCACTTATAATTTCTGAACCATTTCAAAGCGGTCAGAAAACTGTATGCTTATCCCATCTCTGAGTAGAAAATGGGTCTTTCAAGTCCTGTTTACTGGGACCTGTTCTAAACACAACAAGAGCTTATTAACTCACAGTTTCTTAGTTATAGTAAGAAGATTCTATATCTTGCTAACTTATAGGGGGAAAAGACTATACCATTGTCTATGACTATAGAAGATATTATATTCTATTCAAATAAAGCAAACATTAATATGAGTTTAACTCAAAACTTTAACTTTCTAAGATTGGCTCTTACACTCGGTTTTTAGTTGCTCCTTATTAGCAATAAGATGCAAATGACAAAAGAAACCAGAAGTTTCCCATTTAGCTTGTTTCCATTTACACCTGAGTGTATTTATCATGCACTAATTGGTTTAACTAAATACTTGGAAGGAAAGTGAAGAGAAAAAAAACTTAAGGACTGAGAATTACTCATCCATTTAAGGCCACACATCATTTAGTTGAAATCCTTAGAAAGGAAAAAAATCCAGGATATGAGAATGACATGACATGGCAGAGTCAAAGCACTAACTAAGCAATTAAATTAAATTATTGGCAATGATCATTTTCTAATTAAGCAACTGGGTTGGAACAAACACCTGTAGCCACTGCGGCTCTCCAGGACTGACTTTGCCTACCCCTGGTCTAACATATACAATGCATACAAAAAGAACATTCTAAGCAACTCTGTGAAAAAGTGATTGAAAAGCACAAATCAGGGGATGAAGACAAAATATTTTAGTCACTGAATTTCCCGTGAAGACCAGTGAAAGAGGCCTCAAACATACCTATGATAACTTTGAAGGAATTATAAGCTATTGTGCAAAAGATTGGAGGGACTGTGCAGATAACAATTGTTGCACAGCTTTATGGGAGAGTGTGCAAAGAGAAAGTCATTGTTAAAAAAATGTATATGACATCTTGGCTAGAATTTGCTACCTGGAGGACTCTGATGTCCTCTGAAAGAAGGTTCTATGGTTGTATGAGACCAAAACTGAGCTTTTTGACCTTCAGACCAAATTACATGTTTGGCATAAGCCAAACACTACATATTATCAAAAAGAAACAATCACCTCCATGAAGCAGCATCATGCTGAATGGGAATGTTGCTCTGCAGGAGGCCCCAGAAGGCTTGTGAGGGTAAAATGAATACAACAAAATAAAGGAAAATCTTGGATGCACTCAGCAAGACACCTGCACCCTGGAAGATTTGTTTTCCATTGTGACAATGACCCCAAGCATTAAGCCTAAGCTACACAGGAATGCCTTCAAAACAACAATGTTAATATTCTGGGGTGGCTGAGTCAGAGTCCAGACCTCACAGCAATTTAGAATTTGTGATTAACTTGAAAAAGGCTGTTCATTCACAATCCCCATGCAGCCAGACTGAGTCTGAGCAGTTTTGCAAAGAAGACGTGGTAAAATGGTGTGCAATGCTGATAATGACCTGTGCACACAGAGTCAAGGCTGTCAAGATGCATGTACTAAATAATGACTTGAAGGGCATAAATGCATATGTGATTGATTAACCATCCATTTTCTAAACCCACTTTATCCTGAGCAGGGTTGTGGGGAAGCTGGAGTCTATCCCAGCAGGCATTAGGTGCAAGGTAAGAACAAATCCTGGACGGGAAGCCAGTCCATCGCAGGGTGAACACACACATACACAATACACACACACACACACATAGCAGAGTCAATTCAAGATCACCAATCCACCTAACTTGCATATCTTTGGACTGTGGGAAGAAACCAGCACACCGGAGCTGACATGGAGAGAACATGCAAACTAACTCCATGCAGGAAGGACATGGGAAAGTGAACCCCAGCCTCCTTGTTGCAAGGCAACAGTGCTGCCACTGCATCACTGTGCCATCCTGTGATCAACTATTTTGTGTTTTATCTTTGTAATTAATTTAGACCACTTTGCTGAGGTCTGTTTTCACTTTGACACTAAATGGTCTTTTCTGCTGATCAGTGTTAAAAAAGCCAAAATACTGTAAATCCACTGTGATTCAGTGTTTTATAATGATAAAATGTAAAAACTTTCAAGGCACATGTAACTATGGTAAGCGTAATAAAGAGTCCATATAAATCAATATATATAAAAGTCAATGTATGTGTGTATGTATGTTCCAGCATCATGATTTCCATGAAACTTGGTACACATGTTTCTCATTGATCGACTAAAAATACTGTAGGGTGAAATCAACCCTACCCCCCCTTTTCTGGGTAGGGTGTGGGGGGGGGGGGGGTGATCTTGCAGTCTTGTATGCATATTATCATCCAGTTGATACTCAGCATGACCGCCAGAGGGCGAACTGGAGGTGACTGCCAGCATTCCTTATGTTCGAGCTCCACTGCGCCCCTGTTGCTTTTGAAATTAAATACAGTTGGCAGGTTCTGAGCATCAACTGGATGATAACATACATACAAGACAAGCACATTAGTGAGTCTTCATTGTTTGTTATTTTTATTTTTAAAGTTGTGGGTTTTTCTATTTATATTCTTCTCAAACAATTAAAAAAAAAAAACACTTTATTTTTCTGCCGGGCATCGCTGGGTACTTCAGCTAGTCTTCTATAAATCCACCATTTAAAGCATCCTGACTGGAAGTATTATTGTCTGGTTCAGGAAGAGCACACAGCAGGACCACAGTGTTCTGCAGAGAGTTGTGCAGTCAGCTGAATGTTTCACAGGGTGGGCACACTCAAACGTCCACAACATCTACAACAAGCGCTGTCGTACCAGAGCAAAGATTATCTGTGACACCAGCCATCCCAACAACAGCCTCCTTTCTGGTAAATGCTACTGTTGCCTAAAGTCCAGTCCAGAGAGACCTTTTTTTTTTTTTAATTCAGTCCTTCCGCACCTCCTGAATAAGTCGTGTATAGATTACATGGTGCCCTATTGTTAATAACTTAAATTACTTGATGTAAAAAGGTTAAGTTTACGTTGTTATTATTTATCACATATTTATTATTCTATTAAAGATTTTTGATATTTATAAAGTCATGTTTTATTTTTCCTTTTATATTTTTCTTAAAGGCATAGTCATTGGAATTGAACAACTAAGCATTTCGCTACATATTGTGCTGCATGTATAATTAGTATGTCACTCATTTTCTAAACCACTTTGTCCAAAACAGGGTTGTGGAGGGTGCTGCAGCCTATCCCAGCTACCACAGGGAGCAAGACAAGAACAAACCCTGGACAGGATGCCACTCCATAGTAGGGAGTATACACACACACACACACACACACACACACACACACTGGGGCCAATTTAGTATTGCCAATCTACCTAACTTGGATGTCTTTGCACTGTGGAAGGAAACCAGCACCCCGGAGCTGACATGGAGAGAACATGCAAACTCCATGCAGGAAGGACTTGGGAAAGAACCCCAGCCTTCTTGTTGCAGTGCAACAGCGCTGCCACCCTGTGATCAACTATTTTGTGTTTTATATTTGTAATTAATTTAGACCACTTCGCTAAGGTCTGTTTTCACTCTGACACTAAAGGGTCTTTTCTGCTGATCGGTTTTAAAAAAGCCAGATTAAATCCATTGTGATTCAGTGTTGTATAATAATAAAATGTAAAAACTAACAAGGCACCTGTAACTATGGTAAGCGTAATAAATAGTCCATAAAAATCTTCTATAAATCCACCATTTAAAGCATCCTGACTGGAAGTATTACTGTCTGGTTCAGGAAGAGCACACAGCAGAACCGCAGTGTTCTGCAGAGAGTTGTGCAGACAGCTGAATGTTTCACAGGGTGGACACACTCAATAATCCAGCACATCTACAACAAGTGCTGTCGTACCAGAACAAAGATTATCTGTGACACCAGCCATCCCAACAATAGCCTCCTTACTGGTAAATGCTACTGTTGCCTAAAGTCCAGTCCAAAGAGACCTTTTTTTTTTTTTTTTTTAAATATAGTCCATCTGCACCTTGAAAAGGAGTGTCTAGAAATACATGATGCCCGATTGTTAATAACTTAAATGACTTGATGTAAAAAGGTTTAGTTTATGTTGCTATTATTTATCACATATTTATTATTCTATTAAAGATTTTTGATATTTATAAAGTCATGTTTTATTATTCGTTTTATATTTTTCTTAAAGGCATAGTTTTTGGACTTGAACAGCTAAACATTTTGCTACATATCGTGCTGTATGTATAATTTGCATGTCACATCATTTTCCAAAAACAGGGTCGTGGAGGGTGCTGGAGCCTATCCCAGCTACCATAGGGAGCAAGGCAAGAACAAACCCTGGACAGGATGCCAGTCCATTGCAGGGAGTACACACACACACACACACACACACACACACACACAGGGCCAATTTAGTATTGGCAGTCTACCTAACTTGCATGTCTTTGGACTGTGGTAGGAAACCCCAGCAGACACAGGGAGAACATGCAGACCCTGCTCTCCATACTGCGAGGCAGCAGCTGTACTACTGCGCCACCATGCCGCCGACATAATTTAATAAAATCCAATTAAATTTTATATATCAAAAATGGTAAACTTCAATCGTTAATATAAAGATTAATGTTAGGCTTTAAAAACACAAAGAAAAAGTTATCTCCAATGTTTGTAACATGACCCGGATGGAAGTCCTGAGGCAGGTGCTCAATAGTTTAAAAAAGGCTAATTTTATAGCGCATGTCCTTAACTCAATTACCTTTTTAAGCCACTGTTCAAACTGACAATTGGAGATGTAACAATGCACCAAATGGGATGCAAATACTAACAGATATAATTTTTCACATTTTGTTTGCATATTGAGAGGTTTTTTTTTTGAGTTTAGAGGAAAAAAATATCACTTTGGTCAAAATAAGAGATATGCGTGAGTGAACACTATACACTAACTAAGAGCAGCAAAAGAAGATTCATGAATACTCACTCTTCGGATACAACAAACAAGCTCGAAGAAGATGTGGCGACACCCTTCGCCTCAGACTCCCGTCTTCTAGTCTGCACTGCACAGCTCCATCTTGGGGGCGGAGAAAACTTTCGCGCGCGCCTCTCCCGCAGACCTTCCCGCCTTCCCTTACGCCTGGATGCTGACCGTTTTCCCGCTCGTTTCGATCGGTGTAGACAAGCTCCCGGCTTTTACATAAGGTCAGATACTTTTAAACTCTTGCTGCGAATTTTAGGGTTGGAAGGGGGATAAGAGGCTTAGTCTGGTAAGGATTTTTCAAAAACGAAAATGCTTATTTAGCAGCAAGTAACGAGAAATGATGTTTAACGTGAACTCGGTTGTAATGTAACGCCCGTTATTCTTGTTGACAGACACACACACCTGCTTGAATAGTAGGAATGGGCGATACCATAATTTTTAAAACTGATTGTGATACAAGTGCTTTATGCATCGTAATTTCCGATCTTTCTTGTTCTTGCCTCCCAACTTCAGACCCATCTTTCAAAAACATAACCTTTTTGAACAATTTCAATCTGTGTTTCGTCCTAAATACAGCACAGAAAGTGTCCTGGTCAGAATCACAAATGATCTTCTCTGGGCAGCTGACATGGAACTTATCAATTATTATCAATTCTTGTACTTCTTGACCTCAGCTCCGCATATGACACCATATCTCATCAGATACTTTCGAAATGACTAGCTAGTTTTGGAATCTGTGGCTTTGTCCTCCAGTGGTTTTCTTCCTACCTCACTGATAGGAGGTAATTTGTTCAAGTAAAGGGCTTTAAATCTGAGAATGCAGTCATTACTCAAGGCGTTCCACAGGGTTCTGTTTTGGGGCTGCTTCTTTTTCACTTTTTATATCTTCCCAATAGGTAATATCTTTCGGCACCATGGTATTAAATTTTATTGTTGCGTTGATGACACACAGCTATATCTATCCACTAAATCCACTTCTGTTTTCCCTCCAGATACTCTAATGGCATGTCTCCAAGACATAAAGTCATGGATGACTCACAATTTTCTCCAATTAAACAGCAATAAAACTGATGTGCTCCTCATTGGTTCTAAATCCACACTTGCTAAGGTTAACCATTCTTCCATTTTAATTAACAATATTAACACAAACACCTCTTCCCAGGTTAAGAGACTGGGCGTCATTCTTGACAGTACCCTCTCTTTTTCTTCCCATATAAGTAATGTTTCTCAGACTGCCTTCTTCCATCTCCGAAACATTTCTAGACTTCGTCCTGTTCTTACACGACACTTTACTGAAGTATTGGTTAATGCCCTAGTCACCTCACATATAGATTACAATATTGTAATGCTACTCTATCTGGCATCCCACAAAAACGTATCCATCGCTTGCAACTTATTTAAAATTCTGCTGCTAGGATAATAACCTGCTGTTTTATATCCACTGAACATATTACACCTATTCACTCTCAACTTCACTGGCTCCCTGTTAACTACCGAATACAATACAAATACTGCACTCAACATTTAAAGCTCGCTCCTCACTACCTCACAGATCTCCTACAGACTTACACTCCCTCTCACTTCCTCAGATCCTTATCCTCAGCTTTACTTTCTGTACCACGCATCATACTCTATTCTATGGGAGATAGAGCATCTCTCATAGTGCTCCTCAACTCTGGAATTCTCTTCTCTCTCATATCCGTCAACTCGACTCAATAACACATTTTAAAACTACCCTCAAAACGTATCTTTTCAAACTGGCATACCAACTATGAATTTAACACCGTTACTGCCTGTTATCTTTGTATGTTTGCTACTACCTCTGTACCTTATTGATTTTTAATTTATCATTCTCTTTGTTTTTATTTTATTAATGTTGTTTAATTTCATTGTATGGTGACCTTGAGTGTTAAGAAAGGCACCTATTAAATAAAATATTATTATTATTATTATTATTATTCCTCTTCATCCTTTCCCACTTCTGTGTGGGGTCGAAGTGCTTGATCAGCCTTCCCCATACAACTCAGTCCTGCACCTCCTCCCCAGTTTATCCGCTTTTCTCAATAGCTCTCCATGCCTGCTAACTTCTATGAATCTTGATCATCATTAAACCACAGATATTCTGTCTTCTTCCTATTTATCTTCAGTCTTCTGTCTTACAAAGCCGTTCTCCATTCTTCCAACTTCTTTCCACTTACTCTTTTCTGGTGCTACACAACAAAATATCACCAGCAAAAAGCATGCTCCTGGGGATTGGTCCTTCATCCCATTATTGAACACCTCAATAACCAGATAAGATTACTGGTGCCAACCTACTCTAATGGGTATCTTGACTGTTATTGTACCTGAGAGCCAGTTCCAGGACTTGTGCTGCCCTAGGAGAAGATGTAAATGGTATCCCACCACCCCATTTGCTTTGAGAGGAATCATCACTGCCAAACCTGTACATTCAGACCTGGAGACAGGACTGGGAACAGTGAAACAGTTAAAAATCATAGTTATAGTATAGCAATGTCTGTTGACAAGGCTGTCTCATAAAAATACACCATTTCAGAAAATAAGTAGAAATTGTGCTGTATTAGTAGTCTTTATTTATTGCTTTTAATGTTTCTCTAAAGAAAACTCAGGAAGAAATACTTTAATTATTCATAATACTACAATTTATTTTCTACAGTAATCAATCTAAACCACCAGCTAAACATGTGCCTTTTGATGATGGGTATATTCTACATATAATATTAGAAATAAATATATATATAGATTTATTTAACTGAGACATTGTCATAATATATACATGTGGACAACCCACAATCATCCGTACTGGCCTTTTCTTTTTAAAAATTGCACACAGAGAGTTGATACTACTGAATAAGAGAGGCCTAACATGGTTTTGTGTTTAGTGTTGGTATCTGTGGTGGAATGCCTGGGAGTACAAAAATACAAAAACAAATAAATGTGTTATGAAATTTGACAATAAATATATAAAAGCAAAATGACAAGTGAGTATATATGATTAAATGTGTTTATGTTGCTTATTTCTTTATGTATTTATATAACTATTTAAGTTGTTTCAGTAAACACTGCATATAACACAAAATATGCTATGAAATGAAAACTGTCATTTTCATCCATTAAAGTTAAGAGGGTGGGCTGTGTTTTAATCACGGTGAATTGTTGATAGTGTGGAAGTTAATGTTTAGTTATCATAGGCTAAATTTGAAGCAGACACTTCAGATGTAGACTCCTGATAATACAATACAATACAATACAGTTTATTTTTGTATAGCCCAAAATCACACAGGAAGTGCCGCAATGGGCTTTAACAGGCCCTGCCTCTTGACAGCCCCCCTGCCTTGACTCTCTAAGAAGACAAGGAAAAACTCCCAAAAAAAAACCTTGTGGGGAAAAATGGAAGAAACCTTGGGAAAGGCAGTTCAAAGAGAGACCCCTTTCCAGGTAGGCTGGGCGTGCAGTGGGTGTCAAAAGAAGGGGGTCAATTCAATACAATACACAGAACAGAACAAATCCTCAATACAGTATAAAATAAAAACATTTTTAGAAGTAAAAAAAAATAAAAATTTTAGAAGTACGGAGCAGAATGTAACAGTAGATGATATCACATAATAAGATTTGGATACTTTTAGAGTCCTGGAGACCTCATCCATCATGCTTCCTCCCCCATCTGGCCATTCCATGGCTGAAACAGTGTTGGGTCAACCAATCCGATGAAAGGACCCCTCTTTCCCACAATTCCTGCGATCCTCCATCAGGGATGACTTTACCTTCAGGGAAGACAAAATGAGAAAAGGAGAGAGTAGGTGGAAAACAGATGCCATTTGAGAAGATGAAGGGAGAGATTAAAAAGGTAGTCAGTCATTAAGACCTGAAGAAATATGTGATCCCATATGTTAAGCTCGTTCTCAGCCTGAGGTGATATATTTCCATCATGCAAATGAGCTGCTTCACAGCCAGATGCAGGAGACTCTATAGAAACAGCAAGCTTGACAAAGTCACATGTTTGATTTTGAAAGTAGTATTCAACAGTGAGTGCTTATTATAAGGGCAATAAGCTACCTAAAAGAGTAATGTAAAAGCGCAAGACTCCACTGGTAGTCTGTGTCTGCAGTACATTGGTGTCAGGAGAGGGACAAATAGAAGACCAACAATCCAACTTTTCAAAGTGCCAAGTCCTGCTGAGACCCAAATTCAACTTGGCAGGTGGGCCGTGGCACCAAGTGCCACATTTGAGTACCGAGAAGAGAAACAGAATAGGTGAGGGTTAGTATCCAATTATAACTATCATGTTACTTATGTTTTAGTGCTAATGACTAGCAACAGAGATGCAGTATTTACAGTTAATCAGCAGCTCTAGTCAGGGTGTGCTAAACTGAAGTAGTGAGTCTTCAGCCGGGATTTAAAAGCTGAGACCGAAGGGGCATCCCTTATAGTAGCAGGCAGACCTTTCCACAGTTTAGGAGCCCTGTAACTAATAATGAATTCAGACCCTCTTGAATTAAAATAGTAATTCTGGGCAACGTTTTTTTTTCACTCGTCTGCCTCACATACGCACAGTCACAGCTTTGAGTATGTGCTTCACTGACGATTCACCAATCAAAACACAGTACTCACTAAAGCCTGCCCCCTTAACTTTTACAGGTGAAAATTGCAATTTTCATTTCATGTTGTGCTCCGTGCAAATGAAATAAAAAAATTAAGAAATAATCAACTTTGTAAAGGAATAGCCAATAAAAAATTTTCAAAAAACTTTTTTTATGCCTACATATCATTTTATTTTTTTTAATTATTGTCACATTTCAAAATACATTTGTTTATTTGCATGTTTATGGACTTATTTAAATTTGTTCAAAATATTCCTCCATAGGTGGTACTTGGTTAAAGATTTTGTCTCACAGCTTCAGAAATTACAGCGCTTTAGCTTCATTATCTATTTTAAAATGCTCACTATGTGTGCGTGGGTTTTCCCCAGGCATTCCATTTTCCTCCTACATCCCACCGTTCCGGTTATTTTACATAATATCTGCATCCAATATCTATCATAAGCCTACATCTGGGTGCTATTTCTAGATGTTTCTTCAACATATAATACAAGACAGCCTCATATATTGATTGATAAAATGAATGATATGATCCATCCATTTTATAACCAGATTATCTAGTTCAGGGCTGTAGACAGCTTGTATCAATCCTGACAGAAAAGTAGGCATCAACTCTAAACAGGACAATAACCTACAATGCCAGTCTATCACAGGGATTGATAAGGGGCTAGTGGTTAAAGTCACTAATGACATTGTGTATTAACAAATTAATACAGATCAGCTTTGTTAATACCTTTGTTGTTTGCTGATGACATTGTGATCTGTAGCGATAGTTGGGAGCAGGTTGAGGAGACCCTGGAGAGGTGGAGATATGCTCTAGAGAGGAGAGGAATGAAGGTCAGTAGGAACAAGCCAGAATACAAGTGTGTAAATGAGAGGGAGGTCAGTGGAATGGTGAGGATGCAGGGAGTAGAGTTGGCGAAGGTGGATGAGTTTAAATACTTGGGATCAACAGTACAGAGTAACAGGGATTGTGGAAGAGAGGTGAAGAAGAGAGTGCAGGCAGGGTGGAATGGGTGGAGAAGAGTGTCAGGGGTAATTTGTGACACACGGGTATCAGCAAGAGTGAAGGGAAGGTCTACAGGAAGGTAGTGAGACCAGCTATGTTATATGAGTTGGAGACGGTGGCACTGACCAGAAAGCAGGAAACAGAGCTGGAGGTGGCAGAGTTAAAGATGCTAAGATTTGCACTGGGTGTGACGAGGATGGACAGGATTAGAAATGAGGACATTAGAGGGTCAGCTCAAGTTGGATGGTTGGGTTACAAAGTCAGAGAGGCAAGATTGCATTGGTTTGGACATGTGCAGAGGAGAGATACTGGGTATATTGGGAGAAGGATTCTAAGGATAGAGCTGCCAGGGAAGAGGAAAAGAGGAAGGCCTAAGCGAAGGTTTATGGATGTGGTGATAGAGGACATGCAGGTGATGGGTGTAACTGAACAAGATGCAGAGAACAGAAAGATATGGAAAAAGATGATCCGCTGTGGCAACCCCTAACGGGAGCAGCCGAAAGAAGAAGAAGCTTTGTTGATACCTTTAAGAAATAAGGTAATAAGAAATAAGAAATAATGGACATTTTAGATCTTTTAGCCTATAAGAGGCCAGACATTTTAGTTTAATAGCAAAGGAATTAGACTCTAAATTACATGATTGCTCAATCAGTCCTTGTTTCCATTTGACCATAATCCTGAGTAAGTCGTTTATCCTACTTATGTACTGAACGTATATACAGTATGTACATGTAAATAATATAATGAAGTTTGTGTTGTGGAGATGTAAAAATAAATAAATAAAGATTTATCTGATGATATAAAAGGCCCAAACTTTGTTCCCCACTTACCTTTTTACAGCATACTGTTAAACCTGATGGTGATGGCGTAAAATATTTGCTTAAACTCAAGGAAAAAATGATAGAGCACCCAGTGCCCTGACCTTCCCAGCAAGAACTGACTCAACTTGACAGTCAAAATGATGACACACTGGTTTACTGCAAGATAATCTGATATATACTAACACCACACACACATTCAGTAACACAAGTCTACTGTAGAGTTGCCAAGCAACCTAAGAGTATGGCTTTGGACAGTGGGAGGAAAAAGGCAACCCACCTTTCTTGTTGCAATCTTGTTTATTATCCTTGCAAACCACTTTTTGCGTACATACCTTAGCAAACATGCTTCCTTATTTGATCTCGGTGATTCAGAGTTACATCCCTGATGAAGCCAGTAGTCTTACATTATGGTACACAAACTTTTAAAATGTGAGCTGATTGATCATTTCTCCCTGTGAACAAATAAATATCTATCTATCTATCTATCTATCTATCTATCTATCTATCTATCTATCTATCTATCTATCTATCTATCTAATAGATAGGAACACAGACACTGGGAAAACATTCAAACTGCCTTGCATAAAAGAAAAAAATTATAACACTGTATGAAAACCAAAAGTATTTTGTGCCCATTACTTTCACAACAAAATTTGGTTGCTCAAAACCCTAAACCATAAAAATGGACTTAAAAATTGAAGGATGGATGAATAAGATCCTATACTGATCAGGAATCGTCTTAGAGGAGTGCAGTGACTATAAGTTTGCCTCCAACCACTATAGAACCAATTTCTATAACGAATGAACCATTAAGCCTACTTTTATTTTTTCTTCTTCCTTTAATCATTCTGCTGAAAACAAAAACAAAAAACAATCCCATACAGTATGCATTTGCTGTACCTATTTTAACTTTCTAAAAAAATAAGGGACATGATTTTTATTTTTTTTACTAAATAATTTATTAAAACTAAAAGATATTTAATGATTAACACACTAGAAATTAGAAGGTTAACTATTTGCTACCATTTTACTTGCATGTCATTTATTACCTTTTGCAAAAATGAAACAAAAAAAATCTTAAAATTTATTAACACACAAGTGAATACAAATTAAGTAAAAAAAAGTTGAAACTCAATGGAATTTAGCTTACTAAAAGCCATCACATCAACAAGCTGCTTTCAGAATATCAAAAAGAAGTAAAAAATATTATATAATAACTGTTATTATTTATAAGCCTGAAGACAGAGAGAGGTAACAGGCCTCCTGGTGAAATAAAAATATTAGTTAAGGAGGAGGATTGATTTCGAATTGATGAGCTAGTAGAAGTTCCTGTACTTGGTGCCGCTGCAGTTAAAACCACCAGAGGGAGCCAGTGGCTAAACATTTAACATTCTATAGTAGAACAGAGGAGTCGGCCAATATCAGCAAATTTTCCTAATTCTTGGAGGTAGACACATTTTCTAATAATTACTAAGAACAAAATTATTCAGAAGACGGTGAGTCTTAAAATAATGAAGTAAATGAAAATCTCCTCCTACACCTTTAAAACAATTACTGTAACATAATAACATCTTATTATTTTTAGCTTATTATTAATTTTTTATTACTATGCCGAGACATATTATGGGATGTATTAACACTTAAATCCCTGCTGCTTTTTAAACATTTAGTACCAGGCAATAGAGTAGGTGTCCTACTAAGGGTCAATCTAGTATGAATATTTTCATAATACATAAATGAATGCTTGTTTAATCATTGATGACATTGCTTTAGATTAACATGTTAAGTATATGAAAGACATATTTCTGTTTTAATGGCCAGTACCTCTTTAGTACCACAAATGGCCAAGTATCACAAAATAAACAAATTATTGTAAATGTGCACCTGATTTATAAGCTGGATAAGTTTTGCATATATTTATGTGTATCCATTATAACTTTTAATACCTTTTTGATATTTGTTCCAATTTTATATACAGTTAGGTCCATAAGTATTTGGACAGAGACAACTTTTTTCTAATTTTGGTTCTGTACATTACCACAATGAATTTAAAATGAAACAACTCAGATTCAGTTGAAGTGCAGACTTTCAGCTTTAATTCAGTGGGGTGAACAAAATGATTGCATAAAAATGTGAGGCAACTAAAGCATTTTTTGAACACAATCCCTTCATTTCAGGGGCTCAAAAGTAATTGGACAAATTAAATAACTGGAAATAAAATGTTCATTTCTAATACTTGGTTGAAAACCCTTTGCTGGCAATGACAGCCTGAAGTCTTGAACTCATGGACATCACCAGATGCCAGGTTTCCTCCTTTTTAATGCTCTACCAGGCCTTTACTGCAGCGGCTTTCAGTTGCTGTTTGTTTGTGGGCCTTCCTGTCCAAAGTTTAGTCTTCAACAAGTGAAATGCATGCTCAATTGGGTTAAGATCAGGTGACTGACTTGGCCATTCAAGAATTTTCCACTTCTTTGCTTTAATAAACTCCTGGGTTGCTTTGGCTGTATGTTTTGGGTCATTGTCCATCTGTATCATGAAACGCTGCCCAATCAATTTGATCAATTTGAGCAGACAGTATGTCTCTGAACACCTCAGAATTCATTTGGCTGCTTCTGTCCTGTGTCACATCATCAATAAACACTAGTGTCCCAGTGCCACTGGCAGCCATGCACGCCCAAGCCATCACACTGCCTCCACCGTGTTGTACAGATGATGTGGTATGCTTTGGATGAGCTGTTCCACGCCTTCTCCATACTTTTTTCTTGCCATCATTCTGGTAGAGGTTGATCTTGGTTTCATCTGTCCAAAGAATGTTTTTCCAGAACTGTGCTGGCTTTTTTAGATGTTCTTTAGCAAAGTCCAATCTAGCCTTTCTATTCTTGAGGCTTATGAGTGGCTTGCACCTTGCAGTGCACCCTCTGTATTTACTTTCTTGCAGTCTTCTCTTTATGGTAGACTTGGATATCGATATGCCTAGTTTTGTTCACTTGGTTGGCTGTTGTGAAGGGGTTTCTCCTCACCATGGAAATGATTCTGCAATCATCCACCACTGTTGTCTTCTGTGGACATCCAGGTCTTTTTGCGTTGCTGAGTTCACCAGTGCTTGCTTTCTTTCTCAGGATGTACCAAGCTGTAGATTTTGCCACTCGTAATATTGTAGCAATTTCTCAGATGGGTTTTTTCTGTTTTCACAGCTTAAGGATGGCTTCTTTCACCTGCATGGAGAGCTCCTTTGACCGCATGTTGTCTGTTCACAGCAAAATCTTCCACATGCAAGCAGCACACCTCAAATCAACTCCAGGCCTTTTATCTGCTTAATTGATAATGACATAACGACGGACTTGCCCACACCTGCCCATGAAATAGCCTATGAGTCAATTGTCCAATTACTTTGGAGCCCCTGAAATGAAGGGATTGTGTTCAAAAAATGCTTTAGTTGCCTCACATTTTTATACAATCGTTTTGTTCACCCCACTGAATTAAAGCTGAAAGTCTGCACTTCAACTGCATCTGAGTTGTTTCATTTAAAATTCATTGTGGTGATGTACAGAACCAAAATTAGAAAAAAGTTGTCTCTGTCCAAATATTTATGGACCTAACTGTATATAGCTGTATGTTTGCTGCTCAGACTATTTTAAAGTTTAAACTAACATTTTAATGTTTACACTTTAAATTTCAGTGTATCTATTATCCTTTCTCTATTTTTACATTTCTAAATTTGTTTAGTTTAGGTCAATGCAATGTTTAACTGGAGCCTTTCCAAGCAGTAACAGGGCACAAGCCAAGAATCAACATTGATGGAACAATTGCCCTTTGAAGAACTTGCAGTTAATGTTTGTTGTTTTTCTTTACTTCCTTCTTCTCCCAAAAAAAACTTTCTTTAGTGTACTTTGTGGACTCAAGTCCAGGGCCACAATACTACATTGATGCAAAGATGACCCGCTTTGGGAGAGATGGCACGCCAGCTTTCACCATGTTAGGAAGAAGAAAAGACTCAAGTGAGTTTACATTGCCTTTCCAAGTACTTGCTGAAATGGGCCTGTGGTCATTAGGTGTATGGGGCACTATCATATAGATATGTTTGCAAATGTAAATATTGTAAAATGTGCATTGGACTTCAAGTGCCAAATAGAGCAAAAAAAGTAAGAGTATTAACTCTACACCTGTTAATTGTAGTGTGACCTACACATTGGGAATGATTAAAAGAGGTCAAAAATACTTAACACAGTACATTTGTCAATCCTACACACACTTTCCTAGACATAAACCAGCAATCTGCTTCCCTCTTTTCCTCTCAAGTGCTTAAAATCTTTTAAGTTTATATTTTCCATCCTATCTGTCCAAGTTGACGAGGCATCTCCTACTCCAGCCCAAGCTCAATCTTCTTCTTTCAGCAGCTCCCATTAGGGGTTCCCACAGTGGATCATCTTTTTCCATATCTTCCTGTCCTCTGCATCTTGCTCCAATACATCCACCACCTTCAAGTCCTCCCTCACTACATCCATAAACCTTCTCTTAGGCCTTCCTCTTTTCCTGTTGCCTGGCAGCTCCATCTCTATCATCCTTCTCTCAATAGACCCAGAATCTCTCCTCTGCACATGTCCAAACCAATGCAATCTCGCCTCTCTGGCTTTGTCTTCAAACCATCCAACCTGAGCTGACCCTGTAATGTTCTCATTTCTATCCTGTCCATTCTTGTCACACCAAATGCAAATCTTCACATCTTTAACTCTGCCACCTCCAGATTTGTCTCCTGTTCTCCAACCCATATAGCAAAGCTGGTCTTACTACCATCATGTAGACCTTCCTTTACACTCTTGTCTCAAATCACTCCTGACACTCTTCTCCACCCTGCCTGCACTCTCTGGTGATAGAATATTTTTGTCTCCCTGTGGGCAGTTTGATCACCTACCATTTGACATATAGTGAAGCAAACTGTTAAACTAAAGGATGGGATTTTTAGTTGAAATTTACATGGGCTGATTTTATGATTACTTAAAAGTCACTTAATGTAAAAATACCCTAAGTGTAAAAATATACAGAAACAATCTATAGCTTTAGTAATAACAGAACAGCTATCACTGAGGAAATATGCCAAATATTGTAGCCAGCATTTTATGTTCCTCACAGTTTCATCTTATACTAACCCACAAATCCCTACATTTCTTATCAGACACACAAAAAAACCCTTCTGTTCTCTCTCTCCATTCAGATCCAGAAGGACTGCAATAAATCTCAACAAGCATCATGTAAAATTGTATAGTCTTACCAATCATATCTGGCCACTATGCACACCATCAGGTCTCACCATCAGGCTAGACACCAGCCATTGCTTTTCCATCATTCTGAAATATCTCTCTTGTCAAGCACCTGATATATAAGGCATAGAAACCCCAAAATCATCCTATGACATTAAGAGTTTTGAAAAGTCATTCATTTTCAAGGCTTCCTTTTTGGTGCGTATACTGTATGATACCAAAATCCCCTAATGATTGTAACTTAAAAATGCTGAGAAAGTGCTGTGACACTGAAAAGATTCAACATCATACTTCATAAAATCTAAATACCATGAGTGTAATGTAATGCTATTGATAAATATTAAATGTTGTTAAACCTAATGTATACTATACTTAAACATATAATTAATATCATGGACATTATTTCTAATGAATAAATGTCACAGAAGGTTTGAGATGTGTTAAAATTGTTTGTTTTCACATTAAATTTTTGGGTGATTGTTTATGCAAGTCATGCATTATTCTTTTAAGCTAAGCATTTGTTTGTAAAGTATTTATATAATATCTGAATGGAAGCATTCTGTGCCAATGATTTTTTAGCACATATTACTAATTACAGTTTTTGTCAGCAATTCCCAGTGATTAACCCTAGTAAATCCCAGTACTTCACAGGTATATTGAAGACCCCTGGACCTGGAGATTACAGCCCAGAAGTTGCACCACCTTTGAACAGACAAAGACAACCTCCATCTTACACGATGGGATCCCGTACCAGGTATCGCACTGTGGATTCAGTACCAGCACCAAACAAGTATAGCCTGCCTAGCTTGCTAGGGTCCAGAGTGCCCATTAAGCCTTCCAGTGCCAGCTATACCCTTTCTGGACGTACTAAGGTGGGTAGCCCATCTGAAGACCTTTCAGGGACTCCAGGACCTGGGAGATACAACAGTACAGACCCAAGCATCTACCTAACAAGAAAGCCAGCATATTCAATGCTTGGACGTTACAATCTACCAACAGACTCCACCAAAAAACCTGGACCAGGCACACATTGCCCAGAAAAAGTGACTGTACACAAACCTAAGCCCCCTGCTTATTCACTAGGCATTCGACATTCTGAATATGTAACCCCACTCATCACAGATGTTTCAGATTAAAGAATAACAAAGCTCTGCTGCAGTAATCTTAATATTACTCCTAAAGCCAGATTAACAGCTACAGATGTTGTGCAGTTAAAAAAACAAGAAGCCTGTAAATAGGCACAAAGCAACTCCAATGTTTTGTCTTGTTAATCAAATTATTTTTAATGAACAAGAATATAAACACATTTCTAGAAAACTAAGCAATATATTATGAAAGTAACATCATTAAAATCCAACTCTAAAGTTCTTCCAATAAAATTCTTAAATTTTATTTCTGTGTGTGTTATTAATTCACTTTTTAAATGAAATACCATGGATTATTGTACTTCTACAAGGAAAAGTCCTTCACTATCAAAAGTATTTCTTTGTCTAAACTTCTGATTTAGGCCAGAGCAGAACGTTTACTTTCACATGTAAACGTTTATGGTATTGTTTAACTTTGAATCCATCTGTAGTTATCAATATTTTGGGGGATTCATTAGTTTGCTTGCTTAATTATTTTTTCATGTTCAAGTATGAAACCTAGTAGATATGTTCTTTCTTGCTTACAAAATTGCACTTCAATACATTGAAGACTTTAATTTATCTAGTCAGTTATAAACAACATTAATCACTACTAGTTAATGAAAAAGCAAACAATCACTGAAGACCAAATCTGCTTTGAACAAACTAAATTATGAAGAGTCTTAAACACTGAAAAAATTAAAGAGGTACCAAGCAGAAAGTTCCATACAAGTGACATAAGCCCATCCATCTTGAGAAAATACAAATTGACCTGTGCAAAAGAAAATTCTTGTGTTATAATAATGCTCATACATAAAAAATGCTACATGCAAATATGTTTTTCATTTTATATACAAACAACAATGACCCATTAAACAAACTATTGAAAATATTTTATTTTTGTCTAATTTTCCACATAATATATATTTTCATAAAATATACAAGCATCATTGACTTTGCCAGTCAAGACAAGCTTAATTTAAGTCTTTTTATTGCAATAGTTAACTAGACACTCATTATCTACAATGGCATTTTCTTAACAACCCTCAAGAAAAGATGCTAATGAACATTTAAATTAAAGTCACAAGTATTTCTAACTGTTTAATTTGTATTTTAAAGTGTATGTGTTCTATCATGAAGATATATAAATAACCTTACATAAGTTGGGGAACAACATATTTGATCAGACATAAACATGAAATCTCTTATTACAAACTGCAGCAAACAAGCAGGGTTCCAACTGAATAATACAATTTTGAGTTAAGCTTTTGTTAGTGTCATTCAGTCATCATGGATACTGTAGCATGATGTCTTTTATCTGTTAGCCTTAAACACACTTTAAAAAACGAGTTTGCACCAGCACTGTGGAATGTATGAAAAATATGTATAAGAGGACTGATGTAGGCATCCATAACTCACCAGACCTGTTAAATCTTTCTTCATTAAGGTAAGGAAACTGGTAGCTGTACCTTCTGTAATTTCCACTTGTATTAATACATAGCTCTTACCTCACTGACTTAATTTTAAACATTAATACAAATGAGTTATTTTACAATGACTCATACACAAAAACCTTATTTAAAAATGGCAGGGACCAGCAAGAGGATACTGGTTGTTCACTAGCTATGATGGGAAATTTAGTTGGGATTTACATATTAACAAAGGTCTGTGCAGTTAGCAAAATGACATTCATAGCATTCCAGCTGCACTAGCTAAACAGTGTGAAGCTGATGGCTGTATCTACCTTGACACAAGCATCTTATAAAGAAAAGGAAAAGGGGTAGAAGAATAAATGAAAATTACAACAAAACTGTTTGAATATTTATGTATTTGAACATTTAATCCAATAAAAATATTATGCAGAAATGACAAAAATGTTATTAAAAAACAAACACATGAAGGACACATAATTGTGAACATTGCTTCCAAAACAATATGGAATATTATAATATAAAATTGGCTTACATTTAGTAAATAGACAACAAAACACATAATAACAATATACAGGTGGGCCATGCTTTAAATCAATGTTTATTTTAAGTATTAAACTGGAATAATCAACAATAGATAAAATGTCCCTTTCATGTTAAAAAATTATATACTGAATATATTAGGGATGCATTCTATTTAGTGATAAAACAAATTTTATGCACATTGAATCTAATATATAAAGCTAAATGAGTGTTTTTTGTGTATGTGTGTGTGCACGTGTTTGTCCGGTACTCAAATTTACCCCATTGAACCCATTTCCACCAAAGGTTGTGCAGATTTCCCATTTGTACAGAGGAACACCATATACTATGTTTTCTTCTACAATGTTGTGCACTCACCCTAGACAACGCAAGGTACCCCTAATAGTTCCAAATAAAAGATGTCCTGCTTGAGGTGTGTTTAGAAAGGTATAGACAGTGCATTTGGGCATGATGTGCCACTTTTATAGTAGGACCACTCAATGGCATTAAACAATAAACAAACAGACATTCATTATGTTCACTTACAGGTTGTGGGTGGTGCCAAAAATTAATAAAATATAGCATCGAACTCACTCTTATTTTGCACACACATACTGTATCATAAACTAGGTGAGTTAAGGAGAAACCACATGCAAAATGTCATGAAACATTTCATTATTCACTTCAGATAATAATACATTTCATTTTTTGTACATTTAATTTTTTACGACTGTTTTATGTATTCTGCTTACACAAAGATACCTAATAATATAACAGTTTAAACAGACTTTCAATGTTAAGTGGTGTTATGTGTTTATACCTCTAAATTAAAAAAGAAATATTTTAAATAAGCATATCTAAAATCTATCCAGAAACAACTAATACAGTAGAAACAAGTAAACTGAAACACAAATAGTAACAGCTATAAAAGTGAAAATCTACAGTATTCACAGAATACAAAAACTAAACTTTTTAGAAATACAGAATTACAATAATTTTCAAACTAGTTATTTTTGTTGAAAGAATAAATGGAATATCTCACACAAAAAAAACTTGAATTATAGGCCATGTGTTCTCCTTGTAACATCAATGTATCCACTCTTTAAGACCACAAAGGTGCTACAAATAGAAACCGCAAGCATGTGCATTTGAAACACATCGAAACAAATGACTATCAGTATTAAATGTCAACAAATCAGGTTCAGCCTTAACATAATAAATAATATTGGGGTTCTTTGTCCTTTGTTCTTTGTACAATGGAGCTTTCAATTTCAAATTTACACATATAAATTTTTTGTTTAAAAACATTTACTAATTTAAACTTGTACAGTATAAATTATGAAAAGTCCTTGAAGTTTGATAAGCAATTTTCACATATCCTGGCTTTAGATCAAAAACACTTTGATCACCATTCACTCGAATAAATGCACTGCATTTCAGGAAAAATTCTGTTTTCTAAGTTTACATTTTCAATCTGAACTTCTATACACCTGCAGAATTTTATATTGGTTTAATTACTTCTTTTACTTCAGTTAATAATTTTTAATTTAATGTGTAAATTTCAAACAAAAATATCAATTTCAGGCTATCTAGTATTAGTAATCAGTTTATCCTCATTTAAAGTACTGCCAATAAGCCTAATGCTCCACAGCCAGTAACCTGTGTGAAAAACGTAACAGGAATAAGATATCCAATACTAGGAAAGAACTGTATGCAGAATAAAAAAAAATTTAAAACATTAACCTAGTAATTGCAGAAAAAAAACAACCTGAATTAATAAACTTGCCTCACATTTTGCTCAACAAAATTTTCTACAGAAGTGATCAAATCAGCATTTAAAAAGAAAACATGCAAAAATATTTTCATTTGTTTGAACTTCCTCGATAAACATAGGTTGTGAAAGGTTGACTTGCAATAACATTTATGTGCACTTTAAAAAAGGCATGTTTGTCTTCTTCATTTCTTTGTGATAGGCCTTCGGAATAGCAACACGTGAGGCTCTGTAAAAGCAAAAGAAAAACAATTAGCTTTTAATAAGTGTATCTCTAATGTAGAGCAAAAATGTAACTCAAACACACAGCGAGGATGGTACATAGGATGCCCATTGCTTGGAAGGTAACTAATCTTTAAAATTACCTTGGAGAAAAAATCAGGAAGTAAAACATTAACATGGTTGCTGTAAAATATCTGGATTACATCTGTATTAATATGTCTAGGGGAAAGGTGCATGTAGCAAAGTATACACACATTATTCCACAAATACACTAACATAAAAAAATGACAGCATTGAAATTCATGTATACTCATTCTCAGAAATTACAACATAACCTACTAGCTTTATCACAGGAATTTGTTTATTAAAATGTTTGAATTTCAGCTCTGTGCATCTCATTTTTCTTTAGAACAGAAACGAAAGTAGCTCAAGGTTATGCCCTTTAAACAATGTTGCAGAAAGAATTAGTTCATCAACTGTGACTCATGTATGACACATTCAGAAATGATTTTCAGTTGACTGTTCTATAGAATACTTACCTGGTTTGTGTATCATATAATGTATCCATCCCTGGCTTTGCTGTACCCCAAGACTTCTCCATTCTTCCTCTGACATCAAGTGGGTCTTTGGCACCAGTTTCGCCAGTGGTTTTGGGAGAAATACATGCCTGCAAAATGATGAAAACAAGTGTTTAGGGATTCATTTCTACCTAATATTTTTTTTGTATAAAGAGGTACTCAGACAAACACACACTGGTTAAATTATATTAGTTTATAATAAAATTTTTTGAAAATGTAGTCTAAGCAAAACAAACATTCTCATTCTCTAATGTAGAAGATGCAACTAAAAGAAACATGGATGGCTCAAGCACACAAGGTGATTATGCCCATATTTATGTTTACTGTCTTTATCAAGCCACAAAAATATTCTTTCAAACTAATGGGATCTCTGAGGGAAAAAAAAAACTGTAATGGCCAATTATTTCATAAAAAAACTTCCAAAATGAAACAATTAGCTATAAACTTAACAATCTTGCAACAGGGGATTATCAAGAACATTTATTGTCATCAAATTTTAAAACAGTAGTTTTGAAAAATGTTAAAAAAAACAAACAAAAAAAATTCACGAGTTGATTTAAGCTTTTATACATTATGTTCATCTTTTGGAAATTATGCAATATTCAAATGCCTGTGAGAAAAATCATATACTACCTTTCATCAAACTGTTAAGCAACACTGACCTCAAATATTATACATATTGATAAATCAATTATTATCACTGACAAAAACTGCATTGTGTAGTTATGTTGCATTTAAATATATGAAACACATCCTAAGTATATTTTTTGCATTTTACTTTCACAAAAAACAAATGACCAGATACTTAATTGCTCTTGGCAGATCAAATATAAAAACAATAGAGATCTTGTGAAGATGTTGGTAAAGTGTGACATCACAAAAGTAACTGATAATTCCAAAAGCACTTGGAAGCATTGCCAATTCACCTAACCTGCATGTCTTTGGACAGTGGGAGTAAACTAGAGCACCAGGAGGAAACCCACACAGACACGGGGAGAACATGCAAACTCAATCTGGGATATGAACCCTGGTCTCCTTAATACAAAGCAGAAGCAGCGCTACCACCATGCCACTCCAAAAAAAGCATGCTAAATCAAACATTATTATTAAAACTAGTGCTGGGAGGTATACCGGTTCATACCGAAAACCATTTTTTATTTTTGTTATGATATGTATTTTTCTTATACCGCAATACTGGTTTAAATAGCCTAAATAACGTTTGGAATGTGGCGCAGCGGGAAACTGTTTAAGGGGGTCTTTTTTCACTGCTACACCGCTAAACACGCATGCAACAGATTACATGTGTTAGTGGAGGTATTGAGCGGTGAAAATTGACAGAGAACATTCCGAAACTGAAGCTGTAGCAGACGATAAAGTTGAACATGATGACACAGAAGAACTTTTGCAGAAAAAAGGAGCCTGTTGTCTGGAGATTTTGGTTTTAAAAGGTCGGATGTGGACCAAACAACTATTTACTGCAAATGCTGTTGAGCTAAAGTTGTCGCTGGAGGCGGTAACACGAGCAATTTGCTGCACCACCTTAGCCACAAACATGCTTTGGAGTACCATGAATGTATGGAACTAAGATTGGCACCCTCCACGTCCTCAGGTAAAACTGAAAAAGCTAGAGGACACTCGAGTCAGACGTCACTTGTAGACACATTTGCTAGAGGACTGCCAACGACAAAAAAAAGCAAGCGGTGGATTGAGATAACCAACACCATTACAATCCATATAGCTAACATGTCAGTGGACAGAGATTGTTAACATTAACAGAATGTGTAGTTGGTTTACAAAAAATATTTACTCTTTATTCCTTTTCTAAGACATGTTCAGTGCAATACAACTTTTGGCAAGCACCTCTGAATATTTTACTAAGTCTAAATGCCTCTTTGGATGGTTGAAAATATGTTGTCAAAATTATAGCTTTAAGTTGTTTGCAAAATTTGTTCAATAAAATCGTTCTATATTTTGACAGCAACTGTAATGCAATGTGATTCCTTCTCTTCATTAGTGCCACCCCCTTGAAAACTATCACTTTATGGGGCCATGCAAACCTGTATTAATACTTGTGTGCACATTAAAATGTTTTTTTGTATAATGTACAATTCTCATGACAGTGGAATAGGTTATTCTTAGCCAGTCTACTGCAGTAAGTGAAGTGGAAAATGTGGTTAACATCCACTCATGCATGGGGAAAGAAATACTGTTGAATACCGTGAAACTTGTATAATTTAGAAAAATACCGTAATATAGAATTTTGGTCATACTGCCCAGCACTGTTGGAAGGGATGCTTATTTCCCCACCTGTAGCAGAGACGTAGAGCCTGCTGCTTACAAAATGATCACTTGATAGCTGAAATTCCTCAACATGTATTTTAAAAGGTTTTAGAAAGTCATTTGGGTTTTCTCAATTTTCTATCATGATTCATGGCCAGATGATTTAATAAACATATAAACAACACAATAACTAATCTTAAAAGATATCATTCAGTATTTTACTATCACACTAATACAAAATATATCCATAAGTACAGCTAAAGCAAATGTAGCACAAAACCAATATTACTCAACATAGAGAGTGTCTCTAAGCTTGCACATTATGTTAGAAGATAGTAAATTAACCTAATGCATACAGAAGTAATTACACATAACACATATTCTAATGTGACATGCTAAATAAGATGTTGGAGTGTTCAGTTAATGATTTGCAGTTCAGTCTCTACCAGTAGCCTAACATAAACTTAGTGCAAGTGTAGAATTATGGAAACAACCCTACTATGCACTTTGAGATGCTTTGTATTAGTGTGTATAAAATAAATATAAATGTGGGAGTATCTCTAAAATAGTTTATGACCATTTATCTACTCAAAAAGGAAAAACAAAATGTCACACATATGGCTGTTATTAAGTTTTTTAAATATATTTTTTATATATATTTAAATATATTTTTACAAGGCACACTTCCCCTTTATAAGCCTTGTGCACTATACATTAACTACAAATATATTCATCCATTTTTCCCTAACTTATACAGTTCATGAATGTGGGGAGAGACAAGGCAATCTACAGTTGACATTCATTTTAACACATTTTTACAATATTATTAAATTAAAACACAAAATGACCAACGATTGACTATCTTACTCTGAATGTCAAATAGACTAAAGAAATTATTTTTAAACTTAGGAGAACAAAGGATGCAGAAATAGTAAGTGAATATAAAAACCTTAGAAACTATCCTTGATAATAATCGTAATTGGAACATTAATACAAAAATTGTATATTCTAAAGGCAATAAGCACTTATTCCTCCTCCATACATGCAAGACTATTTAAACTGGGCAAGGACCATAATTTTTTCATTTTACCGCAATATGATCCAGTCTGTCATCACTTTCACCTTCATGAACTGGTTTAGTCATCGCTTTAGGCTTCAAGACCTAATTTAGAGGTCTGACAAATCAAATTTCAAAAAACTCTTAACAGATTATGAAACATGCAGCTAAAATTATTGGATATGACATAGATGATTTGGTGTGTGTGTCAGACGGCAATGCTGTAAAACTTGGAAATCATCTCAACTGATGACAGACACCCAGTATGCAGAACTTAACTTCAGTAAATCAGGGAGGACAGTCACTTTAAAGACTCATACAAACCATTCCAGAAATTCCTTTCTTCCCAGTACCATATACCTTTTTTAATAGGGAATATCACACATCATACAATATTCTAAGAGTGTAGAGTTTATCATATGTATCATGCAACTGTTTTAGGTAAAAATGTACTGTTAAACTGCAAGAAGCAGTTACCAAACAATTTGTTTTTAAATGATGTAAATGCAGTATATTAAATTTTCTTTTTAATCAGTCTTCTTTCTACTTGTTTTTTATTTTGTCTGTTACTGGATGCACATAAGAAGACAAATTTCATGTTTTCTTATTTAAAAATAACTAAAAACTTCAAACCTTGACCCTGAGAGTTTACATTTTAATGAAAGTTATACATTTTGAAACAATCTACTTTAAATAAGACCTTCATAAAAGGCAACTTGCTTTATAGTTCAGCACCTGAACCAGTAGGTCCCAGTATGCAACAGACACTGCATATTTATTAAGAAAAAGGTTAATGAATGATTTAAACTTAATCGAAATGAATAATACAAACTGAACATAAACACGGGCATTTGATTTACTCTGAACGAGCGTCAGACAGACTCATAAAGTCTGTTTTTGTGTTCTACAATTGAAAAAAACAAAATGTTAAACTACAATTTTTTTTGGAATAATGTGTCAGCTTTCAATTCTTTTCATCTTTCAAAACTTCTGCGGTCAAGGTGTCAATGTCCACAGCGCTTCGAGAATTCCAAATGTTTGCCTATTTTCCAAAATCTTCTGCCAGCTTGAGTGGGTGTCTGATCCATTTGTAAGACCAAGTCAAGACAGGGATCTAATTTCCCCAGTAATGTTTAGGAAAGCTCATCTTAACTCAGACAAGTGCTGCTTGCCTGATCATAATATGGTCAAGTGGAGACGTCGACGCGTGATCAGTCAGTGGGATTGTTTATTCAAGTATAACAGGAGACAAGAAATAAATAACAGCGACCGATCGAACGACGGTACGGTGAAAATCCAAATATGGATGTAGCTCCTAAGTCATTTCGGACCACCAAGAAAAACTCTGCTATTGCGTCAGAACTTTTTTTTGACGACTATTTACTAAGGGTGAAGGACCTTCTTCGAAGACAGCGACACTATAGGTGATAAACTGTGGCATACAAGTTTAGATTGCTCGTCTGCCCACTCTGCTGCGGGCTTTAGGGACTCGGCCGATATTGTTTACATACTTCTTGAAAAACTAATCAATAGATCTGTAAAACAAACATCTGACAATTGTTTGGTAATATACAGTTGTTCATAACACTTATTACTATCACGTTAGATAATGTGGGCTTTAAACCACAAGGTTATCGATTCAGTTCCCGTTCTGTCAATGTATGAGCTTTTTTAAACTGCCTGTGCTGTAATAGTAAAATATGTATGAAGACTGCTGTACAGTTTATTAAAGGAGCCGAGCTGATGTACGATAAAACAGATTCAGTGCAGCATTTGCGAGTGCTGGTCCATCCGCAAATTTGTCTTAGAGGGATAACAAACATATCGGAGCAGGCGCAATCAAGCAGGTGTGCATCAAAAGGCCTTAACCCATCATACAAAAGCCTAACCTAATTGCGAGATGATTCAATATAAACGATAGCAAAGCACACCAGGTAAACTTGACTCTACCCAAATACAGCTGAAAACAAAATGCTAGTCACTTGCACCTCCCCACATTAACGCCCGCCTCCGTACCACTACTTTAAGAATTTTTAAATAATGGTAAGACAATGTGGTCATAAATCTAAAGAACATATACGTTCATACCTGTATTCATATTCGTCGTCAGTGTATTTATCCGAGTAGTAAATTTCTTTTCTTGACATTTTTTCCCTTTATTTTATGTAATTATCCTGTCAAAACAACCAGACGCGTCTCTTAACCGACTTTCTAACTTTCGCGGTTTTCTGCCCGAACTCAAACCGTTTGCCTGTGTATTCCTATTGGCTAACGTAATTGCCTCATTTCGCTGCGCGCCCAGATTACATAAACATCCGCATTGGCCCAGCAGCCATTTTGGCTCTATATCTGAATACCGGACGGTAAGGAAACGGAAAAAATAATCAGAGCCAAAATGGCTTCTGAACAAGCGAGGCAGTCCTTGTTTGCAGGAGGGCGGATTTTCAACTATCTCTTGCTGGATGACAAGTCAGCGTTGTCTGGTGGTTGTACTTTATTCACAAGATCGGTTGTGTAATTTAGAGGAGTTTTTTTTCCGTATAAGAAATGTCTGAGATAGCGTAAGCCGCACTAATTCGTGGTGTTCATAAGCAATCTTTACTTCAGGAGGTAAAAGTACATAATAAGCAAGAACAGTTGTACCAAATACTGAAATATGAATATAAATGAGTCTAAATATTTTCGATTGTAATTGAAGTCTGTTATTTTTTCACTCACTTTTGGAGGTCCATAGAGTGTTAAATACCTAGCAATTCATTCAAGATGAGATCCGTTGTTACCAGGGCTGGGATGGAAATGCTTGTCCATGCTTTCATCTTATCACGTCTGGATTATTGCAGTTCCCACTTCACCCTCATCCCATTGGAATTTAGAAACCAATTCAAAAACTGGTTCTTATTACGACCCTCCTTCTCCTCTGGCCGTGCTCTTAGATCTGCTCATTTAGATCACATTTCGGTTCCTCGAACAATTTTAAAGATACGTGAGGATTTCAATCAATTGCTCCAGGGTTATGGAATAGTCTTCCACTGTCATTGAGATTAAAAGAATCTACTGAGCTGTTCAAGAGTCAATTTAAAACCCATCTGTTCTGACAGACATTTGGGTAGCCTTGTTTTGTAATTTGTTTTTTGAAATTTTTTGAAATTTTATTTTATTCTATGTTAATTGTTTTGATATTATATGTTCTTTATGTTTTGATGTTTCTTTTTAATCAATGGTTTATTGTTCAGCACTTTATGACTTCACAGGTGCTCTATAAATAAATTTGTATTCACTTAATAAACGAGCAAAAATAACATAATTTTCATAATCACTGATCTTGTAATAGTCTTAAAAGACACCACATATGCTTATGTTAGAAATCTGTGAATTTGTGGACCTCTGGTAAAAGAAAAAAAAAGGCAAATATAAAAAATATTATCATATTCGTGATCAGCAACCTCGAAATAGCATAAAATGCTAATACATGTCTGGTCTGTATTATCGATCATCATTTATTTTGAAATTCTGTGGAAAGGAGTAACTGTGACCCCTTGTAACCCATTAGGGACTGAACCTCTGGAGTTGGTTGATGTGGCCTGCACAACTTCAAATCCTTCTGATCATTTTTGCTGAAGACACCTTTTGGTTTGCTTTCTATCATATGGATGTCATTTTCTCCGCAAAATATTGTCCAAAATTGCCAAAACAATTAGGGTTTTTTGGGTATAGAGGGCCAAAAATAGAAGGGAAAACCAAAAAGCTTGACATCTTGCATAACTAGACATCAATACAAGGCAACCAGGGTATCATATGTGGAGGCTTTTTCATACTGGTAAGTCTGGAGGCCCCAGACAAAAAAAAAAGTGATTTCAAAGCATCTACAAGTAATTCTTATGAACACAGTACATTTTGTTTGCATATAGTAACACCTGGTTTTATTCAAAATTAGTTAGTTTAAAATAATTTAGAGTAATGCCACTTTTGTGGTAAGATTTTTCTCAGATGATGCCACAGTTTGTAATACTAGATAGATAGATAGATAGATAGATAGATAGATAGATAGATAGATAGATAGATAGATACTTTATTAATCCCAAGGGGAAATTCACAAGCACCAAGATACACCCCTATAGCGCATATACCTTTAATTAGCTTGCTTACATTTGGAATCTGGGTGCCGGAGTTTATAACACTTGTCTTCTCATAGCACCAGGAGACCGGGCTTTTGAATCTAGAGTGAATGTCCCTACTGTCACCTCAAACTTGGCTCTTTGTAACTGAGGATGTGTGTGAGTGCACACTTTAATTATACTGTATATAACACTGTATTCATACTACACCTGTCATAAGATGCTAGATGGACTGAAGTTTACCCTTGGAACATAAATTTAGTTGCCTATTCTGCTGAGCTAAAGGAACATTCTTGTAGCCTGACATCACACATATTTAATGAAGTTGCCATCTATGCCCTGAAGAACTGGAATATTTAACTTCCTAGGCTAAAGGACTATTCTTCCAGATAAGCAATGCAATTAACTGATAATTTGAGCCATACAGGCTGGAAATTGCCTGTTATACTTATGTAAGAAATAAAATACCTTTCATACCGGACAGTAACTTTTTTTTTCTCCTGTTTATATATAGCGCATATATACTGTAACGACACTGACAAGTTACATCAGCTAGGAATGAGTCACTCATAGTATGAGTTGGCATTATGTCATGCGAATGAGCAGCTTTAGGGCCAGTGGCAGGGGCGCCATGAAAAATGGCAAGCCTGCAATGTCACGAGAAGAATTCCATTTACTGCGGTAATGGTGAGCAGTCCTTTTAGGAAGAGCAATCTACACAAAAGAGCCATATAAAGAGCAAAATGATCCATTCTGGCACTTGGCACTAGTGCTAAAAATGTATAAATAAAGTATAATGTTACATGCTAAAGTCTGAACACCCTTGGCTAAATTATACATTTTGTTCACATTTGAAGTAATAGTAAAAAATAAATAGTAAAAACTTCAACAGCAAACAAACTTTTTTATTAGAATGGTAATGTACAGTTATGATTGATTTAAAAATGAAAAAAAAGCAAGGAGTAAATGTGTCATTTGCAAATGTTTGGGCACCCTGGCAAAATCACAACTTGCAAACATTTTTATTAGCCAGCTATATTTAAGATCTTCCCACAGATTTTCAGAGATGTTCATGCCCGTTAGACTGTGATGTTTGATTCTCAAAAAAGAAGGAAGAGGGTATCAGTACTGTATTTGAGTAGTGATTTCCGACTTGTTGGATACTGAAGTCATATATCTGCAGTGCTTCTGTCTAACTTAGTAACTTTCCATCTGGTTCTTTGAAAGTGAGAAGCAAGGTGAGCGAGACATGATTGTCAACAAGTTTAGATGCTGTCTGTAATAGTAGGGCTAAAAGTGCTGCAAACAAGGAACCACTGCTAGTAGCTCCCAGCACATCACACATGAACTGAATATACAGTACATAAAGTTTTTTGAAAAAATGCTTGCCTTCCTTTCTGATATCCTCTTTTTGTATATTTATCACAATGGATGGTTTCCGATCTTTAAATAAAATATAACATTAGATAATGGTACCAGAGTGAACACCATTTCTAAACTACTACTTAATATATTTAAATACTAAAGTTATCCAACACCTGCCAGCCCTGTTGAATCTAAACCCCACCATATATTTTTACTTACCATGAGAGTGAAGTAGTCATCAAAAGGTTTCTAGAAGGACACTGTACCTTGATGAAGGAAAATTTCAGAAAAGATAAGGAAAAATATATTAAAACATACCCATTAGGAATAGGTTAGAAAGCCATTACTAATGTTCTGGGACTCTACAACACCTCAATGAGAGGCATTATCGTCAAATAGCCTTATAAAGGAAAGGCTGGCCTACCAAAATACCTCAAGGGCACAGTGACAACTCATTCAAGAGGCCACAAAAGATCCCAGGAGAACATCCCTAAATATTGATATATTAAAATGTCCTTTCTTAGTGGATACCTACTGGCCTAGATGTACCATTCTGCCAATTTTCAGCTTTTTAACTAAAGAGGAATAGTGTTGTTGTTGATGAGTGAGTAAGTGAGTCAGCCAACGTTATATATTTAATTGATTTAGCCCCGACCCAGAATTTATGCACTCTTTTAAAGTGCTAGCTTCCTTCTTCATATGTTTTAGTCCTGCCCTCCTGATCATCTTTGTGAATCTCTATTTACACCTTTTGCTCAGTTTGGATGTCTTGATTCCTTGTTCTCCACAGCTTGTTTATCTTCTTGATTTTTCATCATACTCCTTTTCATCCTCCAATAAGAAATTGGTCCTCCTGGCATCTCGCTGGAAAAAAGCAAATGTTTAGCAGACTCCCAGGGAAACTTATTTTTACAACTTACTTCTTTAAGAACTTTCAACAGTTCGTCTTAATTTCTCTTCTACATCCACTGTACCATCTTTAGAAATAGGAGGTACACTTATTAAGAATCAACTATTTTGTTGTAATTGGGACATGTACAGTTAGCACTTTATTTTTTGGCCATCTCTGAATGGGCTAGGGTAGAGAGATTGTCAGGGGGATCCTGCATGGTATCTCCACTTTGATTCTGATTCAAATCCTGAACTTTATTTATTTCACACCTTCACAGTTTCGATCTTTCACTTGTTATTTTGACTTTGCAACTTTTCCAGATTCCCCTTTCTTTTAAAACTGCAAGTACCCATTGCAGGCAATACATAAAGTTGAAATGCTGCTATGGGACCCTATGAGATCTGTGCTATTACAAAAGCCATCAAACACAAATGGACTTTAAATTATCAGTGCTTAAGATGATTCCACAAACTATTTCATCTTGGGAAGAACTTACTTGCTGCACATGGCTGTATGTTGGCTTTTGTTTGTTGAATAAATGCCAAAGTTAAATCTGTTATGCAGGTAGATTTATCTGAGTTTTAGGACTCGGTGAGGATTAGATGATTTGTTACTGATAGATAGATAGATAGATAGATAGATAGATAGATAGATAGATAGATAGATAGATAGATAGATAGATAGATAGATAGATAGATAGATAGATAGATAGATAGATAGATAGATAGATAGATGCAGGTAAAAAACAGACAATAACTTTGAATAATGTTAACGTTTACCCCCCCGGGTGGAACTGAAGAGTCGCATAGTGTGGGGAAGGAACAATCTCCTCAGTCTGTCAGTGGAGCAGCACAGTGACAGCAGTCTGTCGCTGAAGCTGCTCCTCTGTCTGGAGATGACACTGTTTAGTGGATGCAGTGGATTCTCCATAACTGATAGGAGCCTGCTGAGCGCCTGTCGCTCCGCCACAGATGTCAAACTGTCAAGCTCCATGCCTACAATAGAGCCTGCTTTCCTCACCAGTTTGTCCAGGCGTGAGGCGTCCTTCTTCTTAATGCTGCCTCCCCAGCACACCACCGCGTAGAAGAGGGCGCTCGCCACAACCGTCTGATAGAACATCTGCAGCATCTTATTGCAGATGTTGAAGGACACCAGTCTTTTAAGGAAGTATAGCCAGGTCTGTCCTCTCTGGCACAGAGAATCAGTATTGGCAGTCCAGTCCAATTTATCATCCAGCTGCACTCCCAGGTATTTAGAGGTCTGCACCCTCTGCACACAGTCACCTCTGACTATCACGGGGTCCATGAGGGGTCTGGGCCTCCTAAAATCCACCACCAGCTCCTTGGTTTTGCTGGTGTTCAGGTGTAGGTGGTTTGAGTCGCACCATTTAACAAAGTCCTTGATGAGGTTCCTATACTCCTCCTCCTGTCCCATCCTGATGCAGCCCGCGATAGCAGTGTCATTAGCGAACTTTTGCATGTGGCAGGACTCCGAGTTGTATTGGAAGTCCGATGTATATAGGCTGAACAGGACTGGGGAAAGTACAGTCCCCTGCAGCACTCCTCTGTGGCTGACCACAATGTCAGACCTGCAGTTCCTGAGACACACATACTGAGGTCTGTTTGTAAGATAGTCCACGATCCATGCCACTAGGTATGAATCTACTCCCATCTCTGTCAGCTTGTCCCTAAGGAGTAGAGGTTGGATGGTGTTGAAGGTGCTAGAGAAGTCTAGAAACATAATTCTTACAGCACCACTGCCTCTGTCCAAGTGGGAGAGTGATCGGTGTAGCATATAGATGATGGCATCCTCTGCTCCCACCTTCTCCTGGTATGCGAACTGCAGAGGGTCGAGGGCGTGTTGGACCTGTGGCCTCAGGTGGTGAAGCAGCAGCCTCTCCATGGTCTTCATCACATGTGACGTCAGAGCGACAGGCCGGAAGTCGTTCAACTCACTAGGACGTGATACCTTTGGGACTGGGGTGATGCAAGATGTTTTCCAAAGCCTCGGGACTCTCCCCTGTTCTAGGCTCAGGTTGAAGATGCGCTGTAGAGGACTCCCCATCTCCGACGCACAGACCTTCAGCAGTAGTGGCGATACTCCATCTGGACCCACTGCTTTGCTGGCACGAAGTCTCCTCAGCTCTCTGCTCACCTGCGCTGCTGTAATTGTGGGTGGGGATGTCTCTCCTATGCTGGTATCAGCAGAAGGATGGGTGGAGGGTGCAGTACTCCGAGGTGAGAGTGGGTTAGGGTGGTCAAACCTGTTAAAGAAGTTGTTCATTTGATTTGCTCTCTTCACGTCTCTCTTGATGGTGGCACCCGGCTTCGAGCTGGAGCCAGTGATGATCTTCATCCCATCCCACACTTCCTTCATGCTGTTATTGTGCAACTTCTGCTCCAGCTTTCTCCTGTACTGCTCCTTCGCCGCCCTGAGCTGGACTCTGAGTTCCTTCTGCACACGCTTGAGCTCATGCTGATCACCACCTTTAAAATTCCTTTTCTTCTGGTTCAAAAGGCCCTTGATGTCACTTGTAATCCATGGCTTGTTGTTAGCATAGCAGCGTACTGTTCTTACTGGAACTACAATGTCTCTGCAGTTTGCATATCAGGAGAAGGTGGGAGCGGAGGATGCCATCATCTACATACTACACCGATCCCTCTCTCACTTGGACAGAGGCAGTGGTGCTGTAAGAATTATGTTTCTAGACTTCTCTAGCGCCTTCAACACAATCCAACCTCTGCTCCTTAGGGACAAGCTGACAGAGATGGGATTAGATTCATGCCTAGTGGCATGGATCATGGACTATCTTAATGACAGACCTCAGTATGTGCGTCTTGGGAACTGCACGTCTGACATTGTGGTCAGCAACACAGGAGCGCCACAGGGGACTGTACTTTCTCCGGTCCTGTTCAGCCTATATACATCGGACTTCCAATACAACTCGGAGTCCTGCCATGTGCAAAAGTTCGCTGATGACACTGCTATCGTGGGCTGCATCAGGAATGGGCTGGAGGAGGAGTATAGGAACCTAATCAATGAAGTTGTTAAATGGTGCGACTCAAACCACCTACACCTGAACACCAGCAAAACCAAGGAGCTGATGGTGGATTTTAGGAGGCCCAGACCCCTCATTGACCCAGTGATCATCAAAGGTGATTGTGTGCAGATGGTGCAGACCTATAAATATCTGGGAGCGCAGCTGGATGATAAATTAGACTGGACTGCCAATACTGATGCGTTGTGCAAGAAAGGACAGAGCCGGTTATACTACCTTAGAAGGCTGGCGTCCTTCAACATCTGCAATAAGATGCTTCAGATGTTCTATCAGACAGTTGTGGTGAGCGTCCTCTTCTACGCAGTGGTGTGCTGGGGAGGCAGCATTAAGAGGAAAGACGCCTCACACCTGGACAAACTGGTGAGGAAGGCAAGCTCTATTGTTGGCATGGAGCTAGACAGTTTAACATCTGTGGCAGAGCGAAGGGCGCTCAGCAGGCTCCTATCAATTATGAAGAATCCACTGCATCCACTAAATAGTATCATCTCCAGACAGAAGAGCAGCTTCAGCGACAGACTGCTGTCACTGTCCTGCTCCACTGACAGATTGAGGAGATCGTTCCTCCCCCAAACTATGCGACTCTTCAATTCCACCCGGGGGGGTAAACATTAACATTTAACATTATACATAGTTATTGTCTGTTTTTCACCTGCATTATTATCATTCTTTAATTTAATATTATTTATTGTATCAGTATGCTGCTGCTGAAGAATGTGAATTTCCCATTGGGATTAATAAAGTATCTATCTATCTATCTATCTATCTATCTATCTATCTATCTATCTATCTATCTATCTATCTGTCTGTCTGTCTGTCTGTCTGTCTGTCTGTCTGTCTGTCTGTCTGTCTGTCTGTCTGTCTGTCTGTGTCCATACAGAAGTTGATGTAGTCAGTAGTGCAGTCAACAACCTCCTCAATGTTCTCACTATGTTATCCCTGCAGGATATCCCAGCCCGTAGTTCCAAAGCAGTCTCTCAGAGCCTGCTCTGCTCCAGGGGACCACTTCCTGAATGAGCATGTGGTTGTAGGTAGGACCCTCACTCTTGGTTTGTAATGTGAGGCTGAAGCAGAACCAGGTTATGATCTGCTTTCCCAAGCGCAGGCAGCGGGGTGGCGCTGTATGCGTCTTTAACGTTTGCATACAGTAAGTCAATAGTCTTATTTCCCCGGGTGTTACAGTCCACATCCTGGGAGAAGGCAGGCAATGTTTTGTCTAGCGTCACATGGTTAGTCGTCTCCAACGATTAGCACAAGCGCCTCAGGGTGCTGTGTTTGTAACTTAGCAACAGCAGAATGGATGATGTCACTCGCTATCTCCACGTCCGCCCGAGGAGGTATGTAAACAATAACAACAATGACGTGTCCAAACTCTCTGGGCAAGTAATAGGGATGCAAACTTACAGCCAACAGTTCAATGTCCCTACAGCAAGTGGAGATTTTGACATTCACATGTCCAGAGTTACACCACCTTGTATTGACATAGAGAGCTAGTCCTCCTCCTTTGTGCTTCCCACAGGTATTTGCATCTCTGTCCGCTCTAACTGTGCTAAACCCGGGTAGCTCCACGTTAGCATCTGGGATGGTGGTAGTTAGCCACGTTTCGCAAAAGCACAACAAACTGCATTCTCTGTAGGTTCTGACATTTTTCACCAGCGCAGCCAGTTCGTCGATCTTATTTGATACTGAGTTCACATTTCCCAGGATCACAGAAGGCACCAAAGGCTTAAAACGGCACTTTCTCGCAATCCGCTTCATTTTTAGCTTAGTGCCGGCTCTGCTGCCACGATACCGCCTTCTTACCTCGTCGGGTAAATAGGGAACCACACCGACACTGGCATTTGTTCTCAGCGCTTGAAGTTGACTACTTGAATCGACGAGTCTCGGCGTGTAAAAATCCATGTCAACATTGTAAAAGTAAGAGTGTCCAGGGAACGAATCCACATAAAAGAAAGTGATAAGAGTGATCAATAAAAAATAATAAAAAAAAGAGAAAAATAAAAGGTAGAAAAATAAAGTCATACACGGAGCTGCTGAGAAGGCTGCCACTCTCAGTGGCGCCTGAGTCATCCTATGCTATCCTTATGCTCTGATATATAAAGCCACACAACTGAAAGAGAGTGAACTTATAATTTCACATAAATAGAAGTCATAGGCCAACCCACTAGATGGCATCAAGAAGCTTCATTGTTCTCTGAATAATTCCTTGCTATATATTACAGTGTAATATGTTTATGGTGGATTGCCCCAAAACTAATGCAATGGGAGAGTGAAAACCGGGGAGAAGCTGCCAAAAAAAAAGCTTTGCCCACAGTGAAAACCTGATTATAATAATTAAATAATGTTTACAAAACAATAAAGAAATGTGCAAAGATAGAGGAAGATCTAAAAATCAAAAACTCAAATTTCAAAATTCTAATTAAAAAAAATGTAAAAATCAAAAAAGAGTAAAAAATTTAAAAAGACAACATCTAATAATCTCTTATTTAACAAAGCTAAAATCTGTAATCTTCACGTCAAACCCCTAAAACAGAAACAAAAAATTAAAATTCTTGAAAATAAAGCAGAATGAAACAAACAAACAAAAGAGCAAAGCACAAAATAACAAGACAAGCAGAAGAATTCAGTAAGAGCCTGCTACTGAGCCATGTAGTTAAAGCCTAAATCTTGACAACTTTTAAGAAGTATCTCAAAGAGATTTTGGACAGCTTTGCTATTAGCTAAACAAATCAGCCTGATGGATTGAATGGTATCATTTTGTTTGTCAAAATTGTTATGTTCTTATGTAACCAATGCCATTGTGAGAGTATAGCGGCAGAAAGAACCTCAGAGAGTCCCCTGTTGCTACAGTAATGCAACTTTATTACTTGGGGCCTGCAATCAAATGAAGGGACTCGCTGATCCTCCATCAAACACAATCAAATTTATCAATCCATCCATCCATCCATCCATCCATCCATCCATCCATCCATCCATCCTTCTTCTAATCCTGTATTATCCTGAGCAATAAAAGGGGCAGGAAACAAAATCAAAAGGTGGGAGCCATGGCTAACTATAATTGTTGTATTTCAGTCAGGATTCCTCCCCTCGCTGGGGTTCAAATCCATTGTTTGATGTCTTTTTTGCTAATTTTTGAGTATTTACGCTAATGTTGCTTTTGTTAATAATTTACTTTATTCACCATTTGTGTTTTGTGGGTGTTGCCCAAGAGATGGGCCTACCTGCCCATCACGGCACCACCTCAACCCTGTAAAGATGGGGGCAATCCACCATCCCTTGCAGTTCATTCTTAATATGCTTGTGATGTAGTGAGTTCTCTTGTGCTTTTTCTGGATTTTTGAACCTGGGCTTTGTTTTTGACTTTTCCTCTTGGATTCAATGTTTGCTACTGGATTGCCCTTTCCTTTTCAGACAATTCATTTTTCTTTTTGTGTTCCACTGAGCCCTCTTTTGTGCATCAGATAATTTTTGTTAAAATATACCTTTTATTTTATAAATATCCAGTGTTTGCCCTTTTATCTAGTTGGGGTTTGATGGTAAATCCCTCATAGTGGGCATGTTGGACAATTGTGGGACTTTCTTTGTGCTTTGGAACTCCATGATCATAACAATATCTCTGTCTGCTTTATTTTTATTTAGGTTTAGGGACAGTAAGGGAGTCCCCTACAAGCTACAGCTGATTTCTTGAAGGATTTCTGGACCATCTACAGCCGTGAACCTATAAAAAGATTTTTCTTTCAAGACGTTTTTTCCCTCTGGTGGCACATTTCAATCCATGCCCAAATGCACATATATTTTTTCCTGTCTATTTTCTCTTTTAATTGAAGTCACTATACTGTAGGTACAGAGAACAACAAAACAGTTTGGTCTAAATATAAGGGTTTGGGACTGAGTTGAATATGGGTTCTTAGCTTTATTGGGTGATTGCTACTGTGAAATTCTTACTTGTTTGTCCTCGTGAAGATGCAATACATTACCACTCTCTAGCACCATGATTAATGAGCAGAAGTACCTTGCCTCAAAACTTCCGTCTTCCTTACCTCAAAATGTTTGACTTTGTTACCTGAAAAATTTCAGAACTGCAAAATGTATTACAAGAATAATACCAAAATGACAAGTTTTAATAATTTTATATAATTGTCAGTACCTTTTGTTTGATCCAGCTTTTGTAATTGGGTAACTAGTAGGTAGAAGATAGTTTTTCATGACAGGAGCACTATATTCCTGGAAATTATATGTTTTAGTTGAAAAGAGTTGTATGGTATGGCCCATCGTTACTCATTGGGGTATTTATATGTTTTGTATATTTTTCTGGCATCACTGGTCCTTATTTAAGTTTAGAGGCAGCTACAATTGCAACTTACAGGCCACAACTGGTGTAGCCAGCAGCCATACCACCTGCACTTTAGAACAGGTAATCCATCTTAAGCTAAGAATGATTAGGCCTGGGCAGTAATTGGATGGGAGACCAACCAGAAAGATTGGCTTGCTGCTATAAGTGCTAGAAGGGGTACTGGTTAGTCCAGACAGGGTGTGCTTACCCTGTGATCTGCGTGTGGGCTCCAGCATAGTGACAGGGACATTGTGCTGAAAAAATGGCACTGTTCTTTGGATGAGATGTAAAACCCGAGGTCCTACCTCTCTGTGGTCAAAAAAATTCCCTGGTAAAAAGCTGAAGGATCAAAAATTTAGTGACATACATGTATCCATATTTCGCGTGAGTGAATATTTATTCTTATACAATATTTTCTGGTTGATGTGGATTTTCTGTGAAATAACAGCTATCATCGAAAAAATGTCTTAATTTCAAAACATCAGAGTGAGCATGGTAAAGGAACAGCTAAACTTATATAGGCTAAAATATTTTGCATAATGCACTTGCGTAACACATCACACCATATGCTATATATAGATAATAATGTTACTACAACAGTTACGACAGTTTAAAAGTCTTTGGTAATTTGTCATATGATCAGGCAGGCACCATCTTAGGGTGTGACTGACAGGAAACTTTAGTTACATACAAAAGGAATACCAGTTACAGTAATATATAATATAATATACCAGTTGCAGTAATATATAATATAAGATAATAGATATTCTCTTACACTATTACTTTAATTTATACTCACAGTTTTGCACTGTAGGATGTTAAAGCACAAACAAGTGGGAAGCCTGTCTACATTTAGTATTTTGTAATAATCAGGATAGGATTTAGGAGATGTGGTTGAACGTTTAGTATCATAATCAAATATAGTTTACAGTGCTTTTGCAGAATGCATACTCAAAAAATAAATCAGTTAAATTTAATTTGAGCACATGAGGAAAAGCCTAAATAAGATATACTGTAGTGGGACAAGTGTGGAGACAGTTAAGGAGATAAATGACAGATTTAACATCTAATGTAAAACAAGCTGATTTCAAAATTTAGTAGCTGTAGGAAATTAAAGAAAACACTGCAGTTCATAAATAAGGATCTGAGAAGAAGCTGAAGAAGGAAAAAAGAGCTGCACCTTTAAAAAAGATATTAGGAAAGTGAAAAGATAGGTGGAGAGAAATGACGACCCAAAAGAGTTTTAGTATTTTAGTAGTAAAAGAATAGTCAAGGAGGAGGTGAACTGTATAACGAACAGTAAGGGTGATTTAAAATATGCAGACACTGAAATGTTGAATGCTCTGAACGTGCATTTTGATGAGATTTACTTGTGTGAAGAAGTCAGTAACCTTCTAAATGTAACAGGAACTGCCAAGGAGGTACTGAGTAATTTAGAAATTGTGCAGAGGGAAGTACTTCAGTAATATGAGTTCTATGAGAGTATATGATATTATCTATATCTAATATGATATTATCTATATCTATATCTAATATGATATTATCTATATCTAATATGATATAATCTATGCATTTTATATTATCTACCATAATTTTCAGAAATTTTTTGATAAGGTCCTGCATAAAAGTTTTGTAATAAATCTAAAAGAAGTATTCATTATGAAATTTATTATGAGTAAATGTTAAGGATTACATTTAAGATGAATCAACAATACCAATATACAGCATACAGAAGTGATCAATAAGGTGATCAAATGATCCATGTACAAAAGCTATTAAGGTAATCAAGAAGCAATCAAGAATTTTATATAGCACCATGTGTAAGGTACACTAAAAGAGGTTATGCTTAACTGATTAGTGGGGCCTCACCTGGTGTATCATGTACAGTTCCGGTCTTCATGTGGCAAAAAGATGAAGTGCTGCTAGAAAAAGACTACAGAAGAGCAACTAGGCTGGTTAAGTCTGAGAGATATGAGTTATGAGGAGAGACTGAAGGAGCTGAACCTTTTCGGTTCAAGCAAACATGATTGAAGTGTTTTAAATTATGGAGATAAATTGGTACAGTGGATCTCTGCTGTTACTTTAAAATACATTTCAACAAGAACTCGAGGATATTGTTAAGGGCAAATTTAATACAAATCCTGAAAGTTTTTTTCACTCAAAGAACCACAGACACATGTAATGCATTGCCAAGTAGTGTGGTTAGATGATAGGAGTTAAATTATTCTAATGTTCTGATGTTTTCTTTTATCACTGTATCTGAACAATGTGACCTGTAGGGGGCATCATGTACCCCAAATCCCAGACACAACTAAAAAAGATATGGGTTTACATCTCAAAAGGACTATTTTATTAGCACACAGTGCCTTTTACAACCATAAGCTAAAGTATTCATAATCAATATTTTACCATTCAAATGGAAACTCTCTATCCCTTTCCTCTTTCTTTCCAAGTGAGCTTTGTCCTCCTCCATTCCATACTGCAATTTCCTTTGTGTGAGGTGGAGGAGCAGTTTTTTTAGATGAGATCTTGGAGTGCTTTCGGTGTAACAATACTGCCTCCAGAAAGCACTTCTGGGTCAGGCAGAACAGAGAAGCCTCTCCTTGGCAGCACCCAAGAAACCTGACAGGGCTGCCAATTGGGACTTCAACTCCCATACCACTCTGTAAGTGTCCAAATTAGAGGTTGTTAAGGGAGATGCTGCCATTCAGTATTCGGTGCGAAAACATGGTCCTGGAGGCACTCTCCCACTGTCCTTCACTTATTTCAAACTCTTAACTCTGAACCATCAGCATGCCAATCTGTCAATGCCCACTATTACAACATAGTCTCAATAAAGACTATATTTGAGTTTGGTATAATTCAAGTCCCAATAATTTCTTCAGAATCGTGGTATATATTAATTTGCCACATAAAGCTGTGTTCTAAAGTGAAATGTTTTTTATAAATTTTAAAAATACCTTGTCTATTCTTGCAGCCTGCAATGGGGCTAAAGGGTACACTGGTCCAAATATAAGAAAAAAGAATGAAACTTAACAAATATGTAATTTTTTAAGGCAAGAATGTTATTAAATATTAATCCATCTCTTGAGACTGTAAAAATATTGTAAAACAGTGTATCCTCTGTAACCACAAGGGTGCACCACTAAGCCCCAAACTCAAGACTCAGTAATACCCAACATGTTGTTGGAATAAAATAAAAAATATTTATTTCTCCAATACACTTCGCTACAATCATCTTTCCAGACATCAGCCACAGTTACACAATAAATACACAATTCTTCCTCCTCTCTTCCTCCATTAATTGTTGTCCTCTCACTCTCAACTCTGACTCCCCGATATAAGGCAGCAGGCTCCTTTTAATCTGGACTGAGGAATGCTTCTGGTGCTATGCCATGTCTTCCAAGAAGCACTTCTGGGCCCAGAAGAAAGTAGGGAGGGCCTCCCCTGACAGCTCCCTCTAACAGTATGTAGGGACCTGACAGGGCTGCATTTTCGGACTCCATCTCATAAGCACCCCTGCGGGTGTCCTATATGTGGACCACTGCCACCTGGTGTATGGGGGATGGAGCTCCCGACTCTCGGCTTCCGCTTGTCCATCTGCTAAATCATACTGGCCAGGCACTAGTTAGTTCCCATTGGCCAGTTTGCTTGTTGCTTTGCATTGGCCTCAAGCCTAGGTAATAAAAGTATTCTCCTTCCTGACAGGGATGCCCATTCTCCTCCTACACCACATTGCTTTGGAAAGGAATAAAAAAGTAAACAGTCTGTTGTGAGATTTGGCCATTTCAAATGAAAACCAGCTCTGTACCTCATCTCACTGATTGCCTCTCCCTCCATGAAACCTTTTGTCCCCCAGGGGTGTGGTTTCCTCTAGCTTGTTTTGTGAATGCCAACCATTTTTATTTCAAGAATCAACTCTTAATGGGTACATTTACTTTTAGAATTTAGACAAAACAGCTATAACTTCAAATTGTCAATATGTTCAACTATGAAGACGAGAATACTTCTTCTTCTTCTTTTTCTTCTTCTTCTTCTTCTTCTTCTTCTTCTTCTTCTTCTTCTTCTTCTTCTTCTTCTTCTTCTTCTTCTTTCAGCTGCTCCCATTAGGGGTTGCCACAGTGGATCATCTTCTTCCATATCTTTCTGTCCTCTGCATCTTGTTCTGTTACACCCATCACCTGCATGTCCTCTCTCACCACATCCATAAACCTTCGCTTAGGCCTTTCCTCTTCCCTGGCAGCTCTATCCTTAGCATCCTTCTCCCAATATACCCAGTATCTCTCCTCTGCACATGTCCAAACCAACACAATCTTGCCTCTCTGACTTTGTCTCCCAACCGTCCAACTTGAGCTGACACTCTAATGTCCTCATTTCTAATCCTGTCCATCCTCGTCACACCAAATGCAAATCTTAGCATCTTTAACTCTGCTACCTCCAGCTCTGTCACCTGCTTTCTGGTCAGTGCCACCGTCTCCAACCCATATAACATAGCTGGTCTCACTACCGTCCTGTAGACCTTCCCTTTCACTCTTGCTGATACACGTGTGTCACAAATTACTCCTGACACTCTTCTCCACCCATTCCACCCTGCCACAATCCCCATTACTCTGTACTATTGATCCCAAGGATTTAAACTCATCCACCTTCGCCAACTCTACTCCTTGCATCCTCAGCATTCCACTGACCTCCCTCTCATTTACACACATGTATTCTGTCTTGTTCCTACTGACCTTCATTCCTCTCCTCTCTAGAGCATATCTCCACCTCTCCAGGGTCTCCTCAACCTGCTCCCTACTATCGCTACAGATCACAATGTCATCAGCAAACATCATAGTCCACGGGGACTCCTGTCTAATCTCGTCTGTCAACCTGTCCATCACCATTGCAAATAAGAAAGGGATCAGAGCCGATCCCTGATGTAATCCCACCTCCACCTTGAATGCATCCGTCACTCCTACCGTAGACCTCACCACGGTCACACTTCCCTCGTACATATCCTGTACAACTCTTACGTACTTCTCTGCCACTCCCGACTTCCTCACACAATACCACAGCTCCTCTCGAGGCACCCTGCCATATGCTTTCTCCAGGTCCACAAAGACGCAATGCAACTCCTTCTGGCCTTCTTTAAACTTCTCCATCAACACCCTCAGAGCAAACATTGCATCTGTGGTGCTCTTTCTTGGCATGAAACCATACTGCTGCTCACTAATCATCACCTCACTTCTTAACCTAGCTTCCACTAATCTTTCCCATAACATCATGCTGTGGCTCATCAATTTTATTCCCCTATAGTTACTGCAGTCTTGCACATCCCCCTTATTCTTAAATATCGGCACCAGTACACTTTTTCTCTACTCCTCAGGCATCCTCTCACTTTCCAAGATTCCATTAAACACTCTGGTTAAAAACTCCACTGCCATCTCTCCTAAATACCTCCATGCTTCCATCTGGACCAACGGCCTTTCCATTTTTCATCCTCTTCATAGCTGTCCTTACTTCCTCCTTGCTAATCTGTTGCACTTCCTGATTCACAATCTCCACATCATCCAACCTCTTCTCTCTCTCGTTCTCTTCATTCATCAGCCTCTCAAAGTACTCTTTCCATCTGCTCAACACACTCTCCTTGCTTGTGAGTACGTTTCCATCTTTATCCTTTATCACCCTAACCTGCTGCACATCTTTCCCAGCTCGGTCCCTCTGTCTAGCCAATCGGTACAGGTCCTTTTATCCCTCCTTAGTGTCCAACCTCTCATACAACTCATCATACGCCTTTTCTTTAGCCTTCACCAACTCTCTCTTCACCTTGCGCCTTATCTCCTTGTACTCTTGTCTACTTTCTGCATCTCTCTGACTATCCCACTTCTTCTTTGTCATCCTCTTCCTCTGAAGACAAGAATACATTAATGAAGACAAGAATACATTAAACATATTTACTGAACCGTATTTTTATAAGTCATAATGTACTGATGAGGAACTCCAACAGACTGAAGAGGACAGAACAGAAACAACAGCAGAACTGGAGAGACGTAATAAAGAAAATATGCAACTGAATGGTATGGTGATGCAACTAACAAGTGGTGATTTTTGGGGTATGTGTAGAAAATATGAAGTAATGGCCACTGAGGAAGAATGCCTCTGTTGCAGGAAGTGGGATTTAATGCTTCCAGTTCTGGGCAATGTAAGACAAAACAAGTGATGAGTTTGCTATGTTACGGGAGGCTTCAGTATATGTTACTGATGAATCATAAAGGGCTGGAGACATTTTTCCACTTTCCAAAATTAAACTAGAAGAAACAATCAAAACCTGAAAGACCAAATGGGCAGTTTCAATTACAGTATGTTTGCTTATGCAGTGTTAAATGCATACTTAGCCCTGATGTTTGACAGATCTGAATCACTGAGACTGCATGTTCTTCAGTGCTGGTGTATTGTATGTTCCAGAATGTAGAATGTTGTTGAATGTAATTCTTGGTCACGGGTGTGTGGTACCTTTCCCATTAACACCATGTGAAAGGCAAGAAACAGGCGACAGGAGGAACAACTCACACACAGGCAGCCATGTACAATCTCATTCACACTAATCTGGAATCACCCTTTCATATTATCTTTATGGCTTTGTATATGTGTTAGAGAAAACACTACACTAAGTCAATGAGAATGTGCAAACTACATATGTGCAACAACGAGGCACACGATTCAAACCAATGACGTAAAATCAGTGAAGCGGCACCACTAATGATTGTTCTGCCTTGCTGCCCTACATCACAGCTACTCATCCATGCAGTATTCAGTTGCTTATAAACAACATTTCTATTGTTAACATTCTATGGCTCTACATTTTAGTCTGCTTCAGTGGCAGCTGCAGTGAAATGAATCACCTGAAAAATGTTTGGAACTGCAATTGGCATCAGTAATGCGTGATCAAGAATGGATTTTCTTTTCCTTCTTGGCTGCAAGTAGTCATGCACAGAGAAATGATCACTTCAGACTCGCAGGTCCACTTACAGTAGGTTTTCCATTCGAGTGTTCACATCTAACCTAAGCTCTACAAGCCATAACTTTAAGGTATTATGGTTCCCATAAGGTCCCGCGGTGAGCTGGCACCCTGCCCGGGATTGGTTCCTGCCTTGTGCCCTGTGTTGGCTGGGATTGGCTCCAGCAGACCCCCTTGACCCTGTGTTCGGATTCAGCGGGTTGGAAAATGGATGGATGGATGGTTCCCATAAGGGTGTCCATGGAAACTTTAAATGCTTTGTTTTTTAGAATTTTGTTGGCACATTTTAAAACTATTTATCAAAAGACAAAACTGCTCTAAATAGAGACAGAGATGTGTTCATTTTCAGGCTGATCAATTTCTTTATTTACGTTTAAACTTCATTCATGATGGCAGCTATGTGCAGATAAGCAGACAAGAAATGTATGCTTACCTAAAGGAAAGATGGTTCCAAAAATCTGTGATAAAATTAAACAAAAGGAACATTGCAATTCCCTGTATCCTTATCCTAGACACTGTGCTATGTGGTGGCCTGGGGATGTTTTTCCCAGACAGTTTATCCTTTCTCCCTTAACAGAACATCATACAACCCACCAGGTAGGTGGGCCATCTCCATTTTAGCAGCCATGATTTCCTCCTCTCCGTCGATTGTCTGGGGATTGAAAGACAGGCTCTCTTTTATACTGGGTCAGTATTTTGAGCTGGAGTTTTAAGTGTTCTTGTCCTGTTTGCCAGTTCTTCTTTTTCCTTACAGGGGTCCCTTCCAGATATTGGCCTAAAGTACCTAAATGCCTAGGAGTGGAATGTTGCCCCCTACTGGCTGGTATTCATATTTCATTTGTTTAACTGTGCACCCACCACAAATATCATATGAACTAAAAACTGTTGCTGAGTTTCCCTGAGCTATAGACTTTGATGAGGACATCACTTTTAGTAGCTTTTCACTCACCTTGTTTCACACATTTTTTAAAAATATATTTTACCGCAAACGCTAAAAGGAAATTCCTAACATTTGACCTTAATATTTATCTAGTTTAGTGCAACATTTTTTAGCTTTACCTGAGTTAGTCTCAACAGAACAAACACACATAATAAATAAGATTGCTATATACTGCATTTTTGCAGCTGCAAATGGTTTTATTAAAAATATCTAAGGCTGGACTGAAACTTTAACTGTAATACCACATAGCAAGTAGGAGGTGTTATGTGACCTTTTAGAGCACATTAGTCAACCACCAACATCCTGCACCACTTTTAGTTTAAAATATTAGGCAATGCTATCCAGAAAGAGTGAATAGAGCAAAGCTTCTTGAATGATGACTTCACAGAATGTATAGTTTTGCCTCTTCATGTATTAATCACACAACTTTCGTTGTTATATATGTTTAAAATTTTACAGACACAAGCTATTTTTTTTTCTCCAATTAAACTAGTCCATATTCTGCCCAGGCTTTAAAAAAACATCTAAACCTAACTGGAAATGAAGACCAGTGCCAAGGGTAGCAACACTATCTATCTATCTATCTATCTATCTATCTATCTATCTATCTATCTATCTATCTATCTATCTATCTATCTATCTATCTATCTATCTATCTATCTATCTATCTATCTATCTATCTATCTATCTATCTATCTATCTATCTATCTATCTATCTATCTATCTATCTATGTCTCCAGTTTTGATGTCACTACACTGGTTACCTGTGTCATTCAGGATTGACTTTAAAATTCTGCTTATGGTTTATAAAGCTTTAAATCATCTTGCTCCATCTTATATATCGGAATGTCTGACATCTTATATTCCAAATCGTAATCTCAGATCCTCAAATGAGTGTCTCCTTAGAACTCCGAGAGCAAAACTTAAAAGAAGTGGTGAGGCGGCCTTCTGCTGTTATGCACCTAAAATCTGGAATAGCCAACCAATAGGAATTCACCAGACTAATACAGTGGAGCACTTTAAAAAACTGCTGAAAACACATTATTTTAACATGCCCTTCTCATAATTTCACTGTAATTTAATCCTGATACTTTGTATATCCAATTCATTATAATAACTATCCGTGGTAGCTCTAAAATCTGTACTAACCCCTATTCTCTCTTCTGTTTCTTTTTCCGGTGTCCTTTTGGTGGTGGCTTTCACCACCACCATCTACTCAAAGCACCATGATGTTCCAACAGTGAAGAATTAAAAGCCAGAAGTCTGCATGTCCATCATCATCAAGTCCTTCTCTGAGAACCCTAGACACAAGAGGACTATTTCATTTATGTTAGGTAGAATGCCCAGAGGGGACTGGGTGGTCTCGTGGCCTGGAACCCCTGCAGATTTTATTTTTTTCTCCAGCCATCTGGAGTTTTTTTTTTTGTTTTTTTCTGTCCACCCTGGCCATTGGACCTTACTCTTTTTTATGTTAACTAATATTGTCTTATTTTAATTCCTTATGTTGTTATATATATTTTTTTTTTATTTACTGTTCTTCATTATGTAAAGCACTTTGAGCTACTTTTTTGTATGAAAATGTGCTATACAAATAAATATTATTATTATTATCTATCATATAGTGTGTTTCACATCTATCTATCTATCTATCTATCTATCTATCTATCTATCTATCTATCTATCTATCTATCTATCTATCTATCTATCTATCTATCTATCTATCTATCTTGCCTTCAGAAAGTATTCAGATTCCTTCACTTTTTACACATTTTGTTATGTTGTAGCCTTATGTTGAGACTGTTTTAAGTTAATTTCATCCCTCATCAGACCACACTTGCTACCCAGAATGACAAAGTAGACAGAGGATTTTAGGAATTTTTGCAAATTTATAAAAAAATAAACTAAAATGTCACATTGACACAAATATTCAGACCCTTTACTCAGCATTTATTTGAAGTATTTTGCCATCAATTGTAACCTGAAGTGTTGAGGGATGACTCAACAAGCTTCCCACACTTAGACTGGGGATTTTCTGCCATTCTTTTCTGCTGATCTTCTCCCAGCTCTGTCAGGATGGATGGATGGAGACCTTCTGTAATGTAGATGGAGAGCTACTGCATTTTCAGGTCTCTCCAGAGATGTTTGATGTGATTCAAGTCTGGGCTATGAGTGGGCCACTCAAGAACATTCACAGAGTTGAGCCTAAGCCACTCCTGCATTGTCTTTTCTTTGTTCTTGAGTTCATTGTCCTGTTGGAAGGTAAACCTTCAGGTTAGTTACACACTGTCACTGGTAGTAGTGAACTTATGTTTCAATTGAAAACAAATGTAATCACATGCTCTGAGAATAGGTTCAAATAAAACAGCATACGTTCTCAATCTTGTATCAAAGGTGCATGTCATGACACTGCAGTAATTACACACAGGCATATACTGTATGGATGATCAGGTTTCACCCAGTGCATGGTGTTGACAATGGAGTATGAAGCAGGTTTCACGTAATTGCACTGCTACTGCTGAACATGGGGTAATGTGGGAGCCATTGGACCCTGCAACACAGACCAGTTCCTTCACTTCTTGGATCGGCTCTACATTGCCCTCATTCCAGAGAATAAAAGGGGAATCGTGAGGGCCAATGTGCCATGTCATGTGGTAATTACGGACAATGTAAATTTTCATCACTTCTACTGTGTGAGGGAATGATTTGACACCCACCAGAACATGATAATGATGTTCCTGTCACTTTATTCACCAGTCCACAACCCATTTGAGGAATTCTTCTTTAGTTGGAGGTGGAAGGTGTATGATTTCAAGCCCCATAATCAGATGTCATTACTGCAGGCAACAGATACTGGCTGGTTAGTTGGCCCTGGGTGTGATGTGTCAAAAGATGTTTCCCTCTGTGTCTCAGATGCGAAGACAACGGCGTGATGTAGACACAATGATGTGACCTAATAGAGATGAGAGACTGGATTTTTCTTGAGTGATTTTTTTGCACTTTCTAGTCATTTTTGATTTATACAGGTAGTGTGAATGTACTGTCCTATAACTGCTGCTATGTTTTCTTTGTCTGTTTTCCGATGTATACTTCCATGTTCATCATTTTGATTTTCTTGGTTATAACAATTATATTGTGCTCATTTACAAATAAATCACATTCACATTCATTTTGTGTCTAGACATTTTTTACTCTACATTTTTTGCAGTACTCTTTTTTTTTTAGCAAGGTTTTCACTAAAAATGAAATAATTTGGTATCTAACTCTTAAAGCACAGGCGAAAAGGTTTCATTCATTGGTGACAATGTTGACGTGGCAGACTGACTTTGCATATTTTGACACGTGAACACAGTTTTGATTCTTTTAGTGGCTTTTGCACAAGCAAATTAGTGTTATAAGGAACGCCTTAACTGTTTCGAGAACTGCATTAATGATGTCTCTGATGTGTGAATCGCATCAAAGCAACTGAGAAAAACTGATGGTCATAAGTGAAAAGTGTTCAAGATGTTAAATTCAATGATTTACATGGCACATTTATCTGAGAGGTGCCTTTTCTCCTTTAATCTTATTAACCTTTATTACATATTGAAGTGCTCTCATGAGAAAGGAAATAAGAGTGGTGGATCTGAGCCTAGGGATCTGTACTGCCAATCGGAAGGTTGCTGGTTCGAATCTCGTAAATGCCAAAAGAGACTCTGCTCTGTTGGGCCCTTAAGCAAGGCCCTTAACCTGCAATTGCTGAGCGCTTTGAGTAGTGAGAAAAGCGCTATATAAATGCAAAGAATTATTATTATGTAGCCTTGTGGGTGGCACAGTGGTGCATGTGCCTCAGATTAATGTCCTGTATGGAGATTGCATGTTCTCTCTGGGTTTCCCAGTTTCCTGCCAATTTCTAAAGACAAGCAGCTTATGTGTACTGGCATTGCTAAACTGACCCTGCATGTCTGTGTATTTATCCTGCAATGTATGGGTGCCATGCCCAGGGCTTGTTCCTGTCTTGTGTCTGATGCTTTTTGAGATAGGCTCCTCAGAGTACAGTTGTTCCAAAGTAATCTGATCGGATTTTGGATAATGGATTGGATCAAATCTTGAAAATGTATTGTTCAAAACTAAAAACGGGTTAAATATTAGATTACATCACATAATCCAATCTTGGTTTTCTGGATCAACTCCTCAGTTTGTGTTGTTCAAAACCTTTTAGTAGGATTGGGATAACTTTGGGATATAATTGGGGAGTGTGGCAGAGACGTGAAGAAGAGAGTGCAGGCAGGGTGGAGTGGGATGGAGAAGAATGTCAGGAGTGATTTGTGACAGATGGGTATCAGCAAGAGTGAAAGGGAAGGTCTACAGGACGGTAGTGAGACCAGCTATGTTATATGGGTTGGAGACGGTGGCACTGACCAGAAAGCAGGAGACAAATCTGGAGGTGGCAGAGTTAAACATGCTAAGATTTGAATTGGGTGTGACAAGGATGGATAGGATTAGAAATGAGAACATTAGAGGGTCAGCTCAAGTTGGACGGTTGGGAGACAATGTCAGAGAGGCGAGATTTCGTTGGTTTGGACGTGTGCAGAGGAGAGATACTGGTTATATTGGGAGAAGGATGTTAAGGATAGAGCTGCCAGGGAAGAGGACAAGAGGAAGGCCTAAGGGAAGGTTTATGGATGTGGTGAGAGAGGACATGCAGGTGATGGGTGTAACAGAACAAGATGTGCAGGACAGAAAGATATGGATGAAGATGTTTCACTGTGGTGACCCCCTAACAGGAGAAGCCGAAAGTAAAAGAAGAAGAAGAAGAAGAAAAGGAAGGGATAACTTTGATCCAAAAATCAGGATGATTCTGATCCCTGCCAGAAAGTGGATTTCAGGAATCAAAAATGTAATTTAAATTGGTCAAATAAACATCATTTATATCATGTAGTATACACTCATTTATTTATTAATATTTTGCACCTGATATGTTTACCATTACAGTGATAAAGAAGATAAAGCAGAAATTAGGCTATTACACCTTTCATTACAGTAAGGTTAAAGAAAGGATTTTGTCCCCCTAAAATAATCCTGCAAATCCATCCATCCATCCATCCATTGTCTCCCGCTTATCCGAGGTCGGGTCGCGGGGGCAGCAGCTTGAGCAGAGATGCCCAGACTTCCCTCTCCCTGGCCACTTCTTCTAGCTCTTCTGGGAGAATCCCAAGGCGTTCCCAGGCCAGTCGAGGTTAAACAAAACCTCCTATGATGAAAAACAATTTTGGACTGCGTTTTCCCTTGACCGGACGCGGGTCACCAGGGCCCCACTCTGGAGCCAGGCCTGGAGGTGGGGCTCGATGGCGAGCGCCTGGTGGCCGGGCCTGCACCCATGGGGCTCGGCCGGGCACAGCCCGAAGAGGCAACGTGGGTCCCCCTTCCCATGGGCTCACCACCTATGGGAGGGGCCAAGGAGGTCGGGTGCAGTGTGAGGTTGGGTGGTGGCCGAAAGCGGGGACCTTGGCGGTCCGATCCTCGGCTACAGAAGCTGGCTCTTGGGACGTGGAATGTCACCTCTCTGAAGGGGAAGGAGCCTGAGCTAGTGCGTGAAGTTGAGAGGTTCCGGCTAGATATAGTCGGACTCACCTCGACGCACAGCTTGGACTCTGGAACCAATCTCCTTGAGAGGGGCTGGACTCTGTACCACTCTGGAGTTGCCCCCGGTGAGAGGCGCCGAGCGGGTGTGGGTATACTTATTGCCCCCCAACTTGGAGCCTGTACATTGGGGTTTACCCCGGTGGACGAGAGGGTAGCCTCCCTTCGCCTTCGGGTGGGGGGACGGGTCCTAACTGTTGTTTGTGCGTATGCACCTAACAGCAGTTCAGAGTACCCACCCTTTTTGGAATCCCTGGAGGGGGTGCTAGAGGGCATACCTTCTGGGGACTCCCTCGTTCTGCTGGGAGACTTCAATGCTCACGTGGGCAATGACAGTGAGACCTGGAAAGGCGTGATTGGGAGGAATGGCCCCCCTGATCTGAACCCGAGCGGTATTTTGTTATTGGACTTCTGTGCTCGTCACGGATTGTCCATAACGAACACCATGTTCAAGCATAGGGGTGTTCATATGTGCACTTGGCACCAGGACACCCTAGGCCTCAGTTCGATGATCGACTTTGTGGTCGTGTCGTCGGACTTGCGGCCACATGTCTTGGACACTCGGGTGAAGAGAGGGGCGGAGCTGTCAACTGATCACCACCTGGTGGTGAGTTGGCTTCGATGGTGGGGGAGTATGCTGGTCAGGCGTGGTAGGCCCAAACGTGTTGTGAGGGTCTGCTGGGAACGTCTGGCAGAGCCCCCTGTCAGAAGTAGCTTCAACTCCCACCTCCGGCAGAACTTCGACCACATCCCGAGGGAGGTGGGGGACATTGAGTCCGAATGGGCCATGTTCCGTGCCTCTATTATTAAGGCAGCTGACCGGAGCTGTGGCCGTAAGGTGGTCGGTGCCTGTCGTGGCGGCAATCCCCGAACCCGTTGGTGGATACCGGCGGTGAAGGATGCCGTCAAGCTGAAGAAGGAGTCCTACAGGACCCTTTTGTCCTGTGGGACCCTGGAGGCAGCTGATAGGTACCGGCAGGCCAAGCGGAATGCGGCTTTGGTGGTTGCTGAGGCAAAAACTCGGGCGTGGGAGGAGTTTGGGGAGGCCATGGAGAACGACTTTCGGACAGCTTTGAGGAGATTCTGGTCCACCATCCGGCGTCTCAGGAAGGGGAAGCAGTGCAGTGTCAACACTGTATATGGTGGGGATGGTGCGCTGCTGACCTCGACTCGGGACGTTGTGGGTCGGTGGGGGGAGTACTTCAAAGACCTCCTCAATCCCATTAACATGCCTTCCAATGAGGAAGCAGAGCCTGGGGACTCAGAGGTGGGCTCCCCCATCTCTGGGACTGAGGTCACCGAGGTGGTCAAAAAACTCCTTGATGGCAGGGCCCCGGGGGTGGATGAGATACGCCCAGAGTTCCTCAAGGCTCTGGATGTTGTAGGACTGTCTTGGTTGACACGCCTCTGCAACATCGCATGGACATCAGGGACAGTGCCTCTGGATTGGCAGACCGAGGGTGTGTTCCAACTACAGAGGGATCACACTCCTCAGCCTCCCTGGAAAAGTCTATTCAGGGGTCCTGGAGAGGAGGGTCCGTCGGATAGTCGAGCCTCAGATTCAGGAGGAACAGTGTGGTTTTCGTCCTGGTCGCGGAACAGTGGACCAGCTCTGTACCCTTAGCAGGGTCCTGGAGGGTGCATGGGAGTTTGCCCAACCAGTCTACATGTGTTTTGTGGACTTGGAAAAGGCATTCGACCGTGTCCCTCGGGGAATCCTGTGGGGGGTACTCCGAGAGTATGGGGTACCGGCCCCCCTGATAAGGGCTGTTCGGTCCCTGTACGATCGGTGCCAGAGCTTGGTCCGCATTGCCGGCAGTAAGTCGAACCCGTTTCCAGTGAGAGTTGGACTCCGCCAGGGCTGCCCTTTGTCACCGATTCTGTTCATAACTTTTATGGACAGAATTTCTAGGCGCAGCCAGGGCGTTGAGGGGGTCCGGTTTGGTGAGCTCAGGATTGGGTCACTGCTTTTTGCAGATGATGTTGTCCTGTTTGCTTCATCAGGCCGTGATCTTCAGCTCTCTCTGGATCGGTTCGCAGCCGAGTGTGAAGCGGCTGGGATGAGAATCAGCACCTCCAAATCCAAGACCATGGTACTCAGCCGGAAAAGGGTGGAGTGCCCTCTCAGGGTTGGTAGCGAGATCCTGCCCCAAGTGGAGGAGTTCAAGTATCTCGGGGTCTTGTTCACGAGTGAGGGAAGAATGGAGCGTGAGATCGACAGGCTGATCGGTGCGGCATCCACAGTAATGCGGGCGCTGCATCGGTCTGTCGTGGTGAAAAAGGAGCTGAGCCGCAAGGCGAAGCTCTCAATTTACCAGTCGATCTATGTTCCTACCCTCACCTATGGTCATGAGCTATGGGTAGTGACCGAAAGAACGAGATCGCGAATACAAGCGGCTGAAATGAGTTTCCTCCGCAGGGTGTCTGGGCTTTCCCTTAAAGATAGGGTGAGAAGCTCAGTCATCCGGGAGGGGCTCAGAGTAGAGCCGCTGCTCCTCCGCATCGAGAGGAGTCAGATGAGGTGGCTCGGGCATCTGATCAGGATGCCTCCTGGATGCCTCCCTGGTGAGGTGTTCCGGGCACGTCTAACTGGGAGGAGGCCCCGGGGAAGACCCAGGACATGTTGGAGGGACTATGTAATCCTGCAAATCGCTGCCAAAAATAAAAAAAAATATTCAATTTGAACTTTCATATGACACTTTATATTAATTACTAGCTGGGTCCAAGAAGCTATTGAAATCGTCAGAAAAAAAATTGAAATGTAGAGATGTGAGGTAATTGAAAGGAACTACTCTGGACTTCTCTCTCCTAAGAGGATTAATTTTGCCGATGTGTTCGCCTCGCTTGTGTATTGGCAGCGGGAGGAAAAGTAAAAGGGACACCGTTCCACCGATGTTAGTGGCTAAACGACTTTGTCTTTCTTCAGAGGTTTCGTTTTTCTGATATGCTGACCTCGCTTTTGTTATTAATGGCTAAGCCAGTTTTCTGTTTCCTCGGAGGTGGAGCCCTTAGCCCGACTCCACCTCTCACTTCCGGGCTGAACAGACAGACATACACACTTCCACACGTAGACATTTATATATAAGATAATGACAAAATGAAAAATTGTTTCTAACAATGGCATCCCTTATTGCATGTCCAGTCAGTCTCTCATTCTGAGAGAAAGCCAGAAGTGTGTCGGAATTTTCAGCAGGCTCAGGTGCGTCATAAACGTCGTCACAGAGAGGGACATTCCGCTTGTTAGCAATATTGTGCAGGACAATGCAGGCAGTTATTGTGTTACACAGACCTTGTGGTTCCACTTGCAAGTTGTTAAGGCATGCAAATCACTTCTTCAGAACTCCATTTAAATGTTCATCTTGTTCTGCAATGGGCACTGTTGAAGCATGCCTGGTCAGTTGTGTTTGGTGTACGAAAAGGGGTCATCAGCAGCCATGGCAGGAGTGGATATGTGCTCTCTCCTAATATTATGCCTTCTGGTCAGTACATTTGGAACTCTCTGTATAAAATGCTATCCCTCGGGATTCATACATCATGGACAGACCCAGGCCAGTTCACGCCCCAGTGTGTGATCGTGAGGTCCGCATCACCCACAAGTGGTATGTTTATGCCATGTCTCCCATTTCTGTTGATGTACTCCCATACTTTCTCATGGGGTGCTTGTATACTGACACGAATGCAGTCAATAACCGTAGTAGTGTCGGGCCTGTTCCGCAAAAATAACAACTTGCACTTGGTGTGGGAAATCTGGTCATCCCTTCAAAATGAAATAAACTGATTGTGTAGGCTGTCCAATGTGATTAACACAGCTTTCACCACAACACTCAAATATTTGTCCACTCCTATACTGTCACCAACAACTTGGCAGAAGGATGCGGATGCATAAAAGTGTAGAGCAAAGAAGATCTGCTCTTGCATAGACAGACTAGGACTCCTTCGGGTTCTGCATTGAGGTTCTGGCCTGACAACGCCTGCAATGTACTTAACATCATCTTTCCCAAACTGAAACTGGGCATAAAGTTCTTTAGTGGTGTAATGCTCCAGTCGTTTTGTACGGTCCACATACACTCTTTGACTATATTCTCTCCTGCCAAAATGGTAATGGCGATGGACACGCCAACTTCTTTGAGAAAGGCTGAATAAGATGGCTGTGGTGATCGGTTCCATGCCCATTAAACATCAATTAGCTGATGTGTTCCAGCTTGTTTTCTGTTAAATCAATCATGCACATGGCCTATAAACTCTGTTCACTGCACCAAACAGGTGGAGCCATAGACTCAAAAGGGCCTAATTTCACAGTAGTAGAAACAAATGCACTGCTGGAAGGTGTTGGGTGTCATTATGCCTTAACAGTAGGACGTTTTAATTCGAATAAGGGAGGTTCAGCTGACCATGAGGAGGAAAAAAGACATTTGGCTTAAAATTACTAAGAATGTGAAAGTCCACAGGGTCTGGCCAGAAGAGGACCATTGGTCAAATAAAATATAGATGGAAGAAACTGAAGTCCAAAGCATCCATGGACCATGCAGAACAAGCCCTTTAGAAGAGGTGAATACACTGATTTGGTTATTGACATTATTGGAGGGGAAAACTCATGAGCTCTACATGGGATTCATGGTGTTGCAGGGGATGGTTGAAGAGGAAAGCAAGCCAGTTCCTCCTAATGCAGAGGAAACAACCATTCTTGATCTCAGCTCTGTTAGTGTGGAAGAAGGTGGATCTTCACTGGCAGAGAGCTCAAAAAAGAGGCCTGAAGCGTTCTTTGCTAAACAATGAAGATGATGATGCCTTTAGGGCACTTCTTAAATGAGAAACAGAAAGAGCAAAACACACAGATTTGTCTGGAAGAGGAACAAATTACTTTGAGCCAACTACAGCAAACCAAAGCCAAACTTCAGATCCTTCTCCTAAAAGCACACCTTCAAACTTCTGGTTATTCCAATTTTTTTTTTTAATTTTCAGCTGCTGGACATTTAAAAACTGAATTTGAAACACATGGTCAAAATGGCCACAATATATTATAATACATATTTGCTTTTTACTTATTTTTTGTGAGTCGGAAGATGTCTGACTGTTTACAACACATTGAAAACAAGAAGGGTGCTTATATTGTTTTCTGTGCTGTTTGAATGACCCCCATACTGGCTATTCTGCCTGTTTTTGATTACCTAGTAGCCTTCAGTTTGATACGCAGTCCCGTTTAGTGCACTGGTAATAGGGATTTGGTAATCGTGAAAAGTTTTGTATCAGGATCAGAGCGATTCAATCTAGTTTTGCTTTGAAAAACCGGGACAAAAGTAAGATGAATGGGTGACAAATAAAGGGATTTCAAAATCTGGATCATTTTGATCAGGACTAAACCTTTTGAACTACTGGCCCCAGGGTAGGCTGGTTTGGAAGATGGCAGAATGAGGTAACTATTTTTGAAAAGTCTTTACAATAAGCCAGGCATTTTTTTGGTACCGTTACAGCTCCGTCTTCTTAAAATAAGACCCAGCTTCCCGTATGAAGCCACCGACGAAGCTGATAAACATTTCCATAATGCTTGTGTGGAGTAGAAGTAGCTTTACCCTCCAGTCAAACCGTGCCAACGACCTAAACCTGCCCATCCGGGCCCCCTCTGCTTTCACTAGCTTTTAAAAAACGCCACGCTGACAGAGCCGAGCAGGACTGGTGGGACGGGGCGGAGGTGAAGTTGATTAGGTATAGTAGTAGCCTTGTACATTTAACAGCGTTAACTCTGCTCTCTTTTGTCAAGTTTTGAAATCTTCCCCATCCTGTTCTTTTTTTTGTTCCTTCAGCGAGTAATACGGTGCATTTCATCATTGGTGTAAATCTGCACACTGGGCACATGCGGTTGAGAGGCGGAAGGCTTGTCTGCACAGTAAACACAGACCGCAAATAAAAAAGAAAGAAAGAAAAGAAAAAGCATCGACAAGATCTGTTTTTATATAAGAGAGTTTGATGTATGTCAGCGCTCCAAGGCGTATGTACCGTATGTGTGTAAGACTCTTCCGTAGTTTATTTGTGAATCTGAAGCGGCACCCGGCCCGACTGACTCTCGTCTTCCTGCGCACTTCGCGATAAGTCGAACTCACCGAAGGCTCAGGTTCGCTTCGCCCAGGTGTGGGACCCCGGTTTCTATGAGGCACCGTCTAGGACATTAGTCATTCTTAAAGGTACGTGCAGTGTATCCTGTAATGACACGTTGGTATCTTATACTGAAATGTAAGCACTTAATACATTCAGTATTGAAAGTCCAATACCGAAACACGTGCTAAAAGAGTAAAACACACGCTCAGTATTCTAAAAAGCATAAACTGTATGCTTAAATAAATACATTCAATAGTGATATACATACACAGTATGATGAAACACATGTTGTGTTTGCTAAAATGCATAAATTGTATATTTAAACACATACAATCGATAGTGACATACATATACAGTATGGTGAAACACATATACGGTATGCTAAAACACATGCTTAGTATTCTGAAATAAATAAACTATATACTTGAGCATGTACATGCATTAGTGAAAAACATAAATGGTATGGTGAAACATACAGTTTGCAAAAATACATAAACTGTATACTTAAATACATTATTTTCAATAATGAAACACATCCACGATATGTGCTCAGTATTGTAAAATGCATAAACTGTATACTTAAATAAATACATTCAGTAGTGAAATACAAACACAGTATGGTGAAACACATGCCGAGTTTGCTAAAATACATAAACTGTATACTTCAACACATGCAATAGTGAAATACTTACAGAGTATGGTGAAACACATATACGGTATGCTGAAACACATACTCAGTATTCTAAAATACATAAACTATATACTTGAGCATATACATTCAATAGTGAAAAACATACACAGTATGGTGAAACACATATATGGTATTCTGAAACACATGCTTAGTATTCTAAAATACATAAACTATATATTTGAGCATGTACATGCAATAGTGAAAAACATACACTCAGTTTGCTAAAATGCGTAAACTGTATACTTAAACACATACATTCCATAGTGAAATACATACACAATATGTGCTCAGTATTATAAAATGCATAAAATGTATACTTAAATACATTCAGTAGTGAAACACATATACGGTATGCTGAAACACATGTTTAGTATTTTAAAATACATAAACTATATACTTGAGCATGTACGTGCAATAGTGAAAAACATACACGGTAAGGTGAAACATACACTCAGTTTGCTAAAATACATAAACTGTATACTTAAACACATACATTTGATAGTGAAATACATACAGAGTATGGTGAAACACATATACGGTATGCTGAAACACACGTTTAGTATTTTAAAATACATAAACTATATACTTGAACATGTACGTGCAATAGTAAAAAACATACACAGTATGGTGAAACCTACACTCAGTTTGCTAAAATACATAAACTGTAAACTTCAACACATTCTTTTCAATAAGGAAACACATCCACGATACAGTATGTGCACAGTATTCTAAAAAACTGTATACTTAAACACATACATGGATAGCGAAACACATACATTGTCTTCTGAAATGGATACATTCGATATTTAAAACACATACACTGCATTGTGAAACATGCTGTACAGTAAAGTACATACACTCAAATGTAAAACACTGCATACATTATATTCGGAAACACATTCTATAGTGAAATGTATACACTATATTTTGAACTGCATTCTGTACATGCTGTCTACTAATGCACATATTCTGTATTTAAATGCCTACACATTATACTGTCACTCTTTACGAGATTTACTGATTCTGATATTTCGAAATGAGACTTAAGATGTGAATCAACTTTGTTACGGCTGCTGCCTAACACCAGATGATGATTTCCAAAATTGTTGAAAAAGCAGTTCCTCAGTTTATTTTATGTTTGTTGGTTTGTTTTTCTTCTTATTTGGAAATGTACTCTTCACTTTGCTTCGCTGGCTTTAATAGAGGTTATTTATTTATTAAAGTTTCAAATTCTTTTGCGTAAGAGGAAACCATAGTTTACTAAAGCAGTATTTGGCTGTGGAAGTTGGTCTTTTTTGGTGGAAATGTTGTGAAATTGTTGTACACTGTACTGTGAAAGGTGCTTCTGTATATGAAGTAAAGTTTTATCGATTGTTGTATATAAAAGAGCTGTATGGCCCCTAAGTAGCTAAGGGGTCAAACTGTAAGCCACAAACTGGCGAGTTATGTGTCATATTCGTTGTAAGTCACTGAAGTTGCCCGAGCACCAGTCATACAAATACCAAAGGAGTTACACCTTTCTGTATCTGTAAAACTGCTTGGAGTGGTCTTACTTAAGGCAAGGCACTCTGTACAATAATGATTCATTGGCGGGCCCTTCGCAACACTCCAATTGACCTTGGTAAAAAGACCAATAGATTACTTATTAACTGGAGGTGATGGAATGTATTGACCATGAATTATAGCAAGTAGTGCCATCTTACATTGGCAAAAGTCCTGGCTTGTAAACTATAGAGTGAAAGTTCAGGCCTCACTAGTGACCCACTTAAGTCAATGGCACATTATACAAATTTTAGTCGTGAGGGTTGTCAGGACTACATTTCCCGGTCCGGTCACTTCACCATGTCAGTTTAAATGATTGAAAAATAGCATGACATATCTAAATTACAAACTGTGTGCCAACCTTCCAGCACAATTACAATGAGTAATGTTTTCTGACAGAGCTGGCATTGTGCAAAGGGTTCACAGCTACACCGAGTTTTCTTTTTTTTTTCTATTTTCCATTCTGCCATGGCACATAAAACATGAGACATCAGATAGACACGCTTCTCTTCTGATTGTGGGGGCCAAAGCTCCCAGTGATCCTTATTCCTCATCACTGCATTCCATGGTACTTTGGTATCAACATTCATTGGTTGTCAGCTCTTGTGCGCATTTAGCCCACCACTACATTACAAACAAGAAAGGCATTCCCATAATGCCGTACTTTTGAACTGAAAATTCCCCTTTTGTCTCATTCATTGGTCAGGAGTCCTTTGTTCATTTCAGCAGCGCAGTAATCTGTGAATGTGTTTTTACAGAAGTACAGTATGTGTTTAACAACTATTTAGCAAAAAGGCTGCATTTTGCACGTTTTGAGCATAGGACTAGATAACTGACATGTGGATTATGCTACATGAGCAACGTGGGATTTTTTTTTTCTTTTTTCCGTTTGTCGTTGTTTGCTGTTGTCCACCATTGGGTTCTATTATATCATTAACTTTTTTCTTTCCCTTCTGCGTGAAGACATGAGATATAAAATGTTTCTTTTCCATCATTACAAATCACATTGGGTAAGTTACTCCAGGTAGTTTATAGTGGCGGTCGAGAAAACATTTTGTTTTAATAGTTTCATTGAGAAAAGACATCATAAAAGTTTTTTGATAAAATGTGACCTTATGGTGACCAATGCTGGACAACGTCAAATGATGTGAAAAACACCCATGGAAAAAAGAAGTAAAAAAAAAAAAACCACGTTACTAATGTTGCATAATCCACACACCAGTTATGAAGTCTTAGTGAAGAAATGAAGGGGGGGATTTTGCCTAAACATTAAACTATGAACTCCTTGTGTTAACAAAGAATCTTGAACCCCTCTCAAAGCTACCAGGCAAGAAAAATCTTTCAGCTTACTTCTCAGGTGTTTGTAATTTGGTGGTGAGAGCTTACCTGTCACTTCACACAACAGTGAAAAAATCCCTTTTGAAATTGAAGCCATTCTTTGAGGCGCTCATTAGTGAAATTCTCTACAGTTTACATACATGACGGAAATGTCGTTGTTGACAAATCACTAATGCTTTGGAAAGGCGGTTTGGCAATGAAGTGATGCGAACTGCATACAATTACAGAGCAGGCTGAATTTCTACTGAACAATATGTTAAGTTTATTGGAAGCTCAATAAAAGTGCCTAGAATCTCCACACTACAGCTAAGCCTGCAGACATTTTTATTTTTATATCATTTTTCAAAATTTAAAATTTTTGTTTTAATGTTTTTCTGTTATGCTAAGAGGGTATGAGGATGGACCAGGAGTCAAAAACAATGAAAAAGTTGTAACTGGAAGAAAAGAAATCAAAGTACCAAAACCTGAAATGTAATACTAAATTGTAGTCAAAAGCTGAAAGTGAAAAACAGATCAGTGAACCAGAGCAGATAGATAGATAGATAGATAGATAGATAGATAGATAGATAGATAGATAGATAGATAGATACTTTATTAATCCCAAAGGGAAATTCACATATTCAAATTCATAACTTTTATGGACAGAATTTCTAGGCGCAGCCAGGGCGTTGAGGGGGTCCGGTTTGGTGGACTCAGGATTGGGTCACTGCTTTTTGCAGATGATGTTGTCCTGTTTGCTTCATCAGGCCGTGATCTTCAGCTCTCTCTGGATCGGTTCGTAGCTGAGTGTGAAGTGGCTGGAATGGGAATCAGCACCTCCAAATCCGAGACCATGGTCCTCAGCCGGAAAAGGGTGGAGTGCCCTCTCAGGGTTGGGAGCGAGATCCTGCCTCAAGTGGAGGAGTTCAAGTATCCTGGGGTCTTGTTCACGAGTGAGGGAAGAATGGAGCGTGAGATCGACAGGCGGATCGGTGCGGCGTCCGCAGTGATGCGGTCTCTGCATCGGTCTGTCGTGGTGAAAAAGGAGCTGAGCCGTAAGGCGAAGCTCTCAATTTACCAGTCGATCTATGTTCCTACCCTCACTTATGGTCATGAGCTATGGATAGTGACCGAAAGAACGAGATCGCGAATACAAGCGGCTGAAATGAGTTTCCTCCGCAGGGTGTCTGGGCTCTCCCTTAAAGATAGGGTGAGAAGCTCAGTCATCCGGGAGGGGCTCAGAGTAGAGCCGCTGCTCCTCCGCATCGAGAGGAGTCAGATGAGGTGGCTCGGGCATCTGATCAGGATGCCTCCTGGACGCCTCCCTGGTGAGGTGTTCCGGGCACGTCCAACCGGGAGGAGGCCCAGGGGAAGACCCAGGACATGCTGGAGGGACTATGTCTCCCGGCTGACCAGGGAACGCCTCGGGATTCTCCCGGAAGAGCTAGAAGAAGTGGCCGGGGAGAGGGAAGTCTGGGCATCTCTGCTCAAGCTGCTACCCCTGCGACCCGACCTCGGATAAGCGGAAGAGAATCGATGGATGGATGGAAATTCACATACTCCAGCAGCAGCATACTGATACAAAAAACAATATTAAATTAAAGAGTAATAAAAATGCAGGTAAAAACAGACAATAACTTTGAATAATGTTAACGTTTACTCCCACGGGTGGAATTGAAGAGTCGCATAGTTTGGGGGAGGAACGATCTCCTCAGTCTGTCAGTGGAGCAGGACAGTGACAGCAGTCTGTCGCTGAAGCTGCTCCTCTGTCTGGAGATGATACTGTTTAGTGGATGCAGTGGATTCTCCACAATTGATAGGAGCCTGCTGAGCGCCCGTCACTCTGCCACGGATATCAAACTGTCCAGCTCCATGCCTACAATAGAGCCTGCCTTCCTCACCAGTTTGTCCAGGCGTGAGGCGTCCTTCTTCTTAATGCTGCCTCCCCAGCACACCACCGCGTAGAAGGGGGCGCTCGCCACAACCGTCTGCAGCATCTTATTGCAGATGTTGAAGGACGCCAGCCTTCTAAGAAAGTATAGTTGGCTCTGTCCTCTCTTGCACAGAGCATCAGTATTGACAGTCCAGTCCAATTTATCATCCAGCTGCACTCCCAGATAGATAGATAGATAGATAGATAGATAGATAGATAGATAGATAGATAGATAGATAGATAGATAGATAGATAGATAGATAGATAGATAGATAGATAGATAGAAAAGGCACTATATGTGATAGATAGATAGATAGATAGATAGATAGATAGATAGATAGATAGATAGATAGATAGATAGATAGATAGATAGATAGATAGATAGATAGATAGATAGATAGAACTTTATTGGTTCCCAGGGGGAAATTTGGCTTTTTACAGAAGCTCTTTAAATAAATTCATACATAAAGGGGTAGATAAGTAAGTAAGTAAATACATCAGTATACATCCACACTTTGATCTGAACACACACCAGAATGACTATAAAGCAACAAAATTCAAAACAAAAGAAATCTTCTGACTTGGCAGTCCCAGTTCCAGTGACGCATTGAGCAGGCGTGTTGCTGTTGGTTTAAAGGAGCCCCCAGTTGTGTTTCTTTACACGCTTCTGCTGAATGATTCAATGGCTGCAAGTCCACAGTGTTGGTGTGTCAGAGAGAGGATATGCAGCATTATTCATAATGGCACTCAGTTTTGTTTTCATTCTATCCTTTGTCATAACATCCAGGGGGTCCAGAGTGTGTCTCATAACCAAGCTTGCCCTTTTAATTACTGTAGCTTGTTAATTTGTTGGGTCAATCTTGAAGTGATGTTACCAGACAAGTACATCACAGTGTAGAAAATCATACTGACCATCACAGAGTTGTAGAAGATGTGATGGATGTTACTACCCCACTGAAGGAACTGAATCTCCTAAGGAAGAAGAGCCTGCTCTTCCCTTTCTTATATAGTTCCTCTGTGTTCTGAGACCAGTCCAACCTGTCATTAATCTGGACCCCCCAAGTAGTTAGTACTGCTGGCTTTCCCACAGTGCCTTGGTTTCTTCCACATCTCAAAAACATGCATTTTAGATGGACTGGTAACCCTAAGGTATCCTTTATGAGAAGGACCTAGGAGTCATAGTGGAACTGACCCTATCAATTTCCAAACAGTGTTAGCCATTAAGAAGATTAACAGAACGTTCGTTTAAAGAGCATGATGTGTGTCGAGTACGAGTCAAAGGAAGTTATGCTCAAATTTTATAACACGCTAAAGAGACCTCACCTGGAGTGCTATGTACAGTTTTGGTCTTCAGGATACAAAGAAGACATATCAGTGCCAGAGAAGGTCCAGAGGAGCTTAAGAGGAGACATGATTGAAGTATTATACATTATGGAGAGAGCTGGTGCCAGGTTGTTACTTTAAAGTGAGGTCATCATGAACACAGGAAGACAGTTGAAAACTTGTTAAATGTAAATTTTGCACAAATGTTTGAAGTTTTTCTTCACACTATAAGAGCTACAAGAACATAAGAAATTTGATAAACGAGAGGAGACCAATCTCTTAAAGGTTGTCAAGGTTTCTGCTTCCACTCCCTGTCTCTCCCACAACCCTCTACGTAAGGAGGAGCTTCCTGGCTTCAGTCCTATATGCAGTTCCCCTTAATTTCTAAATGAAATTCCCTTAATGTCCATATAGACACACAGAATAAGTTACGATATCAAGTAGTGTGGTGGACAGTAGAACTTTATGGACATTCAAACCTTGACTTGATGTTACTTTGGAGGAACCCGGTGGGTGGAATTGGTAATCTTGTTGGGCCTGTTCTCATCACAAGTTTTTCTAATGTTCTGAATAGCCCGAGGTATGTTGGAGTGTGGATGTGCCCTACAATGAACTTGTACCCCATTCACTGTTGACTCCCCTCTTATATCTGATGTCATCAGGACAGACTGTGGCGTCCAGCATCCCTGCTACTGTGGGTTTAGAAAATGGATGGATGGATAAAGTTATAGCACCTTCCAGAAACTTCTCTAATGGGTGCTTTTGGACAGTTATTAGAGCATTTAGTCAAGTTAATAATTTCCTGTCAATAGCACTGACAGTAGTTGTTTTGTAAGGGGTGGACTGACCTTATTTGCTAGTAAATCATTTAGGAATGTGAAAATTGAGCCCAAAGTGCAATAACGTTGTGTACTGTATCTTGTAAAAAAAAGGATCAGTGGAATGACTGTGGATTTCGCTTGAGGCCAAAATTGAGATGTGATGGTCAGTGTGCCCTGTGAAGCAGATCTTATTTTGCAGTACATTTTTATGGCCTTAGCTGTATTTTTATCCATTTGATGGTATTTTATTACAATATGGGCTGCCTAAGTGTATCAATTAGTGAGCTACTGCCTATCACAAGACCTTAATAAAAGCCTGGTTTGGTCTTAGTAAAGTGCTGATGATTATGGGAGTCTGCAGGGGAAAGTGTAGATGGCAAGGAAGATACTTCCCCTCCTCACCAACAATAACAAAGCAATATATATAACCTGCATATTTATATATACAGTATATATATTTTATTTTGCATTGCTGTTTGAACACTAATAGAATTACTGTGGCAAAACTAATTATTTTGTGTTTTCAGCTTTCCTGCTATTTTGCAAACATTTCAACCTTTGCAGTTATATATCTATATTATGAAAGCCTGTGTTGATTTATTTGGGTGGACTTCACAACTTTGGAAAATGGCCTTATAACTCTTTTCAGACTGATGTGCTGCAACAACTGCTTCTCTAGGATTTCTGCTGATGTATTTTGTCCTTTGCGTCCTTTAGCCAGATTTGTGAAGTTTTTCAGAGTAGGAAAGCAGTCGCACATAAAGATCATTGCCTCAAGTGTGGATGAGCATACATATGTGAATCACAAGCGATAGCACACTATCAACACTCTGGTGGTCATGGTTGCAGACTGTATTGTAGTAGCCAACAAGTTACCATGAGGGGCTGAGTGGGTGACTGGCTGCAAAACGGCCAACAGGTGTACTGAGCTCTGTATTCCATAAACCCTTAGGTAAGACTTTATAAGCCTCGGAAGGTTCAAGAAGGCAGATGAGACTTGTGAATTGTTAAATAAATGTGTCTGTTATCGGAGAGAGAGAGGTTAGGAGGACATGCTAATATAGCACATTGCTGCATCCACCACACAACAAACCAACTCAGGAACCCAGAGTGCAGTCATGCAGTGGGTGACACCTCAGCACCACACTAGTTCAGATGGAGTGGAACAGTGTGAGGTTTTTTTATGGTGGCTGGAGTGCCAATTCTGCCACCAACCCCCCTGGTCTTTCCCTGCAGGTTGGAGTGCCTACTTGCAGGGCTGGATGCAGATTAACGTCATACCCAGGACAGAGCAATTGCAGTTTAAGGGCCTTGCTCAGGGCCCAACAAAGTAGAGTCATTTTTGTCGTTTACGGGATTTGAACTGGCAACCTTCCGATTGCCAGTGCAGATCCCTTGCCTCAGAGCCACTACTCCGCCTAGTTATCAGGCTTAACTCTTATTTTGGTGTGTGTGTCTTGATCTTTCTGTCTTGGTGTACGTCATTAAGTGGCAACAATTAATTATGTGTAGCTTAGCGCAATATTCTACCTCATTATGTTTTTCTTCTTCTTCTCCTACTTTTTTGAATATTACTATTATTATTATTACCTTCTTTGTGGTGAAGTCTTAGGGTTAGTATAAGAAAACTACAAAACACCATCATGATTTCCAAGGAAACTACGAAACACATTTATGAGTGCCATTTTGTGGCTCAGTGTGCGTAAAATCATGACATCATACATTCCCAGATGTGAACTGCTACTCCTCACTGGGATGGGGTGTAGGACGCTTCATCACTACTTCTCATGACCTAGTATGGGGTGGGATAAATTATTAATCTAGTCAGACTTTGAGTGCAATTCCTTGGAGTCACTCGGGGATGCATTGAGAACTGTATAGTGTGTCTGACTTATAACTTAATAATTATAATGTAATGTATAAAATCAATACAAATTAAAGGTCAGATAGATAGATAGATAGATAGATAGATAGATAGATAGATAGATAGATATGAAAGGGACTAAATGATAGATATATACATAGACAGATAGATATGAAAGGCACTATATAATAGATAGATGAAAGGCACTATATAATAGATAGATAGATAGATAGATAGATAGATAGATAGATAGATAGATAGATAGATAGATAGATATGAAAGGCACTATATAATAGATAGATAGATAGATAGATAGATAGATAGATAGATAGATAGATAGATAGATAGATAGATAGATAGATAGATAGATATGAAAGGCACTATATAATGGATAAATAGAAAGGTCATTGGTTACAAAAAAAGTATTTAAGTATGTCATTTAATTACTTATTATAAAATATAATGTGTTACCAACACATTAAGACCAGTGTCCTCCCTTTGGGTTGTTTTTTCTTTTGTATGAAAAACCGCACATTTCACTGGCCAGAATTTTTTACAAAATCCTAAACCCATCCTAAGCCCATTCATGAACCTTTCTAAAACTGACCAGAAACCCAGCCAAATTTGATTTCAAAATATTTATAACAAATAACTAGATTAAATATAAAGTGACATTTTATGTATAAGTTTGTTTTCCTAGATTAACACAGCACACTCTTTTCTGCCACCGTGATTGCTTCTTTTATCACCCCAAGTGCTACTGTGATACTCACTGGCTCCCTGTGGCAATTAAATTGACCCCGTAGCGCATGCAGGATTAAATTTCTACTTATAAGTTTTGTTCAGTTCTTTTCATTTGATTGCCCGCTACGCACAGTCTTTTTGGTGTGTCAGGAATAAGCTTCTGTAGTAACACAGTAAACAGTGTGGAATACTGTGGGCATACAGCTCCCCAAACCTGGACACAGACAGGCACAGAGACACAAGTCCAAGGCAACACACATTTATTTCTCATGGGGCAGCTCATTCCCTGCTCCCCACTACAGAGCACAGTACAAAAGCACTAGCAGTAATGCTCAGTCCCTTCTTCTTTCTTCTTCTTCTACTTCTTCTTCTTCTTTCTCTGCAACCTCCACTCCTGTCCCACCAAGCTTTGTACTCCACCTCCTAACTCTGGCTCCTCGAATGGAGTGAGGCAGCAGCTTCTTTTATTCTACTCCTGGGAGTGCTCCAGGTGGCTCATTAGAATTACCTGGAATCACTCCCAGGTGTGATGGAATTCCATTATAGGGCTCTACAGCAACCCCCGACAAGGCCGGATCAAACTCCAAGTCCTGACATGCCCTGCGGGAATCCGTGGTGCCACAGCCGCCAGGAGGGCTGCCCTCTGACGTCGCAGGGAAGGTATTGCCTTGCTGATGCTCTCTCTCTTGGTCCTTCCATACAATTGGAGTCCCTGCCAGGTAATGGCTGTGGCAGCCCGTCACAACAGAAAACTGTGTTTTTAATGCAATGACTTTTGCTTCAATAAAAGTAGTAATGCAGTAGGTTACTCATTAATTTAAAAAGTAATCTAACTATGTAATATACGTTACGTTTAACCTGCTACTATCAAAACTGTACATTTACATTTATGTTTATTTGCTTGGCAGATGCTTTTGTCCAAAATGATTAGAAAAGCGGTCAACATAATACATAATGCAAATTGTAGCATCACAGTCTTTTACTAAATCCTGCCTTTTAGAAGTGTTAGGTGATCAGTGTCACCCGTAAGCAGTACTGGACAGAGAGTTGTGCCCAGTTGGGTGATTCATATGCATACTGACAAGTTCTTGGGATTGTCTACTATAAGGCTCACCCTTATTCTGATCCCATGTTAACTCTTGTCACAGATATGTTAGCTGTACTGAATGCAGTGTAGATGGTATGGTGTGCGTGTCAAGCCACTAAAATTTCAAATTTAAACCATCCTGCAATGTTGCCAACCACAGAAATGTTATTTTTAAAAGCAGATTTTAGATATATTTGTCCTTTTCTAGCAGTGTTGACAGTCTGTTCACTCTCTGTATCTTGCACAGAAGAGATCTTTCACAAGGTACACACTTGGCACAACTAAACCTTCTGCTAGCTTTTGTGTTGAAAGAGCACCTAGTTGATTAATTTTGAACAGAATTCATGTGATCAGTGATTAAATGCAATGCCGTGGTGTATCTGTTGTGACAACCGCAGTGAGAAAAGGGTCACGTCTAAAAAGTGATTAGTCAGGAGAAATTAACTGGGGCCAATATATGGAAGTATGTGAGATATGGGCATTGTTGCTGGTTTATTCAATTGCTTCCTGTAAAAATTTGCCAGACATTGAAATAATTTAGAAAATCCCATCATCACTAAAAGGCTTACCCTCTAACATTTAATCAAGATGAATTCCATTTTGGTTCAGACTGCCGTTTCCTTTATGTCCTCGAGTGCTTTTCCATCACAAACCTTTCACAGCCGATACTTCCTGTTCTGTACCTCTCCAACAGTTCTTCTCCAGTCCTCAACTTTCAATCCATTTCTCCCTTTTCTTTAGCCACTGCCATGTGTTTGAGATGCCTCCATCTCTGGCTTTATATCCTTTCCTTCTGCCACTCACAAAATAGCCTGAAAATAAGGAGTCTGCTCAAATGAGCCCCAAAGAGAGTGAGGTGTCCATTAGTCTGTCATTTTTGTTTTTATGACTAGAACTCCACTCATGGAACTGGCACTTGGTGCATTCAGAGGTAAGGCAGACTGTGGAAAAACTGCTAAAAATCCACTAGGGAGAATGGCTGAAGACCGGAAGAGAGGTGTGCTCATCCCAGCATACCAAGGAAAGAGTGATCCTTTGGAGTGTGGGTCATACTGAGCGAGTAAGCTTTTGGAGCAGGTGATGACGATTGGTTGAAAGAGTCCTAGTTCATCAGGGGTCGGTCAGATGAAGCTTCTGATTCATGCCTGGGAACGGAACAACCAAGGGTGGTGCCACCATTAAGGCATTCACCTAAGGTGCAAATCATACTGTAAGGGAGGGGGGGCAGCTGCATGAGTTAGCTAACAGTCAGTTGGCACACTAATAAGCTTGGCCCAACAATGGGAACAACAGATGCAGTCTTTGTTTTAAGCAAACACAAATCATCAGGTACAAGGAATAAAGTTGCTTTATGAATTTGTTAATCTGGCGAAGGTTTTTAAAAAGGTGCCATGTGACGTGGTGAGGTGGACATTGAGAAAGGTGTGAAAATGATTAGTATCTGCAGTGATGACAATGTGTGAAGAACTTCTGAAGCTCAGGCTGCACTAGGGATCTGTTCTGAGTCTGTTACTTTTAGAACATAAGAATGTAAGAAATATGACAAATGAAAGGAGACCATTCAGACAATCAAGCCGGTTTGTTCACATAATAGCTAAGATGCCTCAATATCTCATCCAGATTCTTCTTAACGCTTGTCAAGGTTTCTGCTTCAACTCCATGACTGTGTAGTTTGTTCCAGGGCCCCACAACTCTTTGTGTAAAAAAGTGTTTCTTGGTTTCAGTCTTAAGTGCACTTCCCCTTAATTTCCACTGATGTCCTTGAGTACGAGATTCACCCTTAAACTGAAAGAATTTTGCCAGATCTACAGTACTTTATCAATGCCTCTGAGCATTTTAAATACCTGGATTAGGTCCCCACACAATCTCCTCTGTTTGAGACTAAACAGGTTGAATTCTGTGAGTCTGTCGCAGTAGGACGTGTCCTCAAGTCCTGAGATGCACTTATTTGCTCTCCTCTGCACAGCTTCAAGTGCTGCTATATCCTTCTTGTAATGTGCTGACCCGAACTTCACACAACACTCTAGATGTGGTCTCACTTGTGCATCATATAATTTGAGCATAACGTCCCTTGACTTAAATTCAGCAGGTTTTTATGATATAACCTAACATTTTATTTGCCTTTTTAATTATCGATGAAAATGGTGCATCAACATGAACCCCTAAATCCTCTTCAGAGGTTTCTTCCTGTATGACAGAGTCTCCCATCTTGTATTTATCATTGATGTTCCCTTTGCCCACGTGTAGCACTTTTCACTTTTCTATATTAAACTGCATTTTCTAGGTGTTTGGCCAGTTCTGAAACTTGTCCAGGTCTTTTTGGATTCTTTTTGCTGTCTCCTTGGTGTCATCTGTAAATATGACAAGTTTACTAACTTTACCAGAATCAGTGTCATTAATATAAAGCAGAAAAAGTAATGGACCAAGGAAAGACCCCTGAGGGGCTCCACTGATGACCTCACTCCATTCTCCTCTCATCTGTACTCTTTGTCTCCTGCTGGTTAACCAACTTGAGATCCAGTTTTGCGGGTTACCTCTAATGCCTACAGCTTCTAGTTTCAGAATTAATCTTTGGTGTGGGATGATGGTATCAAAGGCTTTTTGAAAGACTAGATAAATTATGTCATACGTTTTTTTTTTTTGTCAACTATTCAGGTTGCTTCTTCTTCATTTTGAGTTGTGAATATGAACTAAAAAAGATAAATTAATAAATATGGAATAAATACAAAAACCTATTAGTATGTTTAGTTTTTCATCACTTGTCAGACTCTCTACCTTTGTTTGTATCGCTTCGTTGTTAAATGATGTTTTTAAAGCAAAAGTGATTGGTCAGCAACAATATGCTGATCTTGTATGATGACCTAGTCAGTCTCTCGATCAGTGCCGCTTTATTTTCAAAAACCGGGAGTGTTCGCCCCTCGACTTTCTTGTATACTCAGATATGGGGATGGATATTTGAGGAGTAAACCGCAAGACAATGATTATATTTTTAAATTATCAACATTAAGGAACCATCAACAACAAATCAAATGAATAATATATTGAGCAGTTATTATAAAAGTAAAGTTGAATAAATCGGACTCTGCAGCCGTATAAATAAAAAAAAAAAATCGAGTATGTGTTCAGGTAAAGTACCACTTCCGGGTGATCGATTTGCCCCAAAAGTTAATACAGATCTACAATTGCGGCGTAACAACCATATGCCGAATTTCATCCATTTATCTAGTTGCGTTTTTGAGTTATCGTATTTACACACAAACAGCCACACACACGCATACACACGCGTGCACACACACAATTCCAAAAAACAGTATTGTTGGACACTGGATAGTCTATAACGTCAAGATTCATCAAAATATCGAGGTCGAATTTTTTCATGATTACTATACTTTCGTATATGAGAAAGTAAAAACGATTTCTCCTGTGTGAAGTGGCAGGTGAATTACTGTCAACAAAAACCAGACACCTGAGAATATAAACTGAAACGTTACTCACTCATGATTTTTCTGTCCATATGGTAAACGTTTTGATGACCAGCACATTCTGATTTCAGCCGTTTGAATTACATCTTGACAAGCACAAGGAAAGGTGGCACGCAAATCGCTTTCTATTTCCCATGCACTTATTTCTTTACGCACCTGCACTCAGCTTGCTCTGTTACCGCAAATGCTATGTGAACAGCCGCCCTCAGTCACCAGCCGCCTTTCACTGGATGAAAATGTGCGGGTGGCTCGTGGTGGATGACTTTCTGTGTTAGACTTAAAACTTACAATGGTTAAAGACTAACGGCAAGAATATTCATTCAAAAACGAAAACTAAAAATATTTGAGTAAATTACTATTTTAGTTCAGTTAGTCTTTCCAGCAACTTTAATAGTTTCGTTTAGTTTTTCATTTCAGTTTTGTTAATTATTTTATTTCAGTTTACGAAAATGTTTTTTTAGTAACAGTTTCAGTTTTGATTTTAGTTTTCGTTAACTATAATAACCTTGGTAAGGAGACCTGGGTTCGCTTCCAGGGTCCTCCCTGCGTGGAGTTTGCATGTTTCCTCGTGTCTGTATGGGTTTCTTACCACAGTCCAAAGACATGCAGGTTAGGTGCATTGGCGATCCTAAATTGTCCCTAGTGTGTGTGCGTGTGTGTGTGTGTGTGTGTGTGTGTGTGTGTGTGTGTGTGTGTGTGTGCTATGCGGTGGGCTGGGGCTTGCCTGGGATTTCTTCCTGTGTTGGCTGGGATTGGCTCCAGCAGACCCCCCGTGACCCTGTGTTAGGATATAGCAGGTTGGATAATGACTGGCTGACATTCCACTTGTTTCTCTCTTTATAAATCCATCCATCCATCTTTATAAATGCCTGGGTGAAATATGTGTTCAATTCATTTTCTATTTCCTTCTCATTTATGTCCCTAAGGTTTCTTAGATTCTTTTTTATTGTCTTTTTACTAGAGGAGTACTGTGTAGATATGTGATGTGATAGAGAAGGTGACCAGCAAAGTGTGTGAAGGATCACCATGAGAGCTCTTTTATGCAGATGATTTCATATGAATGGCAGAAAGTACAGTGGATTTGAAGGACATGATACTGAAATGGAATGCTATTTTGAAAGTGAAATGCCTCAATGGCAAAGTAGGAATGGCCAAGATGATGGCTGGAGGTGAAGGGTAATTGACATGGAAGAGAGTCGTGCATGAAGTGTGGTGGAGGTTTTCTGAGAAACTTCATCCAATGCATAGGCTGTCAGAATTGGGTGGATAAAGGAAGTAGTGGGCTGAAGGGTAGTCTGCATGTGGCAAGTGTGACCTTTGTAGTAAGTGTGTGAGAGGGGAGCAGAATACTGATATAGTAGAGGTAAACTTAGGCATCAGCAATGGAGGTGTACTGGAGAAAACAGAGGAGCTCTACTGCATAGATTGCCATGTTAAGTGCAGAAGGAGGTTTGGGCAAATCAGTGATCGCCCAGGTGAGAAGTGCATTTAAGAAATTCCACAAGATGGCCCCATCCTGACTTCTATAGGAGCCTCTATGGCATTTAAAGAAACATTTATGACAGATCTGTAATGAGTGGTGTCAAGTTTGGATTACGAAGGCCTTGGGCCCTTTGGTGTTGAAGCTCAAAAGGAACCCCTCACCTCACTACCCCTACCAGGCACAATGCACACATTGTGAACATCCATCCATCCATCCATTTTCCAACCCGCTGAATCCAAACACAGGGTCACGGGGGTCTGCTGGAGCCAGTCCCAGCCAACACAGGGCACAAGGCAGGAACCAATCCCGGGCAGGGTGCCAACCCACCGCAGGACACACAGAAACACACCCACACACCACCCACACAAGGGCCAATTTAGAATCGCCAATCCACCTAACCTGCATGTCTTTGGACTGTGGGAGGAAACCGGAGCGCCCGGAGGAAACCCACGCAGACACGGGGAGAACATGCAAACTCCATGCAGGGAGGACCCGGGAAGCAAACACGGGTCTCCTAACTGTGAGGCAGCTGCGCCACCGTGCCGCCCATTGTGAACATCACATGGTGAATAATAAATCAGTTACTGGCATTAAAATAGAAAAAAATCTCCAAAGGTTTATGTTACGTCAGCTTCACCTTCATTTTTTGTTCATTTTTAGAATAAATGTAAAAACGAATTGATGAGTGCAACATCACATCTGTAGGAAACCAGCTTTCTTCTGACAGTGCAGTCATCGAACATCAGTTCAGTATTTTTTAATGGCTTATGCCACTTTGTGACAAAAAGGTGAAATGAAACTGAGCATTTTGGGTTCTCATATTTGCAAATAAAGACCTTACAGAGGAATTCTTTTGTTTGGGGTTCACTTTGTTTGGTACATTGTGTCTCCTGCTGCAGTCTCCTTCTCTTCTATGTTGTTGACTGCCGATAGCTGCTAAAGCTGCTAGAAGCGGAGACATTAGCTGCTTCCTCACTATTTGTATGGTCTGTCTCGTTAGTCTTACTTGTGGTGTTTATGGTTCGTTCAAAACTTCATTTAAGGTTTTCGTTTTTTTTTTTTTTTGGAAATGTCAGTTATATTGGCGATTCTAAATTGGCCCTAGTGTGTGCTTGGTGTGTGGGTGTGTTTGTGTGTGTCCTGCGGTGGGTTGGCACCCTGCCTGGGATTGGTTCCTGCCTTGTGCCCTGTGTTGGCTGGGATTGGCTCCAGTAGACCCCCGTGACCCTGTGTTCGGATTCAGCGGGTTGGAAAATGGATGGATGGATGTCAGTTATAATTCTCAGTGTCTTCTGCTTCTCCCTCTTTAATTATTGTTGTTGCTACACCACTGGGCTTTTGTGTTGAATGGCCATCTGTTTTGTCTTTTCATCTTTTGCAGCACAGTAACATGATTTCATAAAAGTGACCTATGAGACACCTGCTCTGATTGTGCCCTACCCGCACAATTCTTTTTCTTTTAAAAGATTTAATTGAACAGGTTTATAATCGGAGGATCATAATGGTGTAGGGGTTTGTGCTAGACAGTGGGTTGCTTTGAGTTTCTGTCAGTGAAAGCCCAGACCTTTCATATTATTATTTTTTTTTCCTTGTATATATGGTAAGGCCCCTTAATGAGCAGGGCCACAGGGTCTGCACCAAAGTCACCCTGGTGGCAGATCCAGCCATGAGAAGTGCATTTTGGGGGAGTAAGACATGGTGGAAGATAGTGGAATACGAACCATGTGAGTGTGTGGGGTGTCATGGGGTGAGAGAAATGTAAATGCTGTTGTCTGGAGAAGAAATAGACATATGTAGCGAAAGGCGCAGAAGATGATGGGATAAAAAGGCCAACCAGGATGGAGGTGGAGAGGATGAGACTGAAGAAGACATGGTTGGAGGTATCAAAAGAGTCCAAGGACCAAAAGAATTGAGAGGCACCTAGCTAAATCAATTAAGCCTGGGAAATGTCTGTGAAACTGGTGATGATGATTACGACATATCCATCCATCCATTCATCCGTCCATCCATCCATTTTTTAAACTCACTTACCCAGGTCAGGGTCACAGAGCAGCTGGAGCCTATCCCAGCAATCATTGAGCACAAGGCAGCACAATCCCTGGATAGTGCACCAATCCATCACAGGGAAAACACACAAGCAGAATAAATGGCCAATTTAGCATTACTAATCCACCTAACCTGCATGTCTTTGGACTATGAGAGGAAACTGGAGCACCAGAGAAAAACCTTGCGGACACGGGGAGAACTCCACACAGAGAGCACCTGGGAATCAAATTCTAGTCTCATTATTGTGAAGCATCTGTGCTAATACTGCACCACCGTGCCACATATCTACTATTATAGTAAAACACTAAGGTCTGTGTGCCCAGTCAGAGAAATTTGATTGGTCAGTTTGGCTTTGGTGGCGTGACAAAG